>NW_022882945.1:1393772-2787544 GCF_011952255.1 Bombus vosnesenskii | reverse complement strand
AATTTAATAACGATATCGTCAGTTAAAACTTCAAAGAATACAAACATATCACCCTGCCAACTTAACCAGCTATCAGATAAATTCTCAAATTGCATAATCACAGTTCAAATCGTTCCAATCCTGAAAAATCTCTTCATCGTTGCACTTTCCACGAGAAATGGAAAAAGGCTTGCGTCGAAAAGGATAGAAACGAGACAGAAAAATACAACAACGTGCAATCATTGACGCGATCATAGATACAACGGGTATATGGAAAGCGGGGATCGACAATCTTTCGAAACGATCGACGTGTCGTTGCGGCTACTAATCAACGCGCAGATACCGCATATTAGCGAGAACAACGTTACGGGGGTTTCGTCGAATTCGCGTCAGTCTGTCGGCGGCAGATTTTTGGTGCGGATGCGTTATGGGTCAGTCCGGTGCTGGACAGTTACGTCGACGTGAACAATCGATGTTAGCCATCAGTTGCAGTTTGCGCGAGGCAGCTATACCCGGGACAATTGTTATTGACAAATCGTAATGCCGGTCATCAGTCATGGTGGAGACAGGACGCCTGTAGCGGCGCGGCCCGCGCATTTATACGCCTCCTGCGTGCACCCACATGTGGGCGCATCCACGCACAAAGACCCTTCGTACCATCTCTATCCTCGATCACTCCATCACTCGTCACTAACCTAGATTTGCATTTGATTGCTCAAGATATTAGTCATTTCATCTAAGACGCGAGTAATTTTGGGACTAAGTACTGAATGAAAGTTAATGAAAGTAGTTCGTTGCAGTTCGTCCAACAATAATTCTAGCTTCGAGTGTGGATATCTAAATTATAAAGAAAACTACTTCTCCGTCACATAGAAAAAAAGGAAGCAAGAATAATTGCTCTTCATTCACGTCACCGCCATATTTTCCCATAAAAAGAAGAAAAAAGCAACTAAAACGATCTTTCACAGCTGGCACGCAAAATAAGAATACGAATATAAAAATCGTACAACGAGAGTTGAGCTCGAAAAAGATGGAAAAAGCAAATATTGATTGCAAATAAGAAGGCAATGCAGTCGTGTATTAGCTGGAACATTCATGTTATCGCTGATAACAACATTCACGAAGCGAGTTAGCTCCATTCCATAAAAATGCAGACACGCGGATTATAACGCGGATGCCTTTCAACGACCAACTATTATACATTTCTCCAACAATACAGGTAACATCGCAACATTCATTAGCGATCGTTATTCCCATTCATGCCCCTGAATCATCGAAGGGAAGGCAAAATCCCTCAACAACGAGCAGAAGAAGGAACACTATTTCCCATTTAAGATTAAACGCACGACGGTCGGTTATTCCTTCCAATTACACCTGATTTAGGCAGCGTTACGCTTAACTAAGCCCGCAAAAAGCGGGATTCGTGCGCGTCGTGAATGGACTTGCCTCACGAAGAAGCATCGGTATCTGTAGTAGGTTAACGTTCACCAGAAGCTGGCCCCGCCAAGAACCGGAGGCGTGCTCGAGGGCCTCTATTGAATTAACTCCATTCACCAAATTGCTCTCGCATTATGCTGGATCACGCCTGAGCTAAGTTCCACCCTCGGGCCGTGTGGTCTCTCTGTCACAAACGGAGGACAAAGTCTTCGTACGATTGAAATTCGTGGCCCGTTAGCGAGTCTACATGGATCGGGATATGCGAACGATCCCCTCTTCTCCTCTTGCTCCTCCTTTTTCCCCCCCCCCCCCTCCTCTTTGTAATTCATCAAAGACCTACAGCTAGTCCAGAATTTCTTCGCCTCCTCCAATTTCCCTTCGTCGACGAAAATTTTACTCGCAGATAAGAACGAGTTCTTTCGACTAACGCTAAAAGGATTACGCTGTTACCCGAACCTTGTTCAAATTTAAATTCAACTCTATCTTTTCTCTTTGGAAGCCTCACTTTCTTTTTCTTTAGACCGTAATACGGTATAACGATTGTTTGATGATTCTGTTAATTCATTAGCGGTGATTTTAGGTTGATTGCCTGGCCTTTTGGTTGGCTCGGTTTTCTGGGAATAATAATGTGTAAGAAAGGATCTTCCGTTCTCTTAATGAAAAAGGATTTTTGAGGCACGTTTGATTATAAGATAAATTTGTTTTAGTTCCTGGAGGTCGAGCGTGGATTTATCTGCTCGAAAAAATGAGTAACCTTCGAATAAAGATAAAAAGTGAGAATTAAGTGTTTTTCGTTGTGATTCCTTGAATTAGGAAATACTGATAATAGAGAAAATTAATATCGTATAAAATATCAAGGCAAACGTTATTTCTTTATAGAGTTAATTTCCTCTGATTTAAAAGCAAATATGAAACTGAATAAAGTACGAAAAAAATAAATAATAAAATAAAATTTAATAAACTAAAGCTGAAATTTTTGAACGAGGATGTACCTAAATACGACGATGAAGAAAATCTGGGAATTTAGTCTTAAGCCGTCTTTTATATTTTCCTTTCATACCTCGTACGTTCTTATATTTGCCACACGTTGTTCCCCACATATAACATCCTGACCAGGAAAAGAGAAATACGGAACGGACAAGGATAGAAATCTTGAATTGTAGAAGAATAAAGGGGGAAGAAGAGAGAAGGAGAGAAGAAAAGCAAGAGGACATTCGCCAATTTCTCCCAAGGCTACCGCGTGCTACTGCAGCTGTGAGTAAACGAACGATAAATTTGCCCTGAAAAATAAAAATAAAAGGAAAGATCGAGCAGAACCGGAGAAACATCTCGCGCGATGCACAATACGAGTCTTCTCTCTTCCTTGCTTTTCCTCCGTTTCTTTTTCTATTTCCCCATTTCCTTCACGTGGAACTGTTCACCAATCGAGAATCGTGTCGGCGATCAAATTCAATTTCCGTTATCGATTCACTTTCGCGCTTCTTTATGGTATAAACAATCCAATAATGAAACGATAGAAAATCGTGTAATCGGTGTTCGAGAAACGGACATTAATTAATTTTATATTATAACGTTTTATTTCTGTTCAACATTTGACGAGTAAAATTTTCTAGGTGTTAACTCTTCTTTCCAAATTTTACTACTATAGAATCAGAGTTTAATTTGTTGAGAATTCATTATAAATTGTTCTTTATACGAGTAATACGAGAATTATGTAGTCAGTTTCATTTCCATGTAGCATACACGGAATATAGGTTATAAACACGCTCATTCAAGTTATGCCGTACATTCTACAACTTCGAGGTATTCTTCTCCTTCAAACTCTACTTCGAAAACCCTGCTGTGTATTTCCATATTGTTCCATAAAGTTAAATTTACGCCGCCGCACTTTCTCCATTAAAGTTAAAAAATATACAAACACATTGTTTCCAAAACGCGTGTACATTTCTGAAAGAACGGAAACTGGGGCTCCTCAATATTGAATTACCTTTTCCTAAGATATGTGCATGTATCGTTTCTCATGCTATTAAAGATCATGCTAAAAATGTAGTATTTCATGTTAATTCCATACCACATGTAATATTCTTGCTTTTTTATACATTTAGCTATAATTTTACCAAAATGTGTTATCCATGTAATAAAACATATTTATTATTATTATTATTATCTCTGATATAATAATCTAAACAATTTGTTCGCGTCACTCTTTCAAAAGGATACACGTACAATATTTCATATTAAAATTCGTCCGGAAAATGTCGTCATCGTCGACGTGATAATACAAAATTCGAAACAATCAGGTTTCGTGTCAATGCACAAGCGATCTACTGAAATTCGCGATTCGTATCTCGCTCGTCCGCGCTGACCCTCTTTCCGGAATACATTATATCGTAACGTCAGTCCTAATTATCGATTGCACACACATACACACCGTGTACAACTGCATCGTCCCACATTTCACAAGTGGTTTTCGCCCTGCAGAATTTCTTCTCCATTCCTGTTTCTTTCTTAGCCCCTTTAGCAAAGGCAGCGCGACAAGGTAAGCTTGATCTCGCGGGGTCTGCTATTTACTCATGGCACTTTGATTAAAAAAGAAGGCGTGAAATTTCTTGGTAACGAGCAACGAGGGCCCGAGGATTTTTTAATTAAAAACCGAGGCAACGGTTGCGAAAACATTCAACATCGACGTTCGCAATCGCGGGCGACGATCTTTCACAACGAAATCCAGGTCGAAAACACCGACAACGTTGTATTATTTCGAACGAAATTACAAGGCGAAACAGAAAGAACGTCGAGGAAACGACGGAAATCTCGTTAAGGCGCGCGACATTATCTTGTATTTGCTTGGCGCATATGAAATGTCAAATGTTTATTTGAAGTTTGAATTTGGCGCGCCAATACCACAATCGTCATTAGTAAATCAATAAAGCGTACAAGAATTATTAAATATTTTAGTATACAATTTTTATACCAAAGAGAAATCGTACAAGCGACGTTATAATACACTCGTTAATCGATATAATTAATTGATAAATTATATGTATGGATATCAAATTAGAATCGTGGAATTCACAATCGGTCTTTTATATGCACAAAAACACTGAAAATTACAATTATCTTACAGATATACAAGTTTCAATGCTACCATTCTGTGTGGTACTTATCTCGTTCCAATTCAATCTACAATTAAAAGCATAACAAAGTTTCTTCACGGAATAGCACAAGGAAACAGCTCTTAAAAGTAATCAATGTAAAGTGTGAATCTCCATGATGTTAATAGAAAGAAAGACGCTTCTTTTGTTTCCCTCACCGAGGTAATTCTCTCCATCGAAAACAGTTCTTCATAAAAGGAGCACGTTGAACAAGGAAATGTCGTTGTGAGGTTATTTCAAGGTAGTTTGACGAGAATTTAGTGTTATTACAGTCATTGGGGGCGTCCAGAAACGTATTTCAGGTACAGCCCTTAATTTAGCACGAGAAACCTAGCTAACAATCTTTTCAGAATTTAGATTTCTATCTTCAGATCGGTGTCCCGTGATATTCTATGTGACGTTTTTAAAACCATTTCTAGTCAGGGCACGTACTTCTAAATGAAGATTTATAGTGTGTGCTTCAGTAAACACGCTTTCAACAACGAATTTAACGCACTGAAATAGCGAAGAAGGTTTAATCTATTGGTAGAAATCACTAACGATAAAACTAATCACTGATTTCAAGTTTTTTTAATCCAAATTCCTTTCAAACTTTCATATTTGTAGATCTACTTATTAATAATTTATTAAACTTTGGTATTTGCAGATCTAAGCTTGTTATATTTATAAATCCATTTTTATCAATCTTCATCCTTTACAAATGAATGTTTTTCACATTTTGCTATTTATAAATCAATTTCTTTCAAACTTTCATATCTACAAATCCATGTTGCCCATAATTCGTGTGCCGATAAATCCATCCAATTAATTTCAGAAATTTCAAAATAAGTTCTTTCATCGACTCACGATTATCACAGTATACCATTCATAAAAACACGAGGAATTATCCAATTCGCAGAAGAGCGAAATAACGAGTTCGGTGGATTTCTATTAAGTCATTGCAGCGGCTCGAAACGCGGCCGCCTTATCAGTTCGGTAATGCACCGCGGCGAGGGGTGTTTTTTTGTATAACCAGCCACCCTTCTTGCAAGTTATGCGCCGTTAAGGTGGTCGCAGTTTAGGTACGTAATGAAATTTAAATGGCAGCCAAGTCTAACGGCGACAGCAATTGCAGCAACGCTGGCTGACAGGTCACGTTACGAGACTTCTTATCGAACGAGTGTCGTGCACACTTGCTCCTAGCCCGTAGCTGACTATACAATCCATCCTTTCTACCTACTCATCGTCACGTGCGTTTTCAACGTTCCTCGAATTCATGCACACAGGTTTCGTTCAATTCACCGCGCGGGAGGGAAAAGCTTCACGCGTTTAATCACGCTTTACGGATGGTTCGATATAATCTTTGTTTTTTCATCAATTTGCTTTTTCGTGAGATATATATTTGCTAGCAATTATTTTATGTTATTTATAGTTGGTGATATACGCATATATAATATTAAAATATATATATTTATTTATTTACTTATTTATTTATTTGTACCTGTCACTACACTAATTTATATTTATTTATATAATATTTAATTTGAATTTTTATAATAGAACGTCATAATCTTAAAAAATTGAAAATCACACGAGATAAATACGATTCTTTTGGCAATTTTCTGATTTTCATGTTACTCTCTATCTAATAGAGTATATCTTAATATAAGAGGGAAGTAATCTGTTTTAAATTCAAAGAGATGAAGATATTAAGTCAGGAGATGTTCCAGTTAACAAGTTAAATAAATTCCTTTAGTATTACAAGCCAGATAGATAAAAAAGATACAGAAAAAAACCTAGGAGATAAAACATTTCGAACGAACTAAAAGAAAGATCCTATTTTATAACAAAAAATCACTCGATAATACGTTCAATCTGTAATGTTATTCTTTCGCTAACGATGGACCGGTTTTGCTGGAAATAGAAGTAATGGTGACTGGAAGACGGGCCATCCCGGATGGAAAAATCGATTTCTATAATTGAATTGCGAGCGACCGAAAAAAATGGGAGGTGAAACGAGCTTCATCGTCGCCGAGTATCCCGGCATAAAAATTTCAACTAGTTCTCTCTAGTCCCTCTGCAATTTTTTGCATGGAAAACAAGTCGTGCGCCCTTTCCTCGTTTCTGGGTGCTCTTTTTATTATTTTTCTATCTTTTTTCTTTTTATTTTATTCGCTCATTACCCTCCCGTTGGTTTACGCCTTAATTTCTCTTTGCCGTCCACCCCTCTTTCGCAGTGCCCGACCTTTCTGGCCGCTTGACCATTATTTACACCTACCCCTCGTCCATTCTCCCCCTCCTCCCACCGCCGCCCCTCCCCCTCCCGCCTTGTTCAAGCTCGATTGTATCCCAAGCGTAAATAAATGACCCCGTGATTTTTAATTGGACTCGGCCCGGGCTCTCGAGTTTTCAGAATAAACGAGCTGTCCGACGAATAAGATCGCGACAGAAGTTGAAGAGGGGGTTGCGCGTCGATTCACCGCTCAACTTTTCCCTACGAACAGCTTCCACCCTTAAAAAACGTTGCTACAATCACATTATGTAAGTTAACGGGAATCCATATCTGAGTTGGATGGATATCACCATTTTATGTTTGGATAGAGATACTTGAAGTGTTTTATGATTAAAACACAATACGCTACAAGTATCTGCATGCGTTTACAAATATTCTTATGTAGCGACAGGTTTGATAATGAAACGAATAAATCTTTTAAGCATCGATAATAAGACAGGTAAGTTTCACAAATGAAAAGTTAGCTGATTGTCCAATTTGACATAGGATTAACAAATCGTAAAAGAGAAGTCAACATCTTTAACCCTCTACGATATAAATCGTCATTTGTATCACTTATTTCTGCAATACCCGATATACTTGGTAATTTGATCAATCGCAAAATGGCTTGAAAACACGTATGTTTTCCAAAAACTCTGAACATCGCCTCCATGAAAGAAATACGAAATAAGAAATAACGTAGCAAGCTAAAAACAGAATACACGTCCAAACGATCACGCGAAACCTAGCCACGAACTAATAAATTTTTCAAAATTCTCAATTCCGGCTGAATCGCCCCGTAAATCCGGCGCCACAAAAATTCGCCGTAACACCAAATCGCCTGTCGGTTTCAGAACGTGAGTTGCTTGCATCGTGGTGCGAAACGATGGGGTTTGCGCTCGGTTATTCGTGGGAGGCGAGCAGGATCGGGTCAGCGAAGAATGTTAAACGTAAATCTGGCGCGGTGGTAGCGTTAGAAGCGAAGAAGTCTGATCCAGTTCGAATTCTGACCTAGTTTTTAGACGATACAACAAGAAATTGTTATCAGGTCGGGATATATACATTGGTTCTTTCGAATTAATACATACGTGTGTAAATTCGTTTATGAGTATTGGCGATGTAAGTTTGGTAAATTATTAGGACGAGTATTGGTGCGCCAGATTCGAGCTTCAAAGAAACGTGTTTTTCGGATGTATTAACCTAATACTATCTAGAACCTTAAAAAATTTATTAAAATCTGTTTCTGTTACGAATCACAGATTTATTACGTTGGATACACAACAACAAGTTTATTAATGATTACGAATGTAAGAGTATATCGCCACGAGACAAGAAGTTCTGGCATTTACGATGCAAACGAAATCGGGTTCTCGCCATATCCCCTCTCTCCGCGTCTCTTTCTCAGTCCTCCGGTTTCTCCACTTTGGAATACGTTAATTACTCAAAGGAATTTGCCTGGCCGGCCCTCCTTAAGCGTTATCAAGTTTCATGGATTTAGTAGCTACGCGTCACGGAATCGTCGCTGTGAAACGTTGATGGAAAAAAGGAACGTTAGCGCCCACGCGAGAGTAATTAAAACTTTAAGAGATTTCCGACCGGGCCCGCCGGGCGGATCAGTCTTATTATAAATCAGGAAAAGTGAAGAACGCCGTAATCCGGAAAGATCTCGTTGCTTCTGAAACATTAACGTTGCCTGCTCCACGAGTAACAATGATGATTACAGGATTCCTTGTGTCTTTCTATCATGTAACGTTGGTGACGTGATTATATGCTTTCCAGGTATAGGGGAGACTTCAAAAGGGATTGCTTCATTGTCAATTTTTCTTTTCTTTTATTATAATTTCTCTCACTTGGTAGGAGGTTTTTGAGAATTGTAATTGTACTTCCAATTCTTAAACAGTCTTCAACTTTTGATTTCGCCCAAATTAATTTGCATTTCCTATGATTTTCACTACTTATATACTGTATCTTTATGCCAGGCAACAAATCAAAATTTACAATTAAACTCTTCGATGCAAGATCAAATTCAACGTAATATCAAACGCATACACGTACCAGCATCTGGTAAACCGCTTGGTTTTCATTCGCATTCACCAACAATAAGGCGATTCAATTTCACGCCTACGTAACGTGCTCTGTTCTTACGGAATAGTCGACGTGGTATTGTTCGTCTTTTTGGTCGATCGATGGATCCGTGACAGAGAAGAAAAGAGAGATGCGCTTCCTACTGACCCAAATCCGCACGGGCCGCTGACGGCACACGAATAGAGAGAGATAGAAAGAGAGAGAGAGAGAGAGAGAGAAATAGAGAAAGGAACGTGTACGTAGGTACACTTTGTAATCTGCATATCGATTTCCCGAAGAAATGCGTTATTCATGGGGGACGGAGTCGTACATCGCAGAAGCAGAAGCTGATACGCGTGATCGCGATACTCTAAACCCATTTCGAGACTCGACGACGACACACTCTGACGCAGGGGGAAGAAAATGCGAGCAGACAACTGCTTCAAACGGACAGGTAAGCGAAACTGAAGAATCTTTCCGTGGAGTGGACGAGAAAGCGTGGAGAGACGTACGAAAGGTTTATGACATCAGCGATGTCTCGCCATGGTACTGATTTTGAACGATATTGCAATTACAGTGATTAAATGTATGATATTTTGAAGGAGCTACGTGCAATTAACATTTCATTGTATAAAACGACCAACCTGATATAACACGTAATATAATCTAATTAAGAACCAATGATATGTATATACCATAAACCATAAACGTACAATATATAATTCTACAAGAGGATGAAACTCGTTAATTTTACAAAAGATTAATTTGGTAAAATCGCTCGAGCACAGTGAATAGATCACTGATGATAACGATTCGTCGATTTCACACTTTTCAACGGTAGTGTGTCAACGATCTTTGGATATTGATCAAGAGATCCGAATGTCGATGAGACCGCGGGATTTTCAGCGCGTTGCGATCGTAATTAAATGGCTACGATCGGCAACTAAACGCAACCCGGTTTGTAATAAAGCGAGAGAATGCGGAGGTGCACTCGTTCATGGTGACAATAGCCGAACGACCCGGGCACGAATCAATTAACTGAAGTTGACGCAGCGAAACCGAAGTGTCATTATCAGTGCAGGCTAATGCGTAATGCTTTTGGAGATTGATTTCGAACGGTTCGTTTCGAAAATCACGGAGCAAATAACAAACGAGAAACCGATCGACGAGTGCGATTTGTCTTTTTCAATCTGAAACAGAAAACCGTGTTTCTTCCACTCTTCTTTTGTTCCTGTTACAGTCACTTGATTGATTTGGTTTTTCTATGGCGTTCGACAAAGAAACGATACAAATGATAATAATAAAAACAATGCTTAATAACGAAGGTTATATATAAATAATTGTGGTAAAAATAATGCGTCGTTGTCTCCTGTTAAAATTGTCAATTTACGTTATTAAGAGTAATAAAACATTCTTCTATATAATAGAAGAAGTTAGATACACTATGACACGTATTAATAAGTTTAATAATATTTTTATCTGAACTTGAATATTGCTCATTAAAGTCAGCTTTGTATGAATTATTATAAAAAAGTCATAATCATGTTTTCCTCTCAATGAAAGTAAACATTAATATCACGAAAAACGCTCGTATACTTTGATAGTTTCTGTAACAAAATTTTAAAAAATTACTCTTAATAAAATTCGTCATTTTGACTAATTTGATAGATTTGGTATTGACCCGCTATACAGTATCTGTTATCAAATCAATTTCAGTTTATATCTACCTAATTCTCAGAAGTCTTCCTTTAATACATCTTAAGCATTATACTTTATATTCGCTTTATTAAATTCGAGCGGCGAATCAAATGATGCTCCGGACCAATAAACAGAGTGTACAATAGTTGCAACCATTCATAAATTATCCGCATGAAAGGATAACGCTGTACCTCGCGTACGAACGGGCGAAACATCAAAGATGGAGGATCCTCTTTATCCGTGCGAGCTTGGTGTTCTTTCGCGAAAATAAAAAAGTCTCGAAACGTCTTGAGTGATTGTTGCACGAACGGGTTATGCGTTCTGAATGCGCTTTATTATAAGCATCATTTGTTATCTCTTTAAAAACGACAATGCTATGGGTTTAGCACGCGGCACAAGCGGATGGAAGCAGGCACGAGGAGCGATTTATCAGCTCGCACGATGACAGGATCAGTCATCTCCTTCTCGTTCGTCTTCTTCTCCGTCTCTGCTGTTGCACCTTGAATCTTTCTCCAGATATTCATCTCGAAAATAACATATTCCACGCTGTTTAACCGCATTAATGGAATTCGTGTTGTCACTGTCCTACCTGAACGACTCTCTTCTCCGTGTTAGAAATTAATTTATTCTAAAATGTTTTAACCTCTTGCCAAAATGAATTATTTTGTAATCTATACATATGGACAAAGAATTGTCTTCTTACAGGTCTGAAAATTTAGGATCAGAGTTAGCTCGTGATAAAAACCTTTCGTATACTTTACTTATTTTTGTATACTTAGGACACTTAAACTTTAAAAAGACCGACGTTTCATATGCACCAACCTGATATTCCCTTCTCTATATACAAACACGAACTTGAATAAAAATCCGCAATCCAATCACCACGAACCTAAAACTACGTGTAAATACAGTGCCAAAATACTTGGAAGATCGAAAAGACGAAGAGAAGCAGCGGAATGAACCTCGTACGCCCCAAATCTCAGAGTACAGGTAGCTTTGTTTCCCATTCGAAGAAAATGGGACATGGTGACAAAGTCGCATCAGTGTTGGATGAGCTAAAGAGGAAAGTACCAGGCGAGTTCGCATCACGGACAGGCAGCTGCAAGGGTAATCTGTCAATTTATCCGTCAACGGAACTCTCACTGGGTTAGCGAGGGTTTCAGAGATCGCGGATATATTCTTCTTTTCCCAAAGCTCCCTGTGCATTGCGTCGTGAGGTCACGTATACCTTCTGATCCTGTTCCACGACTATCGTCAGGGATCTCTATACGTTGGGACGACGACGACGACTACGACGACGACGATGACGACGACAACCCTCAGGAACAAGCGGGAATTTTGAGTTCTGACGTGAGAAGAGCTCGTTATCGGGTAGTTCGATGAGATTCGCTCGATCATCTCGCTTTTCTGTCGCTCAAAGAGCCTTGAAATTGAAAAGGATCCTTTTCTCCGTGTCACAGAAGCTGCCCCTTTAGTCCGACACGGAAAAATCAAGAGGTCTCCAGCCGTTTCGAAAGCAGTTTACATTAGAAGTGAATATACACATACGCTACGAAAACTAAAGAAACAGAAAATTTCTAGAAATTTTGTTACTCTGTTTCAAAAATTCTATATTCTGACCGAAAATTGATAAATTCTTTTACTTGTAAATAATTTATATTCCAACCTAAAAGCTCCAAGTTCTTATGGGTAAACACTTATATCGCGGCTCGTGGAAACTATAGAATTATTAAAGATTAAAAAATATTCATACTAAGGCGATGAAACTACATCTCGTAGAGAAAATTGTTGCGAAGCGCGGATGAATGTACGAATTTACCTATACGCGAAAGTGGAAACGCCACTTCGTCATCGCTTTACGGTAACGGTTATGCTTCTTGAAAGTTTACTAGTTTGCTAGCATCCTCTGCTGTCTCTTTCGGTTCTGAACGTCCATGCAATCGTCGTATCTTTCTCCCTTTCGGCCTCTCTCTCTCTCTCTCTTTGCATCCCACACGTTACACCACTTTCGACCCCCTTCGAAGCGCTACATCTACTCCGCTAAGAGCTAAGTTGTACATATAACACCACGACGTTATAAAAAGTAGAAAAAGTATAGAAAAAGGGAAAAGAAATGTATGAGTGTGCAGGCTGTCGCGTAACTTGTACAACCGACAAGGGGTTGATTCTGTTAAAAAAGAATTCAATGTATATTATGGGAAAATATTGTTTACCCTATATAAAAATCATTCTATATAAGAGAAACTAATACAAAATATAGACAAACGCTTTATTCTACATAAAAATAATCCTATAACCTATTTATAATAATTAAGAATAATCAAGATAAGAATATAGAAAATGACAAGGTTTGCCTTATAATACCTAAGTTTTATTCACAATTAGAAACGGAAGTTCCATTTCGTAGTTACGTACAGAAATAATTTTCACTTCAATTCATAGTATTTAGCATTTAAGAAAAAATGAACTGGTTTAACAGAGATTTGAATTTCGAACTAAACCAACGTATCGATTTATTTCTACAACAACAAGAACATTTCTATGCAACAATAAAAATCATTCGTAAAATTAACGAGCGTGACAACAAAGTTCAAACGGTATTTTACATATCGCACATTTGTGTTGGCTTGATGATTGGCACGATTAGCGAATCGTTTTCTGATTCTATCTCTTTCGTAAAACGAAAAGCAGATGTCACATCGGGTCGAGTTCCTGGGCAAAATTTCCGAATTAACCGGACATTAAACGGGTGGGGGAGGGAGGAAGAGCGAGGTCTTTCGTTTGACGAAATCCGTAAACGCGTTAGTAACTTTCGGCGAATTACACGGTCCAGGAGAAAGTTCCCGGTTAACTCGCCTCCCTGTATCACCCCTTGGGAAAGTTAGTCGTACCACACGTAAGTCCCACCATGTCACGTAATCGTACAGTGATCATGTTAATCGGGCAACCGATAAACCAGCGTGAACTTGGCTTACCACGTTGAGGTTTAATCATCTGTCTTGGCTAACGATCAACTCCTAAACATCCTTTGCTGCTTTATCTTTTCCTTATCAAAAATACGAAGTAAATCAAACGTCTTGACAGTTGGTCTGTGAGTAACTGGACGATTCTATTTATGAGACACGAATATATCAGACACGAATTACGATTTCATATTTCGTTTGGTACAAGTTCCACTGATTCATAAGTTGACTACATGGATTATTTAGAAAGTATTTCCCTTGCTACGTAGTCTTTTCTCTAGAAATTATCAAATATTTAGACTCGCTGCATATTAAAAAAAGGATTCTAACGTTTAATTTCCTTTGGTACCAATATCTTTCCACAAGTCGTTTCCAAGCCACGAAATAGGGAATATTCTTCCCCGATTGCGCAGAATATTTAAATAGGCTCTCCGACGTTCGTTCTGATTTCAAAGTGGCAGCTTCTCAGTCTGTCTTTTTCGTGAATGAAAAATTTTATTTCAAACAGGAGCAGGATTCCGTGGCTGGTTGGTGAGATGGGAAAGAAGGAAATCTCACGGGACGTCAGCCAGGATTTTCCGGCTGTCCCTTCGTTTCGAAAGACCCCTTCGACCCGTCACTTAATAATCTTTATCCTCTAATTCCGTAGGATACGTAAAGTCGAGCGGTTAAGTCCGCTGGATTAGACCATGACCGACGAACAGAAAGACGAGGGTTCAACGGTTCCCATCATCCGTGCCTCAATCGTTAAGAAGAAGGAAAGAGTAAAAGGAAAGTGTTAGATAAGCGGAAATTAGGTTGGTGCATATGAAATGTCGTTTCTTTGAAGTTTGAATTTCGCGTGTCAGTGCCTGAATTATCATTAGCAAATTATTAATAATTCTTGAAGAATTATTTTACGCTAAAAATAATATTATTCGGTATTATTATAAACTTGTGAACTATGTACGATTAAATTAAATTATTTAAATTTAATTAAATCTACCAATGCATCATTTATTTTAAAGAGGTTTATGGATCTTAATACGTAATTATCTTAGAGATTTATAACGTATGGACTTTTATTTGTAATTGGTTTGCAATGTATTATGTATCAAAAAATTGTTGTTCTTGCATTATTTTTTTCTCTTGTTTAATGTTAAATGATTATATATAGACTTCAGTAACATAAGAAGAAGAAAGGAATAAAAAGAAAATAAGAGAGAAAAACGTTACTTAAGCAGGTAGAAATATGAATATTCATAGAAACTTTCCGAGCGAAAATAGTTCAATTTCGAAGACTTCTTTTCGATATTGAGCTTCTAACGGCGATACATTCTCCAATATTGACACGAACGATTGCACCATATTACAATCGACGTGCTCCAATTTCTTTCTCTCTTTCTTCTTTTGCTATTGCAATGATCCGCCACTGTATTATCCTCCGTGTTCTATATTCCACCGGATTTTTCTACGTATCTATTATATTGAACCTACACATACGAAATTACGATTCGAAGAACGTTTAATATGAATTTGAAGGTTTCGTTCGTTGTTATAGTTTTGCCTCTAAACCTAATCTTACGGAAGTTTTCTTACTACAAACGCCTCTAAACAATTATATTTTTAATACTAGAACTATCAACCTCTTATGCGTGCATAATCTAAATATAAATTACAATTATATAATTACAATGAAATAATAAATGTATAATCGTAAATATGTCAACTTCAATAAAAATTAATTCTTCCAAATATACCTACATCTTACGAAAACTAAATTATTAACTGATATTAAAAGAAAAACGAATTTCACAGATTTACTGACGTTTCGAGTTTCATAAGAGCGTGTTGCAAGATCAACATGCCGAATAATTCGAGGTGCAAATCTGTTTAATACGCAGTTGTGGATCTCTTCCTTAGTCCTCTTCCTGTTGGCGCCACGTTTCCGTCGAATGTTCTTGCTTTTCAACGTGGTGCCCTTGTAAGATAGCTTTAGGCAAGGCACGCAATATCCGCGTAACGTGTCCTCTGCCCTATCGAAATCGGCACGGCTAATAATTACCACCCTCGAAAATTCTGTTGCTCGGGTGGCACCCTTCGCGCCATTTCACGCATCGCTAAGTTGACGCAACGATCTCGAAGGTGGGCCAGTGTACCAGGCTTGGTTGAGTGCCTTCACTCGCACCCGTTCAGATATCTTGCCTTCGGGGCTAAAATCTTGCGGGGGACGACTGCAATTCAGTGAAATTGAGGGGATGAAATCAGCTTTCGCGTCGCTCAGTCGTTACATTTTTCCCGTCATCCATTCCTCGATGGATACACGCTCGATCAGCGGCAATATTATTCGGGAAAATTAAGTGGAAAATACAACCGGTAATCGTGTGCCTTTTTTTCTTAGACGACACATTTTTGGACCTTTCTCGATGAATCTTGATATCTTCTGCTCGTTGCGATGAATAGGGATGTTGCGTTACGAAGATGATGATTAAACTATGAATTTTTATATTTTATGCTGAGTATAAAATATGACATGGATTTTAAAATTTATATCTTGACAATGTGATCCAATTCTGGACGTTTTCCAATTCTGACGTTCGATCGATTTTCTTCAAATGATTCAGGAGTACCAATATCGCACAATATCCGCGGGACTTGCTTGCCAAAAAGTACTGTATAATTCGCCATTTTTCTTTGTAAAGTATATTTAATCGAGAATATCGAGGAATTTTGCGAGCGAGTTTCCTATTGTCGACGTTCAGAGCCTGGAAAAATCGCGTGCTCGTATCAAATGTTGCGCAAATTTACATAACATACTTTCCAGCCGCGTAGCTGTAATGCTCATCAAGTTGTTTACAGACTGAAAAATTCATCACGGCCGACAACCGTTTGCACAGCACTGAACCCTGCATCGTCGTGCACGTAATCACGGAAATTATTTAAAATGCCTCGCTATCGTGTACTTCGATTTTCAACGGACTTCTTATAACGTACGAACCATAATCAAATACGAAAATGTAAATGATCGGCAACAATTGAAAGAAAACTACTTACGAAGATACGAATGATACACGCTTCTGTACAGATTTCCCTTACATATATGATTAGTAGTTAATTTTTCTGTCAGTTGTTCTAAGAATATCTTGAGTTTAAAATGACCCAACCATAGGATCGCGGAAGTTAATCTCAACAAAATGCCATGTTTGGCCATGGCGTGTATGCTAAGGTAATTCGAGTGTGTATGAAGCAGCCCAGAGACGTTCGAACTGCCGAGTACCCTTGAATTAAACTACACAGGGAACCTAATACAGATACGAGCCGAGCCACGACGATGTGTTGAGCTATAAAAGATCGTTTCAGCGCCCCGCAGATTGGCTATTAAAACCTTCCATACGAAGTGCCTCAAGAGCGCGCGTTCACTCCTACGAAATCCCCTAACTTCACTGCCGACGAGAAGGGTTGTTTCCAATTTTCCTGAATTACGCCCGCCACGACGATGCGTATAGTTGATAAAATTCGTTTTCAATCCCTCTCCGTGCTCGAATGGATGGCTTAATATCGTTGTTACTCTCTCGCGCGCGTTAAATAGCGTCGTTTATGCTTGGAAAGTTCTCCGCTAAAATTTCGATACGAGATACACTTTGCTTCGCGTGTGATCGAGCCGGTGTGATTCGGCTGTGTTTAACGCGTGTAATCGTGTTCTTTAAGTCGTTTTCGAAAGTAGTTCGAGTTTATTCGTTTGTACCAAGTTTTTTAAATTTGACAAAAATATGACGTACCAATGTTGAAATTAGGACAGAAAAATTCGAGAGTTGTAACACGGTTGAAGTAACGAATTTAATCGCTTTATTTAGCGATGAAATGAAGTCAGTTAGGTGGATGAAAAGTGATTTACATTAGAGATATGACACGCTTTCGTAACATTAATTTTTAAAAAAGTCATTCGAAGGCAGAATAGATAACGTGCAGTTAAGAACTGACCTCGTGAGATATCGCTGCGTGAATAATAGCGATATATTGTCTATCGTTTCTGTTTGCATCGTGATTCTTATCTATTGTTCCATGGAAGAATGTAGAAATGGAGGTGAAATAATGATTGGCTATCACTTTCTTCGTTAAAAGCAGCGTGCCGAGGTAATGAATTATTTTCAAGCGTACCCTAAATTTGCTGAAACCAGTTGATCTTCACGTTGAAAGGGTAAAAGTAGCTTTACAATTTCTGCTATTGCTTGAACTAAAGGATCATTATTGGTCAAATTACTTTACATGTAATACATTTTTCAATTTTTTCAAGACAACATCACAAAACCTTCGCAATGTTTTTCTTTCTCGTGAGAAACTTTTTGTTAAATTCAAGACGAAAAGTAACTGTCACTTGAGAAATATCTTAACATTAGCATTAAGAAAGTGTTCTAATAAAATTAGAAATAATCCTAATAAAAAGCAAGTATCGAATAAAATTGGATATTGATCCGAATGAAATATTTAGAATATTTATTCCGAACTGTAATTACGGAAACCTGGATATCTGAATCCTCTAGGTTAATTCAGTTCTCGTGGACGTTTCCTTCAGTAATTCAAAACAATCGGGCCAATTTCACGGTCGATTTCTTCGATGACCCTTGCATAGTTAATCGATAGCCATCTTCTTGGGACATCTAATTGCGTTTTTGTATAGGCCCGGAGGATACGAGACGGAAAGAATAGAGTCTAGGGTATCTTGATGTTGGACATCCGATGAGAGAGGCAGCATGATAAGGTGGAGGCTCCTCATGAATACAATAATAGCACCGTGCCCTTCGAGCAACGAACCCCAACGTCGTGGCTTTTAATGAGGAATATTGTCAATGTAGACTACGTTTACCAAGAATCTGTATTCCCCGTGCTTCTTTATTAATTTCTCGAGGTAATGGAAAGCGAGCTGCCCGTTTCGATAGAACGGTTCATCATCGATTTATTGATCCACCAATGCCGTTTTATTAACAAGAAGAAATTATATTAGAAACAACTTCTTTATTAGAACGAAAAATTGCAAAATTTGTACGAATTTTTGAGATTGGGACAAAATAAAACACATCAAAAAAATGGATGCCTTTTGTGGAATATTATATTAAGATAAAACAACGTCAACAAAGGTTATTAACTTTTGTATCTATACTTTTCTTTGGTTTGACTGAGAGAAGACAAGAATCATGTGAAATTTTCAAAGTTAATGCAGAATAAAACAGGTGGAGATATTTGAAGAATCTTGTACTAAATTCGTACTTTGTCCATTCAATTAAGAAATACAGTTGATTGATAAATATGTTATATATTGTTATTCGTACACATTGTATTAGAGCCTATGGAGTATAAAGGTCTACCATATCTATTTTTTCGCGAATTCTAGCGAAAAAGCCAACGGAACGTGGCTGTGAATCGTTCCCAACGGGTCGTGAATGAATGTTATATGAGGTATGAATTCTCCTGCCGTCTTTCCATTTCTCGAGGATCATTCGTCGCGTAGCGTTTCTTCGACGAGAGGAAAAAATGGGACGAGGGATGACAATGGATAATCGAGCCTACCATTTCTTCGCGTGTTTGTTTCGGTCACATCGAGGGGAACGCGAACGAAAAAATCTGCATACATCGCTCCCAGGACGCTCGTACACCCCCCTCCCCTCCGCCATTCGCTAACACTCACTCGTCTACCAGAAAGTGATCGTTGGGTTCAACGTTTGGGCGACGAGGGCTCACTTCGATGTCAGAGAGAAGCGTTAAAGGTAGTCAACGAAGTTTCATCTTGGTAGTCAAGAGTCCCTTGCTTGCGTTCCTATACCACAGGCTACGGAGTCATAATGAACAATTAATATGCAAACAGCGATTACTCGATTCCAAGTTAGGCGGTTGCTTTTAATAGGCTGCTCTCAGAAAGCTAGGTCAAAATCGGAGCTTGCCTTCATGCGTGCCTATCTCCTCTTCATTGTGTTTATCCGAATCGAAATTTTCTGTCTAACATTCCTTGCTTCCCAGCCACTCTTTTGCGCGCTGTCTCGTGCCGCAGCGGGTGAAATTTTATGGCGTGATAAAGCAACAACGCTAATTAAAAAATTTCCCCTCTCTATAAATTTCTTATCTTACACTCGATTTGCTTTCTGGTGACGTAAATTGGATTATTACGGCCATGGTAAGAAGGACGAGTCTAGTTTTCAGACGGCCTGGCGCTCGAATAATGCTTTCATTAATAATTTGAGACAACAAACGACGGAGGAAGGGAAAGAGAGAAATGGAATCCGTAAGCCGGAGATATTAAGCGCGTATAATGAAATAGAGGCGGCATCGTCACTACCAGATAGTACTTGCAACTACTTTCCTGTAATTTTCATTTTACCATTTCCATTTTATAAAAGGAAGAAAGGCAGAAATTTTATTGCATGTTTCTGAAATAAGATAGCCAGTGTGACAGTTTGTCATTCTTTCGTAACTCGAAAATTTCTGCTATACATGGAATTATCTTGAAATTTTATATTGATATAAATAGGAATTTTAGTTATTGTTAAGTTCAATAACATCAGATTATATATTTCTTTCTTTAATAGATCATTTAATTTTCACTGTGAATAATTTTCCATTAAAAATATTAAGATTATTCCGCGGGCCAAAAAAAATGAAAAGATCAAATGGATTACGCAGATCCAATTTAAATAATTTAAAATAGAAAAAATCTTACTTGATCCTTATCCTGTTACTTTCTTTTTGTTCCAGGTATGAGCAAAGTAATCGTTATTGCCCCAATAAATACTGTAAGCAGTAAGACAAGTATGTATTATTATAACATCCATTATTGTTAGTTCAAAATGGACTTGATATAATAATTACACAAATCATCTATTATAATATACATTTAATACAGATATTCTCCATCTTATTCAATCTATCATCGATTTATTCCTCGAATTCAATATTATAAATCACAATTGTATTTCATAAAACATACCCGCAAAATTAATTAGCATAGATAACGAAATCCCTAAAAGTACATTTCCCGATAAAACCTCAGCCTCTTTCTCTCATTTTTCTCATTATTCTACCGGTACACGCCCTCTCTTCCTTAAAATTTACAAACACCATCATTTTCGACATATCAACACGTGCACATTTTCACCTAGGAAAATAAAAATCGCGCCGGTACGAATAACTCGAGCGTAGAATAAGAACGAGCTCGGAAACCTCGAGTTCAGGGGTGGTGGTTACACAGCATACGCGGAGAACATTTTGACCCCGGAAGAAGATCGGGGACGCGTGAAGCCCGAGGCTCGATCCGCAAAAAGTTTCCGCTTTACGAGGCCGCGCGTCTTGATTCGCGCCTCGAGACGCGATACTGAAAATGTGCGACTGCATCGAATCGCCTGCAACTCTGCTTTTCCTCTGAATTTGGTAGCGGTGCATCGATGCACAGGTTCACGATGTGAAACTGGAAATATATGCGCGTCGGAGCACAGTAATATCAGATCTATTTTACGAGCGCGAGAACGCCAAGGCCTCGATGATTCACCGTAACTTTTAGCCCCCATAACGGATGCCATTGCGCGTTCCCGGCGAATTTTTATTCGCACCAATGCTCAAGGTACAAGGTTCCTCTTCTATCTTCTATCTGCCCATCTTGTTGTTTTTCTGTCTTTGTTTCGTTCATCGTTTGCTCCGCTGCTTGTCTTTGATCCCCGCTGGTGCTGCAGTTTACGAGGTGCCCGTTGAAATAAATAAGCATTCGCGAGGAAGATTCGTTTTTCTGTCGTTGGTGTGGGTTTCGAGTCAAGAGAAGAATGTTCGAGATATGAATAATTTGCACTAAGTCGTATTTTCATATCTCTTTTTGAACAAACTTAACTTGAAATTGATCCCACTTAATTTTTGTTTAATCCCAACAGCTTAAAAATTTATTTCAGAATTCCAGCAACTCCGCTAAATTTTCGAAAATGATAATAGATGTAAAGTCGAAACTAGGATGCCTTTGAGAAATTCGAATTATTTCGACAGGTATAAGTAATTCGAGAAATTAACGCGCGAACATTATTTTATATAAGTAGTAAACTCTGATTTCTCCTTGACACTGGTTTCGCTTAGGCACGCGGAAACTGGGTTGCGGATTATTAAGATGCGAGCTGTCGCGACGGTTAGGAGGTTTTTTACCTCGATTTTTCACTTTTTCTCACTCCACAGATACGTACGCTCTGGTGTGATGAAAAAAATTTTGCGGGGATACTGGACGATGTAGCACCCCAGCAGCAGAATATAAATTACGCAATTTGTATAAAGAGCGGAAACTACTCCTGCTCCGCTCGGAACTGCCAGTCCTGTACAGGATGTCCCAAAACACATGGCGAACTGTTCAGACACACGATATTTTTTAAAATCGATAAAACGCGAGATTCGTTTCGCACGTTGGTTCGTAAATGATTCGTTTTGAAACAAAAAAAAAACAAAAAACAAGTTGTGTAATCAATCGGTATTCAACCAACAAACACCTATACAACAACATTTAAAAAAATTATGACGAAAGTATAAGGTATAAACTATTAAATAAAGATTAAAATCTTTTTCAATATAAACTATATGGAAAATCTATAAAATTCCATAATCGAACTCGACGTCTTATGCTCATTCACGCGTCTGCTTTCAACATCAACATTTCTGAAAACGAAGCTTCGAGAAAAAAAGAACCCTTCTAAAATATTGTTTCTTCAAAAAAATTAAAAAACGTCATTTAGCTTGTAGTTGAATATCACAAACCTGTACGGACACAAAGAGGCGTGCTGCGTAAATGCTTTTATGCTCAACAACGTCTGCATGATCAATTCGAAGTTCGGATCGCGAAAGGCATAAAAGGAATTGAAGAGAGGAACAAACAGAGAGAAAAAGGAAAGTGGCGATCGGTTTTACAGAGAAATACGTGTATATCCATAAAGCGTGAACGTTTCGAACGACAAGGGAAGATCCATTGAGAACGAATAGAATCGACGAGTTTCTTTAGTCATTTACAATTCAATTACTCTTGTAACATCGATCAGGGAGCAGATGCGAACGATTTTCACGACTTTCCGCGATTATGAAATATTTAACCTTAAGATATTATGCGGAATAACAAAGCGTCTGCTTTATTTACGTCTGTACAGTCTATAATATCGAGATAACGCGATTCGAATAAAACTGAGAATGAGAGTAAGTCTGAGAATGAGCGATGAGCGCTGGTAAAATTTGACATTCGTTCAAAATTCGCAATATATTGACCCATTACTACGATGTTTCGTATAAATAAATGTCGACTTCAGACGATTAATATATTTTGTCTGCTTCGTGATGTAATATTTCTTTATTTATATGTTGTTAGTTGACGAAGCATTAGGTTCAGAAATAGCTTTCTGAATCCAAATTTTTATTATAATTACATTATTTCTTACTAGATAGATATTGTATTGTTGCGAAGATTGAAAGGTTCAATTTTCAATTTTCTTTTTCTTTTCTAATTTGGAACATTCTTTTAAATCGATCAATGAACAGTAATTTGTATTTTTCGTTTTTGCTGGAATTTATGGAAGAGCAATAACGACACTCGATTGCGTGCAGCATAAAAGAAAAAAAAAATAAAGAGAAACAAAATATATTAATAGAAAAAAGAGTAAATGAAAATATTGTCAGCGCTATAATGAAACGGATGAAAAATTGCCTGTCAATTTATCTGGCGGCACAATGGAAGTAATTAGTGGCGGAATACAATGGTATTAAATTAAATGGTAACAGCGGCCGTTCAATGGGACGCCTGTAATTTGTTCAACGCTGTAGCGTATTCAAATGACAGCCGGTGAATTTGTATTCGTTAAACAATTTCCTCGAATTCTCGGAACACGACTGTACACGAAAGAAACGTAAGGGTTAACGTTTTAATCAAACAGCGCTCTTCAATATTCTCGTTAGATAATCCACACTGCGCGTTATTAAAACAACTATCTACTAACTTCATTTTACCCCAAAACTGTCGACGTCGTAGTTCTAAAGTTACGTAACGTCAGTTCTTGCGGATAAACAGCCACTTACACTGAGTTACGACCCTAAAATCTCTGCTTGCTCAAAATTACATGAAACTCACGAAAGGATTTGAATATTTCCCGCTTTTATGTATACAGGGCTACAAAAAATATTTTCATAGTATTCTTAGTTCAATTGCTTACAATCAAAACTTCCAAACGAAGCTTGACCATTCCCTAATAGTTTGTTGGCTTTTACCTCGTTTTCTTCTATTTTAATACTTATAAAGAACAGGTGTAAAGTTTAATACGAGCCAGTAGTCTGTAAGGTTTATCCCGGCATCGAGTTAAACGCAGTCATTTTACTAGCCGTCGTTCTAGTTTCGTTGTGTCAAGTATTAACCCCTGTACGTTAACCTGGTCGACTAATTTGCATACACCCCGTCTATTACGTCCTAGGCTTTCTCTCTTACTCAGTCTCTCTCCCTTTCTCTGAACGACTTCTATGCGGGATCCTGTGCGCAGGGTTTCCAGAGTTCCACTTGCATAATGGACTGAACCATTTGGTATCCTTTGTACGCCCATCGTTCGACTAATTGATTAATATGACATTCCACCGTGCTCGATGCACTTGAACACTGGCTGAAACCACGCGGAAGGGTGTTATATGAAAACAAATCGACTCGGAAATGTGAGCGCCAATTTCAGCGATGCTGACGTGGAGAATAACGTTTATAAAGTATTTCGATGCTTATCATAGAAAAAAATATAGGTACTTAACATTATAGATATTTGTTGTATGGTATACGCATTAAAAGGTTAAAATCTATTTTCTATACGCTAAAAATCGTGTTAAAGGTTGTTACCTATCTACCATTATTGGGTTCTTAAATTTTCTTCTTATAAAAGAATAGCTGCTGCTTCAACCGTTTCCTCGCGTGTCAGAAGATTCTCGTTTCCCTTGGTCACTCAAAAACATCGTGCTACGATCTCGTAGCAGGTAATTAGCAGATGTTGGATTCTTTTTAATCGAACCATCGTTACGGTCGTATCCAACAGGGATTAGAAATTCGCGTTTGGCAATCGCGCCGTCTGTAAAACGGTACGTCGTTACCGATCAATCGATAAAAGAGGATCCGGATTTACGAAACAATGAAAAAACAACATCATCAATCACCTTTCTTCGTTTCACCACTGTTGCTGGTGAAAAATGACCTACCCGCAATTATGACGCCGTAGTCCAACCAGGCAAACAAAGAGATACAGATTCGATTAAACGAAACAACCGAGCCAGCGTTCGATTTGCGAAACTGCAAATCGAGACAGCAAGGGATTAAGCAAAAATTAATAGGACGTAGTTTTTTAAATTTAAATTTTTGCAATATGAAAAAATAATATTACCATAACATTTGTATCAATTGACAATGTAATACAAGAAATAGAACGGTAACGAAATTGCAGAAACATTTTATTATGACAACAGGGGATTCGTCTCGGTATTCGTAGCCGTAAACACGGTGCAATCAGTTCAAAGCGAAAACGGACAAAATGGAAGCATTCAATTTTCGCAAAGCACCCTCTGCAAAGCCCGTATCCTCTTACGGTAACAATGGAAGATCATTCGATGCCTCTGAGAGTGGAGTGACAATGATATTGTAATAGAATGACGCGAATCAATCCGAACTCGCGATTTACGTTTCGCCCCCTGCGTCCCGGTTACTCGATGAAATAGGATTTTCAGCGCGAACGAGACCCGGAAACAGGAGCAATAAAAATATTTGCCATTTCAATCGGCGAGCTATCGTTTTTCATCGATACGAATTGCAACTGCGATGCGATTCCCAACCAACTCCTGCGGTTCCAAAAGTCAGACGCGTTTCGTTGTTATTTATGAACATCTTTTTTTTGTTTGCTTTTTTAAACATCCCCGTGACGATTTATTTGTAAGACTTTGCCAGAAAATTCTTGCTGCACGTATCGTTCGTCGTTTTGTTTGATTTATTATACGTGCATTTTCGATGTATATAGTGGTTCACGAAAGTATTCCAACACTAATAGAAACTTTTCATGAATATACAGTGGAGTGTCGGTTGTCCAAAGTTCCGTATTATCCGAGGTACTTTGAACTTTACCATAAGTTCATTTTCCTTGAAATTTGAACACGAAGAATACGAAAGTGTAAATAGCCGGGTACCACGAAAATAGAAACTTTCAACTGATTCGATCATTAATTAAACCTAAATATGTACACTATCACATCATCAAAATTTTTCTATGATTTTATTATACGATTTATGAACACTGCTGGTCTTTTCCGTATTTTCCGAGTTTTCGTTTATCCGAGTTATGTTCGGTCCACATCACCTCGGATAATCGAGATTCTACTGTACTACGCACGTTGTACGAAACATTTTGAAATTTCATTAGTACTGTAATGACTATGGATAGAGTTTGAAACGAAGCTAAAAATGTTTCTTTGAAGTTTGAATTTGGCTCGCCAATACGCGTTCTAACAAAATATTACTCCGTATTTTAAATTGTAACATATGAAGTGTCCATTTGAAACTACAGATTCTTTAATTAGATTCTATTACGTTAAAAGGGCATCGTAATTCGATTATCGTGATTGTATTAGCAAAATCTGAAATAAATTTGGAAATTTGTGTACATTGCCGATTATAAATGCTGGGACACTTTTTGCTTTCAATAGACAAACATCAAACGAGCGATTAACTGATTGTGAGGCATAAATTTGTGGATATAAATTTAACTTCATTATACTCACAGACAAGATTTTCATTGCAACGTTGAATATATGAATTCTTTATTCATCTTAAGACTCTGTGATCTCTCGTCTATCTTTACATAAGTGTCGAAGCAGATAGTAATTCGTTAAAAACATTAATAAATTTTTAATTATTTCCGAGGTTAACCTCGATTTCTGCCAGTATTAGATTATCCGAAATGTTTCTTTCGTTTTATAAGGAAATAATAGAGGCACAATGTTTTTTGTTTTATATTAGTTTATTGAATTATACACGAACATAATAGAATGTAAAAGAATAGAAATAGAATGAAATGGATCATACCTAATTCAATAAAATAATATCAAACAGAAATTGTTGTTCATCTATCATCACTTTATGAAACGAAAGAAACTTTTTGGATAACTTAATACCTTATTACTTATACGTTATATTATAATTTTCATTGATTTAATAATAGTATTCAATATGAACAAACTTGCATCTGAAGATCAATACACTTTCACAGTGGCGCAATTCGTCAACGCCTAATTCAATTTGATGACCCACGCTTCCTGGCCGAGCCACTTTGAATAAGGGAAGCTTGCTTCGAGTTGAATAGCAGTCTAGTCGGTCCATGGATTGATCAGAAACTCATCTGTGATATGACTTCGACGAACTTCTGGCATGAAGCTTTTTCACGTGCACACGGTGCATTGATATCGACATGAATTCGCGAAATGTAACGCAGCTAACGATCTAACGTTTATATATTCTGATAGATCGATATCCTGAGTGACGAGTTTCCTATTGAAGGCCATTTGAATAAGGAGTACATATTCGTTTTTTCTTTTTCATTCGATTCTACTTGACCCATGGATGGTTGTCGCTTAATCATTCGATCGTCCAGGTCGATGCATAGGACGAACCTACCTTTCTTCCGTTTGCCCCTTTGAAAACACCCATTGAAAACTCACATTTGTGCATGTATATATGTGATTGTGTGTAGATGTGCGTGAGAGAGGTACGAGTGTGTAATAGCTGCGCAATCGACTCCCTCGTCAATAAACGAACTCGCCTCTATTTACTTGTTACTTCATCATTGGAATCCGTACTTCTCTCCCCGTGTTCGCAATCTACCGAGCCACTGATTTACACGGCTGCGCGAAAAATCCAGCAGGGAAATAAATCTCGTTCGGTAGCCGGCCGACTCTCAATGACATCCTTTTATGGCATTAACGCTGCCTACCATGATCGATAACGTGATGAGCGAGATGACGCGACGGCTATGCGATTCTACGATGTAACCTATGGCTAACGAGTGTCTTTTTTGTAAATTCGATTTTGTAGCAAGCATGTAAGTACTGGTTCATTTCATATGCACGTCAATTATATAAAATATAATTTCATATATATAAAAGACATTAAGAAATATACATACGTATATAAATACATACACATTCGCTTTTCAAAGGAATGTAAACGCACTTATTAAAAACCCTAATATTCTAAATTTCTCTGTAAAAAAAAAATACACGTTTAACTTTCATACATTAATCTCTACAAAATATCCCAAAGCACATACCGTAAACCCACTCCAGTAACTGGTAGAATTTTCCTTTCGACTACGAAGCGACGCTTTTCCTCTCCGAGCCCATCCACTCGTGAAAACAAAGCTCCGCTAAACGATACTTTTACCACATCTCATTACTCCAATGAATAACGTTTCTAACAATCGAGCGAGTGCGTGGCGAATAATAACGTCTCTCATAATCTACGGTCGCAATTTGTCGGGCAACATCCACTATGACAACCTGTCGTTCGCGATCGTATTCGTCGAACGTACACGGAATTCACGGTGCGCGCGCGCAAATAAAATCGCAATAGCCTCGCACAGCTCGCGGAATATCGCAACTTTTTGCACTCTTCATCCCCCCCGTTCGCTGATATCACTGTATACGGGCAGCTGCGGTGGCGTCTCCGCTCGTTTCGCTGTGTTCGAATGAATGGTAAACGCCGGGCCTCGACACAACACACCGAGTACACCGACAAGAGTTACAACTAGCTCGAAACAATTCCAACGACTTTTGATGGTGTTGGATATTAAATTTCGTTTGCGTCTCCCAGTTTTATTGGATTACGGGTAACCAGCCGGGACACAGTACGGCACTCGAGCGTGCGCTACCCCCCTCTAAGTACCCTGTGCAGGCAGCACGTCTGCATCGGCACGTAACGCTCGAGTGCCGGCTGCCGCTGGTATGGGTGGTTGCTCTGGACCCAGTGGAAAGGGGCTGTTTGTACGAAAATTAAATTCATAACGATAAAATCCTTTGCGGGATCCGAGCACGCCCGCGACTGCCATCGACATTCAACCGGGGACGCAATCAACCAAACTCGCGAGAAGCCTCCCTGTTTGTGCCAAGCGACTGCCAAAGTCAAGCACTGACTGAGTAGCCATTAAATGCGCCATTGAATTCCTACCCCTTGCCTTCGAATGCGCATGTAAAACAACCGAGTGGATGGAAAAAGCGAATGAGGCTGAAAAACCACAGCGTCTGAGTTTCGTGGTTCGAGCTGATACGAGTCTCTTTATCTTGTTCTGGGTAATTTTCGAAGAATTTTCGATGCATTACGTTGCATTGATGGCGCTTTGAGAGATGATCGTATGTTAACTTTTGTAATTCTGGATTTTACGGGATAAAGCTTATTTGAATACTGTATTTGTGGTTTAAAAGTAAAAATTCTAATGTAATGTTTTTGGAAATGAATCAGGATCATCGTGGTATAATTTTTATTTGTTCCGAAATGTAAATATGGATGTAACGCTAAGAGATGAGTGCTGCGGAAATAAAGAGAATTGTATATTGCCCAGAGTAATTAGAATATCAACCCGAAGGCAATATTTTGGAAATATTAAATTCTAACCTTAAATTGAAATAAATATTGTATATTTAGCATAGTAAAAAGTGCAACTACACTTCATACAGCTTCACATTACCATTCTTCTATTTTCACATTATCATTCTTCATTACACTACATACTTCACATTATCATTCAATCAAATTATTTGTAGAAAACTTTATGGTAATAATTAATTTATGTTTCAGTGAATTACATACATGATTTTTCTTATTGACTTAAAAGGCAACATAATTTTTAATTCTGTAATCATAGAAATTTCTAATTAATTCTAATAATATAGTATCTACATATCTATAGTATTTACAGAATACATGGAAATCTGGATGAAAATTAAAGTTTCGCGAAATGGATTTTGTGAAAGTGTAACACATATTTTCGCATAACGAACTAAATCCGACCTACGTACTTACCCTTTGGTAATCTGCTAGTCCACCAGTTTATCCTCTGCGGTGTAGACGCATTCGTACTTATCGTTATTAATTAGTTGAACGTGTCCTGTAAGTCGGGACAAGGGTCGTATTACTGTCTCAACAAATCCGATTTTCCCAGTTCAATTCTGAGTATGAACAGCAGCGACTGTTTATCCAGTTTCTATATCGTCGATAATAACAACCCTGTAGTAGATGCATATACACAATTGGGGGATGGTAAAATTGTCGTTGCTATTTTCACCGTAAGTTACAAATATTGCCATAATATCGTAGTTATGCTTTGCAACTAGCGTAATTCCTAATAATCGAATTGTCCTCCAATCAAACTTTATGTACATGTATACACATTTATAAATGTACATGCATAGTACATGTAAAATGCTTCGGATAATATTTTGGAATGTTATTATAGAAATAATCGTTTTCAAAATAATCTATTATGCTATAATATTTATGTCCTAATATAGGAATTCTAAGTACGTCTCAATATCTTTTAATATAGTAATAAAATTGTAAATAAAATAAATTTTAGATAAGAGATGTCGTTATACACATACGTAACGTGTAAAATACTTATAGGTTTCGATCGGGGCAGCTGCCAACATAATTAAAGAGAAAAATACAGCGCTTCCGGAAGGAATACGTTTCACTAGAAAAACGATCGATTTGAGAATAGGGAAACGAAACATCTGGTTTCTTGACAACGCGGTGTTTCTATAGTCACCCTTGTCTGATCTTCGCGTTGTATGTTCAAGTGTTTAATCTCACTCTGTAGGAGAGCACGCGAAGCTCCTGCAGTCGCCTGAAAAGATATACAGTTCTCTACCTGGAAAAATAATAATAACACGTGTGTTTCCTTTATGACCGCAATATACGACTTCTTAATTTTCTTATATTTTCTAGCAAAGAAACTTATATAAGGGAAAATTGAAGACTCCTAACTTTTCAGCATTTGTCGTTATTAATTATAAAATATGTTTAAAAAGTAGAAAGCATAATACTATGAAAATATTCCAAATATGGCGGACATTAAATGGTGTTTAGTCCTTACACGTAAATTTAATTAAATAAAAATAAAATCGTCCAATTGTATTAGATGAAACAATTAGGGAATGAAAGGAAATCATTGGTCTTGCGTCATTGGTGCCAGTTAAAAGAAGTACAAAAATTTAATGAAACCCTAATTAAAGGGAAAATTACATTAATTTAAAGAACATCATAAAAATCTTGTTAAAAATTTTTTGTAGCTATTCCTACGATTCTTCCAAAGTGTAAATACTTCATTGCACCAAAGGACAATTCTCAAAGCAATATGGCTATCGTCAGTGCGGCCGATTAACGTATTTGAACGCGTCCACGCAGAAAAGTTTCGGTTTGCCGGCAATAACAATAGATCTGTTTAATGAGCCCCTAAATAAGGGAAAGTAATTTCATGTATTTATGCTTGAATTACCGTAGCTACATCTAGGAGGGTACGTCCGGAGGCAATTAACGTTGACTTCGTAAAACCGGTACTTCCACCAAGCACCAAGGAACATCCCTACCTAGGAACGCATCCGCAATACACGTGCCGATGTACGTGTACGCATTACACCGACCTTTAGGAATGGCACAACCCTTCGCTGTCCTGCTGAAACGAACTAATTGCCACCAGCTCAAAATAAATACGACCACGCACGGGAAGCAGGATCACGGTTTCGGATGTAGCCAGGGTTAATTCGGTAACCGCAGCGTCGCTTCGACTACATAATTGCCTTGGCACCCAACTTTTGGGTCAATGGAAGGCGCTCCAGTTGATGAGCTCCCACGCCTTAATTGTTAAGAAACGTTTCCTGAACAGTTGAGAGGTCGTATGGACAATTTTAGGGTTTTTAGAGGGTCGTGTCATACGTCCTTTCGGTTAGATTTGTGGCTTTGCAATGTGGGAGGTTGTATACACATATATAATAACTCTCGTTCAAAAATCACGGAACATTTGTTAATTTTAAATATATTAATTATAGATGTTAACAATAAAATCCGTAATAAAATCTTCAAAGAATGTAGTTCTAAGAATGTTTCTAACGGGGAAACATTACAAACGACCACCATCGTGACAAAAATATCTAAAGACTCGTTTCTATGTAATACCGTATAGCGTGGAAACATTTGTCAAAAATATGATCAGTTGTTGTTAAGACATTTTGCACAGTATATAGACAACTTCACAGCTGACAGAACATTTTCATCAGCCATGTCTGAAGATAAACAAGATTCGCTTCTTCGCATTCGCTTCGTTAACTTCCAGCTCGCGTGTTTCCTTCGTAATACCGTGACACAGGGTCTCGATAATTCGGCAGAAATCCGTATCGTTGAAGTGACTCAGGAGGCGAGTGAAGCCCATAGGACCCATGAAATCCAGGATCTCGAAAGTCTGTCGGATTAAGCGCAGCCGGCTGTTCGCAGCACAGGCTTGCTTCGCCATTGCACGATGAAAGGATTAATCGTTGGAACGGGAGACGTGTTAGCCATTCAATGCATTCCTCGAGACACTCTGTGTAACCGTTGTACCGTTTAACAGGCGTTCTCGACTTGGAAAATCACCAGTCAATGTCGAAGTTTCCGCTGTGTAGTCCGTAGATCAGTAATCTTCGATATTAGAGGAGCGAGTAGGTAGAATTAAAGACATTGAGATAGAGCAACTGATGACAAATGGATCTCTAGATAAATTCGCATTCTTACGGATACACGTAAAGAATTTCAACTTGAAAGTTTGTCGAAAAAATGTTTTATTTTCTGAATGTAATAATATGTACTTTACTTTTCATATTTTGTATGATTTTACATTTCTGGCAACTATCACTTTAAAGTCAGACTGGCTGGCGGTGGTGACCATCATTAACCAAGCGATCAGCCACATGTTTCATTTTTATTTATGAGACGCGTGTAGACCACGAAGGGATATGGCTCGTTCCCAGCCGCATGACCAGGAACAACAAGCGTAAAAAAAAAGGGCATCGACGATGCTGCAGCCTATCCAGCTACGGCAGAATTTATAGCCGGCACAGCGATGATCGTAACAGACCCGGCCATTACGACACTACGAAACAGCTTTTAATTACTACCGGTTGATACATTACACAACACCGCGTATCGTTGCCCGCGGCCCGATAGTTATTAGCCACTCGTCGATCTCACACGTTATTACGTCGGCCAGCTATAGTTGGCGAAGAAAAATTTTTGGCTCAAAAGCAATTCGCCTCACGTTATGTCACTTTTGCGGTCTACTTGTTTTTTTGATACATATTTTGTGTGAAGGGTTTTTAATAGATTCTGTAGTTTAATATTATATTATTGAAAATTGGAAATTTTCTTAAATTATATTGAAATATCTGGTTAGAATGTTCAGGTGACTTTAGAAATTTTGAAAATTTATTTTATTTTTTCACATATATATGAAGTTCCATTGAAAATAAATTTTACACGTGTCTCTTTGATCAAATATCTGTTGCTTCCTCATATTCAACAAATGATCTAAACATTCAGTATTACAAATTTCTCATCCAGCACGCTTCACTACGCTTTATTAAATCCACCATACATCCATAAACGCAAACAAAGTTCATACAAGTATACAGAAAGCTTGAAAAAAATTAATCAGAATGATAATAACGACGTTCGCGTAAAATCGAAAGGATACAAAAGGTGGACGACCCATTTCCATAGTCGGTGGTCGGAGAGGGTATAATTTATTGCGTTAACCGGTATTGTGCGCGAGGGAACGCATTGAGAGCCGTGGACGATTCGTTTGGAACGCGGTGGGGTACGCAAATAATTGGCGGGCTCGCGAGGGTGCTCCCTTACATTCAACATCGCATTACGTAATAACCAGTCCGGTTAAAGAGGGGAGGAGCAGGGTAATTTGCAGAGAGGCAACCTACGTGCAACTAGGTAGAAGCCTTTTCGGGAGTTGATAGGGGTCGTGCACGCCCCTTCTGCCAGCCGGCAGAAGATTTAAAACTGGCGCGACTCGCTAATGACCATTAACTGCTTGTCCTCCGCTCCACCTACCGGCTGGCACACGTTTGTCGTGTCGTTCTCGGTGCGTGCCGCGCTGTCACGCTCGCCTTTCCCTTCGTCCCACATACAGAAACGACCACTGCTAACCCCCGCGAGATTTATGCACCGGATGTGACTCGGCTCCCGTACTTTATGGCTTTCGAACTGCGCCTCGCGCATGACTGCTCTGGTAGTAACGCTTTGTTTTCTTAATTTTCGAGACGGAGTAGTATCCTGCCTTTCTTAGTTAATATCTTCCGTCATCTATCTACGCGTTTTTTGTAATAGATTGAAATATTTAAAGCTTTATATGTTTTTGTACTTTTACAGTTATATCTAAGCTGCCGATGTTTATGTACATTCATATTTTCGTGGAGTAGAGATTTGTTTCATTCCGTATGTATTATAATGAATGCTTTACTACTTTCTATTTCCTTTTCATATAGCGCGCGACTCATCGCGCTCGATTCGGCACACTTCGGCAATCATCGCCGATGATCGTGAGGTAGCGCATTGCGCGTTTGAATTCGGGAAGATGTGACAAGTTGAAAATGGCTGACGTGTGGTGCTACTGTGAATTTGATATCGTTAATCGAAATGAACGGATATGGGAGAATTTGCGTGAATGATTCGTGTGAAAGGATAGTGAAGTGAGTGAATGTTTAGGCTACAGTATTGGTTGTGATTGTAGATCGATTAAGTCGAATAATGCGAGTGCAGATTGGAATGCATGATGTCGCATGTTTTTGTTATGTGTAGAAATGATGTGTGTTTTGCCTCTGAAATGTATAGCAGCTGTAATTGCCAACTGTGATTGAAATCTTGAGAAACATGATTAATATACGAGAGAATGGATTTGAAACAAATTCCTGGAAATTATTCTGAATAAATTATCCTGCACGAGGTACATTATACATGTTAACACTATGCTCTTCTGTTTATGCGTCAATCTGTTTATAAGAAGATTAGACAGCTATTTCCTAAATACATATTTACAAAAAATAGAATAAAATTAACGAAAATAGAAAAATGTAATAGATTTGATCGAGCTTTTTTTCGTCCGCACATATGTGTTTGTAATTGAGGTTAGGAAAAATGGTCGTAAAACATTTCTACTACGTTAGTCATATGGATATTAATAATAGAGGCATTCTTAACACGTTTGGGTCTGAATAGAACTGGTTATTTAATATTTTATGGAAAATGCAAGCCTGAAATTTGCTGTGGATATTGCGCGGGATATTGTTTATTCGTCCTTGTTTGATTTTACAAAGAAAGGGTTAAAAAATGTTGAACTTCTGTTGGATATGATTTATGAAACACGAATGACGTTCTAGATTTCCTCCATATTGTGTTTCTGCTTGTAGATTCTATCTAACAGCATCTCGTGAACATGAACGCATTTTGAAACAATTCATGGTAATGGATAAACGTGTTAAAATATTATATTACGAACTTTAGTTAGTTTTTCATAAAGTTACGGGGTACAATTTTATTTTGGTGATTTTAAATACTGGTCTCTGTTATAGTTATTAATTATTTATCAAAGAATTTATTATCATTTCATTAATTTTTAGTTACGTTTTGGTAAGTTTGGTCATTTTATATATATATTAAATATTACCCTTCGGTAATTTTAGATATAAATGTTACGATATTTAATTGAAATTTGTACTATATTTATTAATTATCCATTCTCTCGAACAATCGAAAGATAAATTATCCTTAATAATTGTATCGGTACACAAAGGTTTGTGTATCTTGGGTATCTCGAAGCTTGTGAATTGCGACAGACATTCTAGAGGGACATCCCCAGTAGCCACAGACGTTTTAGCTACTCATAATCATCGTTACTCATGAATACAACAGTTATTCGCAGGTACGGAATCAGTTAGAGTCACTTGGAGTTAGTTTGGGGCTTGTAACTTTCGAGTAACTTTGAGACTATGGTACTTTTGAGACTGTATAACGTCAACTTCGTACTTCGCGGACTTATAGTAAACTTTGCAGCAAGTTTGCGCGTTTGTAAACCTCGTAACTAAAAATACATAATAAATTCATGTAATACCTCGCACGGATACTCGTTCCATAATTTTGAATTATTTCAATACATTTCTCAGCTTTTCACGGAAAGTATGAAATTTTTTTCGCTTATAGAGGCGCAGAGATGTCCCTCCTTACAGGATCTTAGGGTAATATGAAATATAGGAGTAAAATTTTCGCGTACTATTGTTGACTTCTAATAATGAATAATAGTTGCTATCTATTGTAGCATTTAAGTTATTAAAATCTGAATATGACTAGCAAATTTTTCGAGGTGCTATAAGTCACTAAAAATTATTTTTATCGTTGTCATAAATTTTTCATAGTTTCAATTTACTTTTCCTATTCAGCAAATCATGTTTTTCTTACGAGATAATAACATTTGTGAATAAGAAGTTGGAGATAAATTAATGAAAGCTCTTATTTCACAGGAATTCTTTGCGGCATTTGAAAAATTCATTCTACAAAAACTAATTTTTGTATTCACGTGGCAAAAATATATACGCAATAAGTACACGGTAATAATAGCCAGGAAGAAAGCACAATTTCAGTAAATCGCATATCTTCATAACCTTCTATAATTGTCGAAAGATATTTCTCGTCGATATACGAGTTTCTACGGTAACATGCAACGAAGCGGACAAAAATACCTCGACATTTAACTGCATTAACATCGTTCTCTCTCGAAAATATCATCTCGTGGAAGTCACTATTTTATTCGACCTTTGAGACCCAAATTTTGTTACATACATTTATGCTTTTTATTGCGAAATAGTCAGATATGTTGCAATTACACTAAGTATGTATTAAAGGAAAATTGCATTACGAGAAAATGTCAAAATGACAATCGTAAACTCTTTTCTGTAACATTAAATGATTATAGGATATAAGCATACATCGTAAGCTTAAATTTATAGTACAAAATGAAATTCAGGAAATTTTATGGCTCAAAATAAATAATAGAGAATAATAAAATTAAAATACTGTTCCCCTTCGAACTCCTCAAAATGGCTTTCACCATAATTTAATATAATAATTATTCTTTTCCATATCAGTTTCTTTATCGTGCATAAATATAAAGCCCTAGTCAATTAATCATTTCCAGGATAATTTGAATCAACCATCAATCTCATATAAACCCAAAACTGTCCTAATATTAAAAAAACGGGAACATAACTATTAGACCATAGCGTTCTCGTGAACGACTAGGCTCGACAGTAAGGTAACAGGAAAGAAAAGTGTTGAAAGACGACGATTACGTCTACTAGGACGATGATGACGACAGGGACAAGAGGTAACAGGACGTCGACAATAACGCAGTTCACGGATTGGCCGGAAGCTGAGGAGCTAACTCCAGCTTAAGGCTGCTACGGACTCTCTCGGGGACGGTAAGATCGTCTTCGAAGAACGAAGAAACTTGCTGGGAACGACGGAATAAAGAGAGAGAAGTGATAGAACGGCGACAGGGCAAGGGGGATGAGACGAGTGGTGGCGAGACCTTCGTAATATCACAGGCAATTTCCTGAAGGAATTTGATCGGTTCCTATATCGTCGGGAATATTTTTCCCCGTCATTTATTTTTCGAAACGTCTCGCGAAGCTGCTACGATCTTATCGTACCTATCTACGCGAATATGTACGCCGCTATGCTGGGAGCGTGAGCGTGAGTAGATTTATAGAGCGACAAGGTTCCTTCTCTTCTTGGGACGAGTCTGCTCGCTCTTCACCTGATACCACGATTATCGACAGGATTTCTAAGCTATCGGGTAATAGTAGGATTCTTTAATATTTATGTGATTTTAGGATCCTTACTTTCACTATAATGAAACTTTATTGCACGTGATAAAAGTATATGTTGAGCGTGAGTCTTTAAGAATGCTATGTATGTGATTCCTTGAACTAAAGTTTCTTAATAGATTAGAATAATGTGACAAAAATTATATATTTTTTAGTATCTTAAAATATTTTTAGTAGCTTTTCTCATTTTGCTCTTTTTTTTTCGTCCCATGATGGATCTATCTGTTTGAGATGTTTAAATTGCTTTCGCACCTGAAAGATTTTCCATCTTAATTCGAATGTCTCTAGATGTATTGTAATTTATCGCCTAATTCTCGATGCGAATCCAATTTGTCCCATGATGATGATTCACGTTGACAGAGCAGTGTGTGATTATGCATCATGCTTCTAGTTGTTGATGCTGCAGTCTGATTTATTAACGATTCCTAATTTGTAGTTTCTAACTCTCCAACTCTGAATCTATCGAGATACCGGGATTCTATATGAATCGTGTACAATAAATTTCAATCTTGATCGATTCATACAATATACGATTTATTGATAAATGTTAAGAATTTCAATTCCCCAGTTGAAATTTTAATCATCGAGTTTAATTCTCATCTTTTAATATAATCATAATATCACATTTAATATAATTAGAACCTTCAGATGTTATTAAATAAGTTGTAATATGGTTGAGATTAGAATTCTATGCTTGATGTTTTCACTCGTCTACCCAAAGGCAATTCATAGTCGCGGATAAAGGATTTTACATACCACTGGTTGGAATGCACGTTTGATACGACATTCCTGATTTTACGGTTCTTTCCTTTCGCATGCGCCAGAACGTGTGTAACCTGTGATTCGAAATATAAGAAACTCTTCCGGAGGTATGTCCCTGAGATATATCCCCTCGAGAATTGTAAAGGTAAACGGAGTAAACCGCATCCATCGGTAATTTCTCTCATCTGTACCAAATATACAGTCATATTATTTAGTAATTCGATTCCTAGCTAATACCAGAATCATCGAAGATTAACGTATGTCTGATAAATAATGTGATATAATAAATTTTTCTTTTTAATTATAATTGTTAACGATTCGATGAAGCAATTAGCTTAGCATCGTAATTATCTAAGTAAACGTGGTTCTTGGCTATTGGCGTGTCTTCAATAAACGTTTAATTATTGTAGCTAGAGATCATTATAGCTGCACGCGTATGAAACATAAATACTGAACAACATTAGCTCAGTAATTATTATTGCCGTTACGTCGAGTTTAGAATAAACAGCAATCTCTAATTAAATAGTTTCTGCTACACTCGAGACGTAATGTACTGGTGAAAATTTGATATCCCTTGTTCCACGTAACGTTGGGAAGCGCCCAAGGAAATTAGATATACGAAATAATTTTGATATTTGAGTGTATTCCAATTACATTACTAGAATATTCTAATTTTATAGCCATTTTATATGCGTATTTTATAATTTAACAATTTCTGCGTGAAATCATTCGTGACTATGAAAGACAATAAACACCTTCTCATATATTATTGGATATTACTATACGTAAAAATTCTTCTTCTGCTATGAAAGCGTTCAGGTAGATTACATTCGTTAGTTTCTTCATATACCTGAAATAATAATTTTGCATCCATTTTTATGAGATTTGACCCTTCTCCATCTAAATTGTCTCTCTCAAATGATGTAAAATAGGATTTCTTATATAGCTATTTTTTAAGTCCCGTACAATGCTTGAAAATGAAAATAAATATATTTAAAAATAATTAAAATGAAAAATATAAAGAACTAAATAACTCCAATTGATGTTGTTGGACGTGTTATAATAACGTGTTGCAGTAAAACGTATTTAGTAGCTACAAGTTATATATTATATGTATCATAGTAGTTAGAAATTACTTATACTTGAAAATACTTCATCGTTTTGCTATTGAAAGAATATACAGGGTGGTTAGTAACTGGTGGTACAAGCGGAAAGGGGGTGATTCTACGCGAAAAAAGAAGTCGAAAATATAGAATAAAAATTTTTCGTTTGAGGCTTTGTTTTCGAGAAAATCGACTTTGAATTTTCGTTCGGTACGCGTGCACTTTATCACGTCTCGTTATAACGGATCTCACTGTAGATTTTTAAAAAAATTAAAAAAAAATTTTTTTTTTAATTTTTATTCTATATTTTCGACTTCTTTTTTCGCGTAGAATCACCCCCTTTCCGCTTGTACCACCAGTTACCAACCACCCAGTATATAGATGTTGCAATTTTTGTATTTCATGTAGAATACACAGTCGTTCGTTAAATCAGACGAGGCGGTAGCATCAGCGACAGTATTCTCAACAGCCACTAGGCAGCCTCGATGAATTCTCCTCTTGGCAACCAAACTCCTTATCCCCGTTGCTTCCCCAGCTAGGTCCACGTATCAATGTTTGTGGCGACACTAACTAGGAGAGCATATTTGCCGTGCAGATCCTGGTTATATGCAGTCCAAGTTGGCTAGACGGAGAGGCACTTGCTGCGGCCGCCACTCCATCTCTGCTTCAACGGAACTATGTCATGCTTGCCAAACTGTTTGAGTAGTCGTCGAGGGTATATCGAAGGAATCCCAATCCTTGTTATAACTACTTATACCAGCTGAATTTGCTTGTAACTTTAAGCCTTGATCCGCAGTTTAATTACAGCCCACGTTGCTGTAGTAGCTTTGAAAAAATCCCTGTGAATCGCTAGTTTCATTTGACTGATCTGATAGCCGTTCTACATAAGATCTGACTTAAAATTCTTAGTTTTCCGTAAATTAGCAAAATTGAATAACATGTACGATGGAACAAATGTTGAATCAATGTAGATCATCCTGTATAATTCTTTATACTAAGATTTGTTTATGAGAATATTCTAATTGCTCCATACAAATTTTATTTTGAATTTCTTTAAAATAAATTACGAAGACAACGCCTATCTAGAGCAAGCTCAACGTATCTCTCTAGACAGCAATCACATAAAACAGAATCTGCGTTCCTTTATCCTCCATTAACAGTTGCGTGCAGCGACGAAGGTGGTGAACGTAAAGTAACTTCCGACACCGTTGCTAACCGTGTGATTCGGATCGTTAGCCTATGAATTGCTGTGTACAGGAATACTCCACTACCTGCTACAAAATTAACGCTTATTACCTCACAGGAAAGTTCTTATGTCTTTTAAGATTTCCTCTGAAATTTGCCCACTTTATTTGTTTCAGATAAACAAGAAATTACCGAGGGGTTAAAAATATTACTTCCCCTCATATTTTTCATAAAATTAAATTTTGAATGGTCTTCAATTATTTTTCCCTTGTTGATTTTATATCTACTTTTAAAGAATCGCTACTTGTATTAATTGTATTAAAGCTGGAACTATTTCATAACAATCTAGAAAAATCGTCTTAATATGGATTATAATTAAAAAATTAATTGCCAGATTTTATTTTATTTTTTTATAAGTGTCTTAATACTTATGGACGATGGTTATAAATGGAGTCGAGGAGGAAAAAAATAAGGCGCTCGAGAAGCTTTTGGAAATATACATAATCTGGCTTTCCCCTCACTTTTCGTATTTCGCTACGTAAATAGTGGCACGTGCAAACCACCGTGCAACCCCTTTTGGCTCGTTGCTACCGAACCCTGAGGCCTTTCGGATCCGGTGCTGTTTACCGGCACAATATTTACCCGCGACTTATAACCATCGACTGTTAAGCCGGGTGTAAAGCGGTTACACGATGCGCCGAATATATATTCATATTTATTTACATACGACAATCTATACGTGGTCGCGTGTACACGCGTGCACGTGTATTTTGTTTTATTTGATTTCGCTTAATTGCAGCCATCTTGCTGGGTATAAGGATTCATACTGAATGCCGAACTTAAGCACAGTGTGCCATAGTGTGTTGTTATAGCGGATCTCTCTAAAGACTTTTCGTTGTTTCAACTAATGTGTTCTTTGATCCTGTTTAGAGTAGAATTCCATTTATCTGAATAACAATGTAAATAATATATAATATGCATACAATGTGTAATACGTGTAAATTCATACAATGTATATAATATTTAGAATTCTATTTATCTGAACCAAAGCAATTTATGTAATTTAGAAAATGACTATATAGACAAACTTCTGTATATAAATTTACTGATTGAATATCGCCAATCAATTAAGTCACGATACAAACTTCAAAATGATATATTTTTACAATTAATTCTGAAATATAATACATAGTTCAAACTAAATGGACATATCCAAAGTATGAATTGTTTCATATGTTAGAATTAATTACAAACCTCCAAGTAAATCACTTTCCAAGAATCATTTTCATTCCTCCAGGAACAAAGGAGAGTCTCCGATAACAATTTGAGACTGCATTAAAACAATTATGGTCGTGTCTCGGCAAATGATCGTCTTCCTCTCCTTTCCGGCGGTCATTCACTTATCAACAACTTGTGATACATTCTCGCGTCGCTTGTTGAGACGAGAATATACGCTTTGAGACGCTGCGTCGCGCCGTGCCAGAATTTACTAGGTCACAGTTTACCATACTCTATTTTCCTCCTTGTAATTATACATTTCGTCGGGACGGTCTGAAAAAAAAAAAGAAGAATTTGTTTTACGATTATACCACGTAAAACCCTGGCAGCAGCACAAAGAGAATGTAGTTTACAGATGGTGACGAGTTATATACTATTATTTATAAGTGTTCGAACAATTTCAATTTGAAGATAAAGAGATAGTCAAGTTTAAATATAATTGTACAAGGTTTGTCGACTATGAACGATTGTTTATTACTGTATATTATCTTTTAGGGATCACTTTAATCCCACCGTAATAATTTTATCAAAGTCATCAAAATACACAATTTATTCGTAATTCTTCAATAAAAATAGTCTGTCGATACTTTTGAACGATATGCATGTAGTATTTATATTTGTAGTGGTTGGATTACGATTGAATGAAAGACTAACCAAAGAAAGAGAGAATCCTTTTCCTTACTCTTCTTCCATCTTGCTTTCGCCCTTTTCTGTATCCTCGTTCGCAGCATGTCGCGTCATTGACATGCGAACCTCCGCCGTAGGCTGAATGGCGAATTAGATCTGGCTCGCGTTTCAAACACGGCTACATATGCAAATTTTTACTTTGCTCCGCGGAACCACCCCTCGTCAGTTCGGTTCGTCAGAGGAAATTTCCGGCTCCTGTCCTACCTTAATTCATCCGCTACCGACAGAAAGTGCGGGATCACTTCAAGTGCTGGCTTTTATACCGTGGGACATGGATTAATTCTGCGGTGATTCAATTTTATTTGCATTAGTTTACTACCAGTCGTATCTTCGTACTTGTATGGTTGTGATATCAAATTAAATTTCTCTTTGATAATCCAGCAAGAGACTGTAGTTTAGAAGTGTAGGTATGTTTTATATCATAACATTGTTATTACTAGCGTTGGAAGGAATTCATTCCTGCGCTGTGCTTACATAAACTTTTATATATTGTTTAATTCTTCCCAGACTAATGGAATACCGAGCCACTATTTATAGAAGATTCTGAATTATTATAATTTTTCGTGCAAACGATGGAAATTCTAAAAGATAAAATAATACTATTACAAATCCAATTTCATATTTCGGTATTACCGTGAAATAACAATTCTTGAAGCAACGAATAACTTCTTATACATTTTGCTGTTGTTATTCGTATATAATTGAAGTTGAAAGGAATCGTTAAATATTGTATATGACTATGATATGCCAATCAATTCTGACTTCACAGGCTCTATTTTCCCCGTTGTTTATCTTGCATTAATATCCTGCTCACCGAAATGTTTCACGCAAATATTTCCACTAACAAAAGTCACGTGAAATAATTACTGAGTATGTACGTGCGTGCGAATTAATGATTGTATAATGATCCACTCACCTTCATGGCCCCTACCTGATGTTTGCGGATGAGCAATTTATGGATATTATCCTCTTTCATTTAAACGATACGTACAATAATTAAATATCCCATCGGTATCATTGTATACTATCATGATGCGATATTTGTGTAATTATTGTCGTTATCACGTCCACGCATCAAACGAATCATCAATTTGTATAATGCGTTTCCTAGTGGCCCATACCGATCTCACCGAAATATATTAATAGGTACATATTTCCATGGTTCACCGAAACTTTTACACGAAAACTATTTGGTAAATTTGGTGAAATTATAATTTCAGTCTTTTCATGAACGAAATTGTATCGCACTGAATAAACAAGTAGTCAGTTGTAATGAAAGCAAAGATATATAAATATTGATTATTTTATAAGTAATCTTGTTTTTCGTTTCACTCAGCCGTGAAATTTTCAAGTTTACTCAAAAATCAATACGCTCGAAGATAAAATTTCGCTAGCTACTGATATTTTCTATGTGATAACTTCTTTAATTTCGATTATTTTAAAATTAGAATTAAGGATCAGAACCACTGCTAAAATAAGAGAGCAGAGTTTGGAGTCTTTAAATTTTCATTTTCAATTTTCATTTATGAATAAAATTATTTCTTTCGGAATCTTAGCAAGCTTTAAGCTTTATTAGGAGCTAATAGTTAATGTTCAGCGTCGTACTGACCAGTCACCACGACTAACAAGACGTTTTTATATGTCTGTTACCTATCTATTCGGCTCGATAAATAACCTTAAGCTTCTGTGTAGAGGCCACCAACGTCGTGTGCCGAGATTAGGATTCTAATTACGATTAACGTGGACATCAGGACGCGTTGACAGGTCCGTCCAGGCGTGCATGCCCTTCCGTGACATCTGTCGATTTGGGGTGCACGCGACACGAGAAGAAAGAAGGGTGGAAACAAGGAAGGTGAACAGGAAGAGTAAGGGGTGAGAAAGGCTGGGTAAATGAAAAGCAGTAAGCTGAGCAGAACCGTATTTGGGGGTTGACTGTGTTTGAGTAAGGCACGTGACCAGGACCTCGCGTGGTCCATGCCAGCTGCGAAAAGGCTCCTCTTCCTTTCGACGTCCCGATTTCACCCTGTTTACCCCCGCAATCATATCGGCAAATACGGCGCACAATTAAAGGCAATATAACGCGACCGCTCTTGACATGTGCATCGGCACGAAAAATACAGCGACTGGGGGAGAGACGATATTGTTCCCAACGCATACACACACCCGTGCCACGTATTAATTGAATTGTAATATTCGGGGACAAGGCGTATTAACGCGCGGCCGCGAGATGAGCGCTCGTCGGTGACGTGACAGTAACAGTCAGCTCGAAAGTTCGGGCTTTTATTAAATTTTACGCCAAAGGGGAACGTGATTACTACCCACGTTAAGACACCATGCGATTAAAGGGATACAGGCGCATTGTAATTTTGAGGAATTACGTGGAGAATAGAATGATGATGTAAATTAAGACGCGCGTCTTTGTCGGCTATCTTTTAAGCGACGCATTTCTGTTGCGAGATAAGGTGGAAAATGTTAAAATTTTAGATAGCTAAGACGTGAAAAGTATTTATAGGGTATCGCTCTATAATGAGAATTGCAAATGAACAATTATTTACGTTATTAAAATAACCGGTCGATATTTATAATTTACGTAAAAAATAATTGACATCAGCTTTATCTAACAATCCTATTTGTTCAAGGATATATGTTTGTAATTATACTGTGTCTTATTTGTAAAGTATTATGTATTAATTGAACTCCAAATTGAAGATACGGATACATTATTTCGTAATATTATTTCGTAATAATTAGTTCTAAGGTGATCGATTTGTCGGCGAGGTACGAAATAATATTTGTATCTTCCAAGCAAGGAAATTTCGCGATAACGTGTCACGGATGAATTGCAGTTTTAGTGAAATTATAGTTACTGCGAAGGAGAGAAACGCTTTAAAAGGAAAAGCAAACAGCGCGCAACTAGGATCATTATCGTAACCACAACCGTTTCTGAAACAGCTTGAGAAAACAACAAACTCTACCGTCGGAGGAATAACCGTGTAGAATGTAGAAAAATGGCGGTTCGCCGTGGAACAGGCACAACGAGTAGAACAAAGTGGCCAGGATACGTTTCGCGCGAAATGGAACGAAAATTTCGCATTTCGTTGGAAAACCAGCAACATCGAATCGGAATTAAAGTCATTCGTCAAAATCACTGGCCTCGGCTGTAAAATATTTACTAAAAACCGTCAACTTAGTTCGCGACAAGTTTGACGTCGAAAATGGAGCGAAAATTCGCATCAGTTTTCACTGATGGAAAAAGTTTGATTTAATTAATCGTGACCATTCGAACGTGAAATATTATGAAAAAATAGAATTATATATTAGTATTTACTTTTTATAATGTTTACAAGTTAGATGACTTAAAAAGCTCTTGGTATACGATTATATGTGCAATTCGAGGCAGGAATGTCATACATTCATACGTCAATGTGTTCAAACAGTTTCACGCTTATTTCTATACTCACTATCGTTGGAGTTGACTGAATCTCGGTTACTTTAACTCCAAAATAATGCAACTAATAGCAACTACATATAATAAACATGTAGCTACTGACAAATTTTTTGACACAACAAATGGAACTCCGAGTAACCAAAGATTCTCGAACCAATTCTTCCGCGTTCGGTAGATTCTCATTTCCGGTGCTACTTCGCTCCTCCGTAGATCCTTGTACAGCAATATAAAACAAGATTAAAAAAAATAAAGGGCAACGCCTATGGAGTCTTCTGGCCGTGGAAAGGATGTCTAAAACCTTGGAGAGGGGGAGAAAGAATAGGGGTGGCTGAAGCAGTGAACCGAAGTTAAGAAGAGACCGGTAAAAGGAAGAGACGGTACGATGTGTAATCTGCAATCCAATCTTAAGTTAAATGAGAGAAAAAGAGGGAACAGCAGCCGAGAGACGAAGAAGAGTGGGGATCGCGCGAGATAGTCAAAGATAAAGGCGAAGACCGCGCGATTACGACGAAGAAAGAGACAGCACAGGGACATAGAGAGAGAGAGAGAGAGAGAGAGTGTGTGTTCTGGTAGAGAGTCCTTGGCATCCATACTCTCTACTGCCGGAATCCCTTCAGGATCTCTCCAAGATCTCTTCTCAGCACTGTCTGCAGAAGTGTGTCGGGTGGGAAAGAGGATGAGGAAGGGGCAGAAGAGACGGCACAATGCGCACGAGGCTCGCGAGACATTGTCAGCCCCTTCTTGCTTCCCTTTTGTGCCCCCACCTCTTTATTCGAAGCCACCGAAATCCTGGAGACTCCTCTCTCTCTCTCTCTCTCACTCTCTTTGTTTCTGGCTTCTCGAGCGTGTGAAAATTCCAGCACGCAAGCTGCATTTAGGCCACCCGCCGGATCGGAGAGGATGCTCAGGAAACGTCGTATACCGCGCGAATTATCCCAGACTAATGACACTTCCGATGGTGTTAATTGCACTGGTTACCAGATCCGTCGTCAATTTGGCAAGATTCGTTGGTTTTATTAAGAAATGTTGGGAGATTGATTGGTGATTTTGAAAACCTTAGATCTTCTTGTATTTTATCATTTTCTTACTTTTATCCTATCGCAAACGACGAAGTGATTTTTAACTGCGGATAATATTATATTTTCTTCGTAAATAAGACTGTTCTTTTTATTAAAATGTAAGTGCGCTTATAAAAGGTCGTTTATTTAATAACTAATTGTAATGGAAATTGTGGAGGTATCTACAATTGAAACTAGAATATTTCAATGCAAATCTAATTCATAAAAATTACAATTTGGTATTTTCATATGGAATAATAAATTTCATTTCTCCTTTACTTGCCGAAAGCAATTAATAAACGTAATATACGTAAGGGACACGAACTCGGATGTGGAAACGCATCACTGTAACAGATTAACGGCCGACCAATTTGCAGCTCGCATTCATCCACTAACGCGAAGGTAACATCCTGATAGAATTAGCAAAGTTTCTAGGAGTGTCGAGCTAGGGTACATCGAGAACGCATCAAGGAGGATACATGACGAGGATACACACGTGCAGGGCTAATCCCTCGATAAGTCGTTCGACTGTGCGTCCTAGTTAGTCGCTTAATATGAAAGAGAAGGGTGACGCAAATTCTACAGAAACAGCGATTCGTCGGCTGTTTCCTCTGCTTGCCGATGCTAACGTCTTCTAATTTTCCTATATAATCGTACCGATGAATCAATTCGACGATGCAAATCCGACATCCAGTTACAGACACGTGGATACACTAATCCTCAAAAGCATCTATAGATTCTTACTCGTGTTCGATGAGATGTACTTCAATTTGACTATTTACTTCAACTTATATTACTTTAATTACAGAGTACAAAAATCAAAACTACAATGATTTTATTACTTGTAATCACAGTAGCTATAGTGCTCGAATACTTACGAACAATAGCGAAAAAGGAAAATAGGTGACGATGAAAAGATGTTTTATCGATGGGCAACGATTCGCTTGATACAACCAACCGTTCGAGTTCGTTAATGTAATACTTCGAATTACAAATGACAGAAAATTGGTTGTAATCGGGGCCATAGGAAATCTCACTAATGACACTATAAAATTACTTATGGCGCATTGGTCCCCGTGACGGGTACTAATTTCAACGGCGGGATAATGAGGCGCAATGGCCACGCGTAAATAATGCTTTAAACACGGGTAATCGGCACGTGCGCCGCGTCATTGTTCCTGTTGTAACCAGAGAAACTTTCATTCCGTTGTAATTGCCGGTAACGTGAAATTTTATATGTTTGGTACTCGTTTGGGCACCACCGATTAAAATTTTATATACGCACCTCTAATTGGTCGAATTTATTGCTGATAAAAATACGCAAATTTATTTGAAACGGAAATTTCAATATTTTCAATACCGTTACAATTCTATCGTATCTATTAAATGTTAGGAAAATTTATCGCAAATATTATCTTTTATATTGGGAGAACACAAAGACATTTTAGGTTCGGGTTTAGATAAAGACTTTCAGATGTTGTATTCAACGTTCCAAATTAATTCGATAGATAACAACATTAAAAACATGAAAATGAAAATTTGTATCTATTAGCCGTGGTACTTACTTTCGAACTTACAATTACAGAATTGTGACCGACGCAATTCTAGAACCTCATGACCCGTCCAAGTAGGAGAACCAACAAGATCCGTAGAACCTCTGGAACCACTAAAACCTTGACAGGGTTAGGGGGTTATAACCCTCTCTGTCGACCGCTAGAACCTCTTGGAACCAACAAGACTCCAATAACTCGGCAAATCACCGAAACCTTCGACATCCGTTGGGATCTCCATAGATTTTCGTCTACTCGACATCTAACATTCTCGAAATTCCAACTATCATTGCGGTTCTCAGATTGGTGGAATTTTAAAATTTCTAATCCCCGCGTGCCAATGTCTTTTGGTCTATTAAATCTTAGAACTTGTCTTACTTCGAAACTGACGGAATTCTTGTGTTGTATGAAATCCGTGCAATCTAAATTTCAATAGCGTTGTGAATTTCAAGAATCTCGAGATGACGTACTGTCGTATTTTACAACTATGCGATTTCTGTTATCAAATTCTTTTAATTAGTAGAAATCCTCCAGTACGATTAATTCATATTTATCTATATTGTTCTCTAGGCATTGAAAAATACAAATCAAACCTTTTAAGTTTGTGAAACGTAGAAGAATCGTTATTAACAGACACGACTTCTATCTTTAGGTGTATGCTAAAGTTATCGCTTAAAACACCCAAGGTTCGTTTGCTCGTTAAAACGAATGATTGATACGCAAAAATTTTGAAACCACAACAAAATCAATTTTCCCAAATCTGACTGCTGTACATCAAGCAAAAGACATCCAACGCTGAAACGTATCGGCATCTCACCGTTTCAGGTACGATTCACAAAGCCAGATTTCTTAGCAATCGCCTTTTCCACGGAGATGGAGAATAGATACTTCCGTGGCCGGAAGTATCGCAAGTGAGAAAACGAAGGGTAGGAGAAGGGGGAAAAGAAGGAGTCGGGTGAAAAAAGCAGGATAAACTCGCCTCTCGGAAGTTAGGAACGAGTTGGCGTTAGGGAAGAGGGCAATGAGCATCTGGGGAAATCTTGCGAAATAAGAGGAGGCAGGGTCAGAGAGAAAACGAGAGCTAGACGGAAAGAGAGAAGGTAAGAACCTGGCTCGTGTAGCTTCCAGGTCCGGTTACACCGCAAACCCGATAGCCCACTGCTCCTGTTGAGTAGCTTGCTTCGCGCCATGTCTAAAGATATCCTAGAAAGTCCCAAAACTTTTCACTACACCCTTCAATCCAGCAACTCGCGTAAAATTTCCATCCTCGTCTCGGTTTCTTTCGAACGCTTTTCCAAGCGAGAAAAATTACACCGTCTTGATGAAACGTTGTTACCTGGAATCCATTGTCTAAAAAGGCAAAAGTAGCTTGCGTTTTTTAACGAAGTTTAGTCTGAATTCTATCTTTAGTGTCGATTTCCAGGACTGAATGTTGCTAACTGTACTTTGATTAGTTTGATCAAATGTACGATATTTTGAAGAAACTATATGCAATTAATGATTTATTGTATAAAAAAACATTTGATACGTTTCTAATGCAATAATTAATTTAAGGAGCTATTGAAAAAGTTTCGAAGCGAGGGATTAAAAAATATGGAAATTCTCTACTCGCAATTATACTTCTATAAATCATTACAATATTTCTCAAAGAGCCTAGAACTTGAGAATATGGAGAAATTTAATCAACACGCACGCGTCGTAAAACCGGCCGAGTTACGAATCTCTTTGGAGTTTTATCCGAGCAATTATCCGTATCCTTGCTCGATGCCAGTAAACGCGACTAGGAAACGTGTACTACGGGGGTTTTACGTGAATCGAGTAGGTTTTTTCCCCTATCCTGTTGAAACTTGCTCCCTGGGGCTGATCGGCATAGAGAGAATCGAGTAGAGGGAGTGGCAACGAAATATCGACACTGTGAAATTCAATGGGTTGATTTATGACCGCCATAAGTCATCAGTGACGTCACGCACCACCCTGCACACAGGTTAGTCGACACGAGCAACCCCGTGGAACGCGCGAGCCACCCTTTACGATCGACGTTCCGCTCGCACGTTTCCCATCTCTGCGTGAACGTTGTTCGACGATCCAACCATCGGCTGATTTTCCTTCTCCTTTTTTCTACAATCGATGGCACGGTAGTAGTCGTTTGAATTTGTTCTGTCCTTTTTTATGGAATGGCGTGGATGAGGGGACAAGGGTAGATAATAAATGGAGGAAATTAATTGCTCGCGCGCGATACATCGCTGCTTCGTTTGATCAGTCACGCTTCATGACGCACTTTACAGGCTAGATTGAAGCTCGTTTCCCTGCGTGCTGCGGGAATTAACTAACGCCATGCATGGCATATTAAATAGATTCGAAGGATCTTCTTCACATTCTCTTTTTCCTCGCTTTATCTTTTTCAACACAAATAATTGAAACGGCACAACATACACACCATAATCAACGAATGTATCGAGAAATAATAATTCCATTTATTTTTCTATATGATTCTAATTATCTAATCTCTCAAGAACAGCTCACTTTATTTCAATATCGGTATATTCATAACCTTCTTTATCTCGCTGTATTTCCCCAATAAATCATCGTTAATTAATCCGAACTCCCGATGTTGCTGAAAGCTTCCCAAGAATCGAACAATACCATCACTCGTTAATACATCAGTCATCCCAGAAACTCTTTCCCCGTTACCTAATTTACTGTCCGTAGAATACGGACGAGCCTTTTGTTCCTCGGGGGAAAGATACAGTTCGGCGAGATCGACAGCGCGCCTCGTAAATTTCGTTGATAGGATCGTCGGCTTGTTTGAAACAGCGAGCCGAATTTCGAAATTTCATCCAAGCTCGCGTATTGAGCCGCGTCATGCAAAAACCACTAAAGGTAATGAAAAAGAAAGGTGCGTATAAGGAAGACAATTACATAGTCTTTGTTTTCCTTATATTATTAGATCGGTGCATATCAACAAATGTCGTTTTGTACAATAAAACTTTAAGTTTGTACGAAATATCCTATACTTAATGAAAGTAATTTCTATGTCATTCAATATAGTTACAAACGAAAGAGAACTTGGTTCTAGAGAGTAGTTAGTACAAAAGACAAGAAAGGGGTCGATCTTACGAAATTCTTGAGCTATTCTTACTACTTATCGGATAACGAAGTGACGGCAATAATTTATACAATTAGCCAGGCACGTCGCAGTTCGCGACAACTCTGGTACGGCGTATATTTAAATTATCAAAGACCGGCATTCTCCCCTCGCTATGTACGCTACATGGCCAGGCGAATACACTTTGTTGTCGTGAAGCAGGCACGAACCAGCATAAATATGCGGTCTATGTACGATAGATGCGTGTGTACCTATTCGTGCTTCCATGCCACGCGAAACCGCGCTAAAGTATTCAAATTTCCCTCTAGACACGAATCTCTGATACAAATATCATTATCATCCATGATAATTAATAGATAGAATATGAGTATAATAGAAAATTACGAACTTTGGAAACAATTTATTGCACGGTTGGATCAATTGGTATTATATATTATATAGGAATTTCCATAATATAAAAATGTACCCGCAAACAAAAATTATAAATTTTGGGAATTTATTGCTTAGAATTGCTCGCGGGATATGAAGATACAATAGAGCTATTCTTTTCCATTCCATTGAAATGTATTGAAAGATCAGACCTGTCAAGTGTAAGTAAACCGAAATCGCCTCATACGAGATTAAACCAGCAGACACGCGGCGAGGCAAGTACGATGGTGTGCAGAGTACTTAAAAGCTCTCGATACCTAAGTGTGCTCGTACCATACCACTGGCCATATTTATGAGTACAATTATACGCGTCGATCTTCGTGCGCGCGTGCACGCACTCGGGTTTTATGTAGGAGAATGCTTGGCGGCACGGTGCGACGCGGTGATTTCACCGCACGGAAAGGTAGTTGCCGAAGCTAATTCCGGAGGCACGCGAGCAACCGGCGGGCTTCGAATCGATGCTCGGTTGATTGTCTTGATTTATACTTAACGTGCATGAAGAAGCTAATTATTGCCTCGAGCTCTGCACCGAGCTTACTTGTACTAGTCTGCATTCTTTCCTCTATAGAACTGGCCTCGTTTATTCTCGTCGTGAACCAGCAAATTCGTGTCATGGCTTGCCTGATATCACTAGTTGTTGATTTCCACTTGATTCATTTCAATGCATTTTATCAATAATTAACTAGTTCTACCATATGGTTGATAATTAATGGCAAGAAAAAATGTAATGGAAAACTTATTAACTTTATTTGGCATAAAGCTAGCAAATATTATAAATATCTATTGTATAATAAAACATTATACGTGTAGATTGCGAATTTCAAAGACAATAAACTAGCGTTAAATGATTAGTCGGGACGATTATTTAGCCGACCGGACATTGGCGTCTCCGGGATCAAATGAATTGCCGAGACGGACTAATAAAGACACATACCACGGCTCACGGTCCCTTAGATACAGAAACTCTCTTCCCCGCCATAAAGATTAGCAATGGCCCATATAATTCGGCGAGGTTCGTCTGAGCAGCGGGTCGTCTTCGAAGAAACCTTAATTGGAAGACGAGGAATTAAGATAGTTCGCGAGGCTGATAGCTTCATAGAATAAAGGGCCATTTGTTTCTTAATTCACGTCGTGTGACTCATCTTTCTGAATTCTAGGATCGATACACCAGTTTCCCATAAGCGAAATGCTATCGAGAAGTTTTCTGGAGTAATGGCCCTAAGACGAAATAGTATATGTATGGATAAAGTATCTTTTTTCTTTCTTAACTACGTTTGAATCGATAATTAAATGGCGCTTAACCCCACCACGTAGTATTGCAAGATATGTAAATCGCAGCATAGTATGATATCTCATCCAATTATCTTCTCGGAAGGTCGAAGAAATTTTATATTCAAATTAACTTTTCCTTGTGGAGAGGACTTTCTTTCATTTTCAACAAACTACGTCAATCAGTCGGTATCCGACAGAAATCTCCATTACTTTCTGTTCGCTGGGCTCTGTGTGAAATTGTTGCAGATACGTAGTTAATTACGTTGGTCCATTATTAAGAGAATTTGTATCGTAGATGTTAGGTTCGAATGATGTATCGAAGTTGAGTGCGCTTCAATCGGGTTTGTAGCCTTTATAAAGTGCGCGGCTTTTATTCGCGGGATTAAGAATATGACGAATCAAACTATATTATCAGATATTTATCAGTAATTGCTACGGTTGTAATTTGAATTAATTATCGGTAATTAGAAGCAAATTAGAATTAATAATATAAAGCAATTTCGTTACGGTTATTGGCGATCAAAGAGACGGTTCAAAAGCATACCTACAGGAAAGAGAGAAAATTGTTGCCAGTTCCGAGTTATTGCAATTATAAATTCTTGCGTTATCGATTCGACGTGGTTCTAATTGAAAATGTAAAATCACGTGGCTTGTGTTTGTTTTACGTGCTGCGGCGATTCCTGGCAGCAATAAAGGCGCCGATATTTCCCAAAGAATCATTCTTAATGCTTGGTAACTTGTTTTACCATTACAAACGTTTGCTGAAGTAATATGAAAGTTGAAAAACTTTCTGGGAAAGAAAATCATATTAATTTACGATAAATATCTTATGGTAGACAGATTTATAGAATTTATAGAAATCTACATTTTACGAATATAAATGTAAGAAATATAAATGTCTTTAAGAATTAAGATTATCAATACACAAACGTAACTAATATTAGGAAACTGTAGAGCTAAAACATTCTTCGCAATTTATTTGATTCGCAATTTTATCTTCTGTGCATTTTCTCAAGAATCTTCTCAATAATAAAGAGATGAAAATCCTACAATATTTTACTTTTGGTTAAAAATAAACGTGTAATAAAGTAACACTTAAATTCTTAATAAACTGTAATTAACGTTCTCATGTTACACCAAAGGAGTAATAACGCTATTAGACGAATGGCCACTCGTGTTCCATAATAAATTACTGTATAGCTTTGAGTATTTTTTATTCACGAGTATTAATAGAAACAACTCGCATCAGTTGGCATAAAGCGTAATATACACTTTAATATGTCATTCTAATGAACAATTGTTGCTATTAAACCAGGGAAATTTTCATGTATCCACCACGGTAACTACTAATTACATACATAATAGGTTTTGCCTGACCTACTTTTACTCTACGACGCATTGTACCGTCTATTGTGCAGGAAATTGCGGAAAGTTACATAGAACCACCGAAAAGGCAGTAGGCGAGGCAACGTAGATTTCTGTTCAAGTGGACAGAAACTAATTTGAAACAAATCTTAACTAGCGGAAGCTCGTTTAAAACAAATCTTTATCAGATATCATCAGGCTCTTTTTGTGTGTAGAATAAACACTGATCGTGTTTGATCGCTATCTTGGCTCTATTAATTGTAATTTTCGCCTAATAGGAATTTTCTCTAATAGGATGGAACGAAACAATAAAAATTACGTGATTATCTTCTAATAGTGAGAGAAACTTGCTTCTACTCTGCCAGATTCAGCATTGGATTTTAGATGCATCGGTTGAGTATGTTGAATTTTGTCAAACGAATTTTCGAGGTGTCGCAAGGGTTTCCTTGGAAAAGAAAAAATAGTTTTTCAGTGGCGTGAGGCACTGCAACAAAATTGTTCAAATTTGGATCTTAACTGCTTAAATACCACCGTAGAAGGCGACTTTCGTTCACTATTAAAAGTCGCGAATATTTGAACTAGCTTACTTGGAACATGCAAACGATCATTGTCAAACAACCATACACCGTTTACACGCGTGCATGTACTTGTATGGGTACACAGATCAAGGTATAAGTGGCATAACCGAGCACTCTGCAACTCGCTGAATGTACTAACCACTCGAGTCGAATTCCCTTCTCTCCCTCTGACTTTTTCCTCCCGTACCATGTACTCGCTTTTATCTACCCCTCTATTTTGTGCACTACGCAAAGATTTACTCAACAATACATTCTACCAGGTTGTACCGCTTTTACCCTATTCGCGCACGTGACAGCTATCGAGGATCGTTTCGAGATGACTCACCTGATACCATATCCTTCCCTCTACCGTAATGATACACCTGTCACCAGAGTTCATTATTGAAGTTTATGTTTAAGAGATTTCGTGTATTTTATTATATTCTATTATATAAACTTTTATATCTTTTTTTAAATACGAATTTTATACTTTCTTTATGTTATATATCATGTAAGTTTTGTAATTCTGAATTTAGATGTGATTAAGTTTTGAAGTCGTTTGAAGTCTTATGGCACTCGAATTTTTATTTCCAAGTAAAAATACTTTCGAAGCTCTAGGAGCACGTTTAGTATAAGATTGAGACGAGATATTTAAGCGTATTAATAGCGAATCTTACGTAAGAAAATTCTAAACTTGAAAAATTCAAATATTTGAGAATTCGAAAGTTTGAAAGTGTAGCCAAGGGATAAGCTGGAAATCGTGTGTCGAGCAAAAAATAAACGAGAGAGAGATTCGTCGCGACGTCTTCCTCAGTCGCCGCGGGAGAAATCCGTTTTCACTTTTCGTCCTGAATCCCAATGCCGACTGCTTGAGAAACGAACGAACAAAACGTTTGGGCCACCGCACTGGTGGCCATTGCACCGCAGTCAGCCTGCGACTCGGTATGCAAATGCGCCCTTCTCCCCTTCTATTCTCATCCCTCTCGAAACCGACGTTCTTTCTCTCTTTCTACAAGATTCTCTCGCTACAGCAAGCTCCAAAGCCTCACGATACCAGTACGAGAATATCTGCATCGTCGACTGCTTCGATTCTTTATTCCTCTGTTTTCTTTTGGCTGCCGACAAAGAGACCGAAGCTCGCGCATGTAGTTGTATCGAATAATATACGATGTGTAACGTTTGGAATGGTTTGAGATGCTTAGAAAATTGGAAGATCAACGTTTCTTTGAGAATTGGATTAGCTAATGTTAATGTTCTAGCGCGAGAGCTTGAGAAATACGAAATAGAAGTTGCGGAACGTTGGTGAAATTTGCAAGCAATTGGAAGTTTGCAAGGGATTAAAGAGACTCGAGAATTTTTGAAGTAAATCAGTGCTTAGAACATTTTGGGAATTTTTGAGAACGTTCTAAGAAAATTGGGAAATTTAGGGATTTTAAGTAGCGGAAGGTTCAAGGGTTCGGAGGTTTGTTCGAAAGTTTGTTCCTATTAAAATACGGTCCTATTAAAAATCAATATTTTTTGGTTGTTTCTGTTGAAAAGTATCCAACTAGACACGGAACTTAGAATTTCGTTTGATTATATAATATGTACATATCTGCCACCAAATATAAGACATTAAGCATCAAATGTCAGATAGACTATGAATCTTCCGAGATTTGTTTATATTATTCATATAAATGAAATGTATATATAGCCCAATAGTATAATTAGATTAAATCGTTTATAGGAGATCTCACAATAGAGAATATCAAAGGAGAACCATGAAACATGGTAAATGAGATTTAGAGATCGCCACATGTAAAATTTGTAAAGCATATTATATCGCTATCACGCGCACCGTTAATGCGAAATTCGCTGCACTCTTGAACTCGCGTAAGTCGATTATACGAAATCTATTACTATCGCAGCGACAAATTAATTAAATTTCCAGTTTCGATAATCAAGATTAAATTCAAATAAATATACCTATCCGGGCTGAACATTCGATAAATTAAAAGGGTATTATAATCGATTTGTAATGACCTATGCGAGTATCGCAAGCATTAAGCCTGATTAACACTTTGCCTACCGCTAAACTTTCTACGCACTATCGACCGACGCGATGTCTCATTCGGTCGCCGATACATCGTTAGTACTGATAAAAAAAACGAACGATTCAATAGGCTTCCGACCGATAAACGTTGACGTCGAAAAGCCTATTAACAAATTTTCGGTAGGTAAAGTGTTGAAAAGTATTTTCCAAAATTCATCTGTACTATGCATGATAATAACCCCTTCAAATTTTCATATCAGGTACGAACATTCATAAATTTTCTGTAACTCGTCGTTGAAAAGGAAATTCTTCCTTATCCGTTTTTGATTGTTCTTGTAGTTTGACATGAGCTTCAGAACTGAGTATTTTGTTGGTATTATTTAACCACAGCATACATTAATTAGCGAAGGCTGAGGAGTTAGTGAATTTTAACTAAATAAATCACCGAAAAAAAGGACGATAAAGAATTTAAAAATTCAACAAGCATTCGTATCTTATCGTTTCAGGATCTACTATCAATAGACTACTATATTATATAATGTCCAATGCATTCGTAACGATTCAACTATGCATTTTTCTGCACTTGTGAAAGATTTGAAATATACATAAAGTAATATACAAAAATATATCAAGTACAGTATATACCCGTTATCGTTTTTAGACGAAACACACCTTTGCTTAGATTCTACTTCTTTAATCACGTTCATGAAAATACAAAAACTTCCATAAGAATCCGCCGTATAGTAAGGATTTTTTAATTAATAAACATAGAACACAATCCGTATCATGGTAGCATGCGAGGCGGAGCAATTTTTACACTTGTATACCGTAAACTGGTGATGCAGTGTCGGAGAGAGGACCGCCGACTGGAACCTGTAAGATTTATGACCTCGTAATCATCTGCTGATCCACGAGCTGGCCTCATCCCAGCGTCCACCTCCGACCACCCATATTTTCTATCTGGAGTATCCAATGTTCATTGTTCGTTGCGGACCTGTAGCACGAGCAACGGGGACCAAGCGACGAAACACGGTAGAAAGATGAAGCGAGACCACCACAGGGTGAAAAGGGTTCTCCGTTGGAGAGGCATGAAGAAGGGGCTGCCACCGCCTGTGTTTAATTCGTTTCACACCTTCTGGCCTGGTAAATCGAGAGACGAATGGCTCCACCGCTGAAATTTGCTCGCGCCACTGCTGCATCGCGTTTAATACGTCGAATCTTCCTTTTTTCCACCCTCTTTTCACCTCTAGGTTATATTTGTTCTAGGTTAGACGCTTCGTTTTTTCGTGCTATGGCACGAAGATCGGAATGAAACTGTGAATTAATAAATAGTCTTTGGTCTGTTTCGAAATACAGGGTGTACCAGAACATGTGGTACCTACATCGATTGTACACCACAAAATAATGAAAAACGTTCTTAAAATCATATGTTCCATCTGTTTTCGTTTGTGAGATGTAACGAATGTTGCGTTTTGACTTAGTGTTATCTAATTATCTTTACAGAAGACACTCAAAATGACCACCTTACATCTCAAGTCGACTCGTAGATATCTTGTCATGGATTGTTCCTAGTGTAAACCGAATTTGTCGAAATCCTTGCTCTCCTTCTAAATCTTAGTATTTCAACTATTTTCAATAGGTGATGCTCTGTTTACAAAATTCGTTATATCTCATAAGCGAAGACGGATAGAGCACTTGTTTATACGAACTTTTTTCATCGTTTTTAGGTATGCAATCAACTCCCGAAGTAAATTTCACGTGTTTCGTTAAGCTCTATTATATAAAAGAATGGGTTTCTGTTTGCGAAGCTTATATCTAAGGAAAAATATTTTTCGATAGAAGATTAGAATATCGGTAGCAACGAGCGTTAGTTTCTTTAGGATTAGTCTCAGTCGAAACGATGCTTCGAATCGCGATGTTCTTCCGGCGAAAGTCTCTACGCCGGCGAATAAAAAGATCCCCTGTCGTTTGAATTTCCGGGTATCCGAGGCGTGTCGTTTTAGGGAACTCCTCCCCTGTTATATATCGAGATTCGTAACGAGTAATATAATCGGTATCGCGACGCGCGATCGCGCCACCGATGCGTGATACAGTCGAACCGTTTACGTCGGACGGGCAGGGATATTCGATTTGCCCGTTGCCCGTGAGTAAGGACATTAAAGGATTAGGGTGAAAATCCCCGAAATTATTAGGCGATATCCAAGTGGAAAATGGAGCGCGCTGCTCGGAAACGCTGACTGGCCAGCGGCCGGTCTGCACGGTATACGGTTTGTCCATCTGTCCCGAGGGACAGCTCGGTGTACGATGTCTATGCTAAAAGGTTGACCGATGCGATTGCTCGACGGTAGCACGGGGGAAATGGCTCGAATTGGTCAGTAGGTGGGCGACGAAAGAGGATGAAGAGCGGTATTGTGCGTGTAATCACGCTAACCACCCGGAGAATGGATAACTCCCAACTAGACTCGACCGTTGCACACATGCGTGTACGCACGCTCGTCGTCCTTTCATGTCGTTTTTCAAAGAATTTAAAAATTCACACCGATCCGCTGTGCTTAAACGACGCACTCTGGCGTCGTTGCGCTACTTATCATACGTTCGTAAATATTCTTACGTTTCTAATTATCCAAATGCAGGTGCGTATGTTAGAACTTACATTTGTGATAGAATTTGAAAATTGTCGATCAACCAAGGAAGATAACAGTAATAAGTATCACAGAAGATAACAGTAAGCAGATTTCACAATAAATTTCAAGATACGTAAAATTTCGCTACTCTTTCAATTTTGAAGTTATTCAGCGGTGTTTTGAGTGTTTCATATATGAAAATATACGAATAATAGCTGACGATTTTTTCCTTTTCGATGTCTCAATGATGTCCATAAAATACCATAAAAATAGAACAACTCGATAATGGAATCACATGTTCTTCTATTGATCTCATAGATTTTTGAATCCTTTGTCACGCCACTTTTCTGTTAATTTTAAAGCCTCTCAAATATACGTGTATCTACAACTCTGTGTACTTTTGACGTCTGAAAAATTGGCAGGTTGAAAGATTGAACCCCTCTCGAAACGAGAAGCACTTTCTTGGTCATTCGATGAATCTTTCATCCGACTGTCGTAACATCGGTGATCGTGAATTCTCGATCGGTTACTCGAGTGCTGGTAACCTATCTCTCCTCGCGAGCACATCGAATCACGAGGTGAAGTCTCGAAGGGATTTACTACGGGGTATTACATAAGCCAGTCCATTTAACGTTATTACTTGCTGCAAAAAATGAGCCCGGAGAACCTCGTTACTTCGACTCGCGTTTGTCTTTCGTACACGACCCGAACTGATTTCAACGAATTGCCGCGGCTTCACGACGTGACGAAAAATACCTCTCGATTTTATACGGAACGAATGCTGAGACGAAAAACCCTTAAATGCGAATTGGTGGAATCTCAGCCCTAGCGAATATTCTTTTAATTAGATACGAAACATTAATATACAAACATTATATGATAATTATTTTCTATTTTTCATCTAAGACTGCATATTATAAGAATTTTATTTTCTTTTGATTCTACTGATTTTTTAAATATAAAACAGCTACTCATTTATGATAGCATTATGACGTGATTTCTGTTAGTGATATCTTTTAAAGATTAAATAAAACCTCTGTTGGATTCTTGTTTGGAATTAGTGAGTTAACAAACCCTTGAGTGATCAAAATTTCAAGTTCCAATTATACGTACATATATGAAAAGTTTTAAACTAAAAACTGTAGAATATTAAAAAAATTATATCGATTGTAAAATTAGATGTGGTATTAGAAAATCATTTTTGGCGTATTTTTTCTGCAGTAAAAACAGATTTGCGGGCCATGAGAGATAAAGTCAACGATTGAGTCGGTAATTTTATCGCGGCGTGGTTAATGCGGGGCCTCTTTTTTACCATTTTTTTTTTTTTATCGTTGAGCCTTTCGATTAACAAAACGATCCACGGCTGCACACTCCAACCCCGCTCACTGCGAACCAAACGATAAACATAAAGTCTAATTGAACGCGGCTCGAAACGGGTCGTTCTCCTTTAAATCTCGAAATCGCACCCAACTGCGAGTTCAGCTTGCCTCTTTTTTTATAGACCAAGAGCCGATGGCTATCGGATTTTACGGTAAAACAAATGCATCGGCCCGGTAATCCCGAAACTGTCCTTCTGCCGGCTCAATTTATTTTATAGTTTTGTTTTTTTTATCTTCGATTTTGCTGCCTCCCTCGATTTCCTCTCTTTCTTCCGTATAATCGTGCGTTTCAGTCCGCTAAAATTTAACCATTCGCCTGTGCACCACCGATATTTCTATATTTGTTTTGTTGTTATTTATTATATTATTTCTCCCTTTGATTTATCTCATAATTTTGTTTTTTCCTCTTTAAATTATCATGATCACCTGTTATTCCTCATCTTCTTGTCTAGCGTATCATTCCTTATCTCGATTTATATTGTAGTTTTCTTTCTTTGATATGATGATGTTTTATACTCTTGATACATCTTGAGAAGTAACTCGAATTCTAATAATAGTAAAACCTTGATTAAGCGAATTAACCATGATACACACGGTGTTCGAATAGTCGAGTAATTTTGCTTTTATACAAAAAAAAAATTTATATTAAAGAAAATTATTTATTTTGAACTGTATAATAATTAGTATCAAATACAAATTTTTGGATAAAAATGTAGCAATCTTTTTCAGTTTTTATTTTCGCTGTACTTGACACAAATATAAAAATGTATTATTTGTAAACGTGTTATTATTTTTTTATGAAATAAGGGAGAACGGGGAATACTATTAAGCAGGTCATACACACAACAGTTAGTCAAATGTTTGATATATGGCTCTGTCTTATACCAATCTTTTTTATGCTGCTCTCTGGTTTCAATCCAATTAAGTTATCTGCAAGCGATTCGCAACTCTTTGCTGAAGCAGAGATATGCGAGTGAAAATTTTGCATGTTCCCTTATTATTTTTTGAAATGAATAAGAAACCGTAAATATTACTTTATCTTATTATTTTTCTTCCAATTTTTACACTATATCTAAAAGATAGCTTTACTCTATAGGCTCAAAGAAAGTTTTGCCATTTTAATGAAAAAATTTTATTATATTTAAAATTTTATATTTAGTTAGCTAAAACCGATCAAAAGGAACTGAGGCTTCTCGAATATCACAACCGACCAGGAACGATTTTTCAGATTATCTGACAGTTTCTTTCCGTTTTTAGATGGCGAGAAAGTGGATTAGAAAATCAAATAGAGAAAATTGGGACGATTTGAATTTTTGTCTTTAATATCAAATTTATACAGGGTTATACAGGATATGTACAATAAATATATCACGCTGTATATTATTTTGTTTTCTCGATTTACGTGATATGGAAGAAAAATTAATCGATATTACCCCATAGGTGAGGGAATTTCAACCAATGCTCACTTTTCGTTCTTTTCAATATTTTTTTTCCAAATGACTAACTTTATGTATCTCATATTTTACCATGACACAAACAGTACACTGATTTACGTATCTGGTACAGAATTTTTAGTAAATCTGGCAATCCAAACTCCTTTTAGTTCAAACTTTCCTTAAGTGTTTGGTATTCATTCATTTTCCTTTAACAAGTATTAAAAAGAATCATACTACATCTACGTTATAGTGGATGGTATTCAGAGGCGGTGACATTTAATATCAGCCATCTGCTTGAGGTTCAAGCATAGCGTATCCTTTAATCGTCGAACAAATCCTCAATGACGAACGTACGGAAGCATTATAATGGGGTAACGTATACATATACAAAAGCATGAGCGCATCAGCCATGTTCTCTATGGTATTTTACGCTGAATCTATTCGAATGCGCCGCGTGCTTGAAAGTTTAAACGAGAAGGAAGTTAGGAAGACTTGTTATCACGGTCGTTTAATCATTGCGGATTATGTAATGGGTAGAATGTGCAGTTAATTAGCGTGGAAAGGTATGAACTTTCAGTCTTTCACTTCTCTCCTGGCATTTTCAACTTTTTCTCTCTCTTTCTCTTTCCCCTTTGTCCAATAATTTCTTGTCATTATATTTCATGCATGAACATCGAACCTAATTAATGTTAATTAGATAAATTTGTTTAGATACGTGTTTGTTTACAGTTCATTTTTATCTGTATTTATGGAATGTTCATTGGATATATAATTTAACGAAATTTAAATAATTCTTAATAAAGAATAAATATAGCTTATGGATAACAATATCGAATATGTGTATATTCTTTCTAGTGTTAAATAATTCCTGGTGGTTTCAACAATTTGCTAATAATAATTCAGGTATTAGCGCCAAAGTCAGACTTTAAAAAATCGAGGTTCAACGTGTACCTTACTTAATGCGAACAAACGATACGTAACTTTTAACATTATACGACGAAATAAAATAATGTAGAGTTTTTAAACGGACATTTCATATGATACAAGTTAACATATTTAATACTATTTTATCAGACGGCGATAGAACCGGACAAAGTGTTTAACAAAGCTATGTACACCTTCTGTACTTCTCTCACGGTTTGCGAATTCTCCCCTGCGTTTCGCACCAGTCGTGTGTGGAATTCCCCTACGGATAGCTGTCCGATGCGAGCCGTTTTACGCCGTTGGCGAAAACATAAATTCCCACCAAAAGTGAATTCACCGGGCGTTACCCATATCGAACCATGAGGCAAATGTGCGCTGAACCAACGCACCTATATGCCTAGTTTTGAGCTTATACTTGTATTGTTGTGGTACGTGTCGACGTTCGTGATTAGGTTCGTCGTCAATTTATAAAAAACTTCTTCCTTTGGGTGATTGCCAGAGATGGGATAGGTGAAAGTGTAAAGGTAGAATTATATTCGCCTTCACTTGCTAGAAGACAAACAGTTCGTGTAATAATAGTTCTTCAATTTTCTCCAATTACAGTTATTATTCTTCGTTTTTGTAATAAACGTCCATGTTCAGATAAGTGGATTCATTGTACGAGACATATGTAATACACATATGTAGTACACATATGTATATGTGTAAATGAATTTCAAGAAATGTAATCACACGGTAGAGTAAACTGAATAAAAGGTAGCCAATCTTTCTGCGATATAGTATGTATATCTTAGCTTTCAGAATAAAACGAAATAACTATTTTGATGTTACCTTGTAATTTAGAATCAATTCTCTGGATTTTTTTTCGAAGTAATGTGCAACCTGATTTTTTATAAAATACAGCATTGTGCCATTTTTCTTTTTGTCAGTCTGCAACCTTATGAAGGAATTGCGTAGGTATGCTAACGTTTGATGATCGTTGGAATATACATAGTTGTGATGCTGTAGAAAGCTTCGTGTACGTGTGAGGCAGCAGGCAAAGTTGCGTTTTATCCAGCAGTTGCTGGTAGATTCATTAAAAAATTTAGCAAGGCTTCTTAGCAGACCCGTACCTTGGGTACAAGAAGGTTGAAGTTAGGAGATTATTTTTTGGGAAACTGAAGGATTAATATGGAAACTTATGTACAAGACCTGCCGTATGGTGTTATGAGGGATTTTCTTGTTTTTTTCTTCTTTCTTTGGCATGGAGAAAAGTTGCTTCGCATTTTTTCTATCATGTGTGATATAGGACTAGAATTTTGCAATTTTTTAATATTACAGTGATTGTGAAATGTCGGGAGAAATACAATTCTGTTTTGAAATAATAAAACTTTCATGTGTATTCATTAAATATTGGATTAAAGTTTATTGAAGAGGTTATAGAATACAAAAACAAATGTATAACATTTTTCTGTTACTCCAAGCAACAAAATATAAAACAAAACATCGAATAACAAAATATAGCAATTTATAGACTATGAAATTTCCAATTGATCCTGATACCTTTTATTTTATTACTCGCAAATCGAACGATATTTGCTTAAAACAACGGAACCGTTTTCCATTTGATATGAGAATCAATTTAAAGAGTGTGGGCAAATACGTGAAAATACAGCTAACTATTTGTTACAGATTTTCTTTCCTACATTAAAATGTAATAATTTACATATTTTATCTGTTTATAGACTATACAATAAACGGTAAAAAGCTCACTACAACATATTCTACATTATGAAAGAACTGAAAGGTACGAATGACCTAACTGATGATTCGAGCTTGATAAAAATTTTTCTCTAAATTCCAGAAAGGATCTTCCGTAACATTCATATCCTTGAACATACAATATTTAAATTCGACCAAATCGTTTCCAAGTTTCGAACACCTGCAGTTACAATATCGACTCCATGTTATGAAGGAATTTCGAAGACCGAGAAAGGAAATGGTGGCGGGAAAAGTGTACGCAACGAGCGGTTAGATTCGAATGATCATGAAAGGAAAAGAAGAGGCGGGAACGCGACGAAATGCTAACGCGGACTTTAGCTCAATGAATATTTCAGCAAGTCAAAACCTTGAAGCCGGTTTCCAATATTCCAGCATCCATTTTCGTTCTTTATCCGTGACGGAATTTTCGCAGCCGACGAGTCCGTTTCTTCAACAGGAAGTTGAAGAGGAATAGAGATGTCCGCCGCGGCGTGACAAGCCACGCTCCAAAGATACGAGACGAAACCGATAGCAAAGAGAGAGAGAGAGAGAGAGAGAGTGAGAGAGAGACAGAGAGAGAGAGGGGGGGGGAGAAAGAGATAGAGAGAGAAACCTTTTGAGAAACGATTTCATTTTATTCTGGCCCTTTTTTACCATCGTGTTCTTCTTCTTCTGTGCCGGGATTTCCGCTGATATTCGCTGACTGAGGCGTTACGAACTCGGATATTAATATATAATTGCGTTGTCCGAAATGGATACGATTATTAACGTATTATTATCGTAATGTCATAAAATATTTCGTTGAACTGTGTGTTAATGTCTATATTTTAGACAATTGGGTGGAATTTTGTCTGCGATCTTACTACGATTCTCGAATTTGTATATTTAGATTTTGGTCTCATTTTGTCAATTCAAATGAATTTGTAATGTTTCAAGAAAATGTTCGATCTCGTGGCATCTGTCTGGTGTATTTGGAATATTTGTCATAATTAATGTCGAAAGATAATTGGAGTTGGACAGTTGGAAAAGTTGAACAGAGATTTATAATAATTTGTCTCGAAATATCTGCAAAGAATCTGCCTTATCGTGTTGAACTATTGGTGAACTTATGAGCACGATATTCCACGATTTTCTTTCTTGGTTGAATATGTAGATATAGTTTCGGAAGTTCGTTGAATTGGATAGAATTCTTGTCTTCTTAAGTACGTAAGGTTGGAAGAAGGGTAGAGGAAGAATGTTAAAGTGTCATTAGCGATGATTGATAGGCGGAGATGTCAAAGATACTTCGACAACGTTTATCTTTTATTAAATGATCCACTCGATTTCTAGTGCAATAAGATTGAAGTTATGTCATAATCAGTGACTTTCTAAGATGTATTTAAAGAATCCAAAAATTACGTATTTACGTATTTAACATAACAAATGTTTTATGACTGATACGGTTGAATAATGTTTAATGTGGTTAATCATAAACAATATTTTATTATCGGCATGGTATTAAGAATTATTAATTATTATGTAATTATATTATATTACTATGTTATTATATCATATATATTAACATGCGCATTAATATCATAAATATTAACAATATAAACTGTATTAATAACAAAATGTAACAATAATACATTAAATTGTTTCATGTTGTGTCACAATAGACGAATATTAAAGTTTGATTAATTTTAATTCATTACATTACACATTACCTGGCCACTAAAATTTAGTAGAAAAATGCAACATAAAAACATCAACTTTATTTCATTTAATCCCAAATAATTAGTACGCGTATATGAACAATTAAATTGGACAAACGACTAAATATGACAATATTACTATTTCTACTACGTTCATGATAACGTTCTTTTGTTTTTGTATTTGAAATACAATCGATCAATGTTCGAATCGAGGAAAGTGGACAGTAGAAATCTTTTTCTCGGTGTCTTTGTTTCCGACGAAAAGGAGAAATTCGTAGAAACGTAGATTACGGTCAGTACCACGAATCCTGACAAAAACTGGGTCCGTCATCAGGAGCCAGTAATAAGATAAGGTTTTGTGCCCATTCGTTTGTTAGGGGCGATAGGGATGAACGACGGAAGTCAGACTCGAGATTGCCCAGAATAGAATGGTAAAGCGTAACAGGAATGAGCGATATCGACCAACGTAAAAACTCTAGCGATATGCTCTGATTCTAAAAATATAGATATGTATATATAGTGCATATATACGTAGCGAGTTTTCTATTTCAGATTTTTCACTTAGTAGGAAGATAAGGAACAATTCATCGAGAAGATAAAGGAATTCCTAGTATTTGATGACCTGAAATTGAAATAATTAACTACGTGACGAGATTGAGATTAAATCGAGACTCAAACCTCATTCCCAGCCTTCTATTTAACTGATCTCATCACTGAACTGATTAACAAACAATTTTCCATTTCCATGATTTCATTCTCATCATCCCTCTAACATCTTCATAAGCCACTAATCAAAGATCGGACGCATTACAGTGCTGATACAACGATTTTGGCCCAAGGCAAGCGTACTTCGCAATGAAGTTTCCTATTGTACGCTTTTATTCACTTATCACGCGTCGCACGCTTCCGGCCCCCGGTTAATCTACACACACGCGCATGCTTTTACATTATTTTATTTATTTCAAGAATTAGTTCGCCTAAATCGCTAACTCTTTTCAATTTCAAATGAATATTCCTTAATGAAGATTAGGAGAAAGATAGTACGTATAAGTACAATTTTATTGATTTTCCTATTTACACCTTATTTCATGGTTCATAGTTAAAAGAATAAACTTCAATGTAACATAGTTGAAAAGAGAAGCACTTTATTCGCATACATTATAACTTTTTTAACAACTGTTCTGAACTATTCATAGAATATTCTGACAAAATTTGGCTAATTAATCTGTGGGACAACCTGTATATTATTTGTATATGAATTAGTATAATTAACAGTATAATTACATTATTAGTATCCTTTGTCGGTATAATCCATAAGATGGGAGTCTTTCGACCCTTCTGTTGTCTTATCTCGTCACGCCTGCACCTTCTGCGATGCAAATCTTCCCTGGAATCGTGCAACGAGGGCTGGCACCCTCGCAGCGCGAGGATTTTAAATTGATGGGACCACCTATGGAAGCTATCTCGCTTCCACGATCACTGTATTGCTTGATGGATGTTCCTCGCGACGAATGCGACCTTCTTCACCATAGCAAACACGCTCGACATAGAAATCCAGAGAATTTATTGATTCATGGAAGATGCGTGTGAGACCAGCCTGTTAACGATCGTTCAATGTCATCAGAAATCGAAAGATCGATATGATATGATTTTTTCGTGTCCCCTAAAAGCAAAGCTATTCCTAAAATAATAAAAAATTAAGGGCAAAATTAAGGAAATTTTTCTTCGAAGAAGGAATACGAAAATAATTGGTTGCCTATCCCATTCAATTTAGAAAAGGGAATGGATTCAAAGTAAAACCCGTCGTAACACTTCGCGTGATTTATTGGGTATGCATACGAAGAGTAAACAGGAAAAGATATATATTAATGTTACGCTCTTTGTCATACATTGCATATTTTAGAAATATTTTTCATTGCAATCGAAAGGGAAATCGGTTGGTTAAAATCTTCGGCTTTAATTACAGAGACGTAATAAAAATTTCAATAAAAGGTCTGCACAATACAACACATTATTACTTTTTTCCTTGTCTTCGTTTCATTTTTTCTTTCTCTTTTTGTCTCTTTTTCTTTTTCGAACTCGTTACCTCTGCAAAGTGCTCTTTAATGGGAACCGCGCCTTAAAAGTGATCAAAGGACACGCTACGTTTCTGAAATACGTAACGAAAAACGTCGAGCGACTTTTTAGCGAAAGCAAAGCAACGTATCGTTTCCATCTGACGAGTACAAGCTCGGCGAGCAAAGGCCACCGTTAATTAACATAAATTGTTTGCTTTTTCCCCGTTTTCACTGTTCCTTCTCCATCTTTACCTTTTCCTCCACCTCCTTTCACGTCGTATTTCTACCTTTGATTACATATCAACGTTCCAACCGCGAATTATTCGTATGATGTGTCAATCTCCTTGGAACTCGCCTTATTACTTGTCCACAGAAAATTCTACACAGAAGAAATAAAAAATAGGGATATTAGTTAAGTTTAATGGTAGAATCTGCTTTGTTTCCCTAGATTTGCTAGGGAATTTAATTCGTCTTTTGATGTAGAAACGTAGAAAATATGATGGTCGACAAACTGAAAGTTTCAATTTGAAAAATATAAATCGTCAATTTGGAAAATTGTTATGACACTTATAAATACTATTTATTTATTCTATAACATTTCATTAGTTACTCTATAACCTAATAAAACAGAGAAATTATAATAGCTTCATTCTAAAGCTTCCTGAATTCTAACATTAATAATTCTCGCGATAGATCTTACAAAATTGGAATAATGAAATAAAATAATAGTTCAAAAAATATATCGACCGATACGAAAATTACTTTGATCGAATATGCGATATTCTAGAAGAACTACGTACCTGCAATTCAAGTTCTATTGCATAACACAACAATTTATATGCATCCACTTAATAATTACATATTTTTAATTTAATAAATGAAGTTTCATGTATATAACAGGTGAGCAGTCGTATTTTAATAGCAATGCATGTGTTAAAGTGTTAAAGGAAGGTAATAGCGTTTGTTAGGTGAGACATGGCTAGCCTGGTCTCTAGTTTTCCTTGAAGCTGGCTTTTCCTCGATTGTGGTAGCGCAATGGTGGTCTTTCATGGTGTGGATCGAGCGAGGCACGGAAACTCAGAGGCCCGGATACCGAGCGTTATTAGTTCCGCGTTCGGTCTGTGCTGTAACGTGAACCTAGTCAAGCTCTTCTTCCTTTATAACCACCGTTCGCGTCATTTGCCTCCGCTCGTTTCCGTAATTAATGCTTTCCTACTGTGTATCGATTCTATGTCACTGATAGTAACTTGGCTCTCTTATCATTCAGAAATTTCATCAGAATTAACGTAGTATATTATAAGCAATAAGAATTTGTATTATTCCCTATGGAACTTTATTAGAAAATTTCGAATTACACGAATAAGAATATACAAAATGTTCAGCTGTTTCATAGCCAAGAAACTAATTTAAAAACACTCTAGGTAAGAATCTACTATTTGGGTGTACTTGTATTTGATCAGTAAGAATTGGAAGACCTTGATAGGACGCAGGAGTCTGTCTGATATTATCGGGTAGGTTGGAGACGTGAAAGTCAAAGGTTATCACCCTTTGTGATCCGAGATAAGTTGGAAGACAGGGTGATCAGGGTCTCTGGACTGTAGGGTCATGTGTTGTCTGGGCGTGTACGAGGAATTCCACGAATACGCCAATGCAGATCGCTTTCCTTAAATCTCCAAACTGTTTGGCCTCGGTTCCAAAAGTATGGAATTTAATGACAATGGAAAATTGAACTATTTTCTAAACGAAATGAGAACACATAAACACACAATGGTTCGATGCGTGTACGCGTGAAAATAATTCTCTATTTCGGAATAGAATGAAACCTCGGTACGATAATTGCATAAACAGGGAATCGGCGGAAGCAGTCGTTAAAATTTAGCAACGCGTACAACGATAGGAGAGGCGTCGCGCGATTGTACACGCGCCCGCGTTTCACGATATCATTCACGGACAATTATGCGAAGCTGATAAAACGTTGCCGCCAAACTCAACCACGATTTTGTTATATTTATGTAATCCTCTTAAAAGCTATAAATCAGCGTGTTCTCGCGCTCTCGTGTAGAGCCGGTAGGAAGGAGAAAGAGAAATTTTGGTCCCCGAGGGATCGATATATAACCGACAACGCAACTGTGAAATTGAGCCGCTCACGTATCATTTTAGAAAACGAGAAATTATTAAAACCGAATCCGGCCAGTAATTCGTTCGCAGATTAAAATTTATTTCAGCCAAGACGCATATTTGCTAAGCAGTTTCCATATCATGTCGCGGATTTTGATCGATTATGAGGTGTAAAAGTTTGATAAATAACATAAAAATATTTAGGTACTGAAATATAAAAGAAAGGAAGGAGTCAAAACTTACACTTGTTACATCATCCAATAGAAAATACAGAATAGATGAAGTGTTACTGGAAAAAATGTCTTGTATCAGGGATAGTATTGTTCAATTTTTTAATTATAGAAGAAAATTGTTATTTTTCCTGCTAACTAACTTGCGATTTTAGAAAACTGATGTATATGTAGCAAATAATTTTTCGTTCTTGTAAAATATCTGTATCGTACAATGTCTAATATCTAATACATAATTTAAATTATTGACAAAGCAATGTGTAATCTACGTATTTCAATAACATTGTGTATGCATATTAACGAGCTAATGGATGTTTAGCTTCGGAATGATTCGCACAACGCGTTAATAATTGAAATTACAGAAGCATTGAAACATTATTGTGAACAGCAAGAGAATTTTATTAAAATCGTACTGTCTCCTGAAACCCACTAAAACGCACATTTGCTGTAAATGGATATTTAAGAGCTTCGATGGCATCTATAATGAACTTATTACTGAACAAACTTTGCATCAGCAACAATAATATCGTTTCTTTTCTATTCCGCATACAATAATGTACCATATAAAAGAGTAATATAATCAAATGAAAGAATATTGCAATTTATGATTTTTTAGTAACTAGATGGAATATTCTTCCATTATAAACAAATTGTAGTTTGAAGCAAGTATTACATGTTTCGATTTAGAATCTTATCTGCTGTAATTCTTTTTGCTGCGGTAAATAAAAGTCATCATTTTCAAGTTATTAATAAATATCATTACACATAAAATCTTGAAAAATGGAAGAGATCTTGTCATGATACAAAAATAGATTCTATTCTTTATGAATATTATAAAATATGAATTGTATTCACATTTTTAATTCAAATATATTAATCATGTGATATGTACGACTGGACACAATAAATGGAAAAACTGCACACAAATAATAATATTACAACAACAAAAAACTATTCAACTTTCCTGATATAAAATTCCTCGAAACAATTTAAACTACAATATAACACAATTATTCCTGTGCCTGGAAAGAGGTCGCGAAAACTCGTAATCGTGACTGCGAAAAATTGAAACTTCATCGTTGTCACGAGAAGTTGTCAGGTGAATGCAATTTTACAATTTTTAGTTTCTGGAAAATTTCCTAAATTTGACGGCATAATAGATGGAATTGTGTTCTAGTTTGCGAGCGTCGTTTTAGAAAATGAGAGAAGCCAGAGACCGGATAGAAAACAGGTTTTCGGCGAGAATAGAAGATAAGTAACTTCCTCTCATTCGCATAGAAAACTGGGCCCGTTTCCTATTTTTACGCGGACTTTTTTTTCCATTTGTTTCCTCCCACAGATGAAGGGAAAAATTGCAGGCGTATGACGCCGAGGAGGATCCTCTCGACCCAAATTTTCTGCATTTCCCAGCCGGAACTGTGGTACTTCCGCCGTCAGTCGCAATATTTTTGCAGATTATCCGCGAGTACATGTATCTATCCGTCCATGTCCACTAATATCTCACCATATTTGCTCATTCTAATCGATTCTTCCATTTCAGTTGAGTAAATTATTCTCAAAGTAAAAGAGAAAGAAAAATAATTTGTTGCTTCTTAAATTCAACTTTTGACATTTTTGGAAGTAATGCTGTGTGACATTATTTTTAGCTATCTGACTTCTAAAATGTCATTTTCTTTATTAAACTTTATGAAACTTGCTACTGCTACGTAAAATTATATTAATAATATTCATTCCTACTAATAATTATTGATAATGATCGCATGATAAATATCATAATGAAATAAATTTAATACGTTCAGTGAAATGTTTCATGATACCAAACAAGAATCCAAGCGAGGAAACAAACGATAATCGATGTATCCGTGTTGTAACTACCGTAACCTCTCCCTTTCAAGCTCCGTCGTCTATAAAGAAAGATTAATTCAAATTAAAATCCAATTTAAGCGGTGTCTCTTATTCCTGCCCCCGCCGCCCTCAACGAGCCACTCGTTATGCTTTAGGAGGCAGCGACGCTCGTTAAGTTCTCGTCGAACTCGAGAACCAACCAGCCTCTGTTTCCCATTCTTTCTTTTCGTTATCTCGCCCCTTTGCCGCTTCTGAAATTTCAGAAATTAATGTTCGACATCGCCCTTCGCTGTTCAGATTTGAAAAAAGAGGGGAGAAACAACGGGAAGAAACGTGTCCACTTATCGCGAAGGTTCTACATCCTTGTGCAACCATTACCACCAATTGATTCTATCAGAGTATAGAATCAAGCTACCCTCATTGCACGAGGCACATATCTTCAGTGAAACTTTCTCAATCGAAGACTACGATTGTTTCACGTAAAATTTTTCATGAGAACAAGGTTTATATCGTTTTGTTGCGAAGTAGGAAGAGTAGAAATTCTATAGAGCGCGGAAAAAAGTTTCCTCTTTTGTCAGCTGTCTGGAGATAATGAACAAGGTCGACCATAAATGGAAAAGTAAATGGGCGGTACTCAATTTTTGGTGATCGATGGGAATTTTTCCAGAGGTTATGCGAGGAAGCGAAGGGGAAAAGATATTTTATCAGTGTAATAATTTGTTTCGGAAGTACATAAATATTTAAGAACGTTACAATACAGTTTCCGAGTTATATGAAATATATTAATAGAGACAAGAACGTTTTATTAATCAACGAAAGTCGTATTACAATTCTTCTAAAAATTCCTCAGCACCAATGCATCTGTGAAAAAATTCTATAATTACATTTGTCAAGCTTATCCAACCAAACCAATCTCATTATCTCCCCAAACCTTCCATCCCCTAAATCGACACTTCCAAATAAATATCTGCTTTCTAGATTCAACGTCTGCATTCATCCCCTAACCGATCGCCAGCCCCAAGTCACCTCATCATCAACCACTAAACTTTTCCTTTGGAAAATGAAGTTTTTCGTCTGGTCTCGTTCGTTTCTCGCAATAACGACGGAAATGACGGAAAGCACGCGTTAGGCTGGAGCCCCTTCGCGGCAAAGTTGCAGAGGATACAGACATTAAGGGCTAGGGTGAGGTTATTCCACGAAGATCGTCGGAGATGGCCGAGAACTGAACGTTGCGCGCGGCGCCCCTTCACGATCAATACGGGCAACCCTTGTTGTAATACCGCGTTGCCCGGCGCGTGCAACGTTGGCTACAACTTTTTCACAGATTTTTCGTTAGGAATCTCAGAACCGATCCGCGGAATCTCGCGGAATTTCACGGCGAGCCTGACGTGCCTCGGAATCAGTCCAGCTGACTGCCGAACTTCCGATCCTCTCCGCAACAATGGAAGCACGCGATACCCAGACGTTTTCATCCCTTCTTCCGCGTTTTGTGTCACTGGGTTAGAAGATTGTAATCGTGTTTCTTCCGGCCGAATTGGGTTAAAGTTGAAATTCACTGCCGTTTTTGCAATTGTTGATTGTTCGTTCTTAACTCTTGATGTACATTCGCGGTTATAAGTATTAAAACACTTTTCGGTTTCGTATAAGACACGATGATTCGTTTAAATTACTGAACGAACGATTAATGGATCGTGATTTTGTATTCGTACAGGATAACCAGGCAAAAATGTGAAATAATTATTTGGAAGAGTCAAAAGAGGAATGTGTGATGAATATGAATTAACAATCGTACGTGTTGTCTAGGATAATTGTTGGTAGCAAGACATTCTTTAATTAAATTTCCATTAATTGTTTCTTCTATTCTTTCGATGAGCCATTTTCTTTAAGATTTTTTTATAGTATATCGTACATATTATAAATTACGTAATAAATTCCAGAGCAAAGAACAAATAGCGTACAAATTTCTAAATACTGACTCCGTGGACTTCTATCGTTTACAGAGGGAATATTCATGGCTTCCGTGGGAATCTCTTGTAAGCTCGGAGAAGATCTTCGAAAGAATAGAAAAATATTAGCTTAGAGGCTCGATGGGGTCGGGGATTCCTTAGGCAGTGTATTCAAGGCATACCGTGCTCTATTTCACGATCGTCTTATATATCTTCGGGCTCAATTATTAAAAAATTCCCTCCTTTCCTTCTATAGTTCAATATCATGGAAATTACTTGTCTTGCTATCCAAAGCTTCGAATCTCAATATCAAAGACATGATTTCTTTATTGAAACGTGACAAAGAAGTTCGGCATCCTGTGCTACCGGCCAATTAAATTCAGCATAGATTTCATTAAGCTTTAAATAAATAGCTCTCCTACTGAATGCATGAATAGCGGGCTAGAAGATCCCCAGGAGCTTGTACAGATTTTTCGACGCGAACAATTTCGTTACAATTTTTGCGGTTTTTATCGCGCGATTTCTGGTGACAAAGGCAGACATGTTTTATTCAGTTACTTCGATTACACTTCTTTTTTACATCGATTGCGGCTAAAACGACATCATATTTTAATATCGAGACTTTGGTAGCTTACAATTATCTTTTGAACCAAGGTATGCATATTTAGCCTTTGGAAAGCCGCTTTCCCGCGCTTACCTTTTCGTAGCTTTAAGCTCTTTGCGATGTTTATCGTCACTTTGATATTTTACAAATCCGATAATATTTCACATTAATGGACAGTTAGCAATTTTTCTTACAAATATTTCCTTCGCCTAGGTTTACTTCAAATTGATTAAAAGTAGGACACATACAGTGCAGAAAGAAACAACTAACAGATTGTTTCCATTTTCGATTATGTAACATTAAAATTCTTCTGATTATTCATAAGTTAAACTTAGACATTAAAATCAGAAAATCAACAAAAATGAACTTATCATATTCTTATCCTGTAATCTTCATACAATACATTAACATTGTGTTAAATAATTTGTGTACTTTAAAATTCGTAATTTACATCAAATACCAAAGTGTCATTGAAATTAGGAAATTAAAAATTCTTAAGCTTCTTTTTAGATATGTGTTATTTGCATTAAAGTGTCTTATTAGCGAAAACAAAAAACATCTGATACCAGTCATTTTCGCTGGTTTGATAGCTCTCAACAGCACTCGTATCTTCACCATTATCCCCGCCGATCATCGATGTAATTGTCTCGATAAGGGAATATTCAAGAAAACGAAGATTCTCGTAGTAAAAGGGAGAGGTGGAAAACGAAAATACAAAGAAAGGCAAGAAGAAGAAGAGAAAGTAGATAGAGAAGAAAAGTGAGCGTGAGCGAGAGGGTGGAGGTGGCAATTTCCAGTTATAACGGCTAATCCGTATTTCATCGCCTAAACGGCGCTCGTTCGTCTTCGTTCCTCTGCGGTTCAGATAGCTGGGATGGAAGTCGGAGTCGAGTCGCAGTAAAATATAATTGGGTTTCGGGGATTATTCCGCGGCCGACGTAGATCTCCGTGCGACTACCTCCACGAGGTGTTCCTTTTGCCCTCTAGAATCCTCACCAAGCTCATCGTCCCCGACCAATTGCAGCCACGGCATCCTCGCGCACCCATCTGCGAATTTATTAATCTATACCGTCTAGACTTCTTAAACCTACCACCTTTTGCGATTGATCCATTAACATTTTCTGCTTCCTAATCTCCAATTTTTTTGGTCATTTTTACGAGGAAGTATCTTGAATGGTATGCACAATATTTTTCAGAGAAACACAGTGCAATTATTTTGATTATAATTATTTATATATCATATTTTTAAATCGGTAGTGTTAATCGTGTCGACTTATAAATATTTTGTAAATGGAACCAATTTAACCGAATGTTGCTATTGATGGAAGACATACCGGTTTTTAAGAAATTATGTATTATTTATATGTATAGATAGATAGATATTAATTATGATGTTTAAGAAATTGACTCGGTTTGAACTAATATTTAACATACAATGAATATGAATCGAAAAGCCTCTCGAAGTCCTTAATCGTTGCTATCAACAAGAAACTATTAACAAGATATAGTGATTAAAATTGAATTTGTAACTTGATATACGACGAAATTTTATTTACGAGGTAAAGAAATAACTGATCATCGTATGACACGAGAGCCTTACGCAAAAACTGTGAACCAAGCGCTTTATTAATTATACTGTGCATAAGACGATTATATCGTCATTAACATGTAAGAGCTTTGAGATTTGTACGTGTACTTTACAGCACAAATTTTATTCCTAATTTTTAGACTTCTCTTTCAATTAGTTACTTTCTCTACTCATCTCTTTTTTTTTTTGAAATCTTCTGTTCTCTATTATATTGGAGATTAGGTACGTTTCCGTTTCACTTCATAATTACAATTATATCACAATATTTATGATATCCTCATCGATATTAGCAAAGAATTATTAATAAAATAAATAGCGAGATCGAAGAGAAACGGAGGAACTAAAACCAAACACGAGTATGTGAATGGGGAGGGTAGAGAGGAAATACGTGAAGAGAGCGAACGAAGAAAAATTAAAAAAATGGACGAGAAGAGCACACGGTAACTAACCATTCAATAAATTGGCTTCATTCATGGGAGAACTTTTCTACCGCAATGTAGCGGACTTCATCATGAATCGTCGTTATCGAATGTGCTACGAATATGTTCGTTGAATCTCTTTCGCTGCTACCAGCAATTGCCCGATGGTAATTAATCTCTATACGAGACAAAACCGATGGTCGATCGGTATTTCTTCTCTCTCTCTTCCTCTTTTTTCTTCTTTTTTTTTTGAATTCGAACTCTCCGCTTGATTCTACGCGTTTCATTCTCTCCTGTTCTATTTTTTTTTCATGTTTCGATTATCTTCCGCTGCTATCTCGATTTAATTTCAATTCCTTTTGCTCCGATTACAAAGCAAACTCAATTTTTCATATTCAATCTATCGAGGGAGAAGAGATGGGGCTGAAAAAAGTGAAAGAGAAAGAAAAGTCCGTTGTATCAATAGAACCAAATCAATGAAGAGGTTCAAAGTACCTGCTAACGTCACCGCGTATGTTAAAAAGTAAAAGTTCTACGTTTACACCTTCGTGAAATATATAGATACTTACGCGCACGATTCCATAAGTCACATATGCAAAGGTCGAACGTGACTAAATCGGAAAACAAGATGTTTTCTTGAGATAAAATCAGAAGGATAGAGAAACGTACGTAGCTCGTATCATATCAGAAAACAAGAATAAAAATATGAAAACAAAGAATGTCCTAATACTTATGAACGTGAGTGTATATTCTCATTTTCATCCATCTGGAAGACGAATATATATGTAGGTACTTACGCGGTCGCTTTTCTCTTTTCTCGTCAGCGATTCCCCAAGTTTCCGCTCGACCGTGGAGAGAGAATCGAAACCAGCGAGCGAAGCCATTTCTTTTATCTGCTTATCTTTATCCACGGCTGCTTAAAACCGTCTAGCTTCCCTTCCGGCAGCGCGCGGCCGCCTTTTTCCCTCTTTCATTCTCTTAAGTCCTTGGTCCCTTTGCCTTACCGCCGCGTTCTTCTACATTCTACACTCTACACCTTTAGCCATGTTCCCGCGTCGACTTCGTTGCGTTCCCCTCTCCCCATGGCTAGTTTCCATTCTCATTAGTCGAGCTTCGTGCACAATGCAGTCGGCAACATTCCATCCGAGTGTCTTCTCTCTCCCGGTTTTCTCCTTCTCTTTCTCCGGTTCCGTTCTTTAGGTTAGAAACTATTCCTTTCGGCGTGTTGCTCTTTCTACTTCATAGGAGTTCTCGCGGGATTCTTCTAGCACGTCGTTGCAGACTCTTTCGCCGATACCACTTCACGTGTCCTCTTAACGCTCCGCTCCTACGTTTCGTTACTTTTCAGCGACATGTGATGAGACACCCCGCTCTATAGAGTGTTTTTGTGTCCGCTCCGTTTCGTCGTATGCTGGGTGATTTCGATGATTATTGATTATTTTACATTGAAATTGCTGCATTGACTAAATTTTGAAATTAAATTAATTAATTTAAATTCATTTAAAGTGTTGGATTAACCAAAAGGGACCAATTTTCGCGATTTTACATATATAAGAATTTTATTGATTTTAGAATTATGCATTCTACGGGATTCCTCGTGACTTTTTGTCAAAGGATTTTGTTAAAACTTTTATTAAAAATATGATATATTTTTGTCAATGCAGATAAAGACTTACTTTTCGTAATTTCATCACGTACTTTTTCATAAAATGTAGGTATATTTTATGTCTTTAAATCCTGTGAATTTTTATATATTTTCTTCGTATGCCATTTGTTTTGATTTACTAGAATATTTTTTATGCAGCGGTCTCCTAGGTGTAGATTGGAATATTTTGGTTTGACCGTATCGCATCGAGTTTATCAGGTTATATGGCTTTATTCTCAGCCTTGGTAATCAGTTTTTCTTGATGTATGAGGACAAGTTTAGATCCCTTATGTAACTAATTAACGCGTGTCGCCTAGACTATGTTGTAGAGAATGTATACACGTATATACTTTCAGCAAATATTTGCTCAAATTTTCAAGGCACATGTACTCGTCTTTTGTGAAGAAAAGGTTAATATACTCTGCTCGTTGATGACATTATTTAGTCTGTTCACAATGTAATTCATGGTTTTAAATAATTATTAACTTACATATTTAGAATTTTAAATCACATCAATTTGTTACTCTTAATCCCTAATCAATGTTTTCCTTTGGATGTAATTTTGCAAAATGGAAATCATCCTCCTTCCATAATTACAATATCTATACATGGATTTATAAAATATCCATTTATCCGAAATAAACCAAATATGATTTACGGACAACAATATACTTTCTTCTCGTAGAAACACCTACTTGTTATGGTTCGAAAGAGAAACACTGAAAGTTGGATAGGGTAAATACCGACAGAGAGAAAGAGAGAGAGAGAGAGAACTGTATAGAATGTAGAATATAGAGAAAGAAGGAAGCGGTATCGAATTGGCTGCAGGAAAACCACCCGTGTGGGTGCTGCTTCAACTGATATCAAGAGACACGCGCCGGATTTCCTGTGCGTCTTATCCGAAGGCGATTAAACGGCCAGATAACGCCTGGCGACTCCTCGTTTCGCGACTGTTTCGTGCAACTGCTTTCGAGGGAGAAGTTAAGTAGCAAATGCCTCTCCTCTTCGTCTTCTTTTATTCTTCTGAGAGACGGAAGAGAGAAATTGCCGAGAAAGTACGTGTCTGATTACAGAGACAATGAGGAGGAATTTGGTTGAAATAGTTATTCAATTAAATAAAATTACGTGTTTAATAATACTTAACGAAATCTGCTTCATTTCTAGCAAATTGTAATATTCCAATATGAAAGAAAATGTATATTAAATATAGATTTTATATTTGCATAATTTTACAGATACATAGAGTAAATGTTTAATATGCAATATTTGATAATTTTGGACGTATTAAAATGTGAAACGCATGATTTTTAATAAAGGTCCTCGGCAAAAATACACGTCGCCAGCGCATACGCTTGTATCCTCTCAGGGTTTTCATATTCGTTAGCTCTATATGAACAGTGCTCGACACGTTTCAGACTTAAAAACATTTACTTTAACAGGAGAAAATCCAACGAAGCGAGTTTCAAGGGGATCAACATTCTATGTCCATAATCGACTATTTTCCTTCCATTGAATCCCGCTTCAACGCGGTTTCCAACTTTTCCTTCCGTGAATTGCTGCGAAATCCTTTGAAACCTGTTCCAAAGACATCAACGTTCCGCATTCAGGATCAATTATTTCCCTGACTTTTCAATCTTCTACAGGCTAAAAGAACATGTTGCAAAGCGTTTTCACTTTGTTGTGTATTTCAAAAGTCCTTTTAAAAATGAATCAACATAGAATAACTTTGACCTAAAAGAACCTTGATGAATTTTAACATACATATTATGATCTAAATGGGTGTAATAGCTATAGAGTAGTAAGATTAATATTATTATTATATACGTTTCTTGAATTGTTGTGAAAGAATAATTTTTCAATGGCTGATAATATTATTGTTTTCCAACACATTTTAATTAAATTTCTTTATTCTTTACTTTCTTAACATTCTATGTGCATTTTCTTATCATTCTGAAACCCTGCCAACTTTTCAATATATACTAATAAATTTTTCACATGTTTTGATTGAACTTCTTTATATACTTATATTAGTAGGTATACTTTTTACAACAAAAAATCGTTTATTCCTCAATTTTGTTCAATTTTATCTTTTTGTTAAAAATGCACAGACGCAAATGCCGGTAAACTATTAGCGGATTTATAAAAGGCACATAAAACACGATATGTTGGTAACGATTGCAATAATAAAGACTTTAAAGCGGAAAAGCGCAAGTACTATACGTACATGCGTGTACGTATGCTGATTTATGTACATACTATATAACCTGAGTTGCCCCTTGAAACTCATGTACACAGCTCCGTATCGCTTATCATTAACAAACTCCCTCTCTGCGTGAATAGCACTCACTACCCCCGAGACTTCTCCATCATATTCTAGACTTTTGATTATTTTTTAAGTACTGTTTGATAATACTATACCCTTCTATATTAGTTACAACTCACTGTAGCTCCTCTAACTATAACTTTTTATAAAGTTATAACTAATATGTTATAACTTTGGAACTTACTTCCATTGAATATCGATGGAGCAAAGTGACTTTTATGCCTGATAACTTCCTAGATCAAACTCTGAAAATATCTGATTTGATAAACTGTTTCGTTTTACGCGATTGTTTTGAATAAGAATTATAGTTTAATTCTTGCTCTATAATTATAATATTTAGCTGTATTCGAAAGATTTAATGTGAGTCACTGTATTCGTGAATTTACGTCAGTGGCACCACAAAGTCCGCGAATCTCGCTGAAAAAGCAAGCTTTTGCATTTTCCCAGGGAACTTCACGGGTTACGCGATGCAGGCGGCGCGGCAAGTTCCTCCCCTTTTCCATTTCTGCTTCTCTCTTTTCTTTTACAAACAGCATCGGCAAAGTTTCGCGAGTTGCGCGCCAACTGTTCGAAAGTTAAACGAACGACTCCAATTATGCAGCCCACCGTTGCAACCAGCCACCCTCGGACGCGGCTGTTTATTTTACAAATTTATTATTGGCACTACGTTACGAGGAATTGCCAAACTTACTCGCTCTCCTGCTTACCGAATTCGTTTCCTTCGTTTACGTACGTATCCTTTCTTTTCATTATCAACCTCCTTCATCGTGGTTTGTTCAGACTTGGATCTGTTTGTCTGGTGTCTTATTTTCAAATGAGTTGTTTGGTTCGTGGTTAGTATCAATTTGAAGTATATTTTAATTTGATGGATTGGATCCTCTAAATAGAAAATGATTTTGGACCTGGTATTTTGAGACTGTTACTGTTGTAATGTTTCAGAGAAAAGTTACAAATTTAGAGTTATAAGGACGAATCATTTCTACTGTTCAAAGCAGACAAATTTTTAACATCTTCTGTTCGATAGAAAAAGATTCATCATCGAATGAGATTCAATACGTGCATGAAATACTATCCCGATAAATACAAAATATTTCATTGCTACGCAGACTCTGGTTTCATTTCAATGAAATCGTCAAATTCAATTAATTGGAAACTGAATACTTTGCAGAACGCAAATATTGCACCTTATAGATACAAACTGACGTCAAAGAAGAACCAAAGGTAGAAATGGTGAGTGCAGTCGATCGAATGGTGGACGAACGTCGGTCAATTTTCTGCACGCCAAGCTGCAATGTAACAAGTCGTAAAAAATTGGCACGTAAAAAAAGGAGCAGCTTGTCAGAGCAGCTAATGAGGAGCTACCGGTCGCGCTTCCCTGTGTCTCGGCCACGAATAATTAGGCGGCTGCCGCGGCTACTGCCATAATCCTTAGACACGCGCCGTAAAAAGAATTATTAAAGCTCTGTGCTCTCTTGGCCGACGTCACGGAAGGATCAACTTGTTTTAGCGGAAAACGCGGGAACGAAGCTTGTCTGACGGTGGCAACCACCTGTGCGAGACCTGTGGAGACAAATTTGTCCCGCTGTCGGATAAATTGCTCGTACATATCGAACAAAAAATCCCTCAGCCCCTCGATGACAAACAGTGCGTGCACTACCACATTTTTTCCACCGCCTATTACGCGAAACATTGGGAAATATTCCGCTACGTGTCTGATTGCTGCCAATTTTTGATGGAGAGAGCATAGTTTGATCGAGATCAGTGGAATAGTCGTGAGTGATTAGGTCACTGGTGGACTTCTATCTTAACTCTATGTACACACATAGTGCAGGATTAATATTCAGTTTTCAAACAGCAAATGACTTATTTCCATAAGTTCTAAGGCAAATTTAAAAACTAGTGTTTTTCGCGTGATCTTTATTTTCCAATTTATGGAGTTGATTAATATGGCTTCTGAACGATTCAGTTACTGGCTGATTTCTATACGTACATTTTAATGCTTCAGGAAAATGTTTAATATAAAATTGGATCGAAATATATTTCATTCATACTGGAGTTACTTTTTAACGTTAGAAAGAAATAATCGAAAGAACTTAGCAAGTTTAATACGTTCGCTCTTTAGACTATGTGTATGGGACTGACTTAAATATGAAACTCGAACTAAAACTAACGAAATTATGAATTTCATTAAAATAAAATTGTATATATATCGTGGATTTTGATGGAACCTATACTTGACGGACAGAATAGATCTCTGTTTACGTTCATAAAAACGTAAAGTTACACAAATATTTGCGGTCTAATCGCTATCTTGTGTCAGCTGTAAAAGCAAAACCACTCGCAATCACTAACAAAATAAAAATTCAAAAATTCTCCATTATAAATACGCATATGGCAATCGGTGAAAGCATTTAATCGACGAATTATATCAAAATTGCACCAAAGTCTCCTCCATCCATGTTTCGATAATTGTTCGACTCTATCAACGCAACGAGGCGATCGATATCGTGTGGAGTATTCCGGAAAGAGTTGACGAAACATTCGTCGATAAAACTCTGCATTCCGCGTATTCTACGTGGCAATCGCGTTACAATATCCGGAGCATGGACTGGCGTTCTATCGCGGGACCATTAACTCATCGAGCGGCTAATGCGTATTCCTTTTGGCGAGGAGCAATTATCGAACGACGACAATCATACGAATGAAACGTTCGGGGTTGGCAGCACGCGGAGGCATAATTCGCAACGAAAAGCCGGGTACAACGGTGGAAAGCGGCTTTATACGCGCTCATATACGCGAGGCGCGTGCCTATAGGCCGGATTGTTCCGTGTCGGGATAGCGGCACGGTGGGTTGAAGTTCCAATAGCTGTCGAATTATTGGCGAACGATTAAAGCAATGTAAAGTCTGCTCCGGTTCGTCCCGCGACGAATAATTTAAGCGTGCGATTGCTGGCGGGCAAATAATGCCCGTACGATAAACAACGGGCCCGCCGACGCAAGTTAATCGCTCTATTGTCCGATTGCGTCGACGTGCGTGAACGAGTTCTATCGGTACTCTCCCACCCGACCGACGACTACCGTATATGTCTAAAGCCGAACACACAGAACCGAACTCTCGTCCATTTAAGTATATACCACCATCCTGATACGTTTAAAAATAAGTAAAGTTGACCAATTCTTTTCCCATAATGCTCATCTTCTACATCTGTGACGTAACTTTGGAATTTATCAGTTATCGGTATAAAAAGCACGGTTACTGTTTGTATCTAACAAAAATACAGAAATTTCTAGTGAAATTATAGTATGATTATTTAGTAATATTAATAGAGAGAATTAAATAATAATTTATTAATAAACAGTTGTTATATGAATAGGGTATTAGTTTGGCGGATGATAATTTATATCAATTTAAATGGTTACGTAAAATTGATCGATTAGTTGTTCAGAGCATTAACAGGCAAAAGTTATATGCAAACAAAGTCATTTATTTAACGCTGTAACGTAGATTTTACAACTGGTTTCGATGGTAACAATTCGTAACCGCGTAATAATAAACGAATTAAACGGTAGGTTACACGACGAGAACTTCAATTATCGATGCAGCGTAGCTTGTGTAATTCCACTCGGAGACTTGGTTGTCGACACGAAAATCCCGAATAACACACAGGAAAATCAGCAAAAAGGGGTAACGATGTCGTCGATAAAACGTACTTATTCCGATTATTTCGAGCTGCAGCTCGTTATCGCTGAAATTTCATTTAACGAATGACTAATTAGTCTGTCATGTGGTTAACGTTCGTGTCTTGCAACGACAGCATTATGTTATAAAAATTGATTTATTGGATAATCAAAGTAAGACGAATCATATGTGTGTATTATAATTTTATAACGAACTTGGTAATTTGGGTCTCGATTAATATTGATATTGCTGATATTCTATATCTACCATTTTAAAACTGAAGAAATTTAAAGTTTCACCTGTATCTTTATGCTATTTTTATTTTGTTCGTTCTATTTGAAATACATGTTTCGTTCTTGGTTTGCCTGTATGATAACTTTAGTTATCAGTATTAAGGATTCATTTGGTCTATTTATTAACGCATTGTAGCGTATTAAAAATGAACCAGAGCAAGCCATCTATTTCAAACTTTCAACTTTCTATCTTTCAATAAAGCAAATAACTAAAACATACCTACGCTTGACATATTTCTGGTCCTTCTGCTTTCAACCGTGTTATTATTATTAGTACGCTGTGCTTTGTTTCCTCGTTACGTGAATATTCCTGTTTACTTCTCTCGTAGAAGCGATCTGAAATTTTTACGAAACGCCACGACAGAGCGCAACGTGCTAATAAAAACGCGATTGGAACCCGAAGAACCACAAATATGTCACCCAATTTTACAAGTTTAAAATTTAAAACACTTGCACTTCTAGCTCGCGAATCTTTTGTATCTTCCTTTTACCCTTCCTTGACTCATCGAACTCATTGACTTTAGACCCAGTAATTCCATAAGGGTGTCCGGACTCCAAAAACAGGGGCTGCGTACATAGTTATGAGGTTGTACGTGGGCATCGCAATCAAGAGGGTGAGAGAAAAGCAAAAAGTCAATCAATCGGGTCGGAGCATTGTTTGTACGAGGCTTAACGTTAATTCCTATTTGTAGATCTGATTGGATGGACGACCGCGCGCATCGGATTTCCTTTTCATAATCCGTTATACGGGGTCGAAACCGAAACGAGGAGGTGTGGGACGATCGTTATCATGCTTGAGAGAACGAGACGACTCTTGGCCCCGGCCACCGATGATAGATTGCTTGTCTCTCGTCGGGGCTTCGATCGTTGATGGATAATTTCGCGAAAACGCGCCGCGCGTTCCCGTTGATTAATATGCTTACTCAATCACCGGTCGAGTAGCCCGCGATAAGGGTATTGGAAAATCTTACGCGATGAAATTCACCGGACTGCGCGCTAATTCTCCGCACGTTTATTTTTCCAACTGCATCCGGATCGGTATGGGCTTGTGCGAAGTGTTATTAATGATTGTTTGCCCTCCATTTTCTGTTTTTTGGGAAGTTCGAGGCGTAATTATTTGTTGAGGTGAAGTATGTGGCTTGCTGGAGTTGGGATTTGTTGTGGAATTTCAAGTAAAATTTGGAAAATTATTTCTTGTTAAAAGTATTTTATTAATTAGTGAATTTCATTACATATATATATATATGGACTACAGAACTTTGTAACTGTACCATTTAGTACAAAACAATTTTCAAAGGAAATTCCTGAAATACTTTTTGTAGCAATGTGTTTGGAAAGATAACTCGTTGAATATATTGAATATTTAAACATACACTTGAATTTATAGATTCGTTACAATCGGTCATTTCAAATGGGCGGACATTTAAAATGGAATTACATAGACTTAAAATATTATTGTTAGATCGTGGCAAAAATTGTATAAGGTTTTATTTAGTTCTTCTCTTTGCAATTATCAAAGACATGTAGGATTATTTTAGCAAAATTAGCGTGGATTTTTATTAGACAAGCAAACGTACTAAAATGCTTAGAACCCCGCTGAAATTTTATTACAAAATAGATTCTCAAGGAGCCAAAAAGAAGCTGCAATCCGCAAATAAACAACCTGAAATCTTCGATCGAAAGATACAAAAAATTTGCCAGAGTTATGGTCAGATATATCTACTCCACGGAAACTTTCAAACTTCCTCCTGTACTAGAAAACAAAATCAATGAGTTGACTTGGCAGAGAACGGTCGATCATAATCATTTATGGCCACGTCGTAAACACGTACTCGTGTCCTGAAAACGTTGAAGAGGGTCCGCGCGAATAAATCGACAATTTCTCCAGGCAGATTAGGTCTCGGAACCGTTACTTCATCCTTATTGTTGGAAAGGGTCGCGAAGACGAGCTAAAAGGTTGCAACGAGAGCGCCATTGGCCCAGGACGTGTGCCATCCTACCGATAATACTTTCACCTAGCGCGTAAACCCTCCTGGTTCGGGAGAAAGTGGCGGAAACTACCAGCAACCCTGGTGAAGCTCGAATATATATCTATTCCTGGGGAGCCGTTAGCTAGAGTATGACTCCCAGGGGATAGCAACTCTCAGACTCATCCTGGCAAGTAACGACCGCGTACCCTCTCTTATTCCGCTCGATCTGGGCCGCTTCCTTCATCCTCGTTACCTTAGTCGACCTTCTTCCCGATCTTTAACATCTCACCTTGCACCATTTAGCCCACCTTTCGTCGAACATGTTTGTCTTCCTCCTCTTTCTCGTTACCGAACCAGGATTCGACCAACTGCACGCGTTTATCAGGATTTATCGCACTGGATTACCTTCGCGTTTCAGACAGTTAAGTAAGATTGACTGAACTGCCTGGAACGTTTTTCATCTTGGATAGGAATTGTAGTCTGGCTTGGTTTTGGTGAGGAAGGATGCTTGTTTGATGAGCAATCTTGGGGAGATTTGGAAATAATTGGAGAGGGATTTGTGGGTAGGTGGAGCTTCAATTTTACTGGCTTGTGGACTCTTTGGGGTTAGTTTCGGGGTACTACGATTTTGTAATGATCATTATAGAAGCGTGGTAAATTTTAAGGACGCTATTTTTGCAAGATGTTGCGTCGAATATATTTATTTTAATATGTATCTATTATACACTAAGGTAGCGAGAAATAAAGTAAAATTGGGAAAACACGATCTCTGCGTTAAAATTATGTTTTAGTTATATTTTAAATATTCGACTGAGATTTTCTCCTCGTAACGATTAACGAAACGTAAACATTTGTGTAGCAAAGCCGGACGTGGAATATCACGTTGAACTTTTCGATGTGGGAGGAACGTAAGCGGATAGAACATCGTTGGAGCGGCAAAAAGTCGGAGCAAAATGATACGGGACAGGGCAGGACGCAACAAGAACGCAATACTAATTTGTCCAACATCGCGAACAATGTTGGTTAATATGTATGATGTACGAGTGTCGTGTTACGTGTGGTCAATGTCGCGTATCATCTTTATCCGGCATAACGAACACGACTTTCTTGTCCTCCGACTCCGAAACAATGGTCTTGAGGTTGTAAAGGGTGGACTCGACTTGTTAACGAACTTCTCTCTCTCTCTCTCTCTTTCTCTCTCTTGTCCTGGTTCCTCTATATATGCGTCTGATTACGAAACCAGATACAAAAACGGAATGAAATTACACATCTCCTGAAAAACTCCAGCATCAGTTAGTACACGTAAATTTGGATAACGATGACACTTGAAAGGTTCAAACTAATGACTTTCAAGGTCTTCTCTTTTAAATATGTTGAGATTGACTGATAGAAGAACGAGTGGATGAAATTGTAATAGAAAAATATATTGAAATAAATAATGATATAAGTATAATGTATAAGTTTATGCTGATCCAGATCCTAACTCTCATAGTGTTACAATACAATAGAATCGATAGAGAGCACGTTCATATATTTATAGCAAAAGGACATTACCAAAAAAGTTAACCTTATAGCTCTAGCTAAAAGCCACAAGGAACATAAATAAAAATTTATTTATTAGTTTCTTTGTACCTAGACCTTATAACCGAAAACATAATTTATATTCAAGGGCACAATAATATGGATCTCTCCTTATTTAGAATATTTCTGTTTCACTAAATTCTATTTTCTGCGTAACAGCGGTCTCCAAGTCACGGATATACATAAATAAAGATGTAGTGTTTTTCTTGAAGTAATTACTTCAACAAAATAAAAAGTGTATTGTCTATGATATACAGTGAATTTTTATTTAGTCTCAGATATCTATAATTAGAGTTTTGTGCGTTATGAAATCTCCTCATCCTTTTTAAATTACTAGTTTACAGTACGTTGTTATAGTCAAAATACGAATTTATTAATTCTCATCTTTACGCTAGGACAGAATTATATCGAAAAGATTTTCAACTGATGGAACCTATATTTAATACAGTAATTTTTACTAAACAGAGTAGATACAATAATTTTTTTTTAAGCGGAAATAATATTGATATTTTAACAAGTCTATTGTTACTACTTAGTGACACAAATGAACATATTAATATTAAATAAATGACTTATATTAATAAACTAATATCAAATATATCCAACGATATGAAATCGAAGCAGAATAAACTCGGGTTAATAATTACATATCGGACTATCAAGACAGATCAAATTGGAATTCATTTATAAAATCGTGACTAATGGTTTGTCGACTGTGAGGTAAGTACAAACGTCAGACAGACGCGGTGAAGAAACGCGAGGATTCTTTGAAGTTTATAAAAAAAGGAAGGATGGAGATTGAAGAAAAGCGAAAGAGGGAGGAAGTCAGTAAACATTAATCGAATCCTTTAATCAAATTCGCTTTCATCTTTCGATAGGCGGTCTAAAATAGAGAGAGGTTGCTTATCGATTCAAACGGCTACCCTTAAAACGGCACTGGAGTCAATTCGCAGACTCCTGGACCTGAAGAAAGAAGAGCGTGGAATGAAAGGATGAAAGGTAGAGTAATGGGGGAGGATCCGGCAGGTGGAATGGAAAAGTTTGCAAATTTCGTGTATGAAACGCCTCTTTATACAGTCACGAAAGAAATTTTCAATAGGAAACAACTTTTCTAGCAATATTAAATAATTTCTTCGTAACTTATATTTTAAATAGAACAAAATCAAACTAACATAATTATGTAATCCACAAACATTTAGTGACAGAAATTTCTATCGAACAAAAATAGGAAAATAATATTCTAAAACTGCAAATAGAATTAATTTTGCCCTAAAACCACTGGAACACCCCAGTGCTATTTTCAACATACTGTAAGCCCATTGATTAAGCAATGGGCCAACAAACTAATTGAAGCCACATCCACAATAACCTCGTGCAAAATAAGCTCAATAACAGAGGCGGGTAGCATCAATCAGAGACGATGTGCGTATGTCGATCGGCAATCATCAAAGTAGCTACTCTTGAAACGGTCCCCGTTACCAACGCAATAAGTTAACGCGTATGGGTATCCATCGATGCAATTACTATTAACGTGTCCTGTGTACGTATGTATATCGATATAACGACATCGTAACTTTGATCGTCCCTCTAGGCTTTCACCGTCCAATTCGCCAGTTCAACATGGCATAGCCTTCGCGTATGCCGTCATTTTGTACCTTAAGCCGCGTTCTCACTATACAACAACAACAAATTTGCTGGAACTGACTCGTAACTTTCATAGAGAGAATATTTCTTTCGTCGCAGGACGAGGTGTTCTGTCGTTAATGCGACGTTGTGTAATAGATATAACGGATTTTAAAATATTTTCTATAACACATATAATGAATTCGTAGGAAGGTTCTATAAGTTTTCGCCATTTAATTTGCTACTACGACGTCGTGTGTTACAGCCTACGCCATATTGCAGCGTTATGGCAATTGGTGGTGCGAGCTATGGGTTCTCGCAAAACGTATCGCGATATTAAACGCGACGAAGGGAACGCGAGGAATATGGTAATGTTAGGGGAGCAACGAAACTACGACAGAACTGGACATGGGGTAAAATTCAGCGGAACAAAGGAAACGTCCAGCGTTATTCCGTTCAATTTCACCGCCCGGAAGTTATCCGCGCGCGTCGACAATAACGCTTTCGCCTCCTATTCTCCGCGTTTTCGAATTTCTCCGTGTGGTAAAAGCCCGTGATATCAGCCGAGATTTCACGGAACCGACAAAATTCGAGGCTCGCGGACGCCCTCTTTGACATTCAAATCGGACACACCAAGCATTAAATTGCCACGCTCGCGGGTACCTGCGATGATTTTCTCCAGAAGAATCGTTTAAGGAAATTTGGAGAAAAGTTTTCATTGTGAAAAATGGATCGCTAGGTAGGTAGTTTAGAAAATTACAAACAGTATCTTCATACAGACGCAGTTATAGGCATCCTCTTCGAAAACGCTGTAACGGTCCTGGAAAACGAATATTCAAGTTAATATTTCATGTTTCTGATTTATTACAATCCAATACTATACTATTACAATCTAATTTAATATTGTACTTACATAAATGCATTTACAAGATAGATAGTGATAATATCGAGATGAAAATGAATTGGAATATTGCAGGCTAAATAGCTTATGTAAATTCATGTTTTATATAAATTTATATAAAAAATAAATATACATTTATTATGTAAATTCAATATATAGATGTTATATAGATGTTACTGTTTGTTATCAAGTATTATCAAATTCCTAAAACAAGCTTTTTCGATCTTTTGGACAAATGAAATACAGCAGTTTGATGGAATATAATATACCGTGTTGATACAGAATCTCGTATCGTTTTACGTAACATTTATAGCCCTAAAAAACTCACAAACAAAAAAAAAACTGGTTTAAAGTTTGCCAACAATTTTGTACGATATTGTCAAGGACATAAAATTTAAATTCTTGGTGTACAGCATGGCGATTAAATACTTGTGGCTCTGAACAGGCATGCTACAACATACCGAACCTAACGCAATAGTTAACGTGTTAATATCGAGCTACGCATCGTTCGAGCATTCCTAAAATTCTCTGTGAAAGATACAACCGCGTTACAAACGAGCTCTGTCTCTTTCTGCATCCGCAGTTTCCATCGCTTTCCGATTGAACGGGTGGATCGTATCGAGAAAAATTCAGCTACCCGCGAATGACTTCATTCGTTTCGTATACGCGACGCGTGATCCTTTACCGCTCGAATTTCAATACCTTTTTCTCCGAGAACATCATCGAGCAACCGGCTTACGATTCGTGCGATACATCAGCAGCGTTGCCCCACTTTTGAAATATGATTCGTTTAAATCGATTCAATTAAAACAATTTCCCTCTTTTCCACGTTTCTTCACAACATGTTGCAGAATTATAACTCAATGAAGCCGGAGTTCGTATGAAGTAAAACGACCAATTTTAAGACGACAGAGCGTATATGCAGATTTCGGGAACCTAGCAATTTGCTTTCGTATTTACTTTAATTGAGTGTTTACCGCGGAATTAGCCAGTAGGTTATTTGAAGACTGTCGCAGATGTTTATGCAAATTTCAATTTTTATGTAAATCATTGAAACGATAGAACAGAAATAAAAAGTGTTTTTATCCTCTAGCTATTCTAAATGTATAGTACCTTATTGGGCAAGCAAAGCAATTTAGGCCGACGCAGCTTTTGGCCCATTCGATGAAACGAGCGAGTCCATGAGGAAGGGTTGGGAAATTAGTGTAGGAGGAGGAGGACGTAACTCAGACTGTGCCTAGGCTATCTACATGGTAGATCTGGCATCTAACACTAAGAGCAACGCCCACTCACACTTCTGCTCGTGTCTGCGGTGAGGCTGTTGCGGCTCCTCTCGAACGGATCCACATAAAAGCCGGTGGTTCGTTGTTGGGGGGAACATTGAACAGGTACATCCTCTTTCAGAAATATTTAGACACCTATGAAACTTAAACTATATTATTAAGAATTTCCTCGTATCGAAAAGGAAGGGATTTGGGAAAAGTTCAACAAATTTTCTATCACACTCAAGTAATTTTTTAATGCGTCAATTATTTTCAAAAGATTTACTTCATTATTCTGAACAAAGAAAATGATAACAACTACGGTTTTAAGATTTTTCTAACGTTGATAAGCTTTGAGAATCTGCAATAATGAAACAAAATAGTCGTTGGAAAAGTATATGGAAATGACGTATATGGAAATTACTTCGATTAAATACGCGATATTTTCAAGAAACTAGTGCTACTGTTTAAAATGATATTTGGTATGCATCGACCCTAATATACATAGCAGGTGTCCTAGTACTTCTGAACGAGAGTGTAGGTCACACACACCCGCCACACTATACACACATGAACGCGCGACGAGGGTGGATCGCGCACAATTACCCATTGTCTGATACAGAAATTTATGTGTGGATAGCCTGGGCCCACGTAACTAACGGATGGTCAGCTCCGGCGGAGATCCACTAAATCCAAAGGCTTGCAGCAGCATGCGCCTTAGACCGTGCAGATAAGCGACGGATAGGATATAGGAGGGACGTGCTTTGTGATCCGGAACCCGCAACAGTCAGAGAGGGAGAGAGTGGTTAGCTGGCCCATGCGTACACTTGACAGAAGCCTCTGCACTCTCTGACTTGTTTTGTATGTAAAAGAGTAAAGGAGCCGCACCGTAACCGCGTAAATAAAGAGGAGGAGTCGATGGACCTGCATTCTTCTTTCACGAATTTCGACATCGTATTGAAGATGCGTGTTCTTTTCTCCCTTTTTAGGGTTCATGGTCGTGTTATCTGTATTGTGGTATTTAAAAAAAAATGTCTACTCAAACTCTTCCATTTGCTTCTAATGAAAAGAACATACAATTTCTAAAGAGGAGGACCAGCCGTTGTATTGTGGTAGCGGTGAATGTGCTAACTAAAAGGTTGGTTCGTGGAGCAGGCATGCAAATGAAGCTTAAGAAACATTCGAAAAGTTATTTTGTTCTAATAACGAACATCGTGAGGTACAATGTTCGAACATATTTGAGTAACAGTTTCTCTAACAGTATAGGCTTATTCAACGAATTTTGACATTTGTTTATTAAGAGTTTTATCCTTTGACAGAATATATGCATTAAAATGTCAGTGGATGTTGCACAGCATGTAATCCCATCGAAAATTCGAGACGCTCTGTTCGAATCCGCGGAAAAGTAATTCCGATGTTGAGCGGCGCTCATTTAATTAAGGAGAAGACCGATCGTAATGAATTTCACATCTTGATGCGATCAAGGAATTTCTGGTCTCGTTGAGCAGCACCACGGTGGAAATTGCGGCGCTTCTATCGTCAAATTTCTGAAGTCGAGGAAACTTCATGCTCGCGTTCACCTGCACGTTTATGCACGCGCGTACCCGATATACAGCAAGAAAGAGAAGGAGAGAGAGAGAGAGAGAGAGAGAGCTGATTTTACGTGTCCCGGTTTAACATGGAAGGGATCGTTATCCCGCGAATGCAGTGGAGACTTAGCGACGAATTAGCCTGTGTATCTACCACTAAAACGTCGTTCGACGATCCACCCGCCTTTATTCCCGCCTCGTTAACCGCTTCGATGCTTTTCCTAGCGAATTTCTGGCTTCATAATTTTCCATTGAACGCGAAAATCGCCTGAATGCGTTCTTGTCAGAGTATGTATAAAATAGCATGGTGATAATCTAATGGATGATAGTAAAGATGTAATTCGTAGAAACGCATCGATGAGAAAGAAAAATGGTCCTTTGATGAAAGCTTCGCGGATTTACTATAAAAACTATTGACACGTATTCTTACATCACTGAAGTGATTTTTTATCACGTTCTCTGTTTCATTTTTGTAGTATCAAATTATAATGTTCTTGAAAAAGAAGATATAGTAGATTGAAATTTAATTATAATAAATTATGTTTATATCTTTTTAAAGTTTCTTGAAGTTTTTAGGTAAAAGTTATTTTAATTTACAATAATAACAAAAAGTCCTTTCAATTGTTCACGCTTTATCACTGGTATAATATCATTTATTGGAATTCCATTTGGTTCCGCATCCATCGAGGAAAGATATATCAAGTTTGTCACAAAAATTCGTCTACTCAGCGTAACTATCCGTTCCACTCGCGTTTCAATCATTGGCAAACCAAAACGAACACGTGACCCAAATTTCTCTCGTCTCCAATTTAATCCCGTCACACGTCGTTTTTCCTGTCGCGATTGCCGTGCAATGGACTTTGAAAAACATCGTTCTCGCAAATTTCGCCTCCATTACCATGGAAAATACCAACAGCGACTAGAACCATTCATTACATTACAGACGTTACATTTAACTAAGTAAGAAGTTGGATTAAATTACACATAATTAACGGATTTATTGCGATATTATTTTTGTAACATGTTTCTTAATATAATTAAAATAATTTTTGCACGTTTCAATGATAATTCAAGTATTGGCGCGCCAAATTCAAACCTCTGAAGCCAAATATTATTAGGTTGTCCGAAAAGTTTCTTTCATTCTATAAGGAAATAATAGACACACAATGTTTTTTGTTTTATGTTAGTTTACTGAATTATACACGAACCTAATAATAGAAATATAACGAAATGGATCATACCTAATTCAATAAAATAATATAAAACAGAAATTGTTGTTCATTTATTATTACCTTATGAAACGAAAGAAACTTTTCGGACAACCTAATACAATGTTGCGACTTCCTTTTCTTTTCTTTTTTTGTGCCGAATTTAAATTTAAAAGGAGAAGGAGAAACTCGTACAGTAACGGTTGGTAATTTTTCTAAAGCAAATGGACACTGCGGCTGCGTTTCATTTGTACGTGGCAAAGAGGAAAAACTGTTATGATCGTAGTGTAACGCTGTCCAAACAAGCATTGCCAGCAGGTGCACTGAACGCGGGTATAGGAACATAGAGAGGCGGACGTGCAGCGTCCCTTATTTACTCATGTGCCAGGCTAAGCACTTAGTATTGTGATATTGCCGGGGTAAATAAAAAGTATCAGGCAGCAGGGGCGGTGAACAGTTCAAAGGACCAAGTTTAAACACGTATGGTCAGGGTTACCGCAAAACGCATCGTGACATTCTCAGAGAGAAACAGGGAATACTAATACGTCAAATTCTTCTGTCTATTTCTCTTCTTTCTTATCCTTTTAGCGTGTTTCCTTATTTTACATTGTTATGGAATTGGACTATCATGATTATATTGGTAAAGTTTAAAATGAAGCTAAAATTATACATATTATATAGAAATTACAAGATATTTAACACAGGTATATATTTTGTAGATATATTACGATAATCTTTAGACAGTTGATTATCCATTGTATTAATAAACCTGGACATTCATGATGATCATTCATCCTGTAGACTAATTTTTCTTCTTATAATTAATATACACACTTTTTCATTGCTTTCAAATTTGGTCAATGATAATCATAATCGTGACTCAGTCTCCTTACAGTACTAATGAAATTTCAAAATGTTTTATGTAACACGTACATATTAAATGGATACCACACCATGACAAATGTTCATATACATTTTGTTTCAAGTCTCCATATAAGTGGTGGATTTTTCGGGCCTCGTTCGGTGCCACCATCAATCCACCAGAAAACGTGTGTGTATGTGTATGTGTGTGTGTGTGTGTGTGTGTGTGTGAATGGTCGAATGAATTATTCATGCCATGTCCCAATTCCATTTCGTACGCATGTTAATAAATACCCTTACAACAGGCAAATATGCAAGACGCGGACCAAGTCGAATCATACTTTGTTTCTGACTCACCGCACATTTTTAACGCATTCCCGTGGCCCGTGCATCGCCCATAGCCACAAAACAGACGTCAGCCGATGTTTCTTTGAACGATATGTATCATCTTTATACTTTACTTCTATCAGATCGTTGGAAATGAAACGATCGAATTTTTAATTCACTTCACTTCTAAAATTAGTGTATATACTTTCTTACTTCATTTCTAATAGATTGTTGCAAGTGAGATGGCCAAACTTTTAATTTGTATTGCTTCTAAGATTATTGCGTTATAAAGTACCTCACTCGTATTAAGCGGTTTCAAATAAAATGATCGAATCCCAAATAAAATTTGCGTTGAAACGTTTACAGCTTTCTCTCAATGGAATTACCGAGGCAATTGTATTGACGCCCACGCGTTAAGTGGTTAACACTCCGATTCCACGAACGCAAGTACGAAACAATTGCGATTTGCGAATTATCACAATTAAAATCTCTTTCGTTTAAAACTATTTTCCCCTAAGATCAACAACGTCGACCGACAATTTCTAGCATAACAGAATACATTCTATGCATATCAGCAGCGAGTCACAGCGATGCGGTGTTAGTAAATTTATACGTCAATACTATATAATTTCTGGGTCCATATTTCAAACTGGGTTAATAATGCAGCCGAATTATCACTCACCACTGTTTGATTAATTACGCAGCGACAGAGGATAGATCAGAAAATCAGCTCTCTGTTTCGAAATTGAAAGGCCGAGATAAAAATATCTGAACCGACGTGTGATATAATAATTCGTCCGATAAAATCAGCCGAGTCTACTACAGCTGCATAAATCACGTACAATCGGAATTTTCAATTATGCATCTTCATATATGTACTATTCTAATTGTATGGAATAGTTAAAGAATTATGTGTAGATGGTGGTGGAATGATCGATAGGAAGGATCAGAGAGCTACTGAGAACCCTTGACATCCGGTCTAGTCGAAGCCTCAAATGTATTTACGTGACTTATCTGTATTACGATTCGGACACGTGTGAATCATCGCCAAGATTATTCAGATTTATCGAATGAAGCGTTGACGTAGGAATTTACATAAATTTCGACATACTTAGCTACGTACACTATTGCTCATGGCTATACAATAGTCATATGTATTCGATAGTCGATGGATAGATTGCTTGAACAACCCAAATTCAAAGCACGTACTATTTCTAAGGAACAATGTGAAAACACACATTCCTGTGACACGGATAGACATAGTTATTAATCTAGTCGATTAATTTATTCATCCATCTTCATGGATTCAAGCTAAAAGTATTGCACATTTCAGAAGTGACAAGCTTTACAAGAAAAATGAGAAATTGTTTGGAAGCTTATGAAAGATCATTCTCGCTGGCAAATTGAAGAAGAATTTGTACATAAAGAGTTAATTATTATTTCTAAATACGCGTACGCGTAGCTTGAAAAAATATTTCTTACTTCTTAAAAAGTATACTATTGTTTTTCATATGTATATCATATTTTGAAGAGCTATCCTGTATCAAAATTAAGAATGTGCTAATTCTAGAACGTTTTGGTCCAAGCTAATCAACATTAGTTTGATTGACACGATAAACACTATTAGTACATTATATGTACATAACCATTATCAATATCAGCAATATTATCAACATCATTACCAGTACCAAATTTGGTAATGTGTGCTTCTCGATATAATGGCTATTATTAAAAACCCTATGTCACCTTATTGTCACTAATAAAAAGTTCTACAGATCAACCGTTTGTCTAAGAAGATATTAAAAAGAATTAGAGAACTATGTAATCAATAAAATGAAGTTTATTATTGGATACTAATAGGCATCGGCAGCAACAGGAAACCTGAAATTTGTGTACATTATCGGTGGAATAAGTTTCCTAATTAGGTCTACCGCTCGACCAAATTGTAATTGTAGTTTCAAAATTTATTGACCACATCCAATTCGATAAAGTATACAGTTTAGAAGAGTCGCTTCATTATGGAAAAGCCCATTTCATTCTACAAAATTTCACTTTCTATTAAAATAACACAGTTCTTCTTGATCAAGATTGGGACGTTATAGTGCGATTGGAACATACGTATCCAGTAATATTTTACTCGTGATAAAAGTATTTACAATTTTTATGAGATGTTAGCTATCTATCGGAAATAAATATGCGCTTTGAGTGATTGCCTTGCATATAAAAATGTTTTTCAATCATAACTTTAAAAATATAACAAATATATAAAGATTCACATTTTTCAAAAGATTTTGATTGAATTACATCAGATTTCGAATCCTTATACACGGTAGTCTACATTACAGAGATATGGCGATAATGGCGTGACGTTGGTGTTAATATTAATCGAGCGGTGCTCGATAGATCGCATCAATTATGAGAAACGCGGCGAAAGTAACGCCGTGAATACGCGTAAATTCGTTTCGACTCTTGCATCATACGTACAACGGTGCGTGTGATAAATAACGTAGCGGGTAATTAACGGAGGATGGAACAAACGTTTATCTATCTGCGCAGACGCCTTTATCACGCTGCCGCCGCATAACGCGCTCACGCACGCCACCGCGTTGCGTACCACCGCATAAAAGCAACATTATGCGTCCCACAAATTGCGTTACCGATAACGTACGACTTTATGTTTCCCGCGACCTTTCCGCTAGCTCAAACTCCAACTACATTTTACCTTATACGCATTCTAGTCTCTCCAGTTCGTTTCAAAACGAAAAATCCTTCGATCCCTCGTTTTGCTTAACGCCAATGCATTTTTTGAGTCATATACGACGTGTAATCGTGTCTTTCGTGCATTTCCTAATTAGATTGCGGACATTTACATAATTTTGTAGTTTGATAAAGACAGCCAAAGAATTTCACTCTACATATATGGTTTTATTTTATACTACTACAAATCTTACAATATTTATCATAATCTTAATCTTATCATATTTCTTATGATCTTTTAATCTTAAATCTTACCATATTTAAAATATCTATAGATATATGATTAATTGTATGCATTCTGTAGATATCTACACTCTTAAATTTCCGAAAAATGTACGCCAACATCAGCAATCTAGTCGTCGTCATTAACAAAATCTCAAAATACACCTAACTTTACTCAAAGCGCGTTCGTTCCTTTAAAAAATCAATTATTCATTCTATACATGTTCTAATACATATTTTACATCATAAAATCACTTAAAAATCCAAAATCGATTTGAATGGATCACTGAAGCGTGACCTCCGACTAAATACACGCGAAGCGGAAATGGCTCAGCAAGCGCGGGTGGTTCAAACCGTGTGAGTTTGAAGAGGGCGTGCTTGTTTTTTAATCCGAGTCTCGGGATCGACCACATAGCGGAGAAGCTTATGAAAGCCGTGGCCAGGTTAAAACAAGCGAGTGGAGAGCGCTGTGTCTCTCTCTCTCTCTCTCTCTCTCTCGCGTATCCACGGGCCCATCGATCACGCGTACACGAACACGGGGAGCACGACGATCGAGCAGAAATTTACGACGTAACGCGAAAATCGTTTCGCAGTTTGTCAGCCAGCCGAGCCTTCCGGCAGTTCATGGGTTCACGTGCTCCGTCGGCATAAAATATGAACTTGCCGTATGTAAAGAGTCATCGCGAGAGAGAACCAAATGTTCACAGCGTTTCGTCGCTCTTTACATGTATACACTAGCCTTCAAAAGCATTCTCACGTTTTCTCTTCTTTTTCTGTTGATAATGCGTCACTTTAATTAATATCGTAAAAGATACAAACTCGTGAAATTGCAGTAACTTTCTCTTTTGTCTGCATCGTAGTTATGTATGATAGAATATGATTCTTATTGAAGCATAAAATATGTTTGTAATTATATAAAGTTACAATTCGTAATACGTTATATAATGTGTAAATCCTTATTTTTATCTCAAATTATTCTTATTAAAAAAAAAATATATGTATTAGGTTGTCTGAAAAATGTCTTTCTTCTATAGACACATCTTTTACAACGGTGCATCTTTATACAAACATGAAACCTAATTTGTTGAACGTTGTGATCTTTAGTTTGATAGAACAAAATGGATCATACGTAATTCGATAAAATAATATAAAACGAAAAATGTTGTGCATCCATTATTTCCTTATAAAACGAAACGGACGACCTAATATATATATGTATATAGCAATGAGTACACATCAAATCTGTAGCAACGCTGATACTCCCTTCGGTTCTTGACTTTGGCGAAGTTATGCACAAAACGTTTGCACGCAGGGTTAATTAGCGTACGTAGATAACGAGCCGCTGAAAGATCGATCACCCGACTGTGGAACTACCGAGTACGCAGTTCATGTAACTTTTTCTTCGAGTAACTTTTGTCAGCGACCACTTACCGATTTGAATAAAGCTGCGAGTAAATATGCATAAAGTTACGTAACATGCTCGCCATAGGAAGTTCGCTTCAGTACACGTTCATGTGTAATAGGTCAGATCGTGTATTAGCATACTTTTACGATAAATAGAAACATCGATCTTCCTCAACCACCGCTCCAATCCATACTGTCTGCACACCGCTGAAATTTTTATCCGACTCGCGTCGAACATCGATATCTCGTTATTATTAGACTACTGAAAGAATCGTTTTCCAACTACCTTCTTCGACTATACTTTCAAAGTTACGAGAATTCCTCTTAAAAATATCATAAAAGAGATACGAAAGAATTAGTTTTATATCAATTGCTAGATTTTTATGTAAATTTGTATTTTTATAAGCGCAATTACAAAAGTAGGACTTAATTAAAGATTTGCTTTATCTTAAAAAGTAAAACGAGCGTTCTACTTTTTTTTTTATATATATCTTTGCATATTACCGTAACGCACACGAAGATCTGTATTATAATTTTCACCGAACAAATAACAAATTTATCGTAGGAATATTTATACTATAAAATACTATAAAATTTAATACGAAAGTAAGTCAATTTCCTACGTACAATATTTTCTAATATCTGTAATATTTTCATAAAAGGTTTCGTATATGCCAACATGCAGAATTCGTAGTTGAAGAATGTCCGTTCCAGTAGCTACGAGAAGGTATTTTCTAGAAGTAACAGGGAAGAAAAGAAATCGAATACATCCGTTCATCGAGAACAGTAGATAGTTAGAAACGTACTTGCCTGACCGTTGACTTTAGATCGATATTCGAAGCACGCCTTACATAGCCGACGCTCATCCAGATGAGTGCCATACGATGCCATCGCAAGAAACCTATAATTTACTCTAAACACCCGTCAGCGGATGAACATCAAACGTTATTCCATATATGGCAACCTGTCGAAGATACGGATGACGTTTGTGTTTTTCTTGAATCATAGTGAATTCTTTTCCCAAGCGACATCGTCCCTCTTTCGACTATTTTAATTTGTTAAACGAGTCATTCACGTTGGGTAGGATTTAATGCAACGTAACTAACAACAAGTAAGATTCTAGAAACTTATAAAAGTGCCCGTAACACTTGAAATATTCTATGAATGTCATCGAAAACTTTTCTAGATAAATGTGTGGACGTGAAATCGCGTGGCGTCTAAGAACGTGACTCACCAGTTACCATTTTGGATTTAGCATGTTCTCACGTATTTATGACGAATTAAACGATCTTTCGTGGAAGAATAGTAAATGTGATTGTTATGCACCGAGCGAGATTTTGAAATCATATGTAAGTAGGTACTTACGTAGGTATGCGCTTGGAGATCAGGGATTTGTTATCTTTCACAGAACCGCTTTGTAATGTTTGAAACGTTGAGTGAAAACAAGACTGATTTGAAATAATACTATGTGAAATGTTGCATCGTCTAATAGATGGCAATTAAATTGCCCTAATAATTTGTAAATAGACTGGCAAATATTTATGCAAATTTACATTCCTGCGAGTACAATTAAAGAAATAAAAGCTAAGAATTATAACAAATATTCTACTTTCAATATTTTATATATCTTTGCATATTACGTGCATTCTGTGCGTGTTTGCGATTTTAAATTCCCCATAAATGCATAAATTCCGCAGTGTACTCATAATATCCGCTATAGCCGTTGCAAGAAGGAGGCAGAAAAAGGACAAAGCATCGTAAAATTCGAAATTACGCTGTTCGTCTTTAATGTGACTTCGGTGGCGCCGAATTTTGCGCGATACTCGAGACGATCTCGCGAGAACATGACGATGAAGTAGATAAACAAACTAGGTCGAAGCAATTGTGTGAATCACAGGGAATAGACACCCCGATGAAACGTCCTCTTGTAAAATCGAATCGTAAAAAGGCTGCGGAGGTATATGAATTAACGAGATTCCCGGCGCAGATGCGTTGTCTGTGATTTTTATGCCCGACGAATGCCAGATGTGATCGTAAAACAGTTCTCGGATATTTCAGAGAGTCACGACTGGGACTTTGAATTTCCTGCTCAAGTGTCTGTCGAATGAGATAGAAATTACTAGCTTAGAAATTCTGATGATTATACTTGTTTTAAGTGAACTTCTTTTTTATTTATACTCCTACGTACAACATAAATATCCTTTTCTATCTTTATGTCCATACGTAATGGAAGCAAAGATCGCAATAATGATGAAACATTATCAATATACGCTGCATCTGTCTCGATTAGGGTATGAAAAAATGTCGAACTTAAGACTTATGGCGAATCGACACAAATCTCTACAGCTTATTTACAGTTGTTTATACATTTGTAGGAAATTTAAAGCTACAAAAGCGTCTATAATGATCTATAGGAAATTTTTATCTGCGAAAATGCACAAAATACGCACGATTTATAAAAAAATATAAAATATATGAGAAATGCGAAACAAATTTCTGTTTGAATTCCATCCCTTCGGTGATATTCGCCAAAGCTAAATTTGCATAAACAATCGCAGTTTAATCAGGATTTTCTCGCTCCCATCAATAATTTTCCTCTATCCATCCTCTTCCTTATCGCCCATCCTTTTTCTAACCAGCTCGATCGGCCCTTTTGAACGTTCCGGAACCGGTTCCAGAAATCCAAAGCTCGAGACGCGATGTCTCAAAGCAACGTGCATGAATGCAGTTAGGCGCCCTTCGAAGACGCGTAAGTCGCTAGGGATAATTGGCTGGTGGCCTGCGGCAAGTGCCATCGATTTGCACCACCTGCTCTCCCGCATTGCTGCGACCTACCATACATCCGAGTATTTATTCTCGATCTTGTTAAATGGTTCACGAGGCTGGTTTCCGTGAGAAAAATTGAAAACGACCAGCGATGGCGAACGAATAAGAGAGAAGAGACCGATAGAATGAAACGAACTGGTACAGAGAAACACCAGACATCGTGTTTTCTTTCGATCCGGTGATTTCTGAAGTTTGCTCCGCGGATTATTTGTTTAAGGTCTGCGACGCGTGAAAATTCAGTGGATATGATTTTATTTTGAGAATGAATATTGGGATTTGTTAAGGATTAGGAACGTTGTGAGATTTAATAACAGCAATAAAGAGCAGTGGCAAAATAATTAATTTCTGTATTTAAAATTTGAGATGTTAAACTTCGGTTTAACACTTCATCTATATCATTTCGTTTAGAGATATTAAAATGATCCATATAAATATAATCGTCATAATTGATAGCGTGGAAACAATACACTGTTGCGAAAACCATAAACTTGAAAATTTCAAGAAAGTTAAGAATATGTTGAATTTTGGATTATTTACGTAATACGAATAAAGCGTAACAATTTTCCATGTCGTCAGGTTAATAACTTTCTTAATTTCTCATTGGAGAATTTGTAACATAGTTGGACATTTTTTATAATGTTCCTGAATGTTTCACAAGTTAAACAATTTACCCATGAGGTGTCACTATCGCGTTTTACGAGCTTGACCTCTCGCCGAGCTATTTGACTTTAAAACATAGTCATCTGACTAACCTGATACTGCCCTTTGAAATAGCTCCGCGTCAAGTATTCGTTGTATTTTTTCTTTTTCGCTAGGGGCTGCTACCGTGAAGACCGATTCTCACGGTTCTCTGGCTCTTATCTTCCCAAGCTTTTGTTTATCATCGAAGCGCGCGTAATCAGCTAATAGTTTTCATCAATATGCGAAAGAATAACGTTGTTAAAAGGATTTGTTCGTTCAAAAGCAAAATTTAACATTTTACGCATTGTATGCATATTGAATACATTAAGACTTTTACATTCTAAGTCATCTAAAAAAAACGTCAATTGTTATAACACGATTTCTTTTTAACGAAATTTCAGGAATTTTGTTGTTAAAAGTTCTACATATTACGTTCGTTGACGTTTTATTGGAAATATCGTGATGCGACCGTAATTGAAAGTCTATTTTCTACGCGAACGAACCAAATATTTTGTAAAAAAAATTTGTTCTTCCGAAATATAACCTGACTTAAATATAACGAAACCTAGATTTCCTATATAACTTATTAATACGATCGTTTGCCTCGCGTTAATAAAATATATCGATTATCGAAGCTGTTGCGCAACTTTGTCGGTTAAAAATATTTCAATATATTTCTACATGCGCGCGATTTTTCAATGTTACGAAAGTACGACAGTTTCGGGCCAACGAATGAATTGCAGCCGGCGAAAAAATTTTTCTCCAATAACAGAAACTTTCCCCTTTCCCTGATGTACGACCTAACTTCGCATTTTCACCGTGCACGCATATCTATATGCATTAAGCTTATTTATCTCTTCTATTTTTTCTCTTTTTTTCAATGTATTATACACCGTGGTAGAAAAAAATTCATATTACAAGTTCGAAGAATAAGAAAAATCTCCCTGTTAGCTTTTTCAGTCATAAAATACAAGTATCTCGAAGTTGTACGAAGTTAACTTCGGGGTACGCGGATTTCGTTTAAATTCTATGTAAGTCAAGAAGTTCGCGTGTATTCATAAAGTTCTAGCGTAAATGTCGTTCTAAGAATACTCTTAATGTGTGACTTTATATGTAATAGTTGTGGCCTGTAATAGTCACGTGCACGCGTTTTATTGCCATCATGCAACCTAGCATCGTGACATCGTGTTAAAGCCATCCGACACGCGTTTATAGATTGTTTATTAAACCGTTTCTGGCTCGGAGATTCATTATCATTATATTAGAGTAATGTCATCGATACTTACAACTCTTTATCAAATTTGAAAAAAAAAAAAAATATTCTCACATTCAAGTGTATAGTCTACGCACGTATATGATGAACGACGATTGCTAAACAGCTGTGCAATAAATATGCATAACCGACTGTCTCTCCCGATTGCTATAAATCAATAATGGAGAGTATTAATCATTTAAATTCGACAATTGTATTCCCTTTTGGGTCCAAGAGCGTCTAATCATCGCGATCACAAGGGAGAATAGGTTCACAATTCGGTGAAGATCGAAGCACGGGCACGCGCAACCGTTTCATTCGGTGAAATGCTATCATCGGAGCTAAGTCGATTAAGCCAAAGGCGATTCAAATGTTCTCTAGTCATGCCCGAGCGTTTCCGCGAGTATTCTAAAATGCCTTTATCCAATTTCCCGATGAAGGAAAACGTCTATTGTTCTATCCACGACGCGATCTTTTGAGATAGAATCTGAGATAACGCGTGCACGAGAGTGGACGTAGAACTCGTTTACCTCGTAACCCCGTCAAGTCGCAGCTATTCGCACGAGACACGGGAAAATCGATAGCCAACGCTTCGTGCTGTGTCGCTTCGTTGTACGCTACACTGTTTCATGGGTCTACACCCTCGCTGCCAGACAAATACGGCATTAGATAATCAGGTGATACCGATATATCGTTATCGACTGCCACTATTATTTCATAGTGTCGTGAGAAACGGTGTGCAGGCACGTACAATGTGCGTCATTCGCCACGGTCGGCCATTCCCATTTTACCAAGTGATTTCAGGCGTCGCGTCGCCACCACTTGCTAATAATCCCTATACTAATTCCGATACAAATAATTCCCGCTGGAATTGCAGAAGTTTATGATAACGTCGAAGATAAGCGACAAGTATCGAGTCGATGCGTCATTGAAGTTTTCAGAAATTTTCGGAATATGTTATTGCCGATCATTATGCACTTATAGGTTTATAGCGGCACACGAGCTAGAGGACAATTCAAATCGTTTTGTTATTTTGCCTCGGAGTATCAATATCGTGAGGAAACACGTAATGTAATAATAAATAAACTCCGGGCAAAACAATGTCGCCGCTACATGCAACCATCAAACGTAGACGAATTCGAATTTTCCGGCTCTCCCCCGACCAGTATAAATAAACAGACGCCAGCGTAAGGAAGTCAGTATCCACGAGTATCTATGAGTATCTGTGATGGCACTCGACCACGGAACTTTCCAACGGCTTCGCAACACAAAGCGCTATACACCTTCAAAGCGTAAGGTCGACACGCCTAATGTACCATCGATATTCCTAAGGTTCTTTCGTCGAATATTCGGAAGAATGCATACGCGGCAACCGTTGCGGATATCTAATAAACGCGTGCGTAGTGGGGATGTCGGGAGGCAACAAAGAAAACAATCCGTTTGGTTTCGAACCAAAGATTCATTCTGCCCCGAGCTGCGAAGTGCGAATGGTTAGTGTCATAGCGAAGCAAACACTATTAGAGATACGTGATTATAACCCTTGATAGTTAATCGTTAATTGTTGTTGATAGTTAATCGCTAATTGTTGTTAATCGTTAATCGTTAATTGTTGACCGTAAATCCTTGACTGTTGACTGTGAATAGTTTAATAAACTTTTCTGTTGAACATCAAGAGTATTTCTTGGGGGCACCTTCACCAACATACCACCTCATATCTATCGAGTGTCTATCAATTATAAACGAGTTATCAGCGAACAATTATACACTGTTTTAGCGAACTTGTTAGTACGAGCGTCTCAGCGAATATTGTCTGTATATTAATTTATTTAATTATTTTACAACAGCGAGTTATTTCGTTATTCTAACTACCAATCCTCTACAATCCTCTACAGGCATCAGGAATGTCGTATCTCTGATGTTTAAATTTGGCGTGCCAATACCAGCTATTTAATTTCACAGCGTCGTTGATCATTAATCGCATTAAAGAAAGAATGTGTTACGTATCGCGTATGTAAGAATATTTCAAGACGAATAGAATAAGTGAATAAGGTTCGCATTAGTTAGTCTGGTGAGTTGACCAACCGGGAATTTGAGTAACCGGGAATTTGAGTAACCGGAAATTTGACGGTGCTAAATAGGTTCCAAGTTACAGGAATTTAACTTGGTCAGTCTGAACGAAGATTGTAACGTAATGTAAATCATCTTCAGAAGCGGTGGTGATCGGAATTGACTTGTCCAGGAGCGTCGCACGACGCTGCAATCGATAACAATCATTTCCGCGTTACGTTAACGAAATACTATTGTCCGTGACGCGTTAATGGAATTATAGATTCTCGCGTACGCGGCGCGTTGTTGCGGTATCATGGGAACGATGATGGAATTATGTGGGTTAACACAATCCACGTTCGAGGTTAGGAAGAAATTTACAAGCCTTCACGCACGTGCGCGCATAAGCGCTGGATATATGATCGCAGGAGTCTCTATGGTGGCCGCAATATTCCCCCATGGTAATTCGATAATGTATTATGGATACGTGAAATTCGACGAGAATCTCCACTGGTCGCGTAACAGGAAAATACAAAGTGTTTGGCCGGCGAGTATCCACATGGAAGAGATCGTTTCACGCCTCTTCTATGCTCACCTTCCCACGCTCTGTTCCTTTGTTCACTTTGATTCTCTTCGCCCGATTCGAATTAAACGAATTCATTCTCGTACCGACCAGCCAATACATTTCTGGTTGTCGTTCGATTCAACTTGCAAAAGTTTGCTCGCTCAAACGGACCGAGACTTCTTCGATTTTGGGAAACGAGCTGAAACTATGTTTAGCTATATGGTGGTTAAGGAATGAAACGTGGTTGGGATATGTACATTATACCAAAAGTTTGATGGGATGGGAGGAATTTATATAGTTTAGCTACTTGGTAGTTTCATTGCTGTTAACGCATTTGGTGCACCACGATAATTAGTTAATAATAAGTAATGATACCGATAAACGTTGTAACAAAGAACCTAGAAAGACAGAAAGAAAATGGGTAGTTTGTTATAAGAAATATTATTATTTGTACAACTTGTTAGCTGCAAAATTAATAACTTTGTTAAAATAATTAGCGAGATTGAATAATAACCGTGAAAAAAAAAAGAGTCATTAACGTAAAACTGCATCCTTACGAACATAATACTACGTTATCTTCTAGTTCATAAAAGTTAAAAGCTTGCTCTTCCACCCTTGAATACGCCAAAGTTGATAGACATCAAAATAATATTATCCTATTATCCCATCCTATCTTATGAGATAAGATTGAAATACAGACTAAACGACATTAGCGATAGCTGGAACAAACTGTATTACAGGATTTCTTTATATAATCTGTATAAAAGCGAGTAGATGGTCCAAAAATCACGTTCCATTTACAATCTTTTCTCAGACAATTTACATTATTTGCTTCTGCTTTTTTAACGTTAGTATTGTGAAAGCTAGTTCTCTTTACTTAAGTTCTACGGTTCCATAAAAGATAAAGAAATTGAAATATTTATATCTTTTTGAAATTTGCAACTTCCATATATATTTTCAAATTAGTTTTGAACTTTGCCAATATAATTACGAAGTCGGGTCTCATAACAGCGTTGATGAAACTTCGAAATGTTTCGTATCGCACGTAATGTGTTCCAGTAACGTGTCTACAAGTGTTCGAATACTTTCGCGAGCTTTCATAAGATACATAAGAGGAAGGAAAAAGAAATACAAAAAAAGGAAGAGAATAGCCGCGAACCATTGATTCGATCAGCGGCGAGTTAACTCGGTTGACGGAGCAATAGATTGCATCCATTAACGTTGTGCGCGTCTAAACCTCGTTACAAAGGATGCCATTTCATGATTGTACCTCCTTTTAATAATGCCGCGTTGAAGTAGTGGTGAGGAGAGTCTCTTTCACGAGAAAGGTTGGCGGTAAAAAATTATTTGAAAACTCGCCGAGAGGTCGGGGGAATCGCAAACTCGATGCATTACACGCAGACCATAATTAAATGTCGTGCAACTCATCACTGATGGACACACCTAATTTCATTCGCTGCCATAACTTCATTAATAATTTACATCCCTTTCAGCTTGCTTCGCTATCCTTTCCACGCCGTGGTAATTGTAGTTCAAAAGATTTTTCAGCATCGTCCGATAACGAAACTCGGCCAGCCGTGACTTCTTAATCTGAAAGAAAAGAAAAATTCAATCACCTTGACGGATTCTTCTTCTTCTTCTCAGCACCGACAGATCTGTCGTTTTCTCTTGTACGTATCTTTAGTGACAGAATTATGGACTCGCGTATATTCGAATATAAATTCTGCATAGCGACACGTGAAATTTTTGAAATACTTTAATAAATTTTCAAGGATATACGAATTAGAACGTCCAATAGTACTGAAAACATAATTAAGTTTCTTCATTGACGACGCAGTAACGTTCAATGAAGCCGCTGACACTTGGCTGTGGTAACGGGAGATATCTCACATTAAACATTAGAAGAGAACATCACACCGGCGGTGTCCACTTACCAAAGACATAGAAACGCTACATTAAGGCCCGGAGGGTTTCCCCGAAAAGGTAGCAAAACAATTCTAACGTCACACACACTTGGACAAACACGGAGGAACATGGGACTTCCGGCTCCTCTCAGCCAAGGGGAGACGGCCAAACGGAAAAATATTCTTTCTGAAGATTCTTCCATCATATGACGTCACCGTCTTCTCTTGCCTGAAGCTACAGTAGCTCACGAAAGTATTATCATAGAAAGTATAACATTTTGAGATTTCAGTACCACTCTAATGAAATACGACTGTCATAATTATATTCATAAAGTTCGAATCAAAACTAAAAATATACAGGGTGGTTGGTAACTGGTGGTACAAGCGAAAAGGGGGTGACTCTACGCGAAAAAAGAAGTCGAAAATATAGAATAAAAATTCTTTTTTTAATTTTTTTTTTTTAATTTTTCCACCGAGACAACGATCTACAATGAGATCCGTTATAACGAGACGTGATAAAGTGCAGACGTACCGAGCGAAAATTCAAAGTCGATTTTCTCGAAAACGAAGCCTCAAACGAAAAATTTTTATTCTATATTTTCGACTTCTTTTTTCGCGCAGAATCACCCCCTTTCCTGTACCGCCAGTTACCAACCATCCCGTATATATTTGGAAAACCAATAATCGAATCATCATTAGAGGTTATTTAAGTCTTCAACAATTATTTTACACTACAAAGAATATTCCTTTTTAAAATTATTTTAATGAGATTAGGGAACCAGAATAATTATTAAATTATTATAACCCTAGTCTTAGCCGCTAAAAGGTTTCCACAAGTGTTCGAATACTTTTGCAAGCAATTGTACGTTCGTAGACGAACTCTCCGTGAGATTTCTCGAACGTTTTTGTCGCGAAAACTTGGTTAGAGAGCTTGGTTAAATCTCGAAAGAGAGAAGACTAATTGATCCCATGGGTGGCCACGAGTTGTCATCGTACCTCAAAACGGAACAGATGTTGTTAGGTGACGAGGGAACAGGAAAACCAGTTTTTGGGTCGTCGTAAAGGAAAAGAGAAAAGAAAGTGAGGAAAGTGACGGCGATGTCTTGTCACGGGCAAGCGTTTGGGATAAATCGCGCGAAAACTATGATCGATGCCTTTAACCTTTGACTCTGCTCCTCCACGAGCCACTGCATCAACCAACCGTGTTATCGAGATATCGATATCCACGCTTTTCTTTCGCTATCTTTAGCTTTCCTCCATCGATCCAACTTTGCCTGGGGGAACTTAGTGATGGGATCAAGTTCAATATGTACACCGCCGTTCTTATGTAGACTACGGATGTTTGTGCAATTTGACATTTTTACAATCATAACTAAAGTAAGGGAACCTAACTAGAATATTGTTGTTAATAGCTTAATGATACAAAGTGATTAAAAGATCGCATTGGCCAAAATTTAAGTAGCACTAAAGTAAACAAAAATTAAAATTGTTGTAGAAATTGTACAAAACAATTTCAAAATATGTACTACACGTATATTGTCGTGGAAATGTAAAGGGAATCACATCAAATGAAATTCATCAATTACAAATAAACAGCTTTGTAAAGAATTTACGTTGTATAAAAATTGTTCGTATTCTTTCTCACAATATAAAATTTCGTAGATTCTAACTGTGTCAACAGAATCGAATTGTTGCATAAATGAAACAATTGTACGCCTCACTGTGTTTGTTAATAAATAAGCTCGTAATAAAAGAGAATCATATTAATCTGTAATGTAATAAATCCCTAGTCTCTGCATCGTGAATAGAATATCGTTTTAATCCACACTCTCATGGTTTCTTTCATTCACAAAATTATGATATAAATATCATGAATACCGCGTATTAATCGAATACCAAAATAGTGTAATAAAATTCCAGACAAGAATTCAATAACCCAGCAGGGAGAACGCTTTAATCGCTCCATTTTTGTTGTGAAACTCTCCTACACAGCTGGATATTAATTGCCTAATAAAAGCAACTTCCCATAAAAAAATTTTATTAAATAAATAGCTAATAGGATACGTACGGTGGAAAATAATTTTTCTATAATAAATCTTTCCTAAGTTCAGAAAACATATATTTAGACTAAGAAATGAAAAATAATACGTCCATTAAAAAGTCAAGTATAATCCTAGGATTGATCAAAACTGCAATAACAACGGATTACTAATAACGCAACTAACATATAAAACATCTATATCGTAATAAGATTATCTTGTAAACTAAACAGATAAAAACACACAAAATTATCGTAATATCCAAAACGAAAGGATCCATCAAGAGTTTGAGTGACTTAATCGTTTAGCAAATGACAAGCCCAGATCCCGAAAACGAGGGGTTAACACCCTCTTTTTCGTGGTAGCTACAATGTCAACGTTAATACAAACGCACATAGTCGACTCGACATGGATGTTTACGTAGAACATTTTTAACGATTGTTCCAGGGAAGGGACGGCTCTACCCGGCCTACAGTTTGAGCGGCAGCGAGGGTGAGGAAAATTCGCCAAGCCTGCGAGGTCGTGCTCCCGCCTACCCTCAAAATAATCACCAGACCACGCAATCACACCTGAATCACTACAACGCCAGTCAGCATAAACAACGTGCCTATCAACAGCAACAGCAGCATCCCCTGTATCATATGCCCAGCACTGGTGCTGGACTTAGCGACACACCAACTTCCGGTAACGCGTCCGACGAAACCCTCACCGACAGTGACTTGATCACTGTTGCCCGTGACTCTGCTCTGCTCGTTCATAACGGTGAGTAACATTATTTGTTCCTCAATTCCTTCAAATAAAGCAAATAAATTAGCGTTAGTTTATTGAAGAAGGACATAAGCGTTACTTAACGAAAACAGAAACGGGGATGGAAATTATAATATGAAATAATTAGACCTTTGATACTATTTGTTATCGCTTTGTTTAATATATTTGTAGGGATTTTACGGAAATCAGTCACTTTGATTACTTTGATTGACTGATACTTCTAGCGTTAAGAATCTCAAGCCTACAACGCACATTCTTAGCATAGTCGAAACATTTCATAATCTCAAGTAACCTGAACACGCGTGAAGCTTATCAGAAACGTATCTTTTCATAACGTTCCCACGCAATACCTCTATTTCTCATCCGATGGTACATCTATTGCATACATCACCTTATTTGTTCCTCGTCTTTCACCGTGTAACAACATCCTTAAACGAAGTTGTCGTGTGAGTTTCGCGCTAAATGATCCGATTGACTCGTCTCGTGTCTTCCACGTGATAAATACCTTTCACGAGCAACTGTCCAGCGAAGACTTCGAATCCAGAGAGTTTCCAGGTGTTATACGAGACGAAGCTGGCGCAGGTTGGAGTAGACGTGGCTGTACCACGCTCGGTATACCTTCGAAGCGATACGTCATCCGTGACAAGCCGGTGTGCCGATAACCTCCGTCTCCGACAAACCCCCGTGTGTGGCCTCACACCTCATCGCGGCAACGACCATCCATCATGTTTGAGTAATGTAGGGACACGATTTCACGTTATTGCAAATGACCGACTCCGTCTACGTAGCAACGTACCTCTACTTCAGACCGATTACCATCCAAGAAACTGACCCTTTATTAGAGGCCATTATCGATCGCGCCCTGTGGCCCTGATTTTCAGCTGCGAGGTCAACGCGATCCACGTTCAAGGTACATCATAATGTATTGGGTTGTTCGAAGAGTTTCTAACGAAATTTAAGGAAAGTTAATTTTAATAACTTAATTTTGTAGAAGTAGAATGTTATTAGTGGTCTGCGAATGTTTATGAGATTTCAGTGAAATTTAAGTGAAGGCTAAATAGAAATTTGTTTCACTCGTTAATCATCATTGCAACCGCTTCACTTGCCATACTCTATATATTCATTTTTTATTTCTTCGTGGAAGTGAAGGACGAGTGATCGAAGACGTTATATCGTTGTTAATCCTAGCAGTTCGATATACATGACGCTACACTTGGTGTAACCACGAAGCGCATCCTATCGCGCATGACACGTTGCTTTCCACTGTCATGCTAATCCCTCGCAGGCGTAATTGCCGATTTATGCGCGGGAACATTGGTCTCGGAGCATAATGCGTACACAATGTGTCCCGGGGGTTTGGGATTACTTATCCCATGAAGAAGGAAATCGCACTGGTTTGATGGATGATGGAACCTTACGATCCCAATGTCTCGTCACTTTCTCATGAAACGTGGACGTACTTACTTAGTATAGAGTAGTCATGCTAGTGGAACGAAATTCGCCAGAAGCTCTTTATTTCCCTGGTTTCTGCACGAGGCTAGAGACAGAGTCATTGTGATTCAGCTGAAATCTTAATGGAGTATCGAGAACCGCGGAGGAACGTCTATTATGAACTCGCCTGTTTCCCATTACGGTCAATAAAAGGGGAGATTCAAAGCACATTTTTTTGCACCGCAGAGTAAGGCTAGAAGAAGACGAGGAAAGGGGGGAAAGAGAGAGAGAGAGAGAGGAAGGTTTACTAGGTACGCTGACGTGATTTTAGTCCGCGATCCATTCTCCGCAACGCGACGCGGGGAACACTTCCATTTAGATGCTCATCTCGCGGAAAAGATTTCACGAGGATATATTACCGTGACGTTATGTCTCCTTTCGTTCGAGGAAACCGGAACGAGATGCTATCTTTGAAATAAACGATCACGGTTAAATGCTTTGCTTGCAATACGAACCATTAACGCGCATCCACGCTAATATCCTGCCTCTAGTACGAGATGCAAGCAGCGACGGGATGTCTTCCTCTAATTAATTTAAGACAGACACTGGTTACAATATGCTCGCGTCGATCTGAATTCCAGTAATTTCTTAAAATACTCTGCAATCGTCAAATACAGTCCAAATAAAATATTTTGACGTTCGAATAATCGTGTAACTCCCGTCAAATAATTTCTAATTAGAAAATCGTATTAATACAATATTCAGAAATATTGGTAAATTTAATGAAATATTCGAAAACAATATCAAATTTAATAGAATATTTCGATTAGTAAGTAATGATTCCCAAATTACATTTTTCTATGCCCTGTGAATAAAAAATCATTGAGTCTATCAAAGAACAATATAAAGGAAGCTCGAGAAATTAAAAATTGATTAGCAAGTAAGTTTGTAAGATGTTCAATAAACGATAAAAGAGTGAAATTTTAATGGAATATAGGCGGAGTGAGGATTTCAATTTATCGTTGAACCAGCTGTTTTGTATCTATCTATAAATCTACACGCCTAGAGAATCTACGACATGTTTACTTACCAATGTTAATACGGACTACAGTGGCAGCGTTATCCGTGGCAAGTATTGCTACTAGCTGGGACCTCGTAGATTACTGCTTGTTCCGTTATTGTAAGGTATGTAATTACTACACCCACTATCATCAGCATGTGTATAATTACTACATGCACTATCATCAATGGATATCTAATTTCTACACGTACCCTTGCCAGTGGGTGTGAAATTACTAGATGTACGATCCAACCTGCCCCTCTCAACTAATACGTGTACTGTGGATTGTACAGTTGCGAAATGTACTTCTTAAAATGAAAGTTAACGACGCATCAGAAATCTTTCGACGTTCAAACGATCACCTGATTCCCGTCAAATGGTTTTGACTTTATATATCAGCATAGTTTGCCAAGGATTGAATTTTGTAACGTTACTAGCATAAAGTAAAGATGAAACACTTGTTTCAGCGGTATTACCTCTTATTATATAATGAATACGACGCACCATGTGCGTCAATACCAGGCAAAGTGTTAAATAATACTTTAGTTTTTTAAAAGCTTCTTAAAACTTTTTACACATTTCTTATTTCCAAGGGTGTCGGAAGGTTTTAAATGCTTTATGTGCAACTTGTTGCTCGTTTGGAATAATCTCTTACCTACTATAAGACAAAAATTTAAGAAAGGAAATTTAAATACGGATTTGGAAATAATACGACTAATGACATTTATGTGAATAATTTAAAACAGAGAAATCCCCAAACTATTTGATAAAGCAAATATAATATTCGCGTGTTACTAAAAATTAGAGGTATTATCACAGATAGTAAAATCATACGATTCAACGATGAGCAATTATTTCAATTCTGCGTGTAACTTTTGTAAATGTATAGTCTTTAATCGAGAATAACACACCATGTGATTGGCAGAAACTGTGAAACCCTTCGACACTCTGTTTCCTTGAATACCGATAGGTTGGTTTTTTACAGAGTTGCGCCAAGTTTTGACACAAACTATTCACTAATAGTCTGCGATATCTGAACGACTGGTATGTAACGTATAATGGCGGCGGAGAAAAGAGAAGTTCGCGGTGCAGTATACTCGTGGAATTCAAGGCAGCTGAAGGGGATGGTGGTTGAAATGTGGAATGTGTAGATGGGAATAGAACGGTACCAGTTTGTCCGTTCTTTTTCCGGACAAAAAAAAAAGAGTTTGTGAAATGAATGATAGGTGTCTCCAACTGCTTCTATATACAAATTTTTATTTTCACCATTAAGTCTAATAATTTTCACTGACAAGTTTATTTCCTTTATTCGTAAGTTTTTTATTTTATCCAAGATAATTATTTTAAACATATTCTTCCCCTTCGAGTATAATTACTTGCAAGTTTTTCTCCTTAGAAGAAGAGACGAGTGTCTCTCTCTCTTTACTTCGATATATTACTTAAAATATGAAAAGAGTATATTTGAGAGAAATCGTAGGAAAAAAGCTATAATATTTCCAACGTCAATATTAAAAACTGTTATTACCGAAAAACGTTTGTCTTCCTATTATTTCAAATATGATGGCGGCTGCAGCGTACATAAATTTCGACTCTCTCGATGGTCGACTCGACTCTTGACCCACGTAGCAACCTCTCGCACAGTAAAATCAATGGAGAAAATTCTAATTGCTCCCTTTCGCGGAGGGCTGCTGCCACTCGAGCAAGAGACAAGATAATCGTTTGCTCGAACGCGAGAACGCGACGAGGGGCTATAGATCAGAAGAAGCTTCCGGAATTAATGTTCAAAGAGAAGAAAGCAATATACCAGAAGGGCGGAGAGAGATTAATTATCTACGAGACGATAATTCGTAAAGAGGAACGCAGGCAAGGTGTGCCGGGGTTCGTGATAAAGCGCGGTTTTCCTTCGTGTTGGAACGGAGTCGAAGGTCGGAAACGACGTGGATTAGAGCCGTGCGACCGGAATTTCGCGGGGAAATCCATTCCTACGCCGGAACCATGACCGACCCCGAGCCCAGCTTTCAACCAGGACGAATGAATACCCGAAGAGAACACGAGGGAGGGGGATTACTTCCGTCTCATTAGCGTGGGCCACGATTCCACGCGGCGAGATCGAGGAATTCGTCACGCCTGCCGACCATACACACCCACGAAAATCCTAATTCATTTCACGACGAAAACCTCCAGTCTGATGATTAACCAGCCGATGATGACGGAAGCCGAATTTATCCGACGCTCCACGTCGCCAAATTACCCGGGCTGAGTCACTTCGGTTTTTGGTTCGCGCCATGTTGCATAATTTATAACTCTAATATGTCATATTGTAGCAGTGTTTATGAATAATGCAAGAAGTGAATCCCGGGAGGGAAAGATTTCTTGTTTTGTGATTCGGGATCATTAGTACATGTACATTGCCGTTTAAAAGTATACACATCTTGACCAATTTATGATAACAATACGCGAATATATATATATATATATGTATGTAATAACGTAAATCCTTAGTGTAAATCAGACGATCGACTCTGGAAAATCGAGTTTATTATGGGAATAATTAAATTAAATACAATAACAGTTAATAACAAATCTACTGCAAATTTTACCTGTAAAATCGAGAATCGATTTTCTAGATTCTAAATTACCATTTTTCTTTCGTGATCTATTCTATTCAATAAACGACTGCCGATAAAACAAAACAAAAGTAAAAATGTCGGTTTGAATTCTATGAAATTTACATATATATACGAATCAGTGAGAAAGTAAAGATCAGAACCAATACTTACTCTCTTCTTCTGGAATGAACGTATTATATCATATGAAATATTTATTTAAGATCATATCACGTTAAATACTTATCGTTCAGTTAGAAGGTTTAGGTTTTCTTATCATTCACGTCGAATTGCATGAAATGTAATACTCGTAAAAATGGCTGCCGTCTGGGTTGACCGTCATGAATCACGAACACTATCAAACTTGTACACGTAATTCGTTTCACGATTTCTGAAGGCGTACACTTTGTCAGCCTCCGGTAAATCAAAGAGTCACACACGTTCCGATCGAAAGGTTTCTCTTAAATTGAAAACGTCCGAGCCAGAAGTAAGATAAAATAAACAGGACGAATTCTGGGATCAGTACAGCCATACCACTGTTAGGATTTATTAAAGTATCGAATTACTTTAATATTTCTTGCAGACGAACTCTATTTTTGATGATACGTATATTCCAGCTATTCCTTTGAATTTGCCTCAATTAAAGTAGAAATATAGTTTAAATTAAACATTTTTGCAAATAAATTATTATTTATTATAATTTTTTACAAAATCTGTATTTAATCACTGTAAATGCGAACCTAACTATATTGTATAATAATCAATATTAGGAGATTGTAGAGGAATTTATTCTGGAAAAGGAATCATATCAAATGACTCGAATTTTCTCTCTATATCACATAGAATAACACATATATTAAACATATTTATATATTAAACATATTTAATTGAATATTCAAAATTTCATCAGAGAACGATATTTGATATTTTACGTATACACCAATTTGTTATATCTTTTTCAAGCCAAATAATCTATTAATGACATGATTTACTTTCAATCGCATAATTGGTATCAGTTACTTATAAATTAATTGCACATTGAACATATTGGAAACTCTAAACCTCTGATTAGGATCTTAACAATGAGTGCATCATTAAATGATTACATTTATAATTACCAAGTTACGAAATTCGAATCCTATTCGAATCATATGATATTCAGTGGAAATTATATAATACATGTTTCCCATTCAACATTGTTTTCATAAAACTTGTTCTACTTTATTGTTTACGAGATGATAAATTATTAGAAAAAACCTGTTATTTTTCAAATATAGAAATACGTACACTTAGAATTTCTATGCAAATTATGAACTTGGTTCGGTACAAAAATGTACAGATGCATAAATATGCAAAAATATATAAAATATCGAAAAAATATACGAAATATCGATCAAGTATATTTACTACGATTTTTAATAGATAAAACTCTACTTAAATTCTATTCTTTCAGCTGTCATAAAAATTCCCAATCTTGAGGAGAAAATGAAATTATCGATCGTTTAATAATTATCTTATCAAGTGGCAATATGACTTTATAAAATTAATAATTGATATTATTCGAATAGCCAATGGCTAAACTCCATGTGAATGGACAATACTCTTAGCGTGATAACCAAGTAATTTTGGATTAGAAGCATAAGGATATTACTGATAGGGTCTTCTGTATACCCTTATATATCCGATACCGGTTGTTAACGATATCCGAAGATCCTTTGTCGATGGCATTATGAGTACAGTTCGTTACACCTAAGGAGTCCGTGATTTATGTTTCAGAAGGCAAAAAACCTTTGTTGTCCGTGTAGCATGTTAAAAGAGCGAACCAGGGATATCGAATTTCGTCTTCGCCATTCAAAATTAACGAGCAGCTACCCTTTGGGAATCTTTGTAACAATCGGTACTGTTTCAACGAGTTACACAGGTACGCGCCCTTGTTAACAATCCGTTTGATCCTATTACAGACAGTTTCACACTGTGTTGAGCAATTTCTGCGACTCAAAAAAACCATTTCGCGTCCATCAATGTTTGTTACCGCAGAAAAAATCTTTTCATTGAAATAATTCCAAAATGTAACATTGCGTACTGACACTTTTTATTTTGGGTAAGGTTTGTGTCATGAATGATAAATAATACCAACCAAAGTATTATGTCAAAGTATTAAGTAGGTATTTATTACGATAAATGTACTGTTTGATATAGTGTTGGCTTGAGATTATACAGAGTGTGGTTGAATAGGATATACATAAAAGTAAAATAATATTAAGAAACATTCCTAAAAAATTTTTCATTTCCGACTTAGTTTTCGAGAAAATTATGTTTGAAAATTTATCTATTTATATATTATTAATCAAGTATACTCAAACATAGTTAATTCTGGACTGGTAAGACTAAATAATCGTAGAATCAAATTTTCTGTTTCACGCGTGATTGTCAAGCAAACAGAGTTTAAACCTGTTTAGTCGATAATCACTCTAGTACATGCCTATGATAAATTTTCAAATTTATTTTTCTTACAAACAAAATGTCTTGTGAAAAAAATTTATCCTGCATATTCGACTTACATTCACACACAGAGTGACCTAATGTCAATTATTTAATTACATGTTATTCGGCCGGACCCTGTATATTGGTGTTCAAGATACGCACAATTATACCAATTAATGAATCAAAATCCGAATTTATAGATTTTAAAGTTTATTCAAAAGACAAATATATTTATATATGGAATCAATCTTAATGTTAAAATCAAGAAAATAATTTTCATCGGCCTTTCAACCAAATATTTCACTGTGCGTTGCGATAAAAGTGCAGTTTCACCGCATTTTTGTGTAATGCGTATTAGATAATTACGTTTTCTTATTTCCAAGTGCTTCTTTAAAATTAAGAAAATAATTTTGACCAGCTTTTTGGCTCAAATACTCCACTGCTTGAGTCGAGGAGACAATACAATATGACGAACAATAAAAGGACAATAAGAGGGGCATGAACCGTTCCGTATGAGCGGATCTCTTAGGCCCCAGACCGATATCGGACGATTCAGTTGCGTGCAGCAATGGAAGTTTCGATTCACTGCGGAATTCTGACGAGAAGGTGGTGAGTTGCGTGTAGGCGTTTCGTAGCACGATCGTCTCGAGAGAAGAACTTCCGTGGCGTCCCTTGACGAAGCCCCGAAGACGAACGCCACGGTGTATCCTGTCGATCGTTTGGGGGAAGTACGAGCGAGCGAGAGGGAGTTTCATTTAAGTTAGAAATTGCTTCTTCCGCAGCGATGATGGGCCGCAAATTGGGCGCGAAACTGAACGCGAGACGAGAAGAATGTAAGAGAGAGAGAGAGAGAGAGAGAGAGAACAGGAGACGTTAAGCAACGAAAGGAGACGTCAAATAATATATTGATTTTTGTTCACAAGTCGAAGATTACTCGGGTTTGAACAGCTGTCTTGGAAAACACGGATTGGAATTATCTTTGCTTCCAGATTTCCGAGAGTAATTCTTCGTGAAGAAGTAGATTTCGACAGATTGTGTATTGTTCAATTTTTAGTTTGAAATATTAGAAAGATTCTAATATAAAATGTTACGTAGCTAGAGTAAGGTAGGATTATTTGAGTCAGTTAAGTTTCAAGATCTGGAATTTTATGCGAAATTTAAAGGTACAAAAATGCATAGAACATGAAGAAATATGTAAAATATTCAGAGTACAACACTCGTCATAATTTTTAATAGGTGAAATATATATATCTTGACTCTACTCCTTCACTCGTATTCATAAAAATATAAATCTCCATAAAAATCCACAGTCTAATAATGATGAAAGGACGAGGAAATATCTGAGGAAAGCTGTATTAAATAAGTAACAATAGATATAAATGGTATACATCCGTAATTATTATATTGCTATTATTACATTAACAGAAAAAACCATTTAAAGTGGATCTTTTGCAGAAAATTTCAAACAAAATATAAGTGGATTTCCATATACTTTTTGACGCCTTCAAGGTTGGAACGTGATCTTATTCACAACGTGGCACATAAAAGTGCTGGAAAAAAAGTTAATGAACTTAAGTATACATAGAAACTCAGCTTACAAAGCTTTCTAAATTATTCCTCTGTCTCTGTTACTTTTTCCTCGACTTTTATTCCCCTTTTTGTAGAACCGTCTACTTACATAGTTTAACTTACGAAGATTAAAAGATAAAAGTATTGTTTCGTAGGCTTAGCGATCCGTATTTTCACATAAACGTCACTTTAACTAAGCCATCATACAAAACTTACGGTAAACTTAACGTCAACATGATGGCAAGAATGAAATCGTATACAGGATGTTCCAGTAACTGTGGCACAATTAACAGGTGAAAAATTTTTTCTGAAAGAATAAATCGAAAATGTAGAATAAAATTTGTTCATACGGCACTACGTATTCGATAAAATCGAATTTAAAGATTTGTTTGACGTACATGTAATTAGCTAATTATCGACGGGCTATGAAAAAATATTCAACAGTGGGTTGTTCTACATGCGGAAACTAGTCGAAAATGTGGATTAACATTTTCACGTTTATGGCCTCGTTTTCAAGGAAATGCAGTCTGAAACGTATACATAATACATTTTCAAACTTCATTTTCTCGAGAACGAAACGTCACACGAAGAAACATTACTCTTCATTTTTTATTTATTTTCTTTTTTTGCCTTGCTGCTTGTTCCGTGGTTACTGAAACATCCCATAGACATGGTGATTTTAAATAAGTTTTTACATATCTCTTTAGTTTGACACTTGTTCGATAAATTGTCCACATTCCACATTCAATAAACCAAATCGTATCAGGGTAATAGGATTAACCCGATATACGGATTAGCCTACTTTCTCTCTTAGACATATAAGCTAAGAGCAGCTTCAAACCGCTTACAAACTACTTGTTATATTCCTGTCAAGATCATGACACAAACTTAGATTATCCTGGAACTACACGCAACTCGTTACGCTTTCGGTGATACTATCGCCCGCATTCAATGTACCCCGATATTCTCGCGTTTTCGGCGATCTCCATCGTTAATTAAGCCATGTATTTCATACCACGTTGATAGGTCGCGGTTAAATCTCATCGCATGATACTAAAAAGTAGTAAAAAGAAGAGGAAGTTATAGACAAAGTTGAAGTTTAAATGATTATTTCTTTTAATTTGACTCTGAGCAATGTGATTTAAATTTGTTACAAATTTTGCTTTGTGTCTTCTACTGCCACTTATTTGAACATAATACTTAAATTACATTCAATTAAATTTATGATATCAAATATGATATAGTACTTAATAAATAACAAAAGGTACATTAATGTTTTGAGCTCATCTGATTGATCTGTTGCCTCAGTAGTAAAATAAAATTAAAAAAAAAGAAGACCAACAAATAGTTGAAAGTAGACAAACTTAAAACTCTATCTCTATTCGAACATTTTTGTTTCTATTTAGTACTAGTTTGCAAAGCAATTCGAAGTAAACTGCTTTCTCTCAATGTGAAAACGAAGTTCACTAATCTAAAATAAAGATCATCCAAAAAATTCGATTACTGCACACTGCTTTTTATCGACGTAATTTGAATGTTCGTGAAGAGGTCATTTTGCAGTGGCTGATTTAATATTCGATTACACAAGGGTTACGAGAGTTTGAAGCTTCGTCTTGCCCTTTCCCATCTGAACGATCAAACTACCTTACCCGAGATATTTGGGATGGCCACGAAAAGCGATTCTCCCCAGCCGACGTCGTATTGTGTTATGCGTTCATCATAGAGAATTCTTCTTTGGGTGTACGATCGGCAATAATCAGCTATCAGCCCGTAGAACTAGCAGCCAACTATTCTCGTTACACCTGATAATCCGTTTTCAAAGGTTTCGATACCGTATCGAACTGTATCGTTACTGTGCAACAAGATGTAATAGCAATTATGGTGTTTTGGAGATTAGATCGTCCTTTGGAGTTACCAAATGTCTTTCATTCTTTTTTATGGTTTGCAAATTGGGTTATTAAGTGCTGGTGAACGTATTTCTTAAAAATAACAAAAATTATATTACGAAGAGTTTATACAAATACTATGATATATCGTGTATAAATATTATACAAAGAAAAATCTGCAATATATTATAATATGCAAATATTATGTAGGATAATTGTTGAGGTTGACTAATAGAGAAACGAGTAGATGAATTTGCAACAGAAAAATATATTGAAATAAGTATAGGTATAAGTATAAGTACAGATATAGCGTATGCTGATCCAGATCCTCACTCTTACATTGTCTCAATACAATAGGAAGAAGGTATGATAGAGAGCACGTTCATATATTTATAGCAAAGAATATTAACAAAAAGTTAACCTTGGTATATAGCTCTAGCTGAAAGTTACAAGAAACAGCAATAGAAATCCACTTATAGCTCTTTTGTTTCTAGATCTTGTAACCCAAAACAAAATTTATATTCAAATTTATATTCAAAACAATAATTTGGACATCTCTTTATTTAAAATTTTTTTCACTAAATTCTATTCTCTTCGTAACAGCGGTTTCCAGGGCACGGATATACAAAAGAAAAGGTATAAAGTTTTTCTTGAAGTAATTAATTCAATAATCTATCTTTCTTTAGAAGGCTTATATCTTTGCCACGGAGATAAGTCACTAATTCGTACAAGTTCGATATCTCATTGAACCGATTGGGCGTATAAACGCGATGTTCATTCAAAATTATAACGATCCAAGAGATTGAAATTCATTTTTCCTAAAATCATGATTTTTGGATTACGTCATTGTTACAGCGAAGAAACGGGCACACGATACTAAAAAGACAATACATGAATTGACATATTACAATTTCTACTCTACAATTGCATTATATGATAATAAAATAACTTAAACTTCCGTGGAACATCGTTGTGAGATTCGTACACTGTGCAAACCGACTCTTGCTTAATCAGAAAAAGGGATGTAGTAGTGGAAAATAGAAAGACAGGAAGGAAACAGAGAGAAGACAGATTTGCGAGTCTATCGAAAATTCTCGTTGGCGAATCCGGCTGTGTGGAGCCCTTGAGACAACGCGGCCAAGATTACTCTGTCTTCGAGTAAGCGCAGAGTCGACGAAGGGTTACCCGTATTTAATTAAACTGTTACTTCGCATTGATTGCCAAACTTGGGGCCCGGGGCCGCTGCAGGGAAGATTATCGAAGTTCTGCGCGCTCCCACTTCGGCCATATCGAGAGGCTGCTAAGCAATCTTGCGAACTTCCAGTCGTGTGATAGCGCTAGCCTTCTTTGGTAACCTCGTTTTATTACCACCAACTAATATATCTATTCATATCGTCACGTCGTTCCGATAAAAAATATTCGAATAAAAGAAAATGAAATTGAAAAAGCTCTATGAGAGTGTGTATACCCTTGTTCAAAGTTATTAGGCTACTTGTCTCGTATCGTATGATAGAAGGTGATCACTGATCTAGATTGCTAGAGAAACAATTAATTAACCGATTGAAATTTTGTACTTGCATTTAGAGTAATTTTTCAAAATATAACAGGAAAAGGTATGAGTATTTTGCGAGAATTTTAGGGTAAAATGATAAATCAATAGTTGTAATGTTCACAGTTGTGTAATTTTTTGGTCTAACCATTGTTAAATACAAATGACACGCGAATAGGTTGTCAATGTTACGATAAAATATCGAAATGTACGAGTCACGGTCGAGTAAGCAGTATCTTCTTCGTAACATTCCTCGGTTCTTCTTCCTTTTCTTCCTAACACGCGCGATACGCTCAGCTGCTAGTGTCACGAGCAACTTCTTTACTCTTGGGAGTTTCCGTACGGCTGATTTCGATTTTCGATGAAACTTCACTGCTCCCGACTTCTTCTATTCGTACACTATTGCTCTCTCACCAATACTGGGGAATCTTCTTTGCTTGTTTACGAATTACCAGGCTCATTTCCATCCGTTTGTCCTTCGAAACTTGATTTCCACGTTGAGAGGACGAACTTTTACTGTTTATGCATATCCGGATGAAAGTGGATGCGTGATGATGCAGTCTGAGTGACCTATATCTTTGATGCATTTTATCTTTTGGAAATGAGATCTTAATAATTTGAAAGATACTTCGGAAGATATTAATTATTATAAAATTAATATCGTTGGTACCGGCGTGTTCGATCTTTTAAACTAAATAATTCATATTTACTTAGTACTGATTGGTAATAAATGGTATTCGGTACTTTGTATTATAATCAATTGTAAAAAAAGGTATTTTAATATTCTAAATTTGTCTTATCTCCTATCTTTATTTTAGATATTTCGTATATTTTTACGTATTACGTGTGTCCTACGTAAATACAAAATAAATGGCTATAGAAAGACTTGAATCATACTTTAAGAAGGTATATTTTCTGTCTTACCTCAATCTGTACTCGGTAAATATTGATATTGTCCTATTAATAAAGATTCGTCTTAACACCTTGTATAATTAGTAAAATTTTCAAAATATGAAATGATCTCCACTTAAATCCATTAATATATCATAACAGTTTAATTTCATGCTATTTGTTTAGACGATATTAAAATTGTAATAATAACATTGAATGTATTAGCCAGCCAACAACACTATTTTAAATATCTACGTATCACTTACAATTAATAAGAAATATAATCGGAGCAATTAACTAGTTTTAACCAGCGATTCGATTGCCCTCGATCGTACATTCGTAATGTTCGAACAGAAAATAGAACGACCCGAATCTCTTTTAATATCGTACTAAGTGGGGAATGATGTTCTTCCCTTCTCCGCCAATAATCGAGAGGAGCTCTATTCTGAGGCTTTCGCTACGTTATCACACTCAAGTTCAACCTATGCATTATTCAGAGAAAGAGTAGGCAGCCCGGTTCTGCCAGGGGATGGAAAGAAAAGAGGATACGAGGTAAGAGAGAGCCTATTAGCATCGAACCAAATTACTTTTTCACGATAACGTCATTCGTACAATTTGCTGTTATGGACGGCCGTAGATTTTTCAAGTTTCCTCTATTACCGAATTTATGTATTTGTGCCAGTTAAGTGATTCGATCATGAACTTTGATAGAATAGTCAAATTTATTATATTTATGTGATGATGTACGTACTATTATTCACAGATCATACGATGCTTGCGATATATCACATCCGATAATTCTTAAATTATTTGGTGGAGAAATTAACCTATATCTTTGCTACGTCGCGTGAAACGGCCTTGACGGTCAGACAGTGAAGGACGTCGCACGGACCGTTTCACGCGACGTAACACAGACTATTTTTAAGTATACCCACCACCATTCATACATCATCCCTTTGAAACTGTTTTACGATTCTCTTCGATAAGAATCGACTTACCTATATATATATCGGTACCGATAGAGGAAAATAAAAATAATCGATTGTAGAAGACAATCAGTCAATGTTGCTTGAAAATACGGTCAGGTATTTCTTCTTGTCCGCTGGAAGTAAAGTAAACAGCTCGGTCTTCCTATGACCTGGCCTCCGCAACTTCGATACCCGACTCATGCGACGATGCTTGAATGTACAATCGAAGTCACGAGTTCGAGAAATTTAATCGTTGATCGGCCGTCGCATTGCGGGAAAACTGGCAGAGCAGAAAAATTTCGTGTCTAAATCCAGATATCGTATACTTGGAGAAAAATCTTGATCCGATGGTCGGTTTTATTCTACTTTAGAATCTTTAAAACGAATAGTTTCAGTCGTTTAAGGTAGGATTCAATTTCTGTTCTACTTGATTCGTTTCTACTTTAATCTTTAACAGAACACTCGTTCTCTGTGTAAATTACAACGATAATTGAAGATTCCGAATTTCTTTTTTAATTTTGCTGTTAAAGTTAGTAAAAAAAGAAATCCTTTTAAATGTATAAAATTCCTAGATCCTTGAATATCGAAACTTAAGTTAATAGAAATGTATTAACGTAGACACAAATTATGAACAGCCTTTGAAAATAACCTGTTGTGTACGAATTTCAATTCAACAACACTCGATGCAACAATTTTGGGAAAAATTCATATAATTCGAACGAATGCTCAAAATACCAGTGACGTTCGTAAAAATGGAAGCGAAGATAGCCGATGGAATGGAATCGATAGATACAGAAAGAAAATCAACGAAGAGGGATACATGCGTGTCGGAATGTAATTTGTTGTCTGCAAAAGACAATCGAAGAATTGGTCCTGACGGAAGGACATCGGTTCAAGCGAGGATCTACCGAGATACTCATGGAGCTAGTGAGCCACGGATCTTTTCCTGGCTAGGTCGGGGAAACAATTTCAATCGTTCGAAACGTAGCTTTGATGTTTCCCAAGGATACCTACGCATTCTTCTGCTTCTCTCCTGGACCTTGGCAATTCGTTCGAGAAAGAGAAAGCGGAACTGACTTCCATCCCTGAAACGATCGTCTGCTGCTCTAACTCCTCCTTTTCTTCCGCTTCTCTGTCTTCTTTCCGGCAAAGGACACACATGCCACGGCATTACCTTCGAATTTCTTTGGCCCTTTGTTTGCCTCTTAAAATCACGGAATTTTCGAGTTCTATGAGCGGAAAGCACCGAGACACAAACTTTAATTTTATTGTGTTAAAGTTGGAACAAATATAAAGGAGTATCTTGAAAGGAGGTTCTGCAGTAAGGTTTTGGTGACCATGCAAATATTTAGCTCCTTTTTCTCACCCGACAAACACAAGACATTTCTGCGAGCGACTCAAGTTGAGAAAACAAGAAGAGAGTGTTTTATCGAGGAATAAGCTGTGTCGTTTCTGGGAAACCTTCAGAGGATACCGAGTCTTGTGATTGTTAATAGCGAGATGATCTTTGTTGCGGTGTTCAGTTTTTTTCCACTTTAATTTTCGTTGATATTAATTATTTAATTAGGAGGCAGGATAGAGATTTTCAAATAGAAACAAAATGATGCATTTAATATAGCAGCAATTATTATAAAATATAAAGAAATAAACATTTAATTAAATCTATAACAGAATTGCGGTGTACAGAATGTTATGACGTTATAATTTCATTCGCGCGGTTCGCCTTCGTAACGTAAAATATTAAACAAATTAAAATTTCTCCAAATTTTCCAACAAACCAAGTAAATGTCCCAATGTTATATGTAATACAAACATCCCAAAACATGTTCCAAAACAGTGTATACTTTCTGAATTCGAATGGAAATTCTTATTTCTTGTGAATCCCGACCAGTGGTCGTTACGCTTTATCGAGGTGAAAAGGATAATAGTGTCGATGCCAAGATTCATATGGTGGAGGGATAATAACGGGGTCGCGAACGTTTCAATACTTCAACGACGCTCTTTATGCGTCTGCAAAGTTCTTAAACGCTCATGCAAAGCGCGTAAAAGCCTGAAGGGAAGCCAAAGGTCGGAGTCGCGAAGTACTAAATTCACAATGCAATAGCATTATCGGTCGGTATTCTTTGCACGTTCACGATCCCCGGCACACCAATCGGAAAAGCGTTGCTCTCGCAAAGCCGTGAGAAGTCGCGAATACGAGGAAATAACAAAAGAATAGGTCGGTGGAACGGAACGAAAGTTGTCGGTGAAGCCAGCGCTTACCTGAGAACGCGGTGAGATCGGATACCTCGTGTCGAGTATCACCGAACACCGTGATGTTGCGATGTTCTTTTCTTCGAGAGCTCTCCGCACTTGATCGACCACAGTGTGAACAGATAATTGAGGGAAATTTCGTTCTTTACAAAAGATCGTGTAAGAATTACCTTTTCGGAACACCGTGTCACTTAAAAGTTGCTCATCTGTGTACATTTATTCGTCTCTTAGATATTAATCTGTGCATCCATTGCTTACTTGTTTTATTACGAACGAGCAGTTTATTTTAGTGACGATTAGTTGCTATTTCTTCTACTGAAATGAAAAATTAGATTTTTATCACAGAGAAACAAATTTAAATACAGTGAGCAAAAAATAATTTAAATAACTTGATACCAAAAAAAAAAAAGGAGAGAAAAATAAAGGTACATTTTAATGGATTAATCTTAATGCATAATAAATTATTGAAAAATTATTTCTATAATGTTGGCGATAATGATAAAATTATCCAAACTTCTCAATTTCCTTTCGGGGGATCTCGTCAGAAGCTTCAATTTACATGTCATCCGAAAATACGGCTTTGAGGTGTAAAAACTGAAAAGAACGTTGTAGACATAATTCTTAAGACACTGGCCAGAGGGTAGACCGATAGTAATAGGGGAAGAAAAGCGTCGAGGGGCGAAAAAGGAGCGTGAAGAAGGTAAGAAAACAAATTTCGTTATTACCTACGATGGCCGCAGGGTACGATGAGCCGGAAGTTGAAACAGAATAAGGGAGACTTCAGAGATACAAGTAGATGGTGCAAGCATCCGAATCCCAAGCAGTTGCTATATAATTTTTTAACACAAAAATTAATTTTGACAACGCCATTTTCTACATGCCTCAGAAATAAAATAATAAATTAAAGATTCGACGAAAATTATATCAAATCTAGGTTGCATTGAAAGATTTCTTCAAAATCTGAGCTTGAATTTAATCTAGATTCTTTAATCTAGTTATTAAAATGTCATCAAGTTCAAGTTAAAGCACAGATTGATGAACTTCTCTATATATTGCTGCATATGATAGTAACATGAAATAGAATATAACTATATTATCAATCATAAGACAATTACAAATATACCCTTAACATTCAAATGATAGAAGCGATATACTTGACTTTATTGAAAAGAGACTTGTATTATCGTGGCTGAAGTAAAATAAAATAGATCGAAGAGTAGGAGATTTCGATCCATATATCGTACTTTGAAGACGCCCCAGGGTGTTCCATTTGGTTACTTTAATTTCGGGCCTTCGATAGCAATATTTCATTGTGGACGAAGGAACAACGATTTCGGCCTTAGGTTATTAGTAACTGACTATCGCGTTTCTCTCGTTTTGTCCATCCCCTTCGTAACTATTTCCTCGTCGTTCCTTCGATGTTCGACGCCCACACACATTCTACTGCCACCCTCGAAGATCTACATCGATTGCCATTCGATAGTCTTGGGAAATCAAACAGAAAAATATGAATCTTTTGATAACAAATACGCGCTTCTTTGTTAAGTTGAGTGAGTATACGAAAAATTCTAAAAGGATATTTAAAATTGTAAAATTGTTGAGCGCAAGTATTTCTTAAGAATAGAAAGTATAATGAATAGTTGATAACAATTTATTTCTTCGAAAACTTTTCATTTGTCTTGCGACAATTCCATGACTTTTCAAATAATATTTCTCTTGATGATTATCGAATAAGTCGTTGTGTGAGTTAATATGTAGTAAATTGTACGCTTATTAGTACTATATTTTATTTTAATTTTATAAAATGAAAAAGCCATTGTTCTATCAAATAACTTAAGATTATTCTTGATCTCGAACAAGGTCAGTCTTTCTCCGATCACGTCGTCCAACTTTTGTCTAAGGAACTATAATAAATTGGAGTGCATGGGTGGCCTCGCAACATAGAGCATCGTCCCACTCCTTCGCAGGTTCTTGTTCACTCGACCTTTACACTCTATTCACAATCCTACGAGCTGACCGATAGGAAAACAATTTTATTGCAACAGGAAGAGCTTTGTTTCGTGGAACGTCAAGGAAGTCAGGTCTCAGCCACAGCATGACCGACTTATTTGCCTTCTCTGAAAAATTAATAAACACTGGAGATCAGTACTCACCATACAAATTGTAGAATATCGCCGGAAGTCGAGATCAAACTGTGTCTTTATTGTTCTTCGGTGTATCTGTAGATTTTATGATTTGACGCTTGGATTATGTAGAAACAATACCGCGAAGCTACTGTTTACTTCTAACATAATAAATATTTTTTGTAGGCGAGCAAGTATGTCAATCTTCGAATCTTTGTATCGTATCCTCACTTTTGTTTCGATAAATAAAGAAACATCGAACGTTCTGAAAAAATATTCAAAACGAAATTGTATGTCAATAAAGGTCGTTTCACATTTCCCTTAAAGTTAACAATTCTTTTGACAGAAAAGTATAGTTGAAAATATGACGTCCTTGAGAATCCAACACTAGTTACATATAAAATGCAATTTAAAAAGGAATCTTCTAACGCGACATAATTTAAATTTCGTTTGCACCGCATTTCATTTGCATAGCAATAAAATTTACGTTTCTAGATGAAAACTTAAATATTTTTCGCGATATTAGCAGACGGTGTGCTCACATTTCCACAAGAATTTCTTTCCCCTTCAGCAGAACGTGGGTTACGAACGATCATAAATAATTTGTTATTCGCTGAAATCTCGGGGTGGAAGAAAATGGCGAATGGCCGAAATACGACTCTGAAACTCTCTCGCCTTTTTCCGTGGTTTGAAGTTCCTAACAAGACGTCGCAGTAGGCTGGTAGGAGTTACGCTTATTAATCGACGATTTATAATTGCCGGCAGCCATTCGTTTGGCGGCCAGAGGCATGTTGCGTGCGCCCTGTAAGGTGCTGCCGTTAATGGGGCGCTGCGCCGATGTTTGATTAGTCCACCGCAAAATCTACGACTCTCCTACCATCTTTTTTCCCCTTTCCACCGACGACGTTTTGCATTCATTCTGTCTCTCATTAACGCAATCACCGGAATTGCTGCTCGCGGGCGTGCATAATACAGAGAATGATAAACGCAGTGTTCACGTCATTGGTGTCTGGCGTGTTTTCTTGCCAGGTACAAGGGGAGAATTTGTACGAGATTAATATCTCTATCTTGTTACCTTAAGGTGCCTGCGAATCAGCGGAAATAGGGATGAATTTAAATTCACGAGTGTAAAGAGAAAAACATCTTTTTTTACATCTTTCCCTTTTTGTTCACTCTGTAAGTTTTATATTAGAAAGATTATAAGAAAGAATATATCTATATATTAGTAAATCTTGGGTAGCATCTTCCCAAATATTTCTTCTTTCAATTGTAAAAGTTCATACAGCTATTCTCTATTTCGAATAAAAAATTTATTTTCCATTCCTGGAAGCACGGTATTTCCCCGTTCTTAATCCAACAAGGAAATTTTTAGAGAAAGCTACAGATGCTGTTTTCGAAGGAGAATTAAGAGTAGCAAGGAACACAGTGATTTTTAAAAGACGTCATGTATGACGAACGTAGAGGAGAGTGTGGGGAGATTAGAATCGCATGAGTGAAAGTGACAAAGGTGAAACTGGAGGTTCTATGACTCTCTTTGAGGCTTTCCTCTGCGTATTCTTCACCCTCTTCTCTCTTAACCCATTTGTACATTCTCTCTTTCTCTGCTTTGAATCCACTTTGTCACCACGTTGCTCTTCTTTGTTTCGAATCCCAGCACCTTCCTTCTTTCTCTAGACTTGCAACAATCGCTTTCTCGCTTGTTGCGGATATAAACGAGGCGTTGACTATAAAATAATGAAAATTTATGGTCCCTCATACCATGATTCCACCAGACGACGAATAGAACGCAAGGGGTACGCAATTTGTAGAGCTTTCAGGGAGCTTTGCTCTCGGCTTCTGATGAAAATGGTGGAGCAACAGTGACAATTACCAGGAGCCTTGTCGCGTTTCACCCTCGTCTCTAACCTCTTTCTCTTATGCTTTCTTTCTCAGTCTTGGTACCCTCGTTACAAGTGTTCTCGTTTTATCGTCGTAACTTGATAGGCGCGTTATTTTCCGTCGCTGCGCTGTTAAATCGATGTACCCCCAAAAACGAAGCTATTCCGCCCTTTCCAGCAACGGCTATTAATTATATCTGAAATAGAACGTAATAGGCGCATGATAAATAAAACTAATTGCATAACTAAGTACTTTGGTTGCCAAAAGATCTTAGAAAATCTTAGAAACAGATCTTAGGTGAAATGAAACAGAATTAGTAACGAATCTAATAGTGTTAACACTTTGACTGCCACGGTGGTCATTGGTGACCGGAGCGCTTGAACTTCTTACAATTGTAAAAATTGAGTGAAAATTGACAGTTAGAGCATTTTGAATACAACCGATAAATAGAAGATACTTTGAAACAAAAAGTACCCCATTGGACAATTAAACATTTTTATTAGAATACCAATAAAAAAAAAATGAGAACAAATCTTGCATCTAACGGTGCACTGTGTTTGCATCCATATCTTTGAGGGATAATCTACGAATACTATTATAAACACACCTTAGAAAATAATCGTAAATGCTGGTTTATAATCATATAATTGAAGTTAGAAGTGTGTACATACCTTACTATTATATATAGAATGAGCAAATACTATTTACTAATATCTTCTACACGTTTCAACAATATATTCTGGACGTTTTGCTTGCGGCGAAATAACGAATGCGAATGGTTTGTTGAAATAAACTAAGCCTTGTTATAATATGTCGCTATCAACTGTTACCAAGGCACCACGATGGTCACCCGTGAACACCAATAAGATAAACGGTTCATTGGGGAAGAATGTTGTCTTACATCATCAATTTATTATTATTTTGCCATTATATGCTTTGAATAATAAAAATACTTCCGTGGCGTCCTGAACGAAACATGTTATTTCAGCGTGGTAGTCAAAGTGTTAAAAATTACGGTAATAGTCGTATCGTGATAATTTACAATTTACGAGAATGATATCAGTATCGATGTACAAAGTTAATGATAGCATTTTTTATTTGGCATTATGTTCTACAAAATCAGGCCTGACACAGATATATATTATTCTGTCGATAAGTTAATTAACTAGGATTGACAGGTCGATTAAAGCTTCGTTCAGTTTGTACGTTAGGTCGTAAAATGAATTTAGTTTTCCTATCGCTTATGCAAAAAGGCTTTAACAAGTTCCTATCCATTTCTGGGGTTGACCTCACACTCTGTAAATGTCCTAATACTTCTGAAAGGGAATGTATGTATATTAAACGCATTCATCTTGGAAACTCGAAGAGCGTCGAAAGCAAGTCCCCTTTCTCGAAAAGTCCTTGGATCGAAAAGTTTGAAAACTCGGGTCACAGAGGGCCAGGAAAGGGAGTTCGGTGTCGATTTCCTCGGGGATTCGAAGACATCGTTGCCGAACAAAAGAAACGTATTTACAACCGCGCCGGGATGCGACGCGGAATCTCGGTAGCGTCGTTAACGTTTCTCGCGGAAATATTACCATGTCAATTCTGCGCGATATTACGTTACACCGGCGAGTATCGCTTTCCTCGGGGAGTAACCCGCGAGTTGAATGCGAACGTAGGTAAACGACGCGATTGATACGCATCTTCCCGAAGTAAGGAAATCCTATGGGGACCCATTACAGGCTAGTTCATTCCCGTCTAACACGTTATGTCGCTAACCTCGAGATTGTACAGTTGTGGTTGCGTAGGCGGTAAAATTACGAGCTAGAGATTTTTTAAGCGAACGCAGCAACGACTGATCCTTCGAACGATCAGAGGATCTTGGGTCGGCAAAGTTTATTGGATCCTCAAGTGTTTAGCATTTCACCTATTGTTAGAAAGAGTATCACAGTATGAAAGGTGAAGAATAAGAAAGTATAGTTAATCGCGTGTGAATTAGTATCATTGGTTAACATATCCGAGATATTGGATAATGCCAGTTACGTAGTTACTGTTACAGTCAAAAGGAATAGATTGACAATTTTAAAAAAGACAAAGATCACATACTTGTATAGAATATATTTATATTACAATTTAAATATTAATATTGACATTTGTAATCTTTGCATTCGCGATTGATATACATTTTTGAATATTCAACTTACTTGTGCATATATTCAAATATCTGCATCATTCGATTAGTATGATTTGAAAGATTACGTGTAATATTGTTGTTGGAATAAGCTATGAATAATATTCAGGATAAAGCTTGCGCGTGGAAGCGTAATAGTAGATTCAGATTTTTAAAACGATTCGTAATTTTCCATATTCAAGAAACTTCAAAAACATTAACAAATTTTAATATGAAACAATCGTGAGAAAATAGATTAATTTAAAAGAAGGGATGAAATAAATGAAATAATCACCTAAACACATTACAATACTATAATATACTAAATCAATATATTAAAATTGTAAAATTCTTCTTCTTTTGGAACTATATCAAAAAATTGAAAGAGAACAAAGAAAAAAGTACATTGCCTGCTTCTTTATTTCTGGGTGCGACTACAGAATCGAAACGTAAACTGTATTCCATGAAATTACAGATACAACGTAGTTATCTCGCGATAGTTCGATGCTCTATATACGTGTTCGCGATTTCGAATTCTTTATTCCACGCAATTACCTTTTTACACGCAGATATCCGATGTTCAGCAGCTACTTTGCATTCAAATCCACGTATATACCATATTGGAGGTATTCACGTGCGAAGAAACCGCTTATTCCTTATTCCAGCAGCGAGTATAAACTATTCACCGGCGCCACTCCAGGAATATAGAAACTACTTATTGGATCTGCGAGTGTAGACCAAGTTTCTTGCGCTCCAAGAATTAAACCCCTAGCTGTATTACCTCTGAAAAGCGTGCTTTCCTAACCGAGTAATTCGATTAATTTTGACACACGAGGTCTTGCCTAATTTGTGCCATAAATCTCAACTAACTTCGCTGCCTGAAACACTTCTTTCATTGTCAGAATAATAAGAATTAATTTTTACAAAGATTTCATAGCGCTGATAATATTGATATTGTTCTTAATAACACAGTAATTTGAACGATATTAATATTAATATTATTATACTACTATAGAAAAATGTACTTTCCAGTCCTCGGATTTCGTAAAATTTGGGAATATATTTGGAAATATTAGGTTGTCCGAAAAGTGCCTTTCTTTTACAGACACGTCTTTTACAACGATGCATCTTTATACAAACATGACATCTAATCTGTCGAACGTTTTGATCTTTATTTTGATAGAACAAAATGGATCGTACGATTTATTTTACTATTCGATAAAATAATATAAAACGGAAAATGTTGTGCATCCATTATTTCCTTATAAAACGAAAGAATCTTTTCGGACGATCTAGTAGATACGTATTAAATGATTGATTAAAAATGTAATAATAATGGATATAAAAAAAAACATGGTTGAAGACGTAACTTCAGACTGTAACCAGGTCTCTAATCCCTGAAGTCGAAACTTCCTAATCCCCTTCTATTACCCTAGGTTCTGTATTAATCGTAGGGTGCCCTGAACCTTTAGAAACGGATTATTACCTGTAACGAGAATAGTTTACTGATAGTTCACCCTTCCGATAGCTGCTTATTGACTAACTAGACGGTCAAAGGAGACTTCTGGAGTATACCATACGGAGGCGTACCTAACTATTCAAAGCTACCCTCAAATATCCAGAATCGAGAAATTTACTTGCCCACAAAGTATCTTTTATTCATCTAAAATGACAACATTCGTTTAAATTCTCATTCTTTTCAGTCAGGTCTTCACATTTTTCGTAAATATAAATGCTTCGTTTGTCGTCATTTTTTAAATTTACCAACATTTTTAAAGTTTCGAAGCTTACAAAGATCTTGTCTCTTCCATCTCTTTCCTCCATCTCCATGTTACTTTTTCAAGACGCAGGTCATAGACGATGCGTATCGAGGCAACGCAAGGTTGTGGGTGTAATAACACATGATGGGTGAGATTACAAGCTGACTAATGTTGCACGATACCTAGGGAAAGGGTGCAACTCCGTTAAACTGCGCCTAGCTGCCGCCGACACGCTTTAATTTGCACACGCCGCATCAGGGATCACAGCGATAATTGCATGATCGTTGTCACATGGCCAGGATATTAAAATGGTTAGCATTAATTAAAGGCAAGCGAATTACCGATTTCCCGCCGTCTACCCCATCATCGCGTCTTTCGATATTTCACAGTAAAATTCGAGTGATCATCGTCTGCCGAATAATTTTTTTTTCTTTGGTTTTTTAGAGTTCTCGTTTCTAAATCACAGTAAAATAGCGAAATTGTTACGATATTGCTGCAAATTTGCAAAATTACTATGATATTGTCGGAATATTGCAAATCTGCGAAGTTATAACGATATTTTTAAACGTCGGAATGACGAGAATTTAAAATGTCCATAGAAACGAAAAGGAACGCGTGTCACGTATTTTATTTGATAGTTTGGTAGATATCATTGGATGCTTCAACTTGATTAATAGGCTCGTGACAATTGAAATTTATTACCGTTCGATTCGAAATTTATTACTTGCAGTTCAGCATGCAACTATTTTTAGTACTTAAAAAGAGATATTTTTTCTCTTCGATTAAGATATATCGCGAAATATTCCAATATTCAGGAAAAGATAGAAAAAATATTTATTTTCATTTGCGAGTATTTTACAATAATTTTACTAGCTTTTGCAAGTTTTATATAGAGCAAACGCCAATAAAAATTATATACTCTTTATAATTTATGCACATCAATATGGCTATCTACATTATCATAAATTTTCGATCGACGAACATTTATGTACTTTTTGATGTTCATAAAACTCGTAAAGAGGTTAGAAGTTTCAAATTGGGACTAGTATTTTTAACAACTGAACTTCTTTCGTCTTTGTGCTTCATAAACTTCTTAACGCAATATTATGGCTTTAAGTTTGAGCAAAAGTTGTAGAACCATGACACTTTAGGTTACAACATCGAGTAACTGCAAGTAAAAGTAACAATATTTTTCTGTGAATAAAGATATAGCAAAATTAGGTCAAGTAAATTCTAAAGTTAATTATTTTAGACTCTAACTAATTGCTTGGTTAATTTTAACGAGCGTCAAAGTCACGATAATAATTTTCTAATCGAGTTGTCATACTTTTAAGATAAAGTGTGTTTTTAGAATTATAGTAAGAGTCTTTTCGAGTGACAAATGGATGATGACTCAAAGAAACTGTAATGATAAGATTTTTCATCTTGATCGTTATAGAATATACCGAATGCAGTTTGAAAATATAGACTTGGATATTTCGGTATATAAATAAGGAAAGCGTATTACCATACTCGTACCACGATTAAATGCAAGAGCTTCCAGTTAATGGCATTCGTAACTTCCCAGAATAAATACAGCCACCGGGAATCGAGTCCCTTACCGAGGTCGAAATAAATGAATCCTCGTTAAGTCAAACCGGATGGATCTTCGTTTGCGTCATTCTAAGACTCACGATTCAAACGAACCTTCGCATTTCGATGTTGCTACGAGAACTTCTCCGGAGGAAATCAATCGTCCTGATAATTTTCGTCTTCTATCTTTTTTCTTTTCTTTTCTTTTTGATATAAACATCAATTTTGATAATTTATTCGTTTTATCGTAAGTTTGAGAATTCTTTACTACAATCGTTTGATGTTTACTCGAATAAAATTCACTAGTAAATAAATAGAAATTCATTCGTGATGAAAAATTGCTTGGTAATAAAATTAAGACAAAAAAATTTAGGAAAATTTAAATAGAAATTGAAATTTACATTGCGTTTATACAAATGTTTATACAAATTCATATTTTTACGAATATCATTTAAACTATCGAACCCATACAGAAATTTGTTTTGCCTATTAAATACTATAGCTTATATTATGTCGTCCGAAAAAATTCTTTCGTTTTATAAGGAAATAATGGATGCACAACATTTTCCGTTTTATCGAATTACGTATGATCCATTTTATTCTATCAAGATAAAGATCGCAACGTTTGATAGATTAAGTTTCATATTTGTATAAAGATGCATCGTTGTAAAAGACGTACGTTGTAAAAACGTAATACATATACATCTACATATACGTATATTATATTTCGGATACTTTATATATTCTTGCATATTACGTACGATCTGTAAATCCTCCCACTCTTTGCACAATTTACCAAAACTGCACAAAAATCTATTCGTAACTTTGAGACAATGATTTTCTCAAAATGGTAGGTATAATTTCTTCAATTTTTACTGCACCTAATTACACGTCGCGTATTAGGGACGCATAATGTAATTATTCATCAAACAGAGAACGTTACCATCGAGATACACGCATAGAGCAGGCAATGTAGGGGTTGCTGGAACAGTCGTATTAAATTTGCTACTTTCACGTGCAACGTAACGTTATTAATCTTGGGCATCGTCGGGCTGGAAAGCGGGCGCGCGTTAATAAGTCGGGATTTCAGCGTTTCGAAATGCACCGGCTGATCTGACACGCGATATTATCCGCGCTCCCCTTTCTGCACAGTTTAAATAGCGGTGCCCAGCTGAGTCACGGTCAAAGTCAGATACGCGCATGATAGCCAGAGGGGGAGAAACACACAAACGACGACAGAGGCATCCGGTTCCGGCGCTGTCGCCAGTCTTTCGATCTACGAGGAAAAGTCTTCGTTAATTAGCCTCGTGTTTCCGTTTTACGTAGATGTACAAGTGTGACGATGGCGTTCTATGCTACTATGAATGACAATGTCCTTCTCAGCTTCCGTTCTTTTCGCAAATAATCATGGGTATTATTAGCTATAGAATATTTATTAGGTTGTGTAGGTATTATTATCATTAGGATTAGGAACGAAGTACGGAAGAAAAACGCTAACGTGATTTCTAATAGCGAACGAAATTTCTCCTCTACAATGGTATTTGAGCTGTCAAAATTTTAATTTAATTAATAAATTGATTGAGGTGCCGTGAATTGCTGAAGAATTATTTTCATCATTCGTAGGAATTTCTGTTTTCGGGTTCGAGCAATTCTCAAAATATTATAAAAATATTCAAATGCTATATTGGCAACATATAGTTGTCGAATAAAATATATCTGGAAGGAAGAAATGCTTTAAAATCGATGACAGATCAATTTCCGGAAATTTCTACGTTTCTTAACTATTAGAAACGTTTATCCGGAACAGCAGCGAATATTAGAGTCCATTAGAACTGGTGAGAGCTACTCGTCATTATTTGACTACGGCCACGTAATAATACTTGCATTGTTACGTGTATACCAGGAAATTGGAGGTTTCGAAGTTCGGGAAGCCTCTTACGAATATTACTGGTGAAACGATGACTGGGCGATCGACGCACGATATTGAGGCACTGCTTCCATTTTCCAGCTGCCTTCTCCGCCACGCTTAACACCGGTTCTGTCACTTGTTTCGTTGTTTAGCTCGCGCAACGTATTGCTTTGTCACCAGTCTGACGATAGGAAACGCGATTGCACGTGTGGGTACACGCGCAGGAAAAGTGGCACGCGCCAGAAGGGTGTCGCTTAACGATCACTGTCACCACCAGCTCGGCCTGTGTAATGATCCTTCGATAAATTGGTCAACAGCCTCTCTGCTGCCTTTGCTTCTGCACGTGTTCCTGGTAACGACTATCCGTTTGTCAAACCTGCGTCGATATGTTTTTTTGAAAGAGAACTATAAACTGTCTTATATTCTGCCAGGAGCAATGGAAAGTAACTAATTTTAGAGTCTATCGTATACGAATGAGGTTGATATTAAACGTCTTGCTTTGTTTAATAAAGAGACGAGGGATAAAATTGGAATAGTCAATGTATATTAAAATCACTATAAGTACAAGTACAGAGATAGTGTATGCCAGTTGTAATCGTTGCTCGCTCAATGCTACTGTTCAACTCTACGCTCGCTATTCGACTGTACGACTCGCTATAATGACTCGCTATAATGACTCGTTATAATGACTGTCCTAGAGAGTACGTTCGTCTATTTATATCGATCAGTGTTATTGTAAAAAGTTCAAGTGTAACTCCAGTTGACGATTACAAATAACGGCGATAATATTTTGTCCGAGGTTCGTTTACCTTTGAATCTAACAAACCAAAACGTTGGTATTCCAAAGCATAATAATATGAGTCTCTCCCGATTCAAATCTTCCGTTGACTCATGTACCGCTACACGAACAATTTTACAAACTAATTCTAAGATACCATTATTTTAATATAATGTTTAATTATTTGAATTAATTAATTAGTGAAATTATTTAACCAGAAAACTGAGTGTTAATAAATATGAAACTCCTTAGTAGCTTATTTTGTTATAAAATTACGTATCTGACAAACCTAAGTTTTAACGCAAAAGTTCTAATATTAAAGCTTCAAACTTACGCATTTGTTGGATAATCTACAGTACAGAATTTTCATTGCCTACTAATCGAACAGACACAGACAGACATTTGCCCGACACAATACTATTCATTTTTGTTCTTTCTCTCAAACCTTTTTATCAAAATGCACAAATTTGAAAACATAGAAGTACGCGATGCACCGTCGTATGCATCAATGGCATTGAAATAGTCAAGAAATTGCACTGGAAATCGAGAAACTTGCAATCCCAGCCAAATGCCATGATACCATTCATAGAATTTCACGGAATTCTTCTTTAATCGAAGAACAGCATCGATCGAGATCTGGGATCGAGTCCCACCCATCCCTTGAGGAATTAATTCAATCGATGAAAAATGCAGGACATGGCAGGAAGACCGTAGACGTCTAGACCAGGAGCGCGTTGGGACGGCTGCCAAAAAACACGAGCATAGAACCGCGACGCCGTTGAAAAGATCTTTATCCATCGGTGTACGGTTGTATCCGCTTATGTATTTTCGCGTATACATCGGCTTTTCGAAGAGGATTGGCAAGCTTCTCCTTACGGACGATTCGGTTCGCTACATAATGCGGCGAATCGCTTGCTAGCGTATGGTCATCGCCTGTTGTGAATTCAACAAACGAACCATGGAAAACGCAATGCCGTGCTGATGCTTTCATGTAACACATCGCGGGCCGACAGTGAATCTGTGAACGCTAACAAAATTCTTCTTTATTGAAACACGGGACTCGGTATTGGTGTTTTGTGAAAGAATCGCGCTAAAGAGAGGATTACATATTTGGTTTGGAATAGTCTAAACTTTTGATCGCGGGATACACATTTCTTTGGAAAATATTTTCGCGCTTATTAGCCGGCAGCCACTAAACTTATAAAATCGATAAAGCTGCCATAAAACCTACAAAGTCTACAATTAGCTACGATGAAACCTGTGAAAATAAAAGTACCAAATTATGAGAATAACCGAAACAAGTGAAACTTCCCAAAAAATCATTAACTGTACGAGCTCTAATGAAGTCCAAAACGAATTCTGGCGATCGGTTAGAACATCAGCTGGTATTTCGCTAACTGCTAAATAAAGTGCTGAAGTTTCAACTCGGTTTGCGGGTTCGCTCAGCCCCGGGGCGTATGTGGGTTAATCGACGTCGATGAAATTCCGGAACGAAATTACGAGTACCAACGATCGTTTCGCCATCGATGAAGTCCAGAACGGCGTTTATGTGCCTCGCCAAGGACAGAATTATCGCGAGCCGACTAGTCCATGGGGATTTGGCATCCTGAGCAGCTGCATCCACGTCGACGACTTTGCAACTGCCTAGAAACCGCGTTCACTAAAGATCGAATGCTTCGATAAAATTCTCTGCGCAAAGATTTTTTTCTCCTCCTTCTTCGATGACGAATCGCTTGCGCTTCTCAACGAGAAGACTTTGTGACATTCGCTTAAAGCTTTGTTTTCAGAAGATTTGTTATGAAGGTGTCGTTGCAGTATGGTAATCTGCAAAAAATTTAGTATTCAAATTTGAATACTAATATTAGATTCAAACTTAATAATTTAAATTACTAATACTAAATGGTAATACTAATCTGCCACGTTTAACATATAATTCTGAACAATAAAAAAGAAAAAGAAAAGATATAACCAGTTTACTTTAGAGACACACTATTTATATTTGTAATATCTGATACACTAAATTATTCACAAGACATTGAATTTAATATCAATATTAAATACCAATAGTAATTTATACTAATTTGACACTGATATTAAATGCTAGTACTACTGTTAAGTATTCATAGTAGTGTTAAATTTCGTATTTTAGCAATAAATTATTGGTACAAGTTCTATATAGACATTATAGAAAATAGAATACATAGTGATTTTTTAATTAAAGCGATCCGATAACATTGATTAATTACACGGAAAAATCTTGTACCAAATAAATACACTCGTCTCTCAAGAATTCCCATACAGCATAATATGTTCGAAAAACTCGGTAACAGGGTCAGAGAGGCCAGCAACTAATTCACGTCAATCACGTCCTTTCATCACTTTTACCATCGAGATCACTCCCAACACCGTCGGCACACACAGATTTTTATAAAATCCTATTTCCCTACCCCTTTATCTCTATGAAGCCCGGCTGGTATTGTTCAAAAACGCCAGAACATGACGTAGCTGCTTGAGCCAGGAAAATCGCATTTTTTCGTGATGCAACGCACGCCAATCAAGATCGCCGAATTTCCACGGTAATTACGAGATAGACCATGCTCTTCTTCATTCTCTCTCTCTCTCTCTATCTTTATTTCCTCGTGCACTCTTTCCTCTTACGGCTGGCTAGCTGGCGCGCTGTTCATGACACAATTCGTTCGTTAACCGCGTGAAATAATAATTATTATCCCCGTCGGTAGCCCCGAGCGATCGCACGGGCCATTCAAGCGGACGAGCGTAGGGAGAATGATATTTTATGCAGTGGAACAATCGCTCTGAAAATTGATAAATCGCTCGTTTCTCGTTTGTCGTGGGCGGCGATCCGATCGGCGGACGAATCGTCAGATAGGGCATTGATCGAGGAACGCGTCGAAATATTTCCGAATAAATCGAAAACTAATGAGTCCAGCGTCCCAACGCCCAGCGATAATCATAATTCTACGTTATTACGTTTCTCCAGCAATTCACCTATGATGTTTCAAGAGTAATCGTTACACGCCTAGGTATATTAGTATACTTACAGAAAATGAAGTCAATCTGAAAAATGGTTGGCAATTTAAAAGATTTTTCGAATAAGTAATAGAAAATCTAAATTCATCCTATAACATAAATGTACAAACTGAAGGCAGCTTGGATTAAAATTACCAATCTATGCGATTTGCTTTTAACTTGTTGCAAATTCTATGGGGATTTTTGTTTTCACTTGAGATATTTTTATTTCAAAGAATAAACCCGAAATGCTTTCATTTTAACAACTACCTTAACACGCGAATGTTGTTTCACTAATAGACGAATGTATTATCGATTTCTAGTGCACTACGAATGAAAGTATCGAGAATCGAATCACTCTGTGTTTATACTCGCCAATGTCCTTTATTGAATTAAATTTATTGAATTTTTCACATATTTGTTCGATGATACGTATAAAATGGGGAACACATTAACGACGAAACCTGATCACGCCGTTAAAAGCTGGCAAATAAACATTGATTATGTTCTATAGAGCAAACATAAAATCAGATGCCGATACTGAATGTTGATGATTATGTTCGCCAATTGAGCTGGAGTAAATAGCACCATTTCGTTTTGATCTACTGAATGGTAGTCACTTAATGAAGGTCTCGATTTGATCGCACTGTTCAATCATTCAATGACTGTTTTATTAGCATATCTACCTTCATTGATAAATACGTTCTGTACTCCGCAATTAGTGTTATAGATGTTTTAAGAAATAAACACGTCTATGATGTAATAATTCATTAATTCATACTAACACGGTGATTTACAAAATATCAAGATAAATCCATTAAGATCTTAAACAAATATCTACAGATTTAAATATATATAAATATATCAAGTATATGTATATATATATTTCTTTTTTCATCAATTTCTATTAATTTATCTGTACTGTTGCTTTCATAATTATGTGTAAATAGATTTCAATTTTCAAGAGCTTGTAACATTTGATAATAATTAAACGTGTCACAAGGATAACCGTATTTTATAGTATAAGAAACTTGATATTCTCCTAAATATTCGAAATTCGTTATAAACTTTTTAGATCAACTTGAAACATTTTCATTTCGTTACCTTGAAAGAAGACGCATATACTAAATTTATCGTAAAATTATTTTAAAATATATGTTAAGAGTAACATATTTCCCTACTAAAATAATTAACACCTCTATAAGGATTTTAAAAATAATATTTTCTGGTAACATACCATACATTATATTACATTCGAATAAAAATCACATATCAACTTTTGATCTGCATCAAACTCCCAAAGGCTCCATCCCATCATAAAAAAAGCACGCGCCAGAGCTCGGAACAGAACGTAATTCCAGATATGAAGTACATTGACCCAGGACCACGTGCCTTTCGATGTTATTCAGATAAACTCCGATACTTAACGATCACCGCTGAGCTCCTATGATTTGGTGCATCGATCAATCAAGATTAAGGTCCCTAATGAAAAAGCTCTAAGACGTCGGAAAGTCAAAGATTTGAGATCCAAGAAGAAGTCCTCCCCTGGGGAGTAGCAGGTAAACGGTTGTCAAGCAAGCAAAGAGAGGGAGAGAGAGAGAAAATGGGATCCAGAATCGGAATCTTTGAGCGTGTGTGGCCCGTTGATCCCCCGTTGGGCACCCTATGGTTCCATGTGAAACAAGAATGACAACAAACCTAGAAACAAGCACCGCGCTTGTCCCCTGGGGCTTGTTACGAAAGCTGAAAATATGTGTTTCGGCTTTAATAGCGACCGAAGGTCGCGACCTCTGCCTCCGCTTCTCTCTTCGTTTCGCTGCAGCGAGCGTTAATACGAGCGATAAGTCGAGTGCAAGAGGCGGAGAAAAGGACTGGTCGGACACGTGCCTCAGGGCGAACATGATTTACATACCCGCACCAGAGGTGCACCTGGCCTGCCAGATTTTTACCGTGCATCCAGAAACTTTAAATCCTCCGCTCTCTTCTCTTATTCACCAGAGATATTAGTATATCTGTATTAATGTGATGCGTATCCTCTCTTCAACTGAGCAATAAAATCCTGTTCTGAAGTATTTGCATTCATTGATGTCTCTGTCTTTTGGAAATGTATCTGAGAATATATTTCTTCATGGGACATTCATTATCTCAGATTAATATTCAGATTTCAGATTTATAGATTGCAGTCAATTATTTATCGATCACGTTTATTATTATAAGGTTTCCGTCTGCTTAAAATCGTTCGAGAAAATGAAGGAAGACGTTCAGAAAAATGACTGACATTTTTTCGTGTTCCATTAGGAACATAGGAAAGCTTAGTGAAATATTAAAAGCAAATGCATGTACAGGAGACACAGTTCATCTTAGAACGACGTGGTTAATGCATGCGGAGCTGTAGGTAATCTTGAGCGACGTTTTTTATTTCGTAGACGTATATGTATATTTAATTCGTTCTCCTACGGTATAATTGCTCTTCCAGATAATGCGTCTTCGGATAATCGACATCTCCATTAATCGACGCCCGAATAATCGACACTTTTCTGGATTCCGCGAGGTTTCTCTGTTTTTATTTTCTCATGAGAAGGCTGACGAGGCGAAAGGCGAGGCTCGAAAAAACTTTCAAGAAAAGAGATCCATTAGCCGTTGTACAAAAACCTGGACTCTATACCAAAAGGAAAAATCGAAATGAAGTATTCTAGAGGAGGATTAATCGTTATTTTCCAAAGTTCGTCTTTCTCCCTTAATATACAGTTTAAGTTGCCATGAAGGATTAAGGATACGTCGAATCGAATCGAAACAAAACACTATTTTCAGATAAAGCCCATTCTTGGAATATTTACGATATTTATAATCAATAACTTCGTTGTCCTTATCTCATTGGCATTTTCAAACACGTACAAAATAATTTATTTGGCAAAAGTTAGCGTTACTAGTCATTAATAAGTATAATTCATTTACATAGTATATTTCTCCCATCGTTTGTAATTCTTGTAATTATGTAATTCTTAATTATATTATTTCTTTTCAAATGATTAAATCAGTTCAGTAGCAAGAAACGCTAAAAATCTGCATAACAATGTAATGTGAGTAATCGGAATTCAATACAATAACGAAGAAGAATAAAAAGGTACCAAAAGTGCAAAAAAGTTGCAAAATACTCTCGATATATATACTTGTTTCAGTTAAAAGAACCTACAAATGAAGGGGAATCATTCATCTAATTTACTATAGCTTACATCAATCAGAACAAACATATCCTTGCAAACTGGACGTATTCCTTTCGACTTGTACGTCATCCAGAATAGCGAACATAATATCTTCTAATGATGTGATGAATGCAAAAGCACCGTAAAATCTCGGGCCGCGAAGGCGAGCTCGGTGATTTATACCCAATTACTGACGAATTCATCCTTGAAGCAGGGAAAAGAACGTGAATCCCAGGGAAAAGCCGTAGGATTAACGACCAATCAGTTTCGTTCTTGTGGCCAACCTACCGTGAACGGATACGAAGAGAGTTTATTCGACTCTTCTTGGATATATCAGAGACGATGCAATATTAAATCGCACCGGTGTGTCCCTGTAAACTCGTTTAATTGGACGCCACTTTATCGAATCTTCAAGAATATAATCTCGTTACATGGAATTATGAATAAGTGTACTTTTGGTTTTTAACGAAACCTTTCGGTTTATCGTATCGGTTAAATCGTAGAAAATCTTTTCGAAATATTTTGATGCTACTGAAAAAGGCTAATCCATATCTTTATTTAGATCTTCTTCTTTTAAACATTTCTTAATTTCTGGCTAGTTGTATTTAATATAATTTCTGAAAATTTTCTTTTTAATTCTTCAAATCTTCTTCATCTGCTCTTTGCCTGATTACAAACATTTCTACTTTCTGTATTGATATAATTTCATAAAAGTATATTTATTATTACACGTTATTAGATTTTGTAGTTTCGTTCAAACTTCCCAGTCGACAACAACGTGTCAATATGCAGTGTATCATTTTATCAACAAGCTCGATATAAAATTGTAGAGATTCTGCTGTATACGATGATTATTCCCAAAGTCGAAAATTATTTCTAGCTGGGAACACGCGACTATTTTATCTTGCAAAGGAAACAGAGGGAAGAATAGAGCAGTATGATGGCATAAAGAGCGCAAAAATTGAAAAGTAAAGGGAGGAACCACACTCGATGGCATCTTGGAATTCTAACATCGAAGAGACGTTATTTCGGTACGCTTGACTTCCTTAGAAGACTCAACTCAAAGTGTCTTCCTGCGTTTCAGCGTGGTTCCCCATCGGGGATCGTCCTGCCGACAAGATTGCAGACGATACACTGTACACCAAAGATCAACTCGCCATACGCTAATGCCGATCCACGTCAAAATGTCACTCTACTTTATCTCTTGTTCTCTCTGATGTCTGCTTCTTTCAAAAACAATTATTTTTCTCTGAGATTATTCTCCAAAAGAAGGGAATAAGAAAGTTGCGAGAGATCATGGTAAATTGATACATAAGAACTTTATTAAAACAAACGCAACCTAAATACAGGTTATGAATAATGGCGACCGCTGAAGGCTACATTTCAACCATCTCGTCACTGGGTCAAGTATACCCATTCTTTCATATTTCATGAAAGCCAGTTAGGTGAAAGCCACCTTTGTCTTCATTCTGTTAAATAGATTCAACAAAATCACCCCGTTAAACCAGAAACTACGGACTAAAATAATGAAAATAAAAATTTAGCATATAAAATTCAGTAAAAAATCGTAACGTTCGTAGATCTGTCCTGATAACCGATACGATGTTCTGAGTTAAATTTAAATCTTTTAAAAATTCTCAGTTTTAAAGGTCACTTTACTTAATATAAAAGTGACTGAAATATTAAAAAGTTCCAAGATGAACAAAACCCTGTATATAATGACACGTTAATATTACGAAATACATACAAAATTCTTTCGTTTAGAATTTTATCGTTGCGTCAAGCAATCGAGAAATGTAAGAATGTTTCAGCGAGGTGAATCTAACGACTGAGTCTATTCGACGATAGGAACAAGAAGGCTAGGAGAACGCTAGGAGGAATTCGCATGCACTATGCATGTAAGATGTTTCTCTTTGAACAACCCTATAGCTGTGTCTCTTCTCTCCAATTTTCCGCGAAGACCGGGGAGTAAAAAAGACGAAAGAGAGAGAGAGAGAGAGAGAGAGAGGAAATGGTGTGCTATTCACCGCGGCCACTCTGAAAAATTTAGCTCCGCATAACGAGTGTAAGCTGAGTAGATGAGGTCATACTTGACAGTTTTTTCGTTCGCGACAGGAAAGTACATACTATCGTCTACCCCGTTTCCAAGGAATCGTCTATTCACTTGGACTTTCAGTTTATGGTCGTCGATACTTATTTTTTTACAGAAGATTCAAGCAATCATTACGAAAAGATCGTTTCAAGGTAGACGAAACCTCGATTATGAAATTAACAGGACGGTAATTGTTCCCTTTCAAAGACAAAGCTACTTTTTGCAGTAGTGCAAACAATTATTTAATAATATTATCTAATAAAAATAATTAATATTCCAATAAAAAAATAATTATTTAATAATATTAATAATATCATCGTGTTTATATAAATTATTGAATAATAATATCGTGTACGTAAATAGTACGTTAGTATCTTACAAAAATGATAATTAAAAAAAAAAAGAAGAATTTATAATGCTTTTACTTTGATCCGATAGACTTCGTTCTGATGCAATTGTTCGCACAGGAAAGAAAGAAACTAAAGTACTATTGATTCCAGAGTAAATGAAACACTCTGTGTATAATTGTTTTTAAAAAACAAAAGGATTGTGTTTCTATTTGAAAAAGAAGTGCTCTCGATGTATTTTAAACGAACTCACGATGTTTTTTGTTTGCCGAGTAAGTATAATAAAATTTCCACACGTTACGCTCTGTATCATCAAAAATATCGGGGTTTTAGGTGCGAAATTTAATCAAAACCGGCTTTCACGCTCCAGTTTTGAAACTGATACTCGCGAAGAAAACATGTTCGCTACTAATTGGGTGGAACCACTGTTTCTAATTAGAATTTTCGATTTTAAAAACATTCCTCCGTGATATTCTATTAATCTGTATTTGTAAGCATATATAATCTATATTTCGTAATCGTACGTTCTATAAATGTTTACAGCTTGAAATTTTCAATAAATTCAAACATATTCATAGTCTAATAATTGCTATTCTCTAAAATAAATAAAATAAATAATCGAGTATAGCGTCACCAATATGAATTTGGAAAATACATTTCCACGAAAATCAACAAGGAACTCTACACCATCATTAAACCTTATCTATAAGAACCAAACAGAAGCGCGTTGTTGTAAACCGAATATTCGAAGACGCGTTGGTGATGCAATTCGCTTTTACCACGAGACCTTAAAAGTCGTCGTACAGTTTTCCCTAATCCTATCGACGATATATGGCTCCTGTTCTCGTATTTTTGTGAGACGACCATGTTTCGGTCGACTATTAAGAAAACGTTGAGCAGAAAATGGGATGCTCGCGAAACTGCATCGTATAATAATTTCCGAGGGACTTGCGAAGGTGGCGAAGTGCACGTGTATACTTCGCGGTAGTAACCTCGAAAGTAACCCCTTTAAAAGTAACTGTCGCAACACCTGGTCCAGGCCAGAACCATCAGTCGATCCTCTTCGCAATTTCTTCCCTCGACCAAGGGTGAAAACATCGGATCAACGAAGTTCTTTATAGACCATTATAATTATTGTAAACTGCAGACTTTTATACAAATTTATATTTTCATGGACAAAACTAACGAAATAGAATTTAAATAAAGATTTATTTTATCTAGTAAAAATTATAATAAGTAATGATATTTTTTGCATTCTATCTGGTTTTCCAGCTTGGAATTTTACATAAAAATATTGAAAATCCTGAAATTTTCGAAGCAATTTACTTACTGATATTACCTATCGTGTATACGTCCTGTGACTTATGGATGAAAATGTACCTACATATATTTCTATTTTTTTTTTTTTTTTAACGACAGAATAATAAAGCAGTAAGTATCAATAGGGTGTACAGTGATAGTTGTTTTGATCGCCAAGTCAGCTACGACCAGGAGGGTGCTACGTTACGAGCGCGTTACGACCGATTTTACGAAGGTTCAGTCTTTTGCGTTTGGTTATTGAACGGATGTAGGACCGGATAATAATAAAATGTAATATGGTGATGTGGCGATTGTAAATGTGACTCGCTCATACGGAGGTGATTCAGCACTTTGAATATTTCAAGCAAACACATTTTCATCGCGATTTTAAGTAGCGTCGTATTCAAGATACTCCCTTTCGCTTGGAATTTTTAACTTTCGCACTAAACAATCTTCGAACTTTATAACAAACAAAAATACTTTCAACTCTTACGCTGAGTAATCTTTGGATTTTAACGTAAATAAAAATACCAATTTCGATCAGACTATGGAATCAGTGCTCGTTAGAGGTTGATCTCTCGAAATCTGGTCCTCATCAAAAGATGGTGTTTGAGAGAGCAGGATCGACACGCAAGAAACACTTTTACCCGCGCTGCAACGGCCAGCCGCTTGAAGACTTCATTACCCTGAGCGGGCGCGATTAATTTTCATGGTCGCTCCACTTAAGCGATCGTAAACGAGACTGACGAGTGTACACGGGACAAAAAGGACGTCGAAAAAATCCTACGCGTTTCGAGAGAGGTGGCGGCGAGACGTGGTAAAAAGAGCAACCCGAGGAAGAGTTAGAAAGGTGAGGCGGAAAGGAGAGAGAAAAAAAAAGGAAGAGAAGCCGAGGTACAGGTATAATGCAGGCGACTCGCCTCAGTTCGCTCGTGCTCTGCTCGTTTATCGTTTTATATTAGTCTCGTGTAAACGATATTCACCGTTTGATTCCTCGTGCCACACGCTTTCCGCCTCGAGCGTGTGTTTCAACGTGTTTACCACTCGTAACATTTGAGTTCTTTATCTTTTTGGGATTTTTACTGATCTTTTCCCTTGATAATTAATTTAGAAATTATTTTTTTACTGATTTTTCTTTTTTTATTAGTTAATTTAGAAATGCTAAAATTTTTCTCCAATCCTTTCTTTTTTTTTTTTTTTTATGTCGCCATAGGTAAAAAGTCGGAAGATTGAAATAATATGATACACAATAATGTAATATATAGATATACAATAGTAAAATGTTATCTTAAACACAGGGAATATTTAGATAGAAGATCTGTCGATAATCGTATAGATACATATTTTAGTGTATAGAGAGCGATTAAGAACGGAATTATATAGCAAATTGACAATTTCATTTGTCGCATTCCGCGTAATGCAAGTTTAATTCAGAATTGTCCGATTACACAAACCGCACTTGAAACAAGACGCAACATGATTACGAGTTATGCATGCCACGAATAGCTACATTCTAGCAGTCTAGGTAACAAAGGACCATTAACTGGGCGAACTTCCGCGTAGATTAAACCTACGGTTAAATATAAATAAGCTGTAAACCTTGCTTATGGTATTTAATCTCGACATTCACGTTTCCATTCCATTCCCAATCTTCCTCTAAATATTTGTCCAAATGTTACAGTTCCTTTTTATTTGCATACCTTTCGTTATTATAAATTTATACTATATTCTAAATTTTATTACACTTCGTGATTAATATTTTCAATTCCATGCAATATATCGGTAATTAAATATTACGCAGAAACTCGTACGATATCATTTTCTAGAACGAATTCTTTTTAAAGACTTTTATATAGAAAATTGAATTCTTTGTAAAGAATGTTGCAACGCATATAAATAAAAGAGTCTTATAATATCCTTAAAACTATGTATTTGCATAGAAACTAGCCGTTGGAGAAAGCAAAAATTATGGTGAACTTTTGAAACGGTATATCGTAAAGAGAGAATGAGAATTCGATGTGGTTCGAGGCTAATGAGAGGACCACGCACTACTTCGGTCCATGAAATACGAAACTTTTTCACTCGTAATCCGATTATTCGTAGTGGGTGGACGCGATCTAACCTTCACGAGGCGCAGTGTCGTATTTCGTTTGACGAATGCGACCCGTAAATTTCGTTGATGCGGCATTAAAAGTCGATATATCGTTACGACTCCCGTGATAACTCCTCGTAAAGGGATAACGATAAATGTCACCAAATGCCATGGCTTTTCGTGGCTTTTATGCTCACGTTTCCTCATTCATCTATATAGTTCCCCTTATTAAATGATTTATTCACTTCGACATTCTCCTTTTCTTCTTCTTCAAACGAAAAACAGTCTCTAGACTGTCGTCTCGCGTGTTCACGATGTTTTATAATGGTGAACTTATAATTACGTTTCTATTAGGTTGTCCGGAAAGTTTCTTTCGTTTTATAAGGAAATAATAGACGCACAATGTCTTTTGCTTTATATTAGTTTATTGAATTATGCACGAACGTAATAATAGAAATAGAACGAAATGAATCATACCTAACTCAATAAAATAATATAAAACAGAAATTGTTGTTCATCTATTATCTTCCTTATGAAACGAAAGAAACTTTTCGGACAACCTAATACAATTCTTATTAAACCTGTTTACCAAAACGTTTCTTAACTAAAAAACATTTACAGTTAGAACATCAGAAATTAGTAAAAATAAACATATCTCTTTCATTCACAGAGGTAGAAATTTGTATAAACTCAGCGTCTCTATTAGGGTATGAGTTTAATTCAAGATAAAATTACTGCATACCAACACCATCGATTGCTTCGATTTCAAAATAACTTTTCCGGCGGTCACACTAAGTTTTTAGGAGACCCTTAATAATGCAATTGGAGTAAACGCGCGTGGTTCGAGGGCAACGTAAGATGTCACGTAATCCTGGGTGCAGTTCCCTCTGGTTCGTGGTTTTATGAACGCGAACGCTCGTATAACAAGGTTGGATTACCAAATGACCAGCCTTGAATCAGTGTCTACCGGCTGAAATGCATGACAGGTTGGCGTGTAGGGTATTTAACGGGGCCACGAAAATTCCATTTCCCGCTGCTGCATTTCCGCTTAAGACGTAATAAACGTGCCAGAAATTGTGGCGCGAACGTTGGAGTCGTTACATGTCCGGCCACTTCAGCGTCCCCGTTTATTTCTTAATATTCGGTTTTATAGGCAAGTAATAGAGTTGTTCACGATATAGTTTTCTCTCTTTTTTTTTTTTTTTAGATAAGTATAAGTAACATATTTCGTTGGAACGGTTACATCTGTATAATATGTATCTATATAATCGTACAAACGTATAATCATTATAGTATAATTAGACGTTATATTTTAAGTTTTCAAGAATTTTGTTTCATTGAATTTTGAAAGTTTTGCATCTTTTCCCTATTCGATAAATTCTTCGATAAAAATATTTAGCGAATGTCATTCATCATCAGATCCATAGGATCTTTATCACGTGTTTATAGAATATCTTTCTATGATTCTAATTTTAATTAACAAGTCCCTATTAATTATTTCGCTACGATACACTATCACAACAATATATTATCTTAATATTTCATTCCAAGGAATTTTCAAAACTTCATGTCTTTTTCTACAAACGTGTCCAACACAAACTATTCTGAATCTCTATTTAATTAAAAAATTAATTCTAGAATTCTAACTGTAGCCGTGAAATTTCCGCTATTCTCTCGATATCAAGGAAAAACGAAATTGGTACGCGATAGGAGTTTCAGGGAGGCAAGACATAATAACTCCCGGGCAAATTCTCCAAAAGTCAGATTACGACGTCAGCTCACGCGCGGCTTAAGTTTGAATCGTTAACCTAAACGTGGGATAGCCTCGTAGAATAACGTGTGCACTTGACAGCTCGTTGAAGCGTCTGACCCTGCTAGAACGTCGACAGAACGCCAAGTCAGCACCTTGACTTGATGGACATTAACGCGAAATACGCGTATTTCTTCCTAGCCTAGACACAATTATCCACGATTCGGAACCTTCCTGTCGTTTTCCTGTTCGACCAATTCTATACGATCTTCTCATCCTCATCTTATTACTCTTTGACACAACATCAGACAAACCATATCGTCTTTACTTCTCTTTCAATTCTCCACTACGTTCTTCGAATCATTTTCGACTTGATAGTAAAACATTGGTAAATTGTTGTAGTAATAAAAAATGTATCAAAGGATTGTTTCATACGCAATTATCATTCCCAAGTAACAGATTCTTAAAAGGCAGCACGTCGAAGAACGATATCGAGAAGATCCATATATGGCCGTGCACAGGTGCTCCACATGTATAATCCACTAGTTAAAGCACAGCTACAATTATGGTTTCAAGGCTGTTCTCGGAAAGAGTTACAGATTTATTTAGAGATTTCACGAGCAGCTGTATCCAGCGCTGCGGCAGCTGATACGAGAACGATCGTAGTGTATTCGATGCCCACGGCGAACTGATATATTACATGTAGTGGTTCGCGAATGTATTTGAACGTTTACTATTATTTGTATTTGAACGATAATTCTTAAAAACGTGAAATAACGAAAGAAAATAGTGAAAAAGAATTGAGAAAAATGTATCGAATGATATGGAAATTTTGTTTTGTTATACTAAAACTAGAGTGTAAATCGAGTTTCACTGCGTAAAAATAACAGATGTGCACAATTTTTACATAAGTCCTCAGACAGTCAATACATATAGCTTCAGATAGTAGGAAAGATTTCTACAAGTATTCGAATATTTTCGCGAACCACTGTATATCGACGTAGCACCTGAACGGATACGAGTCGTCCTTGTTCCGACAAATTCTTCGGGAAACGAAACACTTGCCGCGATAAAGTTGCGTTCCCACAGGTACAACAAAAGAGGTTTATGAACGTATTCGGCGAACAACTGGCGCGCAGCGACGAGAAAAGGAAGCTGTTAGCGAGCATTCTCGTAGAATAAGCGCTCACGTAGGTACACTATGACAATGATGGAAAAGAATTCAGAAAATATTACTCTACCGTGTATGGAGCTTGTGGTACTGCATATTGTTCCATGGCTATTTCGTCAGCGAGTAAGTTTGAGTGCTTGACTGCTAAGACATTCTCAGTTTTTACGATTACATTGGTTTTTAGAAGAAAGGAATAAGTCGCGATATTTGTTGTATCGAAATTTGAGCTTATACTGCCATTAATGTGTAAGGCGTTCTTGCGTGCTGGATTTTAGGATCAAGTTAATTACGTTCAATTAGAAGGAAAATTTAATATTTCTGAATGAATTCTTATAGAATATCATCAATGATATTACTTTGTCTAATGGAAGATAATTAATTCTTCTACAATTAAAGTAATATCATTGATGATATTCTATAAGAATTCATTCAAAAATATTATTTGTTAAAAAATATCTAATTTTTGATTGTCTAATAGAAGATAATTAATTTTTCTACAATTAAACAAAAATTGAATATTTTTTAACGAATTGCCGTTCGCATAGACATAAATACACAATTTAATGTATATGAAGTATTACATACGTAATAAGCAAGAGTCATTCGCGCGATAACCTTCAATACCAAATACCCATAAAACGCAAATGCTCGAATAATTAGAACATGATATGATGAAAATTATTCCCTAGAGTAATATCAAGAATATTAACGCAGCAATACCGCGTGGCAACAGATGAGTCTGTAATTTGTCTGTTGGCAAAACTAAACAATAGAGGTAATTAAATGTCGGCGAAGGCGTCGAGTCGCGTCTGAATGAAATAAGAGAAAAGTCGATGGCGGAGGAGCTTGAGTTTCCTGTGTTGCTACCTTGGAGGAATGAACTGTCGTTCGAATTCCGCCAATTACTAATTGACAAGTTTACTTCTTGTCATTAAGGAGGAGAAAGCGCAGGCAGATACGAAAGTTTCGTATCGAGCCGCAATTACGATTGATAACTTGCCAAACGATTTTCCACCCTCGTTTTCTCCGCATCCTCCCATCTTATCGTTCTTCCTAGAACCACTTCTCCTATTCCGCTCTGCAAACAACTTTTCCCGTTACACTTCAGCGTCCGGAAAGTTGGCCCGATATTCGACCACCAGGAAACGTCTAGGGTTTCTGGAAAAAATTTTAAGGACACGCGCAATGTTTACGATGGAGGAATAGTGCAATACGAGATAGCTGCAACCTTGATCGACAGATTGAATCACTGTTGCAGCTAGCGATATTATATGTATTCTGCATAGTCGACCGACTATTTCTGTCTGGTAAGATTGTTTGTTCCACTCACATAGAATGATATTATGATTCAAAGCAACACTCAGAAAAATGGTATAAATAATACGAAGAACGTATAAAGAAGAATCGTAAAATATATTTTTAATTAAACAGAAAGATCGAATATGCAGTATGAAAAGCACACGAAATATTATTCGTCGATGTAAAATATTGATGTTTGAAAATTATGTATATAAATACAAGTAATATAATGAAAATGATGCATAATTAACTGTTGCGTTGCTACTTCAATTTATCAAATTTATCTTTCACTTTATATATTTCGAACTATATATGTAATTTGAAATAACTCACCTCTTTTGCTACGTTTTACAATTGAATTTTACGATACAGATTCGTTTTCCAATTCTACGTTCAACTCTGACCTAACACATGCATGTAAACTAAAATAAACTTTTATAAAGATTTTAAATGTTTAATAAATAAAATAAAGCATACACTCTAATAACGGCAATACACATATATTTATATAATTGTTTATACGTGATAAATAAATAGCACGCGTCCGAGGATAAGTTTCTGGCTGGTAGGATCAATTTGGCGAAAGGTGTAGGAGCATCAACACGATCGGCGGCAAAATTGCATCTACCAGTTCCTATGGAATTTCTAACAGGGGTTTTCCCCCCATAACACAGTGAAAACTCGCGTTGGCGTCATTATATCCGCGCGCCAGGTTCGCGAGTGCGTTTACGCTACAACTATACGAGAGTTTATGTGCTTTGCGTTATCTTGCTGCTCGCTTCTATCCCTATCTGGCTCGTCTGTGTGAGGCTACTTATCTACTCTGATGTATTGCTCCGGAAACTCGGCACACGAACGCGTTCGCCTGGCCCTCCTTCACCCCTTTTCCACCCTCTCTTTCTCTTCTCCTTTACCCACCACCGTTCGTTGCGCCTCGTTTTCTAACGGTTACGAGAGCTCTACGCCAATGGTATGGAGAAATTCGCGAAACTTCACTTTCGAAAGTTGTGCATCCGCAGCACTTTGCGGTTCATCGGCCGCCTCAAGTGAAGATAATTTGCACCGAATTCGACCGAATTTCGCGAGCCAAAATTGCCTTAGTTGCCACCGCGAGACGATCTACCTGAAACAGAGTAGAAAAAAGTATAGTTTTCGAGAAGCTACGGATCTAATACTAATCTAATACTGGGTGGTAGACAGAGAATTCGTATAAATATAAATTTAAGCCGACAGATCATTGTGCAATTACTAAAATGTGTGAAATTAAAATGTAAAATTACGGTCTGAAGCAAATTATCTGAAACGAAATACAACGACTTTCAATATTTTTCAATGCCAGATAATTGTACGAATACTTCTCGTAATTAGATTTTCAAGAGAATAACTAAAGAAGTGGAAGCTGAACAAAGATTTGTTTTACTTGGTGTTTATTATAACGAGTACTTCTTCCATGGATATTTCATCTCGTTGATATATACACGTAACTGGAAAATCCTGGAATATCGTAAAATTTCCAAGGAATATCTATTGCATATCAATCACTGAAAATTAAACTAGCTTAAACTAAAATTCGAACGAACAATTTTCTATTGCATTCAAAAGAATTGGCTACAATTAATGTACATAATTAAACTTGATTCATCGAATTTCTGCTGTTTTCTATCTTAGAAATAGTTAATTGACTGTAACGATCGGCGAAGCTCTCGTATATATATGTCGAATCATCGAAACTGCGCGATGGTCTCTCGAATGATCTTCGAATATTCTTTCCTGCCTCGTTACTGACAGAAGGAAATTCGGTCTTTCGCTGTATGCTATTGACACAACTGTCGATAAATATCGATGCGGCTGACAAGCGTAATATGTACTGGGAAGAGAGCGTGATTTACTGTGACACTCATATAGATATAAAGTTCTCGTACTTGGAAGGAGATCCATGCATGCGTGTTTGCCTTCTGCAGCGGATTCAAAGGTAAACTAACAGAACTCGCTTTATACAGTAGATTGCTTTTGGCTTTCTGCGCAATACTTTATTCTGGCATCTCGATCAATGTTTCTTTCATGAACGTCTCTGTGTCACCACTCGTAACTTTAATTTAAGTTAAGCCCAAAGATACACCGTGTGTATTGTAAAAGATGGTCAACATTCAAATGACAAAATCTCTAGTAGATCCGAGATATTTTATTTTCCACATTCTATAGACTTTACCTATATCTGCATAAATTTCAAAATAGATAACAGTTATTAAGAGCTTTAACACTAGAACTACCAATAATTAACACGAAGCTATTTTTACCAAGACCAGTCAAAATGACTGGTCTTTAAAAAATACGTAGTAATAGAATATTTTTATATTTATTGATTTATTACTTTCTTACGGAAGCAATTCCATGTTATATAGTATATTTTTGGTATTATTAATCCATCTGGGACCATGATCTCTAAACCAAGATTGACACATTTATAAAATTGTCGAACCAGTCATTTTGACTGCTGTGGTATTTTTAGTGTTAGCATCTAGCGATCTAGCGATCCATCCAGAATTTTCCTAATAACTGATATCATCATATCGAATGATACGTAGTAAAAATTGTAAAAACGTGTGGGAAGTTGTACAAAACGAGGAAACTAGTTAATTGGGGTTCGATAAACTGATTGCAGGACCCTTTTACCCTTTGACAAGTACCAGTCATTTTGACTGGTATTGGTATAAGTAGCCTTGATACAGGATTATTTCGAATTTGAGTACATAAAAAACAAAATAAAATTTATTATATTATTCTTTTAATTATCGTTGCGAAAGACATTATATCATTGCAGAAGAAAGCTATAACATGAAGTAGGAATTTGAAAATAAAATTGTAAAGCCAATCAATTTGACTGGTGTGGTAGTTTTCCTTACCATGTCTGAGTTTAACCTCACGTTCTCACAATGTCCTAATAATTATGAATACGAGTGTGCGATATAAGTAATTTCTCCACTAATATTTCCCTACCAAAGTATTACAAAATAAGTATTACAAAATCGCTATCGATTTTGGTTAACATTTCCCCAGGTTGCACTATGCTCGAGGTAACAGCTCCCCGTTGAGCTTCCTTAGATAAAGTTTTTCGTTAGCATATTGGAAAGTCGCAGATAAGCGACGCTTTTCCTCCTTCGGACAAGGTGAATTCGCTTAAACTAGCCCCCGGTATTCTATGCACAAAAGGCAAAGCGGCGATATCCTGAAAACGCAACCCCCATCGTCCGTCCCTTTCTCTCTCTCGTTCTTCTCGGCGTCATCATTTATTCCAGGCGCCTATTTACACGCAAGCCTTCAAAGTCGCTTTCACGAGATAACCTCGGCTCGTTCGAGCAGGATAACGTCAAAGTGCTCTCCGAAAGGAAGAGAGAAGGTTACGGTCAGAGACGACCGATTGAAATAGCCACCGTCAGCAGAGCAGGCTACTATTTTTGAGGATGAGCGATCAAAACGATCGGATGCGGCACCATTGCGAAAGTAAATGCCAACCGATAGATACCTGTGTCTCTCCGGGGAACGAAACTTTCGTTTCCCAGGCATTTACCGCGGAAATCCTTCAAAGGGTAATGCACCGCAGCTCCCAAGTCCCATTCAATATCACCGAAATGAATAAACCGCAAAAAATCTCTGTGTGTACAAATTTTCCACTACACGTAAGTGATATCTCGATATTCATATTCCGTGAATGCTTCATGATGGACGACGTTTTATCATGCAGAAATTGAGCAACTAATACAGTCCGGAACAAAAATGCAAGAATATCTAAATATCTACATAGCCTATGCATATCGTATTATACGTAGAAAACATACTGATAATCGATTTCATGGAACATGGTTTACAAAAGTCAGGGGAAGGATTGTAAAAAGAAGCTAAAACAAATGCCACAAGATCGTCGCGCTTGCACATTTGTGCACCTTAAATTCCTTATTAATCGCTAGTGAGATCATTGAGAGATTTCCGTCTAAATTGAATAAAGCGTGGAAATTCAGAATTTCAACATAAAAGCACATAGATGGATCGAACCGCTCGATACTCTGCAGAAGAAAATTTGCGAAAATTCAAGCTCTCCGAAGTACGAAATATTTTCATTAAAAATTTCGTACGATACCGTCAGTGAGATACTCGTTAAACATCTGATTCGTTGAAATTTCCGCTCACGCACATGTTCAGCGGCACTCGTCCGACGATTACGTTGGCTCTCGACATCACCGCTTGCCAGCAAGCAAAACATTCTAGGATACGGGTACGACGAGTTAAACCATCGTCAGAGTAGAGGAGTGGCTGGAACATTAAATGCACTCTTGGCGTTTCATCGTTGCAACGAGCGTTCGTGAATCGAGTGTACAAACAAAACAGGATAGAATGACCAATTTTGCGGGAAACGATACTGCCTGCTCGAGTTCTTTCAATCCTCGATGAGACGTTCGATGCTCGAAGAGTATGGAGAGTACGAAACGTGGAGAACCATTTTAATAGAGGAACGATCAAAGACTGGCACGGTCGTTGGTAATGAAAAGGCGAATGTCAGGTTTTATGAGGAGGGGTGAGAGAGAATCCCTGAATTTCTTAGCGAACTAAGAGGGTATAGAGGAGAAGACCACTCCATATTTCGTACGACGTAGATTTCACTGCGTCTGAAGAAGGGAGAAAATGTCGTGGCGCGACGTCACGTTTAGTCGAGCACGTCAAAATGAGCATCTGCAAGTAGAGTTTTCGAATTTACGAGCTACCTCGGCGAACAGGACTAAATAAAAAGTTTCCCCTCTCTCCGTAATCGATTTATACGCTCACCAACGAGTTTATAGGCACACATAATGCCGTGGAATGAACGAATTGATGGAAGACAGCGGAATTTTAGCTGTCGAGTTTCAAATTGATTTAAATAAATGTGTTATATTTAAAATAAATCATAAATAGTCATAATTCAAATAACGTTACTTTATTGATCTCACACATTTGCTACGGTTCGTCGTTAAAGGTAGTTGATATTAGAACTGCAATTTATATAACAAATTAATTGTGCAATTACGTAATAATATTTATATATTCGATATGAATTATAATATTTCATACATCGAATTTGAGAATAATATATTTCTCTCATTTTTATTCCTCGTACGTTTATCAAAATTTATCGAGAAATAAATGGAGCGACCTAAATATTTCGAGTACTTTACAATTTTCGTGAAAAGTTATAAATCATAGAATGATGCTGAGAATATCGGATAAAACAACATAGCTACAAATCAAAGAAAGCGTGTACAGCTTTTAAGTAAAGCTTGGAATAAAAGTAAAACATTCGCCAACCGCTTTCTTATATTAACAAATATTCCTGCGTATTTCTCTTTTCTTCGATACTTTATCATCAAACAGTTTTTTTGCATTTTATATTGATATGTGAGACAATAAGAAAAAAATACAATAGTCCGTGTCTGATAATTTTGTCACGTGTATACTTAACAATCAAAAAGAGGAACCAGAGGAAAACATTTTTGTATAAAACAGCTAAAGATAAAATAGATGATAAGTCCATAATGTTTTATAAGAAACGAATAATATTATTCGTACGTTCTTTATATACAATTACACATAGTATGCAATATAATGTATTAATACATATGAATTATGTATAAAACATTATATGTTATTTTACTTTTTGTATGTATGTTATTTTTTATCTTGAGTTTTATTTCGTGAATCAGACAATACGTATCGAAATACGTTATCAAAAGTCATTTTCCCGGCACAATTCCTGAACGAACACAAACACCTGCAGAGTGTTAGAGACCCCATAGAAATGTAGCAGCATAGAAACGCACGCGCTTTTGCAGTCCGCTTTCTGTCAGATAGTTGATTGGCGAAACCATTGTTCTCTGAGCCGCAGACCTCGTTATTTGACGGAAATCGTTAATTACTCGCATAATTAGACCTGCGAATCTCATTTACATCTACGTTCTGTACAGGTGCAAAATTTATTATGAAATTTCTTTGTCTTATTTCACTCGACTGGAAATATTATGAAATAACCCTCTTTCTATTCTCGTCGCGTTTCTAATAAAAGATGGTAGTATGATTCGCATACAGGATTAAAAGAAAGGAAAAATAATTTTCAAAATTGTCAAACTTTTGATTACCTTGGAATATATAAATTTGTTCAATTTAAATATACGTGATCGAAATTATGTCACGAAATTATCATTATGATCACCCAAGTTTATCTTCTTTAATTGAATTTAGATGAGAAATTTAATTCAATTATGCGTAACACAATTGACGAGTTTATTGTAATATCGGATATACGAATTATTACTACTGTACTAATTCTTGAAACTTTCAATAATTTGCCAATGTCGATTCAGATATTTGTCGCGTCAAACTCAATTTTTGAAGAAACGAAATCTCATATACACCAACTTGATAGAAGGCAACAAAATCACTGAACCTTCTTTATTCGTCTAACTTACAATATATCTACTGATATATTCTTGCTCCAGAAAAATGCGACGTTCGATAATTTTCGATGAGATGTGATTTGTAAAAAAAAAAAAAAAAAAAATGGCAGCTTCCAGCATTCAAAGGGGCAGATAACGTGGCAGCATCGCAAATTACGGTTGTAGAGGATGCGAAGTAGCGCGTGGCACGCAAACGTTGCCAAAGGATAGTATCGTATTTATGCAAGAAGAAGGATGAACGCGACCAAATCAGAGTGGCGGCAGATCAAAGGGAAACGGAAGATGGGAACGAGGTGCTGAAGCGTCGGTGCTTGGTAATCCATCATGCGCTGTCTATACCAGTTCCGTAGCACTCGCTCCGGGCTAAACCAATCCATGCGTTTCATTCCGGTGACTTCCTTCGAACCCGTCATTTTTCTCGCTGCATCGTCACTGCATCATCGTTTTCTGATACGAAAGCTCTACTTACGTATGTGACGCCACCCCTAAACGCAGTCATCATTCCTCTTTCATCTTGTTGACAGGCACATGTGGATTACTCGTATGTAAACCAAAGCAAGTCCTGTCAGAGGTGAAGAAAAATTTTGAAAACTGGAACGAATGATGGATGAAAAATCTCTGTAATTGGTGACTGATGTTTTGCAAATGATTGTGAGTTGTTTTGTAGGTGACGCGCTTGCCTTTAATCATTCTCTGTATCATTGTGATTTATCCAGGATCTTATAGTTCGTGTGTGTTTATGTCATGATATCGAAGGTTGCTATGTGAAAAGCTTCGTTCTATTATTACTACATTGCAGATTTCTATGCAGAGTCATATTTTTGAGAATACGTCTTAAAATACATCGTATTTACATGAAATCTAATATAGCCGAATACATTATTTTGCACTTTCGAATTTCCTATAAATACATATGTAAAATTCGCAGTCTGATTATTATGTTTATTACGAAAACACGCAAACTTTTAACGTAATGCGTGGTACGAGATACGTAAATACACTACGGTTTATTCAACAGCAGAAATGACATCGTCAAAAACTAGATGCGATTTTGTAAAAGAACATTGTAAGTTATTGAAATACGAAGCACAATACTACGCGTTTCACCAAATACAGACGCATTAGGGATGGCGGAATCGTAAATTGTCTTTTCGATGTTTGATATCGCACTCGATATTGCTTTACGGCGATAAAGATTCGAAATGGGGGTGGAAACGCGGAAGAAAGATAGGAATAAACGGCACGATAACTTCCTCGCGTACATTCGCCACGGTACTCGACTACGATTCGACGTTCTGACCCAAAGTTCGGCGACGAGAGTTAACGGGCTCCTCGAGGAGCCATTCCGATGATTGATCGTTTCTACAGGGATAGAAACTCGGTTCCACTCGCACAAAGCATTCGACACGACGAACAGTCCTCTGGTATTCTTCTAGCGTGATTACTTATCGTTTCATCCGTGCAAAATTTTTTTAGTGGCGAATTTGACGAAATCGCAAATAGTCAAATACCGAAGGAAATTATAAAATATATTCGTAGCATGTATAAGGAACATAAGCAAATTAAACAAGGAGAATCGTTAAAAATTCATCCCTTTACCGCAAATTATTATACAACTCTGTAGATTTTAATTAATTTTCAACGAAAGGATATTTAATCTAAAATTCCGATATTCTACATCCCTTCGCTTAAACAGCCAATAAATAGCGTGAAACTTCTTCGTTCCAATTACGACTGATAATGACAAACGAAGATTTCTTCGACAGGGTATCTGAAGACGTTAAATAATTATCATTTACAACAAACTTTCCACATACGAAAATATCAAATAATCTTTGATAAAACTGGATATTCCATCTTTTCTCACTCAAACATCTAGCAACTACTTCAAGCTTCTCCAATTAAATTACGACCCATAATAAGCGCGTATTCCTTTGACAGAGAGTCTGATCGTTTGATTTTGACGATACCGGTGATAAAATAAATCGCAATGCTGTTGGTAAGCAGACGCGATGATCCCCGCCGCGCTTTCTCGCGCTGTGCCGCGAATTCCGTAATTAAATCGGAATCCACGAGGCGAGAGGCAAAGTAAATGAGCAACGCGGAGAGACTGGTTGCAACGCTGTCGCTACCTGCAACGTTGCTCTCTCATCGGCATTGGCAGTGAACGCGTAGAAACTCGAAAAGGAGAACGACCGAGGGGTTACAGTGAAAGATCGACGAAGAGGGTGAATCGCGGAGGGTGTTTGCATCGCCTGTGTGTCTCGTGTGAATGCTATCCGCGTCAAGGGCTCAATTAACGAGCGATAACGAACGCCCGAGAGTAAACACGATGACGGAACAGACGGAGGAATCCGTGAGCAAACGTCGACGAATGTCTTATTCGTTTGATACCGGAATTCGGCAAACTGACTCCGTGTTTAGCGAAATGTCACGCTTTGATTTCTCTGTGAAAAACGAGGAGAAAGCTGTGCGAGGTTTCTTGGATGTCTCTTTGGTCATGTGACTATGAATTAGGAGCTTGTTTTCTACGATTAAATAGAATTACAATAATTACAAAAAAACATTTGTACGCCATTATATCTATTACTGCATTTACATATTAATTAATTAGGTTCGACTATGTTAAATTTTATATCACTTAAATTTGATACTTTCCGAAGATAAAATGTAGAATATGAATGGAATAAGCGTTTTAAACCATTTTCTCATTTGTTTAATAATTTCATAATAAATATTGTAATATCTTCATAATTTATATATTTCTTTATCTTTCTACTTTGATGAACGTATTACTTCAATAGCTGTGTATCAATTTTTCAGAATAGTTTTGTGTTTATAGGATGTTCGCGAAACGAAATCCCTTAAATATAATGAGAAAATCATAATAGCCGATAAAATATTCTAACGATCGAGTCAGAATCAAAAACGGAGCAAATAACCCACGCTTTAGTTGATATTGTATCATAAAACAAGGAGAGGAATAAATAATCCCAGATTTCACTTTATACGGATATAAAGTTTGAAAATATAATCCTATAAAAGCGCTTCTCTGATAACGAGAAAACGTATACTGATTCGTTTTTAATGTTTATAACGACATAAGGGACGCACAACAGAGGAACATTATTTCATAATGATGATAAACATCCGTTCGGTGGTTGTTAACACTGTTTTAATAAAATCTTGGCTTTTGTCGATCTGTCATTATCATAAATCATCGATGTCATTAATATATAGTATTATATAATATTATAATTATATATGTAAAATATATATATATAAATATATATAAAAAATATATATATAATAAAATATATATTCATAGTTATGAGGTGGTATTGGATGTAAGTGCTCAAGGACTACTCTCGATGTTCAACAACAAAGGTTTATTTAACAATTAACAGTCAGTAATCAACAGTCAACAATCAACAATCAACAATCAGCGATCAACAATCAACAATCACGCTTCTCCAATGTGTTTGCTTCGCTGTAACGCTAGACCCTTCGCACTTCGCTGTTCGTAACGGAATGAATCTTTTGCTCAAAACCAAACGGATTCTTTCCTTTGTTGCCCCTCGATATCCCCACTATGTACGCGTTTGTTACATGTCCACGACCGTTGCCGCGTATGCATTCTTCCGAATATTCGGCGAAAGAACCATAGGCATATCGATGGTAGATTAGGCATATCGGCCTTACGCTTTGATGGTATAGCGCTTTGTGTCGCAAAGCTGTCGGAAACTTCCGTCGTCAAGTGCCGCCACTGTTATCTGTAGAAAGTAGAAAACGGTATTTTGGTTTTCTAGAGAAATTGTTTCAACAGAGTTATTTTTTCTAATCGATTTGTAAAATCGTCAGTAAAAATTATCATTCAAATTGTCGAAATTCGCAAATTCGAATATTGTGTCTTCAAGTGTTCAAATTGTCAGATTTCCAAGCATTCGAATCTTCATACTTTCAAACTCTCCATACTTTCAAACTAAATTTCTTTCGTAATCACTGACATATTATAATTATTAATTATAGAATTAGATATTTGTAAGACAGACATAGAAATCGAAAATCATTTTACGCGCAATCACATATGAACTCACGTTCGTTCAAAATCCATAAACCTGGGTTTAAGGGCGCGATTCACGAAAACTACCCCTTTGATGTAATTACTATGAGCGAGCAAGTAGTTGACCTTGCGTGATAATTCCACGCTATGAAAGCTGGGCTTAGGTCCTTAAAGAGGTTTAATCGTAAGCTGATTAAACGTAAACAGGACCTTCGGTCCTTCTAAATCGATCAGCATGTTCAAGATTCAAGAGGGACGCTCTGTTGTTGCACGCGTTGCGTAAGGTACATATTGTAAACACTCGAATATTCTCCAATATATTACCTATCACTAATATATGTACGTAGAACTAGCATAATTTGCACATGATAATTTTCACTACTCAGCCACTTGACTTTTTCGAGTTTATATGAAAATACCTAATACGATACGTTAAAAAGTTCTATTGTCTCAATTATCAATCCTATCTAATCTTTCACGCTCTTTTAATTAATTTCACTTGCAATATTTTATATATCCGATCGATATGTCGTTTATAGTCATTCTCAGTATTCCCAACCTCTAATAAAAAGCTCTCAATTTTATTTCTATGTCTTAGCTTTCAAACATGAAAGAAAATAATTCTCCTCGCTGCATTGGAAACATCAATCAAGAGCAACGATTTCGATGCATATTTAAGGCTGATGTCTCTTATCATAGCCTTTCGATTTCGTGTCGTACAGAAAGAAAAAATATTTCATCGTGGCTTCGTAATTTAGTTTCCCTCGGCCTTGATGCTCGCGCGAGAAGGAAAAGAACCAAACTAAAGAACAAAACACCTAACGCAAAGAAATCTAAAACGAACGAAAGAAGAAGAAGAACGAACGGACTGAAAGAAAGAAAGGAAGAAAGCGAGAGAGAGAGAAAGGGAGAGAGAAAATAAAAAGGATCCTTTTCTTGGAAGACGTTGGCAGCCGCGTTTCGCGGTTCTCCAGTACAGAAAATATTAAGCCGCGTTCCTTTTTCCCTTGACTTTGAGACGCGAGAGCCGGCGCACTTACCATTCGCAGCCTATAATAAATTGTGCATGGCGGAACATTTTAACAGCCTCGTTTCTTCCTGTGTTTAAAGCACTGCAAGAAAAAAAAATTCCAGGGAACGGAATAGACGCTCTTTCTTTCTCTCTCTCTCTCTTTCTCGCTCTTTCTTTTTCTCACTCTGTTGATGTGACAGAGATAGAAAACGGTCAGAAAGTGAGGGTTGAGAAGGATGGTGGAGGAAACGAGGGTGAAATGTCTGGTCGGGGCCGCCAACCCCCTTAACTGAAAGTGTAGACGGTACTTGGGAGCATGGAAAAGAGAAACTTCACGTAGAAAACGCCGAAAAGGCAACGTACGCGCCGATTTCCTTCCGCGTAGCGAAAGCTTTAGACCGGTTTTCCCATCCCTTGGCTTAAACCCCCGGAAGCCTGAACCAGCCAACCAGTCAGTCTGCCCATAAATGCACGCGTTTTCATCTTCGCGCAAAGCATTTAGGTATGCGTACGCGAAGCGCCCTGCAAACTCATTAGGAGCTGAAATAAATACGATGCAGTCGTTGCACCCGGCTGGCTAGCACGCTGCACTTGCTTATAGAGAGTCTGCCTTCATGCTAGAGACCCGAAAGTTTCTCTCCTCGAGCTCGTATATCTGTCTATATACTGTATATGCGCATAGATATATTCACAGGGTGGTGTAAAAAATAAGGGACGGATAGGTCTAGCGACTCGTCAGTACTTCGTCTTCCACTTACAATTTCACGTTTTGTCGATCGATGATACCAAAATTTATTAGTAGAAGAATAAATTTTTATTTACGGGTTTCAGACGATAAATTTCATCCCTAATGAAGTTGAGTACTATATGAGAATTTGGTTAATCGTGGAAAATAATCGATCAATGTAAAAGGTAGTGATTCAATCTGAGAGAATGAACCGAATATGTTCATTAACATTTTTTATACGCAGCTTCGTTGTCGGGAAAATTGAGGCTGAACACTTGTCAAGTAGATCGAACTTTCCTAATTTTCGATTGGATAGAAGTGGAATATCGGTAGAGAATTAGTCTTCGTGCAATTATTAATCGAAAACGTAAAATAGGATTCTTTTGTGTAAGCTTTTATATTTGGGGGAAAATAGAAGTTGAAAGTTTATCAAATATACTTTAACTCGTTAGTTAATTTGCAATTGGATAGGGGTGAATAACAGACAGATTAATTTACATGTGAAAAAGAAATCGAAAATGTAGAAATCACCCTGTATATACATGGGCGAATCGCAAGGAGAGGGGAGATGAATGACGAAAAAAATAAAACAGAAAACAGAAGGAAGGAGGAGGCAGAGCAGTAGGAATCCCGATTTTCCAACGTCAGATGGTTTTTTCCGGTTTTCGTCCTCCTCTTCGAGCGTGCCTTTTTCTCAGCCAGCCCTACACTCTCCACGCTTTAAACCGTTCGAGCAATCTACCGCTTTCTGTTTTCCTCCGCGACACTATTTTCCTTCCCTTCGATTCTTTCTTTCAACCTTTTTCTCTCGTTTCGACGCGTTTCCTGCAAGCGCGGCTTGTTTCTGATATCATCGGTGGACTTGGCGAAACTTTTCAATGGAAAAATGTAACGAGCAGAGTCTCCGTATGATGTAGAATCGAAAAAACGGGGAAATTTCCCTGGGTTTTACCGCGGTTTCCCCATTTTTTCCCTCATTGCATTCTCGTTTCCTTCGAACGCCTAACACGATCATACTTTGCTCTTTTCTCGATTGTCACGACTGTTTATTGACTCAGGCGAAACTATTCCATTAAGAGAAACGGTCTCTGTTCTTATAATCAGGCAGGCGTCACATAAATTGTAATTTGTAGTCAAGTAATTAACACTTTAAGTCCGGTGGTATCAACGTGTTGTCAAACGCAAACAAATGTTAGTGTCATTGACAACACGTTGGTGTAAAACACCGGCTACTGGCTAGACTTACCAGTAAATTTATACGGACAGCCAAGTACTAATATTTTGATAAATGAAAATATCGCTCATTCGTTGCGACAATTGCATAACTCAAAATGTACAGTTTTTGAGTTATTGATATAGTAGAAAGAGTTGTTAATATCATTTATACGTGTTTTCTCAAAAATGACAAAAATTATATAATTATACTAGGAGTTAAGGAAGTTTGCACAAGTATCACGATACATTACATATAAACATTGTAGAACGTAGTTTACCTACTTTTAGCTAGAATACTTATACTTTTGTCGCTAATCTCAAAATTCTATTCCTTATACAAATTCCACATCTCATTAAATCAATTCGACACGAACCGCGAAACGACCGCCGAACGAACTCAGAACGATTCTCATATCTGATTTTGCTGTAACTGAATGATATTTTTACAATATTTCGTAATAGGCGATGTTGAAATATAAAATTAATTTTAATCCATGAGAGACGCGTGTACATGATCCGTTGCACAGGGCTGTAGCTGTACGGATTAGCCTCCTCGTCCGGTGACCTGCTTCAGCACCACCCCTGTTAAGCCAACCTATTCTGTGATCCGCTTTCGCCATTTCAATTTCGTTGTCCCCTCGTGTCGCTCCTCTTCCACGTCTTCCGCATCCTGAGAACATCTACAGCTGCGCCTACAGCACTGGAAAGAGCGAGTAAGAGTGATAGAGGAGAATAGAAGAAGAGAGATAGAGAAGGCAGACTCTCTGTCGAACCTGCGAAATAACACGGTACTTCCACCTTCAGACTTTGCAACCTTTCTACCGGTGGCTTCGAGGACGGGACCAGAAGAAAGGGGAAAACCCAGACTTCGTCTTCGAAATAACCGAAATAACCTTTCTCCTGTGAGGATAATCGTAGAACGATAGACTTGGCACGAAATTCGCGAGGCCGGGAATTAAGTTGCTTCTTGTACGGCTTTGCGAATGGGATTTCGACAAATCGAAATCACCTTCGAGTAGCCAGGCCTTCGAACTGTCTCCGTGACTTTGTCGTCTGCCAAAATTGCGGCCAGGCGCTTTGTCGTCGGCTAAATCTAGCCGCACCGTGAAATTATACTGTCACGTTCACGCGTTCCAATATTTTTATTTTTTTAATAAAGGAAAAATGAATTTGGAAAGTCACCTGTGCCAGTCCTTTGTGTTTGTCTATCATTGTTTTGCTTCTACTACATAAAATCGATTATTTTGTATTAAAACTTCGTTATATTGAAATATATCACAGTAGATAAATTGGTAACTATAGCAAAATGACGCATGGCAGTTTTTAAATTTGATCTATTAAGTGTGAACTATTGTGGACCAGTCACGATAAAATGCTCGACGCAACTTGAATCTCAAAGAGCCAATTCCTGTCGTAACTTTGGGAAATTTTGATAGGAAAACTGATACAAAAATATCGCTCTATTAGTTCACGTTTTCATGACGCGCGTGTATCTACCTTTTATTTATCTAGATATCAAATTCTTCTCATGTACTAATAAAATATTTTCCATTTCGAATCCTATTTTTTCTCTTCGCTTTGTTTACATTCGAAAGTGACCATTCGCCATTGTAAATTCCAACGTGAAAGTACCAACAGTTAAAATAACAAGAGACGTAATCTCTGACTGGGAAACAAACCAATGTTTCAGCGGAATCAATTCTTCGACAAGACACGATCAGTCGTCACTGCACCTGCACGTACGTCAACAGTCGCGTTGCAACTGGAATTCACTTCTCGACTAAGAGTCCCGTAAGACTATAAAAGAGCCCGTAAAAATGTGGTACTTAAAGATAGCAGCTGGCTCGACTATGCAGCGAAGATGATCACAAAAGCTATTTGGAATATACATAAGAAACAATTGTGAAGCAATACCTCTAGCGCCGATAACTTGAGCTATCTGATCTTCTTGCGTCGATAACAGTCTTCCAACGACGGCCAAATTTACGTTCTCAAAGCTAGAATAATCCCCGTAGATTAACATCTGATAATTCAGTTACAGCGTACTGAAACGGAACTTGTACCCATAAAGATTCCTACGAATGGTCCTGGAACTTGCTTTCTTGATTTTTAGATACCAAATCAAACGCACTAAAAAATGGTAAAACATTATTGTTCCGTGTAATTTTCCATAGAAATACGTAAGAAAATTAGACATTCAGAAATAATTCGTTATTCTAGAATCAAGAAATTCAGGAACGATTTACTACATTTTTCATTATTACATTCGAAAATCTTTATATCGAGATTCGTATTTTGATAGTTGCATATAGTTATATGATCTAGTTATTAGAAAAATACGAATTCACACAAATATTCGCAGTCTAGACATACGTAACTAATCTAAATTTCATTAATTTACAGTCCAATAAATTTTGAAATATTTTCCAACTCTACATTAACAACCAAATATTCCAACTTGCATCGTTAAAAATTGTAAAGAAAATGTTTCTATATACATACGACCGTATTTCTTCGACCAAGCACGGGATATAAACGAGCGGAGTATCCAACGATGATCATCTTCGACTACGCATAAACACGAAACACAGGTCGTTTCATCTCTGTCCGCGTTCTCGAAATCAGATTAAAGGTGGACCATCCGACGCCCACAGTCCGAACGATCCATTCCTCAAGTTGGAAGAACGCGTTTCGTCTCGTATTCGTGTACGAGACATCTTGATAGGATCACCAATTATTCTCGTGGCTGGAAGTGCGGAGTACGAGCCTGTCAATTATCTACCTGGGCAGTGAATCCATGAGAAACGATCGTTCGAGAAGAATCGTTACACACCATTGATAAACACCATTTATTCACAAACTGGTTAAACGAAAAGAAAAAGTATATGGAGTATGATTTATGATGGGCACGTGCGCTCGTGTAACCGAGTAATCCCTGTACCTGCCTTCAATTTATAAGTATTAGCACACTATTTGGTTTTCTATGTGATGTGATAATTTGTTTAAGTCACTAAGCAAGCGATTAATCGATCACGGTCCTATTACTGTAACTCTACTAAGGGAAAATAAATTTACTATGAATAATGTTTGTTCAATACTAAGGAAATGCATAATAATGCTAAGAATGAAATTTGTATATCTTTGTATTTTGCATGTTATGTATATTAGAATAACAATAGTCTATAGCACTAACGTTTATCTAATAATTAAAATAATCGTGCGATTTTCCCAAGTGATATTTTTGAAATAAATACCGTGAAGATCTCTGGAAAAATGGAATTAAAGTTTTATCGCATAAAACGGCATTTGTTATACATCTAACTTCACGAAAGGACAGGTGGATCTGATGAGCTGTGCACTAACTATCACACTCTCTAAATTGCCAGGAATAAAACGGAAAAGAGTTACGTGAAAATTTTGCAGAAGATCGTGTCGCGTGACGGATTATATTTTTTAAACAAACGTTCCACCCTTTCGGGCTTGGTCGCTGCTCGTTTCCGATGCGAACTACTATCTTTCTTTTTTTCTTTGCAATTATGCGAATGGTACGTCGCAATGTACACACACACACAAACACACACACACACATCGTGCACGCGCGCGCATACGTTCACATACACATAACACGATGTGTTTCGAGCGGATATATGAATCCTCCGTACTTTGCTTCGTACCTCGCTTCAACCCTCATGCATGTGTACATAAACTCGGCGCGGCTCGGGCTCAGCCGTGTATATTTTAGCGTCTGTGAATAATCAGCAATCAGCAGTAGCTGCGGCAATGGCGGCGGTAACAAATTGCACGTGTACACACACAAACTAGGCATGCAAATTCGAGAAGCGAGCGGAGACTTTGCCCGAATCCCAGCCTACGAGGATGTCCCTTTCGGGCTAACGAGTCATGAAACCGCCGCAGAGAATCGACGTATTGCTCTTCAGGGACCAGTCGAGAAATTCGCCGATGAATGAGTTTACCTTCGCTACAATGCTATTTCCAAAGACGATCCAGTTTTACATTTGTCTTGTAAACCTCTATATATATTACAATTTTCACATTTCAAACTTTACATTTACGTATAGAGTACATTTCAAGTCTCTTAATATCCAGAACGAACTCGAATAACAATTTTCGCAATAGTCAGTGTCGCTATGATTGTGTCAATAGAGTGCGAACGATTACTAATTAGAGAAAGAAATTTGCGTTCATCCAAATCGTCAGTAAAAAAAAGTGGAAGACGAATAGCAAGGGTGTATATATTACGTGGCGTCGTTGCAAGTTCTCGTAGAAATCGGAGTAAACGGAGTAAAACGACACGCGGCAACGACCGACAAGGGGTTTCGTTCCGCGTTTTCAGTGAGAAATTACGATCGTTACCGATAATTAACGCGAAACGTAGTCTACGGGCTACGAGCATTGCATAACCTCGTATAACATAAACGAGATACCGCCGTGGCAATTATCGCTGCTTACGACTATTAATAACAGGATTTTCTTGGCAGCAACGCTCCAGGAAGATCCTTTCCTCCTCCTCCTTCCGGTTTCACAGAAGGGTGGCATCGACGGTTCTTGCCATCGGTGGTTAGAAAGTAGCTCTCCAAGCCACGATCCATTGTACGTTCCAGCCCAATTTGCCATGATTATTTTACACTCGGTGAAATTCATTTCGTCGGGTGGGTTTGCCCTTCGGTGGTCTTCCCTTCTCTTGGAACTGCATAATGGATGAGTCGAGTATGAATCGACCATCGAGACATAAATACTTCGTTGACACCCTTCTTCGTTCGTTAGGATTCACAATCCTTTTACTTCGATCGAGAAGTAAATAGTTAAACGAATGTTTCCGAGTTCCTTTTAAAAAATACTTTCTGTTCTGTGTGCTATAAGTTGTTTTGTTAGAGAGACAGTGCAGTTAGAGGTCAGAGTCGAGCTACTTAAGATATAGATCTTAGTGGGTTATGTTCGTTGTATCTTCATGTTGCAAAAGCTGAGAATATCGAGAAGCTTTACGAACAGTCATGTTACGTCTTAATAAAAATTAGCATTAAAACAATTAATGCATCCGACGAACGATATTTACACAATTCTTCTTGCATCTGGAAAATATATTTGATTATATAAATATTTTCTTTATGTCAAACCACCGTCTTAACTTGAAAGGATGTCTGATAGAAAAGAAATTGGATTATTCAATCGTAATAGCTAAGTTTCCGCTGTTCATCCTTTCTCTCTCGATCTTTTAGACACATTTTAAATCACCATTCCATCTCCAAACCATGGAAAAAGCGTATAATTCGTTTAAGCGTGGCGATCGAAGATCACAGGGCAGAAAAAGGTCGTAAAAATGGTGGAAAATTTGGAGGAAATTTCTAGGACAAGAACCGATGTAGATACATGCAGATACAACGTCGATAGGAGTTGCTTGTCAAGCTTCCCTTAAGCCGGCTGCAAGAGACAAACTCTCCAACGAAGATAAGCTCTTGCTCATAGTAATTGAACCGCAGTTGCTCTAATCTCGACTGGACGTGTTTCCAGCGAGAGTCGCAAGTGCAAAGTAACGAGAGTAGTTAAGGCAATATCGCGTATTCTGTGGAATCGTCGAATTACGGAGTACTCGGAAATACATTTTAACTAATTGAACGTCGGCGAACTTCTGCCAGCGAAACGGTGAAATCTGACGCGAGTATCGGATTCCTCTTCGTTTAAAAATCAATGATAGTCATCAAATGGTGGAAATATTTCGAGTATGTATGTATATCGTTTAATACAAGAGAAAATGAAAGAGGAGGGCTATAATTGATGGTCTTTTTTTTAGTGGAAAATGGAGGAGAAAGAAACAAAGATCTGAGAATAACAATGACCACGAATTGAAAATAATTGTTTGTTGTAATTGTAATGTATAAATATGTTAAGTATTATATGGTAGATAAGATTTGCATAATGAAATATATAATATAACAAGATAGAATGAACAATTACACGCAATACTCTATTTTATGTAATTCTAGCTTTAAAGGATAGAAAATTTTCATGTAAAATTTTATTTTGTAGAATTTTGCAAAAAAAAAACAACGAACAATGTCAGCAATCACTGTTATTGCGCAAATATTAGAAATACAGGGAGTGTCTTAAGACGAAGGGTTGATGGAACGTCGCGCGACCAATCTGCGATATTGTCTATATTTTTCTGTCGTCTTATTCCCCCCCTGAGAGAGTAGAGAATAAAAAAAAAGTGTAAAACGGAGGGATGCAGAGTCATACTGCGACAAAATTGCCCTTCAGACTGAGCTTCATAACTGTGCGACAAGTTCGAACTAGCGAACAACGAAAATGAGAGTGCCTGACGTCTCGTACATCGCCATAATCCAGATGAAACCTGTAGGAATAAGAAATGAGAATATCTAGACAAAGAAATCACAACTACCATTTCGAGTCTATAGCACAAATATAAATTCGACTCTCCTTGCCTCTCTTTTTTTTCTTTTTTTTGACGATGAATATGTTTTCTTCGCCAATATTCTCACGTTTAATTCAGTTGAAAACAAAATATTTCTCATTTAACTCTCCTGCAGCTTGTTTAATCATTTTCAACAAAATAATATTTTTGTATCGTAAATTTCTTAAGTTCGGATATTATTATTATTAAATTTAGAATAAAATGTGGATAATATTATACAATTAAAGTCGTATAAATCTAAAAGTTATTGTGTATTAAATTTCTACTCCTTGATATCGTTGTTTTCGTGTTATTCCTTTGCTTAAGATTTTTCGAAATATTACATATCGAAATTTTGTCTTAATTAAATTAATATTGAAATATTAAATCCTTGATTTGTTGAAACGAGATTTAAATATAAAAATTCGAGGACTTCAGCGTGGTTAAGGCATATTAGAGAGTGAAATTTCTCAACACATTTGAGTAAGAGAAATCGAAAGTAGAAATTACAATCTTAATCAACTTCAGTTAATAGACATCTGTTTCCGAAAGATTAATTTAACTAGCATATAGATCCTCTTCATATGTATTAAATTATAATGTGAAATTAAATATGTTTCGTCTGTTCCAGGTGAGTACTTATACGAAATCATCTTGTGGATGAAGTATGCGACTTCAGTGAGTGTTTTAAGAACGTACATATTTTAATTGGATTTACTTTATTTAGTTTGTAATTTAAAATAATAGAACAGTGGATAAACATTGTTTGAAAATGTAGAAGTGTATGTAGAAAGTGGAATATTACTATAGCCAGAACGCTAGTTACTATGAAGTATTTTCAGGAATTAGGAGATTTTCTAATATTAGCTCGCCACCAATCTCTTTACAGATGAGTAATTTGATTGCTATATCAGAAACTGTGATTTTGCTAATAGTGTCGTCATGTAGTATAAATAACGTGTATTACATATTGATATCCGCATTAAATTTAATCTCAGAGAACGTAGTTAATTTTTAATATTCACATGAAAGATTGAACGTGTGCCAGAAATGTGTACAGCGAAGATACAGTATTAATAACAAGGAAGATTAATAACATTAAGAATGATACTAATGAGATACTACACTTTATCTGCTGAAAGCTGAAATGAGAGAAATATAATGACAAAGATATTCTGATTTTTATTAAATTAACATCTTATTCAATTTTAATAAACTTCTTCTAAGATATTTCAATACTTGTTTCAAAACATACTTTCTCATTCAACAATCATGCTATTCCTAACTCCCAATTCTACTCAATCGAATGAAATCAAAAAGTCAAATAGAGAGACCAAAATCGAGGAGACACGCGAATAACATCGAACAACAAAATCGAATACACAACGAATCGAAAGTGAACAGACACGTAAAAGGTATGGACGTTTTTCATCGACTTAACGAAGTCGTAAAATATAGTAGCTACAGCGTGTTCTCTAGTCCAAAGCTGAAGCACGAGAGAAAGAGAGAGTAGGGCGAACGTGTGTAGGAAATTGCCGAGCAAACAGAGACAAGAATGCACACGTGGTACAACGAACGTGTGTAGGAATCGTGGTTCATACGTGCGAATACACGCGTAGGTAGTGAGAATACGGAGAGCGGGTCAGAGGCAACCCGATGCATTATTCAACTCGGTCAACCCTAACTCACGCAAGACGCATCCTCATCCACCCTCGACCACATTTAGAATGAACCACGTTAACTACCAATCCGCGTGTACAAGTAAGCCTCAGGATGATAGTAAGCCACTCTCCGATCGCGTAGTACTCCGCTAGAGTTTAACGATACAAACAACTGCTTATCAAGAAGTTTCAGATTAGTCTACTTAGTGTCTTCAACTTAGTTTAACTCCACAGCCTTGATTTTTCAGCCTGAAAATTTCCGTGAGCGTGTGTTTGAATGTTTGAATGATGCAATTTCATCTTGGTTTCTTTTATATGAAAATATTTGTTTTCTTGTTGAAAATTCGAAGTGTTCGCTCTTGTGGTTTGGTGGATTATTTACTAATATGTTATAAATTTAGTATTATATAAAAGATCTGTCTATTCAATTTCATCATTTGGTTACAATCATGCTTTTAATGTTCGAATAATTTTCATTTCACACCCAGCCACCCTGTAACCAATTTTGCCTTTTTTCTCCGCTAGAATAAACGAATAACGTGTACCTACATCGTAAAAATGTCGAAAATAAGGTCAGCCGGAATAAACATTTGTACAAACTTTTTTTGATCATTTCTATGCAGTGAGTTCACCCCTGAAGTAATACATTTTATGAAATGCTCTGTGTGCTCGCGATCTTAATTTTCCTCATAGCACAAGCTTGCTGCGTTCGCTTTAAAACCACCTTCACGAGATAGAAAGATACCGTGTTCCGCTGAACACAAGCGAACTTAACGTGTCACCTACAAGAAAGCTTCCTATATAAATTATCATAAATGTCCGCTTGTATTACGCGTTATTCGACTTTTTTTCTTTTTCAAACTTTCAAGCAATGAAGAAGTAGAATTTAGTAATTGTTGTAAAAATTATTTCCAGAGTGACTTGACTTGTTAAGATCATCAAGATCAAATTAGCTTCTTTCCGAAGATTAAATTCAACTAAAAATCACGTTTTTCTCTTTTACTCTCAAAGAACTTTATTCTTTCTACATTCACAACATAAATCAACATTTTATAATAATTCAACCATTTGATTAAAATATACTCTAGATCTGTAGGCTTCCTTCTTTTTAAAAAGTTTACTGTCTATAAGAAGTAAAAGATCGTCGCTGTTGTTTATCGTTCACACGGTCGAGCGCACGATAGTAAGGGTCGAGAAAAATCGGAAGGAACTGGAAATGTTGGAGACAAGGAGGAGCAGGGTCGCTTTTGGGGGAGTTTGAAAAGTCCTTTGCGAGTCGCGGTCTGATTCGAGAGTGGTCAGGCGAATCGAAATGGGTATTTGGTATTCTGACGAAGTAACTCCGGCCTCTTTCCTCTTTTCCGCTCATCGCACATGCACGCCAACTATCTTCCGATCGTTCAAGAGTTCCCCGTGTCTTTCGTCTCCGAAGCGAATAAATATTTGCGACAACGACCAGACCACGAAACTCTTCATACAGCAAAGGCCGAAATAGAATGACTCTGCCTACTCGACTGCGCTTTCGTTTGCTTCTGAAAAATAGAAAATGCTCGACTCGTTAATATTAAACTCTATACACACTGTATAACGAAATGTATTGCAAAAATGAGAATTGTGTACTTTAATGTCTTACTAGCCCTATTATCGAGTATAAAAATTGCATACGTGCTACTTATTTACGTTATTAAAAAAAAGTTAAATAACATAAATTATTGTTTTGTCGGGGTATATAAAATAATTCGACGTAATTCAAAATCCATTCCAAAATAAATAAAAAAAGGGAGAGTACAACAAGTAATAAAGAAAATTGATTGAATTTCAGCTTACCTCGATTCACAGCGCCTTATCATTCAATTTATACGTCGTAGAACTCGAATTCCTCAGTGACCAAGCTACAATTCCTCCCCGAGCACCAACAATCGATAATCGAGCCAAAGAATCGGAAGACTCGTCCCAGCGACTACATTGGGTAGTTTCCAGTTTTTAATTAGCGTTTCTTTACGTAATTCGAAAAGCAATTTCTTAGCAAGTTAACAAACAGGACGATGTCTAGCTCAAGTCTTTGGCGGAGACTTCGATTTGAAGCAACTCGCGGTAAACATTCGAGATGCTCCAACTTTCCACACGGTCCCCTTCGCGACTTAAGACGAGAAAGGAGTCGTTTTCATCCTTAGCCTTCTCCATTCTTCTTTCCTTATCTGTCTTTTCCTTCGTGAACTATCACAAGTTCGCGAGGGCTATCGATTTGATCGCATGGCGAATTCGTATCAAACGAACCGATTGCAGAAAACTTGTCGAGAGCCCGACGAAATCCTTCCTTACCTCTTTCTCTCTCTCTCTCTCTCTGTCTGTCTGTCTTTCTAGTGAACCACCCTCCAATTCTTGCAGCCCTCTCCGCAACCGTGTTCTCTTTTTCTGTATGCTACATCCCTCCTCCGTTTCTTTCCCGATTGTCCTGGTTTTATTCCAGGCCATTGCCCTCATCGTCCTTCCTCGCGAGACGCTACAGGGAATATAGTAAAAGCTACGAGGTATGAATCAAAAGACCTCAAAGGATTGAAAACACTCTTACGAAGATGCTGTTCAGTTTCGATCACCGGTTAGCCGAATCCGGAACGCCGAGAAATTGCTGTATTCTTCACGTCCCGTGGTAAATGGCCGCGGTTTGTCGATCGAACAGACACACTTTCTGTACACCCTGTCGCAATGGTAGTTTTGAAGTCTTTTTCTATCCTGCGAATCCTGTATTTGGTGTTGTAACAGTTGTAGATTGTAGCAGTTTGGAAGATTTATTATATATCTGCCAATTGCTGTTAATATATCGAGTAGCTTTTCCAAAAAACTATTCGTTGTTTCAGTAATGAGACTTGTCGCGAAACGAAATCTTTAGAATTAATCAGGAACAACACTACTTTTAAACTTAGCTTTTGTATGATATATAATCCTTCTTTAATCTCCTATCAAGTATAACGCAGAATATATCTACTGTAAAAGAGGTTATGAAATTTCCAAACGACTTAATGCTTCAAAGATAAGTTTAACTCTTTCGATGAATAATCGTAGGTTTAAAAAAGAAATTCGAACATCGCGCCTCTTGGCACTTTGTTTTTGCGAGATATCGGGCACGGACAAAGAAGTGCAAATTTCAGAACTTAGACGTCATTAAGCGAAGAGTGGCAGTCCCTCGAAAAGTTTTATCAGTTTATTCAGGGTAATCTCCTGACATTAAATTAATGAACGTCGTGGCTCTTGTTTTGTCACGTGGTTTTCTAAGAGCAAACAACTTCGGAGGCAAGGAAGCGGGCTCCATTTTACCCTAAGGATGAACATTTCCTGTGCCAACGCGTAATTTTGGAAGCAACAAGAAATGAGCTCCTTTATTTTACCCTTTAATTTACCTATAAATCTCGCAATACTACAAAACTTTACGAGGGTTCAACTGAATAATTGAATTATATAGGTAGTCAGTTGCTTTTAAATTGCCACTGTACCGTACATTGTTACGAGATAAATTAGACCTGCCGCCGACTTCTCTGTATAGTTCCTGCTTCTCCCTCCTTTCAAATTAGCAACCTTCATTCCACGCTTACGATTATGGGCATAAAATGTCACTTTCATTTGTCACCAGCTTAAAATCTAGGTTTATGGAACATGTACCATTCTATCGGATATAAAGTTTTTCATGATCTTATAATTCGTTAACGTTTTCAAAGGGTGTGTTAATTGAAAATTATTTGATTTTAAAACAGACACGGTACTTACTTTTTACTGTCCCTTTGATCTGTAGTTTCGCTGTTTTATATTGTAACTTGGTCCAATTCTTGGAAATTCTGCGTCTGTTTAATATTCGAGGACTAAGTTCTGATACCTGCAGCTATTTCACGTTTATTACTTTCTGACGGTAGATTACATTCGTACGTTATTATTATATCAAATTATATAAAAAATTCAAATACAAAAATCGTTATCGCTAGACTGCAGGTGTTTAAGTGTTTTAAAATATTCTTATAATATTATTCTATTGTTTTAGTAGAGACACGATTGAATCTTTTATGAATATTGAAACTTTGGTAATCGTCAGTTTTCTATATAGAAGATATTTTTGAAAACTTTCGATAGAGATAATTTGAGATAAAGAAAGGAAAGAAATTTTTCTCTCTTTGCAATGTAACGCTGATGATCCGGTCGTACTGGAAACGAGGTCATCGTTCTTCTTCTCGTCGATCGGATCATGGAGCACTAGTGAAATACAGCGAACACTAGATTGCCGTACAACGAGATCGTATACAAAATTCACGTAATCCTGTCGACTTTTAAGATAGCCTTTAAATCATTTATCTTCGTATCGTGCTTGATCGAACGATAAATATTTATTAATCATACTCGAAGAAACGTATCTACTTACGTACGATACCTTGCTGTGTACAAAACTTGCTGCTATATATTTCCGCTTGTCATATTAAAAATTGAAAGATCTTAGCATGCGTATTTTTATCTCAAAAAATTTAGTAGAATCATTTCATAATTATAGAAAAGCAGAACAATTTTTCACTAAATCGTCTCCTAAACTAGGATCGAACTTATTAGATATTACGTAGAACTCACGTATTACCCATTTGCATGCAGTTTTCTGACTGAAAACACAATAATATGCAAATGCGGTTCATTATATCGAAAAGAAACAAAGGACGCATCGACACAACTTTCCAACTGAAACTTTAGAGAATAGTTAGCGAGCTCGCATAAATTCGCACCTGAAATATTTTCTGGAAAAGGAGGAAGGAAGGTCTGGTGGCTCGATGGCTTTTGCACGTCCTTCAGAACCTCGGCCCGTGTTGCCGATAACATCCTAACATCCTTCAAATCCAACGAGGTGTACACACACGAAACACGCCTGAAAGCGGAACTCATCGACGTTGGTCGACACACACCGATGCACATCTCAAGCCCCGGTACCCATCCATCTTATACACGCGTCTCTGAAGAAGTTTTATTCTGTACGTTTCCAACCCTCTGGCCTATCTTCCTTTGCGCGCGATAACGTCAGCCTCCGCAACTGATTGTGAGAGAAGGATGTCGCCCTCTATACGGAATTTCCTTCTACGTTTCGTTCAGGATCATCCGAGACAACTTAAATCTTCGACATATTCCTCGTGAGTTCACATCGATGCCCTTTTATTACGTCGTACATCTTGTTATATCGTTTATTTTTTCTTTTAAACCCTTTCCTCGATAGCGATAATTATTATGGTATTTATGCATACGCCTAATCGTTCTAAGAACGCCTCTTACAAACAAATGAAATATTTAGGTTATCATAATACCTTTATCTAAGTCAGTAAGGTGAGCTCTGCGTAATGTACTATTTCTTCTTTTTATATATTAAAATAACTATTTCTCCATTTATAGTTTTCAAAGCTTTGAAAAAGACGTCTCTTCTTCCCATTGAATAATTCAATTTTCTTTTTAACTCAAATAGAGAAGATAAGGGAATTTGGACGAGTTTCCCTCTGGGAATGATCGATGCAGAATGAATGTGCATGTATGGAAATGCTGGCTAGGAGTCGTCACTATTCTAGGAACGCTTTCATATTTACATATTCGTAGATTGCTTCAGTTAAGTCTGTGCACGATACAAAAGGACGATAGGATAATGGCTCTTACTGATGCATATGTAAATCAAAATCGAATTACCTCGCTGGATCTTCCCGAAGCATCTTTCGAAAAGATGACTTGTAGAGGAGTAAATAGGACAGAATCTGACGTTTAAATATTTATTAACTGTGACTATCTTTCACAGACTTCTTTATTTAAATACGCCACAAAGGCACTCGGCAATTTTGAAATACTTCTATCATGCGGGTTATTGAAAATTTAAATTTGAACGAAAGGAGAGAAAATCTGGCAAGAGAACATTCTATTTTCTAATATATTTATCGACAAAACATAAAAAGATAAAATAGAATAGATTATAAAACTGGCTGAAAAATGAATGACACTACGCTTCGCTACGTTGAGAAAAGGATCACTTTTCTTCAATTTTCAGTGATTTCGCCTCATCTCGCTCGCTTTCCCTTTCATACGGAACAATCGTATAAATATCGGCACACCACCGATTCTTCGAAAGATCATCCTCCTTTCTTCGCCAGAAGTCGACATTGAAGAGCAAGTAGGATGAAAACAGAGCGTAGACAAGATTCTCAAAGCCTGCCTTCCTTGCTCTTTCTCTCTGGTAAACGAACTATTCCAGAGCCCCGCCTCTATTCCTTCCATTCTTTCCTTGACTGCATTTGTTCCTTATTAGATATTCCGTTTTATTGAACGAAGCCTAGAAGCCTTCCTTCCTGACGCCCTTTCTTGCATCCTTTTGCTTTGCTTCAGCTACATACGAGGATATATTCTTCTTCTGTCTTCTTCTTTGCTCTCTCCAAACCCTCTTTGGTTCCTTACTTTCCCTTCGATGCGAAACGCGCGGCTCCTCGTCCACGACATCATTTTATTCCGCGTCTCGAATTTCAAACGTTATTATTCACCCTTCCGCGAGCCCCTCCTGCGAATCTTAGATCTTTCTCGTAGAGCATTTCCGGTTAGGTGCGCACCCGGAAGCCATTCTTTCCTTCTTCTTCTCTTCTCTTCGATTCGATTCTTAGAAATGTTTCGCTCGGGCTATAGTCGTCGATTCCATTTCTTGTTCACGCGCGGGGGCGTCCCCGACAGGGAAATTTCTTTGTACATTCAATCGGGGATCAGAAGTGTATTTTGATGAGGAGACAAAGCCCGGGTTTTATCGTCACTCCGTGAGTTGAAGCGTGAGCGATCATGGATATAGTAACGTAATGCGATCTCTCCCGTCGTATCACTCGTATACTCGCATCGTAGTCTACATAGAAATTAATCTGTGTGAATATTATGTAGAACCTGTTTTATTTTACAAGTTAAATTACATTGTGTCTCTTATTTATGTCTACATTCGATTCTATAACGTAGAATGTGCATTTTTTATGCAGAGGCATGGTTAAGTAGCCTGTTAGAAATATTATTTTTAAAATAAGAATATAAATTTTTAATTTGTAACGAAGAACTTAAGATAGAAATTAGTAGCTAAAGAAATGTAGTTTTACACTCACTATTCTATTATCGGATAATAAGGAAAAAAGGTAGAAAAGAATTTTTATTATTTTCGCGTGATCTATATTAACAGTACAGAAAAGTGAGTCACTTGCAAGGCAAATATTTGATATTTTTCCATATTAGATCAATCGAAAATTAAAAGCTTTCCCTTCGACGAAATAACGAAATTTTATCATTTTATCGATAGGAGAAGACTACGCGCAATACAACGTCAATCACAAAGGTGTAGAAATTAAAGCGTAATATCGTAACATTGGAAAGTATAGAGCGTCGTCACTTTTTGCTCGCGGAGAAGAAGGAAGGAAAACAAACGAGTTCTTCCTGTAATTCGAAACGATAGAACACTTTTAAAACGAAGTTACCGGCAACAATCTCCGATAAAATGTTTCTAAAGCTCTCTCGTTACTTAAGCTGTATAACGATATTGAGTGTCACTGGCATGTTCTATGCCCGTTCTCACGTAATAAAACAATTTCATTCACGTTCGAATGAAATACCGTGAACGGCCAAGAGACCGATGGTGGATCGATATCCGAATGATATTTTATACGTGAAAGCTTCCGAAGGTAGCGATAATAGTTGTTTCTAAACGTGTCAATGTTTTCGAATAATTTATTTGCGACTAAATAACGCACACATCACGATGAAATACATGTATCGGCGCTGACGATCAACAAACGAAACATTATTTATAACTTCTATTTATCTCCAACACAAAAGCATCTTCGCATTAAAACTATTTCGGCGATGTTAATTTGTATCTTTTAAAATCTTTCTTCCCACTAGCGAGTAACTCGTATAATTGCCATTTCGTTAAGACAATATGGTCAGTTTAAAGGTAACTAAAAGAAGTCAGAAAGTGAACAATCAATAGTCAACCTCTAAAACCTTCCAACTCATTAAACCCAAATGCTCAAATAATAAAACAAGAATTCGAAACGTGAATAATCAATATCAGTCAACCCTCCCAGATTCCTCAATCTCTTTTCCTCCCTTCAGCTTCGAGAATAACGAACGCAGCAATATCTGATCATCCTAAATTGGTCGTACCCTTTTCACGGTGCTCTTGATCCAGGCAATCGTCCTGAAGCCATCATCCAGGAGTGACCCCAAGAAAGTCGTCCCTGTGTATCCTGTACGTTTTGTTCCTCTGTCCATTCCTTCAATTTCTTTTCTCGCTCGTCTCTGTTCACCTTCGATACGTATTCCTTCCTGGATTCCTTCTCCACTCACATCAGTCGTCAATCTTTCCTCCTGCATCTATCGTCTTTTCTTTTTCATTTTCTCTTACATTCTACGAGGCTCTGTCGCTTTTTCTTCACGTTTTCCCCCTTGGACCTTCGATTCCCGCGTTTCTCACCTGAACAGCCGATTATGTCAGTCGGAGTTAAAGCCACGTTTGTTTATCTGATCCCACGTTATAACTACAGACAGACAGGCTACCGGTGGCTGCTCCGGGCGCTACCTCTTGCGTATTCGAGCGAGACGAGCAGAGATAGAAGATAAGAAGAAACGAAAGAGAAAGAATGAGAACAGCGTGCTCCGTAATGTCGCTCGAGGCGAGGACGCCTCTCCTTCGGAAAACAGTTTAGTTACGATGAATGGAGCGAATGAATCACGCGAACCAATTAAGGATTACAGTAGAAGATAGAGAGAAAGCAAGAATCGAGGCTGCTTCTTCACGCCTGCTTAACCTTCGCTGGCTCCCACTTAATTGCAACTGCTAAATATACTTTCCTCCGATCGAACGTTCCGTAAATTTTCCTCGAACGCGTCCAACGAACGTTGAATCGCGAGTTAAGTCGACTTTCGTAATGCCCCGAGCAGTCAATTGAGTGTGTCGTGGCCATTGTGGGTCTGCGTGCAATAGCCGAGGACGATAGCTTCTATTTAGTCCTGCTTCGTGTTCACGGTATATAGTTAGGTTTATCTTTGCTAATTACAAAATGTAATTGTAGAACGTGAGTGTGGATAATATCTATTATCTATTATCTATTGGTAAAATCGATTGGTAGACGCAGATTTTGCTATTAAATGGAAAGAGAACTGTTCTAAGCGCAGTATAATTATTCCTTTCGTTCGTTATTTATACCATACAATACCCTTACTTACTTATTTTTCCATAATTTGATATTTCATAGTATTCCAATTTTCCTTCTCAAATTGTTGCAAATCTGTCATCTTGGTATCGTATTCAATCATCAAAATTGTGAGTCTATGCTGCATAGACTTACGATAAATTTAAACAAGGTGGGTGTTGCAGCAGTTCCGTTTATACGTCCAGAATCAATTTAGTTTATCTGTTAATCTGGCAGTTTATCTTCAACACGAAGCATTCGTCTATGTTTTTCCTCTGTTTTATCTCTAACGAGATCCACATGCCACGCATTATGACTTTAATACAGTGAAGCACCAAGCGTTTAAGCTTATTCGATAGCTATGTGATTTCAACAACATTTGTTTTCCGTTACAAGAATTTCGGCGAACAGGATGAATTTTATTCAAGATTTTTCAACGAAGAATGATATTCCGATCACGTTGTACTTTCATTTAAGAACGAATTACATACATATATAATCACATCACCGACTCTATGCTATCCTCCTCTAATAATCTGATCTAGGTAATCAAATTTAATTTTATACTCCACTTCTTTCGTAGCTGAAATAAGAACGGACCTAATCTACTGCTGTTGGTAGTGCTCGCGTTACGTCCTCGAGCGGGCGTCCTGGAGAAGAGGGTATTTGACGCGAGAAGCCGACACCTCTTCTTCCCCGGTCTTTTCCTACGGTGGCACTGGTGGCTCGCGCTCTCTTCTCTGGGGCGCGGAGTGCCGATTTAGGGGATGAAACACGGAAGTAGGTTCGCGTGTACGCTCACATAGGTGCACACGCGTTCCTGTGTGTACGTAGATGGACAGGATAGGGCAACGAAGGGAGAAAGGGGTAACAATGCCAACGAGGACTACGAGCAGGACGAAAACGTCGACGACGACGACGACGACGACGATGTCAGCGACGGTCGTTGACGACGGCGCAATGTCGCCACGGTGTCGCACGCATGCGCCACGTAGAAGTAACAGCCGCGGACTCGGGTCGAACCGGGAAGCCAGTCAGTGTATTGCCAGCTCCTGAACCGCGAACGCTGAACTCGCACATTCCTATATAATCGCGAATCTAGCCCCTTACTGGCCACCGCACACAGTGTTCCGGTTTCCTCGCGACAGACTCGAACCATCGACTACGCCTCGAACTAACCCAAATCTCTCGACCCTCTGACAATATCATTCTTCTTTTATGATTCTCGTTGTGATTTCGTTCAATGTAGGAGAATCGAGATCAGTGGAGAAGAATAGTGCAGGACATTGGCGTGTACATGTGTTGTGTGCCTTCCAGCGGCAGGATACACCGGCTGTCTTTGGATATATGTAGCTACCTTCCCGTGGCACGGATTCCTGCGACTGCATTGCACAATCGGCCTGTAAATCGACAATCGTGTTTCGTATCGATAAATCGGTGCTTACTATGATGATGATCATTATTATGGTGATTTGAGAGTGTGTGCAGTGCTCGTGTGCAATGACACAGAGGGCAACCGCCGGTGTACTTATAGGATCTTAAATGTACCAATTAGGTGAGTGACGCATTCTAGCGGATCTTTCACTTTTTGAATCTCCTACGGAGACATGACTTCGTAGATTAAGTATTGTATGTTAGGCATGTATATACCAGTTATTACGAATATTTAACCTACTAATTGCGTGACTGTTTTTTGAGCATTTCTGAATTTACAAAGTTCCTATAGAAACATAGTTTCGTAGATTAACTATGCTGTGTTAGTACGTAGATATATTGAGTTGTTAGGATTTTGTTGGTAGTGTGTTTGTTACTTATGGTCAATCGCGCGCTCTTTCGGTGTTTCTTGCCTCCCCACCACGCCCAGAGTTTAAGCTCGTTCGTTGTCCCGAAAGTTCGAACTCGGCAAGTTGACAAGCGCTCGGTTTTTTTAATGCGAGACGTGATTGCTTTATCTCGCGTTCCAACTGCCGATTGATGGACAATTGGTGGGTGAAAATGGAGCGCTAAACTCGCGATTTCATTCAAAGGACATGCAATTAACTTTCATATACATAGGAACAGGAGAGAACGGAAGAGCACGTTTACCAGTAGCATTATTCATTAAGGTGTATGGTATTATGGTTGAAACTATAATGAGAGAAACGACAAACGTATGACTATACTTATTAATATTCAGATGTGAAACAACAGTTATATATATAATACACAATTTGTTAATTTCAATTTTGCAGTGAAGGTAGATACAGTAAAATCATCACATGATTTGGAACGAGTGAATTGTGTATTAAAAATACATTCAATTATATGAAAGATATCTTAATATCTTATAATTTTTTTCTCATGGTGTGAAATAGATATACATGCATTAGATGAATTAATTTTATAGGCATATGAAAATATAATGTGAATTTTCGTCCGTCAATTTTTTTTAGGTTTCGTTGAATAGTCGATGATAGTTCGATTCTGTGAATATCCGAGTGTTCAAATTCTTCGAGAAATATGCATTTGTACTTTCTTAAATTTCTGATTGTCACTTCTAATTATACTCCTAATTACTGAAATTTCTAATTGTTGTAATTTTATATAATTAGTGGATGATTGCGTCATTTGTGTCATTTTGTGATACATTTCTTGAAAATATTCTCATTCTTAAAGAAAACGTAGAATTAGTATCTTTTAAAGAAAACATAACATAAGAATTACAAATTTATATTTCTCATAAATTTGAGCAAAATATCTGAAAAGTAAATATGAAAATAATAAATTATAAAATATGTGGTGACTTTTACGGTAAATTTTTTTAAATATTCGCATTAAATATACTTATTCTGAGCTGTTATCGGATATATTTGCACATATCAGGACGAAAACAAAAATTGATTCTTGTTCGTTCACGGACACGCTGTAAAGTAAATTTGTTTAGAAGCAAGTTCGCTGACGCTGGACATTCTTGACATTCGCGTTAGAAGAAACGTCGACCTGCTGAATGTTTCGTGAACAAGTTCGTAGAAGCTTCTTAGCGTGGTATTTTGCTTCGCGTGAAAGCTCATACGACGATGTGAAAATATTGAAAAGTCGGTAGTAAAGTTTGATTAGAATATTCTCAATAAAATAACGAAAACATTTTTCTTTATCTTCGTCACACTCTTCGAATTATTTTCGATTCCATCAATCAATGGGGTTTTCCTTTCAATTAAGTTTGATAAATTTTCATCCTAAAGTGTTAAGAATCTGTTCGTTTGTTGAGTGATTGAAATAAATAAGAATCAGATGTTGCTAAATCCAGAGAATAAAGTGAATGTCATAATATTTTATCTAATGTTGTTTTCACTACGTGAAACTAATATGACCATGGTCATGTTGAAACAGAATTCAATTTATAATTGATCATCATCGTATTTCAACTCAATACCCATGAATGCAGTGTTGTTGCTATTATTACGATATTGGAAACGCAAGCGTGTTTCATTCTTTTTCAACATGACTAACATTGAATAAATATCAAAAATTGGCATGTTATCAATATGTGATGGTAATATTGAGGAAAGAACGTTGAAACATGAATTTCGTAAATGGGCAAACAATGCTACTACTTTTCCAATCGCGTTGTGCTGGAATTAATTAAAGAGTTATATTAATTGAGTATATGGCTTGCAAATGTACACATCAATGCAGATATGAAAACAATGTGTCACTATATAAAAATCATGTGTGTCTTCTGTTTTTAACGCGCTTTGTATCATTTCGATCCAATGTGTGTATTTTTCTCTAATCAAAATAATTTTTGGTTGGAGGAACACGTGAAAAAAGTTGTGCTTTTTTTTAGAAATTAATTCATCACTGAAAAAGATTGAATTAATTAATAAATTTTAATTTTGAAAGAACGATGCGTTACAGGCGGGCGACCTATCGGTGGCATTTAAATGGAAACAAACGCGACGCGCGTTTTCGCTCTTCAAAACGACAGCACGTTCGGTTCGGCGTGCGGGTAGCGTGTCACACGTGCCGTTGGCAGCTACGAAAATAGTTGCGCGAAAAATAATGACCCGCGTTCAGCCACGCGAGCGCTGCGAAGTAGAAACGCGAAATTGAGCAGGATATGGTAATAGCGGCGAGGGCGTGTTAGCCTCCGGCCACACCATTAGGCTTCTTGTCACGTAGAAAAACTATACGCGACGCTAGAATTACTAATAAAATTCTATTGTTCCAAACTTTCGATCTTTGTAACCAGCAATCGTTTTTACTACACGTTCAATTTAGTCATAGACTTTTTTGTATATTTGTTCGTACTGTGAATGGCAAATGACCCTTTACTAACACTTTCGTTATTATTGATGTGTATCGCTTTAATTGCCTAACAATCAGTTTTTATCTTCGTTAAGTATATCTTTCGATCAAATTGTCCAATAAGGGAAACCTGTATGAAACCGTATACTTACAGTTCTGAGTCCATAATCTTTTAATTTATGAAACAAGCGGTGCAATTAAGATTGTATTTACTAAATACCTCCATAATGAAAGATCAAGACACTTAAAAACACAAGAAACTTGATTCACTGCAGTACGTGTGTTTTGTAATAAGCTTCCAGTGAAAAACGCTTGAATGTGGTAAAACGTAATTGCCAAGGGGCCGCCGGTTTTTTTTTTATTTTAATTAATTATGGAGATAAGTATGATAGACGGTTTTGTACAGCTTTCTCCTAGTTGTGGACGAGAGTGTACATGTGGGAGTTGTAAAACGATTTCGTAATGAAACTTGTTAGAAGGTGAACGTTGACCGGGAGCGATACGGCGCGAATAAAGCCAGCGGGTGTTAGAATCGAAGAATGCATAAATATGTAGGCACACGCGGACTACATTTGCATGTCGATGCTATCGACGATGGCTGGGTCGACGACCGGCCAGTTAAGTATTTTTAATAGGCGGTCAGACCAAAGGAGCGCTTCGTTCTCGTATTCACTGATCCGTTCTATCAAGAGCAATTGATTGCCATGCTACCGAGAAGCTAATCGCAGTCATTTGTCGTTGTTCTCAACTTGTCCCGCCGTCAAATAGCATTCAATCGTCTTAAGACTATCGGATACGTCCAGTCTTCGTGAATCATCTGCAAGCATCCAAGCCTGTCTTCGAATCTCTGGCCACTTTCTTCGCTAGATAAAGAACCGAGGTAGAAGCACGATCTTCGACCTTTCACCTCCAACGCTTCCTCCTCATTCTTTCCAAATGCCTGTTTGTAAATGCGCACGTCAATATCGAACAATATACATACATATCATTTCTTGTTAGGATGTCGTTTAAGGAATTATTAGTTACAACTATAGATAAGCCTAATAAGTGAAGAAACATCAATAGTAAATATAATGATGTAAATAACGTTCTATGAGCTGTTTTCTATGTATCGAGTGTCTTATTGGTAGTAAAAAGATTATTTAATTATTTTAAACAATAAATTAATTTATATTCACTGAATAAAGTAGATTTTCCAGCTGATTTGTTTGAAGCAGAAAGTTTAGAACCTGAATAAATAATTTCTCATAAATAACTTACGTTTAGATTTTCAAAGATATCTTCAATCGTACAATTAACACATTTAAAATCCTAAGTAATAATTATTAACGGAGAGTGTAATATTTGATTTTGAGTTAACTGACCATCGACTATCCTATAATTTCGGAACAAATGCTTTCGCGCCCGCACGATTAACGCCGTATTCGAACGTACAAACAACAGGCATGATGTTAATTGATGCCAGGTCAATTACGTAGTTCGCAGACGTGTCATTAACTTATAGTCCCCGGTTGAATTGCATGTTTGGAGAATATTCTATTACGGATGAAATGACTTAACCCTGTCGCTTACACAATTAGTTGAGAGATTTTAATTTCTGATTTAACACGTTTTTCATCGAGGGGCTTGTAAAGCCTTCTGTTTCTTCTCATTGCGTGACTATTTACTTGAAAAATATAGACGTATTTTATTAGCTTTTTTGTAGTTTGAAACGTATATAAATGATCTGATGAAAGAATCGAATCTGATCGCATTTTCTATTAGAATACTATCTTCTCTTTCTTCTATAAATATCAATCAGTGTTTAATAAACCAGTCGTTCTAAAATGTAGTTAAAAAAGTTCTGTCTTTAATAGATTAGTATTTTAGAAATTAATTCATCATAATGAGAATATTCAGTTTTTTCTTCTCCATTTATCTTTATACGAGAATTAGACAAACACGACAAAGAGCCACAAAAAACTCTCGACCTCAAAATATGCCAACATGAGTTTATGGTGTTACGCAAAAAGCATTGAAATTCCCGTAGCCAGTTAAATTATCGAGGCGCGTCGACAAAGATATTTCGTTGCTTAGTAAATATTCATTTCGAGAGCATCGATCGTGAATGTAATCGGGCAGCTTAGCGTCTGCTCCAGGTTCGAAACAGTGACCGACATTTTCTCTGTCCAAACTGCACAGAAGAGTGAAGCGAAAAAAATCAAAATTATACGGCAACTTTCTAATAGTAAAAAAAGCTCACTTCTACTCTTTCAGATTAGAGGTTTAATGTAACAGTGCTATACTTCGTTCTCCTCTACAACCTTATACTCTAACTAATCACGACGAAAATATCTCGTTTTTCTTCCTTTAAACATCTTTTGTACCCAGAATTCATCGATGCAAAGCAATTTCTCAAGAAAGTGGGATACTTTACATCGGGGTTGTACAAAAATAAAAGGGTTAGAGGAAAGGTATCGATAGAGTCTCTCTGTCAAAGTGCACTGTTTCAAAGAAAAGAGAAGAGAGTAGGTGAAACGTAAAGTCGGAGGGTGAGCGTCAGACCGAGGGAAACGACGGTTGTAGGCTTGAGGACGACAGATGAAGGTGAGAAGAGGGACGTACGCAGCGGACAGTCGCGTTTAAAAATGCAATCAGGATAATAGCGTGCCTTGAAGAAGGAATTCCTCTTTATTTCTCTGTTTCCCCTCTTTAGTTGGACTCTATGTCTCCTTTCGAGGCCCTCCCTCTTCATCTCGCCGACTTACTTTGCTTCCGGCGCGTGTTTACTCACGAACAAAGTCCACGTTCCTCAGCTTTAATTTGTTAAAAGCACGAAAGACAGTAGCTGCGGAAATTGGAAGGGTGAGAGAAATCACGCGTGCAAATTTGAGAATTTTTATGGTGGTTACGAGAAATGTATATAGAAGCGTGGAAACATCGTATAATACGATAGAAAAGCTTCAATGAACGTTGAATAACACTGAGAAGTGTTTTCGATACGGTTGAGGACTTAATCATTCTTTATAACGATAACTCTCCGTTGGCTCAAGTTTGAAAAGAATTTCATACAATTGTCACGAAATAAAGCTTGAACGAGTGGTACAGTTTTTACTAATCCTGAAACATTACTTTCTTGGCAAGTCGAACTTTCCATAGGAAGTTTTCTCAACAGGAAATAAACTTCTGTTATTTTCAAGTGGCATAAACTCTAACCGTGAACGTTTGCCCAAGGGAAACTATGTAACGATTACGCTGTGGGAGAAGTTGAAGAAATACCGAGCCTTAGATTACGATAGTTTATGTTGAAACTATTCCTTAACATAATTCTCGTTAGGCAGAAAAAGAGTAACAGGAGAAGTGCAGCGATTGCAGTAAATATTAATGTTTTATTCCATCCATTGTAGTGCTTTCAACACAATACAGATTTAAAAAAAAATTATACGTTAGAAATTAGAAAAAAATTAGATAAGAACCGTAAAAGAGGAATTTTTATCGAAAAGTTTTTGTATTTTGAATAGTATGATTAATAATCAATAGGACGTTTATATAAATTCATATTTTTATAAAGATAAATAAGAAGTTAATGTTTATGTTAGATCGGTATATATCAAATGTCGTTTTATACAATAAATCTTCAGTTGCACGTTTTTTCAAAATATCGTATATTTATTCAAAAAAGTAACAGTTAATTTCCTTCTTCATATAGAGATTACAAAGCGCGAATCTTATGATTCGGCACACCGGCGGTCACCGCTTATGATTAACCGTAATCGTTACGATCACCGTAAGGGAGCGCATCGCGCGGTTTGAATTCGCGAAGACATGACAGCCGAACATGGCGGATACGATATTGCTATCGTCTACGTATTTAGTATTCTGATTCACAATGAATGTAGTTGAGAGAATTTACGTGAATGATTTGTGTGAAGTGATAATGGAATACGTGAACGTGTATTTTAAGATATTAACGTTGTGAGTACAGGTTAGTTGAGTCGGAAAATGTAAATATAGATTGGAATCTGCGTGTTTTGGTTATGTTTAGAAATGTGTTTAGGGTGTGAAATTTTTAAGAACTGTGATTGAAAGCTCTGATTGCAGTCTTGAGAGGTGTGATTGAGATGCGGGAGAATGGATTCGAGATCAATTCCCGAAAATAATTCTGAATAAACGAAGAAAATATTCTACACGAGGTACATTCAACATACAATATATAGTCACATTATATACATATATATTTAGGAAAAATCGAGCAAAACAGAATCTCACAATGCTTATAACACACGATATCGAATATGTATACATTCTTTTTAGTGTAAAATAATTCTTGACGGTTTAGTAATTTGTTAATGATAACTCGAGTATTATGGCGCACCAACTTCAAACTTCAAAGAAACGACATTTCATACATTTGCATTAACCTACATACACATAATTAGCGACGTTACTGTAATACTGAATACATGAATTCTTTTTACTATAAGATAGTAAATAATTCGTGAAGATTGTAATAATTTGATTATTCGTTTTTACGTTTAAATAATTAAGAAATTTAATTGAATTACATGTACATAATTGACGAATCTATTGTAACATTAAATTCTTTTTAATATGAAAGAATCCTCGAAAGTTTGAATAATTTGTTAAATAATAATTCAATTGTGTGTAGCGTATCAAATTCAAGCTTCAGGTAAACTACATTTTCTTCCTCAAAATCCGGTAAGCAGATCTTATTCTATACTCTCATTGATCGATATGGAGCGCGTCTTAAATTAGTCTGTAATATTGTAGGGGGTGATAAAGTTGATAGACATTATCGCGAACAGGGAGGTCGGATGTCATAGAGCCTATATGGCTGGGAGCAAAAGCCTTCCTATATTATTGTGTGTATCGTATACACACGTACACATATGCATACGCGTGTCACGTGCACATGTACAATGTACACATATGCAAGGCGTATGCTGTCATACCGATATGCACACGTTCGCGCGCATGCTTTGGTGCATCGACGAATCCGCGCCGCGACGCGACGTTTACGCAGCAGCCCGCTCGACGTCGTGCGAGCTCACTGCTTTTGATTACATACATGTACGTGTGGGTGTATAGACGTAAGTGTACCATACACTGTACACTGTATAAGATGTGTATCAGTTTTTATTTTTATGGAATTATCCCGAGGAGTCCGCTAAAATACTGCTTATATCATTGTCTTTCTATAATCATATACAGTATAGAGTATTCATTTTAGTTGAAGCCCTTTTCTTTTCATTGGTGTGTATGATATGTGTATGATGTGTGTATGATGGTCTATGGAATTTTGAAAATTTAATGGTTCGATGGGTTGAATGAAATAATGGCAAATAATGATTAGTAGACTGCGGATTTTTATGCAAATTAATGTTTCCATAAACATAACTAAGGCAATGAAACCTACGTAGAATCCACCCGCTAAATATTATAATGAGTATTATTATATTTTGAATATTTTATATATCCTTGCGTTTCATATGTATTATGCACATTTTTGTACAATTAGATTTTTCATAAATGTATAAAACTGCCGCAGGCTAATAATTAAAAAAATGAAAGCTAAGCGTAGCAAATTAACACAAGTGTGGTGTCAGCATCACATTTTACGTATTTTCAAGTGGTGGGATGCAAGACATTAAATGTTTATGTGACTTTACAAAATGTAATAATAAATAATAATTATATACTAATACGTAATACCAACACGATGTAAGGTGAAAATTCACTAGGATATCAATTTTTCATTATTGTATAATCAAGAATTTTTCTAAAATTTAATTTCATTTTGAAATTTTTAATAAAATTTCAAAATATAAAGTTTAGATTTCGACTTTGCTTTAAATCTGACAAATATTCCAAAGCCAGTAGAAGCTTTTTGATTCGTTCGTAGTATTTTTATTCGAATTATCTGTCTCTCATAGTCAGTCCGTCAAAGGAGTACAGCAAGTACATTAATTTCGGGACGACACCCCGAACGCAAACTTACACACATGTGCCTGTACACTCTGTCTGAATATGTACATATATATGTGTGTATGGTCTAGCGTATAGGTGGTCCGGGATGGTGACCACGACACGGTATATAGCTACGGCTAAACCCTGCTAAAGCTCGTAATGTATAGCCTAGCGCAACCCGTGCTACGCCCTCTGGCCAAACCCCACGATCCCTCTCTCTTCTCTTCTCTTCCTTCTTGTCTCTTTTACTCTCTTTTCCACGTACATAGTCTGTTTTTCTATTACTTTCAGTTCCTCGCCCGGAGTTTCGATGGCAACTAGAAACCACCCAGGACGATATTGAACTATCGCGTTGGATTTAACCAATCGTTCATTAATTACGTCGAATCGTTTCGATTTAGGTAGTTTAGCGTGGCATTATTGGTAGTTTAACCTAGTATTAACGCGTGAGAGTATGAATGTTATTTGAATGGAATGCAGAGAAGATGAGACTGGATGTTCCGCTGACGTGTTTGTGACTGTTGGAATTGCGGTAAAGGGTAACGTATGGATTAGGAGGGTTTGAAATAAAGACAGAAAGGAGAAAGGGTTTAAAAATGAAAATTGAACGAAGTATTATTGGTATTGGGATAGATATAGCTTTACGATCGTTATTAGTGCCTAACAAAATTGCTTTAGCTAAGTAGAATTTTAAGTATTAGGAAAGCATAATTTTAGATATTAAGTAGGTAAAATTTGTAATGTATTTAAATATTAGATACGTCGAATTTTTAGTATTATAGGACTTTTGATATAGGATTATTAAGTAGGTAGAATTTAGACATAGATAGATCAATTTTTAAATATTATGATTAAAATTTGTTAGCTTTGTGAATTTTTCAATAAATAAAACCATAAATGGCCTAATAATGGTTCTGATTAGCAGTTGATATCGAATAGGATGCAAGAAGATTATAGGTAATATGATAAATGAAAGATTAACGCTGCACCGGATGAAATATCATAACTGAACCAGGTTGAAAGTGCGGCTTACGATATCGTGATTCAGGCAGAGTAATGTACCGCTGATTAAATTATCAAAAGCGTTGAGGTTATTGGGGTGAAGGGTGGATAAGTCGTAGCCACTGCGGATTCCGCTTTACCGATCGAGGGGGAACGGCCTTAGTTCAATTAAAAATTTATGAAGGGTTCCCCAGCTTCTGTAGTTTCATTATGTACCGATATTAATATTTCAAGGTTTATCTCAGAAGCATCGTGACATTCTCTTTCTCTTCATACCTTTCGTATATTTTTTTCTTCGTGACGCTTGCACTCCCATTCAGAAATATTCAGACACTAATATTTTGCTTCTGTATAAGATCGATAGATCAGGTAAATTTTCCAATGGTCTTTCGTATGAGACAATAATTCTTAAGCGGATAATTCTCTAACCAACCAAACATTATGAAATTAAAAGTAATTAAGAACAATTTAATTGGAACAAAACATTAAAAATTAAGAGATGCATAAACAAAGAAATTATTGTATATATCCGAAAGATTAAAAATTTGAGTGACGACTTCAATTATCTTGCTTGGTTTATGGGTTGTAATTTCTCCATGATTTTCCAAATTTAGTTAGGTTTTTGTAAGCATTCCAAAACTAATAGACGAAAATGTGTAAGGTATCTTCTAACATCTCAGAATTTTGTCCACGCCCAGGGTGGGCAGAAAAGAGACGACCATGGGGCATCCTCCTAAGGGAAGGTCCGAAAGTTCCCACTTTTCTAGGTGGGGTAATTCCACCTCCTCGATCCTCGGTGATTCAGTGCGTTCACGGGAACGGTCAGATAACGAGTGAGTCTTTAAAGCCTTCGTTCTGGCATCACAAATCACGTTAGGATTAAGGGCGGCGGCACCGTCGGAGGTGGCAACGCCGACTCCAATTACGCTCACCGACCCATAGTCGTTTCCTTCTCCTTCGTCCTGTTTTCTTAAACCTGAATTTATTGTTTATTCCCCGGCGCTTTCGTTCGGCTCCGGTGTTTCTCATGGGAGACACGGTTAATAAATCTTCGTCGTGTTCCGCGTCGAGTAGGAAAACAAGGTTCTTGTCTTGGTTCCCCGTGGCCTTTTCCTACGCGTCACTTCCGGTGAGATCTTCCTCCGTTTGGAATCAAGTCGTTGCGTTCCCCTGAAAACACTACATCTCAAATTAAAGAAAACACGGACTGCTAGGGACTACGATATTTTCAAAGCTGGATAGAGCCAATTAATGTAACGCGCTGGAAACTAATTACATGGGCTCCAGAGTGTCCTTGTTGTTGTGTCTTGTCTTGAATTCTTTTTTTTGTGACTGAGTGAATGGGGGATAAAGCGTTTAGTAAAATGTGAGCGGGTAAGTGGATTATAAGATTAATAGTTTCTTTAATCTTGCTGTTTGATCAATGCGTATGGCGATTGTTCATTCATTCTAAATTTCTATATCTCGATATTCTATGTCCTTAAAATTCTATTATAAAAACATACAATTATGATAATTTAGAAATATAGAATACATCACGGTATTTATACATGGTACATACATATATAATCTTCATATCGAAACGATAATAAATTTGAAATTTAAGTATTTTTTAATCAAAATATTCTAAATCAATAACAACGAACAAAAACAATGATTTGTTTCGAAGTATCCGACTATATATGTGTATATATATATATATATATACTTGATATAAACGTGATATATACGTATATAAACGTGATACTTGTTGTATATATATATTGTGTATCACGTTTCCCCAACGATTCAAGGAAAATCAACTCGGCATGAGTACTTTCGCGTTCTTTTTTCTTTTATATCGTCTGTCGTTTTTCTCGTCAACCAGTATGTACCAGACAGGCTTGCACTTCGTCGATGGCCCACGGGTAAACCGTACCAGATATTGTTTTAGGGCTGCAATCTGAGCATCAGCGGGGGATAAATCTACAGGGACGTTTTGTTTCAGCTTCTTCCACTATCTTTCTCCTTTTTTTTTTTTTTTTTTTTTTAATACAATAACTCGGCGATGTTTTTTCTCCCTCTCTCATCTGGCTCTAGTATTTCTTTGTTTCCGATCCTCTCGTTTTTAACGGCATCATTTTATGGCGATACTAAATTTCGCTAGGTGCGTGAGACGAAACGATATCTAGCGGTTTCGAACTGAGTACAGTTTAAGAGTTCAATTTTCTATCGTAATTCCAAAATGCCTTTTGAGATTGCAAGGAAAATATTTGTGAGGTTTGCATCTATTTCGTACAAAACTTTCCGAAGTTAAGTTAAGGAATTGCGTGTAGGACACGTATGATTCTTAATTCAAGTTCATCGTGTTCACTCTTTCAAACATTTTTTCCAAATTTCGCATGATTACCTTGCATGCACGAAAAATCGTAATCGGTCAATCGCTTGTTTGATAATTTCAACGAATTAGCGCACCTTGTATGAAACCAAAAATTGTTCAAATGCTTATAAATAGGAGTGTACGTGTACCGACGCTAGTGGCGGACTCATCACCAATCCCCCGCGTAGAGTAAATCGAGGGAAATCGGCGATCTCGTTTCCCCGTTCCCTCTTTCACCCCTATCTACTTTCTTTTTTTCCCATTTTGTTTCATTTTACCAGCGATCGAGCCGCGAGGAAGGGTAGCGCGAACGCGAACGGACGAGAGGTATTAAAACCGGTCTAATTGACACCGATAGGGAAATTTCGCTGTCCCAGTTACAATTGCCTCGACGTCCCATGTAATTGGCGTGGTCGTTTGAAAAAAAACAGACAAAAAAAAAATACCAACAACGAAGTTCCTGCAATCGGTCCGCGGCTACTTGATTTCTTTCATATTTTGTAATGATTTCAATTGATTGTGTCTCGAACACGTGTAGATTGGTTTGCGAAATGTTCGTTTCGATTCGCAATTATCGTACTAGTTTCAGTACTTGATTTCGCGACATGAAATAAAAATTGTGTCATCGATTTAACCGCGCGCATGGAGACATTACAGTGCTTGTCGATTTGCGAATAAATAACTTTGTTACTTTGGAAAACGTGATGCCTCTATATAAACGCGTTACGTTACTGATGTCACTGTTATGCAAGGACTAAATTAATGTTTCGTAACAAAATAGAATTTAATGTTTCATGTAAGTGTAGAGATATACAAATACCCATTTTTCGTTTTCATAGGAATCCTTTAGGTTTTCAATTAACATTATGGAAAGTAATTATCTTTTTATCTTGAGAGATTTCCTTTCTGATATCTTTCTGATATCTTTCTGATATCAGATACAAAAAATACAAACTTTCAACTTTTGATGAAAAATAAATTTCTTCTTTATCAGTCCAAATCTCTTTCACAACATTTATAATGAATTATTGGGTACTTGTAGGATATTTACACTTTTTATAAAGATTTACTCATACATATTTTGAAAAATCTGAAATATTCGTTTGTCTATTTTGTTACCAATTATTCTTCGTTCTCAAATAATATAATGTCCTAATTGAATTACTAAAATGAAAGAAAGAAAAAGGGGGGACGATAAGAAACTAATCGGAAATAAAGTCGTGTTTAATACCTGGCAGTTGGTAAAGTGAAGAGCTCGCTAATCTTACTTTCGCCAGGAGTTAATTAGACAACGAGAAAAACGTGTTACGCAAGGTGTATTGGCAAGCAGCGAAAATTTGTTGCGGATTTGCATATTCACGGGGTGCGCACGTACTTACCCCAACGCGAAAACATTTACCTTCGGTCGTCTTTATTATTCCTGGCCGTTACGAAGCCTTCGAATCCGAAACTTTGCTCTTTCCAGACGAATAAGTTCCTGCCTTCTCCTGAAACTCTCATTATCGTGCAAATGGAAGTAAAACATTCGAGAAGTGCCGGTTCTTGTTTTTTCCCTCTTTTTATTACCGGTCAATAAATTCCTTCGAATTTCCTATTCTGTGTAACATCGTGAACGTGCTTGCCAGATTTGCAATATGTTATTTTGTTGAAAAAATATTAACAAACATTAATCAATGAAAAATTAATTTTACTTTTTACTGTTATTTTTACCATTTTTGCTATTGCTAATATCATTTTTATTATTTTTGTTACTTTTGTTATGATTTATAACTTATTATTATAATGTATTCAGAAGCTGCTTAGAAGGATTGCTTTTCTTGGGATTTCGCTTTGACTGGCGAATGTCAACGATGATCGGGGACGATTTTATTCTTTCAATCCACCTTCCGAACTACCAGCCAAGTTCTCATTATTACAAAACTACTAACGATCCGTTTCAGACCATTCAATTTCTCTTTCTCTCTCTGCCGTCCATCACTCAGCCTCCTTTTGCGCCTTTTCCTCCAGTTATCTCTGTTACACTTAGGATAGTAAACCAAATTGAGTCGTTTTCTAACTTGTAATTGCGAGCACGAAATTAAGCTACTCGTTTGAAAGATTGTACCGATCTGTGATATAAAATACGTACAATCACTTCAATTACAATATATGAAGATATCAAGATCTATTACCATTCGTAAAAATAAATTTCTAACAGACGATTTAATTATAATTACCAAAATACCTAACCAATTCTTTAAGAAGATACAAATCCACTATTTATCTACCAATTTATCAACATAGAAAGATCCACAATTTTATTCACAACAATCAAAAATTAAAAATCATTGTCTCCATTTTAACAACAGGTTAACAACTCTGGCCTTCTTCCTAAAAAAAGATAAAAGAAATCTTACTGAAATTCATCAAATTATTTGGAATGCGGCGTTCTAACATAAAGTTTCCCAGCTTTGTAACGTTTCCTGAAAACTGTAGAAACGACCAAGAGAGAGAAATGGAAAATCGTCTGCATGGACGAAGAGAGTGATATAGAGTGAGAGAGAAGCATTTGGGGGATGAGATATATAGGCATCGGCTAGCATCGGCGCGATACATAAATAACGATATCGGTGTTTTCACAAGCACACGCTCCGAAGCGTGTACAAGGGAGGTTACTCTAGCGTGGCGGCGGGCTGCGGTATATAACTCACCCCGTCGAGAGTCGTGTACGCTGAATAGAGTCACCGGGATCGATACCTATTGGCCTGTACGTAGATACAGCTCGCGGGACAGGAATTTTTCCGCTCCTTCCAATTTTAATCCTCGTCGTGCCACCGACATACACCAGACCCGTCCCGCCCGCGGAAATCGTTCCCGCTACGGTCATTCGTTTCCCTGTTTAAAATGATAGGATTGCTTCCTCATGTTTACTCGGTCGACGCCACGCGAGCCAACATTCAAGTTAACTGGACGTCCAGACTGTGTGTCTGCGGTCTCTCCTCGAGATGTTGTAGACAGTGAGTGAAAGATCGATCAATTAGAAGCCAAATATGTTTGGTTCTTGATCACAATTGGTGTCTCGTAGACAGATGATGGTGTGCTCCTTTGTTTGATTGTGTTTTATTAAAATGAATATAATAATAGACGAAATATTTTATTGAAGATGTCCGTATTGCTCCTCATTCTGGTATTTACAAGTTTCAAGTTTGAAACTAAAATGGTGGAAATTTGAAACACATTCTGAGTCAATGAAGCCTTTTTATTTTATATCTGCGAATGCAATCAGGAAGAGTTATTTTGTTCGACTACAACAGCGAATGTTACTGTATTTCCTTTGAACATACATTATGTGTTATATAACTAATCATACATAACAAAGTATTAAAAATTTCAATTTCACTGGTGGGTTTTTTATATGTACAAATAAAAATGTCCACTATTCAATAATTTCATCTTGTCAATATCCTTTCTGAGCTAAGCTCGATTGTACAAGATCAGTCAATTTTGTTGCTTATCACACTCTACTCTCACACTATCACACTCTCTTTATAAAATACTTTGTGAAAAGTATAGAAACACAGCGGCACCAACTTATTGGGCGACTTAAATCTATATAAATATATATGTATAACATTACGCTTATGATACAATTTACGAGAAGACAATGATAATTATACAAACAAAGATGCACCAACTACTTCGGATTTATTCGGAATTATAAGAAATTAACGTTTTAAATGAATTTAAAAAGAATGAATAGAAGTAACAGAGAGTACATTCAACAATGTTGAAACGAAGTAACGATTCTCCAATCCATTTGAGCTTTCTTATCGTTTAAAACCTGGCCGCGATCAGGAGAATCGATCGAGGCAGTAGTCATGACGCCGTACACGAGATCGCGAAGCTACAAGCTCAAACCATTGCGCACCGAACCTAATTCCGCGCGGGATTTGCTAATCCAGGGTTGCAGAGTCGGTCATTATTTGGTGTCGCGTGATCCCGGGGGTAAAGCAGCACACGGGGCGTACACCGGACCACAGAACGCGCTGTATTTATCCCCCGATATATCACCCAAACCCCTAAACACCCTGGAAAAGCCCATCTGACCGAAACTGGTCGCGTATAAAGCGTCACGGTAGAAACCTACAGTAAAGTATTTAGCAGTGACGCGGAAATTCGAACGCGAACCCATTGTGAAAATGTCCTCTGTTTCCGTAAATCGAGCGCTATTTCCACGATCGTCCGATAAATAAGCATCCCAATAGCACAAATCGTACAATTTTTACGTTTAGAAAGCTACGAAATATTCTATAATATATGATCTATCTGTTTCACGCCAATAATACAGAAATATTAAATTTTTATATCTACGAAGTTATGAAATATTTTATAATAAATAGTTTATCCGTTTCGTTTCAACAATGCAGAGAGATATTAAATTTCTACTTCAAGAGATTAAATAGAAGAGATTCTTTTTAACCATTTGACGAAAAATGCAGAATTTACAATTGTTAGATACAAAGCTTTTGTAGGAAATAAATATTGATAATCGTATTATGTGCGTATGCTACATTGTGAAATAGTTGTATGGTTTGATAAAAAAGAACAGATTACCGTAACAGTCGCTGAAACAGATTGAAGGAAAATTCAAATGGACTTTATTTAAACCAGATTTTCCAACATTCAACAATATTTTACCTAATGGTTTAAATATAATGGTAAAATATATGTCTATATAATAATTATGATCAAAATGGAACATAAAATGGATATATATATATTTTTTTTACTCATTTTCATTATCAAGATTCATTTTCATGAATTTGATAGTTTAAGTATTCTAGCTTCTCGCACTTCCTCAAAATGACCCCATGCAGACGGTTAATGCTTCACGCTTGACACGATGACGCATTCCTTAATTATTAACGCGGTTCGACAGATGCGCGAACGACCAGTAGGGAACACGCGCGATTTGTTCCACATCTCGATGTATCGTTCAGCCACCGATACTTCTCGAAAATGTAACGCGCAACTCTAAGGGGAGAGTGATGCGAAATGCAATCGATCTCATCAGGATTGTACTACTTTCATGAATAATGCAGCATCTATATGTAGCGGCTCTTAGTTCTACTTGCAACAACTCCATTCGCAAGTGGAAAGCTGCGGATGTTCCTCGATAATCTGGTGGGCCAATCTAATCGGTAGCCTTCTGCACCAAATTTGATCTGTCTTGTCAGAAACTCCGTGAATAATCAATCAAGCGTCGCTTTAAATCCCCAACTTGTCCCACGTTATATGATTACATTCAGGATTTGTGCATCTGATGCATGATATTAATTAACACTTTCGCTGTTGAGGCGAACGGTGCGCCTTTACAGCGTGGTCCGTAATTCACAGTTCAAACGGGGTCAGGGAGATCGTATGGCTCGAAATAAGACGAAAATCAAGACTAACACAATTGCGTTGAAGGCTTCTGTTTTTTTTTTCTTTTTTTTAGAAAATCAAGTTCGAGCATTTGTGAGATGCTTAATTTGGATGAATAGAGGCGATCTTTCCGCGCTATTAGACAATAGTCACATAATTTTGCTTTTTTAGTCTCGCTGTAATGTGTATTCAGAGGGGTTTGCCGTTGCGCCGGGAACATGGAAAATTAATAAAGTAAAAGCAGAAATGGTTGCCAAGGTAAGGAGTAAACCATGCCGCAACTAGATTCGAGCTTCGTGTGTAGAAGCTTCGTGTAATCTGGCCGAGTTATATTTGCATTTTTAGATAGCCGGATAACGTACGTAGAGCATGGCGCGGCATAATGCGCGGTTACCAGCGACACACGTTCGACGCCATTAAAATTTCCATGAAATTTGTGCGGTTCAGCGTTGGTTAAGTGAAATTCGATTCATTAATCATACACGACAACGTTCAATTAGAAGTCGGTGTACAGATATAGCTCTTTCAATATTTCAACCGAGTAAAGATTCTCTCGATTCCGGGGCTTAACGCCGATAGAAGGAAGCCGTGGCTCGATCAGAAAATGCTCGTGTTTAATCCACGCGCCGTATATGAATATGGAATGGAGGAATCGACGCGCGAGACGTGCGTCTTTTATCGAATTTCGCGCGCGCGTCTGTTCGCGTTACATTGCTAGTTTTCGAAACATTTTCTTCATCAATTCGCGAGAAATTTTAATTTTTGATATAATCAAACACTACAAGTGAGTCGCTTTAATTACTATCGTAACTATTACGACATTTACTTGCTATATTTATTAGAAAATTCGAATAAATTTTATTCCATTTAGTACTTTATATTATAATACGAATAGAATATCAGATTTATGAGAAAATAATTAGGAAATAAGAGATAGAGAAGCATTCAGTTCGTATATAACCGGGTGACTAATAAATACAACGAATATGAACGAAGAAGAAATTAAAACATTTATTACGTATTTGGCAAGATTTTGATTAAAATGTTAAATATATGAGTCATTTTCGATCTGAAGTCGCAAATGAAATTTAACGATATATATACGAGGTCAGGGTGATTAAGTAATGAAGCAGCATCATCGAGAGGGGCTGATGAATTTTTCAAGCGTTCTCGCAGCGGCAGGCTGCTCTACCCGGAAATAAAAATGCCATAAGTCGAAGTGAATCGATAAGACGACGAAAGAACGCCATTGGAGAGAAAGACAGAGCCCTGAGAGCAATGTAGGTGTAGGAGTCAAAGCGGTGAGGGAACAGAGGGCTATAACAAGAGAGAAAGAGCAAAAGCACACACAGTCGATGCAAGAAGCGCTTGCTACTAAAGAAATGAATTCGAAAAGGGGTTATCCACGCTCAACCAGTATCTATACCCGTAGCCTATCGATCTGAGCATTATTGCTGCAGGAAGTAGCGACCTCAAATTCAACCATCTGTGCCGAGAGAACACGATCATTCATATTTCATCGCGAGGTGGTTGCACCGTAGTTACCGGCACCGCTGCAACCCTGATACGTCTATGCACGCTTCCCTCTCGTAGAACACGACGAGTTTCTTCCTCGGTACACTTTTTATCATTAGCCAGACCCCACAGGCTGTCGTCAAGCGTTTACTCGGTCACAGCTGCGAGCATTCGCGTGCACGCACCCGTTTAGTTCCTTTCTTCCTACAGAGTCCTCGAAAATAGGTCGACCATTTCTGCGATTCTTCGTTTCACTGTTATGTCGCTATTCATAGTGATTCACAGAATCTTGTGTTGTGTAAATCTATAGAAATCTCATTAGATACTGATGCTTTTCTGGCTATTTTCTTTCTAAGTTTGTTTTTTAAATTCTCTTATTATCATACTTAAATGGATTAAATATACCAAACAGGCGTGAAAATTATAATTATCAATTTAATGACGAGGAGGTAATGCAAAGCGCGTGCATGTTTTACTGGCTCCTTGTATTCAAAGCAACTACTGCCCTAACCGTTACGGAAATTTGATCAACTTTCTGAAACAAGCCATCACTACGAGAGCCAGAATCACCGGTCCGCTAAGTGGACCAACAGAAACGAGGGGACAAGCCCGTAAATTTGATTAGTCTGCGAATGCGGTAGCGTCTGCACTTAGCAGCGCGTATCGAATATTCAGAATTGCAGAACGCGGCAGGAAACGAAAAACCTTTGGATTCTCCCGTGAGAAATCACAAAAACCAAACGAGAAGTCGGGGTCAATTAGACTCGTTCCATCGATTTCTTAGCCGTGACTTGCGTTAAGAGTTTCACTGAATCCCCTTCGATATTTCATTATTATCGAGGAAACCAGCCCCTGGAGGAGTTTCTGTTTATTTCATTTTATACAGGAAATTTCTGCTTCTCAATTTACACAGGCTCACGAAAGTATTTGAAACATGCACCTACCTATGAATATATTAAGTACGTTGTACTTCTACATTTTCAAATTTCACTAGCACTCTTACGAGATCTACTATCGTGGTTGCATTAGTAAAGTTTGAAACGAATCTGAAAATATATAGTATATAAATCGCAATATATTGGAAATAATTCAAAGGATACATTAAATTTTTAGATAAAAGGGTAGAAGTTCGATAAATGATTTATTTGCAATAATGGAAAAGCAAGTATCTTTGACATTTCTTTAAAGAAATATAAACGAACTTGTGAACGGTATTCTAGGATTCATTAACCCTTCGGTCTACTAACGCGGGTGAATCCTGGCAAACTAGACTAACGGTTTGTAGCAGATCAGCCTAACGGTAAACGGACCAGGGTAAAATGAGAGAAAGATATAACTATCGGACATTAAAGACACCGGAAAGGATAGGATACACGAAGAAGCAAAGGAAGGACTATGTAAAATAGAAAATGGAAGATAGAAGGAGAGTTTGGGAGGACCAGGGTAGGACAGAAACGCTAGAAAGGGAAAAAGAGGGTGGTCGACGTTACCATGGCGACCCTGTGAACCAAATGGACCCACACGCTGTCGAGGTATGCCTGGCTCGAGTGTGGAACGGTGAAGGAGGGAAAGAGGAAAGCGAGAGGACGCTGTCATCTCTACTACTACCATCAGCCTCGTTTCACCATTTTCTCGTAGCCGCCTTCACCCGCACAGCCTCTCTTCTCCTCGACGAAGGCGCGCAGCCAACGGAATTATGCTAAATCCTCGACGAGGAAAATTCGCGACACGACGTCGCGACGTGTACCTACCTCTACGTGCTGTATCGCCATCTCGAGAGAAATCTCGGAGAGCAAACCCCCTGTCTACCGTCCCCGACGACAGTTCGATCTAGATCGATCCGCAGGGAAACGTTTTCATTTCGTGTAGGCTGTGCACCAACTTGATACCGATCATCCAATCGAAATCTAGTCCCTTTTCGTAACGTTACGAAAGTTCATAGCGAAATTCAAGGAACATTTGACATTCTATTAGATAATATAAGCATTGTTCCTTTCAATGATCCTTTTTCCAGGAATTTTTTATTCTTTTCATCGGACGAGTTCCTTCAAGTAGATTCTATTTGAATTCCTTCGAATTCTTGAAATACTCCATTTCTCGTAATTAAGAGAATTTTATAAAACTTATAAGACAAATGCGACAGTTCAATTCTTTTTGTCTGCTATTCTTTGATATACGAGAGATTCGTTAGCAACTTGAGAAAATAAGATTTCATTTATGAGATGCAGAATATTAATTATGTAACTGGATAATATCAATTTGACAGCTGTATAAAAAATCAAGGTCACCAGTTTTGTTTCTGAGCAGCTTGTTTCATAGAAATTTATAGCAGAAACGCTACGATACTTGTACCCAATAGAGAAATGACCTTGTTTACCAACTATTCCGTTTTGATTTGGAGAATGACGCGCTTAAAGGAGCGCTTTCCACGGGGCTTTACTTAAATCGACCAATGCAAATACACGGCGAACCTTTCGATACATATATATCCAGCAGTTATGTCACCCATGGGTGCCCTCTTTGCTTAAGCCTAAGCGTCGACTCACGTTCTTGCCCACGACACAGTATTAAAGATAACAAATCTTGAAATATGTCGCTGCCTCGAGATGGGGCTTGCGATAATACAAGGGGAATATCGTAAGCTTTCTACATTATTCGCGCGCGTATATACGTTCACGCGTGTGTCCATAGAGTATAATATATCATCTTCATCCGTCGTTCGCGCATACACGTGCACGTGTCCAAAGCATACGTAAACGTGTGCTGTGATTTCAAAGATCTTTTTGTCAGTTTTCACGCATACTTTACGCCCTTTATAGGTATTAATACGAATATTTTTTGGTTCCATATAAGATACGATACTTGGTTTAAATCATCGAGTAAATGATCTTTTCTATTACTATTAAGCATTTAAAATTTTACGCGAAGTTCATTTCAGTCGTACAAGTATTCATAATATTTTTGTAAACAAAAAGCACGTAATTAGCACATAATATCATTTTAAATTGCAATCCAAAAATTTGAAATACTTTAGAAAAAGTTTATTTATTCCTTGTCTACATAGGAAAATATGTATTGTAATATATGTAAAAATATTTACTTTGGATATTTTATATATCTGTATCAGGTCATCCAAAAAGATTCTTTCGTTTTATAAGGAAATAATGGATACACAACATTTTTCGTTTTATAGCGGCCGACCAATCCACCTCAGTTTTATATTATTTTATCGAATAGTAAAATAAATCGTATGATTCATTTTGTTCTATCAAAATAAAGATCACAACGTTCGACAGATTAAGTTTCATGTTTATATAAGGATGCATCGTTGTAAAAGACGTATCTGTAAAAGAAAGACACTTTTCGGACAACGTAATATATATTATATACATTCTCTATACTTTTGTATCTTTAAATTTCGCATAAATATTTCTATAAAAATCTAATCGTCACGAAACTATGAACATCATAGGAAATCGAACAATGTGGAATGGACATCTAATTTAATCTGTAGATAACTGCTGAATGAAAAATACAGGAAATGTATTTGAAGTCTTCTAAATCGAAAAATTCATTTGCGATAGATCTCTGTCTCGATTCACAGGGTAAAGGTCACTATATAGTAAAATAGAAGTCAGCAGCATGAAGAATCACGAAAGGAGAAAGATAAGAAAGACGTACGATGTCTGTGACGAGATATGCGTTTGTAAAACAGTTTCCCTCGACGCGACGGGTTGCTCAGTACATAGCTTCTCCGAGTAAACCAATCAGGTTGAATAACAATCCGTGCAAACACATCGAGCGTGTTTTCCGCGACGGGAGAAGCTTCCCTCGTTTCAGTTTGCGTTCGAATTTCTGCGATCCATGCCGGAATCTATTACTGTTTTCGCACTCCGTGAAATCGCGCATACTCTCCTGCTGATCCTACCTTACCAATTATCTTGATCGCATTATCGCGGGAATGCGGTTGAAAGTGAGGTGAAGTTATGGGAAAGCCGTACAAATCCGTGTACTTGAGACTCTAGATCGATAACTTTTTAATTGCAGAAATAAATTCTGCAATTGAAATTATATTTATCAAGTGACTTCGTAGTAAGCCTAGAATAACAAAAATCTAATTCGCAAGTTTAAAAATAGTATTCAAATTCACGATAAAAGAAACTCTCTTCTCCTTAAATTACCTAATTATTCATGTGTTTTGTAATAAATTTCCATTCAGAAACGCTTCGACATGGTGAAAAATAGTTGCCAAATAAAAACTGTAATGTATTACAAAAAGCTTAGAAGACGTGTGATTAATTTTTCTTTCTTCTCTATTTGGTAGAATTTTTACAATCAATTTTCATTGAGAATTGTAAGTAAATTATTTTGGCGTGGTAACTTGGAACGTGTGATTCATCTCGAGAAAAACGTGAACGGTTCGCTTTGAACAGATTAGAGCGTATAAAATAATCAGTCGAGCGTGTATTTTTTTTACCCTCGATCTTTTTTTCTGAAAAAAGGCAAAAAGAAAAAAGAGAAAAAAGAACAAGAACTCGTAAATTATCTAAATGGAATATAACGTTACAGCTATAAACGATATCGTTGAACGAGGAGAAGCTGGATTAGAGTCTGCTTTATATACGAACACCATGCTCTTTACTAGCCTAGTCTTTTTTAGACGTTCGAGCCACTCGACCAGATTGTTTTAATGGGACTTCTAAGTGCTCCTACGGACCTTATCTGCATACAACCCCGCGGCCGGCCCACCCACGAAATTCCTTCCACGAACCGACTCAAAGAAAGTGTTATATCCCCTGTAAAGTCGACTCTCGTTTCTCAAAAATTGTCGGAAGAAAAAAGGGTACGGATCAGGAGACCCGGCCACACCCTTCGTCTATCAAGAAGGTTTTTATTCCGCTGTTAGGGAAAGGAAGGAATGTGACCTACCCTAACAAATTGGTGAAATAGACCATGTATGTATATAGCGTTCCGTTGCATATAACGGTGTTGGTCTAGAGACTGGGTAATAAAAATTGTTTACAATTGTGACAGTAAAGGGGTTGACGCAAAAGATATATTTTCACTTCATTAAAAATACATTTCTCCTTCTCATTTTTCTATTATTACATATCATACAATGATATTCTCTTTTTAGATAAATGTATCATTCATTTGTCGACATTGCTTCTCTGTAAATCCTATTATTTTTACTTTTAATTGAAAAGTAAAAATGATTTATAATTGATCCAATGTATTATAAAGGCATCAAGTTAATTTCTACGCCTAATATTATTTCGTTCTGTTTGTCCTTTTTTCCCGATAATCGATACTCGGATAATCCGCGTTTTCATTAATCGACGCATCACTCTCGCGATGATTCCCCATGACTCTCGGCCCGCAAACACTCTCCAACTCCCCGCTTATTTTCAAAACAAGCCTGGATTAGCCGTTTCATCGGGTAAAACACAATCGACAAATCTGGAAGCGAATCACGGGGGAAGCAACGTGATGTCAGCTGGCCGCGTCAACGAGATGCGATGACGGCTGTCCTCCCTCTTTTTGTCACGCTAATACGCATACCTGACAGGCCACAATACCTCACTTATTTCGTTACCAGTCACGTGTGCTCTGTCACACTCGATCTGAATGTTACCGATAATAGTATGCGAAGGAGAAAGCACATAACGTGAGAATGTGCTCTATCTCGTTACTACATGTTTACAAAAATACATATGTATGTACTTGCGAAAAAAACGTAAATAATAAACCTAAAAAATGATTAGGAACTCATTCACGTCTAAATTCATTCTATAACATATGTAACTAGAAAAAGTATTTCGCCACGATTGTATTTATTATATTTATTACACTAATAAATGAAGTCCGAGTATATTACATTTCATATCAATTATTAATATTTTAATATGAGTGTAAAAATTTGATATCGTCTGCAATGTAGAACTTTATTAAAAAACAGTTCATTACAAAATAAGGGTATTCGAAAATACGTTTCATAATCGCTATATATGTACAATACAAGGAACGCTAGGTGGGCACATTTATGTTAGTATCTGTTAATTTTACGTATTTTTTAATGAACATTTCATAATGTGTACAACGGAACTCCCCGTGCAACTTGATATTATATCACGTAGAATTTTAACGATATCGTTCTAGGTTGAAATAAATCACAAATTCACATAGTTTGTATTTAGAGTTTTAGATTGTATTTAGTATTTTAGAGTTTTGGTATTTGGAACTTTCGTTTTGCGGCATTTCGGAATATTCGATTGAAAAGTTGTATTGGTTGAAACGCGGCACTCGAATTTCAAACTGGATACAGTTTTCAGTACAATCACAATCGCATCGAATGATTGTTGCTTTCCCAGCGCCAGTTAAAAAGTCAATTGCATCAAACGAGTACGCTATGCATTTTAACGGGAAGTTAGCTTTGATCGGAACCAACTTCGAGAATGACCCTTAACTTATTCGTAATCTGTATCGAACTCTTTGTTTAACGTCATCTACATTCCAGTTTAAATTGTGCTTTCTCTTTATACGTACAAATTTCTTACTAACTTGGTGAAAAGGATACTCTTTTTCGTTCTGCAGGAATTCTTGACAACAAATCTACCAAAGATAGTTGCAAAATTCTCTTTGGGTAATACTTTTTTTAGCATTAAAGAAATATTTTTGTGCAACCTACAAGTCTACATACAACAAAAAACACATACTTACCCATAATAGTATTGATCCATTTGTTTATACAGTACATTTTTAAATGACAAGAAACGAAGCACTTTAGAAACAATTTGTCAAAAATTCGCTATTTATTATTCAAGTTCACAAATTTCATTAAATTTGAATAAGACATTTTATTTGATATTTAAGACGTATTTATTACAACATTCAATATAAAATTCTATTTAGTATAAAATAGTTCTTGGTGATTTTAATAATTTGTTAATGATAATTTAGATATTTAGCACACCAAATCCAAACTTGGAAGAAACAACAATTGAATGATAAGAAACATTTTGTTTAAAAATACAAACAACAATCTCAATTAATTGATACAATAGCACAGTATATCGAAGGAATGTGATCCAGTGAAATCGATACGGACCAGGTTATCGATTAAAAAAAAAAGATGGATGCAACGGGTGAAAATAGATTTCTTCGTGTCTACAAGAGACACACGCGAGCCGATGGAACCGAGCCGAATACCGTTCGTTGGATTTGCGCACGAGTGGATAATGGAAAACGCATTTTCGATGTATTGTCACCGATCTCTTCTTTTTTCATCGGTATCTTCGACACTATTGATTCTTGCTCCCGCTGGTTCGGCCAGGTAGGCATGCACAGGATGTCCCCGATGTTTAATGCACGCTCGTTCACATCGTTCGTCCTGGATTAAACGGCCTGACACAGCTATTTTTACAACGGGACACGAAACCGTACGTGTCGATGAATATCCAGCCAACGATGTTAATTCATGAATTAACCTTAATTGGGCTGAATCGATCACCTCGATACAATCAGAGAACAGTTATATCTTCAAACTGCTATTCTTTGCTGATTATCATTCTGCTTTCTTCGCATTGTATATTGTTAGTGTATTTTTAGTATTATAAGTATTCAAACCTTTTGAAAAACTTTGGTCGACTTCTACAATAGTAAATTTATATGGTATTAAGGTAATATGGAATTAGTAATTAAAAGTAACAGTTGTTACCCTTTTAGGAAATCACCAGACTATAAATTTGAATTAGCTATTGTAAAACGTAGCAACAAGATATTTTACTATTTATTATATGTACATATGTACTGTCACATACATTTGCTTTTTAAATATCACTGGTTAATATCAGAAGTCCATCTATCAATTTAAAAGACCCTTTAAAATTAGAAAATGAAAGAACGTGAAGAATCTGACATGGAAAATATTTGATTATTTTTGTATAATTAATCTGTCCATTACTTAATATGAGAAATTAGTTTTTTATTTTAATGGTCTAATTTACAGTTTACTAATAAAATATATATTTCTTAAATTACTTATTTAATTTATTACGTTATATAATCAAATATTCCAATCGCGTATAATATTAATTATCAATTCGGAAGATGACAAGAAAAATCCAATATGAACAATACAGAAATTAAAAAAAAAAGCATGGAGAAACGTGACGCAACTAATTGGCGTACAGCCATTTGAAATCTAAAGAACAGTCGCGTCGCGTCGTCCTATAAAATTGTTATCCGTGACAGTCACAGCGTCGAGTGATATACGATCGAACTGGAAATACTAGAGTTGTAGGTAATTCTATACAAGAGAAATTAATATTTCCCCGCGAGTCACACAATAACTGCGTGTTGCTCGTTACCGGCCGGAAAATTTAGAAACTTGCCTTTATATAGTGGAGCATGACCGTAGGGTGAACAATAGCGATTCGATAATGACTTACTTTTTCCGACCGAGTACAATCGCTAATTAAAGTAACGAAACATATATACACGTATGTATGCATTCGGTTAACGAATTCAATTTATAAGTTTTAGAGTGCATGATTAAGCTTCAAATGGATGTCGAATTTAATGGAGCTCGGTTAAAAAAGCGGCCCCAGTTTGAGAAATTTGGCCGATTTTTGGCACGTGAAAATAAAATTCTTTTTTTCTTGGTACAAAATATCTGGTATATAATATAAAAAAGACTAGTTATAAATTTAACAAACGCATATTCCTAAATCTAAATATTTTCCAAAATTCAATTCTGAATCGCTTAAACGTAAGCGTAAAAAAAAGACATGTTTAACTGTACTGTGTTCATTTTAAATTATTACAAATCCTTGTTGATTGGTAAAATTGGAGCAAGATTGAAATGTGAGAATTCGAGGATCATAATAGAACAAAATTTCTTACGTATTAGATCACTACCTTCAATTACGAAATCAAAACAATCAACGGATTCCCGCCACTTAACTCGACCATTCAAGCCACGCTAACCGCTCGCAGTACAAACTTATCTCGGCGAGAGCCGTGAGGGAGGTAAAAGACAACGTTGCGGTTAACGAGCGATCATTTACCAGGGTCACGCAGCCACTAGGCTTTGAGAAACGGAAAAAGACGAAGAAATTCGCGCGCTCGGGTTCGTTGGACAGATACGAGTGTCTTCGCGACTTCCCTCTTTTCCTCTTCAGTCTCTTCTCTCTACTGAAAAACGAGTGTTTATCAGGCCACATTTAGCGTAATCTCACCTCCTGAGGCACTCGCGTAATTAGGATCGCCTCCACCGGCGCGCTACACCCGCTACTCCACAAACGTACACTCCCATTTATAAATATTTTCGTTTTCCTGATATAATTTCTTTAAATCGTCAACCAAACGATAAACCAATTATGATTTTGCATTCGTGCAAAGAAAGGCAAAAATTTATAAAAGCTTTTTCTATAGAAGTCGCAAGAACAACGTTTTCTTCCGTCTACTTTCTCGTATCCTGGTTGGACAAGTTTTGTATGAATTAGATGTAAAAGTGCAGAAACGTTTACTGAAAATCTCATTGAAATTTAGATTTACGTTAAAAATTCTGTTGAGGTTGACTGATAGAGGAACGAGTGGATGCATTTGTAATAGAAAAATATATTGAAATAAAGATAGCTATAAGTATAGTGTATGCTGATCCAAATCCTCATTCTTACAGTGTTACAATACAATAGAAGAAGGTGATAGAGAGCACGTTCATATATTTATAGCAAATGACATTATCAAAAAGTTATCCTTGGTGTGTAGTTCTAGCTGAAGGCTACAACAAACAGCAATAGCTACTTATAGCTCTTTTGTTTCTAGACCTTGTGATCCAAAAACAAAATTTATATTCAGAGGCACAATAATATGGACTTCCCCTTATTTTGAATTTTTTTCACTAAATTCTATTCTCTTCGTAACAGCGGTGTCCAGGTCACAGATATACAAAAGAAAAGGTGTAGAGTTTTTCTTGAAGTAATTATTTCAACAAATTCAAATAATACGAATGTCAGGATTGATGAAAGATCAAGAGACGTAGTTGTTATAAAGGAAGGGGAATTTAAAATTATTACACGCGAAGGTAATATTTGCATTGTAAAGTTGAATATATTAATTCTTTATTCGTCTTAAGGTTCTACGGTCTTTATCTGTCTTTGCATAAGTTTTAAATCAGATAATAATCGTTAAAGACTATAATAAGTCTCCCTAACCATTTCTAAGGTTAATCTTACTTTCTGTAAGTATCTAAGTCTTAATACTTATGAACAGGAGTGTACGTTTACGCGTTCTCTTTCCCTATCTTGCTTCGACTCTCACTAATTTCCAAATTCCTGCCCTTTATATTTCCACGTCCTTAGCACTGCATCCTCCATCTTTGTCTCGCGAAGGAAAAGCTCGCCTTGTTTCTCTTTTGCACGCGTTACTCCTGCCTGACTCTCTAATTTAGATTGGAGGTAAAAGTGGGGTGGCTCGTGAGGGGTGAGACTTTCTCTTAGAGAATTTCTCGGCTGTTCTTGGTGCTTCATCTTCCGTGGCCCGTTTCCCCAGCCTTCCTTTTATTTGTTTCTCGCCCTCTTTCTCAGCCTTCGTCCTTATCGCGCCTCCTTCACCGCCGCGAATAGATTACCCTTGACGCTTCATTTATTTGTCCGCGATAACCAGTAACCTATCTACAGGTGTAACGTTCGTTGATTGTCTCGTTTAATGGCTGTGCTACCTAGGATGTTTGCATAATTCACAATCAGCTCATAATAGAGAAATGTTAAACGACTGGCCATTTGTTCTAGGTACCGGAGAAATTATCACGAGACATTTAGCGCGGAATTATACAGTTTTAAGAAATCTAGGTAAGGATTGAATGGACTGATTAGCACCAACCCTTTTATTATGCCACTCTCTAAGTTAAATGTAAGAGCGAAATAGGTTTTAGCGACGTGTAGGACATCTTCGTATGCAGGTATTCAAGTTTTCTAAAAAATCATTTACATCATTATCCATCGGCCCACTTACATCTTCTAAGATATGGACCGTACGGAATAAAATTGTGTTATTACATACAATACTATTGTTATAATACGTTATTACAATTAAGCATTTTGTCAGCCACCATTGTATTTATCATGACACCATAAACACTAGAAAAGACAGAGAATTTATTAAAATACCGATAGATATACCAAATTCCGCAATATCCAGTAGCAAATAATTCGTCAAAAACCATCGAACAAACCGCAAGATCGCGGCGAAACCATGAACTCCAATCAAATGTCCATCCATCAAAGAAATATTTGAAATCGGCTAATCGAACCGCGGATAACGACAGGACGGTTCGTTTCTAATTGCAAAATAATAACCGCTATCGATAACGCATTATACAGAGAGCGCATTGAACGCGGTGCACGCTTTTATGTGTAGCCTGAAACGCGAGCAGATAATGCGTTCGTCTAACACGCGTCAGATCAGTCGGCGAACATTAACTGTTCCGGGGCCCGATTCGCGATAAGAACTTAGAAGCGCACGTGGCCACGGCGTCTGTCGTTTCAGGGTGGAACACGTGGCCCGTGTCGTCGAAACGAGGGAAATAGAAAAGACCAGAGCCAACATAGAATAGATGATAGCCGCTGTTATCGCGACATCGGCAATGCTGCAGGGCTACGCAGGATTATCGAGGGTCTGTGCTTCATTCGATTTACTCTAACGCAGTGCTCGGATCATCCGAACTATCATTTTCGATTTATCTTGAGAACCGTATGCATCAGCCCGCGTAAAAAAATTGAACCGAGGGAACGAATCGAACCAAAGTTCGTTTCAAATGTTATATCGCATGAATTTTCAAAGTAGAATACGGGACTCGGTGAGTCGCAAACTGGTTTTGGGTGGGTCGCATTAAATATGAGAGTTCATAAAAGTTGATATATGTACAGTATTGTTCGATACTCTTAATGAGAGACCATAAGAAAAATATATGATAAACAATTTTAAAATTCAATAATTCGGTCCTATGTTAAAATTGTTCTTCCATTTAGCTGTGGGATTAAATATATATTTTTGCATCGGAAATTATTTCTAGAAAGATACAAAATTATAATTCGGCTTGAAATACCATATGTTACGATAGAATATATCTTTAAAACAAAATAATCGCAGTATACCGATCGGAAACCCTTTATTTTAGAAAATTACGAAGACGATGTATCGCCATGAAACAATCTGTTTAGCTTGAGACCCGTAAATTAATGTCTCGCCCACGCTCATATGCCCATTGTGTACGAGTCCCTAAATCACACGTGAAAGCCCTCCGAAGAAGTTTGTCGGTAGAAGCAAACCGCATAGCGCGTTTCCAAGAAAGGCTACAGCAAATGTGCGATAAAAAGAATACAATATAACGAGCAAAAAGGAAATTCTGTATAAGGAATCGAAATAAGAAAGATCTCAATTTAGAAATGATTAATTATCTAAATAACTAACTAATCAAATAATTAACTAATTGACTAAATAAGAAAGAAAAGGATTTGCAACGTTCTAAGAAAAATTTCAGTATTCGTTTATACTGAGAAATTCTATATCAACGACTCTTTCATACCTGAAAAGTAAAGAAATTTGTTAAGATTAAAATAAACATTATTATACTTGAAATGATTTAAAAAACGCAACAGGGTTAATAATTGCTGAAACATAATTGTTCTTAAAATTTTCAAAAAATTCACTTCTAGAAGTGTTAACCAACTTTCGTTCCTCACATTTTTCGAGAACTTGTCTCCGTTTGTTACCATCTCCTCTTCCGACAAACCACAAAGACACTCGTCCTCAGAAACCGTGACGGGGCGATTCGTTGGTGTTCCTGTTACATCGAAAACCGACCCTCCACCACGTTTCGTAGCCTTAAACATGATAGATACGTTTTGTCTCAGGGAAATCCTCAGCAGACAGACGCCTAGACGCGACTGGTTTTACGAGTTCCGAGATGGATTTAAATAAGAAGCTTCGTTCGGTCTTGTTTGACGAGTGGAATCGTAGCTGGCAGCCGGCTGGCCTGAATAATTACCGAAAAATGCGTTAATTGTCCCGGAGGCCCCCGTATCTGCTACGCACGATCTACGAGAGGCCATTTTTAATGGGCATTCCTGCAGAATGTTGTTCTTCAAATGAGACGGCTCTAACAAGCCTCTTTGGGGCCGAGAGTGAATCCGTTCAATGTTCTACTCGAGCGTGTATGTGTGTGTAATGTGAATTTATAGCGCTGTAATGGAACGCTCTGACATTGGTTTCCGCGAAAAGTGCGCAGTTAGTTTCGTTTTAATCCTTCCGTTTAATTTTATTTTACTTCATTTTATTGTTAACGGAGTAGTTGCTATTGGCGCACACGGTGCGTTAAATTAGTGATAGTTTATAACGTAATTAATGTAATTACATTTCTATTTTTGCGTATTCGGACAAAGTGGTTTAGAAATTAAGAGAGGAAGATGAGTTGATATAGCTGTGCTCAAAAGTCTTAAAACAATTGTCATATTAGCTCGAAAATTGCAGAACATTAAGCGAACTAATTAAGTTAAAACCAATAGTATTATATAGCTCAAAAAAATCATTTAATTTCTACTAAATATCGAATGTTTCCAATGCGAAAAAGGCAACTTTCCAATGACCTCTTTGAGGAAGTAGGGAAAATGTCAATTCGAATCTAAAAATACGAGCTCGTAATTCAACATACAGTGCCGGACGAAAGTATTCGTACACCTTTGAGAGTAGAATAGCTTTTTAAAATTGGATCAAACGACTTGAACTTTTTTGAGAGATTGGGGGACTAATTGACTACATGACGTGTAAAAAGTTTTGGAGGAATGTAATCGATCGGAATCGCGAAGAAGAAAAGTAAGGGTCACTTTTTACATTTTTAACCGGATTTGTAATGAAAATTTAAACAACACATTTGCAAAAGCAAGCAACAGGCGTTGAAAGATGGACAAAAATGTAAATTTATTACAGTTATAGGCTAAAAATCGTAGAAAACTGCGATTTTTGTAAATTTTAGGCGTTTGTAACACAATTACATAGCTGACGTAACTGTTCAATATATGTTGTTTAAATTTTCATTACAGACCCAGATGAAAAAGTTGCAGAAGCAATTTTTCTTTTTTTCTTTGCATTCCCCATCAGTTACATTTTTTTCAAAATTCTTCTGCACTTCATCTATTCAACTAATCCTCTTAACCTCTCACAAAAAATTCGAGTTGTTTGGTACAATTTGAAAAAAGTTATTTTGTTCTCAAAGGTATACGAATACCTTTGTTCGGTAACGTATGTAGTTATTACTTATACATTTCTGTTGGAACAGTTTGTATCGTATGACAGCTCTACCTGTCATGAATTAAACGATTCCTCGCATTAAACTGTTTTCATGACTGGTTACTTATAATGCTACAGCATCGAAGAATGCGAATCACATGTGAACCGAGTTGCAGTACAAGGAACACGTGCAGAGCATAATGTGTCGTTATGTCGGCACTCCTCGTCCGGTTCTCTCAGGATGTAAAAGCATAAACGGGGCTTGGTAGCTGTGCCACGCGGAGTCCACGAACGATTGGCTACAAGTTTACGACCGCGGGTCGTCGTGTTGTCGTTAACCGTGCCGCTGTTATTAGACAATATGTCCTGATGCAACGCAGTATTGCCGACATATGCAGCTACACATACTAAGAGTAATGAAACGTATCAAATTTAATGTTTCATTTGTTTCCTGCCAATACAAACGCATTCGTGTACTTGCAAATTTAGGAGTTTTCTTACAAATGTACATTTCTATGACAAGATACTAGATATAAATGATAGACGTTTGAAGATTTGATATTTAAAACTTTTGTAAAATTGTTGATGTAAAAATGGCTAAAGGATAGTATCAATACTGTATAAATTTTCTTCTACAAAATGAATTCAAACCAAATCTTCTCGTATGATGGAAGCTTCTATTAGATAAGAAGAACAATAAACCAAACTTTGAATTAAAATTCAATAGATATAAATAAGTTTAAAGATTTGATATTTGAAACTTTTGTAAAACTGTTAATGTAAAAATGGCTAAAGAATAGGATCAATACTGTATAAATCTTTTTCTACAAAATGAATTCAAACGAAATCTTCTCACATGATGGAAGCTTCTATTAGATACGAAGAACAATAAACTAAACTTTGAATTAAAATTCAATCGAAATATCAAATACTCGACGGTACTACAATAAATTATCATTTGAAATAACGTACACGACTTCAAGCAGAGCGACTGCCGGATAGTAACGTCATTACACTTGGAATTAACGTCAAAGTTAACAGGCCGCGAGCCCATGAACAATAAACGTACCGAGCTAAAAGCAACTCCAGCTGCATTCTCCTCCTCGATGCGTTTCGAGTTCGATACGGAGAACGATCTGAGGGAGCTTCAGGCATGGCTTCTCCTAATTGACTCCAATTGTTCCATTAAAAATGAAGGCATATTCGAGCGGTGGCCCTCTGCTGCGAATATTTCATCAGCAGAGTTTTGGTTTCATGCGAACATGATTTTTATTGGTTAATCCATTCGTGCTAAACTAAAATATGACTGGTTATATAATAGAATCGAGTGAAATACTGTTAATCCTTAATGAAAAAGTGTCTTCAATAATAAATCGATGTCCGTAAATGAAAAATAAGAGAAACTTCAACCGCGTTCTAACTAGTGTCACCTCCTATAAATACAGAGCCGCGTGTTTCTCAGGGACATCCCCAGCTTCCATTTTCTTATTTCTCCCGCCAAAAATACTATATTGCTCAAAATTTGCACTGCAACCAAGGCGACGAAGGATGTACGAACGATGATGAATCTCTCGTAGCTTCCAATCTTTTCAACCTCAGTTCCAAGACGTGCATCTGTCTCTTTCTCTCTTTCCGTTTGCGACCACCCACGTATTTCTAGACGCGACGAGAAGCCTGCATTCTCGTGGAAACACATGGTAATTCCAGACCAGGATAAAAAGAAGAAGGAAAGACGAAGTGGAGAAATGGAACGAGCGAGAGACGACGCTTCACGCGATTGAAGTTCATATCATGATTCCACTCTCGCGTGGTTATCGCGGTTGGACAATGCGGAAGGTGGTAGCTTGAGGCGTGCTTGCACGGACGGTGGAACAATTAAGACTAATTGCAATGTCGTACTACGATCAGACATTTTAATAACGCAGCCAGGGAATATTAAATCCGCGTACGGTCCGGCTTTGGTTCTGATTCGTTCGGTCACCATCGAGAGAAAATTGCGTCGAAGCGAACCCGAGAACGAGCGATTTCCTTTGTCCCCGCGTGCTCTCTTAATTTTTAAATAGTCGAGAAATTACGCGTTCGTGTCGAGCCACGGTTCTCTTGAGAAGACCTCGCAAAAATAATTTCAAACTTGTCTTAAGCGTTTAAAGTGTTGGCTCCTATTGACGCACACCGTACGTCCATGTGATTTATTCAAGTAATACTACTTTGGACGATTTCTATAAAATTCATTACGCGGTTATAAAAGTAGTAGCCTGTATGTGAGGATAATTATTAATTTCTTATCAGTCCTTCATCGATCAAATGTTTAATTCGTCTGCCCTTGTTTCATATACCAATATAAGTTTGACTTATAATACAATAAACCGTATTATAACTGTTAAATTTTCTCTGCCATTCATCAACTTTCTAACCAAACTCGTACTTGCATCCCCAAGAACATAGTAATCCGCGAAGACTTACTATCTTACTATCACTTACTATCTTACTATCAACATATATCACTCTTACAACTGCTTTTAAAACATAAAAACCTGGATTTCGAGCTTTTCAACGTAAAGCTTGCTAACCTAAAAGTACGACGTATTCCACGTACTACGCAAGCTTCCTAACCTAGAACGTCAATCATCAACATCAGTGTTCTCTTACTGAATACCAATATCAATTGGCAAATTTTAAAACATAAAAACCTGGATCTCAAGCTTTTCAACGTAAAGCTTGCTAACCTAAAAGTACGACGTATTCCACGTACTACGCAAGCTTCCTAACCTAGAACGTCAATCATCAACATCAGCGTTCTCTTACTGAATACCAATATCAATCGGCAAATTTTCGTCGGTGTCGATTTCAAAGAAATGTATCGTGGCTGCAAAAGGAGTATAACTGACAGAAGGTTGTAATATCAAAAAACGTAAGATTTTCAACGGCGAGTTTTCTCTGGACGTTGGGATCCATGGCGTTTGCCCGGGAGAAGGAGTCCAGCCGGATGGAATATTGGAAACTTTATTCCCGGCTGTCAGGAGGAAGATAGAGGGACGGGAGGGTGAATAAGAGAGGGAAAGAGAGAAGAGGGCCGGATGGCAGCGGCTGTAAACCATGCATCCCGTTTTCCCATTCAATAAGGGGGATGCGCAATGATTTAGGCGAGCCGGCCAGCCGAAAAAGGTGCAATAAATAGGAAAAGCTTACGTGCTCGGAATTCGCTTGTACCTTCGACGAGCACGTCGATTTCGAAGGGACGAATCACCGAGAAAGATTCTCGAGAGCGAATCGTGCACTGGGTGAACAGGGGAGGAAAACGAAAGAGGAGGAAGAGGGTCGAGTTCGGATTCCTAGTGATGGAATCAAGTTCGATATGTACACTTCCGTTCGTAGGTATTGTATTAGGGCACTTTTTGGTTTCGAATAAGACACGATACGTAATACGTATTACACGGCACACGAATTTCATATATTTTCTGTGAGTGTCATAATATATTGAAATATAGCATAAGCGTAATATTTCATTCCTGTGAAATATTATATTCTCTGTCAATGTTGTCTAAATATTCGTGTAGGAAATTTTTTGATCGGTGTTTTGATCGGAATTTATGTTATTTTAATCATTCTGAAAAATTTAATAACGCGAGTCACCGATGGCCACCGCAACAGTTAACATATTGAATCATAAAACAATAAACTGATCACAATTTTGCTTTTTATACGTAACATCGTATTCGAATAATTCACTGCTAAGGAAATACATATACGTTTTATAATTCTTACATATGTACATATCCAATTGGTTGAAATTCATTTTAGTATTAATGAAATTTTAATTTTATAATATACATAACACATAATGTACATTCGTAAAAATTTTCTAAATGTTGAGATATTTCATGAGTCGCTATAAAGAATTTGAATTCTTGAGTCCATCACTACCTTTTATGGAATAGATTTTCTTTGGAGATGGGGTTGAAACGAAGGGTGGCCATTTTCGATTGGACCAAGTCGTCTGAAAATACGGCACCAGAATGGGGCGGCATAATTCCGGCTTGATAAAGCACGGATGATCGCCGAAAAAGATCCCCTTTCTCTTTTACGCTTATGTTTCACGTACATACGTACGTATAAAGGGAAAAAGGAGCAGGCTGTTATCGCGGCATTATCTGGCCTGGAAATCGACACTGGCTTATTGGCGACGCGATTTGAATGCATCACGGCACGCGGCTGTGCTTTTGCGTGCTGCGTCCATGTTGATTGAAAAGCATACATGGACCGCATGACGAACCGAGGAACTCGTTAGGATTACTGGCTCGATTCATCGAAAGAAAAACTGTGAATGCTACAGAGAATACTTCGATACTTTCCTGTTTTATGCTGATAGGAGATTTGGGGAGGTTTTGAACTAGAGCAAAATGGATTATCATTTGGAAATCTTTAAGAATTTACACTGGAACTATTATGAAATTCACCAAAATGTTTGGAATTTCTAAGAAGATTAATATACACTTTTATTCAGATCGGATTTTTATTATAAAATATACTTTTTCATTTTCATCGAGTCAATTGTAAACGTATTTATTTATGCGAAGTACATTTGAGAATGGAATAGTTTTTGTTCGTTGAATAAAACAAGTACCGAGTCCTCTTTTTCCATCTCACCAATTCTTTCTACACGAAAGATTCGATTCGACGTATCGATTCGATCTGATCGCAGTATCGGATCGTACGATCTCCAACAAATAGAAGAGCGAAATTAAATAAATCAAATAGGGGCTGAGCCGCCCCTTCTGCCTTTTATCTTTCGTCTATCTACGATCGTTCTAGGGTCTGTCCCTCTGCTTCAGGAATCCTTCGTTTACAATCCTAACCCCGACGAATCCCTTAAGCGAGATTTTCAAGACTCTTTGCCCGTAACTCGTAGAAATGGCCCCGCTAGGAAAAACTTAGCCCTGAGCGACCCTACGCTTCGTGCCACGTATAAAGTACTCGTGCACAGTCGAAGGTGGAGGTTGTAATACTTATCTGAAAGTCGACTACTCGGGGGATCAAATTCTAGAGATTTCTTCGATCATGTGTTACTTCCGTCTCTCGCAATTTTTATTACATTTAATAAATGATTATATGGAAAATTGTATAAAGGATTTGTAATATTTGAAAATGGATTATAGGAGGAACGTTTTATAGAAAACTTGAAGTTGCCCAAATTTAGATGAATTTAAATTTAAGGTCGATAAATATAATCGGAGAGCTCGCACGTACAACTGTTTCCTTTCTGTAAATATTTACGTCATTGTAGACGTAACTTGAATATAAACGTATGTATGCGCATATAAATACTCTAATCATAATTCGAGCAGCTTCACTTCGCTGTTTCGCTATTAGCGCCAGCCATGAAATCGCTTACGTGAGTCTATTAATAAAATACAACTAATGGTTGAACGCTACAAAGCAATGCCAAGTCCATCTCATTGCAATAACGTGTGTATTAATTCTTTTTAATTATATTCTTTCGTTTATCTCCCGAGATTATGTCATTTTGTATTATTAGATTATAAATATTTATGGATTTATATAGGAAAATTTGAAAGTATAAAATTATACAGAATGCACGGAATATGTAAAAGTATGTGCTATCCAAAGTAGAATGTACTATATATAAAAGTATAACGTGTTTGAGGAAAATAAGGAAAGATCGTGAGATTTCTGTTTTTAATTTTGTACAAAATATTTTCTAAGAATACTGAAAATCCTCTTTTTTTAGTTCAAGCGAAAGAGACCTTGAGATGTAAAAATCTCTGAGATTAAATATGTGTCACCCAGAAGCCATATTGATCAACTCCAAAATGATGATTATAAACATAATTTTTCAAAATTGATTTTGGAACTTGTTACAAATAAATTGCTGTAAATAAGTTCCTCGTTTCCTTAGACTTACAGTACGAAATTATGTATCCATGAATCCTATTGTGTAAAATTGGGATTAATCAGATTGGCTTCCCGAAAGGCTGGCATAATACACAAAGGCACGCAAACTCCCATCGATCATTTCACCGTTTTGCTATTCCCGGATCGCATCGGGACGAAAAATTGGCCAATCTACAATCGAAACGCGGCACGATAGTTCGTCTGGCCCTCTCTTCGGGTTCCCTTTCAACGCAAATTTCGAGGGACGAGTCGAGCGTGCATCGTACACGCGTCACGTAGCTGCAATTCGTACAGACCGATCATGTCGTGTAACTTTCTCTGTACTCGTGCACACGTATCGAAATTACGTATCGAATCCACATACATACACACATACACAAAGGCATACATAGTATGTAGAGAATACGCGTTACATACGTCCTCGCCAGAGAGAGTGAGTATTCCCAAGGTGGCTATAGAGCCACTCGAATACATTTTGCCTTAGTCTCTGAATGTACACTGGAACGATAGCCAGCTGATAGGAGGAACGAGCGATGACCGGTTGCTTTGACAAACCCTTGACCATCCCTTCTCTTCGTTTTCTCTTTTGATTCGCCCCTGAAAGTCTACCATGCAACCCTCTCCGCGTTCCTCCCTATTTCCTTTTTAGCTTGGCGTGCACACCAGTGATCTGGCTTTTTCAGATCGCGGACCCGGGTAATTCCCGTAACGAGAACGAATTAAAAGGCGAATTAATCGAATCTCTCGCGTTCGCGCCGCGTCCTCCGACAATCAGCGATGGACACACGAAACGAATTCATTTAGAGGGATTCGATTTTACGCGTAAGCTGTCCTCTACTGGATTTTCATTAAAATCCAACGTCCATCTTTCGAAAAGGGCATTTTACAGTACACTTATAGAAGTTCTCTGAAATGAAACCTAAGTCGACGGCTACGTGTATGCATTTTTAGGTTATGTTGTAATATGTGTTTCAGGAATACAAAATTTCGGTTGCATCCTTAAAATACGCTTTAATTTGATAAGTTTTGGAGATATCAATCGATCACGTGAGTTACTAACAACGCTATATTTCTACTCTAGCGCAGAATGCACACGTAAAACAGAGCATTGGACAGCGAAAGGAGAGTAAAACCACAGTGATGAGACGTCTGCTGGACGCATAAAGATTCGAAATTATTTTCGCTTCTTTCACGTGGCCGCTCGTTTACGTTAGCAGCCAGACAAAATAAGCGTCTTTGTCTAGACGCTGCTTTTGTCGCGTCTCATTTTTGTATAATTAAATCTTCCCTGTGGTTGCACGAGAAAAGGGACAAATTTCGAGATAAGGTCGCCTAGCCCAGAGGCATGTATCATTTTTTATTTTTCTTGTGTCGCGTAACCATCCTGTCGCAGCCCTTACTGTTCCTACGAAGATTATGCTACGCCAGCTGACCGCCCTCAATGTGCTCCTGACATATCGTTTTGATAAATCGTAACAATTACTCAACAGAGAGGTCGTACGTACGCATATGTCGAGGGTTGCTTTCGAAACGCATCCTGCACCCTCGGTATGCTGGCAACGTTTTTTGTTAGTCGTGTTCGATATTTCGAAGGATTATGCGGACCCGCCTAATTGTAAGCTGGTACCACTGGGGAACCTCGTTCGATGAAATCGTGGTAATTCTAAATTCGACGGTTGGAGTATACTCACTTGAAAAAGCAGATTCAATATTTTATATGGAAAATAAAATCTGCTTTAGATCGTATTTGTTATGCGTGCACATTTCTTTACATTCGATCACAACTCTGTTTAGTGTTCTTATTATTCGTACAGTGAAAAATTGTCCAAAGATACAATCAGAAGAAACAACTAAATGTCCCAATCTCCGCGAGACCACCAATCCCATTCCCAAATCCAACTCTCTTCCGATAATCCTATTCACGATAACCATGTTAAAGCCTAATCTCCGAAATTGCGATTCGGAAACTGGGATCCGACTTTTTATTCCATGGTTATCAAAATTCTGTGACCTTTGAACAAAAAAGACGGTTCCATTTGCTTCATCCGTACTACTATGGCAAAAGACACGAAACCAGGTTGCCAGCCATAGTCCACGAAGCTAGTTATCCCGGTAATATTTTCTTTCAATTTCGTCTAGAGGGGTAGGCGAAGGGAGAGAAGCGAAATATACGAAATGAAAGGGCGACGAAGGGTGTTTCGGGTGTTGACGTGCACAGGGACCACCGAGAGGTTTCACTGCGCAGCGCTGGTATCAGCGATGCCAGTCGGCAAATTATAGATGAGTATCAACCGCACGTGATCCGAGCAGATAATGCGGCAAATGAATAGGCTAGCTCGACAATGAGGGACCACCGTGACTCTTTCATACGGCCGATCCGGGCCGTAACTCCTCTCCCCTTAATCAGTTTTCGATCCCCTAATGATTTTGGGCGCGGTTACGGCCCCTACAGCTTTCCACCGAAACCGATAGCCGATGCGCCACGTTAAAAGGTTTACATAGTCATCGGAGCGACGCGCGTAATTCGCGATACCCTGATGCACATTTCCAGCAAGATTGATGGTCCATCTATCACCGGGCTGGGTTGAACGTTTCTTTTGATGCCTGGTTGACGTCTATGTCGTGGACGTTTGATAACGTGCCGTTGTTTAGATTCGCGAAATGCAAAAGATTTGTCAGATGGGTTGAATGAACTCTTTTATTTGGGCAATTTCCATTTTCGTTTACGTTTCGTTTCTGAGTTCGAGTTGCCGATGTAATTTATACAATTTATGACAGGAGAATATTAACTGTTTCTTCAATTATTTTGGCTATTTTACAATCCTAACAGCGATATATCAATCTTAATTCTTAGGATGCAGGATTGATCATGATTAGATTACGGATGTTTAAAAGGAAATTTGAGAATGTAAAAATGTGAATGTAAAATATTTTATCATATTTAAAAGAGACGTTAATGAGTGAACAGTTTTTAACCTACTGATTCGATATAGTTTTATCAGACAATATGTATTTTATAATTTTACGTAGCATCGCGAATAAAAATATTTAACGTTCACGATATATTCTTGTTATCGTCACACCAGTCGTTTTTACTTTCCCTTCTCACCTTCTTTGTCAGAATTCGCTCTAAACTTTCTAAATCCCCTTTGTTCCTTGTACGCTGTGAAACGCCGTTTTTTCAACGAATTGACCGCCCTTAAGAACATTTACCACCATACACATGTACATTCCACACCTTGGCCTCCGTTTCTCTACCACCTTTAGTTCGCGCATACTTTTTTAGAATCTTAATTTTTTTCTCCACCCTGTCGCGTTTTGTTTGTAAAAAATGGAAGAATTGTATCTCTAACACGTTAACTGAAATTAATATTCTTAACGCGATATTTTTATATTTGTTACTCATTTTTCTACATTTTTCTATTACTGATTATTTTCACCTATAAATAGAGCAGTTTTCGTATAATTTCGACATCTGTGAAGATTTATTAAGATTAGTCGAGAGATGTTAACTAAATTAAGAAAAGTTTTTCTAAAATCTCGCTCATCCAACGTGCGTGAAATTGATTCAACAAAAATCTCCAGTATCATTGGAAATAATAATCTTTCCATCGTTAATAACATTTGCTAAAAAGTATATCACCACGCTATATTAACAATTCGCGACTAAGACAGACAATTAACTCACAAATGATTAAACCCTACAAGAAGCTGGAAGCAACGTACATGTTGCCTAATAGACAGGAACGACAAGATTTAACAAGATCAGACGTAAAGAGAAGTCGCATTAAGCAGAATACGAACTAACGAATCAATGGCGCTCTCCTTAAATCTGGATTCAAAAGGGACTTCGAGGGGGTGGAAATATCGCGACAAAAGGGTGTCGTAAAACAATATCGCCGCGTGGATTGCAGTTATTACGAGGTAGAACGCGAGCTAGAATCATCCGACCAGTTAAAGATTAAAATCTAATTAATCAAGTCGACGGGCCGTGGAACGGGGGAACGAAGCAAGAGAATGGAGAAATACTCAATTAAGCTCCGGGCCTTTTCGCCTCTCCTGGGGACTCCCAGAGAGATTTATCTTGGATAACCAGTCGCGGCGGTTGCGTATTTAAATCAAAGTGGTATTGAAGATAAAAAGGAAGGGAAGAGAAGATGTTGAATTCGGGACAAGGTACTCTCTGTCTTTTTCCAACGAGATTCAGAATTAACATATACATGTAGCTATGTACATAGTCCTTACACGTTCGAGAAAATATCTTATCCCACCATAAAGCATTCGAACGCTTGTAGACACCTTTTATGGTTATTTTTATTGTTATAAGTATCATATGTACTATTTTGAAATTTCATTGCCACTGTTACGAGACTCGATTATCGTGGTTATATTGGTAAAGCGTAAAACAAATCTGAAAGTGTATATAGAAGCTATAAGGAGATGTCAAAAAAGTGCTTAGACAAACAATTAGTAAATTACCCATTACATGAATAAACCTCGATATTCTGTGTGATTTAACATTTATTATATGCTTAGCATGACTATTCATGCTACATACTAATTATTTACTAAATATATCTTTGCGATAGATCTTACAACTTTTCATGTACATTCTCAAGTTGGTTTAAAATTTGATCAATAAAATCACGACTGTCGTGTTTCATTACAATGTCGATGAAATTTCAAAATGTTTTACATAACATGTACAATGTGGACATAAATGTCTCACGTGATAATTGCAAGCTAGTGTTTATAACACGGAAATAACTGAAAGCTTCGTCTCTGAAGACGAATACCGACTGATCGAAGGTAGTTAACCCTGTTAACCGTGTCACGGATCGATTTCTCTTCTCTTCGTGGATATTTCTTGAGATCGGATTACCGGTGTCGAGAATGCCGGGGTTAAGATGTTGAGTGTACCCTTGAAGTACAAATGGTACTAGCGCCTCCACTTTTCCTTTTATTCCGGAGAGCCTGTTTACCACGATCGAATGTTTACGGAGACGATACATGTAGAGTGAGAATTCTGTGCGATTATTTTTGTGAATATTTCATTTATCGTGAATTTTCATTCAAATCAGTATTTTTATGGCCATAGTTACAAGAAATGAAACTTAAATAGAAATTTGTCTCATCAGCACAATAATTTACCAATTAATAATATTAATAAATTGACAAGCTACAAGTTACATGTTGTAAATTTTCCCCTTTAAAATTTGATATCTATTAAAGATAAATTATAATGACTATATACATATAAATCATATAAATTTGTATAGGTTATATTTGCATCAATGGTTGGATCATAGGTTCCATTGATTATGTTGATAACGTTGCGTTATAGGGTGTTTGTTTTGTGTAATTCTCTCCTTGATCATACCTATTAAATAATTGAAACTTAGTAAATCGTAACCATACAGGTGATTTATAGTGCGTATATTTTGTTGCTTATGGGATTCGTGTGTAACAATATAAAGTCCAGAGAGACGTAAAATAAATTCAATCTGTTTTCCTATTACGTATGATCAAATTTACGATTTCACAGTTGATTAAATTTACATTTACATTAACGTATCAATTATCTAATATAATCTAACATAGTAATTATTCCATTTATGGACAATAACAAATTTACATTCCTATTTATATATAAACTATTTACACATTTGACATTACGAGTGTTATATAGTTGCATAAAGTCGCTTTATCGATTTTCGTGTACCATTGTAATTGAATTAACAATTTTCATCTTCAAAAAAATGAGAAGGCATCTCTATATTAAATTTAAGTTAAATTTAAGACATTGAAATAAATTTGAAAAAAGTAGAATTAGTTTTAGAAAATCAATTTGTTGTTGACTCTAAAATTAACGTAATACAGTAGATAAAGCAACAAATATTGTCAAACAATTTACATTGAAATTTTTATTTTTCCTACATTTTGCAAGAAGGAAGATTTATATTAACTCACAGTGACTGGACGGTCGTTAGAGATTTCATAAATTATTTCAGACACAGCGCGCGTAAATTAAATAAAACAACGGTGTGGAAATTGCGAGAAAGAAGTCTGCGTGAAAAAATTCGTGGACAAAGGCTTGCTGCGAGATTCAATGTTTCTTCACCCTTCGATAGTTTTTCTAAGTTAAGAGGAGGCAGAAACGTGCTGAACAACGGCGACGATGCGTTGATTAAAATGCATTCGTTGGATTTTTCGCGTCGACGCTTCTTTTTTTCGCGTTCCGACCACCGCCATGCGTGTTACCGGTTGTGCCCGTAATTAACGTTAATTTTTTAATTAGAATACCACCTCGAAACAACGATAACGTCGGCGTGCCACGTTCAAGAACGTCGTGACAGTCGAACGATGCAAAAATAGGAACAATGATGACGCGAGAATGTTAGAGGAAAATAAAATAATGACAAAGGCCTGTGGAGAAGTTAATGGTTGAAAGAATGAAAAGATTCGTTGAAGTGTGATTCTAACAATGTGTTATTGAAACTTTGGACCTTTTATTGAAATAATTGAAACATTTATTGAAACTTATTTTTCTGTACTTGTTTGGTTGTTTGTTGATTATTACTTGTTTATTCGCAGTGTAGCTTTCTTAAAACACATTCAGCTTTTGTTAAGAAAAGTTTTAGTAAAACCATTATGAGTGTGAATAAACTTATAGTTTATTTCTGTAAAAGATTTTTATATATTAGGTTGTCCCAAAAGTTTCTTTCGTTTCATAAGTGAAACAATAGATATACAACATTTTTTATTTTATATTATTTTATGGATTTATGTATGATCCATTTTGTAGTAATAGAATAAAATGGATCAAACATAATTCAATAAAATAACATAAAACGAAAAATGTTGTGCATCTACTACTTCCTTATAAAAGGAACTTCTGGGACAACCTAATATTTAACAAAGAAATTTGTAATAAAATAAAGATATTCGTAATAAAAAAAAGAAGGCTGGCAAAGAAGGGATTATAGAATTTTATGAGAAAAATCTATTTGATATTAATAGTTAATATGGATCAAAGGAACAATAATATTACCCAGCTCGTTCGATTTTTTCATTTTTATCAAACCAATTGCATTACTACAATCCTTTCGCACACGAGGATGAACGATGATTTCACAGCGGACATTTTCTCCTTTTAATTCGCGCTTGACACGGCCGTTTGCTGTCCCAGGCAACAGGATATGCCTTTCAATTATTCCATCCATGCCACGCGTAACGTAATTCGAACTGTGCTCGCACTTTTTCGTATATACCTCCATACTATACATCTATATACCTCCTTCTATTTCCCTGGGCTCGTTCCTCTCTCTCTTTCTTCTTTTTTTCCCTGTTTTGAACGCGTGAAAACTGCAAAGTGTACCGCTGCGGGAAACAACAGAGAGAAAGAGAGAGAGAGAGAGCGTGAGGGAGAAAAATGGAATTTTCAACGACGCTTCGCTACCGGTCAAATGGGCTTTCGATCGACTCAAATGACCGGCGCTTTAATTGCGTTCCTTTTCCTTTTTCCCTATCTTTCTCACTCTTGCCTTCGTGGAATCTCGTTTTTTCTCAGTGGTGACCTGACCGTGTAATTTGCAGCGTCCAACGCGGAGTTTATTCGTCCTAAGTGATGTAATCGGCGAATTTAATGCGTGCCCCGGAAAAATCCGGGACGTTATTGTTTTATCTGCAATAACGGACGCAGTGAGGGCGATTTGGCGCCTCCGTGAAAGGATTCACGCCTCAATACCCAGAATTTTTGTTCCTTAAAAGCAATATGGATTATAGAATATTTACAGAAACTATGAGTGAACTGTATTTAAACTTTTGCAAGAATTTTCTGTGTCAGCTATTTCATATTTTTGAACTATATTAGACGAATGACTAACTAACCAAATGTTCATTTTTTTCTGTTACAGGTAAGTGTGATCGATCATAAATCGAATAAACAGTATACTCATCATCAAGAATCATCGAGTCACCAATGGTAAGTTATTTGATATGAGCCATCAGGGTTTATCGGTCGATTAATAAGCAGCCGTTCGACAGTTTGCGAGAGAAGCCGTCACTCCCCTAATAAATATAGATCGAGGCACGCGCAAGTTTGAGGAATTAATTAGTGAAAATTCAACAGTGGAATCAAGGGAAAAGGCGGGTTGGGCTGTAAAGATTGGGCTGCATGGGCTAAGGGCGCGAGCGATGGAAAGCGGTAGACTTTGGTACTCGAGACTTTGCCCTTCCAAACCCTCGTAGCAACGAGCTTCTCCCTTGGGAGCTGCTTCTCCTTCTACTACTCATTCAACCTCGCTCTTCTCCATTTTCCACAGCCTCTCTCGTCAATGTTGGTATGGGAATCCGTAGAAAATCGTATACTTAAGGCTTTAGCTCTAACACTTTTCATTTTATGAAACAAATTGTGTTTTCAAAATTGTCTTTATTAAGTGCTTTCATAGTGAACACAAATAGAATTCGAAAGTTTAAACATAATGTTCGAGTTAATGATAAAACTTTCAACGATAAAATTTTTTACCCTCTTTTTCTTTTTTTGGCTCTTTCGACCGATACTCGATATTAACGCGTCCAACGTCAAGCCGTTATCGTTATAATAAAGAAGTAGAAAAAGAGTAACAAGGGAGAAGAGGCCGTAGACTGGGGTTGGGTGAAACGAAAATGGTGCAAGATTATCTACGACCACCAACGAGACTCTGTATGACTAGCCTGCCGTGCCAGATCATTTCGGAAACGACTTGTAGAAAGTGTATAATATTTTCCCAACTCGGCGTAAATTGGCACCCCCTTGGATATAGGGGTAATATTTTATGGTTATACGTTGCGACAGACCAAAGTTTGGGGAATTTGGCACAGAAATGTTGCGTAGCTCGTCGCTTCTCGTTGAGACTTCGTGTGGGGCGATTAAACGGCGATTGAGAAGAATTGAGGTGGAATAAGGGGATGAATAGTTTTGGAATTGTGGAAATGGAACTTTAATAAGTTTTAGAATCTTAGAATTTTTGAGAAATTTCATTAAAAATTCCGGTAGTAGATCGCGAACTTTTATCTATTTATAAATAAAACTAATAATGCAACTATTGATGGTTAAATTAATTTTTATTTGGAATTCTAAAATTGCAGAAGATTTCACTACTTTTTCCAGAAATGTAATCAAACAAGAAAAATGTCACGTGTATCTTTATGCTCGTTTCAAAAGCTCCATCCAACCAAAAACACGCAGCCGCTTTTCACCGCATCCACACGATAGAGACGACAGAGCCGTCGTCGTGTTCCGCGCAGTCCTTCGCGTTTTCATTTTTTCCCTCCGATTGTCTTCTTAGACGAATTACATCCCCGTTCCCTGAGCTCTTCGTTCTCCGTCTGAATAAATGACGAGGTTCCACGCAGAACATACTCGTGCACGCTCGTTGTTTGGTGATTTTTTTACGACTCGCCGGCGAAATAGCGGCACGAAGGAGGGTTCGAGCACACCGGGACTCGTCACCCCCCGGGGGCCTAGCCCTCTACCTCCGGTTTCGTTTTCACACTCCACTCGATTATCCCGCGCGAAAATGAATGAATATTCGTCTTCCATGCCTAAGGCGCTATTCATATACTCCCTGTTTTAAAAACTTATAGTCGAACCTTATCAGAACAAGAAAAAGATTTAAGTAAACCTGAGTTTAAATATCATTAACTTCGAAGTTTTAAGGATGTGATCGCAGTGAAAGCATACTCTGACGAATTGTCATTCCCAAGACTAAAATATCTGAAGACTAGATACAGTGCTAATGAAAATTCAAAACGTTTCGTACAAGACACATAATACGTTCATGAAAGGTTTCTACAATTGTTCGAATATTTTCGTGAGCAACTATATATTCGTTGTATGTAATAAACATAGAGACAGGATGAATTTATATTACAATTCAATATTTCACAAATGATAACGTATGAAACGTATATATAATGAAAACATCTTATAACGTTTTAATTTATAGATCTACTAATATTTGGACTCACATCTGTTACGGTCCTTTCGTTTGATTTGACAAGTACCTCGTGCTCCTCGAGTTTGAAACAGCCCGTATGCTTCCAACTTTTATCTCTCTTTTTCTTCGTAGGTTCGCAAAATTCCACGCGATAATGTTTGTATTAGGCTCGGCAGAGACAATCATTAATTGTATTTCTCCCGCAGACAGTCTAATTAAGGCCACGGATGAATGAGCGTCCAGACTCGTCGCAGTGCGCCCAGCCGAGTGTTTGATTATTCATCTACGCCTTTCTTCCTCGCTTTTTTAGTTTTCATCCTCTTTTCTTCGTAGTAGCAGAGGCGGTGAAAAGAGGGTAGAACCAGCGAAGGCCTACGGTTATGCAATCCCTGGGGCTAGTCCTTTCTCGCTGCTCACTCTCCTTTCACTCTTCACCACTCGACCACCTCCGCGAAGGGAAAGCCATTCTAATGCCCCATTCCGACTTTTTCCAACGACCCGGAACATCTAGCTTACGCTTTTCCCTCCAAAAAAAAGAAATGAAACCTACCCTCTTGCAACCCTACTCGTATTATCTTTCGTTTCCTAGATGTATTGGATTGTCCGAAAAAAATTCTACCAACTGTGACTATCTATGCATATTTGATAAATGAAATATTCTTGTCTGATTCTTGAGAATCTTACTAAGGTTTATAGCAAAGAGAAGTGTACGTCTACATTTACAATTGACCAAATCGAAAGGTTGTATAAACGAATACGATGTTTCGACAATCAGCACCGTTACTTCGATAGAAAATTTATTTTTCTTCGGCACAGTAAGTAATCGCGATTTTCATTTACGATACAAAAGATCGTAATAATATTTAACGTCCAAACCAGAATCGCAATTCGAAACAGCAAAATCCATTGGAAGCAGTTATTATCTCTTATTCATCACACGATCCATCATCCCACAAAAATTGACTTTGCAATACAGTTACAGATTGCCTGGCTAGTATCTTCGTTTAGAGCTGATAACTATCTGAAGTTCCGTTTCTAAACATCTCTAGCCCAACTCGGAACACAGTTTCTGCTCGACAAACAGAGCTCGCTATTCAGCTTCCATCGAATCTTACAAAACGGTCGAAAGAAAGGAAAGAAAAAGAAGAAACGAGGTTGAAGCGAGGCTAGACAGGGGCAGGCTATAATCATAACGATGGAAAGAAAACGTGCGCGCGGAGGAGGTAGGCGGCGAAATAATATCGTGGAATAAAGCCCCGAGACGAATGAGCGGAATTTATTATCGCGTCAGCGGATAGTTGTTACGTTGCGAGGAAAACGAGCAAAACGAGGGGGAAAGCCGCGCGAGGGGGCGAAATGGAGAGAGCAGCGGTGGTCGTACGAAAAGAGAGAGGGTGCCTCTTTCTTGCCGACTCATGAATAACGCTTTAACGTCATTTTTTACGTCTCCCGCTGCGGCGAGCAGTTTCCAGAGAAACAACCGCGGAATCTAAGTGGCTCGAATGTGCGTATTCCGAAATTCACTGTTGCCTCCAAGGCGATATCTAGGGGCTCGTCGCACCCTAACACGCAAATTTACAGAGCTAGATGCATTTACCATTATCCACCCCGAAATCAAACCGAGAATACTTCTATTATCGGATCAGACGCGAACTCCAGCACTGCAAAAAGCTCAGGCAAAGTAGTTGACATTATCTGCGCTGGAGGGGATAAAAGTAACGCGATTGTATCATGCGTGATTGTATATGCATTAAAGATGCACGCAGAGTGAAATCCGATGAAGAACTCGATGAGCTTTTTGGGAGATGAGAAAGTACACGAAACACGTTTATTTCGATGGACTTCTTGGAATGTTTGTGGCTGGTTTTTGTTTGAAGACAGTGGAAGCGTGTTTGAAGTGATATTCTAAATTGAAAATGATGGATGTGTTTCAAAGAGAATAAGAATTATATTTCTAGGTTTAATTAAATATATGTATATTATATTCAAATTGTGAAATTTCTAAGGTAATACAGTGAAGAATATATATGTAACACGAGAGCTAATTAAAAAGTTGTAGGAAGCTTTATTACATAAAACGGGCGAATAGGTTCGACGATAATTCTTAGATAACATTTTTTAAAAGCTTTATGTGACAGGCAAGTATCGATAGAAAAGGACGATTCAAGTTTCCCATAGTACATACAATATAAGTTTAAAATATCGAAGTATGGGATTTAATAGAAGTTTCAAAATAATTAGTAGCATCTGGTTAGATGGAACATTATATTCTAGATTAAATTTTTCATTAAACGTCGTACTAGTTCGTAGTAGTTAATCAGAAAAATAAATGGATACTTCCTGATTAAGAAAATAATCTACGAAACTTTCCAACATGTTTCACTGTAACCTATAATTGAATTTTGCTCTAGATTTCGCCGATTTAATCTTCCAATGTCTTTGGTTTATAACCTCGTAATAGCTATCCTCAATATAGATTCTATAATTATCCAACCAACATTCAATCATGCAAAATTAATTCGTCATTGCATGAAACATCATGAGATCTAAGCTCATTGATCGGTTCGATAAATTTGTATACTACAACGATAACGGTCGCTAATTGCTTTCCAATAATGAAAAAAAGCGGAAGCAGGAGCAAGGTAAAAACGTGACAGAAGGGTGGCTGCACAGGGAGCAAAAATGAGAGGAACAACAATCGAAAAGGGGATGAATAAATCGCGTGCAACTTTGCGATCGATTCGATTAATGAGGCGTGAAATAGTCGAAAAGGAAAACGCGGAGAAACGAGCGATAAAACAGGCAACTAACTTCACGCGATCCACTAATAAATGATTTCTCTTCGGCAAGTCGCTTCAAAGTTCGAATCAAATCTGATGCTCAATAAAAATTTTCGGCATTTACCAGTTTTCTTTTTAATAAAATTGCGGAGCGTGAGCGAATTTTATATATGATAATAAATGTTATTAATTACTGAAATGTTGTATATACACATTAATAACTTATCATTTATGTATATATACCATAATAGCTTATCATTTATGTTACTATATGCGTTATACGAAACATTTAAAAATTTCATCAGTAACTGTAATGGGTATTCATCTCATTTTAAAGAAATTCATATAATACATATAGTTCATAAATTCAAAAAATTGTACATGTAAGCGTTCAAGTACTTTCATGAGTCACTGTTCGAAGCTACTTCGATGTACTTGAGCTGATCGCTAAATCTGGATGCCTTAAGCGCAAACAGTTTCTGGATTCGAGGCTTCTTCTCGAAGGAGATTCCCGCGTACACGCGTCCTCGTGTAAATCCTCGTTCATCCCATAAAATACAGGAAGACGCACCCCTCTGCTAGTCGTCGAAATTGCCGGAGGAACGAGGAGCAATGATAGAAGGGATTCGCGTTCCTTCCTCTTCTTTCTATCTCGTTCTTCCCCTTTCTCGATTCCTTAACCTCACCCTCTGTTACTCGTAGATTCTCGATTATCCGAGACGACTCGGTGCTTCGAATCGCTCGTAATCGGACAAGAACTCGAACAAAGAAAACCAGAGACAGCGTAATGGCACGCGTAGACCGGTGCGGTAGCCGTGAGCGAGACGGAGTGACTGATCAAAAGAAAGCAGATTCATCGGCGCTGATGCGCATTAATGAACAGGAGGTCTTGTAATGGCGACGATGACGATTGTCCTACGAGATCGACGCCAGACGATGGAGTTGGGTTAGACAATGCGAATAGACTCCTAGATTTTTGACATTCCACGACGAGGTTTCCCCTTCCTCTCATTGTACGATGTAAGTAATATATGTGTAGGAATGTTTGAGAGAATTGGTGTGTTGGTGATTTTCATAGAAGCTTGAGAATGAAAGTAGATTTTTAACTGAGATGTCTAACTTTAAAATTCTAGATATGGTATTTTTCAAAATAATTGACATTTTTAGTCGGATACTATTAAGTCTTCGTATTACCATTTATTACTCATTTATTACACCATCTCTGCGAATAGAAGAATATAGCGGTAAATATTATTAAAGATTACGAATCAGGTACAATCGTTCTTCTGAAAAGATGACAGGCATATCTGGGTTAATAATACGATAAACTTAAGTTTTGATTAAGAATTTATGTCTATATAGTATCTTAGAACAGTCAATACATCAACTAATACATCAGAATGATAACTTGAAACGCGAACACATTACGAGTATGGTAGGATGTAGAATCCGTGACGTTGGTTTCTCGAAGGCGGGCGAGTAGCGGTCTGATTTAAATTTATTTACATTTGTCCCTTTTCTACAGGACGCTTCCTGCGCGCCGCTATGAACCCGACGGCGCTATTGATTTCGTCCTCACTCACGAACCACCTACACACCCCTTTTGCAGCGACTCTGCTCGCAGAGTACATCCCCCAGCCACCCAAGAGCACCGCGCCACCCTTTGCCCGCGGAAATTCGCTGTTACGAAATTCATCGATTCGTCCTTTCTGCTAGTTATCGGGACTTGACAGCGATGTCGGCCCATTCTCAACACCGTAAGTCGTCGGTTCGTCGATTCGGCTATATGAATTATCGGGGAAAAGAGAATAACACGAATCGATCCTTCTTTTCCTATTTACGAAGATCGGCTACACTCACGTTCAAAAGTCACAGAACATTTCTTTCGTATAAGACGCGTTAATTCGTTTAAACCGTTGTCGTAAAAACGATTAGCACGATTTCGCATTCATGCGAGGCGACCATGTAAAAATTAGTAAAAAGTAATTTGCGAGAATCGCAAGAGAAACACGAGAGATGAATACGAATAAGAATCACACGTGTTGCACATATGGTCCCCTAACCTCGTTAGAATATTTTCCTTTGTTAGAATCGTATTTTTGAAATTCTGCTGGTTCCTGAGAAGTTTGATGATCGAAACAACTGACGATTGGCTTGGTTTCGTTTAGACTTGATTGTTGTGTATGCCTAGAAAGATTTTTGCAGAATAGATAGTTTCTTATTGGCACTTGCTTGCTAGTTGAAAACTTTTGATAGTCACTTGTTGTTCTCGTGTGCGAGAAGTTTTTGTTGGCTGTTGGGATTTGGGGCTGTTGCTGCTACGTTACGTTGATTTGAAAATGGTCTTTGGAAATGTTCCTATAGAGATATTTAAATTTCAGTTTATCATTTATATATATATAGTTGATTTAGTAAATAATATACGTCTTCCTTTCTTGTGAGACTTCGATATAAATAATATTAACGTGGGAAAAATAAGAAATCAGAAATTATCTTTTCAAGCTACCTGTTAGCAACAAATATAGACGGTTTAAGACATTTAAAAGGATGGAAAATATACGTGAAAGATAATAGCTGAACGATCCAAAATTCCTGGATTTTCTGATCCGATAAGAAATTAATCATTGCAGCCTACAAAAGGGACCATCGCCCACGCCCAGCACAAAGAAAGGGAGAAATTTACATGCAAATAAAGTCAAGGTCTGTTGAAATTGAAAGAATGCTCCCTGTAATGCTATGGATATCGTTAAACACGCGAAATAATCGCGGGCGAAGGAGGTTTATCCGAAAATCAGTCGATCTTTCGCAGTTTGCTTGCGAGAACAAAGGATTCGTCGGGTCACGCTTTAGAAATTTTCAGGGGCGAGAGTCTCCATTGAGATGGAAATATCCAGGCGGTGGTGCTATTCAAAATTTAGTATCGGAACTCTTCCGAAATTACATTTTATAGAGGCAATTCGTTCCGCGCCGCACCGGGATTGGCTTGCATTAATAATGCCTTTATGGGGCGCACCGGGTGACCCCGAAGTCAGCAGTCTGCCTCGATTTTTCACGATAACCTGGAACCAAAGCTCTTTCAGTGAAGGCACGAACGAAAGAACGATGCTTTCTATTTCTGCGTCTTAAATTTTCGATACTGATCCCTTGTATATATGACACAGTGCTCGGTTTTTCTAATAGAAGAAAGTCGACTAGCAGGTGGATGTGTGTTATATTAGATATTTAATAAATAAAGTTAAATGGAATAATGTAGATCAAGCAGGTATAAAGGAATAATCGTTGTGATTTTTACTCATCATTTGTTTTCTATTGTCGATAGTAATTCACAAAATCTGATGAACAATTTGATTAGGCAAGATACAATGGTTAAACACAATGATAAATATGAAATAAAAATTTCTTGAAACCTAGCAAATATATATCTTTTTCTTCTCATTTTTATAATGATTAATATTTAATTTTATCTGGTTAATAATTGCACGCTTCAGTAAAAAATTTGAGAAGACGGATTATGTATGAAACGTATATTACGTATAAATGTTTCTTGAGGGACGAATGCATTGGCAAGAAACAATTTGATTAAACGAGAACTATGGGTTTCGGGTTTCAAATTGAAAATTAATACCTACCAACCAGAAATCGAAACTTTGCTGTAATACTAAAATGAACAGCAACTAGCAATAAGCAATAATTAATGGTAATTTCGTGAGCGACCGCAATTGCTGCCGCCACAAGTGGAATTGTTGCATAGGGGCCACAACTTTGTCCATGTCATCCTAAATGGAATCAAATTTAGTTATACTAAAATGTTGTACAGGTCTAATTGCCGACACTTTTACCGATCATATTATGTACGTATTAATTTTGAAGAATTATTATAAGAAACAGATATAGAAGAAATTGTATTTGAGATATAGATGGTTTTATGGATAACGAGATACAGATTGTTCTCTACAGGTAGAATGATGATTATTTTAATTTCCGATTTAACGAACTTTCAATCATTTATGTGCTAATTATCGAAAATCAATTATACACAGATTCTTATTAAACATTCATTTTTATATTACTCACGTATTATAACTTTATTTCCCTATCTTAGTTAACTATCTACTATTTTATTACTTTCTTACTTAATTATCCAATTTCCTTTTGTTCGAGTGTTTTGCAAAAGTCCTTACATAATAAATAATTTTCTTTAAATCTTATCAAATATTCATATAATATCCAAGGTATAAGGAGAATAAATCGATTGTTAAAAAGCCCTAGGTGCTTTCCGAATAACTCAATAAAAGGCAAAGAGATAAAAGTTTACTCGTAAGGCGTAATTGCAACAAAAAGGAAGAGTTAAAATAACGAGTTTGAAATCCGATTAAACTCTCAAAACGACTATCAATTCCTCTCTCTGCTAAGGTTTCGAGCACAGTTCTCTGAAACTCGAGAAAATTGTAACCGCGTGACGCGATCATACGCCAACGGAAAACCCATAAATTAAACCTTCACCCCGGAGGGAAGAGGGAATATTTTCCCAGAGACAACGGATAATTTCTCGAACATCTCGACTGGTTGACCGCTCGCAAACTTTCTCCCATCGAGCGCGAAAGTTAAAGCGGCTTTTTAACTTCGACGCATGTTACTCACTGGGAAAATGGATTTGCAAAATCCGGATAGATAAAAATCGATGCTTCGAATTTGTCGTCTCACTTTGTATCTGTAATAGCGTTTGCTATGTAAATTCTATAATAAATACAGCGCTGTGCAAATGTATTTTGTAGCCACTGCATATATATATATTTATTTACCAGATAAACATTCTGATACAAAAAGATATAACGAAAATTAACGAAGCGGGAAATATACATAAGAAGAGAAAAAGAAGAACCAGATAGGCGTAATAAAATAAATGGGACAAATAATTAAAATATACGTTAAAATATGCGGAGCGTCTTAAACATTCTAGGGATTCGTCAAATATGTCACTATCCTGATAAATGAAGTTAGTATGCATAGACATTCGAGTTGAGATACACTTACAATAAAATACAACAAACATACTTCCACCTAGACCATCGTCTCATATTTTTGTCTGCAATAAAAAATTTAATTCTCTAATTTTCTCAGCTCTTTACATACCTATCGTAGCTCATGTGTCCGCAATTAAATTAAGGTACTTTTCGTTGCTTTCTCATGGAACGAATCTTTTTGCTAAACGCATTCGGCGCAAGTAAAGTTTAATGCAGGAAAATCGCGGTGCGGTGACACACGTAAAGTCGTAAGTCCGTGTCATGCCTCAGGGACGCATTACAGTCGGTTAAATGTGTGTGAAGGTATATACGAGCGAGTTTTTTTATGGCTACCTTGCCGATTTTTATGATATCACCAAAGAGGCTGTTTGGTTTAAGTTGCAATACCAAGCCTTCTTGGCCTCTGTGTCGACCAATACCGTATTGAAGCAATTGAAGAGTATCTATATGGAGAAAGAATTACTGGTTCATTTTTATTGATTTTCTTGCCTTTTATGTCATTTAGTTGCTCACAGACAAGTGTTGATCGAAAGTCTAAATAAGTAGACATAAAGAAAAATGCCACTTATTTATAGTTACAGACTAAGATATTTGAAAAGGAAATAACTTCTTATTTAGGTCGAAACATATAAACATTTTATATTGCATTCAAGATATTACTTCTTTCTTTGGATTTCAGAACTTTGCATTTTCTGTTGTAAACTAGGACGGTAATAAGCATGTAAAGTGGAGATTAGGGGAACGTATGAGGTAACCAAAAAAATCCTGTTACTTTCTTTATAAAAGAAAATAAAGATCTAAGGAATGAGGGGTTCATCAAAATAAAAGTGATTATTTCGGTAATGAAAATTATATTTTTTTGTATTGCTATATCATTCTTCTCTGTCGCAAAGGAAACGGTATAACTTTTTTGATTATTTGATAATACCGTGCACCCATTCACAATTTATCTGCAACTTATAAAATTACTAAATTATAAAATTACTAATACCGACAAACGTATCCGAATATTCTACTTCGATACACGCTTTCTTCCTCCTCTTCTATCAAACGGAAACCACGCTCCGCGGGGCGCATCAACCAGGATTTAATTGATCGTAGCGCGCCCCGTCACCCGCCGCGACCCCGACATTCCTAAACGAACGTTTGATCGATCCAACAATCCGAAAACGAGTCGTAACATGTACCTACCGATGGCACGTCGCTTTAATCCCTCCCTTTGCAAGAAAAAAAGAAACACAGAAGAGGGTAGACGTCAGGAGTAATGAAAAATGTATCGACTAATCGCGAGATCGGCCCGCGATACGTACACTCCCGTTCATAAATATTAGCACACTTCTTGGTTTTATATAAAATGCGATAATTCGTTCAAGTCACCGCTCAAATGATTACTACCGACAGTGATTTTTCATTGCAAGGAAACCAAGCAAAAGATTGCAAAATCTACTTGTAATAGTGGCAAGAGGAACTTGGATATTAACTAAGATTCGTATGTATTGTATAAACGATTCTCTAACTTTAATGGAAAATGTATGTGCGAATTAAATGCAAAACTCAAGTGTTGAATTAAATTCTCAGTTGGAATTTGGAATTACGATAGAAAATTAAATCACGCAACTGCCTGTAACGGATATAGACGAAGAGAAATTTAACGTTATCATACGCAAAGATGAAATTTTTATCGTAACGTTGAATATGTGTAAGTAATTATTAAGACTTTAATAAATTCTTAAGCATGTCTGAGGTTAACGCTACCTAGAAGTGTTTCGGTACTTGTAGACAAGAATGTACCAACGAAATCTCGTTGATCGCGTTTATTTTCCTACTTCTAACCCACATTTCATTCTCTACACTTACACCGATCGATCGTTTTACCGTGGAAGGTGCAGCAAGTGCATTCCGTGCTCGATGAAGAATGCGAGACGGAATCGCATTTGAAGTGCAAACGCTCGCAAGATAACGGAATCGCCGTTGGCGACCACAGTTACGCTGCTTTCCATCGATTCGATCAATTCGACGCGACTAAACTCGAATAGAACTGGATCCAGGTAAACTCGATTCGGCTTACGTACTTCGAATTAGAGACGAACTCGCCGGTTAGCATCGTCGATCTCTGTCACCTGTCGATCCAAGATGGTCTCTCTCTCTCTCTCTCTCTCTCTCTCTCCCTCTCTCTATGTAACTTTCGATTTGAAACGTTAGAGTTTTGACTCTATAGCGAAACAATGCGTGCAGAATTTCGAAGATTTAAAAAGAAACTTTTCCAACGCTTCGAACGCAATTGGATGCTTCGAAACATTCCTACTGTTTTTATTATGAATTTTATATAATTTTTCTAACGATGAAACGTTCGAACAAATACTAGTTCTATTTGGATACTAAAGAGAACAATAAACTTAAATACCCATATGTGATTGTCATCGATTATTTGCCAGTTTTCTATTAAACCTTTTTTTATGAAATTTCTATCCAGCTCTGTCAATTCTCAGGAAAATCGCGTTACTTGTGTGGCCTAGCACAATATAATCGTCAAAATCGATAACTCGTGATTAAGATCTCTCTTTAAATCTGTATCTGTAAACAATATACGATGACGGCCGACCAGTACTTTTCTTTTTACCATAATCTTCAACATTTTATAAGAAACTGTGTATTACTTTACGACTTCTTATTACTTTCGATATTTTTCCTACTTATAACTGTTGCTGTTTTAGTTCAAGAATTTGCTTTTTTTCAGACTCGTTTAATTTTTTTCCGCGTCCCATACTTACAAATTTATATAACATTGTACTATAATCTTTACTCGTTGATAGATCATAAACTTCTGAACAATTTCTAAACATATTAACAGACTGCACTATCATTTCGTTCTCAAAATAAAACAATTTTTTTTGTTACGCACTAAATCTCATAAGATTTTTAATTATTTTCAACGAACCGCGTATTCTGAGCTCATAATGTTTTGATATTATACGTTACAGACGAAAAACTTTACACGCGTCATTGAGAAATTAAAGATATCCCACCTGGGCTATCTCTTTGACGAGGAGTGTATCTTTCCTCGATGACATTTGGTTATTTCATCGAAGATTCAAATGGTTAATCGACTGGCGGCTCGCGTTTTGGCTGGCGTTTTCGAAAACGACTCGTGAACTCCCACCTGGGACACAATTAGTCACAATCTACCTTAGTTATGACTTATTCGCCGCAGCTGGCTTGGCGCACAAATTACTTAACTTGGTCAGTTTACTCGGAACTTGTTACGTGGCGCGTAACTTTGGGCCCTGACTTTACACCCGTCGTAGATTCTCATTAGCCGGCTTTTCGTCGTTGTCGTCAATGTCGTCATCTTGGTACGAGCCAGAAAGAGCCCTTAGGGTCCGTCGCGATCTCGCTACCATGATATTAGTTCGCAGTTGTGTAACTGTTGTACCCTGAAATACGATGCATCTCGTTTCGCGAGGACCGTCAAACCCTGTCAATCGTGGAAATTCGATCGATCTGCCTGAATGTTATCTTCACGATAATGGATCTAATTAATTACATCCGTATAAATGCGGCATACAATTTCGTCACGACTTTACGGAAATCGATTCTCGAATAATTAAACGTATCAGGGAAACTGGTATTTACAGGCGATTGGACCCAGCTTTATTTTCACTCGATGCTCAGTTTGTTTGAACTGGTTTTCCCAGCTTTTTGTCGTAAACTGATGGAGCGATATTTATTTTACACAGATAAAAATGATCTATTTGTCAATGATGGATCGTGGGTGAAATAAATGAATTTCATTTGAGTCTAAGAAAAGATCCAAATTGGATCTAAGAATTGAACCGGCGAGGTATTCGAAATTAAAATAAGAATGTTTGAAATTTTGATCTTATCAAGGGCTGTGAATCTTAATTCCTTAAAAAATTGTCGAATACATTGCGTTAGCCCATTTTATAAATAACGAAATTTTTCTATTTTTTCTTTTTTTCGATTAAAATAACGACAAAATTTTTATTCTCCATTTATTCAGATATATACGCGAATCGATAATATTCACAATTTTATGGCACATTGTATCGTTATTTTGTTTTTCGACTAAAAATGATCAATGTCCAGCAGGCCATGTCGCATTTCGACAGGCATCACTATGAGAAACAATTAACCGGTTTAAAAAATACCGAGGCACTAGAAATACCGATTCGATCGGGCAACGTTTTAACAAGTGAGACTGGAAAATGACAAATTTTCATGCGAATGGAAGCCCAGTGAATTTAATGAGAGCACTGCCGGCACGCAAGGATCTGTAGGACGTTATTAAATGCGTGCGCGGAAATATGTAAAATAACGTCGGTATAACGGGATGTAGAACGTTGAAAAACGGCGCAAGCATGTTTTTAATATTTACTCGGTGGTTGTGTATGCGCCATCGAGCGAAAAATCGTCGATTTTCGATGAAAACGACTAAACATTGTCGCGGATACACCGTATTCGCGTTTTGCATCTCCATATACAAGGTGTCAGTTGAAAGAAAGGTTCGTCAGTTGATTTAAATACTATTAGACTGGCGTATATGAAAATGACGTTTCTTTGAACTTCAAATTTGGCGCACCGACATAATCCATCCAATTTTGCTCTGTCATATCGAAGGAGAGGAAATTTACTATAAATCACATATATTCGATGTTATTATTTTTTTACAATAAAAATATAAAACTTCATTACCGTGATGTCAATGGCTAATGAGAACATTCGTTTGATTTTCCTATGCGAATTAAAATTTATAAAATGTTAAATACGTTTCTCATCAACCACTATTATATAAACTATCGTCATATAAACTACGTACAATTAAAGTTTTATTACTTACACGCACCCTTACTTAATAGTACGTTTCTAGGCTTCACGACATTTTTCTATATAAGTCGTTTTCATCGTTTTGATGTTTAAAATCGATTTATTTTGTGACGCCTTGTGTAGTCCATGTTGCAGCAAACCGAGTTCCTTCGTGGAAATTTCCAGTTTCTCTTGAGAGGCAAATTGCGAGCGTCCTGTGAAAAGCTTTAAATTAAATTTCAATCTTGTTAGTATTACGTTAACCACCGAACAATCCCGAGCGTGGCTTTCATTGCGAGTCGCGGAGGAAAGTCGTGCTCGGTCTGTGCAAATCCACTTTGGCCGACGAGAGAAACGAAGAAAGGAAGACAAACGGTTTTACGAAAAACCACGATCGACTCGCTTTTCAAATCACCCCTTATAAGTTTCCATTATTTCCTCTGGCCACAATTGTGCCCGGTCCACTGGACGTTCGATCTTTTGTGCTAACCTTTTCTTCTCCGTGACCTGGCACCCAAGACAAATAACCTCCCGATCGCCTGTGGGCTTTCGTCAGTTTTTAAACTAGGGAAAATAGTGTCAAACACCGTGATTAAACAGACTATTCGTTATTGAGGAATGTATAGAAAAGAAAGAAGCTTGGCAAAAGTTTCACAATATCGTCTGGCACAATAATTTACCAATTAATAGAATTAGAGAATCGAGAAGTTTGAAATTATAGGTTACAGACCTCTCTCCTACGATTTTAAAATTATAATTTATAAAATTTACCTCTATAAAATGTCTTACTTTATTAGCAAACATGTCACTGTTACACAATTACGTGACAAGTTTCATTAGTAACAAAATTCATTTTATTGAAAATTCAACCACAGTGATCTAGTTAATCCATATTTGTTTAAAATTTAAACGGTGCAATAATAATTGGATCTTCATGTATAAGCTAACGCCGAACGAATATAATGTGTAATTTTAACATCATGATAACTAGAATAAATAGAATAAAAATAATATGCATAAAATATATGAAATATCCAAAATGCTTAAATGAAATTTTCAATTATTTTTTTACAAACATGAATTCGTATGAACATCCTTAGTCTAATAATAATTCAACAATAAATAAGGAACTTTTTTTTTTGAACTCGAGGAAGAAGCAGTAGTAAAGGTTGCCTGGTTAACAGGGATATCCCTTTCCCCGGGAAATAAACTGATGATTTAAGGCGTCTGAAAAAGGGATCTTTATTTCGCGCGGCGCACTTATTTCTGTAACGGGTCCGGGCTAAGGGCTGATTAATGGGTGTTAGTTTTATTCGTTCGTACCCAAGCTTTCTAGTTGGCTGCTGCTTCGAGGCTGGCCTTTATCCCCGAGGTCGAAAACCAGCTACCCCCTAGAATCTCGCGTCGCTCGACCACTGGACCATGAAATGATATAATGAAAAAGACGCTGTTGCCCTCACTCCCCCCTCGTCCTCTTTATTATTATGTTTCTCATCCTTTCTCTTCCGTTTTCACGGAGAATTTCTCCAACCAGAGGAATTCTTTCCTGCTTTCCATTACTCTACCACCATTTTTGCTGCTGTTGCCGACAGGTTGTGTAGATTGTCCCTGTATAGTGAACGATACGCGAACAATTTTATTCTCGAGACGTATTAATGCCGCTGAGAATCGTTATCTACGAAATAGAGATCATCGAATGAAGAGTATGAATTTAGCGAAATGCGAGCTTTAAACGTGCGCATTGAGGGCTTTCGACGAGTAACACAGGTTACTGGTATTCAAATTTAGTCTATACCTATACAAATCAGAGAAAATCGGGAAACTGATTCTTATAAAATATAATAAAATCATCCCCTTATAATTTTTTTAAAATATTCTATATTTGATCAAAGTAATTTCCGTATTTGCTTCGTCATCGAAAAGTCTTCGAACGGAGCTGTTATAATTTGTTTATTTATAAAACTCTTTAAACCAACTGGTTCAATTAATCGGAGATTTTTATTACGACTTTACACACATGAGTTCTTTACAATCTAAGCTACCAAATGGCTTGCCAAGCTTTTCCTTGTTCTTCTGTAAAAGTCCTGATACCTTTGAATAAACGAGGGTGCAAATATACGAGTAGTCTAGTTACACCGCATCTATTTGACTACACGCGAATTATGCTTGTAAGAGTTACCCAGGTCTCGACGCCCATGTCATCAAACTCATGACAACTACTTAGGACCACTCGGAAATTGAGGGATCTCGATCCCATGGGACTCACATAGGGCTAACCTTGGAAATTCGTCTATTCTGACCGTGAACTCGTGGGATTCCCAGAGGGTCAGCTTGGGATCGAAGGATTCTAACCTCTCCGACTCCCTAGTGGTGAAATTCACGTGGAATTCAAGCCCCAGTCTCGAACAGACGGGCCTTGGCATCCATAATTTTCAGTTGCTGGATCATTCTGGGTTTACTTTCCGTAAAACTTTTGTTGATCCTTGATACTAGGTTAAAGTACAAATATTCTTCGTATACTTTCATTGAAGTTTCTTTCAAACTCCATTTTTTTCTCAGTTTCTCAATTTCATTGCACGAGTATACAATTAACGTTCGATTTATTTCCACGAGTGTGTTCGTGGTAAAGAAGATTATACGCGTGATAATAGCTTTCAATGTAAAAATATTTGCAATAAAATTTTGGCTATCAACGAATTTAATTTAGCTATCAATCTCTTTTCTTACGATTTCCGCTCAACAATTTGTAAACTGAATACACCGGTAAGTCACAGCGTAAATTAAACTTCAAATTAAGCTTCCTCAAACCGTTCTCGCCTCACAAGAGAAACAGTTAATCCAGAAATCTCCAAAGATCGAAACTTTACTATGAAGAAGAGAAAATCAAAGAGGAACTTAAAAATTCAAGAACGCTCGTGGTCAACTGGAGAGGAACGTTTCTGGTAACGAAAGTTCGCTGTAAACGTTGGGATCGAACAAAAGGCGAGTCGAACAGCGCTTAGCGGTTGCATTTTCAGCGATTTGTAAATCGCGATGGCGTGTTACGGCGCAGGTTGGCAGTAAAAAGGTGGAGGGAAACTTATGGAAGTAGCATCGTTAATTTAAAAAGCAAGGATCTCTTACTGGAAGAAGCTTAGCGTGCGCTCTTTCTCTCCTTTGGACGTGGAGAGTGGGCATGAAACGAATGGACGAAGCTGGTATTCGTTACAGTCCAAGAAAAGGAAAACGAGCGAGCTGCTTGAAAAGTCTGACCCCAGTTTCTCTGTGCCGCACGCTTTTGACCCAGTATTACGCCAGTGGCACAAGTGGCCTAGCTCGACGTGCTCAAAAAGCGTATGTAGATAACGAGGAAACGTAATAGCCACTTTGTCCACGGCGTTTCCATGATGTATCAACAGCCGTCTGCCCCGCGCGTTCTCATTCTACTGTCTGTGAATTTTATTACGTATACTGCGTGACCACGTTCACGCACACTATAATTGACAAGAAAGAGTGTGGAACACTAGTCACCAGTTTAGTTAAAACTTTATGTACTCAGAGGTTTCCTTAATTCGTTAACGAATGGTGAGATGATGAAAATTGTAGTGGTACGTAAGTCAGGATTTAGAGTATTTAAATATAATTACGCACTTCAACGCTTAAAAGTGTCATCTTTTCAGTTTCATAATAGAACAAGTTTTATGATTATATATTAACTAATTATATACTGCGATATATTTTCGTCAGTTGAAAGGAATATAACAAGTCTTTTATAATAACGAGTGATGAATATTATTTTATACGAACTATTACAGACATTGATAAATGATAATTTTATCATACCTCACGTGCATGTATTTCAGGCTTGATAAATTGATCGTTTGTTAATTCCATCTTGGCAATATGCCCTACGTTCGTTTAGTTGAAACGATTCGCTCTAAATGCGTCAAATAAACGGACATTGCGTCAAATACGGAGATTTGTTCATAAATGAGAGACGTGTTCGTGGTACAGGTGTGATACATTGTATATCACTAGATGTCATAGTTAGTCGAGTAATTTGTACGTACGAAATCAGTCCGAAAACGTATATAGGAGCCGTAAGATATTTGCAAATTTTCTACATTGCAAACTTATACTTTTTAAAGTATGAAAAGATAGTATACAGCATGTAGACTTAAATATACAGTTAACGCTAAAGATAGTCTCGTTAAATATTGTTGCTCATTGATATAGTTTGATACCGTACTTATACCATATGCTTCCAATAAATATTTTGTAACTTTTATATACATTTTCAGGTCCGTTTAAAATTTTACCAATACAATCACGATAGCCATTTCTCGTTAAAGTGCTAATGACATTTCAAAATGTTTTGTATAATATACACGTAAAACGTTTCTAAGTGTTCAAATACTTTCGCTAGCCAGTGTACATATTTGAATTTACAAATTTATAGATTCGTCTGAGAATTTCGATGGTGTTTGTGGAAGAGCCAGGGGCAGGCGATTGCTTTATTTTGATACACGGTTCACTTTATCTGGCTACGTGTCGTTGGACGCGAATATTAAGCTGCACGATCCGTGTGCCAGGTTAGTGCATAAACAAAACGGGCATCGTTAGCATCGATCCATCGGGTTGTGCGCTTCGTGTTATCGCGTCGCGTTTCGAAATCGCTTCTGGTCAATGATCAGTGAATTCCGATTGATGTCGGCTATGTTGGTTTTGTTTTCGATTACGTTATTGCACGGGGACCGCGTTTTTGATAGGGACGCTGGTATTGTCCGTGAACGAATTCCAAAGTTACAATGACCAAACGAGCTTAACGGAAACGCGTGGGTGGAGGATTATATTGTCCACGTTTTTATTCTGCCTCGTTACGATCCTTTTTTCCTATTTATGAAAATTAACAACTATACTCTCGTTCGCAGGTCATAGAACACTGTCCGTTTTTGATAAATCTTCGTTATTTCATCACACACCTCCATATTGGGACACTTTTTGCTTTCACATAGGATGTGATAGTCAGATTTTCTTCGGAAATATAAAAGAAAGAGAATTTCTCTTATTAATAATTAACACAAAAAAATCTCCCTCGCATTAACAATAAAGAATAAATTATCACGATAGACGTTAAAACACAAGGAACGGAGAAAAACGTATTCCAGTTGTTTTAATAACAGAATCGATCAAATTTCTCTTCTTCGAATTCCCAATTCGCGAAAGACTTTTTCCATCAACTTCCACTTTGTACATTTCGAAATTGTCGAAACCAAACTGGATTGTTATTTCATCGAACACTAGCATCGCGAAACGTAGTCCTTTCTCTTTCTCTCTCTTTCTGTCTCTGTCTCTGTCTCTCTATCTCTTGCTCTTTCTAAGCATCCGCGACTGAGACTCCATTAAGACGGAAAGTTGTGGAATCGGGAGCAATTCGGGCGATCGGCGCCGATGGTTAATTAAATCAGAATCAACATCGAATTAAATTGAAGCCTGGTGCCGCAGAATCATCTCTTATTCTACGCGGTGGCGCGCGGATCGTCTGAAAACTTTCGATAAGAAGAGAAGAAAGAGAACAAGGAGGCCGGAATAGCAAAGGGTGGGCACACAGGTAGTGAAAAGAGAGAAAACTGGAAAGGAAAGGCGACTAGAGTAGATCGAATAAGAGTACCCCGAAGTATCTGGTCGAATTCAGGTTCATTCCTTCCTTCCTTCCTTCCTTCCTTCCTCGAAGCTTCCTTCCTTCCTTTCATTCCAAGTTTCCAATGTATAATTCCGAACTTTCCGCCGACAATGGCAGTTCGCCGCAGTTCCGCAACACAATTGATCGCACCGTCGCGATCCGCCTTACCCGGCTGACACCCTCCGTTTGCCACGAGCTTGAAGAATCGAAAAGAAGAGCAAGGTACTTCGAGTCCCATGTAAGTACTCAGATAGGCGTGTGCCAGGCCTAATTTAAGACATCTGCAGACAGAACATCTGTTTCTTAGATCGTGTTAATCCTGTTGCCATACGCAATTGTTATCTTTCGATCTTGTTTTAGCAAACAACGAGATTTGCATCTAATGCTGCGATGCTGTAGAAATTATGTACAGTAACAATTGGAAACATGAGATATTTTCTAACATTAAAAAAATACAATTAGGTGGAGAATGAGCGCAGAAACATTGCGAAGTTATAATACTGATAGACACCTCCACTGTTGTTGAAATTTTAACTTTTATCCTCAAAAACGACGTGTTTCTTTGATCCTAATTGTCGTTATGTTTAACTTTATGTGGACGATCTATTTAAACAATGATTGGTGAAATATTAAAATTATCGATAGTCTAACATTAATGGAATAACGAATATTCCAATTATATAGTAAATATTGTGATATATAGCGTAAATGTTGCATCATAGTCATGAATTTTTATTCATATAAATTTTCTAATGGAACAAACAGAGAGAAAAAATTTGTTCCAATGTATTTAAGTGAAACCGTTCGATGACCTACATAGAAAGCCAATTTGGACTAATGCGTGTTTCTAGCTTCAAATATAAATCAAAGTGGCGAAGACTAGTATCCAGGTTTAAAAAAAAGGAAAATAAGATATTGTGTGTACGCAGGTGTACGCAGTATTCGTTAGAGTCGTGGAAAGCGTATGTATGTATCTATATGCGCTCACGTATCGAGATGGAACCATGTAGAACATACGGCATATGAGGATACGTTTTGGTAACGAGAAGTATCGGCGTGCAAACTGACGAGTTGATTCGCAACGTTTGAAAACTCGAGAATTTACATTGTATCGGGAATAAACAAGTTGATTGAAAATTGAGCAAAGCTTCTCTTGATAGTTTTGCCTCAAGTGAATCAATTTTACTGGGTAGCTTTTATCGAAAAAATGTCGACGTAAAACACAAATTTGGCGGCAAGTTTTAGTGAAATCTATCTATTTCAAACAGTTCCTTTGTTTCAAAGGAAACCTTTGTGATACTTCAAAAGTTCGTTTGCCAAAAATTAGCTTTTACATGTTTAATCTGCAGAGTAGAGGTAAAGATTTCTTAATTGTTGGCAGATAGATGAATAATTTTTTTTTTTTTTCGTCACGCTCTAATACACAATTCATATCAAGATAAGTCATCTTCATGACGGTCCCTCAAAAATTTCTTTGCTATCGGAAACATCGTAACAGAGGGACACGCAGCTCGTGCAGAAAATATGGAAATGGTGGTTCGACGTGTGCAACGTTCGCCAGGGGGAGACAAACCTCGCGGAGGGTTGGTTTCGTTGGTGCAGCGAAGGATTCGTGCGCGCGATAACGGAAAAAACTGTCATAAATCACGGAGGCTCGGGAGAATCAGAAGCGACGGATAAAGGAATAGAAGGAAGAGGAGAGAACGCGAAAAAGGGGATGGTACATAGGGGTGTGAGAACGCAAGAAAGGGAGAAAGAAAAGCGAATGGGGAAGGCTCGAAAAGTCGGAACGAAGGAAATATATCACTGAGGCTATCTCGACGTCTCTCGAAGCGTGGCATAACTAGTGTAGCGAGATGGTATCGTTACCTCTCTGACCGGTTGGATCGGGGCGTTGGATGAGTATATTAGACGGCCAGACCCTCTTAGAATTCGCTTTGCAGCGTAGCTGATGAATGTGGCGTAGACACGCGCCGTACGCGAATATTCATTCCACCCGGTGTGTAATGCGCTACACTCGTGTTCATAAGTTACAGGACACTTGCTAATCTTACATTAACTTTGGTAAAATAGATCTGTAATAAAATCTTCGAAACAGTCAGATAATCGTTAAATGATGGATATGTGGTATTTTCTCATCTAGTTAATTTCAAATTGATTTTTTCAATACCACGTATGTATACGTTTAACTTGTCAGGTACGAATAGTCGAAACATAATATCTGTTTTTCTATTGTATAAACTACATTTAATTTAAATTTCTCGGTTTTAAATTTGAATTTCTAAAATATTTTGAAACGAAAATATTTAGAAATTTGCAAGCGTCGAGTGACTTCTGAAGGATAGTGTACCTTGACCCTTGTTTCGTTTCGGTTCGTGTTGTCGTGGGGACTATGCTAAATCTTGCTGTTTTCACGTCACGTACGCGAAAGGGGGAGATAATAGCTATTCAAGGTTGTTTAAATAGCGACTGATTAATTTCGACCGGGCTGACTTTCTCGTTTCGTTTCGGACGACGCGACGTTGATACGAACGATAATGGGGCGTGACATGGTTGAGCGCGGTCGTGTTGTTTTGAGAAATGGGAACCGGTAGATCGGGGGAATTCGAAGCCGTTTTGAAATCAAGTAAACACCGGATCGGAATGTATGGTTTTATTTGAACACGTATAATGATGTTCAAATGATCGTTGGAGGATGTAAATGTATTTCGATTAGGGGATTACGTTCTTTAAATTATTGCTTTAGATTTAGAACACAGGGTATTTATTTTTTTCCTATCGAATTTTTTTATTCGAGATCTTGCGCAATGCAAATATTTTTGTATTACAATTAGTATAAAAATTATTAACAATACCATTACAAACTACATTGTTCGAAAAATATACATATCTGTTCCAATAAACCGTAAATACACGAGTAACAGCTATTAGAACTACTTGAAGTTTAAACCATTACCGTTGCAAAATTATTGAAAATCCTGAAATCCAGGTACAATCGCTAGGAAGAGTAAACCTTCCCTTGCAAAATGCTTTTTATTTTATTTCGATCCAACTCTCCGCTACTGAGATATTATCGTTGGATCAGAACCGAATTCTTCGATAATTCTCTAGCGCTGTTTCGCTCGCATGTTCAGACTTCTCGCTCGCACCGCGTCACTGACCAACCACAATCTCGTTAGTAGTACGCTGGTCAGTGACAGACAGCGTCTGGGTTTTTTTACCATTAGTATTACTAAGCGTACGCGTTTCCTGGAAAAATGTAGGTCAAACCGTTGCATGTTATAGACTTAGGTTGGTACGTCTATTATACTTTGCAGTATCTTCAGAACCAATTGAGCTATCGATTTAAATCAAAACGTATTGCGAAGGATACATCTTTGACTATCTTTTACGTAGAGAATATTTAAAAATTTCGTCACTGTTCTATATCTATTATTTATAGAATATTGTATTTACTATATTTTTCGTGATTTGCTGTTCTCTCTTCTTTTTTTTTTTTTACGTTTTTATTTCTTTAGATATCCTCGTCTCCCGAAATACCGAAAAAAGGCGCGCAAACTTAAAAGTCGTGTATTAAGTTAAAAGTTAGCTTAAGAGTCCAACTTGAAAATTAAAGGAAAGAGGTGGAAATTAAAAATTCGATTACACAGTTATTGGCAACGTTTGTATGATATAATCGTTCACATAAAATAAACAAATACGTTCACGTAGAACGATCATAAATTTTGCACAACTAATCAGCACCACGTACTCAGGGGATATGAAGAGAAAAGAAAGAAAAAGCACGTAATTGCTTCTCTTTCGCGTTCTAGAGAGATTAAACGACGGCCATAATGCATGGTACCGGGGAATCTGCTTCGTTGAGATTTAGATAAATTTGAGAAATTGGCTGCAGTTATTCAGATTTTACGACAGATTATAACTCTGGCTAGGGTAATTAAGTGGCGGTTCTGGTCTGCTCGACGAACGTGCTGGCCCCGGCCTTTTTGGCGGACCACCATGGAATTTCAAGTGGAATTGGGGGATTATTTAATTCGCGTCTTTTGGGGTAGAGTTTCCTGCCCCTACGTACGTTCGTCGTTTTAAGCGTTTTCCATAATGCCTGCGTGCGTTTACCCCGGCCAATTACCATTTTAATTAGAGAACAGTACTCTAGTTCGACGTTTGTACGACAATTCCATTATGCCCTTTTAATCAATCCGAAATTTCTTGTCCAGAGACGGATCGATGTTTCTCCTAACATAGAAATCCTCCCATTGCACTATATTGCTATCTTGTTCCTAGAAATTCAAAAAAAGTTTCGCAACAACTCGATGTTTTTCATTTTTCATTTCCAAGCGTTCAAATGAAACTCGAACGGACACGGAACAAAGGAAAACGAGTTTCTCAGGGAGGAATCAACGAAAGAAACGACGCGTATATTATTTGATAGTACGCTCACTTTTTCTTGAATTGCGGTACAAACTTTCCTGTCATCCAAATATCTCCTTATTACAGTACGTTTATTTTTAATGGATAAAACGCGATATCTGGATAGATGATGGCGCAGTATCTAAGGAACGCCGCAGCTTCCGTTTCCCGAACGCCCCCGATTTCCGGCAACTCTGGTTTATCAGACGTCGAACGGAGCGTACATACACGGGTTAGTTTAATATCGACGTCTCGCGTTGCAGGGCCGTAAATTTCTGGCTGTAAAGGGGTGCACAGCAATAAATAGAGAGGCGAGGGGTGGCTTGCACTTATCGTTCGTAGGGCTAACCGCAAAATAACGGGTTGCGAACTGCGAACAGTTAATGCGAGGGCGTGTGTGCGTTTGCAAGGCATCACGAATCGCGATATACACGCTTTGCTTGCTGTTTAGCCACCTCCGCCGATTTCTTTGCTTCTTTCGACGTAATGTAAACGTATCGGACGCGCCTAACAACCTGCAATTTTTTTTACGGCCCACGATCAAACATTTCCGATAAGGTTAGCCCTTACGAGCTGCCTCTATTATATAGCATTGAACACTTCGTGCTGAGTGCGTAAAAGCAATTTCAGTTGGAGCTGGAGAGATGAAGGCAGATTGTTGATAATCTTAGCCAGGTTAACCGTTCAAGTGTGTAATGAAGTGGTGAAATCGAAATGGAAGATTTATGGAATAAGTACTTCTTTCTAAGAGAGATTTCTAAGTTTCTGGGTCATTCTGTACGACTGAACTATAGTAACGCTAATGTATCCAATAAGGAATTTTATGAATTACATTATCTTATGGCGTAAATATAATCAAATTGTAGATTAATATAATGTAATTGCAAGTAGTAACTGTGAAATTATAACAGCGAAGTCTGTAACTTGGAATTTATTACTTGCCAATACATCAATTTTATTGGCAAGTAAGTAAAGATTAAAGTCGTGTCGTCCTTGTGAGTCCTTGATCCCACGTCCGAGGTGAAGAAAGTTTGAGAATTTGGTAATCGTAATTACAGTCTGACTTTTGACTTTTGACAGAGTGGTAAGTATTATACGTGTTTAGAAAGGTGTTTAGGAAGGTGTTTCATTAATACGAATAAGAAGATGTTGATCAGTACCATATTTTAAAAGAAAGAAAATCGTGAAAAAGACTGCGATAATAATAAATAATACAATAAAGAAAAAATGGACAACTGCAATAAGAATGTGCTATTGCTATTCATACGTGCGTTTCGATTAAAAATCCTTTATTAGTGGATGTTTGTTTAGGCTTTAATTGTCATTGACTCGAAGTAAGTCTCGTTAACGACAATAATTAGATTGAAACGGTAGTTTCACTCAGAAGGCACGATTGTTTCCTAGTAATAAACGGAGTAGCAGTTCTCGTAGAACGAGCTCATTGACATAAAACTTCCTCCCGTTTAATGAAACGTAAAGCTGTCTGTTAAAACGATAAATTAATTGCTTGAAATGTTTATCATTTCTGCTATTATCTTACTAAACGATTATATCACTTCCTGTTTTATACTATCTTTCAGCCATTGCGTACCAGTACGATACTTCTTACAATAATACATTAAATAACTAAACGTTTATTTCTGTCAAATTATTAAAACGTCTTCTCGTTACAATTTCTAGAGCCACGAAAATCATACGTCGAAAATCAAATTCAACGACTTGCTCCATCCTCATCTGTCCCATCGATCGATCGAAATGAAAAGGGAAGGAGAAAGGTCGCGGACTAAATTTTTTCGATAGGTGTGCTCGCACGAAGCCCGAGAGCGTAGAAAAAGGACCTTTAGCCGTTTGTTTACTCGGTCGTCTAGGCCGGCCACAATAAAGGAATCGGCGAAAATGTAGAATTCGTCCTGACAGTCGGAGCTGGTAGTGGTTTCTTGTAAGGAGCGACGAAAAACATGGCAACGAAATTCGCCGGGCGAGGCAAAGCTGAAGAACGAGGAAAGGAAGCAAAGAGGACGAGGGAAAAAACGAATACAGCAAAGAAAAGAAACAGAGAGAAAGAGAGAGGATGCGCGCAAGAGTCGGTGAACTGGGATGGGTGAATGGGCTTCTTGGAAAATGAGAAGAGACTTTATCCAGCATGGATAGATACCGAGTGAGAAAGTAACCCCCTGCAGCCAGTGCGAAAGCTCCACGGAACGGAATACTCGAAAGCACTTTGGCCTTAGCCTGACATCCACCGCCGACTTTAATCGTATCCATTGCCCTGAGACATTCACGTTCATTCCCCTTTTCTTTCTTTTATCTCGCGTTATTAACTCTTTACGTACCAAACCGAAGTTCGTCAAGGTATATGTTATTTTGATGGTGTTTGATAAGTATTGCAATTGTAAAAAATTAATCAACAGTAATGACACTTTTTGAAATTTTCCTACTGTCGTAACGTCAGAGAGATACGAGATATTTAGTACAAGTATATACTTCACAGAGATCATTAGTATAAGTCCCGATAATAAGATGGACCATATGTAACACTTGTTTGCCTTTAAAATGGCTATTTATTATATAACAATAACAACATAATATTAGATATATTTTGATGGTGGAGTAAATTTCACATCAAAGAATGGATATTGGTAAGAATGGAGGCAGCTTTAAGGATAAATGTGAATTTATCAGATTAAAGAAGAATATTATAATTCTTTTCTTATACTAATTTGTCATTTTAATACGATGTTCTCATAAAAGTATAACAATTCAAAACGTACAGACTCGTTTTTTCCAAAAATCGTGGTTTTTTAGTTATATGAATGTTGCAGAAAATGAATCCGGCACAACGAAGAACGTTTTAATAAGAAACGTTTGCGTTTACAGTATAATAACTGGATAATAATACGCGACAGAGTAGATGGCAGTAGATTACAGCTATGATTAAAGATAAAACTGTTTGCGACGAGGTTTCTCGGATACTGGTAACTCTCTTTGCATCTACAACGGGAGGCAGCCTCGAGAACGAGAGAAATATCTACTTTTCGAGAGGTCGGTGTGTTTTGGTCGCGCTCTTGCAAGATAATTGAATCCGATAGGTTAGGTCTGTAACGACTGCTTAGATTTGAATTTCAGCAGAATTATCGTGGAATTTGAGTGCAAGGTAATGGCACATGAAACTTTAAATGTGGATACTTGAATATTACATTACGTTTTTGCAGCCATTAGCCAAAATTTTCTGAGCCTCTAGAAAGCAGTCGAACCACCGAATCGAGCACCGCATTTCCACTGAAATCCAACAGAGTCTATATTTTCAATAAACGCAGGTTACTCTGAATGCGAAGTCGTTAATATTAACGAGGGGAACCCGATTAAACCGGTTATTATAATTATTCATTTACGGGATCAATAATAATTTCATGAATGAATGCTAGTTTAATTATGACGGACAAATGCGTCGATACGGTTTAAGGTAATAAATGTAAAATTTGTAATTGTCACTTGACGGTTCAACGCAACATCTCAACCTAGACATGACTACCAATTTGGCCACGGTCAGTCCTCATTCATGAATAAAGCAAGATAGCGGTATTTGAATCAAGTTAACGCTAGAACTACCACATCAATTGAATTGACTGGTTTTACAAATTTGTTTTCAAATTCCTACTTCGATGTAACGAGTTTCGCAACGATAACTAAAAGAATAATATAATGAATTTTATTTTGTTTTTTATGTATTAAAACTCAAAATAATTTTGTATCAAGGCTACTTACACCAATACCAGTCAAAATGACTGATACTTGTCAAAGTGTAAAAGGATCCTGCAATCTGTTTATCGAACCCCAATTAATCAGTTTTCTCGTTTTGTACAACTTCGCACACGTTTTTAAAATTTTCACTGCGTATCATTCGATATGGTGATATCAGTTATCAGGAAAATTTCAGATCGATCGTTAAATCGCTAGATGCTAACACTAGAAATATCAGTCACCAGTCAAAACGACTGGTTCTACAATTTTATAAATGTGTCGACCTTCGTTTAGGGATCATGGTTCCAGATGGATAATAATACCAAAAATGTATTACATAACAGGGAATTGCTTCTGTAAAAAAGCAATAAATCAATAAATAAAAAAATATTCTATTATTAGGTATTTTTTAAAGACCAATCATTTTGACTGGTTTTGATAGAAATAGCTTCGTGTTAACTATCGGTAGTTCCAGTGTTAAGCAATATGTGAAATATATTCTAAGAATATGAGAAGTGATATAGTATTTTATAAAAACAAATCAGAAGATTTGAGATATCTCGTGCTATAGACTTACAAGTATAAGATTACAATATTATATTACATATACATATGGTATTAAAATTGAAAGCTCACAGTCAGTTGAAAAGTCAAGATGTTAACAGTCGCAGAAATATGTGCTTTGAATATTTAACGAGATTCATGATTAACTTTGAGTACGGGAAGAGAATCTAATATATGGCAAGTCTAATGTGTGATCTAGGGAAATGATACGAAGTTACATTTATCTGCAAGTTTCTAAGTAACGATGTACAGATATAATACATGGTAGTTGAGATGAACACTGAGAATTTCAGTATTTATTATCCTTTTCATGGACGATATTCTTGATGTTAAATATAATCTCCTCGAGATATAGGTAATATTTCTCATGTAAATATCGGAAGTTTCGAATTGCTCGATCATTTTGTATAACGAATTTGTATATTTTTTGTATGATTTATATAACCTTTTCAAACATCTTCAAACCACGAATAACAATTAAATAAGAAACATAAAATGTCGATTTCATTAAATTATTGATTATCTAAATGGAAAAATGACTGCCCATAATTGATATACTTTTTTTTTGCGTTTATAGAATCAGATAAACGTGATATCTGTAATATTAGTGTATTTAACGATTGTTGACGGGCCATAATACGAGCTTTTGTATTATATCCGAGATTTAACGGGGCAATCTAATGACCGTGTACGTTCGTCCCTTATCGAGTAATGAAAAAATAATTAGTAGCCTTTTGGGGACGTGCTGTCACGAGGGATCGTTATCTCTCACGATATAAAGTTCATTGTTTGATTATTGAGATTTGCGTGTCACCAAAATGAAAGGGTGCTACACAGTTGAAATCCTCGAGGGCCAGTGTTCAATAAAAAACAAAAGCTTGCATGCACATGTTACATTATCGTATTAAGCAACCAATATCTCTTCTCTGTTTGATATCTCGTTCATTCTGAAATGTGATGTAACTATTCTTGCATTTATTACTTAATTTTATCACAATTGGTAGACGAAATTTAATAACGTAAATTATACTAAATCTAGCGCAACGAAATTTTCGAATATCCGCATAACCAAATATAGAAATGAATATTGTTGGACGAAATCCATAAAGTAGAATTTAGTAGAATATCATCGCGATGCAAATTTTGGTTCTTTTCCCGATAGAATCCTCGAAACGGGCATCGAAGAAACGTACACGCTCTTATAAAAGCACAAGAAGAAACGTAAAAAGCACGTCGTTCCAATTCCTTCGAGTTTTCTCAATGACATCGCATTACAAGATTAAATCGTCGCACTTTAACAGACATTTTCAATCTCCTTGATAAGAATGTGCCTGGTATGTTTGCACTCTCTTTCATGCGTTCCTTTTCTACTCGAAAACTGGAGCATCGAACTCCCTTGCCGAACATTTTTACAAAGTAGACGCGGCAACATTTGGTCGGAAACATTGCGCAAACAGATGCTACACGTTCTAGAAGGAAGATACATGTGTAGTTCATAGTTCATACGATACTGAATTATGTACATGGCTGTACGTGTGTTGGTTTTTTAATATTATCGAGAAGAATTGAGATTTGAATAACAAGAACAAAGATTTGAATAACATCATCGGTTAAACGTATGCAAGTACGCTACAATATTTTACAAAAATAAAATGATATAGTTTCATACATATTTCAATCTATTGCGACCCTCCAGGAAAAATATATAAACTGTACGTGGCGGTCAACGTGTTAATCATTTACTTGACGATTTAAACGAATTATTGCGCCTGATATGAAACCGAAAAGCATGTCAGTCTATGAACAAGCGTTGTAACCTGTAAAGGTGTTAAAACCTCTTTCATCAAACTCTGTGCGACAGTTCAATAACTAATTGATTAGCGTTTTCGTGATTTCGAGACGACGAAGGGATTCGAGAGTTTGGCGGTAATTAATCGTTGCCAGGGAGAAAGAGATAAGAAGAAAGAAGAGAAGCGGTGGGTGAAGTGGGAGACGGAGGAATCATTGCCATTCGGGGCGTGTATGCAAATGAGCAGTAGATGCCGCGATGCTTCCCTACGCTGGAAAACGGCTGGTTGCGTGCACGCTCGCGGTGTTCGCTCAGATAGTTGCCGCGATTCGGCGAATTTGCATTTTTAGCGAATTTACAATTTGATTAGGCCCCGAGTTGGAGTCGTCGGATCCGCTTCGCGGCTACGGACGACCACGCCAGCCGCGTCGTTATCTTACAGACGCTTTCTGGCCACGCCTGGCTTCGTAGAAGACAGATTTTGGATAATACAGTCACCGGCCACTTTTAATCAGGCCCTCGTTTCTCTTCTTCTCCTTCTGCTGGACGATAAGCTCGTGTTACTCGCGACTCTTCTTTTAAACCAGCTACTTAGCCGCGTACCATTTGAAAATAAATTTGACGCAAGTACGGGTAGAAAAGGAAATTTGCTTGAAAGATGATTAACCGCTTGTTTCGTTGCTTGTCGTTTATGGTAAACTATTTATAAAAAGGAATACTTACTATCTTTTTGTAAAATCCACAGATATATAATAATAGAAATTGTTTATTTAAGACTTTAAAATTATTGAATTAAAATTAAATGCTTAATTCATGAAAGTTTCGAATATTGAAGATAATGAAAACCTTAAGTAAATTCCTTTTTTCTTGCCTATTAACTTTCTAGCTTAATGACAATTCTTACGAAGGATAAACTGGTCCTGGATTTTTGTATTTATAATTTCCTGATTAAACTGTATTCTTCGCCTCTAATCGGTTGGTGTAACATAAACGTTCGTTCTACTTATCTTCTGATAAAATTCATTCAAGCAGTGTATTTTAGACATTGGTATTCTATAAAATCAATTTTCACTCCGACCATTTTAGTAATCGTATGTAAAAAGAAATTTAACGTAACCGGTGAAATACAGTAATATTTAATAATATCGTGATAGGATTTAATTAAAGTATCGTAAAGTATCGCATGTTTGTTATCCAACGACAAACTCTTCTATATTCTTATCTCTGCTCTGTGCTATCAATCACGGTACTGCCTTTGTACAAAATCACGAAACCTGCGGAATGGTGCTATTAACCCATCGTATAATCACCAGAAAAATCATGGAACGAGGTGTTTAATGCCATTAACAGCCAGCAATAAATCTACACTGACAATTATCTGCTAATGAATTAAACACATTAGGTACCGCAGTTACGAAGTTTAATGTCATAAAATTAAACATTGATAGATCAGATACACGGGGCCTGTTATTTCCATTCATAGAACGAGCGAAAGCTTTTTATCGTTTTTGATATTTAATTGAAAAAGACAATTTATAAACCTGGCTTTTCCGCGTCTAATTGTATTCAAAACTGCTGGTTTCCGTGCAATTCAGTCATAAATATTGTAGTTTGAATCGACGATGAAACGAGATAGGATCGAAATAAATTCGAGAGAGAGTTGGCAAAGGTCAATATGGGGTCAGGAACGTTTAAAGCTCAAATCAAACAAAAATAAATCCACAAACATTTCTCTAAAACAAAAGAAAGATAAGAATAGCTTGAAACTGTTTGCTTTTAAATTATTTCAATAATAATTCCTGAGTATTTGCAATTTTTAATTACTTTAACAGTTTTTCTTAATTTCTTTGTGCGTTGTTAAGAATGATTTTTGATACTGAAGATAATTTTCTATTCGAGGGATCATACTTAATAAATAAATATATAATTAGTGCATTTTAATAAATTGACAAATTCTAAAATTATATTACAGAATATTATATATTATTATAATTTATTGTCTTTATTCTTTCTTGCAATATAAAAATAATATTTTTATGCTTAAAATTCTAATCCCAAGTATACCATATATGTGGAATAAATTTGTGTCTATCTAATATTTTTAATTTCGTATAAAAATAATTCTTCATTTGTTTAAGATCAAAGCTTTTATATAATGTGTGTGTATGCTTATAAAAATAATATTGTGAAATTCTATTCGTATGAAATTTAGAACCTGAACTTTATACTAATGTTCTAGCACAATCGTTGAGCGAAAACGTTTCTGGCCGATGTGATTTCCCATGCGGTCGCGAAAAGATTAGTGGCATCTGTGGTACAGTGAACGAAATGTGGTCATATCACTCGCGATTGTCAATAAAAGTGCGGTTTATGGTCAAAGCTATCGATTGCCACTGCTCCGATTCAAGACTGATGAAATGAATAAATATCTTCCTATTATGCCAAAGGGGGTCACTGTACAATGATCGCAAAGTAATGACAATTGGCGCTCGAAGTTTATTTTTTAAATATATGTATAGTATCCGTAAATTGTTTACTTTTGTTAGGATATTTTAGAATTGAAATATTATAGAATTATACTTTCAATAATAATAAGTAAAAAGAAATTAAGTGATAATAATTACTAAATAAAATAACCTGTTTCGTATCTTACGATTTCGTTCCTTAATATTAATTCTGCGATTTTACTTTTCATGATTATACAATGCATATAACCAAGGAAATTTTAATATTGGAATGTAATATAATTGATAAAAGGCGTGTTTGCATTATTAAGCGATCTCAATGGATCTAAATCATTTGAATTGATCACTTAAATTAATTCATAATGCTGTCATTAATAAAGAGAAACATAGTGGTTTCTATTGAAACCTTTGAACTGACTTTCGCGTTCGATCAAGAAGTTCGATGTATCGAACGCATGTCCTGCCATATGGTGGAAACACCACGAAACACCAAGAAGAAAAATCGAAACGCGGACCCTTGGAGCTCGTCCAGTTGATCCTTTATTTATTTCCCTGGCTCGCTGTAATATTCATCGACCAGAAATTGATTTGAAATTAGACCTCCTCTTAGACCTCTCTTGTACTTCCTAGACATTCTCGAGGGTAGACGTCCCTTCGAAGGGAGAACCATTCTATGGTGACTACCGCCATCGCTCTTCCAGTAATTTCGGGCAATTCTTGTGCAGATTTCTCCCGGTACGAGAGATTAAATTGCCCATTCTTAGTGGTAACCATAGATTTACGATTGGGGAAAAATTACTTTATTTTGTCCTAATATATCGTGGCGTACAATGTGCTTCAATCTTAGGTACAGTTTATGTTAGAAGAAAGTGGAAAAATGATGAAATAATTAATTATTATGATCAACAAATGATTATTAAAATTAATATGAACGTTGAGATATGTATAATTTTCTGTACTGGACTGGGTTAAATGCATAGTAGAGATACTTGTGTGTGAATATCAGTGTGTGGAAGTATGTGTGTGTGCGCAGCGTCTCGAAAACAAAGGAATGTAAACTGTTCAGTCGGTTAACAGTCAGGTATAGAAGAAAGTGCTGAGACGCGTGCAAGTGTGTATCGATGAATATATAAGAAATCGTCCATGAAATAAATATATTACTATTTTAATATTAATCTTCAGTATAAATTTAGTGTTCCTATAACATTATTTCGGCTTCAAAGATCCACAATTCTCAACAATGAAATTGATTTTTATATGAGGATATAAATCTATGTTCTTTGAGTTCAATTATATTATTGGAAAATATAATCATAATTCGTGTTGTATGATGCTGGATATTATTGGGTTGGCAATTAAGTGATTGCGGATTTTGTCAATACCACTTAATGACAAAACTCGCAATCACTTAGTTGCCAACCCAATAGTACTTACGAAATTTCGAAATGTTTCATACAAAACACATAATATATTCATAAAGATAATTTACAATACTTTCATGAGCCTGTATATATTGTTCGAAAACTAACACTCGTTGAGCCAGGATTGTCAATACATTTAGCCAAGTCTACCCTTCAAAACGCGGCTGATTCAGAGTGCATTCCTTGCTATTCCATCATCAAAGTTCATTGACAGACCGTTCCAGCGTATTAGCTTTTGCTCCATTAGCGGCGGCAGTCTGCGAGACCTGATAATTCAGCAGCGAATCTCCACAACGAAGCAAAAGGGGTGGCCAGCGATGGAAGGGCTGCTTCGGACGCGCGTAGGGACGCGGTCAGCGCACCCTCGTCGCCAGAAACAAGGGTCAGAACCGAGATTTTTCCCGATAGGTCGAGGCGTTTTGTCAAGCGGCTAAAGTGGTCCGCTGGCTCTGGTTTAGCCGGCCATCGTCGTTCGGTCGAACCGACCGAAAACGAGAGAGGAAAAGGGAAGCAAGGATAAAAGGGGTGGGTGGCGTTGGTCGATGGTTGGAAGGAAGGGGCTGATTCTCGACGGCAGGTTCGCGTGTAGGGACGACATGGCATGTCAGGTTACTCCTTTCAGATCGGTCGATGGTAGCGCGCCGTTAGCTTTGACAGCGTGGCTGGCGTGATTCCGAAAGCTTTAGAGACCGCACCGGATATGAAACTAACTTCGTTCGTACGAAGCGAGCTTCGAGAACGCCATGGTAGGATGGATAAAACTCGAATGAGACATTGGAAGGGAAAAAGGGATCGTGACTATTTTAATATGTACACTCCCGTTCATAAGTACTACTTACTTTTTGTTTATTTTTGTTTTGGGTACTTTTTGTTTTTATAACAGAGTAAGGATTATTTGGAGAATCGATGATTCGAACGAAGCTAAGCGATAAATATTAATAACGTTGATTATGCAGGTTAATGTTGATCAAGCTACCGTAACGACTAAGCCAATGTTATTTGTATCTTACTAAACGTTGTGGATTTATCGTCCACTTAAAAAAGTTTTATCGAAATCTCGAAATTACATTTGCTGGAAAAGAACGTTGTATTTCATTTGGCAGAAATTTCTTCACGCTTATTCTGATGATGTTACAATTTTATGGCCATTGATGCACATGCAGTAGTAAAAAACGTTGTTTACGAGTCTCGCGTTTCGAGCGGACGAGATTGTTCGATTTTCCTGGCTTCCGCGCGGTTTCAAACTGTAATTTCGTCGAACGTACTTAAATGAAATTTCAACCGGGTGATAGTCGATTGTTTTCGCGTTCATAACATTGCCTGGAGGGGGTGAGAAGAGGAATATACATGCGGCGTTATATCACGCGTGAGCGAAACGCAATGCGACCGCAGGGGATGGCTTTTATCCCTCGAAACGGGCCGAAAAATCGAGGGGTTGATTAATTAATATAATTTCGATTCGCCGCTTGTAAACACGTTAGTCACGAGTTTCGCGTCTTCAATTAACACTTTTCTGCGTGTATCGTGAGTCTCGCGCACTTCGTCTCCGTTAACATCGTAGCGATGGCCTCGAGAACATTGCAAGTAGCATAAACGTAAGAATAAGCCTACATCGTGTGAATGATTCTGTTCGTAAAGGGAATCATCCCCTGTACACTTTTGCTATTATTGAAGTACGCTTTGCGTCTCATCAATTATCTTACTTACAGTTTAAATCAATTCGTACTAAAACAATTGCATTTTGAATTTAAAAAGGAAAATAAACCAATAAACGATGTATCAAAATACAACGAATTAAAATTCGATAACTCTGAGGATACGAATACTTTTGTGTAAATCTTATTCAAAACATGTTACTGTTGAGAAAAGGTAGAGAAGTAACTATTTAAGTGCATAAACCAGCAACGCTGCAAATCCACCTCCATCGATATCTATATGAACGTTCCCAGAAATACGGAAAGATCGTAGTAGATTTAATTGGACACCACTTGGATGAATATCAGCGGGGCATCGATAAGTACCACTTTCAACTTTCTTCTCTTCGGTTCGCGTTCCCGACATGCTTTACCTCTTTCGAGCAAAGCCACAAAGTTTCTTATGCTATTCCCCGAGTCTCATCCACCCTCTTCTTCGTCCATTCCCTCCTCGACCAATCGTGTCGTTGCTCACCAGCACGGATGTCGGCTAACGAGCGACGTTAGACAGGATGCAATTAGCAAAAGTCCTCTTTTCAGGCCAGGTATACGTCTTTTCCTTTTGCTCGAGGAACAAGTGACGAGCTGGAGGAAAAAGTCCCAGGACACCCCCAATTGAAAGTCACTTCGCCGCGCACCTAATTTATTTCTTTCTTTCTCGTTCTTGTTCGGATGTAAATTCGTCCTTGGCCAACGGTGACGCCCCTTTTTATTTTATTTTTTTTATGAAGGAGACAGAGAGACGAAGCGAAGAAGAGTTGTCAGTGGCCCAACCCTCTCAGGATTTGGTGTTCTCACCCTCTTCTTCAACGTCCCATGGTTCACATCAGTATTCCTCTCATTTGTCTCGCACTGATTGTCCAGGAAGCGTAATAGCGCAATCTCTAGGGCCGAGTGCCGTGAAACCCTTCGCCAAGTCACGTATCATCCCTGAATCGGCAACCTACGTACCCACCGGGATAATCAGTTTCTTTCGTCGGAGAAAAAATCCGCTGGCAATTAAGTGCTGATACATGGAAAATGGAAATTATACGAGTGCTTTTAGGGGATGATATAAATTTTCTAATCGACGAAGTGAACAGTACCATGCAGATTTAAGGGTGAAATGTATGCTTTGTTTAGTTTATGAGGATTATTTTATGTACAAACAGTTGGGAAATTTGTGATGCAGATATTTAGGAAAATCGATATTTTATTAATACCAACTTGAATTTTTTATTATTCTACCAATATTATCGCGATAATCGAACGACAGTGCTGATCGAATTTCAAAAATATTTTGCACAACGCGTACAATATATTTATAAAACGTTTCTATAACTGTCCAAATACTTTGGCGAGCAACTGTAAGCGTGACGAAAATGCCAGTGACTTCGTCAGAGGCTTTGAAATGTCAGTGAAATTTTTTTTACATCTCTATCTATCCCTAAAACCTATGTACAATATGCACGTAGATACTCCTAGGCTTCGAATTACTCAGAATCCGCGATCCGTGATGACGTTTACGAATCAGATCACGGGTGACCGAAACGAAACTCATCGTTGCTCACGCTCCGGTTCACAAGCTTGGGTACCTACACGTGTTGGACGTGTCGTCGGTTGGGACCGGTTCGCGCGCGTATTCGTCAAGCGTGTTCTCCACGCACGTCCACCGACACGCGTGATCCTGGGAGACGGGAGACGCGTGCGTACCATTCGCGGAGCGTATCGTTGGTTGGCTGACGGTTAACAGAGCAAGGGGGTCACGGACGACTAGATCGCGTTAAGGGTCACGCTCGGTTGCATCTAACTTGCACTCGCACGCCGCCGGTCAATGCACGTTGACCGGGCAATTTCTGATCCCGGGGCACGTCGTGTGCGAACGAAGAGAATGGCGAATTGAACGGAGGAGATGCATCGAACGATCGTGATACCAAGCTTCGAGGAAGACGCAATAGAGAATGGAGAAGGGAGATTGGCGCGTGGGAGCAGAAACAGATTCCTCGGGCATAACCGGTTCGCACACACGTTCTGTAGTTTCCGTAGTGAGTTTATCGTGCCGCGGGCTAGCCGACGTCAACTCGCCGCACTGGGGTTAAGTAACCGACGGAATCGCAGAGAAATATTCATCGACCCACGTCCCGGCCTGTCTTCCCGTCGCTCCGCCATCGATTTTTAATAGTCTTAATGATGGGGAGCCGGATAAGCGGATGGACGGATAGGTTATGTTGCATGGACCAAGATTACGGATAGATGGGATTCCAGCTATCTTTGAACTGCAGAGTCCTTCCTTAGTTACAGCAGTGTTTCCCAACCATTTTTGGATCGTTCACCGCCGCAACGCCTCAAAGATTTTAATGGCATTCCTAAAAGCGGTGATCTTCTTTGAAAAATTCAAATACAATCAAGTTTTGGTAAATTACGGTATAAATAGATACTTGGAGCGAAAAAGAAAGGAAAGTAGGTAAAACTGTTTTTAATTTGACTGCTTTCAATGAATATAAATGTTTAAAATATGAAAGATATCATGTTTACACGACATATCACGTTTGATGTTTGTCGTTGTATCATGTCATCGTGTTTAACATATCATATTTATAGAACGCATAATTATGGCAAAATACAAACCTGATACAATTGTATATTATATTGAATAGCGCAATTTTTGGGTAATCAAAATCCTAACAGCATATAAAAACGTTATATAAAAGAAACGCTAGCGTAAAAAACGATCGTGATTTCCTCAACTGTAATCGTAATTTTTTAAATTGTATAATAATGGTAATGGGAATAATTACATTATACATTACATACACAAAGCCATAAACCATTCAACCATTTTCTCTGTAACAATCTAACGTTTGAAACCTAATAATACTTTCTGCTTGAGAAGAATTACAAAACGCAATTTTTTATTGAAATGATTCCGCTTCAATGCCGTCGGAATTTTCTATATACGAATAAAAGTTGAGCAAATCCAAATAAAGCCCGCGGTGTGTTATTTCTAAAATCGAACGGGAATTCTATTTTAAATTACCGTTCGGTTAACCTAAATTCGAGCGCAAGTCAGCCGAACTACTTCGTAACTTCATTTTCAAGCGCATTTCACTCATATAGCGAAATCTACAACGGAACAAACGATTTCAATTACTATTTTAGTCGCGAGCTATATTCAACGCACGTTTTCATGATGAAAGCACAATTTCATTACAACAAAACCATGTCGTTCTAACGAAACATGCGCTCCGAATATATCTTAAGTCTGCGTTACAGAAGTGAGAATGAAACGTACACTTGTGTTTCAAAAGGGTTTGAAAGATATCGTGGATGTTTGGATGAGCTTGTAGACGATCGATAAATGGTTTTGGAAACCAAGAATTGCAAGTTATTTCGTTGGATGTCCTTTGGATTGAACGGTACCTGAGTAGCGCGTGCATCGATGCCGCGTAAGCAGTATTGATCGAGCAGGTGCATTACGGTGGTGGCCCCGCAGAAGATGGCGGAGAATACGGGGTTGCAGAGATCTTGCCAGCACTGGCTAGCCAACACCGAATATAAAGTAAATTTAACATTTGGGGAAGATAAAGATAAAGACTATTCCATGTAAACAATTTTATAACGCATGGATTATTCTCGAAAGTTTTATGAACGAGGAAATTATTAGTTATATAAATCACTTTAAGATTGTTTGAATTTTAATATTGATAATTCTTTCTGATTTGAAATTCCAATGAGACGAAATAGTTGAAAAGGTATATCGAATGGTATGAAAATTGTTGTTATTAAACGTTGAAGAAATCACGTGCATTTAAAGTTTTCATGCATAAAACGACATTTGATATGGACCGATCTAATCTAACGTAAGACACGAAGGGGAAATGAAAGGGTTAAATTTGGGTAATTTGGTTCCATCGCGCAGTGACGAGCAATTTCTTCCCGTATCGGGTCCTTTTAATCACGTAATGCGTTCCATCTAACTGCTGATAATTAGCTGCCAATAACAAGCGAAACCTCGACAGGCTGGCGCGCCATCGAAATCAGAAACATAGGCTGCTTATTAAATTGCACACGGAACCCATTATCTCGATGAACGTCGATCGAACGGCGAACCAAGGGGCCCTGCCAGAGCATTCTACTTCCATTCGCAAGTAGCGTATCTCGATATCTGTTGGTTGCTGTTCCGTTTCGCGCTTAAGGGCATACTCACTTTCGGAACTATGCCTATTAATATCTTTGCCATGGGATTCTGCTGACCGCACCAGGTCAGAGGGAACGAACTAACGAAGGCACGAGGGGTTGGCGACCAACCGTGAACCATCGATAGTTCAACCAGACTCGCTGGAACCTCCATGTTGGCCTGTAGACGACTATCCAAGAGAGGATTGATCGCTAGCTAAGAGAACTATAGCGTACATAAGAACGAAGGTATATAGAATTTTAATTGAAAAAGAAGTTGCTTGTTTGCGTTAGGATATAAAGATGTCCATATAGGAATGACAGAAAAATAAAACTAATAACCTTCGATTGATATAATTGGATCGTATGTTTTTAGCGACAGGTCTCCCTTTGATTCTATACTGTTCCATTGACGTTATATGGAAAATAGACAAAGTAAAATCGATGAAATCTATTCGAAGAAATTCGGTCATCGCGATGATTAAGCGCGCGCTCGTACAAATATACAGGCGCGCAGCGCGATATCCACCAAGCGACCTCGCATTTTCCGATTGAGCCGCCGATGCCGCACCTGCTGCACTATCCGTTTTAATTTCAAGTCATTTAATCAATGCGTCCAGGCAGCATTGAATCAAAACGTCCGGCCGGTCCGTTACTATGGGCTAAACATTCTCTCTCTCTCTACACCCTTTACGCACGTGCGTTCGTGAATGCGTCGCGTACGTGTGAGTTTGCCATCTCTCTCTCGCAATGAATTAATCAACCAGAGTGATGAGGGACGCGTTCCTACATACCGATGGCAGAGGATCGCACGCGATTCCTAGTCGATCCACACGCCGATTCGCTTCAACGAAACCTGCGACACATCATGTACAGCATCGATGTGCTGAGTCTCATGATGAATTCGGAGATGCTGTTAAAGATTATTGGTTACGTGGTGATACAGTACACAGTAAGTAACAGAGAGCTGGCAAATTAAAGCATTCGATAGTTGTGTGATTTGTTGATGTACCGAGTATATGGAACATTTGAAGTTTTCGTGTGTTTCAGGTGAATTTTTTTTTTAGATTTTGGTTCTAAATTAAAGGACAAAGCAGTTTTGTGATTTATTGATATATTGAGCTATATGCGATATTTTAGGTTCCTGTTTGTTTCCGATGGGCTGTATTGAGATTTTAATGGTGATTGAACGCGATGTTGGCGGTGTCGAACTTTCGATTTGATCTACAACGTAATTGGTGTAGTATATGGATGAATCGTTGGATGGAGAGGATTTACGTCGTACATTGAGATGATGTTGAGTATTCCAATTTCGGATTGATTGGTTTTGTCAGTCGATGAAGGAAATGTGAAGAAGTGCTTATAAGGTTTCTCTATGCGATTTTGTAAAACGAAATTGAATAATATTTTAAGGTTATTTCTTGGATAATTATTCACCAGTTAGAGCCCGTTTTAATATTTTAATTCATTAATATTTTTAATTTATTAATGTCACGATTTTTAATACGTTATTGTACACTAATGCATATGAGCGATGGACAGTTAGATTTTGATGTAAAATATTTGTACAACTCGTAGTAATAGTTTCATAATGTATGCTATCTGGAATCTGGGACGCATTTCGTGGAAAAAGTGAGCGCATATGCTTGATGTTGCTTGAAAAGAAAGCTCAATATTCTCGCAAGAGCCGTTGTCTTGAAAAAAACATACAAAAAGGGAAAAATGTAGAACTGTGGTTGGCTGACAAAAAGTGCGTTTTGCCATGTCGACGTTTCGAAAAGGATGAATTGTATAGACAGATATGTATGCATGCTGATGGAACAAATTTTCGTACATATTAGATATTTCTATATATGTTTACTTCTCTACTTACTTTATTTCTGACAAAATTATATTTCAATAAATTGTATTTCAAATTAATTTTAAACTTCCTCACACACTGCCCGACTGTGCATGTTTATGCAAATTCATATTTTCTACCGACATTAATAAAACAGTAAAATTTGAATGAAAGCATGCCTCAACACACAGTATGTTGTAAGATGTAGTGCCTTTTTTTAAATATGAAGTTCAGTTTAAGGTTTAAATTTGAAATACTAACTCAATTTAGTTCATATATTATTAAATTTATTTATTTTTAAACCATTATTCTAGATACTATGTCAATTTAAATGAAATTCTCTTCATATTGCAATCAACGTGGAACAACGTATTCCCGAATTCGTTCTCTCGAATGATGGATAAAAAAAAGCATTGGATGAGAGACAAATCGAACGTGGACATTCCTATTGTACGTAGAAATGATCGATCCGTACCATCCCCGTTGCCTTTCAAGGCGCACTCTCGACTCACAGCCGAAGTCTTTTCTTTTCTCAACAGCGACGTTCAGACTATTCGGGTCGATACCTTAGCTCGCGCCTGTCTTCCGCCAGGAAAGATCCTATCTGCCAGAAACGCGACGACCTACTTTTGCTGTCGAGTCATGCGATATCAGCTCTCTCCACAAAGTGATTTGTACGGTCAGAAAGTACTTCTGTTATGGTCAAATCGGACCTCACTATCGTACATTCCCTTTCAACCTACCACTTAAATGATTCGAGTAGTATCCGTTCTTTGACTTAATCCACATTTTTGACCATAAGTGTATATACATGTTGCAAATGTGTTAGATCATCAAGTATTAATTATCATATTAGATTTAGTTGTAACAGGAAAAATTAATTGAACTTGAAGCAATTGGGATTTGGTTGTGAGGTATCCTAGGAACTTGTAGATAATTTTTGGAATTTTTAGATTAGATTAGGAAGAAATAAGAAATGAATATTACTTTAAATAGAAAGCAATACGATCGATTTTCTCAGTGGACGATCGAACGGTATTGTATTTGCAACAGAACGCAAATATTTTGTCGAATATTAGCGCAAACAAACGGAGAGGCAGTCTACGCAGAAAGGCAATAGCTGGTTAACTGTAAAATAAACCGGTTGTATTACAGTGTGTGGACGAGGCAGTACGACATAATGCCGTTAATTCCGAATCGAAGGGGGAAACTTTCCGTTAAATCAAACGAGACATTCATGACTGTGGCGAGCGTCTGATCAATGCGACAGCGTTTACACCACTTCCGAGGAAATCGAGTTAAAGAGCGAAGTGTCCACACTCGAATCTGTCCGGACGGTATATACATTGATAGTAATCCCAGCACCCGCTCGCCACCCGAGCTACGTAAACTTGTTAATAACGGGAGAACCTCGAAACTATTGATTTCCAGTGACACCCTAAACTTATACAATTCCCCGTATACTTACTTTGGTTTGCATATTCATGCAGAGATCGACCGAAACTAAGAGTTGCGGAAGTTAATGCACCTATCGAAATTAGCTACGAAGGATGATTAATGGGGTGAAACGAAATGTAGGGACAAAATTTTGCTATACTATTCATGATTTCTAATAGTGAAATAATGTTGCATTCTATTAGGAACTGAAGTTAATACATTTTTTAAGATATCTCAAGCCACTGAAAAATTGTTTTTATCGCTTTCAGGAATTGTTGGTGATTTTAGTAATTTGCTTTCTTCTTTATGTTTTTCTTACTATATAATAATATTTGTGAGATAAGAATTTGGAAGTAAATTAGTGAAAGCTATGATCTCGCAAGAATTCCTTATTTGGATTCTATTAAATTATTTTGGATCATTGTATTTTTACACAAAAATTATAGAAAGAAAAAGATTCACTTAACACAAAGTTACAGGTTAAATGGTTTGATGGTTAATTGATAATTAGAATAAAAAGCTAAGAATCATTCGACTCTCGCTATTAAACGATAATAAATTTGAAAATTCTTCAATGTTATCAAAAACGAATGCCATTTATCCTTTACTTTCTTTTATGGATGTTTCGTCTATAAAACAAAACAATCGGAATTTTAGGAAGTCTTTACCAAAAAGCAGTATAAATATTAAAGGGTGTAAAGCCGTTTGATTCGTTGGGGCGTCGTTCGGTGCATTTTGATTGGGCAGGTCGCGCTCAGCGTGTGACCAAGCAGCTAACTCGGAAACACGCCGAGTGGGAAAAGCCCACCCGTCACGTTTTCCATGCTGACGAATCGTTTGAGTCTGGTGTACATTGAATATAAACCGGGCGCAAGAATTATTTGTTCTACGCGGAAAGCTTTATTAGCAAAGGAAGAGCAGGAAGGTTTCGCGTCTTGCTTTTGTATTTCGATGAACACGGTTAATTCAACACCGTGCCGCGCTTCTATTTTGCCTGCTCTACCTGTCTACGAAAATACACGAACAGACAGGTAAAGATAGATGAAGAAACAAAGAAAAAGAAAGATAGAGACGAGAATGGTCAGAGAAGGAAAGTTCAGAGGTAATGCTGATTACTGGCGACTACGTCAGACAGAAAGATACAAAGAGAATAAAAAAATACATATATATACATAGAGAGAGAAAGAGAGAGGATGGGAGAGAAGAGAAAGACTGAATGGAGAGAAGCTAATAAACGAAAAAGGTGTTCTCTCTGGTACGAACCTCTTTGTTGGTGTTTTAATAGCGACAGATATCGATATCTCCTTTTTACTTCCGCTAGTCGCTGTTTTGTTTGCGGATCTATTATCTGTATTTGCCTCTGTCAAAGTAATAAAGAGATTTAATTAATATGCCGTATAATTGCACGTGACTACGGGGATAAATATGATATACGTCGGATATGAACGATGTCAATTTCTTGTTCTATTTTATGCTACCGAACTTTTATTTTAAAGTAAGTATTCTGTCAGGGAAATTTTTAGGAATTCTCTTTCCTAGGTGTTCAGTAATTTGTAGATTATCGTTTTAATCAATTTTATTACGTACTTCGCTCCTATTAAACTCGTAATTTTTTGAATCATTGCGTCTTAGTTTCTAAATTTCTTTCAGTTTCGCATCACGTGTGTAAAATATCTTCTTAAAGGATATTCAAAATGTTTATCTTGTCTTCCCTAACTCTCCTTTGTGTTTTTCTTATAAATACTTATTGTCACTGCATATATCTAATTATATATAGTTTTAAGTATTTTACTCGCATCCTTTACAATCTTCATAAACATCAAAATAAGATTGAAATATCAAATTTATTTTGAGCTAACGCGTGACATTCAAGTCTTCCCTGATCTGTGTAATTAAATTCCAAGTCTTAATATTTCAAATCTTTGCACTTTCCACGTAAAATTTAAGATCCGAATCTTTCACTAAAAAGTAAACAGGCTGTGCGCATTCAAAGATACATCATCATAAAATCATCGTATTACCCACTTCCAAGTTACCATCCTATCACAATCCGCATTTCAATTCACTAATCACAACCAATCGGCTATAGCTTGACATTTCAACACCTCCAGAATCCTGGAGAATCGTCAATCTAACATGGCTTTGAGGACAATCGTCGTCTCCTCGACCCAGAGTCGAGACATGGAGGATTGACGTTTGAGAATTTAGCAAAGTGAAGGGACTGTCTTGGAAACAAGAGCAAAATGGCGGAGTATTAGCCGGCTATCGATCACGAGGATCGATTTTACACGTGGGATAATTGGATCGTGGCTACTTTGTTGTACAGGGGTGTAGTTCGGTGTAGCTGGTCGGTTTAATAACCTCGTGCCCGAGATTCGTCGGCTGTCAAGCTCGATTCGACGAGAGACGAGCTCGAGCAGAGGCGTGTGTAAGCTGCAAGCGCTTCCGGGTGTTTCCTGCATCGACGATCGCCTTTGGGGACACAGTGGGGTGTTCAAAGGGTGGACGCGTAAATCGAACGTGCATGTTTTAAAAGGCTGGCCAGCCGAGCCGCAAAATTTTCAACGCCGGAAAAAAGAGAGCCATGTAAATTTCCACCCAGGCCATTTACATCGTTATGGGTCGGCCAAGTTTTCGGGTTTATCAGGTTTCCCGGATGTGAGGCGCGCCGCTATGAGCGATGTCTCGTCCAATGTCTCGTCGTTCGCTGCGCGTGTTTGTGTTAATCGCGTTTTCTGTAGAGGAAAGCGTGGAATTTTTAGGAATATCTTAAAATAATGTCATGGACTGTTTCAAAGTTCCAAATTTATTGCAAAATTGTTCATTTTATGAAAGGCTCTGTTCCATGATGTTATATATCAATCGTATTTTCTAACGGGATATCGATAAAAAGATGAATTTACATTGAAATAATATGAAATAATATCGTTTGACATATTTAACGTATACAAGCGTACTTAAATTTTACAAATACATAATTTATAGTGAACTTCATGCATAGAAAATATTCCTTCTATATTTTAGCTACTATGTAGGTATGTACGTAATTCCCCACTTTCTCGACACAGCTCTATCACATTAATTCTGGATAAAGATAGCATAGTTGTGACGCCTCACGCTATTCTACAGTTTCGCTGGAAACAGCTGCTTTCATCTTCGTGCATACCCCTAACATGACGTACGTTATGTATATACTTCATACTCCACAGATATAACGTAGCATCATGTACCCTATTACCTGTCGCGGATATATCGTGAATCTTATAAGGTATTGAAACAGGATACCGATAAGCAGAATATTTTTGTGTTGGCAAAAATTGTCGATACCTCTCGAATATCTGTGCCTTCCATTAACCGAAGGAAATTCATACAGCATAGAAATATATTTTTCGAATATAGATACGAGTCAGGATATTATAAAATTCAAATGTAAAATATGGAAGTCAACGTGTTAGCATTTAACAAATATTGTCCTGTTTGAAATTTATTCACGTATTGATAGAAACCACAGAATCCTAAAGATGAATGAAGTGTATTCAGCATTGTAAAGCCTTGAGCATTAGTTTGATCGAACTTGATCCCATTGCTACTGTCCTCTGTTAGACGGATTCATATCTTGGAAATCGCGGTCCTCGAGTACAATTAATCTGTAGTGTTAGTCAAAATTTCGGGTCAAAATTTCGGGTCAAAATTTCGTATAAAGTTAGGAAAAATGCGTGTGTGTTGTTTACGGTTCGATAAGTTTGCGCTTTTATATATCGCGTGCACGGCAAATATCTCTTTGTCAGGCGTAGAACAATTTTTTTCGCCTGTGATGTTTCTAAAATTACACTTTTCAAAATACACCCATATCTTTGACCAAAGCAACGATTTCATCCGTTCGACCGTACCTGTTCGTAAAAACACACAATGTAAAAACATTTCCGGCCACGGATTCCGAACTGATCGGTTCTCCGCTTAGCAACAACAACTGAAGAAAAAAAAAAAAAAAGAAGAGCGATCTATTCAAAATTTCGATAGACCAGTTTTTTCGTATTTTGTATTCCGTGCGAATTCACCAACAAAAAGACGCGAGATTGGAACATGGTCGTACTGCTATACAATAATAATGAATTTCAAGAGAAATCTGCTTGAATAGAGAATAGAGTAGTTCCGAAAAAGCTGTACAATGTAATGGCGTAGCTTTAAGATAAGAGAGGACAAATATTGTTTGCTTGTGAACCATCTGTTTGTATGAGAATGTTTAGGCGTGCAAACAAGAAAATCTTGTATAATGTGTATGTGGTCTAGTTGGGTTGCTTATCGAAAAGTGGAATATAAATATTTGACTAATTTATGTTAATCTAGAACCAAACAGTGAAGAAATACGTAAAATTTGTGTAAGCGCAAAATTGTTAAGAATTTAAATTGTTTCTATACGTAACACAATCTACTGTGTATACAAACTATAAATAAAAAGGATTTTGCGATTAAACAGACAATTATCCGTTATAACGTGTAAATGTTTAAATTTCTTCAACCCTCACAACAATTTCTGAGGTTAACCTTATTCTCCGTAAGTGTCGTAATACCTGTAACTCCCTTAGAACGAAAAAGAAAAGAAAGTTGCAAGGTGTTGGCGATAATGCGAGAATTCTCTCGACAGAGCACGCTGAGCGAAATAGAAGTCGGAAGGCAAAGTTGCAGAGCGTGTGCCGCGCAGCGTGTTAAGCTGTGGTAATATTTCGTTTGAGGTTGGCCTGTGCAGCCGCGCATAACCGACTAAAGTCCTCCGTGTTGCTTTTTCTCACCGGAAATTAAAACTCTTTTTGTCAAACCGTACAGAAACTGTGGACACATGTAGAAAGGAAGAAAGAGAGTGGACCTTCCTTCTGCGTACCCCTATGTTTTAGCGGGGCGTACTTCATTTCCTCGATTGAATAACCTGTAATTCGCGTCTTCTTTGCAGTGGAATCCAAAAGCCTAACTTTCCGAAGAATATTTAGCCAAGCAATATTCTTCGTTCTGAGAGACGATATTATTGCCGTTTCGTTTCTTCGGTTATGAGGAATGATCGCCTTTTATCCTCCTAGTAATTTGTTCCAACTATGTTTTCTCGAAGAACTCTTTGTGACGAGGATTTGTAGTTTCTACCGAAACGAATATTACTTCCGTTATGGTCTCGAACAATCGCTTTTGAGGTTCTGATTAGAAAATACTCGTATATCAATGTTTGTAACTAGAATTTGTAATGTTATGAAGAATGAATATGTTTCGAATAAACGTAAAACTCGTTTCAGCTTCATATTAGTTTGGTTAATATTTAATGTTATATAACATTTGATAATATTATTCGGTACTACTAGTCGATAATTTATTAAATACAGTTACCGAAATGTATCGAGTTTTCATTTTATCAAAGCTTCCTATTAGGCTTGCTATTTTAGGTTAATTTGAAACACAAATTCCTTGAGTATCTATAACAAGCGTAGTACACTGCAATTAAAAGGATAGTTAAAATTTTACTATCTTCTGTGACAATTATTAATAATTAATATTGAGCGTATAATAGTATACGATATTTAAGGATAAGATCAACATAAATTTTATCATTCGATTTCGTGTCAAAATGCCTCGACTTCCCTACCTGATTTAAGGTTCGGAATAATTGTTCCCAGAACAATAGTTTTCTGGGATAGATTTTATCTTGGTTGTTTTTGAAAACGGCTCTTTTTATTATACTACGCGGTTTGAATCCGCGAATCGACAAACTCGACGAGGCAATTGATTCGTACTGACACCGTGACGCGGTCAATCTCGCGTTTTCATTACTCTCCATGAAAATAAAGTTTCGCTTCAACTGGTTTACTATTTTTCCTTCCTCTTCTTTTCTTTCATTTGTCACATTTTTCGTTTCCATGTGTATCGTGCATAACGATAAGCTCTCAAGTATATCGCAAGTAGATTCGGGTAGATTTCAACCCTTTATATGATGACTCGGAAAATTTTTCATGAAAGATCTATTATACTTTATGTAATAAATTATCAAGATTGTAGAGGACTCCGGCTAGAGTATATTTTTGTATGAAGAAACGCGCGAACCAAAGGAAACTATAGTCTACAATTCGCGTTAAATATCCCGCAGCAGTCTCGCGCAATTTCCCGAGAAAGGTAGCTCGCACGTAGCCGATTTTATAAACTGCGAAGCATCCATTCCCCACGAAGCTACGAGTCACGAACACGAGAATCTTCCTCCATCGTACAGAGAGTTTCGACCGGGACGACTTGCCCGGGTACGGGGCTAAATTTCGAGCTCGTTTCTCGCGGCTTAAATTGTCCGGAACCACTTACGGCACGTTCGCGAACCGCACGTCGAAGAGTATCGACGCGAGGAACACAACCAGAATTCCTTGTAACCGTGTCTATATAGTACAGTCGCTGGCCTTCGAATTCTACATACAGAAATTTTACTTTTTTTACCTACAATGTCATGTACACTCCCGTTCACAAGCATTGAGACATTTTTCTATTTTATGTATAATTCATTTAAATCATCAGGCAAATTATAAAGATCACGACTTTTCATTCAAAGTACGTACAGTGGAGTAAAAGTGCAAAAAGTATTCCAGCATTCGTACATATTATGTATACTAATTGATTAAGTTCAAATGTAAGTCCATCAAGTTTCGTATCATTTGGTAGTAGCATCGTATGATTACAGAAAATTAGTAACAAGAAAATGAAACGTGGAAGCAGCTAAAGAAACGTTTCATTGGAATAAAGTAACTGTGGATACAAATATTGTTTGTAATTGTTCGGATATATTTTAACTACATATGGTGTTATGTATCGCTTGCAACTACAATACCCACGATTTTCTCCATTGGCAGCGAGTTGAAAACGTTACACGGGCAAGACGAAGAGATATTGGCGCAAAAGTTGTGCTATCAAAGAAAGACAAAGAGAGAGAAAGAGTGGTATGCTGCTGACTCTGCTGGCGTGGCTCGTCTTCAGACGTCGTCGCCGAGAGAAGCTGGAAATTCGCCTGAATCCAGCTTTCTCTTGGTACAGGCGACTCTTGTCTCTCTCTCTTGCTCTCTTCGCGTCTGCCCTTTTCCCGTTTCCATGTCAGTCCTCCATCCCGCGGGATCGACGTAATCCTCTTCCATCATTTCGCAACGATGATATGAAAAGAGTACTTATGTGGGTTCAATTATGGGGCTCCATACCAATAAAAACTCTCTCTCTCCTCCTTCAATCCTCTATCTTCTCTCTCTTCCTTTCATTTTCTGTCTTTTCTCTCGCATTGCACTCTGGCTTTTCAGCTCTATCCTATGCGTAACACGCTCTCTGTCTATGTAGTCGCTTCTTTCCTCCTTTAGTTATCTAACTTTAATCTTAATTCAACGGTTTTTGTACGGTATCCAGTTGTAATGTCCCGGGAAATGGAATAGTCAATGTATGGAGGTTAGACTTATTAACGTGTTTCAAGGTGTTTCAGATGATGATTTAAACGAATTGTCGCATCTTACACGAAACTAAAAAGTGTCTAGACATTTCTGAACGGTGATGTATACGTTCAGTGTATTCCTCCGATCAGCAACTAAGAAATCTTTTCCATAGTCGTTCTTTAATCCATTAATTATTAATCACATTAAGCGAGCGTTATTAGCTGGCGAGCCAATTTGCGTGCGCTGACGATGATTGCGGTCGGAGCTAATAAAGGATAATAAATAATATTATCTTATTACCGACTAAGTAATTGATGTATTGCAATTAGCGTTCGCGTTACACGTTCGTACAATTTTTCCCTGTTTCCAGCCCGGTTTCATAACGACCAGTTACAATTCAAATTAGAAGAGTATTTCTCGAATTATCGATCCGTCGTGCAAACGTGCGCATATGTGTGCCTGCGTGTACGCGTATGTGTACGTAGTTCTCTAATTAATTCGACTACGGAAAATGGAAAGAAAGTAAAAAAGGAAACGCGAAGAGGGTTAAAATAGATTTCGCCCTAATTAAACATAAACCTTCGACTCGCCGTTCTAACGGACTTTTGCTCGTTGTGGAGTGAATTTACAATGAATCGGAAATGGATGGGGCAGTATAGGCGCGTTTTTGTCCTGCTTCCATTTACCGTCATGTGAACGATAAATAATGACACCCGTGATAATAAGCTTCCCTCTATTGGCTACAGATAATGCGCGCGTATGCATAGGAACCCACAGATTATTGATTTTAATTGCATGTCGAATTTAAAGGATGTAGTATCAACGAAAGCTGCACAGAAAATTTCGGTGAGGGTATCTGAATATTTTAGAGTAGAGAGAGAGAGATAAACATTTAAAAAATATAGTATACTTGTGCCAAATGTCTGAATGCGTAAAAAAAATGCCAAATAAATTTGTTAAACGTAAAATGTAATTTACCACTACTAAATTGAATCGAAAAATCTATCCTTTAATCTTCGATAATGTATATCGTACAAAAAAGAAACGTTTCATCAAAATGATGCGAATTCCTTAAAACTTAATCGTAATTTCCTTTACATTCATATCGTATTCATTGAATGCATTACGACGGAGGGATCCAATTAATTTCTGGAGGATTCTCATTCGGTCAAGAGCCGAAAGAGCTGTTCATCGCTTAACTCCGAACTATTTTTTTATATACGATTTCCGTTTTCGTTCGTTAACAACATTTATCGGTTAATTATCTCTCTGTGATAGCAGGTAATTATACGACGGAAACTAGATCACGCGTGAGAGTGTGCTGGTTGACCGGAAAGATTGACCGGAAACGTTGCTTTCCGTCTGAGATTCGCTCCGCTGCTTTTTTGATACCCTCCCGTCCACGGAAATGGAAGTAACTTCATTTCATATATAAGTGATACAAGTATTTTCAATCTCAGCGTTATCGCTCGAACGACAACTGTGTGTAGTAGACCTGTTTTATTTCTTGTGTCTTCTACCAACCGTAATTCCATTCGATAAGTTTCTATTTTGCAAGTGCTTATTGTTTGTTCTATATTCTATACATGTGCCTCTCGGAAGTCAAATCGATCAGTTTTGCGAATTTCACAATTTTATTACATGGGTACAGGACAAGAACCATTTTTACCTACCAATATATCCATTCTTCGCGACTTTTATCACTAGACTGCGGATTTATATGCATTTATGGGGAACGTAAAGGTGCAGAAATGCGTACAATCAATCTCGAAAGGAAATAAATCATAATATGAAGAGTACGGTATTATTCGATCGATGGATGCATGACTGAGAATAATGAAATATTAAAATGGATCGAGGTGTCATAGCATAGATCACGGAACACACATTATACATCGCAGCTCTCTATTAATAGCTGTATGGCATACGCGTCTGCCACGGTTCGTCGTATGTCATCATTTTATTTTTCCAGTTACCCGCGTCCACGGTCCCTTTCATCTTCAGCTTGGCGAGGAACGATGTATCCCTTCTTGTAGTCTCATCGTACGGTTTCTTTTCGAGCTCGAGGACGTCGTAAATTGTGGGCCGGAGTCACGACGCAACGCGCACCTTTGCCTGCTATTCACAGATAGAAGAAACCGCAATGTTCCGCGGCGCTGCCTTACGGCAGCTGTCGTACTCGTTGTGCCCGAATAATCGCCGGTAATTTCTCCCGTGCGCTCGGTATATCGGCGCCATTTTCGTTTCTTTATTGCACAGCCAACATGGTGAAGACGACCCCGGTCTGCGTTTCGGTTCTGTAATTAGTTCTGTACGGATGAAACGGGCGCTACGATACATCGAAGCTTCGTTAGGCGTTTGGTTACCATGATTCATAGTCATGCGCTCCTTTTAGGATCTTCAGAGAGTCTACATAGTCATCTTAGTCTTCAGACAGTCGTCTCAGGCTGGAACGAAACATAGGAGTAAAGGTTTGTTTAGTCGTGACTCGTAACAGTGGAGAAAAGCTGTCTTCTATAACGGTAATTACAATTGTTAAAATTCGAATTTTATGAATCTTTGTCGTAAGACATTGGAAAATTGTTGTTTTTGTTAATTTACTTTTTGTCCTCGGTAATTTATGCATCCAACGATATACGTAGATAAAAATTTGAAAGTGAATACTTCTATTACTAATTCTATTGTTAATAGGAGCTATCATTTAAAGCTAAAAATTGAAGAATTTAAATTGAGGTCTGTTTCACTTATTAAAAATTTAAATCATCATAAAATGGATACTCTATTTTCGATGTCCTATACATTTTTACATATCGCACTTTTGCATTTTTAAGCTTTCTACAAATGCATAAAAAATACGCCATTTGCTTTTCGTTACCAGGCAATAAATACGAAATAATACTTAAAAAAGCAGTTTTATTGAAAAATAGAAGATATTGAACCCTAAATCCGAAAATATTAAAAACAAGAGAATTCGATATGTCGATTATCATTGGTTTGGAACGAGTACCCTTCGAAATGTAAATTAGCTCGTTTAATTACGCGGTCCTTTAATCACTTGGAGTGGTGCGTATATAAATTACACGTCCATCAACGGAAGACTGGTCGAGTACGCGTTATTCGACAGTCGAAGGTAAAGATTTTCTGTTTTAACGCTTCTTAACTAGACGATGACGATGTTCATGTCACTTTCTGGACAGTCGTTTCGCCGACAGGTCCACGAATAATCTCTCTCCGGGCACCGAGTGCTATCAACGCCAACGAATGCCACCCCTGATAAGCAGGAAACGGTCGTCGGTGCATTCATTTGCACGTTAATTAAAAATAAATTTTACTCGTCACCGTGGACGAGTGCATGATCAACCACATAGCTCCACGATCATTCTATATGTAATTTGTATTTACCTCCTACCTATTATTCTCGTATTTTTGTGCAACTGGTATGTGTAATTTTGGATTCTAAATTTATAAGTTATTTTGGAATAAGTGACTCGAGGAAATATTTCAAGCTACCAACTTTATATCTGCATATGCGGATATTGCTGTACTCTGTGACGCAAATAATCAGTGTATTTGTATTCCAGGAAGATAATATTGTAAGTAGTCCTTCTGGTTATAAACTGTATTCTTTTTTTAAAGAAATACGAAGAAAAGCCTCTGACGTTATCACGAAGAATTATAAACAGATTTGATAGTAGGTGGAAATATAACGGAGTCACACAGGAATAAACGATTGTTATTTTAAAATATGAGGTGAAGGTTACAGGTGACAAAAGTAATAAATCACTTACTGTGTTATTTACAGAAAATTAAATGCATACCAAAATTTCCAAACGCCTTTTTCTTTAAATTATCAAACGAATATTTCATTTGTGAAAGCTTGAATCATCAGTTTTAAAGATGCTGTAATATTTATGAAATATCTAGAGCATTTGTGTCTCCCATTCCTCTAAATATCGTATTTTTTTTTTTTTTTTGCAAGTGATTAATAGCAGAGAATTTTGTAAAAAAGGAAATGTCAGTAAAGTAACATTAATACAGTTGACAAATGTATATATGATATGCACGGTTTTATGGTTTTAGGTCACGAAGAATAAAATGAAAAATAACTTTTTCGATGTAAAAAAAAGTGACATTGTACATTGCACTATGGATGATTAAACGCTTATCTTCATTCTTCTTCTACGTATATTGAGGTTTAATCTAATAATAATTATATCGTCATGCTTCCCGCTTAGATCATGTGTGTTTATACAACTACATATATTATAATCTTTGTTCGCATAAATTCGAACAAGACATCGAATATTATTCATACATGTTATGAATCATTGCATTCTAGATTAATAATTACTAATATTCCAATATAAAATATATTCGTAATATAAATTTTATGTTGAAAATTTACATTCATATGACTTTTAAAAATCATTTAATTAAAGAGAAACGCGAGAAATTAATAAATTATTAAGGTTTCGTTTTTATCAAAGTAACGTTAAGCTTCGTACATCGAGAGAAAGCAATGGATCTTGATTGAAACATTAAATTCCATTCACTAATTATGCGTAACCGAATTGTTTAAGGATTTGAAGAAATTCATCTGAAATCTCTGTGAAGAAAATCTGTATGAATAGAATATTCAGTAGAATCGAAAGAACGTTCAATTCTTCTGGAACTTTGCTACGAATTTTCGGAACAACTTAATATTATACAGAGAAAGATAGGTTGTTCGTCAGCATGAAGCTTTTTCTACGAGGTAAATCAATTCTCCCGACGTAACGCTTTTTCAACGACAGTTTTTTATTTTTTTATTTTTTTTTTTTTTTTATTCCGACGATCCGACTCTGGCCGATCGTTAACTGGCACGTGCGTTATATTGGAAAAAATATCGTTGCAAAAGCCAGCCTGCGCGATTCGGTTAATCCTGAATGGCTACGTAGGATGGGAGCGTCGCGATCCGTTTCGCAACAGTTGAATTTAGGAAAACTGGTGACAAGGTAACATTATTTTCACTGATATTTTCTAGTTTACTCTTAACCTCTGTGGAAATTGAGATACAGTAAGCCTCTAATGGGATTTTGAACGTTTCAATAGAAAATTTGTATTTAATTTAAGTTTATAAATTACATTAGATTGTGTTCTCATGATTTTCATCCGCATTTCTTTAACATATCGATTGTTTAGAAAACCTTAGTGTACTAAATCTAGATTTCATCAAAAATGATAATGCAACTTTAACCTGCTATGTGAATAGTTTAATTGATTCTGTACTATCTTGTTAAATTTGATTATGTTCGGTGATCTTAATTTTAAGAAAACATCACGAAATTCATAGTAAAAACGTTGCGATCTTCCTGAATACGTCAATATAATACGAAAGTGTCTATATTACATTAATTAACAGCAGAGTTACGGAGATACGCGTATCAGCGGCCGTAACGCATTAAATCGAGCATTTCCGGTTGATTAATCGACGATTGATGACCTCTGCACAGACTGGATGCGTAATAAACTGAGCCGGTGCCATTGACACGTAGAACCAAGTCTCGATATATGTATAGATCGTAAAACAACTCTCAGACGCTTGTATCGCAAAGTTATCGCGATCAGTATATGATCGTATAAGCAGTTTGCTTAATTAAACAATATATACATAGTGGCCTATGAAAGTATCTATTTTACCGTAGAAAACTTTTATATCCATATTGTATGTGTTTTATGAAACGTTTTGAAATTTCATTAACACCGTAATGAAGCAGTGCTGTCATTTTTTACCTCAACCTTAAGGACTCTTTTCACCTTTTAAATGTACACTCTTACCGATAAAAGAAATACGTGTCTGATATTTTTGGATGCACTACAAAATTTCATGAAAATCAGCATATTGCATTTGGCTAATATGCCTTGTTAATAGGTAGAAAACAATGTTTACATTATGAATAAGTATGTATAAATTTCTGCATAAACACGTGCATTCTAATTATAGTTATATATACTTAGAATTTCCGGATTTTTTCGTTTCGAGATGTTCGCGTTGCGTTCTTATCATGGACTCTTTCGTGTCTTTATGTTTCGCTCGTGAAACAATGAATCACTTAGTTTGATGAAAGAGGTTGTGTATTGTCTTGCAGAGGTCGTGGAAGCTTTTATTGATTTCATTGTTACATTATCTTCCTTTGTGCTGATTAAATGTACCTAGAGTACGTAAGAAATTGTGATTTAATAAGTGCAAGTTAAATGTACTCGTTTATATGCTAATTGAAACGTGAGTTTTGTTTAAGTATAGTAGCTTGTTAAATAAGTAGCTTGTTTGGATCACTGTTCTTAGTATAATGTGTATTAGTAATATTTTATAAATTCAGCGTAGAAACTACAGAAATACATTGATCATTTTTAAGTAAATTTACGATCTTGCATTTTGGAAACCTACAGCAATGATATATATTTATCAGACCTAGTCAAGTCTGTAATAAAATCATTTCACGCACTGAGGAACCTTTTTCTAAGGGGCTTTAATTAGGCAAGCTTCGCTCGTTCTTCCCAAAGCAGATTTTCATTAGTAAATCGAGTTCAAAACGAAGGCAACGAAATTAATGTACAGACCATAAAAGAAATACTACAGTAAATTAAGAACTTGCGTTAAAAAATAACTCCATCAGTAAAATTGTCAATTTAAGGTGTTTTACAAGAATTGAAATAAGACAAAAGACCAAGAAAATGCACACCATCATATTTCCATAAATTTTTATTAAAAAAATCATTATGAACCTAAGCTCGGTTAAGAATTCCTGTCTATACATTTATAGTATAGAACTCTTTCTTATTAAGTATTCAATTAAGAATACAAAAAATAATTAAATATCTACACATATATCTTTTTTCCCCATTAACAAAGACTGTTTTTATCTCTGCATAAAAGAGATCTCTCATTTCACGATATCGAACGTGTTTAACCAAATTGCTATTTCATTAATTTCCCACTTCATACTCAAACTTCGATATTCAATTAACACTTTTCTCTATTCAACAAAAATTACCACATATACAAAACATGTAATTACTCTCCACCTTAATCACAAGCACGTATCTTCTTAAGACTTCGTACTTGTAACGTGCAATTAATTCCATCCTCTTCCATCATTTATCAAATATCTACTTTTATTGTACAACCAACACGATTAATCATTCGATCGCTACATATCAGTAACGTTGTTCGCGAAGGCAAAACGCTGACGTTCCACGTTTTTCATACGTTCGATCGTCATCGATGGAAGCGACGTGGCTATTAGAACGTCTTCGTCAGGCGTGCGGAAAGGACGTGAGCAGGATCAGAGACGGCGAGAGGATTTTCCGCGAGGCACCGTCAGGATCGTCTATATATTTTCGAGCAATTAGTGTCACGATCTTTTTCTAGCGCGCGCTTAACTTTGACACGCTCTGTCACTCCGAGCCCTGGTACCCTTCAATCCCAGTTGTCTGCTATTCGGATGCGAGTAATTACGCGTCACTCATGGCTCTTACGTTCGACGAGCGTGCCGGCGAAGTTTCCTCGCTTCGAACACCAGCCACGGCGAAACTTCTGTCGCGACGAGCGTGCACGGCCGTTCGCCTTCGTGTTTCCGCCCACTTTCCACCCCCTTTCCGCTATTTTCACCCGTGATCGCATTCCCCCGCCACCTCCAAATGAAATATCGGAAAGATTCGTGCGCGATGAATTGTTTATGCGAAGTAGAGACTGCCAGATCCATTTGATTCCTTGAATGAAACATACTGCGAGTAGTGTAGAAATTGACCTGCTGCGTTTTTAGTTTTTAGACTTCATAGTCTATGGGCATAGTCTTTAGAAATCTTTTTATTCGTCTGAGTTTTTTCAGATATTAAGAATAAAGTGGTACAATTTGAGGTAGCGCTAGATTTTCAACTTTTTCCATCTTGTGACAAACGTAAATTAGTTACCAAAATCCTACGCCATAACAGAAAAATATATTTGCTTTGTTTTATTCGTAACTTTCGACCATCCGAAGAATTAATTTAACTAACGACTAACTTTGTTTGGTGCACACGATATTCACGTTCACGGCGACGGGTTGGCGTAGGTCGTAACCTTTCCGGTGTCGAGGTAAGCAGACCGTGTAGCAGACGGCTGCAGCTGCACATCGGCCGTCTCCAGTGGCCGGCGATTTCCGTTTTGTCAATTAATTCGCTGCGAAACAGGCTGCGCGCTTTTCTACCAGCCACCCCAGTGAAATTGCATGGTCGACGAATCATTTCACGGACGACTCGCGGAAGGGACAAATTTCGTTATTAACTCGACGGTCACTGCCTTCTCACTGGAATGTTGGATGAGTTTAATTCTTCGCTTGGGGGATAGAGCTCGGATATTGTTTTCTTTTTGGAAACTTCGGGGGTGGATATAGAGGGTAAGATGCAAGAAGGAATTATTGGATCGTCTGATGGAGTGGGTGTACTTGGTGAGTTTACCGAAGGGTAGTTTTAGCAAGTGTGTTTGTGTTTGTGCGTTGGGTTGGTTGGCTAAAGGAAATTGTCTTGATCCGAACGGAAGAAGTCCAGAATTTCATATAGATATGTTATTATGTATTTCATACAAATTTCGTTATTATATTTCTCTCAAATTAAAGATATTGGTATAAATTTCCAATATTTTATACGTACATTCCCGTTTGTAAGTAAAGGACACTTCTTAAATATAAATTCAAAATCGTATGCATTAGATAAAAACCTCGTAGATGTTTTTTTAGAACGTCAACTGAAATTTGGAATTAGGACACAATATTAAATTGCAATGAAACGGGGAGAAATTTAACATTATCATACAATCGAATGTAATATAGTGTGTATTAGGTTGTCCGAAAAGTTTCTTTCGTTTTATAATGAAATAATAGACGTATAATGTTTTTTGCTTTATATTAGTTTATTGAATTATGCACGTACATAATAATAGAAATAGAACGAAATGGATCATACCTAATTCAATAAAATAATATAAAACAGAAATTGTTGTTCATCTATTATCACCCTATGAAAGGAAAGAAACTTTTCGGGCAACCTAATACTATAAAACCAGCAGTTCAATCAAATTTCTTGATATTAAATTTAGCTTGATATAAAATAGAAAAATATCTAAACCAAGGGAAATAGAAACAAAGAAACCATGAAGCGCACCTATATAAACCGGAGGGACTCATATATCCCGTTTGAAATTTACTCTCCGTGTCTCGTTCTTGCGCCCTTAACTTCACCCTCCGAAAAATTCATAGTTTGCCGGGCCAGCTGACGCGGATCTATAAACATCAGACACTCGGCATCTCTATCTCTGCCGTTTAATATATTGAAAAACTTTAATTGCCGACAGAATGCACTTGAACGAATGCACGGTTCCCAAACGAGTAGTTGTTTCTCCTTGCAGCACACGGATGAGTAAGCGGCTTTTCGCCGTGGCTCGCCTCCCCCCCGAAAACTTTGTTCTCGTTTACCTTTATGCAACCGCGAGCTCGGCAGTGATTTATTAACTTGTATAATCCTACAACTGCTGGTGCTTATTAGACTCTGGGACGCAGGCAGTGGTGTTTCGTAGACTGTGTCTGGCTACGCTTCGATCGAAAGCGTTTCCCTGGCCGCGTGTGTGCCGTTTATTTTCGTTTTAAACAGTCGATGCGGTTCGCTGGTCGATCGGGCTACGCTGAATTTTAACATAGGAAAACTTGTATGCGCGGGTATTTTAGATTTTGCGAGACATTCTTTTAGTTTTGCTTCTGAATTTTGTTGCCTCTTCTTTATTGTTAAGTTTTTGTTGCTGTGCCTTTTTCTATGCGTTCATCAGTTAGAATCTTTTTAATTCAAGCGAAATTCACTTTGTTAATTTCTTAACGTCCAAGAAGGTTTTTATCCAATTGTAAAAAGTTAATAATTGAAAAGAAAAGGTAAACGGAGTTTCTGTATATGACAGAAAATTTTTTGTTTTGATTCGATGCGAACAGGCAGTAAAGAGCAGTTAATAACAGAAACTTTTTTTCGTTCGTCGAATATTAGTTTATCCAAGTTTTTGAATGTAAATTGTAAACGGCCTAAACAAACATTTCCACAAATGAAAATTGTTTAATAAATCATAAAACGTTCTAAAATAATACATATTAGTAATAAAAGTCAAGAAATTTAATAACATTTTCTCTGTCACGAGAAGCTTCATACGTGCAAGTGGAATACGTCCGTTATTGTTCAGACTGTATTCTCAGGCGATTTCGTAAGACCTGCTTGATTCGTTAATGAAACATAGAACACGAGTTATCTGCATTAAGTTTAAGCTCGTGTGGAAAATTAAAGATCTTTAAGACAGTAGTTACTCTGTTGTTCGTAACTTATTTATCGAACGTTTGAGAAAAGAAAAGGAACTGTTATGAAATATCAATTATCTATTTTATGTTCTACGAAAAGTATATGTGCAAGAAAAAAACAAGAATAATACGCTTCCTCTGAACAGTTATAGACATTTCATCAATTGATCAAAGTACTTACATTAACAAAATTTCTAAAAAGTGCAGTCGATTAGTTTGACGTCTGAATGGCTGATACGTTAAAGACAGGAGTTAATAAACTAAATATTGGATATTATGGATCGTAATATTATGGATCGTTTATCAAAAATTCATTCAAACCTGTCGCAACCAACGAGCGAGTGATCACGCGCGCGCAATGTGATTGGAGCTCGCAGCTCGTTAGGCGGAAGCTGGGGCAAGCGTACCGCTTAACAGGGCAAAGCTTACGCTTCTCAAGACTCGCCAGAAAGCCACAGACCGACGCTTATTAAACCGCCCCTAATTATATTTCAATATACGCTCGCGAGCGCGGAATATCAAGAAAGGAGATTGGCCGAGTCGAGAAAGGATGGCGAAGGTAGCTCGAGAAGGGCTGCAAACGGCGGTATGGCAAGAAGCTTGGAGGGCGAAGGGTACTGGAAACTGCGAAGGGATGCTAGGAAGCTTGGCATCCATCGTGCAATCCCTCTCGACCGCGCTGGTTACCCTCGTTACCCTCGTCGATCCCTCAGTCTCATCACCTGCTCTGCTCTAATTAATAGCTTCGTCATAGATTACTGAGGGATATTAAAATAGCGTTCGATCTCCAGCGTTACAGGGACTATGCAGAGCCTTTTGAGTGTCAAACCCTTCCAATGCGCAGGAAATAAGGATTCGTGGAATTTGTTTTTATAGATTGAAGGATCTTCCTGTGTTAGTTTGCGTTCAAGTAATTAATTATATAAATTTCTGAATATCATGTTCTATTTATTATAAAACGAATTTCTCTGTGATATTAAATGGCGAACAAGTTGAAAATAAGGAAAGATTATTCAAATAATGCTGTGATATATCCATGTCTGATAAATGTGTGTTGCTTTCTGTTACAGGTGAGTTAACTTGAAAAACTGAAATAGCTATAACGATCACGAACTTGTAAGTACCTACATTTATGCGTACCATAAAATTCTTTTTCTGGATCTATCACGTGATAATTTTTGTAGCCAAAACACCAACTATTTTCGTCTTTTTACAACTTTCAGTAATCCGAATACCATAGAAATAATATTTATTCTAACAACTATATAACATTTTCATTCACCTTCATTAAAACACGTAATAATAATATTAATAGTATTACGAGTAATACCAATAGGAATTTAACACGCAAGATAAAATCTCGAAATATTGTTTGTTGAATATAAATATTACTAACGTTGAATTGCAATGGCATAATCAAAAAGTGGCGACTGCCGTTATGCTGCAACGTTTCAGATTTTTTGATCTGTACTCATAACACCCAGGAACAAAGTCTACTCTCCCCCTATAATCCGTGGAAAACCTTCACTCTCTCGTCATCTGTTTCGCACCTACCCCTTTCACCTTTACTGGCCTCGAAATATCGATTGCCTTAGGCGCCGATTTCTCTCTCTCTCTCTCTCTCCCCCTCCCCCACTCTCTGTTTCTCTGTGCAATGCACTCTGACACAAGTTCACCGACAGTAATGGCTGTAATTACAGACGAATGATTCCATTAAGGGTTACGAGACTTACAAGCACAGTGTTTGACCTCCTAGTCGACGATTAAACGTGAAAATCCAACTCTTATCCGAATTCTTACCAATCCTTTTTTGTCGATAGATACAGTGCTAAAAAGATTTTTAATTGTAAAATGTTTAATTGTTTATTTTAAAAATTCGGGACTTTGTTAGGATTCTTTAAATCGTAATTCGTATTGTATTCGTATAGTATAAATTTTTAAATTTGGGTTATAAATTATAACTGTTGTGATAGCTGATACTATTATCAATACATCGTTCTTATCTGTTATCTTTCAAAACAAAATTTATCATGACTTCGAGCTTAAGCGAATTTGGATATTTTGTATAATTTAAAAACACGCAAAGCATTTTTGCAGCGGATATTACGAGCGTTTGAAAATGGACTGTTCGGAACATGATTCTCGATCGCAAAAAGGGAATCTTCCAGCGACGCATAGCTTTGCGCGATAAACAACAGCGTCATGTTGCCGTTTTGAAAATCTGGTACAAGTGCGAGCAATCGTGCAAACCAGCAAAAGAGCGCCTCGTGAAGTGTGCAGCACGATCCATCACTCGTTAAACGCAGCTGCGCTCGCCGATTTCCATTGTCTGTGCACCTGCTGTTGCATGTTTGCCCGAATTCCCCGCCATCGTACGCTCTCGACCTTCCGAAAAACGCCGCATAACATTTCCTAATTCGTGGAATTGCCCGTTCGCATTTTCGTTTTCGAAAATTTAGATCGCTATAGTAAAATATTGAAAAATATATCTACATGCAAAATTATGGAAATTCCTATTGTTTATGTTACTATTTTGAAAGTAAAATTGTTTGCAAATGAAATACGACAAATAGATAAATTGCTTTGTTCAAGAAAGATATAGAAATAAAGATACGAGATACCTTAAAGTTTCAAAAAAGAGGAAGAAATGAGAAATTAAAAGAAAAATTGTAAGAAACAATTCTAAAAATGGTACGTATCATTTCTCTCAAGCGAATTATATGTTACTATAATTCCATTAACGAACGAACAATTGTTCTTTGCAAAATATGTAATTCTACTTTCAATATCTTCGATAGAGGGATAATAGTAATTCACGCGTCATGTGATGACGAGAATACACCGTTCCATTCCATTTTAACGCATCATTTCGCTATCTGTTTATCTGGCTATTTAGCCTGTCTCTCGTGAGTTCACCACAGCCGCTTGTATCGATTCGCATAGCCTCATCGAAACGTAATGACTGTAACGAACATTCCGTGTCAAGTGGCTCACCGGTTATCGCTGATAAGTAATCACACTTTACCGCACACCCTCCATCAGCGTGGAAATAAAATACAACAACGAACTGACAGGGCGGAGGAGCGTGGTGAACGATTACGCAATATCGTTTCATCTCGAATCGGCGATCGCGATCCACCGATATTATTTACGTAAACAGATCGTGTACATTGTGAATATACGCATGGATTTACGTAATGCTCCGATCTTAACCATTTACATAGACAAACTCATTTGCGTCTAAACCTAATTCTTTGTCGGTTTTAAAAAATTGGAAAAAATTCCAAGATGTAAGAAAATTTTTTTCTATTTTACTGGATAATTATTTAATAGATCTAATTTTTCAAACTTTTTTTTTAAGTAAATATAAAAATCCGAAAAAATTAAATTATAATTTGATTGTTTGACTTTGAAACATTCTGTATAAGTATTTAATACTAAACGATAAGATTACGAGTTAAATCCTAAAATGTAATTTAATTCTATAGAATTCCATAGGTCATATACGTTAATATTTTGACACGTTGTTAATTAGTACAGCACTAGTTATCGACCAGTCGATTCTTACAATCGAACTGTATTTCCTCCAGCAAGTAACTGTATACGTGAACATCGGAAATTGCTAAGTGGCGAGTGTTGGAACTCTCGGTAAATGCGAGCAAACTGTCGCGTTGCATTTGTACTATTCGCAATGATATCGAGTGAAACCGTTTTAACTGATTGATTCGGTCACTCCTGTCTTTGTGACCTCGGAATAATATAAGCATTGTCTCGCTTTCAATTCATATACCATCATCCAAGTTCCTACAGGATGACAGTTCCGCCAAGTTTGCGAAGAAAATAAAGCACGAATGTTAGCCTATTGTAATTAAGTTTCATTTAAAACTTTTTTTAATCTGAAATATCCACAATTTCATGACATTTTATGAATTTTAATTTTAAATAAAAAATGGCTGTTTTCGTTTATGTTTGAAAAATAGCTTAGACAATGCGTGGATTGTGCTGGAATACAAAAATAAAATGAAATCAATTTTTTAACTTCAATTCAGTAAATTTCAAGTTCCTTTAGAATTTACATATGTAGAGTTCGAACGAAGTTAACTTTCGACTTAATTATATTGAAAAGGTTGTACGAACGTAAAACCAGAAAATTATATTATCATTTTTATAATTCTCTCTCATTTCTTTCCAATTTTCTTCCTATGTATTATGGTATTGAATTGCAGAATGACAATATCTGTTTAATAAAAATCCAATTCGCAGCAGGCGTCATTTACAGCAGTTACCCATTCATTCACAGAGATTTGTAGGATCATGACAGGTGCTAACATTCTTCCCTGAAAATATCTCTAGTGTTATAAGGTATTTAATGTTCCGTATAATTGATCGTTCTTTAAACGGAAAAATTTGGATGGAACTAAGGCCGGAACTGGGTCAAACTATTTAATCATGAGTCAAACAAGACTATAAATATATCAAATGCAAAAAGCAAATTCTTCGAAAATTGTTAAATTTAGTCACTTAACTCGGCGGAGCGTGGAAAACAGGCCACCCTTCGTTCAGTAATATTTCCTTAAACGAGTCTGCAATTAATTTTCGTGTCACCGCATATTTTATCGTTCGGTTTTTCATCGAACGTTGCTTTCATGGATCCTTGCGAACACAAGTATTTTCCCCCGCAGTGAAAAACGCCGGTGTATTAAACTCTTTGTTGTCTGAGCTACGATGACGTGGGAAAGCCCCAGGATGATTAATTATCTGCTTAATAAAAGAGTTTCAACGGAATATCTGAAATATATTAAACCATTAAACTTCGCAAATATTTCCCGTGGCTACCGTAGTCCCTCAAAAATTTCTGATCGTATCACTTCGTCGTATGGTAATGTTCTTTTACAAACGAAATTTATGATTAATCTTACATTACATTAATATAAAAAAAATGGGAAGCCACGTATTTTAAAAACTACAAGGTGTAAAGGATTCACAGATATATTCGAAACACGTACACCATCAACACCATCAGTATTCGTAAGTAAATATTTATATTCTATAATCGTGTCATTTTGTCGTACGATGATGTTCTTCTAGAAGCGAAATTCGCCATCGATCGTCTTAGATACAGTGTTAAAAAATCTGTAATATTACGAAAGCTAAATGTTTCTATTCGTATGCATATCGTTACATAGCAATTCCAGCAATTCAAAGGCGCAGGTGGATAATTTATTTCGCAACGTTAATCGCGAAATCTTTTATCGATCAGCATTTTATTCTTCGCGAGCATCAACACTTTCGCCGTGAAAAACGTCCGTGTTGGCTGTACATTGAATTTTTTTCCAGTTCGATGCCGCGAAAAACTGGACCCGATGATTAATTATTCTTTTAATGAAAGAATTAGGCCGGTCGAAAAGAAAAACACGGCGGAGCAACACAACGTGGCATTGTCTCGCGCTCGTTTTCCACGACACGACGTCGAGGTATTTGCACCTTCGCTTCGGCATGAATGACGAGGGTGGCCCGAATGATTAATGAGCGAACCGAGTTTTGATTGTGGTGCCTCGGAGGGTGGCCCGTCATGCAATTAGAAGATGAATCATTTGTAGCTTGAAATCGCGGTAATCCAGCGGCGAGGACTTACGAGAGTGAAATCGAGATTGCGAAAGAGTTATGAATTATTATTAGACCAATTTCGACTGTGTTTAATGTCGATGCCTAACGATTCCAGGTTATAGTTTTTCACGCAGTATCGTGTAATTTATTTTCGTTCGTTTCGATTAAAGAATTGATGAATTTTAAAACGATGACTTTATTTGTGTTCTGTATATGTATAATACTTATTAATCTTTGATGTGTTCGTTTCTAAGATTTTTCTTCCAATCACCGTGAAGCAATTTATTATCCAATTTATCAATATATTTGTCGAAAGATTTTTCTTTTTGAAAAATATAAATACCGTGCTGCAGTTCCCATCGCGTGAAAGAAATCTTATTATTCTGTTACTTTCTCGTAATTCGCAAAAAGTACGAGCAATAATCGCGTTAAACCGTACAAATTCGAGCGACGTTTCTCACCGGGGCTTAAGCACGATAATCACGCCACCGAAAAGCAATGAGGTCGCGAAAAGAGTAATTTCCACTGGAATTTTCAACCGTAACGTGATTAATATTTTTGGTCGTGTCAGTTTCTCGCGTCTAACAAAATAATTTTCGGCCTTTATGATACCAACTCCCTACGTATAATAATCCTCGTCTGCTACGAAACTCGACGTTTGTTGTCAGTGATTTTATATATTTGAAAGGTTTCAGTTACAGAACATTCGCGAAATATCTGTTTGTGCATCGATCATTGCTAATTATCACACATAAGACGATTAGGAGAGTATTGCCGTTTGCTAATTAAGAGATGACTTTTGATTACTGCAGTTGCCTATATTACAGGATTAATTAAACTTTCGTGGCAGAATCAACATAAATAAATTTCAAATGTGAAATACTTCGATTTTTTAATTCTTTATATTTTAGAGAAATTACAAATTTAATGCGAGGTCATTGAATATAATTAATCTTAACCATTTCAGGATCAAATTTCGTCCTAGTTATGGACAAAATTTCTTTCCCATCAATTATATATTAATAACAGAAATTTCTGGAAACCTTGACTTACACCGCTATGATTGTCAGTCCGTGTTTGATTTGTCTGGCAACTTTCCTTTTCTGCAGAGTTTCTCGACAGTTCTTTAAAAAACTGGAAAACGTTTGACGCGCTTTTGCGCGAAAATAAACTCTTATGCGATGAAATACCGTTATTTTGTTAATTCGCCGTAATTGCAAAATTTAAGTTGAATGCATACTGTGATGAGATTCGCGAATGTTTCAACAACGTCGCGCGTGATTTAATTAAACGCTTACGTTCCCCGCAATCACGGATGCAGGGAGTAAATTGAAATTTCCGTGGAATATTTTGAAAAATTTATTGTGCAATTAAAACGTGATACAGGTTTCTGTTTATTTTAATCTTACATCCCGCATCGAGGAATTTAAGTACTCGTGATGCGACTTTTCATTTTGTCGAAAAATTCGTAAATAGAACTGTAAAATGCACTTTACTAAAACTGCGATAAAAACAAAATATAATAGCTGTTTGTAAAACATTCAAAACTAGTAAAGCAGATTCGTGTAATTTTTGTTAAATTTCATGCGGAACTTTTTAAAGGTCCTTAATAAGTAGAATATTTAATTAAAATTATTTTTCGTTTCGTAAATATATTTTTACCTGAAATGCGTTACAGTTTCACGAATATTTTCATACTACGGAATAATAATATTAATTTAAAAGTAACTATATTTAGTATTATTTGTGTTCCAACGCTAATTTATCGATCAACTTTCTTAATATACAAGCGTTTACAAAATATTTATCTACGATACTAATTGTTTAATAGACATTTAATTCAAAAATCACTCCCACTATAAAAATCTCATTCAACCCCTATTGCTTGCAACATCATCGACCTCTCGTTACCCGGTGGCACGCGATCAACGAATTCAGGTTGACTTTGAAACGTTTGGGCAAGCGAGAGGCCATAAATTAACGGTGGCACAACGTGCAGCATCCGATTACACGGGGATCGATCTTCATCAGAACCCTTCAGCTTATCCCGAAACCAAAACAGCGCCTGCTTCATCAATTATGCTTCGACTCGATAAAAATATCTTGGGATTCAATGCTGTGTAAGAGTCAACCAATCTTCTGGAGTGGCGTTTTCTCTTTCTTCTTTTTTCTCTCTAACGTGAGTACAGTTGCTCGCGAAAGTATTTGAAGAATTATGATAACTTTTAACATGTATAATTTATATTATATAAAAGAGTTTGAAGCTCTTATTAATATTTCTATTGGTTATCTATTATTGATTTGTATTGGTAAAATTTGAGACAAGCCTAAAAATGTATGTAGAAATTACAAGGCGTTTATCGCAAACATCTATTAACAAGAGAAATTCAAAAATTTCTAGAAACGTAATTCAAGCGACGTTAACAAGGAAATCACCGTTTATCAGAAATTTGTGTCTCGACTAGTAAAGATCCAAAGAACAAGAAACTCCAATAAACATCTTTTTATTTCATTGTTCCATATTATGTATCAGATATCTTTACTCTCTCCATGCACTCGATCCAAACTTGCAATAACTGGGTATAACTTCTAAATAATCAACAAACTGCTCTGCAATTATAGAATCTTCTCTGCAAAAGCATATTCCATCGTATTAAAAACAGTTTCAATAAACTTCTTCCTCGCACCATTGTTTCACACAGACCAGAAGTCACCCTAACTCTCACAGTCTATCAAACACTCGATCTAAACGCACTTCTTCGACAGACGGATCGGAATCGCGAATCGAGATCCCTAATCTGAAAAGAATCCCGCGGTGGAATAACGTAACGAGCGGAATGAATGGTTGGTAAGCCGTGGAGCAGACAACGGTCGATCTTCGAGCTCTTCTGCGAAGTGTCTTTCGAGACGAGCACGGGACCAGGATAGGCACGATGTCAAGACAATGATGCCGCTTGATCCAGGCTCCTCTCTAGGGACCAACGATGGCGTACTCTCGCGCATCCGAAAGACCTCGAGTGAGCTTTCATTGCCTGCTGTGATCTCGAGATAAACAATCGACGCCATTGTAAGGGCGGATCGTGGCTGCATAGAGCGCTGACACGCGTTCTCGCGTGTGTGCACTCGCGTCTTGGCTTTTTCCCTCCTTTCTGCTTCTCGATGTTCCTAACACGAACGAAAGAAAGCACACGCGATACGGAGAGCACAGTGCCAGGCTTGTCCAGGTCCAGCTGGTTTCGTGGAGCGATTCAACGCTCTGATGATCCTTGTACAGTGACTCACGAAAGTATTTCTACGTTTATTGTGAGGAAAGTTTGCTGAATGTACAGGGTGTTAAATAATTAAAATAAGGGCTGCATCTTTGGCTTTTTGTTAAAAGAAACTTTGAACTCGCTTTAATCACGTTGCAATGTCCGATAAAAGCACAGATTGATCGAATCGAAATATTCATGGATAGTAATGTAACGAAAAAATACTATGAATTGTTAGACAAAAAATATTGTATGATCAATGCCCATGTTAAATTTGAAACCAATTTGAAAACGGATATAGAAGTTACAAATCATTTACTGCAAACATACGAAAATCATATATATCTATATAAACAACATAAAAAACTGTATCGTTTTACAGTTATAAAGTATAGAATCGCGATTCACCATGGGATACCTAGTGCGCCCCTATCGACGACCCCAATTACTCCGTTGCTGGTTGTCGGGATAAAGGACCGAAAGCCAGAAGAAAAAGCAAACAAAGGAAAACATGGTTCTTTGAGCGAGTCGAAGTATTACCGATAAAACGCGGTGGGAACAAACGTAACACCGTGGAAATCTCCCTTTTGTTACGTGTTCACCCTGGCCTATCGCTGGATAAATATCGATTGGCAGCGTTACACACACGTCGCGTTTCTTGCTGTCGAGCCCGATTTCGCCGCGATCATGACGAGTGTGCTCATCGAGCTTGCCTTTTTTTCCCTCTCCTTTTTTACTCTCTGTATGCCACTTCTGTTCCGAGACTTTTTTATCGAAGAGAACCAGAGCTAGAATGAACGTCGCCGATAGCTTGGCTGTCGCGAATCTCCAACAAGAATCGAACCTGTCCCTGGGATAGAAAACGTTTCGAAGGAAGGATTTTAGAGAGGATGACGGGTAAACATGTAATCCGTCGTAATACTATGCTACAGTTGCCGCGTCTTATTTGCTTCGTGTAATCGCCACAGCGGGATTTACATCGAGATCGTATTACTTGTAGAGCAACAGAATACGTGGTGAGCAAGTGTACGGTTAATTTCGCTTACGGCTTATTATTTTGACACTGCTCAGGGCTTTTGCCTTTCTAAGTTAATTACTCGATGGAGTTTTGTAACCGTAGGAGGCAAAGCGAAAGGAAGCTTTGTGTCGAGATTCTGTGTTGGCACGTTTAATTAATATTGATTGCAAAAGAAGAAATTATGGGAAAAGTTTTCGAATCCGCGGTTCTTTCAAATTTCATACACGTATTATCTCGATGAGAAAATCGGTCTAAAGAATAAGTCGATAATTATAAATATCCACAAGCGTACTCCAGAAGCTTTTAAATTCCCAAACAAATTTCCATCCACTCAAACTCTAGCCTAGTACTTATTCCTCAAAATGGTTTCAATAGATCATTTCGTCATCCTCTTCACTGGAATTCTTACCTAACCCTTGTCTCAAATTTTATAAAAACAGTCCGAAGTGTCATTAACCACCCACATTGTAGCCTTTTAAAACCGAGCCTAAATATCGAATGCTCTTTTCAAACAAAAATTCAGAACCGTAGCCAAGAGCTGCAAAGTAAACAGTAGCACAAGTATTCACAATCTCACCCCTTCATAACCAACACGAAACTCGACCATAATCTAATCTCTCACCACTCCATCATCTATTTTTGCCATCTACCTATCAAACCAACCAAACATTACTCCCCTCGCTCATTCCACGCTTTCCATGTCTCGCGGGAGCCTTTCAGAAGAGCCGATGTTTTTCTCGTTTAAAAAACAGGATTTCGCATTGAAAGCGCGCAAAGCGAGGATTGCGATCCTCGTCGCCATTTCAAGGGACGTAGGGGGATGAAAGGGTGGTTTAGATGGGTGGACAGACGACTGGGGGTAAAACGGACGGGGGTGCACAAGAACGAAAACATTGCACTCTCTCAGCCAACAAGCCGGGCTTCGTTGTAATTAGTTTCTGTAGAGCAAGAGTTCAGCTAGCTCAGCATAGAGAGGAAAACACAGAGGCTGCTGTCCGGCCGCGTATACGGCCAACATTCTGCCACGAGAACACGCGCCTCTATGCACATACATACGTTGAAAAGCCACGTATAAACATAGACAAACTCGCATTGGGTAAAACAGATATATAAGCACACATTGGACAAAACACATACGAGTATACACTTACAAGTTGCCAAGCTACGTACATTCCCGTTCATAAGTATCGAGACATTTTTTCGTTCCATATAAAATGCGATAACTCGTTCGGTTTATGAAGCAAATTAACCGATTATGATTTCGTATATGCGCAAGATAATCGCGCAAAAATTTCTAGAAACTATTTGCGAGAGCCGTAAAAAGGATGAATATGAATTACGGGTCGCACGTGTCGTACACGTTGATATTCTCATCTTACTGGAAAAGTTTTCTACGAATTAGACGTCAAACTCAGAGAATTGAAATTTGGAGACACAGTGGATAGAAACGGCCGGAGAATTTTAACGTCCTATTGCCTTCATTTATCTTTACAAATGTTTCGAGCTACATAGTACTCGTTAAAGGGTTTAGTAATTTTCCAACCGTTCTGGTGCCAGCCTCACATCCTCCAAGTATCCTGATACTTATGAACCTGAGTGTATAAACACACACACGCGCGCCGTTGCATAAAACACACACATATAGAAGGTAGAACACGAACAGAGCTACGTATACAAGCGTACATTGGATAAAACACACATGCACGAGTACATATATACCAACGTTAGCAGAGGTACGTGTCGTCTGGCTGGCGCTATTGCGGCCACGCTGATGGCGGAGGAGCAAATAGGACGCAATAAACATGGCACTACATCATCCGCGAGCAACCCTTTATCCGTGGAGGATCGGCCGCGGGGCCAGCATTCGAACTCCCTGCGGATAGTTGGTTACGTCGCACGGGAATTACCGTCAGGTATGTATTCTGTCTGCCTCTTGCGTTCCCGCCGCATGCCGGCGAGCACCAGCGGTGTAGGGAATAGGCAGCTTCATAAAAATGAGCGGGACAGAGAGCGGGGGATTGATTAGTTGCTCGGATGCTCGTTAGCACGGCAGAGAACGGAAGTTATGAGTTTTGCGACCGCTGGAAAAGCGTGTATTGGAATTTGAAGTGGCGGGGACGTGAGAGGTTGAGGTTGAAGAAATTGATGTATTACAGCGCAATGGACGAGGTTGTAAGAAGTTTGAAGATTCGAATTTTTCGCGTTAGCTTTTTTGCGAATTTCAGTATGATATTTAGGGACGAAAGATTTTATTTGCGCTATGTAGAGTAACATATATATTGGAAATCTGAGTGAGATAACGATGTCGTAAAAGATTGAGTTTGGAATTGTAAAAGTAATTGTAAAATTGTAAAAAGTAAAATTGGAATTTTTCAAATTAGTTTCTCTTAGTAACATTTCGACCACGAGAAGGGAATATTTTATTTAAAAGAAGCGAAGTTTTTTTACCGTGTGAGGAAAATTGTATTTTATTAAATTATAAATGCTACATAAAATAAATAAGCATTATACAATATAAATGTTTTTATTACTAATCGTTCTCTTATCCACACTTGGAAACACACATGAAAGATGTGCAATATTGATAAACGCGATTAGAATAAAACACGAGGTAGTGTAATCACCGTTTAGCAATCTAACCACGTCAGATTGTGTAAAAAAGAAAAAAGAAACATGACCCTGTTATTTTATTTAGTTCAACTTTAATATTAACAAGGCCTTGTTCTTTAAATATACTTCTCCGATTTAATCTTTCTAAATATACTTCCACTAAATCGTGTTAAATGTAAATTTAAAAATTCTCTATATTAAAGCTTTACATTCACGAGTTATTGCTATCTACACCTGCGCACAAAAAACTTATTATCTTCGATTTTTAATGAAACTTAGATATTTAATAGATTATGAATTCTATTACGTATATTTAGACATTTAAATTCTAAAAAATTGACATTATACGTAATATCGATCGTAGTATCTCTAATATTGTTTTACAACATGTTTTCATTTATTTAATTCATTTATTTAGTTTGCGAATAACCTTGATTTTTCTATATGTTCTCTCAATATTCTGCAATAATTCGTGTCTCATTCCAACATACGTAAATTGTAAGCAACATTTCACGAAACGTCCAGTTAAATTCGTGTTATTGATAAAAATCGTAGAACGAAGGCAGTCGTTAGCTGCGTGTCTCTGTACTACAGGATACCATTTTCATCGTATCGGCGTGCAGTAAACGAGCAGTCGATTTCTCCTTTTGTTACACTTTCTCGGGCCATTGTGCCCTGGCCGTGCAACAGAAATTCACCCACATCCCCGTTATTGGAAACGTAATTAGCGATTGTTTGGCCCCGTCAATAACGAATGATTTCGGAGCAAAGAAAGAATGATAAAATCATTAGCAGACTCGAATCGACGACGAATTATGTTTTATTTCGATATGTGTTAACCGTAAATTGATCATGTTTCCATAATTACCATGTTTAATTTGAAGTTAATAGAGATACTGCTTATTAAAATCATTTAATTGATCGTTCAATTCCTGTTGAAATTGTATCAGTTCAAATTTCACAATATGTAGTAATACACTTTAAATTAAAATTTCATACTTATAAATTATTATTACGTAAGTACACATTCGCTGAAATGTTTTAAGACAGCTATTACTAGATTACGAGTGTTTATACAAATTTATATTTGCACGAATTTAATCAAAGAAATTGAAATCTAAGAATAAACTTCTTCTACCCATTTTTGCATATTACAGATATTTTACGTGTTCTGGTAGTTTTAAATTTCTTTAAGCGTATAAACGTCCGTAGTCCATTAGAATATTTGCTTGGGAATTGAAAAACAAATTCTGACTAAATCAAGCCATAATGATTCAGTTGACTTGATAAGTGACTTGAGCATTAATACATTGATACTTTGATTCAAACTTGCATGTAATTTATCATACACATACTTCTGAAAAATTTTTTCCCCTCGCTTTTATCATTTTACATCCACAAATAGCTTACATCAGCCGCATCGTAATTTATAACACAATTTAACCTACACCTTGGCTGTCAGAGCTTAAACTTCTTCTAATGTCATCAATATTCCATCGATAGGATCTAATTGATAATTGTCAGCGGCACGTCGGGCGCAGACCGCGTCGCCTCGTTTGCATGATACATTTTCGCATAAAAATTAGAAGATAGAAAGCAGAGGAAGAGATGGTGAAAATCGCTGGAACTGTGGACGGGATAAATAAAGAAAAAACATGGAAAAGAAAAGAGAGGTGGATCGGAGTAGAGAAGACAGATAACGAAAAAAATGAGAGAATGGGTGGAGGGTTGAAAAACGAGGAGGTTCGATGATTGATGGATACTGGTCGATTGAAAACCGCGCCGGCTGTCTGCCCGCACGACTGAATTTCATGTTTAAATTCGCCTGCCGGAAAGTTTGCGTTTTAGGCTTCGTTTGGTGACATCGTTTTTCGTATTTTCCAACCCTGATTACACCTTGATAGGTCAACACGAAAAATGATACTTCGAATAGATCGTTTTTCTTAAAATGCACCCGTTCAAGAAACTTGATGAACTTGAAAAATTGCTTGCGAAAAATCGCTAAGCGATGGATTGATTTCTTTTATTCGTGGAATATTTTATTTGATAAAGAGAGGTCGTGTTAGCGTTAAGTAGTCTTGTTCCTTTTTATTTGATTGTTGATAGTCGCATCAATCAATGTAATGACATATCAGTATTTTTAATATGATATTTATTTCACTGTATTTTTTGCGATACATGTTATAAACGAACGGGTCATAAATATCCATTTTTTATTTCCTTTCGCTTTATGCGTACGCACCAAGAAACACAATCTCGAAACGAACAACGATAATAATAATTTTCGAGAAAACAGGACAAATTCTCCGCAGGCAAACAGAACGATAGATATCGATGTACATAATCCTTTCATTGCAGCTTAAATTTTAATTACCTATTTTCGATCCGTGTTGTATTTTCTGTTGTTACGTTTATTAATGTCGAAACAAACGGCCAATGAAAACGACGATTTTCGTGGGCGTTTTATTTTTGGCAGAAAATTCGGTGCATCGACGGTAACGAGTTGATTCGGTATGAGAAAACAAGGTATGATCTAACAAAGGGTTCTCGTTCATAGGTTCGTTTGCATATTATACCGGTGATAAATAATCCGGTCTCGCTCCACGTTGCGGCCATTCACGTTTATATTGAAACGAAACTTTTATATAGTTACGCCAGAGCTGCACAACTTCGTAACACGTTCCCTGGCAATGCTTCTATTGACAATTATTGACGTTACCATTTTCATATCGGCTGCATTATAAATTTCCGCCCCGTTGCTTATTATTTACCAACTAAGAATAAAAATTCTCTGTATTAACTTTCGTGATGCTTTTTGCGATTTTATTAATAATTCTCATCCTGTTTTATTTCCGTCTCACGCCTTGATGGACAATTATTAGACAGGAAGCATGTAAAATGTATTAATTATATTTTCTCCTTCTTTTTAACCGCTTTTTTTTTTAGATATTACATAATTATTTTCTTTTGTTATGGTACACAAATAAACTAATATCCAACAATTTTCATTCGAACAGTTGATATTCTGATTGGCACGTTAGATCAATACGTTGCGTATTTCACCAAAAACATCATTTTCAATAAGTTCGCAATTGCTTCACGAGATTTGCTTTTAATATATAACGTACAGAATGCGTCTAAATAATTTACTATAATAACTGTTCGTTTCTTTGAAAGACACGCACGATAATTAATTAATTTGGTCGCGCTGGTCTTAAATACAAAGCCATTTGGTGAGAAACTCAATCGAACATTTCGACCAACTATTCAACAGCTTTTTGTTTGAATATACATAATAATAAAGTAAATCATGTTGTGATATAAATACAGGCCACAGGTGATACACACAGGTCATATTTCTCGTCTTTTATAAAACAATTTTAATACAAAATATGATATAAGACAAAATATGATAAATTACAAAATATAATACAAAACTCAGTATGTATCAATTTTACATCAAAGAGGTCTTATTATTTGGTTTTAACATTAAATATGTGTTTTCTTACCCTTTTGAACATTTAACAAATATTAATAACACTAATTGTGCAGACTAATATTAATCGAGTTTAATCGAATTTGTTAAATTAACGTGACGACTAAGCTAATATTATTCGTTTCTTTCGTACAAAACTATTCGATCTTCTTGTTTTTGATATTTTTCTTACCCTTGTGTTATCATATTAGACTTATGGTGTCTTATAATATACGATAAATCTCATTGTTCTATGCAAAGATTAAATTAAAGATGTTAAAACTTGGGTGACTCGAATAAATCTTATTATTTTATATTAAAATACTTCTTTTGAGCTATCGAATGATACAAATGTGAGAGAATCAACAAAAATAGACTTATCATGCCTTTGTCGCGTGATCTTTAATTAATATCGATTTTATCAAAGTTATTTCGACGAATTAAGCGTAGAAGAAAATTAAACGCGGGTTACATTCAGAATTTCATGCGTTGGAAAGTCAAAACACGCGATAGTCGTGGCAGAAAATTCTTCGAGTAGACCAACTTATCTCCGATTCGCTTGTTTCTTTTTCACTTTTCCGTCTCCCTCGACATCTGCGGGGATCGGATTATACCGGTGTGCTGATTGTTTTTCATTCCGTCTTTCCTGGACGAGAAAGAGAGAACGATCCAAGGAATAATATCGTCAGGAAACTCTAAGGGTGAATAATTCATAAAACGCCGGACCTGTCGACGTTATTTATTAAACGAACGACCCTGAAAAGAAGAAATGACGAGTATGAAACGTGAGACACACGTATGATTGTGTTCGTCGAATTATCTCTTTTCCCATTGAAATTTATAAGATGATCAATTTAGATTAAAGAAGAAAAATTCTATCATCGAATGAGTAGAAGATATTTATAGAAGACTTTAAGAAAATTATGTTAAATTTATAAATTGTGTTGCACAGGACAGAACAGTGTATTACGCTTTATTCAGAATCGTTTCTCGGAATAACTTGCGACGTCAGAAACACTTCTTTTATAATTAGAAGTGAATCTGACAACTTATCCATTTAAATCTCTATGTAAAAATTTATTTAAATTATTTACGACTAAAAAAGAATACGAGATCAAGAATTCCGCTGCTTTTTTCATTTTTGATTTCGCTATGAGTGTTTCAACAAAATAAACTTGACTTCATGCATACAGGTATAATACGACTATATGTATCTATCCATTCGTCGATATGGTTTACGAGAGGTCTCGTTCACAGATATCATCCTGTCGTCAGTTTCAAAGGATACACCGCTGTTGGAAATCAAAAATCACGATCGACGGCTATCGCTGCCAAATTATGGAAAGTATCGAACAATCGGTGAAAGCTTTCGTCAATCGGGCTAATAAACGATATTGTTTTTAGCGAGGGAAATCGCCTCTCGGATCATCGCATTATTTTTCCCTCAATATTTTTTTTTTCTTTTTAATACGCACATTTTCCTAATATTTTTTCAACCATCCATTCGATCTTGTATTTTCAAATATGAAATAACATTTGTATTTGATTTATAAGGATCAAATGTCTGATCCCTTATCTTATTAAAAAATACATATTAGATATATCTTCTTAATATTATCGTAATGTATCTTAGCAATTAATAAACTGTGGATTTTTATACATTTTTAAAAAATTTTAGAAACGTACAGGACATCAAATTTCTATGTATGTACAGAGTCAAGTAAATTTTAGTTCAGGTTCCATTTCTTTAGTCGTATTCGTAAAAATACCATCCATAGGATTAAAAGTTCTACAATTCTCCAGCTCTGAAATTCTAAAATTCTAACTTTAGAATTATTTCGTTCTATTCATAAAAATCCCACAGTCTGGTAATTTGAAAAAAGGAAAACTGGCATCCATGATATTAATAATTAGTACTTTTAATATTAAAAAACTACCAAAATTAAAACTAAAAGAACCATAATGTATTAAAAGTAAAATGACCTTCCTACGTATGAAAAAGCGGAACGATACAACTTGGATTTTTCGGTGCAGCGACGATCGTGCGTGCACCTGTTCCACTTTTTAATTAAACTGCACACTCGGCCCAATGAATTCGCTAATCACGTCATTGCCGATGACTGGCCGGCCAGGGCGAACGCGCGATTTGTTCTGTAAAATTTCAATAAAACGGCTTAATCGATTAATCTGCCAGTCGAAATATAGGGAGAATACCATGGGGAAGAATGAACGGATACACGTTTGTATTTGTACGCAAATTGGATAGACGTACCTGGTCTCAACGTAGTTTTCATCGATTTCCAAAAAACCAGATAATATATCACGATACCAAAAATATCAAACACATCTAAGCCCGATTTTTTCTATCAGGCTTTGTACTTTCAAAAAATCTAGGACTGTTGTACTTATCAGTATCCTTGAAGCATTTTACGATCGTTTATCAAGTAAAATATTCGAAACTTTCAGCAATAAAAATAAAAATTCGAGACGAAATAACTCGAGGGTAAAATTCCATTTGAATCTTCAACGAAGAAATTTATCTATGAAGAGATAAAAATATATGACGGTAGGAAAGATAATAATACAATATATACATTACATAAAATAGTAAAATAGTATTTAATCTTATTATTAAAACAGTAAGATAACGTTTAGTAAGATTTATGTATTATTACATAAAGTAATGTACTAATCCGATGAGTAGAAATTTCAAGCTTTTATTTATTGTTTTATTTATTTCCTGCGTGAATAAATGAAACAGATAAGAAATAGTAACAAAGGAAAGATCCATGGTAGAATGTGGCTTGTTTTTAAACTATTTTTCCAGTTAATAACAGGAGGTTCTCTTGCTAACGATCCTATAAATGCGATGGAACGGCCGCAGGGCAGCTCGAGATTTCAGGACGCGGCGTATACAGTACGTACTACGAACATATTATGCACAAAACGCGAGCTACATTGAGACTTCTGTACGAGCACCGCGGGTATTGTTATCGCTACACCAGCTGCCAAGCCGCGGGTTTACCTTTCCTGCTAGCAGTCGTATATGCGACCCAGAAATACACCTATCCGCGCACTTGAAGCGAAATTCATGTGTACTAGCTGCTTCCTTAATACGCCCAGTATCGAGCTGGAATTTCTCACGAAATATTATTAGAATATCTATAAATCGTAGCCTGTGTAATGAAAATTTGTAAAATATTTTCTGTTTCATGGAAATTGGTGTATTCATTAAATCAGACACTGCACCCACCAGTTTTGACAATTATAACTCAGCCACACGACATTAATTTTGATAAATAGCAATAAATGAATATAATATGTTGAATAATTTAGTAACGCAAGAAAATAAATAATTCTCTTACGTAAAATAATTATTACGTTTACATTATTACATTACATTATTACATTTACTTTAATACGTAAAAGCAAATCTTTCGAATCTTAATTTTCCGATACAAAAGTATCATATTTCCCGAAACAAGATTTCCATCAGATAACATAGCAAACCTCGAAACCATGCTAGTAAACCATCTTTAACCCGATACATTTATCCAACTCCTTTAAAAACACAAGCAGCTTTAACTAGGTCACAAGGAGTCCATAATTCAGAAACAATATGATACCCTAAACGGCTATTTGCAGGAGCATCCTGCGTTATTTCTGCAAGTTAAATCCGTCCGTACTACGTTCGCCGCAAGTTTGGAAACACCCTGTACAACAAAAGATATGTATATATACGAGTACGTACACGAAGGTCGAACGCAGAGTCTGGTCGAGCCATATTCGCATAACCCGCGGCCAAAACTCTTGCACAAACGACCGAGGTGGCCCAGTGCCACTAATTACGAACAGTGTGCCATGGACACATCCCTTCTCTCGCGAAAATACTACTTTTTCTCTTTGTATGCGTTAACGGCGCTCGTTTCGTCCTTTTTCTCGTCTCACACATCGTGTTTCACTCGTTTCAGTTTCTTATTCTTCTCCACGTAGTATCGTGCGGAAAATCATGTATGATCAATTGATCTTTTCTTACCATGTAACATTCCCAAGTTGGTAACAATTCATTCGTGAAAACGTTTTATAAAGCAACGATATTGGGATTATGTTTACTGAGGCGCTTTTGCTTGTTCGAGCAAATTTTTCTGGTTCAGGATTACACGAAGAAATTTCGCTTTTCTATCTGCGATATTTCATGTTCACTACGTACTGCGTCAGATAAATGGCAAATTGTCCTTGTCCAAATTGTTACTGGTATCGTTTATAAGTATCAGGACACTTCTGAACAAGAAAGTACAGATATTTTATAATTTTGCATATTTCCTATGAATTAATAGAAAAGTTTGATTATAAAACACAACTGTAATTTCGGTAGTATTACGAGGATAAAGTTTCTTCGTAACTTAGAGAATTGTCCTAGCTTTCGGTGTGTACATCAGATGAGCACCCTGGGGACCCTTTGGGGCTGTACCGCAGGGAACACGTGTGTCTCGAATCTTGAAGAGCCAATCAGCCTTAGAAAAGTTGCTACGCTGTCTATTCTTGTCTCTTAATTACGACTACTGGGGGTGAAAGTCTGAAGAAAGTTGGTACGATTGTTTCTTTCTCGCGAATACATGAAACTTTGTTTATCAGTTTTATCCTTTTGAAACATTATTTTATGTATGGAAGCCAAACTATGATTATTTGCTATAATGTTAGGTAATACAGGATACATTGTCACGTATTATAAGACAATGCAGTTAAATTATTTCTGATACGATACAATGTAATAAAGTTAGATTTAGGTCAAATTTTTGAGAATTCAGTTTTACTTTGTTTCGCGTTATTATGGATTTTTACATATGTTATTATAATTGTAAATTGAATATTTTTTTTATTAATATCAGATAATTTTATCGTAATAAGTCTTTGGTGTATGGTTCTGTAAGAATTATTTAAAAGAAAATACATTCTCTTTATTCTAATTCTCCCAAACCAGCAAAAAGCGCTGGCCAAAAGCTTTAGGACGATTCTCTGCATGTGCGATCGAAACGTAAGGGGCAGAATGAGAAATGGCGGTTATAAGGGGGACAGTATCCCCTCGATGCAAGGAAACTCCCTAACAAAGCGTTCGAACAGATAATTCCCCGTCTGCTGCAACGTCATTAAGTTCTTCTTATTGCGCGAGTTACACCCTATACGCATTCGTCGTAACGTAACGGGGGTTGGTAACCCTCCTATGTTATTTGTAACTCATCGATCAACGATGGGAAAGAACAGGAAAAAAGAATGCTGGGTATCTACACCTCCGCGAACACGGATTTCCTTCGTAATCGAGTTTGTTCTCGATTATTGGCGGTCGCACCTACCGGAAATGTGGCGTTTCCGTTTCAACCCCTGTTTTCGAAACCATCGTTACGTTATATACTTATGGGAGTGGGTGAAACGAAAATACAGCGTTTGTTTGTCGACGGTGCGAGTCGCGTTGATAGGATTCTACGTTTCGAAGAAATAAAAGAATTTTTGTTACAGATATGAGGAAATATTCGCTGTTTCGTTCATTTATATCTACAGTGACTAAACAAATTTGATACTATGAAACTGAAACACAGAATATGATAAAAAAATATGTGATTGGGAAAAAGGTGAATGTATCAGTCCTTTTTGTAACTACTGTATTTACAGTTGGTTACAAAAATCTAGACACATTAGAGTCGATTTCAAATATCACAAGGAAGATGAAAGTAAATTGCAGAAACCTTTTCACGTCAAATTTTATATTAATTGAATTTAATAGTATATGTATATACATATAATATGTAATATGCGTATACATAATATTTATATATGTGTGTATATATATATACATTGATAAATATATATTTTTATATCTTATACGTCTTTCGAAATTAATACTTAGACATTAATTGCGGGAATTAATAAAATTGAGGTAATTTTGTAATTTCCAATGTAAGAAAATTCGGTAAGTGCATACAGACTTTTTTGACTGAATGTTTCTCATTGAAGTCTGTAATAAGTTTGTCGCAAATTGTTTCGAGGTTATTTTTGCTTTTCCATCTTAGATTGTGTACACTTTTAGAATGATTTTAATAGGTAGATGGAGATTTAAGAGGGAATATAAAGATAGCTGTAATTCAGAAGTAGTATCTATATACGCGTTTATATAAACTCTCTTTATTGCTGGTACGTATTGAGGCTACCCCTGAAGCCTGTCCCAGCAATAAAAAACGCTATAATAAAACCTGCAATCTTTTATACGTGAGATCATGGATTGTAAATCTAAAGGTCCGACGAAACGGTTTGTTGCCTGAGTATTTGATCATAAGGATGCCTTAAATTGAAGTTATTACTATAACTATAGTAATACATATGTATACTATCAAACAGTAATTCTCAAAGAGAAGATTCGTCACTCGGAAAGATTCACGCTAACTTGCATTTTTCCCGCAGAAAGTGCAATTTCATCGCGATTCAAGCGTGTCCAATCCCCCACAATGTCCAAAAATTGCAAACATATGTGAGAAGAGGATAGAGATACACGCGACACGGTGTATCGTTCGTGTTAATGTCGTCACAGGGAAATTCGTCGAAACGCTTACGCCGTCGCGGTTGCCGATCGATTTGTCACGCTGTCAGACTGCAATCCCATAAAACATTCGATAATGATATTCATATGTCGCGCGGTGCGCCGATGAATACCAACACAGGAGGAGAAATCGTCGAATCGAGTCAGTGGTCCCGCGGGTGAAGTCAGCTAAACGTCCCTTCGTCCCTACAGGACGATCGTCACCAAGGGACATGGCACCCTCTCCTTCCTTTTGACCACGAGCTAATGAAATATCACGTATGCGAAATTGACAGCAACGAAATAGACTGACGATAATTCAACCCTCGCGCTAACGTTGCTTGTTCTTCCCTCGGGAAACCGCAAAAGATCAACTTGCCCTTCCGCTCTTTTTCCGGGGTTTTCCGCGACGATTTACAGGAAATATTGCCAGCTATGTAGAAATCGATAGGTTGCTTCGTGTTTCTTCAAGTGTACAGTATTGTGTAGGATTTTTGAACTATTTATCGTAGTAGAGTTCGTTTATTATTTCCATTTAGTATTTTATGTAAAGGAACAAATTTTTGGGTATTTTATTTATTGTGCTATTGGATCACGGTTTTCGAAAGAATATATCAATAAGTAAAAACCTGAATTAATAATTACAAAATATGTATAGAGAACGTAAGTAAATTATTTGAAACGCCACAAATAAAGTGACGAAAGGAGTTTATTGGAAAATTATCTGACAAGATCGTCGAATGAACTTTTGCTGTTAAAAAACCAAAAAAAAGCTTACTAAGTACGTTAATTATTTCAAATTAATAAATGTTCATCGAGTAAGTTAAAAACACGTCTTAAAAAGTGAAGATTTGAATTTAAAGAACGACAGGTTTGAAATAAAAACAAGTGGCTTTATATTCATTTATAAAAACAAAACATTCTTTGTAAAATGGTTAAATCAGTAATGGTTCGCACTATTTAATATTGCTATACGTTTGTCTTTTTCGTGTTTTGCCTTCCTTGTGCCCTGTTTCTTCTATTTGTCAGTATCTATGTGTGTTCCTCTCTGTTCGTGGTTCATGTCCAATCGGCAGTTTTAATTTCAACGAGCACTTCTGCATCGGTTTGTATTCTCGTTGAATTGGATAAAGTAATGCATCGCAATTTGAAAAGCGTATAAGCAGACAGAGTTAAATCGCCGGACGCATTGAATTTTTCGTTTAAATATCGGCATATTTTCGATCTTCGTCAAATATTTGAACTGGTAAAAATCTTTGCGTTGCATACGCCGCGCCGGAACTGATATACGGTACGTATAACGTGCGTATATTGAAACTATATCGCGAACCAACGCGATACAGGTTCGGGTTTAATAATTGAACGCGTAATTACAAAATTAAAATCTATTTGTAACGATGTTTTGTACGGTAACGACTGCCGGATATTAATTTAGCAATACGATGTAGCTGGACAGACTCGTTTACTTGTGTAAAAGTTCCGATATCTTCGTGAAATTTCATAAAAAGACGAGTATTCAATAGCAAAAGGAAGAAACAGAAATTGAAAGTTTAATTAATTTAATTTCTGTTATTCTTCTTTTCAACATTAATTCGGAAACTTCAGGAATTTGAAACACGAGTCACGACTTTTTCTAAATCACAACTTTCTTCATTTCTAACTACAGAAGCTGACACGTTACGTCCAAATAAAGAAACTTCACAATCCATAAGAAATCTGCTCTTCGTTAAAAATCGTTTAACTTCAAACCCTTCAAAAAGTAGTCAGGAGATCGTAATGGCCGCAGAAATCGTCTCCGAGATCGTATAAACGTTGGGATAGTCCTGCAACCATTCTGGTGTACACCTTGATCAAACTATCCAACGTTCCGTTACCTTTTACGCTCGGTCAGCGTTCATAAAAATGAAAGTTGTTGCACATAACAATAATTTTCCGTACATCGGTTTTAAGAAGGTAGAAAAATCTTTAGACGCAACTTCGTAGCTCGATCAAGCGTGCGAGAGGAACATTTCCGGTATGAAATGGCACTCGTAAAAATATAGCAAACTTCTCATAAAACATAATCGTCGATTAGCCTGGGGAAGCGAAACGATGACTCTCGACTGGTCCAGTTTGCTACCGTTTCATCCAAGCATCTCCTAAATAGGTGAAACCCGATAGAAACTTTCCTAGACTTAATAGAAAGATCCGACAAAGTTTGATGAAGATTTGATCGTAAAATAAATGACACAAGCTTTTAAGATAAAGAACGAATGATATGATGTATTTAAGGATAGATATAGACATTACATTTGAAGATCAGAGTAGATCTTTGCTATTTTTGTGGTATTTTATAATTAAGAAGGAATATTTTAATATATATAAAATAAATAAAAATGAAAAGAAGCTGTTAAGTTTACAGATATAGTTGATGAAGTTTTGTGGAAACCAGAACTTTATATGCTAATAACTAAAAAAATGCAAACTTTGAGTTATGCCATTGTTGTAGAATATTCCACTTTATGGAATGAAATATTTTTATCATATATTTAATTTCTACTGTCTAGAGACAAATTTTCATTAGAATATGAGAACACGATTTGATTGAGACATCGTTTGATCCACATATGACAAATTAACTGTAAATGTTACATATGTACGATATGATCATCCTTGATTTAATCCTGTTCTGAATAGATAATAGGAGAACAAAACATAACCGTGCGTGATAATTAGCGAATTTCGGAGTACGCTGGTCGGATTGATTCCTCTGTTATTTTACTGGGAACAAAACGTAACTCATGATATAACAGGACGTCATTGTTCTTCATTGCAAATGAATCAAACAAAGAATGGAGTGGATAGGAATAATGGAATTTCTATAAGCGTTATTGTAAAACAATGGTCGCTGAAAATGAAAAATATCAAATATCTAATTGTCTTCACTGTTATTTATTTCACCAGATATCATTTCAAAAATTCCGAGCTACACTGGAAAATTAAAGAATCATATTTTTCAGAAAATTTCAGTGTGTGATTATTTTTTCAAATATTACTTTAAAAAATTAAACTTTTAAATATGCAAACTGTTCGGAATAATTCTTATTTCTAGGAAAATTAAAGAAAGAAAGGAATGGTGTAGCAAGAAACAGTATCTACATATCAAATATAACAATATACATATATATATATATATTTAATAACAATGAATTAGAGCAGCATAAACGTAACTGGAGATTATAACTTGGAAGGTCTATTTTCTCCGTACACAGAGCACTTCGTGGTTCAATTCTCAATTTCTCAGTTACATAATTCACGTTTTCTCTTAAAACTAACAGAAGCTAAAGGATAACTTGGTTGAAACTTTTCCCCTTAAACCTGTGTTTCGCTATGTGTGGATAGAAAACAAGATAAATTTTCTGCTACTATAGCGCGATGATATTTACAGAATGTACGAGTAGGCGAGTTATAGTAGACTTTTTTGATATTCTGCATTTAGCTAAAACTTAGGAATAAAGTTATTATTTTATCAAGCCATATTGTTTTATAGATCAAATCAAACATTTATCGCTTCAACCTTTTTGCTTTTTAAATATTCCAAGTTTTAAATTTTCCTACTTCATCGATTCTTGTGGTGAAATGTAGGTCGTATTATTAAAAAGAAGTAGAATATTCTAAAAACGTTCAAGTAATCTTTTCTGCTTTATCTCCGAAGCATATAGGTACACCAGCGTGCAATAAATGTGAGAAAATTCGGTCTCTTGATAAATTTGTCGGCTTCTCGATCTCACTTATATTTAGAGAAGTATATTCACGTCACAGGTGAACTAGGTAGAGAGAGATCGGCAATACTGTTCGCTTTGTACGAAGTTAGCATAAGCAACCTACTTCTGTCGTTCGAAGATGCATTCGACCGACGAAAATCTCGTCTTGCACGCACTTTTCTTCGTCGAATAGTTGTTCGAGGGTCGATTGTTCCCAATTTCGTTTCGAGAGACATTTAATGCGCTTTGTCAACGCGATTTATCGATCGTTTCACGAAAAATCCTATTTCCATGGCTAACAAAAATCTGCTGTGTCGCGTTACTGAACCATTTTTCGACGTGAGCCGTTTTCGGCACAGGTCGATGAATCGCTGCGAGACCCAGACACACTTTCCATTGTCGTTAACGGCGTTATTAGGGAATTAGGAAGCAGACGACGACGGATTAAGCCACGTGACGGCGTACTGTTGCGTGTTTCAATGGCGAAACGGGAGGAGCCTCGATGTGAATGGACCTTTAGACCCTTAAGCTCGGTCTTCCGCCTTTCCTCGACCGCCTTCCGGTTTAGCGACCCCTCAGCTTTCTTTCTTTCAATTTTCACCCTCCTCTCTTTTTCTGTCAACGTCCTGCGTGACGCTACGTCGAATCTCTCTCGGAGAGATGTCGTAATTAGCCAACAAAAGTCGAGTATAGCAAGATATGTATTATAGCGCTATCGTAATTTTGTAATTATAGCAAAAGGGTAATTAACCTTACAGTCGAGTAGTGTCAAAAGATCTCGATCACATCAACGAAACGATATAATGACCAGATTCGGCTAAAAAAAAAAAAGAAAACAAAACGATGTCCTAGTTGGAAATTCGGTGACTTTCATTTGGGGGGAACAAACGGGCTGGGGGTGTAAATCGAAAATGTTAAAATTGTCTGACGTAATTAACCGCGGCGAAACGAAGTTGGCCATGCTCTCGGTATCGGCTCTGGAAAATACATTTGTCCGCCGGGGTAGAATTTGATGAGATTTTATATTGTCCCGCATTTTATCATCAGTTTCGCGCATTCGCGACGCATTAATTTCGTTAGCGTGCGTTAACATAAATACAAATGGAAAGTAGCATCGGAATTGGATCTGAAGACTGTATCCGGTGATTTTTCGGAGGTAGCTTGCCAGTTGATAAATTCGAGTACAAAAAATAGAAAGAAAGAAAAGAATATAATAAAGCTCTGTTAATATGAATGCCTGAAATAAAATTCTTCTGCATACTTTTATTATTCACAATCTTCCTTACTATTTCAAAATGTGTATTTCATGTCAAAGTTACCTAAATTTTGCGATATAAGTTATTCATCATTATGTCTTCCATAAAGCATTCCATTGGATCACGTTAATATATCGCGTCAATTGTCCGAGCTCATAGCATGATACTATAACTTCGTTACAAAATAAATAAACAATGAATTCGTTAAGCATTGCACGATTATTGTACTCGCAAATTAAATCGTAAATTTCTAAGGCTGAAACATTGTTAGGAATTTTTGAGCAGATATTTGAAAGGTAACAGAAAGAATGAAATGAACTCTGTGCTATTATATGAACCTGTTTGGTCCTCGACAGGCTAATATGAAGGAAATTCTACTATTACATAGAAGGAGGAGCAGCGATTATAACAGTGAGCAGACATAAAAAAAAAAGACAAAGACGTGAAGGAGTGGGCACAGTGTTGAAGTCGTTGAAATTTTCGTCAGTCTCGAAAATGAGCCGCGTTATTTAATTGCGGCCGTAATTATGGCACGCGTGCTTAACGATAGTAATAACAGGAAACATTTTTCACGATTAAAAGGAAACGTTTCGTGAGTACTCCATTACGCTCGTGCATATTTCAAATATGAAATTCAGTTGCACGCGTGGAAAATCGCGTCACTTCTCCCCGCCTCGTTAACATTACTTGGCCAACGTTTATATTAAACGTGGCTGCTGCTGTTAAAGAACAGTTCGCAGATCGAACAAAAAACCTGGAAGACGAAAAACTTTCGAATCGCGCTCTTTTTCCATTAGCGAAACGAATTTTACAATATTAACGACTCTTGGCATATCGTAGGAAGCATAAAATTACTAGCTACTCTCCCGCAACTAGTAACTATGTATTGAAGAAGCTAAATGAAAAAAAATGTTGCATTCGCCCGGGATGCTACCAAAATGTTCCACAGTGGAACAAACTTTGCACTTTCGTTCGTGCAAAAACGAGAATGCATGACGGTCGTTGGAGCTCTTCATTTCGAGCATAAACAAAGAGTTTGGCTTCTATGCGCCGGATGTACGCTATGTTTTACAGACCAAGCATATGGCCCAATTGTCTGCTCGTTTTCATGCCGAGGATACCAAGAAACATCGCTTTCCAAGCAATATGTCGGAAACTATAGCGATCTAAAATAGAAATCCACGTTTCGAACAGTATACGCTATACATTGTGCGATTCCATATATATCATAATTTCGTATTTTCATTAACGTAAGAAACTAAAGGAACGGAACCTGCATAAAGATTTATTTCCCCCATTGAATATTATAACAGATATTCTCCTCGAATATTTTTTACACTTTTCCATATTATGCGTATTTCTTACATTTCTGCATCTTCAAATTCATAAAAATCCGTCTAATTATCGCGTTGTATATTATATCAGCAGGTATCCTAATACTCGCGAACAAGGCTATAAACACAACGAATACGACAACTCGAGTACGTTGTAACCTCTGAACGTATGTAGCTAGGCAGGCTATCGGCATTCTCCCGTCGACCCTTTCTACTCGTGTCCCGTCGAATATGACAGGAGTCGTGGTTCTCCCTTTGGAGACAGTGCACGCGTACGTGAATAGGTTTGGTGCAGCTCGCACACCCACGCAGCTTCGTACACGCAGCTGGGCTTGCTAATGACCAGACGCATCCAGGAATCAAATTCAGATGACGGGGGTACGCTCGTCTACGCGCAATTTCAATTGTAACATGTTCGAGGGCCGAGCGTTGCCTCGACCACACGAATACACGATACCGATGTTCGCGTAGCCTCGCCCATTCATGCTGCCAATTATTATCGAAAGAGCGACGTAACCGTGCGCTCCACGGGGAAATTGGCTTCCTTTATGCGCTGGCTCGCGAAAGTATTGTAGCACTTATAGAAACCTTTTACGTATAAATTCTATGTGTTATACGAAATATTTTGAAATTTTATTGACACTATAATGAAAAGTACACTGCGAATTTTTATGCATTTAGGAAAAATTCGAAGATACAAATTTTTACAGATTTTTCTTGTAACATTAAATGTACCTATATGAATTCGTTATTCATTAGAATATTCTATTGTCTTTGCTTGTCTTTTTATAAATTTCAAACCAGATAATAATTGTCGAAGACTTTAATAAGTTCCTAACCATTTCTGAGGTTAACCTCATCTTCTGTAAGTGTTTTGTTACTTATGAAACGACCGTGTATATAACTGCTGTACATTTCGCTACTTAGGGGTAGTTTTTATCGAACCGTTTTTGGTTCGCCACTTAATTCTTGCAAAGAAGAAACGATCAGTTACTTGTAGAATTCGATCTTCCTTTCACTCGCGTCCTTTTTTTTATCCTGTTTCGAGAGTTGAGCGTATATTGTTTCGCGGCGAATCGATTCGACGATGCTGAATAAAGCGAGACAAGTTTAACAGAGGTAATATTTGGTTCGATATCGGACTGTCAATGTATTCCACGATAATTTTCGAGTTGACGAGCCAGTAATGAGATACTTCTCTCGGTTACCTGTAATTGGAAGCGCAGTTAACGTTGAACATTGGCGAGAACTTCTTGAGATGCCCTCGATCCTGGATTTTACCGAGTATTCGGACTTGGAGGGATATTTTATTCTTTGCCAATCTCGGGATCATCTTCCAGATATTCTGCTTTTTTAGGATACAAAGATTCAAAACTAGAGTTGTAAATTGTGTCATTTTGTTTCTGTATACACTTTGTTAGTGACCGTTTCTTTCTTTACATTTGTTTTGCAATCGATATAATCTCGTCTTTTAACAACTTTTGTCGATTTTAAATGATTTTTAATCGTTTCCGATTTATTATTAACGAAACAATTCCTTTTTATTTTATATCAATAAACTATTGTATTTCCGATAGTTGTAATTTAAATCATTTCGTAAATTAGAAATTTAATAGGCATTTAAATCTTCTATATTTTCTTATTAAATTTTCTTATTATTTTTATTATTAAATATTGTCATTTTACCAACTAAAAAATACAGCACAATCAATAAGAATACAGAAATTGGTATAAAGAATATCAAAAGTGCAAGGATCGAAAATATTAAATACCTTATTTCCATTAACAAAACCGTTTTTCAATGTACGATACACGAAACTTGATTGTAAAACAATAGTGTTAACGAAACCACTTACGTTCGTTTAATACATCGACGTAATAAAGCGTTGTGTAACACGCGAGTTATTTGAACAAGGAAACGTAGGGAAAAGGGTAACTCCTATCAAGCAACGACAGTAAAGAGATCGTCGGGGTTGGTTTCGAATGTACCTCTGGAATTGCTTATCACGTACGATACGGAACGATAGTGTGTTAGCTTTATGATACGTTTCGTGACCACAGCATTACATAGCTGTACATATACCTCAATTTCCAAGCGGCACGAGAAGTCGGCGAGGGCTCACGAAAGAACTGGAAGGAAAGCTTATCCTTGGGTCATCGACTAGGTCACCCACTTGTGAGTAACTATCGTTGCCTACGAGCCACGATCAAATGGGAAAATGATGTTCCGTGAATAACAAACTTACCACTTTCGCGGTATCGAAATAATAAGAATTAAGATAACCACGAATTTATTTTACATCGTTATCGCTCGATAATCCCGATATGGCAACGATCTTTTCTTCATCTACAATCGACGAAAAAAATTAATTCGTTTCACTTAATACTTCCTTTTCTCTTTTTATTGATAAATCTTGCGATGAACAAGGATTTTCACTTCTTGTGCATTGTACATTGTGTGCATGTAGATTTTTTAAGGTATTCACCGTAGGGGAGGGGAGCCTTATTTTGACATGTGCAAAATTTTGAAAAAAAGTTCCATCGCTGCAAAAAAAAAAAAAATGATGCCAGGATGGACATTAAACGGGAATCAATTGAATTTCAATAAATCTCGAATCTACGAAATCTCGGATAGGATCGAAGGAGCTCGCGGATCTCTGGTGAATGGGAAATGGAAGTTACAGGATGTCTGGAAATGAACGATTTCGAAATCAATTTTCTCGATACAAGCGTGGTGACGGGCGGCCGCGTGCGAGGGATGAAACTGACACTTTCGTGTCGCGCGGAGGAGGGTCGGTTCCGACCCGTTCCCAGTCCCCGCCATGAATAATGGAGGATGTTTGTCAAAATTTCTGAAATATACAACGGCCGCTTATTGGTTACGTCACGGGGATATAATATTTATACACGTTGCTCGCGCAAACTTTTCACAATAGATAGGAATTACGAGCGTTCGTTCGTCTGACGAACTTTCTTCTGCAAACAGCTTTTTGTCTTCGCCGCGTTCCTGTCGATTTAGCTCAGAAAATTCGATTATTCGTTCGAGAATATCCGACAGTTTCGAATATTTTCCATACAAATACGTAAAGTATAACACTTGAGTAAGTGTAACACATACATAAACGAAGACATGAAATTTAAATCGAGAACACAAGAATTAATCTTTGCTGATATAAATGAAGTAAATAAATTTAGTTTCAGCTTTAAAGCAAGATAAATGAAAATGAAGTCTATACTCTACATTATATCCACATTCTACATTAATTTCTATATTACATCCTTCCAATTCCCTCGTCCGACCAAGCGAAAACTCGATACATCAAAATAAACTGGTCGGAAGCGTCTCCGGTACCCCGTGGTTTCCGGTTGTTCACCCTCGTTCGAAAAGAAATTCTAAACAAGTAGCCGGATCGATAAAGTCCAGCTGCCAGACTATCCTGCCTTTGTGGACATTAATTCGGTTCATATCAAAGGACCCAGCTATGCGAAACCCTTTCTATTTTCCGCGAGTCGATAACTGCGGGTAAATGCGAATTCGAGCCAAGTGAGAATATAATATTTTCATACATGTTCGACCACCCTTATTATACGAATTTAATGCTTCAATGCGATGTCTTTAAAATCATAACGCTTTAAAATGTTACCTCATATTTCTCTTTTTCATATTTCTCTATTTTATTAATCATATTTATAAAAACACTTACTCCCTTTCATTTGCTACCATGTGTGTTCTGCGTCTCACTCTGTTCAAGATGTAGGATATAGCATTTGAATTACAACAAAAATATATTATTATACGATTTCGCCAAAAAAAAAAAACAAATTGTACGTTGAAGATATTTATTTTGCCAGGATCAGAAATCGATATTACTCTCTCAACTCAATATATTATAATATAAGAGCTTCTCTAGCAAGAAAGGGTAGCAAGAGCAGGAAGCGATTTGAAACACTGGCAAGAATAATAAGATAGCCAAGGGTAATCGGTAAGATGCCGCGAATGGGGATGAAAGTGGCGGGAAGAAGGGTTTGCGAGGATGGTCCGTTTGAAAGGAATCGCGGGAAGTATTTCGTTCCTGCCGACAGCCAGGAATTTCGGGCTCTTTGTGATTGGCAATAGACCGAGGAAATTGGTTTGAAATTCGCGGGGCTATGGAATGTATTGGCAATCAGATTTTCCATCCTTCTCAGCCCCCTCTCCCTACACTCACACACACATACAGAAATCCTTTTCTTCCTTGTACGTGTTAAGGTCAGTCTTTCTTTATTTCTCTCTCTTTCTTCTTTGGTTTTTCTCGCAGTTATTCTCAGAATGCGGAGCGTAATCGAGACGGCGGCTATATTTTCTAGAATTTCTTTCCGCGGGAATTCCGCGAACCGAATCGAATACGCGGATCGAAAGGCGAACAGAAAACGACCCCCGTGGCTAACTGAGCGACTCCGCGTAACACGCCTGTACTGCCAGTAGCCCATTATCCCTGGCGAGTTTTATGGCCAGCTGTACGGAAAATACGCTCCCAGTCGCCGTAAAGAAAAGCAATATCGACCGATCTCCGATCCTAAGAAGAGGAAATCCAGCAAGGTGAGGGCGTTAGCGGCTATTGTTTCAGAATTGTTCTGGAATTTTAAAGAGTTGGATAGTAGAGTATGTGGTATAAAAGTGTTATAGAATTCATAATTCATGTCAGAACACTCGTTGTCTCGACGAGGAATTAATCGATCAGAATTTTATATTCGTGTAAGATTACGAGAAAGAGATACATAGTATAATTTGACTTTTTTGATATTCTGCATTTAGCTAAAACTTAAAAATAAAATTTAATAATACTTTTCCATACAGTTCTATCTGTTACATTAAATCAAACATTTTTATTATTTTATCAAGCCGTATTGTTTTATAGATCAAATCAAACATTGACCGCTTCAACCTTTTTGCTTTTTAAATATTCCAAATTTTAAATTTTCCTACTTTATCGATTCTTGTAATGAAATGTAAATGGTATTATTAAAAAGAAGTAGAATATTCTAAAAACGTTCAAGTAATCTTTTCTGCTTTATCTCCGAAGCATATAGGTACGCCAGCGTGCAATAAGTGTGAGAAAATTCGATCTCTTGATAAATTTAATAAATTTAAATAGTTAAAACTATTTGTTAGAGTTGAGATGTAGAAATATATAATAATTACGTGTTGGCCTCGACAGTTTTCTTACCTAAATCTTAGAAAAAATGTCAGGCGAAGCTCCAAAAAGTCTGGTCAAAGTCTGTGTATTGTTAAATCGTTGAGAACGTGCATAGAATCAATTGAACAGAAATGCAAAAATTTTGATGAAGAAAAATTCGTAGGATATATAAGTGATATGATAATATAATATATAATATAATGGACCTTCTTCTCTTCAAAATTTCCCATAAATGCATGAACATTTGCAGTCTGCTCGTAACATCATTTCGAGTCAACTCACAATAATCATGCGTGACCTAAAACTATCCATCGGTAAAACAGTTTCTCATAAAATTATGAATGTTCGAAGCATATTCACTTGACTATATTACAAGAGAAACAAGAAGATTATTTCTGGCCATCGATTTCACGAAAAGCACGCTGGGTAAAATCAGTTAGAAGGATTTACGATTGGCGAGGCGGTTTCGAACGTGTTGCACGGCGAAATATTGGCACTTCCACTCGTATGCTGATAAGAACTGCATCTCACGACCTTTCGTTGCGGTTGTATCGCACGATGCCCAGTTAAAGCAGCCCAGGAATAAAGATGAAACGAAGGATAGAGAAATTTATTGCCATGCTTGTGTTTCAGCGGAGAGGTATGATAGGTTCGTAAGTCTCGATGCTTGTAAACAGCTTCAGACGCAAGTATAAAGATGCTTTCGCAAGGCAACTTGATACTCGTTCAATAATTTCGATGCAAATCTATAATCCTGTGGCCTACGCCGTTTATCCATGGCGAAGATGTTTTTCAGTAACGTTTAGTAATACTTTGTTAGAGCAACGTAGTTTCGATAAATTTTCGTACTTCCGGGTGTACTGTTAGCTGAACGTGTTTGAGAAAATTACTTTTTCATTCATTTTCGCAAGCTTTAAGAAAATAGGGAATTATAATCTCATAACTAGAGGAACTTCGATAGTTATTTAATGAAACCGGAATTACTCGAACATGCTGTATGAAACCGAATTTATATGTTAAAATGATTTCACGATCGCATGATTTCAGTGTTTCGTATATTTTAATTGCGACGAAATTATTTCACACGAAATATAAATTTGACAAAATGCCACATTGTTTAAGCGATGTGACGCTAGGGCGAGTCTGTTTTAATTGACGATCATGGCATATTGAAAAATACGGCATTTATTAGTTTATGGAGACCAATACACGTTTTCGCTGTAACAAATATAATCGTACATGGAAATGGAATTTTTACAGAATATTCCCGATTTTGCCAATAACAACGTCAATATCTGCTCGCGTATTACGTCAGAAAATTCTATACGCGAAATATAAATAAATCCGAAACGTAAATACGTGTCCTATGTTGCGCATAATGCGTTTAACATTCATCTCGAATCCATAATATTTCAATCATCGTGAAATTTCAAATAAACCATTGGAAAATTTGACTGACGGAATTAAGTTCCGTTTATACATCGAACGGAAGAACACGTTTACACTGCATCTTCTTGCACTTCCGAAAAATATTTCCAATAATTATAGGAATATTATATGTTCATGATAACGATCCGCCTAGTTTGTTAACTTTAGTCCCGTTCAAAAATTTGAATCGAACGAAAAATTCGGAGAATCTGGATAATAAAAAAAAAGTACAGAAAGTGTTCAGATTGTGTACAGAAAAAAATTAAGATTGATGTAAAAGCAAGATCGATAAATTGAAGCTCAGGGGACAGCAAATGATCCTGCCTTACAATATGACAGAAGAAAAATTTCCCAAAATTTCCAGTGTTCTCTAAATCTCGACAGTCAGAGCTCTTCCACAGAATGTGTAATCCTTCATCTGGTTTTATGACTTCCGGCGTGGTTTTTTTCGCGCATCCCCGCTGATATGTTGACGTCCGGCGAAATTAAGAAGGTCGTTCGTCTTTCGTCCAGTCAGTAAAGAGGAGGCCAACTTGGTTCCCTGTGGTGTTTTTGTATCGTTTACAGAAATGCGAAAACAAGCAGGCCCGAAAGAAAGAACCCGCGATCACGATGACGACTATTTTTCACTGAATCAATGCCGATCCCGAAGAAGAGCACGAAGCTCGAAAAAAGAGAGCCGAGTGTCTCTTGAAATCCGTCGAATCCCAGGATGCAATGATTAATTCATTACTTTCAACTCGAAATAGGATGACAAACTGCGGGGATATGTCTCTCCGTTCTCCTTTTTGTTCTTACTCTTCTCTTACAGGGATTGTTTTCGATCTCCGAAAAGTTTATGATTTTTTTTTATTAAAATAGCGAGTACAACTGTTCAAAGAGTACTGTTAGTAATGTAGTAAGTATAGAGATAAATTCGGTACTCTTTTTTGATAAATTTGTCACTCATTTATCTGGTTTGTTTTTCAATCAATTCCAATTCGTTTACCTTTGATTGGAAAGCGAAAATAACGTCATTTTATTTATAAATGTTCCTCAAGGTTATCTTTATATTATATTTTAAAATTTCATAAGAAAATAGTTAATATATTTAATTAGTTCAGTGTACTGTAAAGGAACCAAATTATTTGCCTATTTCTTCGTTGTATACTTTTCTACACTTTTCACGAATAAAGTATTTCGAAATTTGAAAAGAAAATATCGAAAGAACAACGTGAAGAGCAAGTGGAAAGAACAGCAAAGTTAATATTATACTACTCATGAACGAAGATATCCATCAAATTATTTCAAGTAATATACGCGAAAGGTCTAGAAGAAAAGATGGTTAGAAATTAGGAAAAACGCGAAACGATCATTTTTCAAGGTTCGACATTGAATCATTAGAACGTCCGCAGGATTTTACGCGCTGCATTTATAAATGGCGGTGCAAGGATCATAGTCCGATCGAATATCCATTGGATTCATCGTCGAACCTCGATTACTGTAATTAATTCGCTGGCAGGTTATTCTTTGACGCTGCGTCATCGCGATCCAGCTTGTGATTAATTAAATTTAATTAAGCTCGCTCGATTTCTTGTAACTCGAGACCCGCGCGTACACCTTCTATCGTACATCATGCAATAATTAATGCGATCGGTTTAACTCTGACAACCCGTGATACAAAAGGAATAAAATTTTATATACGTCGCTTGCAATTTGAATGGATCGAAAGAAGAAAGAATCGCTCTATTCTCAAAAGTCACTATTCAGGTGGATTAAATGTATAAATATTCCTGAAGATCATAGTTCTCAGAGTATTGAGTTCAGTAGAGGCTCCTCATCCGAATGGCCTAAGCTTTATTATCCGAACATAATAGCTCCTAGTAACGGATGCTTTTGCTCGTTTCAAATATGTACATATTTTGTTAGCATTTATATATTTGCAATGTATTCTTTCCTTTATTCGACCGAGTGAATTCTGATTATAGGAATTTAGTATGGCGTTAATAGCGTTCTAACTGTCGAAACAAAATACGGCATAATTAAAAAGAATTGGAAAGTAGTGTAATTGCTACAGAATTAGTAAAATTATATGACGTTAGAGAGGACACGATCGCACACATTAAAAAACAAAAACGTGATATTGAAAATAATTGGAAACAGGTAGATCCTTAGATGTTGGCAACGGTAAAAAAAATCTTGAATGTGCTGAAATAATGAAAGGGTTTCATTTCGTTCAAGACGATAATAAGGCGATTTTATAGAAATGCACGCAGCAAACGAGAGTGGTAATGGGGAAGTACCTTCTCGTGTCGAAGTATTCATGGTATTCGAAAATGAGCTGCGATGGTTCGAAGTACAAAAAGAATGTAACTGTATGCAATTACTTACGCTGAAAAAATTATGTGACTTGACAGCTGTCAATTAATTTTAATTCGTATTTAAATATTCAACAGTTTTGTTTCCCTATTAATTCGTATAAGGGAGATTCCAATATGTTCTTAAATTGTGTATAATACTTTTATAGATTTGCAGTCCGCCATATAAAAGTAAGATATTGCAAAAACTATATTTTAATAATTTTTGAAGAAACTAGTTGCTAAGATCGTTAACGAAAATTAATTACACGTGAAAGTAGCTGGACATTATAGCATTAATAAAGATAATTTAAAAAAGAAAGTAGCACTCTAAAAGCTTCTCGTGTTTTACAAATCGAATTGTTCTGTAAATTGTCTCGTTGAATCGAAATGTTCTGTGCCATCTCATATACAACGTTGCGGAATTCTTGTATGCACTTAATTTATTTTATGGAGGCTGATATTTAGTGTACCCAATAGATTGTCCAATTTCTCGAATCAATGTGCCTTGCGTAACGTTTAATTTTACTGGAAATTTTCCATGCGAATTAAGCGAAAGTAATAAATAAAATAATGTGATAATCTGTTGAAAGCCATGAACTGAACAAATAAATAAAAGCACTTAACAAATGAATAGATCTTGAAAGCAATTAACAAATTATATCGTAAAAAGAATAAAATGTGGGAAAATAATAAAAAAAAAAAACACGAAATAAAATATGGAGAAACTTTTAAATTCTTAATTTCTTCGATACGAAACATAAATAGAGGACGTCATGCGAAAATGTATCGAAAATATATTCAAAAAATATTTATATAAAATAAAACAGAGTATCGTTTTATAATATTTATACGAAGTGTATTTATTGTATATTTACTTGCTAAATATATACTTTAAAATATACGTAAATATTATAAAGCTATGTGTTCTCTGTAACGTAGAATTATTTTTATTTGATAACGAAAGAGTTCAATCACGTAGAGTCTATCAATCAAAATCGATCTGGTTCACAAATCGGTGCACACAAAGAAAAAGATCGAAAAGAAGAAATCACGTTACGTGAGAAAAGAGGAAAAAACCAACTGTCTCTATAATAGTCGTTCACGAAGCGCGCGTGACAAATCGAGGCGCGAAGAATCGCCGACTTCCGGCACCGTTGACAACTAGTCAACGGTGTCTCTTGGCGCATGCGGGTAATTCCAAGTTTTCGTAACGATACGTACTAGCCGAATTAAGATTTATTAAGAAATTACACAGTAACCAAATGAAGAAAATTTATTGAAGTTTATTAAACGACAGTTGCATAGATCTTTTGATGTTACTTTAGTTTCCTTTTTTATATATTTATTGTTTTAAGAAACATTTAATTTATTGTTTTAATAATGGATCAATGTTTGATAAGGAAATGGTCAAGTGATATTTTGTCCAATCAGAATAGTTGTTAAATTATTGTGCAAAAATTTGTTTACAAAAAATCGGTTCTCTTCGCAAGATCATCCACATTTTTCTTTTCCTTTTATATAAATACAAGTTCTGAAGCAGTATTGAACGATCAATGCTCGTTCTGCGTTTTTACGTTTTCGTTCAGTCGCGTGAATGTCTCGTGGGACTCGAGCTCTCCTCGTAACTCGGCGTTGGAATTTTGAGTTTCATGAACAGAGAACGAGAGAGAAGAGAAAGCGAGAAAGAGGAAGAGAAAGAGAGAGAGAGAGAGAGAGGGCGAAATAAAGCCCTTTAACTCATCACGAACTCGATTCCACAGAACGACAGACGGAACTTCGACTTGGAACGGATAATTGGACGAAATTGAACACCGTTTGACCGCTTTCTCCGGAATCAATCCGACAGACTGATGGACGTTCTTCGAGCGAGACCAGGCTTTTCGAAAAATATTGAAAAATCGACGCGTATTAAAGGACAAATGGAAATCGTTATTCTGACGATGTTGAGAGATTGAAACGGGATTGTTCTTGTTATCGATTGTTCTTTGTGGAAAGTTTTAGATTTCGTATGTTGGTAAATTGATGAGTGATTGCCTGTAGTGTCGTATATTGAAGTTACAGGATGAATCATTGCGAATAAAATGGCGAATGGTTCGAACGTTCTAATATAATAATTGGAATTCAAACGTATTTGCTAAATTTGTATTATTTAGAAGACAAAGATCGTTCTGTTTTCGTTATGAATTTTTCAATTTACAAATCTGTCCATTTCCCATCTCTCTTTTCTCAAATTACGTCAAAGTTCTTCGACGCGAAACGTCGCGTCAATTAGTCCATTTATTAAACAAGTAGCGCTAAATCTCGCCCTCCTTCAACGCGGAAAGAAAAATATCTGCGCTGGCGAAGAAGCTCGCCCTCGTCTCGTCCTTCTTCATTTGTAGCTTTTCACTGAACAAGGGGCCTTATAAATCTAATACTTCGTTCGGTGCGAGCCGGTGTTGCGATATTTTCCCCGTAACCAAACGTGCAGACGGGTGGCTAACACCATGCAACACAGGGGAAGGAGGCAAGCAGACTGCACGAAACAAGGAGAAAATCACGACGCGAAGAAGAGAATGGGGGGTGAAACCGGAGGAAGGCGGAGAAAGAGACGCGTCAAAAGAGAGACGCTTAATTTCCTGTCGCGCGCGCTTTATTTCATTAAAAAGTCGTCAATAATATTACGTTAATTACATGGCCGTGTATGCGTGTGTACAACAGCAGTTATACACGCTAGCTAGGAAACACGAAGCTAGAGAAAGCTTCGTTCGAACGTTCGTCACTGGTTTCTGGCTGATTCAATGCCATGTTGTTTCCTTGCTTCTTCCTACCATCTTTAATTTCATTTCTTTCTTTTTATGATACAGAGTATTTCGATTGTATGTTTCCTTTAGTTTTTCGTTTGTAGCTTGATTGATTTAAGCACAAACTATGGAGATTTTTAATATCTCAAAAGTATACATAGCAAATTCATTGTGAAATTTTACGACGATAAATAAGATTAGATCGAAAATGATTCGAAGAAGCCAACAGAATTAATTTTTACTGTCTGAGTCTTTAACAGTTTTTTATTATGTCATTGCGGCTTAAAATCGAAAAATTCGATGGAATGACTTTTTTTTTTTTTATTTAATTTCATTGATTCGAAAACATCAGTGCAATTTCCGTTGATCGTTAAAGTGAGAAAAACAAACTATTTTATTCCCTTACGACTTGTACTCTGACGTTAAACTCGCCATCAACGTTTCGGGAGATGATGGTGCACGCGACGCCGTTATCTCGTCGCTGTAATATCGCCGAAAGCGTCGCGTCTGCGATGCATTTTAAACGGTCGCAGCTTGAGGGCAAGGAGAACGCGTGAAACACGTGGAAGAACGTCGGAGGGCGAAAGTAAAAGCGACGTTCCGCGATGTAATCGGAGAAAATATAGCCGCTCCCGTGAATTACGCGCGGCGCCTCGCACTCTATAACAATTTAGACCGAATAACGGCGTTTTTATTAAAATACTCGACAACGCGACTACGCTACCGTTCAAAAGTATCCGGTCGCTTACCTATTTTTTTATAAGACGTTACTTTACCTTGCGAAAAGTTCACAGATTGTACAAAGAAACTGGGAAAAACTTTCGATTCGTGAATCATGTTTCATCATCGAAACGAATAATATTACTAAATAGACTGTGGATAAATATTTATGAAGATTAAAATTTTTGTCGTCACAACTAAAAGATTGGAATCTCAGCAGAGAGTTTTATCACTTTCAAATATTTAAAAATTAAAGGGGGAAAGTAAAGAGGATTAAACAGATAAACGTGTACATTATTAATTAACAGTCATACGTATTAGCACCCTACAGCCATTCTTAACGACCATAATCAGTACAATTTTGTAACTGACAGTATAGGAAAAAAAGAGATGCCTGCAAGAATACTTAAGAATTCGATTTCAAGTTGCGAATCATCGCATTGTAATAAGTGACCCGTAACGATCATCCTTTCTTCATGATCGATCACGATCGTCGATGAATATCGCAGGATAGGATAATTAATATCAAAGTTATGAGTTTCGACATGCTCCTCGAGCGTTATCCTATAACATCCAAGATTGAAGATCGACTATCCTCGATACTCCGTGCACTTCACTCTTAACGCTCCAGTTAATTAATTCCGATTTAAAACATCGATTACAAGCAAAGTACTCGGTGTTTGTTCGATTCGAAACAATTCGCGTTAAATCGGAGAAAATTTTTTCCCTTGGAAAAGCATATTAACCGTTACGTGTCACGAGAGCTGGTATAGTTTTTTGTTGCTTCAGCGAGGTTTCGTGTTAAACACGCTCCTGCTTAATGCTCTAACTGTGTTATAAACAAGGAACGTTTCTACTAAAAGAGAAAATAATTTGTCATTCTGAAATAATTTCATTTGGACTGAAATATCGCCGCATGAAACATTCTGAGAGATTTTATGATACATTTTGATACATTTTTGATATATGACGACGTACCATGGAGTTTCTAGCAAGATCTTTTAATAAAATCGTTTATAGAAATTCTCTTTTCAAACAATTTCTCTGTTCCATTCTCGTATTACATTAAATTCCGAATTTTTAGATTTTAGGCGAAAGAAAAATATTGTAGGGATGTTGTACCAATAGGAAACATCTTTCTTCGGTGTTTCCTGTTTTTTTTTTTTTTGCGTACGAAAGAAGTCTCATTTCCACCTCTCAGGAGAGTTTCAGTAAACCCAGTTTTATATTGCAAATTTGAAATTTTAACCCAGCAGAGTTTGCAAATTTTTTCACAACTTTATGAATTTTTTAAACTTCCTGTAATCCTTTTGCAGATACACTTTTACATCTGTAAAAACCGATGTGAAAACAGAAGAAGAATATATTTCAGTTTTCTATCCCTCTAACTCGAAACTTCAAACTTTCAAGGAAGAAAATAGACAAAGTAAAAGAAACCTGGTATCATCGATATAGCGAATGAGATGAAATGAAAATATAAATGAAATTTTCTTAACGTCGTACCATCCATTGAGTCACCATTTTGTATGAAATTCGTTTCTGCTGTAAGGGCTTCGGGTAATCCGTAATAGGAGCATCCACCGTACGTTAATCTACTTTGGTTCAGCAGTAATCCTTCGAGACTTAATTGAAAAGCTCGATCAGAAAATTTGCTTTAATAATAGATTCTATTTTTCGTTTAGAAATATCCTATCCGTATTTAATCACGCTTGATCATGATTCATTCACCTAACTGTATAAAATCCAATTACTCTTTAAAAATGAATACCATAGTTCAAGCTAATTTTGCGAAATAAGCACGATTGTTCGCTTCGGTTCAGTTTTCATTCGCCTAATACTTTTAATTATTTCTCTCGAACTGTCAGGCACTGATCTAGAGACGATCGTGCCCTATAATGAAAACAGAAATGCTCGGCAACTGCAGATATATCTGCTCTCTAATTAAGGTTAATAATTATGTTCAGAGAAAGCCTGCCCCAGATCAGCTCCAGGGGGCTAAACCGTTCTCTCTCACTCTGGCTCGACCCAAAGCCTGATTGATGCAACTGTAATGGCCTGGCAATTATACAATGAATTACCAGTTCGTTGATAATATCTGTATTAAGCTCGAAAAAGACGGACGCTAGTGGAATATATAATAGCATTATTTAAATAAGGGACGATAGAACGATGAATAACTTGTATTGTAAAATTTAAACAACTTTTAAACAAGGAAAAATGTGAATAATGAAAGTAACGAGAAAAAGCATTGCTCCGTTGTTCACATCTTAAGCATTCGTGTAATTGGAGCTTATTAATGTTTGGATAATAGAAATTCAGTTATAATCTCAACAATCAGCTACTGACGGCAAGTAAAATTTCATTCTTATAAATGAAATGCAGTTCAGATATTCTAAATAAAATCTCATCTGTACAAATGAATTTCAAATAAATAGAATCCTATCATACTCGTAGCGCATTTTCCAACACTTTGAACTTACGAAGTAAGTCAGGCAGATGTTCACCGAGAAGAAAGCGGATAAAACTGGGGGGCTACGTATAACCTGAACAGCAAGCAGCACGAACGTTAAAAAAAAGAGAAAGAAAAGAGAAGACGAGACAATGTACGAAATCTCGCAATAAGATGCAACCGGAGATAAGCTAGGACCCCCAAAGAGACTTCTCATGGAAGGTCGAGTTATTATTACGAATGACAGAGTTTCCGTGGTGCCAGGTGCCTCTGACAGATCAAAGAGATCAACCATCGTGATCTCCGAAAACGGGTACGTATTATTTTTCTACAGTGGAAAGGAGGAAAAGGAAAGACACCTTCTGTGATATTTCGCGTCTGTTCTCCCTCTTTATCTATATTTTGCTCGATGTCTGCTCGAGGTCGATCGAAGAACACGAAAAGCTGTTGGCTATGCTGTGCTCTGCCTGTCCACACGTGTATCCTCTCTTTTGTACCACGAAAATTGGGACATCGTGTTCTGGTCAGGCACGATGCAACCAATCGATAGCTAGCGACCTGTGTACATGGCCATTCTCACCTTTCTGCGGGCCGTTCTCCTTTTTTAACGAGCCAGAAGAACCACTTTGTCCTCGAGGATGTTCCAGTCAACGATCCAGCTCGGAGAATTTAAAGTGCTGCCTTCGTGAACGTGCTTTTCAGTCTCGGATTTATATGATTAGCATCGGTTTAGTTTTGAATGAAAATGTTTGAACCGTGCGAGAGTGTTTATTTAATTGCTATCTCTGCTTGTTTTGAGGTTCGTGTAACGTTTTACTAGTTGCGATGTATCACGACGATAGAAACGTATTTTACCATTACCTGTCTGTGAAATGATACGACACGCACAACCAATCTTAACGAAATTGATCTTAGATCGAAGACTGGCAAGTAAAAGCAATGATAGGTTAGATGAATTGAAATCAAAACTATCACCATCGTGCTGCAAACAAGGCGTCAATTTATGGTTCAACTCACAAAATTGACAAATTTGCTGTATCTCGTCCCATTGAAGTTCGTCCACAGAATTTTCTGACAGTTTTGATTGTTAAAAACGGGAAGTAGTACTTGAATTTTATGGCCAAGAATGTTATAGCTTTTTCTACTGTTTGAGCCTCCAGATAGCGTATTTTTACGATTCTAGATTTCGACGCGGCTTTGCTAGACTTTACGACTTTAAAACAAACAATCTACGATGTGTGCGCTATATTTCCCCCTCTCTTCCCCTGCTGACGCCTGAGAATTTTGGGATTTATGTCTCCTGTCAACGATAACGAAATCGTTCCAACCTATATGTATTATATACATCTTGAGCTCCGAAAATATTGCGTTTAGTTGACAAGAAGTTATTGATCATTAATAAATATTGCATAATGAGAATGCTTCGTGAAAACAACTTTAATAACTTCCGATAAGAAAATCTCCTCTAAGAAATACATCATATCGATAACTTAAATTTATCTTTCTGGTTTGAAGTTTAGAAGTCTATAGTCTGAAATAAACTCCAGAAAAACTATCCCAAGCACTCGTATCTTTTCTTTTTCTAATATTCAATATATTTTTCCTCTCTTGTTTTCATCAACTACTTAACTCACATTTATATAAATTGTAATACACAAAGCTATCAACTATGCAATATATATATATATATATATATATATATATATATATATATATATAATTCCAAACCCATGAACGGTTTAAAGAGGATACGAGTTGCAACCTCCAAAAATGAATTCGATCTATGCCAGAGTTTACAAACGATATTTAAGCTTCTTCGCCTTTCTTTTACAAAATGTCACGTTACAGTACACTAAGAGAACTATAAATTAATCAGTAACAGCACAAGCTCCCAATAATTCATTGCAACCCTCTCAAACCAGAACCTAAATCCTGATACATCGAAGGACCACCAAGGAACTTTGGACATGACGTAACAATTTAGACTGCCCCGAGTGTCGTGTTTCGAATAACAGTCACGTGTACAAAAGAATCGCATCGGAAACTCAAGAGCAAGAGGGGAAAGACAAATTATAGGAAAAGCACGTTCGCAAGGGCGAGAGAGAAGTTAGATCTGTTAGTTTAGGGCTTGGCTCGGAAGAAACACGACACCGAGCGTTCAACAACGTTCTCGAGCCATTAGCTATTTACGGAAACACCGCTGCAAATGGGGCGTTCGACAATTTTCGTTTTCGTCCCGTCGACGGAGAACTGGATGAAAGAACTATAGAGCTTTTTTTTCAGCTCTCCCGAACATCCGAAAGAGCAGAATATCAAACCATGGGTGAAAGGGTTGCGACGAAAGGTTGCTTCTTTTATTTCGGGACTCGCGTGGAAAATCGTACGTAACGATTGCCGTTGAGAACCAAGAGGATGGCCTCACCCTCTTTTTTCAACGTATCGACCTCCTTCCTTTCCTTTTCGCCTTCTTTTTCTTCTATTCTTCCACCGTTTTAACGCTCCATCGCATTGGAGTCGAGACAGTTGTACCGCGCGACGAAAAGAGCCGTGCAGCTTCCCGACTATTTTTCTTACGGCCATCGTCGCGGTAATTAGCACCGCGTACGCGTTTCTTCGAAGGGAATAAGCTTGACGAGAGTTGGAAGCGGGATAAAGCAATTAGTCGTGGTGTTTTGGAAAGAGCTCGGTGTAAATCTGTCCGATGTTTTACATTTGGTGTGGTTTCTACCTTTACAATTGGTAGGAAAACGTTGCTGAATAATAACATAATTTTTAATTCACGACATTGGTCAGAATTATATAGCAAAACTATATACATATACTATAGTTATCAACTTACGCTGTTGATCGAAAGTAGTATAATTTATACCGCAACTTACACTGCTGAAATCACTTTCTCGATTGTTCAATAAACGACATCCCTATAGCGATGTATCGATCAGAAACCTGCGCAATGATATTTTCGCAAGTGATACAACGTAGTTACGTATTAGAAGGGACAGCGGTCGTTCGATCCTCTCTTTTTGTCGCCTGGGTTTGCTCATAAATTTTTCAGGAAGCAGAGTGGTCCGATCGCGTGCGCTAATCTCGCAAGCAGATGCCACGCGATGCTTCGCAAAACCGATTACGGAGACTCTGACAAGAGAGAGTGGATCGGTCGTGTGTCGCGCCGGTAAAGAGACCTATGGAGGATGAAAGTGGTACTTTTATATCCATCAAACTGCCTATAAACCTGGCTACGGATAAAGCGACGTCCTTTCTAACACGGCTGGCCGCTCTTTTTCATCGAAAAGGACACTCGGATACCGTGACTAAACGGATTCCTCTCTTTTTCCCGGAGATCGTCGGTTTCATTGTTGAAACGTATGCACGCAACGCGATTACCGACCATAACTGACGTGACCTAAATACGTGAAGATATTTTCGGGATCGTATATATAAGAGACATTCTTTGTTCTTCGCACGGTTGCATGGTATGTAACTATATCGGTGGTGCCTCGTTAGGTTAAAAAGGTGTACACTCTCGTTCAAAAACATTGCCTTTGGTTTTATACAGCTAAGATGCGATAAATCAAATTATCAAACAAACGATCAACCGATTACGATAAATGGAATTACGATAGAAAGTTAAATAACACGAGTACCAGAATCGGTTAAAGCAACGATCGTGAGACTTGGTGGATACGAATTGAGGAGGAAGAATTTTACTTTATTAGAGAAAAACGAAAGAATAATCACCGTTGAATCTCAACGAGACTACCAAAAATTTCGCCAAGCATTGATCATTTATGTCGTAACGTGTATTCATCTTGTTTTCTCCGTTCATACAATGAATATAGGAACAGGACGAATGTAGTACATATGTTACAACTAAACGTTACAAGCCGATACCTCAAAATTTCGATTTAAAATTGAAAGCATTTCATAAACGTTCTATAAACAATCGCCGTGAAGTAGCCAATCAACGAATAGTTAGAAAATCAATAAAAAAACAGGATAGTTTGTCAATACGAGAAATCAAGGAACGTATTTAATCTTATTGTCAGTTAACAAACAGAAGGATTGTTCGCGTGCGTAAGTACGTAGCTTGTCAATAAGCCTCGTTTAAACGGTTACGTGCCTTCGTACGGCTTGTCGTCGAATTAACGTCGATTAGTACGTCCATTAGGCAGACGTTGAACCGTCGTCATCATCGGTCAGCCAGCGTCAATGCAATTGCGAGGTCAAGCTAGGATTTGTATCGAGAGCTTACCTATAATTTGCTTTCGTCACTATGCGGGGGGTCGTTTCCGATTCCGACCCCGACAGGAGATTTAAACACGAGCTACTCAAATATTGAACTGCGTCCTGTTTCTTATCGTTGGAGGGGGTTGTGTATACTTCATGCGCCCCCAGGAAGCGGCTCGATACTCGGGGTGGGGTAAGAAAGAAGGTAAATAGAACTGCGATACTTTCGCTAACCCGATGCTTCTTTTTGTGAAAGAAATTGCTACTTTGTTACTGTATTGTGCTATCGCAAACCTTTTACGATATTTTATTAGTAGCACTCCCGACGCTAATTTGTCGAAGAAATACAATAGTACCAAACTTGAGAGAAAAGATTCAATAATATTCTATTAAGTTGGTTATAAGATTATCTACATTTTATCGAACAAAAATGATGAAATCTATCCAATGAAGTTAAATTATTTCGTTCCTCTATAAATCCTGCATAAAGTTCCTCTATCAATATCTTCTATCAAAAAGTTCAGGTATATTTCTTACATGTTCGAAATAATTTCTATATCGTCTTTTGTAATCCATAAGGTAGTGAAAGATAGACGAACTTATTACTTAGTCCAATATAATTTCAATTAAATATTCTATAGCATTCTATAATTTATATTAAATATGCCAATTCTAATCACTGGCAAACATCATTCCAAACACATCAAACATCATTTCAACACACCTACCCTAACAACCTTGCCATCTAACTTCAAACCAAAGCACTCTCGCCCAATATCTCTTAACACGAGCATCGTTTCTTCACTGTCAAAATATCTGGCGAAGACAGTGATCCTCGTAGCTTTAAAACTCTGCTTATAGCATCGGGGAGGATTAATGGAAATGCACGTCCGACCGGAGGAGACGATAGACGTATGAGAAAGAGCCGGGGGCTCGGTTCAGGATTGATAAAGGCAGCTTTTAACCCTTAACTGGTATTCCGGCCTGGTAACGATGATATATGACGTGGCAGGATCACGCCTGACCTTGATAGCTGCCGGAACGAGGATAAACGGGACTATAGCTTTCGTTTCATCGGCATTCTCACGCGTTAAATATCGATCGTTTGATATATACGACGTCGCTTCGAACGCGCGTTCTTGTCCGCAACATCGTCCGATGGTTTGTCAGATCGCTATCACCACTGAAAGACAAGCCGGTCATTCTGTTCGACGCTCGATGCACACGATGCTCCACGCGACGATGAAGTAATTGTCGATCCTCCAGGAACAGGTAGATTATATACGCGTGCACGCGTATTCAACAGGTGTCGTGCTAAGAACCACCTCATTTCCTTTACTTTTAGTTTTCTCCTCCCTCTTTTTTGTTGTGCATAGTTGCATCAAACGCTTGCATGGGCTATTAGCGATGCAAAGAAATAAAATGTTGTGATTATACAGGGTGATTCTCCCGCTAGAGGCCTCACTGTACCTGAGCACACGCGAATATTGAAAATAATTCGAAGCTTCTAGAAAGAGAAGTTTCAGCCTGTATCGACTTTTCTATAAATACATAGTATCATAATCGAAGCTAAAAAATTTTAGTGACATGAAGAAGAAATGTCACTTATAGAAATTTAATTTTATCATATATCGTTATTTAGTTTTTAATAAAACAATTTAATGATTCAATATTGTGTATACGGCCACTCAGAGTAAATACTTTACGTAATTTGGCAATTATAATATTACCTTTATTTAGTATTGTAGTATCGTGGACGAGGAACCTGGGGGGTATTGGATGAATTGTAAACAAGCGGTTGCGGAACATGTGCGTGGTGGAGCTAAAACAGAAGAGATGAGGCTAAGACAAAAGACAAGGGGTTGCTAAAGGACATAAACAAATTAACAACAGTGTTAGTCGAAAAGTCAGAGAGTGTAAGTCGGGAAGTTAGGGAGTGCGAATTGCGTTGTCGAGAGAGCGTTGGATCCATGGTAACGAGAATTGAAAATTAACTATCTAGTTGCCTTAATTATAATACGTTATTGCGATTAGTTCACGTTAAACAACTATCGTTTCCTGTTTAATCAACATTTGTTTAATCCATTTGTTGTAAATAAACTAATTGTAATATATGATCCTACAGTATTATATTTAATCGTAAACTTAATATCTGCAATTACACGAAAAACGTAATACGTCACCGAAAAGGCATGTGTTTTAAAAGAGAGTGGCAAAACTGATGCGAAACCCAAGGGCAATTTCTGTGGAATGGCAGTTCTTCTATCCTCGCAATTTCCCGTGAACTAACGATCCCTTTTCGGCCTGTAATTATCGGTCCGTGGCATGAGTCATTGCGGTTCGGATTAGACTGTTACGCGAATCGATTAGCGATCTCGAGGCGAGCCACGATCATGATAATTCGTCGAGGTACCCGTCATTCTACCTGCTAGTAATGACCTTCGCCGGAGGGTCGAGTCATTCGTGGGAGGGTCGATCCTTCTCTTGAAGACGTATCCGATCCACGACCATGAGAAAATAATACCGGCGAAACTTCTCTAAATACTTTTTAACGAACAATCGCAACCTTGTTCCTGAATAATGCGGCTCGTGATTCACTTAGAAAATACAAACCCCCCGGGTATATGATTCTCTGCATCACCTTTATTACTGTTATGGAAATGATTCTTTATCGAAATGTTTGAAATTTCATGGGAAAGAAATATCTTCATTTCAAGAGGCATTTCAATTTTTATTTCAAAAGAGATTTGTCATTTTCATTTCTTTTTTTACACTTTTCGTTATGTGACTTGTTTACGGAATGTGAAAAAGATTGATAGAAAGATTTAAAGATAGGACGAGAATCGAGTCAAGACTAAGATGATAGGAAAGATTAGAATTTAGATTACAATTTCTTACATATTTCTATATTTCAAAAACAAGTGTTGTTTACTGGATATTTTGAATGGTAATGTAAATGGAATATTTCGCGTGTAAATTTGAATTTTATTTAAACAGCATAATTCAACCATTTTAAGCTTCCTGATAAATAAGCTAATATCCAAACCCGTAAAAATTAGAATAAAAATTACCAATTTCTCTCATCAACTTCTCAGCATCTTTCAACCGAAATCGAAGAGGAAGCAAATCGTTGAACGAGATGAAAACCGTGGACGTTCGCCGGAAAGCCAATTAACCGAGGAAGTAATTTTGATTTACGTTGTGCTGGCCCGGTAGAACCGCGGGCGGTATCCTTTATTCCCAGAGCTAACACTGCCACGGGAACCACTTTAAGGGGGATAAGTTATGTACGTGCTCGCGGTCACCTGCTACATCGGCCCTCGAGATGCTTTCGAAGCTCGTTGCGCGAGAGCAGGTGCATTGTGTGCGCTCGTCGTCGTTCGAACTTGAGGATCGCTTACGCCCGGCAACCCGCGTGCAACGAAATGTTCAAGCCGAGGCCGAAAACCGGCCGAAAGACAAAGGAGCCACGGGGGCTAGCGTAGTTGAAGCGTGCACGCTCTTCATTCCGCCTCTGACCTCGAGACTCCAGTTAACACAAGAGATGCCTCGGAATAATCGCACTCTGACTTTTTGCACGTCGAGTGTTTTCTCTTACACGTTAAGTGGAGGTTCTGTGTTCAGGTGAAGTGATTTTGTTAGGGAAAAATCGAGATAGGGGTTGCTTGGTTTCTCGAGCTTTGACTGATAATGTTTATGTAATTTTATATTTCTATATAACTAAAGAAATTCATCTGGTGAAGATTTCAGAATATTAGGAATGTTGTGTTATAATTGGAATTTTTATGTAAATTCATACTGTTGTGATCGATGGAATCTCCCAGAAAGTCAGTTAAGAGATAGATACATATTTCAAAATGCAAATAAGAAACCAATTGAGGAACGAAACATTTCGACGACTAATACTATTCATCTACAAATTCGTTATACATAATACATATTATACACGATATACATGTTATTACAAGTATTATAATACTTTTAGAGACATTTAAATTCGCTTGAAAGATTCATTTTTCGATCCATATTTTCTTAAAGCGCCGCTAGTACCTTCCTCGAATATTTAACGCGCGGCTTGCACCGTTTTCATTCCGTCGCGGTAGAGAAGGAACCTCTTACCGCAAAATGAAAAAGCCACCCTCTTTTTCACGCGGCAAACCCGCGGGAGAACGCGCGTTCGTCTGAATTTTTTTGTCGCGCCATTGTGGTTATTCGCAAAGTGCAACACGGCAACACGCGCAAGAGGGTTCACATCCTGAATGTAGGATGGGGGAGAACCAGACACGAATTAACATCGCCAGGGGTTGCGTTTTAATCTGAGGTGTGTAGAATTCGCTCGCATGAGTGACAAACTCTTTCCACCGGACACGATACGGATTTAGATTGTCTTAGTACATATTATTGCTATTATTATTACGATTGTTATCAAGGCACACAGTCATATTGTCATTTTGTAAATTAGTGCCTTTTCTTATTTATTTTTGTTACGACTCTCTTTAATTTGCGAGTTTCTTCTTTATGTGCACGTATTATGAGTCTCTCTCAGCAGCCAAACTGGTTAACTCCACCTTTACATGATACAATAGAATTTATAAATAAATGCAGGCAATTAGTAGATTATGGATTTTTATGCAAATTTAAAAATTCGTTTTACGTATTAAAAGTTATAATGTATAATGACTTTTTTACGTTTATGTATATTATATGCATTCTGTGCGTTTTTGCGTCTGTAAATTTTTCATAGATGCATAAAGATCCGTAGTCTAATAATTAATATCCATGTGAAAGAACAAAAAATTTGTTTATCACTAGGAGGTACTATAAATAATCACAAGATTCAGCGTCATTGGGGCGAGAACGCGGCGACTAGAACCTCTGTCACTCTACGTCATAGCATTCACCAACCCTAAAGATTGATGGTGACAGCGCAGGGGTAGGTCCAGTCATCGATTTGGGAGAGGAAAGTTTAAAGTTTCTCTCCCAAACACGTATTGCCTCTTAAATACACTTAAGCTTAACAGTCATTTTTTGCGTGGGTAGTGGAGATTTAACATTTTTACTGGATACACGTTGATGACGAAGAATGTTGGTAAAGCTATATAGGTGGTCTCGAAGCTTTCAGTGATTTTAGTCTTGATCTAAAATACTTAGCCGAAGAAAGAGGTCTGAGATGACTGATTTAAGATGTAAGGAAAGCATTTCTAAATATTTTTCATTATTGACAAAGTCTATTCGCGAATGAGGTTAAGAAAAATGGTAATAAAAATTGTATGTTCATTTGGAATCTTTACGAACCGATAAAATTTAGTTCTTTTTTTATTAGAATTAAATTTAACAAGATTCAACCATTAATTGCCAAGTTTGATCAAACTTTATTTATTGATAATTATCCACATTTCTGCGAATATTCGTCATGTTAAATCAAACAAAAGTTGTTCTAGGAAATTTCACAAAATGTAGCAATTGATATCGCAATTTTTCATTCGCACAAATAATTTTTTAGTTAACTAGAATTTCAATCATATTTTAATAATAATGGACACTAATGAATTCTAGCGAAAAGTAAGCAGTAGTTTCGAGGAACGTTTTGAAAATGTTTTATGACAAAGTTAGAGAGAAATTGAATGAGTTGGTAATTATATCACTCGTATTGTATTTTAATTTCTATGTTTCATCTTTAATTAACGAATGGTTTCTCTTTTGTTTCAGGTACGTACACACGATTTTAACATACGATGCACACTGATGCGCTCCACTAATACAGACACGGACGAGACGTCGTGTAAGTAAATTTGAAGGATTCTATACGTTCACAGGCCTCCTCTTTTTTTTATTTTCTTTAAATCTTTTCCCTGATTCTGTACATTTTCCTTGTATTTATGTATTTTTTTTATTTGTTACTTGATAAAAATTTGAGATTTAAAAAAGTATGGAAATATGGAAGTTATCGGTTGAAATATTAAAGAAATTTAGTATGAGCCATTAACGTTGAACGAAGAATATTATCAAAAGTTTTCTTCGCTTCATTTAGCATTTTACACTCGAATGGTGGGTAAATCTAGATCTTTACTTTCGTAATATATTATAGATCGGGCGTAAATATTGCGGATATTAGAGCGGAAATGATACATTTTTCAAATACTGCAGTTTCTCTAAAGACATCGAACGTCGAATTTAAAAATTTGTGAGATAATCTATACACCATATGTATTATGTCTTCAGCATTAAATCTTTAACTTTCAACAATCTGTATAGATACGACGATCGAAAAATTAATATTAGAAGCTTGTATAAATACTGTAACTTAATTAATTAGAAAGAGAATTTCTATTTTTTTACATTGCAACATTGAAAATCATACATTACCTATATTTAAAGCAGTCCAAAATTTGGACGTCAACAACTTAGTATTAGAATAATAATATCTAACTAATATACATATAATAAATAATAATATTTATAGAAATATATAAATACAATAAAACAATAAGAAGTAAAACGCGTACTAAAAAAACAAATGAATGACATAATGAAACGATTACACATTATTTCATCATTGACTACTCATAGAATAAATGAACATAAGAAGACAAAAGCACATACACTTTAAATCTAAAGCTCTAATTTCAGCCCTTTGATATATGAAAAGCGACAAGAATAGAAATAACTTCGAAGATCACATAATCTCAAGCTATATTTTATATAACATCAGTACCAGATTTCTCTTTCTAAGAACCATCCTCATACGATCATCTGGTTACCTTGTTTATTTATGAGTCGTTGAAACATCGACCAATGATTTTCCAAGGTTCGCGCAAACGAGTTTCATCTCCCACGACATGTGGTTGAGCCGGTCGCTTTAATGTTGAAATGATTTTACGGTTTTAACTTAGCCCTTGCCGTATCCCTGCTTCGATTTCTTTTTAAGTTTCTCGGGAACGTCAGAATTCACGACCTAATGTCTTTTTAATTGACAAGAATGATTATTCGATGTACTATCCCGCTTGCAAGCTGATTTCCTTCTTCGAAACAATTTGTAATCGTTCGTGGGATTGTCAGTTTTTTGAAATTCAATATAAATTCAATACCATTAAACCAAATATATTTGCTGTGTTTCCCACAAAACTACAAAACATTCTAAAAGGATCCGAAAATATCAATCAAGGTAAATTGCTTTTTGTTATTCCCCCTTTTTATATTTCTCTTTAAGAAATCAAGAATATTCATTCAATAAAAATTATTCAATAAAAAAAAGAGGAGGACAATTTTATTAGCAATAATCTGACAAGCCAATTGTCATTCATTTTCTTGATATACACAAAAAAAAAAGAATAAAATAAATAACCTATAAATACTACAGGCTTCTTATCATAATAAAAGTATAAAAGAATATCTTTCAAGACTACAGATTTAACTTTTTCTTCTCGAAAAAAAGAACATATTGAATGAAGAAACGTAGTTAGATGCAAAGAATTCCGAGAGGTTACTAGATCCACGTGGCTGAGAAAGCAGGGCCTTTCTCGCAATATTATTCTACGTTATGTTTGAAAGGCGAATAAAGTCCACTTTCGAGGACATCGAGCAAGGAATACAATCGAGCTAGCACTTCCGCAACAAACCATTGTAGGCTAAAAGGGCGAGCCTCTTTAAATCTGGCCTGCTTTATAGAGAATTTTACCTGCTTTCAATCGACCATTTCACATGAACGTTTCGCTATGTTAAATCGAGTACTGAAGCTGTTTGTGCAGCCGTCCCGCGTTTATCCGAACGAGAAATCACCTGGAGAGTCCAAAGACGTGTCCTTACTCAGTGTTTATCGAAGCAATTTTCTGCTAACTGAGCCAAAATAGCCCCATTACGAATGTCCAAACCACTTTTCTGGTATACTTAACCCTCACTTTGTTTATCTTTAACTCCTATAATTATAATTATCCTGATTAAACTATATTAGTAGAAGTAGCTATTTGAATAATTTTGGGAAAATTGGAGATTTTTGTTCGATGAGCTTAAGTAGCCGTTGTTTGTATTGTTGTTTTTGAAGATTAATGGGGGAAAAGCTTATGGAAATGTATAATTTATTATTATTTAATGATTTATTCATTTAAAGTCGCGCTTAAATGCAGAATGTTTTATTTATATTTCCGGACAATATGAAAATAAGTTACTGAAATAAAAATAATTTTTGTGTCAGCTCAACAAATTCAGATTTGCACAGCTTAAATGCGATCGTCGCATGACAATGCAATTTTCCTTCGCTATTAGAAATCGTGAGTAGCGTAACAAAATTTTTCTCCTACATTTCGTTTCCATCCTATTCTACAAACTTAATTTATCGAACATTCTTATATCGTCTATCCAACACAATATCTTACAATCGAACGTAAATGTGGCTTTTAATATAATCGGGACATAGCAGCTATCGTTAATAGTGAAAAGTAAAAAGTAGAATAGTAAGAAATTCGTAAGTCGTCAATGAGCAATTGAGTAGAATAGTGACGTTGTATCGTATCGTATTACAATGCGTTATGTTTTCACATCATCTTCATATTATTATTATTATTATTATTATTATTATTATTATTATTATTATTATTATTATTATTTGTACGCAAATGTATACATATATCTGTCTAACACAGGCAAATATAGTGTCAATCGAGTTGCATAACTTAAAAAGCAGACAACAACTGCTGTGGAAATGCTCCGTTATTCGAAGATAAACGACACGCGATTCACTTTGACTAGTGTGTTCGCTTTACACGAGCGAATGAAGGCGATAATCAGATTTCTGTTGGCGTAATCGTTTCGCCCGGCGTCGAAGCTTTCCAGCGAACTATCGCGGCTCTCTTCGTTAAGGTGGAATGAAAGCTAACGCTATTTTCCAACAACTAACAGGGTGGTCTCGTCACAGACCAATCAACCGCTGCTCGCTTCCGAATAGCCCCTTGAGGTACCTAAAATTACGAGGTCCGAGACTGGGCTTGGCCTATCGGTCTCCTAACGACTCAATTTCCCATCCACTATCTCCTATACACTCATCTACTAGTCGTCCTCATTCTTCGTTGTTTGTTTTTCCAATTTTCCGCAGAGCCGGTAAACAGATAGAAAAAGATAGATGGAAAATGAAAAGAAGGAAGTCGTTGCTGACAAAGGTATTTCTTTTGGATTTGGGTTCCCAACTTGTACGTTGATTCTTAATATCGCAACTTTTATTTATAGTTTGGCTCATCGCTTTACAATCGACTTAAGATCATACAATGTTGATATGAATTGAGAATGATACGTTTAGAATAATTTTAATTTAAAATAATACGCACACGATCAGAATAATATTAATTTCGAATGACATATCAATTATAATAATGACAAACGAGATAACGTATATCTTGTGGATCGCGAGTGTGTTAATGATGTAACACTGATTTTGAATAAATGAAAGAGAAAAGATGTAATATACAGGGAAGTCACGTATTGTTCGATCTCAAAGTCTTGAAAAAAGATTGAGGAACACTGTCCAAAACCAACGGTGTGACACTCGGAGGCTAAAAGGGACTAATTGTGTCTACGGAGAAATTAGGATTGCCGTCGAGGCGTACTTCAAACATCCTTTCCGAAAAGGAAGAGTCCCTTTTTCAGCTCGGACGCTAAAAGATATCCCTTCTGATAGGTAGAAAAAAAATACTGACCCAGCAGGAGACACGACGCGGCGTCTGGCGTCCAGGAGGGCTAAACCTCTATTGTCCTGTATTCAGGCGCCCCGTCAGGACTGTTTAGGCTTTAAATGCAAATTCTGAACGAGGACAATACCTGCCACGATTGCCAGGAACCGTTCGCTTTGGGTGGCAAACGCAATGTGTACAACAGACACCAAGTATATACATAGGGAATGTTGCGAAATGAAATCTTAGGTAGTCTGGACCCGTAAAGAAGAAACGATGCCGATCTTTAGGTTAAAGAGACCGGCGTGTGCACCACGTGTCACTGGTCACCGATAAACAGTAAACACATCCAGCTCCATAGTAGAGAAAGCAATTAAACAAAAATACAAAAATTCTGCATTTGCATTAACACGTTGAAATACGATGACTTTTATTAACATTGAAACCACTATTATCGAATTGAATTAATTGTTCTTTGATATTGGATTGTTCGAAAAACTCGTAGCAAATTTAAGAACGATTGAAAGGTATTGTATTTTTCCAGAATATTAGAATTTTATTAAATAATCAATGCATCACTTCTTTTATGATAACATCGTTATTTAATTTATAACATTTTACACTCAACAACATTTTATAACACTATTATAAACAAATATAAAGTGTCTAAAAATTAGTAAGAGTCACTATGTACACGATATATTGCGAAATGAAATCTTCTCTTGGAAGGAAATCTGTACTCGTCAGGAAGAAATGGTGGCAGTCTGTGTACCACGTGCAGTTCACCGGTGACCGGGAAAAAGAAGGCCGCTACGTGACGAAGAACAATCGTAGACAGATCCTGGAACAGATGGATCGACGATACCGCGACCTGAATCCGACCAGATGAAATCTGGTAACACTCGGCACGTTCTGATGTAGAATAAGAGAAAACCTATACAGTGTGCAGCTTTTTAAAGCTTGAACAGTTTCGTCACTTCTGCTAGATAACGAATTGTGCGGGCTAAAGAAAGCTGCAGGACACGTACCGGAAAAATGTTCGGTTGGAAGGATTTATTATATTTCATTTTGTAATAGTGAAGATTTGTACAAAGCTTGATTTTCAAAGTCATGGGATCTTGGGTTTAATCAGACGAGGTTGTATAAATCGATTTCATTACGCGGTGATGAATTTTTAGAATCAGTGTCTGTGAATGATGATTCGTTAAATATTTCCCATGTTTGGTTGTATTTGAAGAAAATCGTATTTTCTAAATCTCAGTTACTTTCTAATCTTGAGATAAGGTTTTTAAACACGTTCTTTGTTTACGTAGGATAATCTATTCAGAAAGCTAGAAAGTACATTTGTTGTTATGGTCACTAGCCAGGAACCTGTCCTTTTAAATAACACTCGAACCACTAACGATAACATAGGATTCCTCGAAGTTAACCCTTTTAGAACACTAATTGCTTCTAATGCACGTTAACTTTGTGATTAGATAATATAGCAAGTTCCCAGAAAATTTTCAGATAGCTCTTTCCAAGTATCTATCCTAAAAATAATAAAGCTATACTATTTGAAGAAAATACACGTTTTGTCTTAAGAGCACAGAATATCATTTCTATTCTCGTATTTCGCGGCAAAGAATATTTTCTGAACTAGGCTGGACATCTTCACACTTTCCTCAGTCACAGCTGGAATTGTTTGCGTTAAGAAGTGTCGTGTTCCCTCGTGGTCCATCTGGATGTCGGGTCAGAGATCACGCTTCGGGTTCGCAGGATGTACAACTCGAACGTGACGTGATATTTTGTTTCCTTTAGATCTTCGCGTTTCTAATATACCGCTTTCTTATAGCCAGTTTAAAATAGAGCTGGACTACGCAATACCGCTATCGGTACGATATTTGGATAATTCAACTAACTACTTACTTATATAGGGTGGTCCGTCATGTTTATCGAGTGTTAAAATTGCTTATCATATTTTTATCTCGTGATCTTCATATTTATCGATCAGTGGTATTGCAATAAACAAGTTAGTGATATTGTACAAAATATACCATATGCGAAATTTTCCAAAATATCCTACGAAATTGTTTTGAAATAATTTGTGCTGTTCAATAATATAGAACGCATTATTCTGTCAACAGCGTTTTCGAAATAAAAGAAACAAAGAACGGAAATATAGGTATAAAATATATTGAAATAACAATCACGATTTGAATTAATTCACTCGTTTTATCGTAACGTTAAACAATAAACCACGTATCGGGATAATAAAACATAAGAAATTATGTATAAAAATATCATAAATGAATCATTTTCAATCATTGGGGAAAAATAGTCACGTTATACAAAATATACATACAATACATCTCTTCTTTTTATCATTCTTTTAATTCTATAATACTTTCATGTTTTGTATTAAATGTATTATATTTTACTGAACGATAAATCATTAATAATCGTAGCGAAGCCTTATTCAAGAGTTAACAATCGGATTGTAGAAATCAAAGAGCCTTTTTGCAGAGTGGGAAATCCAAGGAAAGAGTTCTACTTTGAGTACGGGGTGCTAGTGATCGATGGCAGTATCGATTGGTATCAGGGGGCAATATCATACCCCAGGGATGTAATACAGCCGCACTTGGAGAAATTGCTAATCCCCCACGAACCCCGTTCCTTCGATACCCTGCCATGGTATTGCGTTTGTTGTTCGCTATATTTTGCTACACGCTGGAAATTTTCTTTACCCTAAACGATCATTTTCCTATAATATTTCCATGGCACTACTCGTTTATGGACTCTGATAAGACTTACAGTATCGAATTAAATGAAAATTAAGTAGCGCTTTTACTCGTCAATTTTTATAAATTAAGAGACATCAGTTATTGATTTATTGTTATGTTGAAGCTATTATTTAAAAAATTGCGGTATTATTAACGCGTTAAACTAACTACGTTTACGTGGTAAATTTTTTACAGTCTTTAATATAAATAACACTCGGACTTCAAATAGATTAACAACTTTCTGAAAATTTACCGAATGTCTAGCTGGGCAAATTGAAGTACAAATTAAATAATAATAATAATAATAATAAAATAATAATAATAATAATAATAATAATAAAAAGAAACTTTCTGAATATTCCTTAAGTTTGGAACATATGGCTAGCGTTTAAGTCTTCAGAAGCCAGATATTTATCTCGATGAAATTGTTATATAATATAATAGGCACGTACCTGGTGAACACTAGATGTTTATTAAAAGACTGTAAGTTCGTGCATATAATCCAAAGGATCTGTAACAATGCATTTCGCACTTATCAGTTGTAAACAGAGTTAATTTATAAAATTTGCTTGTGAAAATTCGTTTTATTATCGCGAAAGTTAATTTTATTATCAAACTTGTTAGTCGCTAAATGATCTATAAAAACTCACACGAAACTCATTAGTACCAAAAATGCCACACCTGTTGGAAACCATCTAAACTCTCTTGCCGAATGTTGTCTCCGTGGAGATCGGGGAATCTTTATCGGAATCCGCCCTATTCCCTTAGCACATTCGGATATCACTGTGGCTGACGTACGTGTGCGTTAATGCTCGGTGTTTTGCGTGGTTTGATAGGGGTGAGTGTCGGAAGAGGAGGGATTTAAGGACCCCTCTCTAGTATTCGCGCGCGTGCAATCGTCTGAGTATGCGTAGCACCGGTGAAATCTTCGTCACGCGTACGGCATAGCATAGGTGCGGGCCCCACGTCTCTGTTTTGGTCCGTGGAATCACGCAAACACCCACTGCGAATACCGAACGAATGCCTGGCATCGGCCGATGCGCTCCAGAAGGGTGGTAATCCGATCCGGTTTCCGGCAACTCGGGGCTTGCACCCCGTAAATTTCGTATTCCATCCGCCCGCGCTGTGTCTATCATTCGACTCCCTATTATCGCGTTTTTCACCCCTTTCTCTTTATCTTCTACTTCCTCCTTCCTATACCTCAAGCCTTTACAGCCATGAATTCAACCATCTTAGCTCTTTACAACCTAGATTTTGCTCATTTCTATCCTAAAATTTCAAAAATATGTGAAGAATATATATAGTATATTGTCAAGAAAGTCCAGTTTCGCAATAGGAAGAGCAATTGGAAAACGAAAGAAACTACAGATCCTGCTAATACTATTATGAATTAACACGTTGAATTAAATATCGTATTATATAGTCACTAAAATGTGCTAAATGATCGATTTGTTTGTTACAAGTGTCACAGAAAATTAATAAGATGTACAGATGCCTGTAGAAACTAAAGAATCAGAACGAATGGAATATGATTTTTGTTATATTTTTAGAAAAAGTCGACGACTTTGAATACTTGGAAAGTACAAAAATAGAAGTAAAAAGTAATTAAAGAAACATATAAATAGATAGAGGACCGTGTACGTTGTGCAATAGTGATCGTCGTAATACCCGTATTAAGAAGACAGTCTAAATTTGAAACCGCGGATCTGCCGGACATTTGGCCGAAGGTGGACTTAGCCCCTTTATCGAGCGAGAACATACGAATCGAGGGTTGTTGTGTAAATGGAGCGAGGAAAAAAAGGGAAGGTAATGCGTGAGATGTAATGGGAGGAAAGGAAGAGGGATGAAAAGTGTTTGGAAGGAATGTGTACTTTCGGGTATTTGATTGAGATTTGTGATATTGGGGTCGTTGAATTAAAGATACAGCGAAGGAATTGAGGATATGAAATTATTTGTGGGATGTGGAAGGCATCTCTGGAAGTAAAACTAATGTTTATACATATAAATACACATATATTACAGCCTACAATTTGAAAAGAAAGGAAAAATGATGATACAAACACTTTTTCTTAAATCTACTTCAGAATTAACATCATTTATGTCATATTCTTGCAATAAACGAACTTATGGCGGCAAATCGTTTGTTTCTTAAGAATTAATAGTTATTTTTATACATTAATCGTGTATTTGTATAATGAAATTAGAAAAGGAAAAAGAAAAAAATAAAATTAATCAGTTTCATTCCTGAAAGACTCATACGTAAATCATTGGTCATCGACACGTTTCTTACGAATTCCTGGAACTGAAAAAGCCGCCAAGTTCGTTACGTTCCACAACTTAAGAGCTTAAAAGATATTATTATCAAGGTATTCGTTCGATGATACCTTCTCGAGCCTATCAAGATTCGTCAAAACTAGTCGAAGAGCATTTTAAATTCAAAGAAGATGGGATGGATAGGATGACTGTCGAAGTAGGAATTTCGAAGTGTGTCTAATTGGTTGAAAACTTGTCACGCGGCATCGATCTCGATGCTCAGCTGGAGCTTGGTATGATTAATGGAACCAAAGGAAAAAAGAAGGAACATGCACCTCTAATGCGTTTCGCCGATGATCTAGCTTCACTCTATGACACGTAACTGCCCTTTCCAGATGAGAAAAAATTCAATATGCCCGAAACACACGCATCTATCGTTAAAGGGCCCTTTGTGTTGACAAAGCTTCTCTTTCAGCCTCGACATTAATTATAAATTACGACGTGTTTGGGGAAACATGTATTTTGAATACCAAATAAGGACTATAATTTACAAGTTAATACGGCTAATTATAACGACGACAGTAGAATAGATCGTTAGTAGCCGTATTTGTAGTTTAAACAGAATATCCTGGCACAAAAGTTTGGAAATTACGGTTGTCGTATCGAAGGAAGATTCTTTTGTAACTTCTCGTTTCATTTAACGTATGTAGGTTTAACCTAACTATCTTCTCGAATTTGTAACTTTCTATTTCTTTGCTTCAGAATTCTTCGAAATTCGAAAATATCGAGAGAAACATCACGTGGAGCTGTAAAATTAATCGACACAAATATATTATAACGATCCAAAAGAGTTAGTCATCGATTAAAGTTCTATGTTAATAAATTATCAGCTATGAATGAATCGTCGACACAGTCTAGAATTATTATAATTGCTCAATAATTTCAGGTAACCGCTCAACTAAGAAAAACACGAGAGAAAACAAAGATAAAAGGATTGTTTTAGAGTAACTAGAGTTACAGGAAAAAATTTGCACGACTTCCTCTTCCTATTCTTATTCCCAATAAACCATTTTTATTTAAATTTTCGGTTCAACATAAGGATTCCAAGTTCTCTTATTAAAACAACAAATTTCCATCTCTTGTAAATTTCAAATAACCATTTAATTCGCTTAAGAATTCTCCGTCTAAGAAAAACACGGAAGCGAAGAAAAATAAAAGTAAATTGCGAAGAAGGAAAAGAAGATAGCGTTTCGTTTACGCAAAGTCGGTCACCGGAAGCACTGTGTCGCGTTTCTCTCCTCTTGATGGCGAGAGGGACTACGAATTCAGCACGCATCGGTGCCTCGCAATGGACATCTCGTTCACGGAGCGGAGAAACGACACGACACGGTGTAACTCGTCACCGGTGGCATCGTACAAAGCTGACAGGGACGAAGAATGCCTAGAAGGGGAGAACACTTTTAACCGTGCGCGTTTGAATAAGTGTCCCTCTAATTCCTTGGAGCACCGCGACGACGCCCGAAAGTCAACGACATGACAAACACGTTTGCGTGATGCTTGCGTAGAAGTAGCATCCGGTCCGACCGTAACAGATGTCCCTACGAACCGAAAGTCCGATTAGTCCCGCTGAACACGCCGATTAACCGCGTAAGAACCATCGTTCCCGCTCGTTATGCAGGAGGTCTCGAAGATCTATTGCTCGAGAAAATTCCGGTGGCCACCCTCCATCGCTATGTCCATGAAAGATGTTGTTTAAACGTGGTGTGATTGCATATGATATTTTGGTATTAAATAAAATTGACCTATAGGAGATTACGTGTTAAAAAAAAAAGAGACAAGATGGTGGGAGATTTTCTTGTATACAAATGGTATAAAAACGGCCTATTTTTTAATTTCACTGAGTTAGAGGTGTACTCGTACGTCTTATAAATATAATTCCTTTTACACGTTCCTGATTCGAGTTATAGAAATATTTTTATAGAACTTCACTTTTTTCATAAATACATACAACGATATATCTATTTACAAAATGCAGATCAATTATTGTTCAGAATACTGAAAACATGGGATACTTGCTAATTCATATTTACTGTACATTATTATATATATTCGTCAGTAAATTAGCATATTTGAGACTGAAAACGTTTGTGAGATATCCATTTCGAACCACCTCTTAATCAAAATACTCGCAGATAATAATTTCATATCTCGTATAATAAAATATAACGCGAAACATCATTCCCACAAGCACCACCAAAACCGTTACCTACGCTCTTGTAGAACGCGTTTGATGTCTCGAAGGGTCAAAATGAAATACACTCCACACGCGTAAAGACGAACGTCGTCGACCGTTTTCTCCGGTTATTGCCCATTCTCAACGATTGCACGTTACAGTACACGATCATTATTATTATCGGGGCAAACGATTCCCTTTTATTGGCACTTTAGAGGGCCGATACCATGGTCGTAGATCGAAAGAAAAACGCTTTTCATTTCGTCATCGCGAACTTCGTGAGGAAAAGTGCTTACTCTGGTATAGGTACCGGTTGAATAAGGCGTACAAGCGGTTTTTCTCATTTTGTCTGTCGAGAGAGAACGCGTCTCTCTTGGTGCCACTATCCTAAACGTATTACGATCGAAAAGTAGCCTTTTTCGTGGACAGGAAAGAAAGAGAAGAAAGAGGACGGGCTAGTCAATAAGAGACCATGCGTGCTGATACGAGCATATTTCGTCGTCGAGAGGGTAAAGTCTGTGGTGAAATAAGGATCCAATAACTGGCGAGTGGACGAAGCCAACGTAGGTTGGTAACGCTGGTGTGCGTTCGGTTAACTATCTACGATGGAGAAAAAAGAAGCTGAGTGGAACTGATCGGAATAACAGTGAAGGGATATTAATCCCTAAATGCATGATTTTTTCAGATATAATAAAATATTATTTCATAATTGAAGAGTTTAATTGATATTTAATTTTAATTACAATATTTAAATTGTATTCATTGGAAGAAAAAAGAAAAGATATAGGCTTTATATTTAAAAGTGTGAATATTTATTCACAGAATTTAATAAAGAAATCCAATAATAGAACGTTAATGTGCTTTCTTCATTGTTATCGATCTTCGATCTTAACAAACCAAATTATTAAAAATCTGTAATACACCAATATAGAAAATTTACGATATAATACAAAATTTCCGTAACTATAAGAGAAACGTATGTAATTCAGAAAAAAAGATAATTTATGAATGTACATTTATATAATAGAAGACATATGATATAGATATATATGATAGTATTTCTAATCATTTCTACGCATGATAAATCTTTCAAATCGATTTTTTAAACTACCCAGTATGTACTTTTTATATCAGAGAGGGAATTTAAAGCGGTCCCAGGGAAATGCATCAGCGATTACAAAATAAATCCTGGAGAAGATCGGAACGGGCGGACATCGTAAACACAGTTCCACCGGAACGCTTCGCGAAAATGTTTAATCCAGCGGTGTCCTCAAAAGTTGGATAATTTGTTGGACGAAAGCTGGGGGTATATCTGTCTGGAAACGCTTTTACCGGGGACATGGTTTTCCACTAATAAAAAAGCCTTCTAATTATCGGCCAGCCTGTCCGCTTTAGTTATTTTAATCCATTTATACTGCAGAGAAGAGTTGAAAAGCGAGCGCGACAGAGAGAATCGGCTGGCTCGGCGAAAAATGAATAAAGAGAAGAAAGAGAAACGGCGGAGAAAATCAGAGGAAAGTCGTGACGTTTTGGCGAATTTCTATATTTCTTAAACGTCGAATTTTAAGGAAAAATTAATTGTCTATAGTGTCGTTATCTTATATTTTCTTTCTTAAAATTAACAAAGAAATATTTAATAAATTATGAACATATGAAGATTGCAATTACTTGAAAAACAAAACAATTGAAAAATGTAATAATTAAAAAATGTAAATATGATACATTAAACCTTCTTTTATCAGGGAGAAATAATGATTACATACAAGTGATGGTTTATTGAAAGTGGTGGGAAGTCGAGCGATTTCACGCAGCACTTTCTTCGACATTTTCTTGCTCCAGTGATTTCGACCTTTGGTCACATGCCTCTGGATAATCCGGCTAGACTATCGAGACCTCTTCGAAACTTGAGGAAGAACGATCGCAAGGACCTTCAACCTGATAAGACGGACCGTCCCGTTCTTTTGGTGTTCTCTCGAACGTGACATTTTCTTCGATTGTAAAAAGATGTTTCTTCGTCTCGTGTGTCCCTCTAACAAGCTCAGGTCTCGTCACGCAATCAGACGCCACTTTCGACAAACCTTTTTCTTCTCAGAATCGCTTCGATAATTCCACAATTTTGTAACATAGTGCCTTATAATTGATTTCTGCATCACGAATTGTTACAGATCTATTATTTTAATAATTGGCAATATATTTACAATACAATTTTCAATCACACTGAAATTCTACGACTTTTTCTAAATTTGCAAACTATTGTCTGTATAGATTAATTACTTTGTAACGATACTTTCGCGTTTTCCAGAACATAAGTAATATTCTAACGATAAAAGACACGATCGAGTCGAAAATAATATAAGAAACGTAGTAGAACCGATATAGTACACTGGGTTATTTAACAATTTTTTAAACGACATTTATCTAATTGAATATGCACTTTCTATATTCTGTTGGAACACGCCACTATATCCGAACAGATTCGATTCTTTCTTGTCGGTTATTGAATCTCCGAACGATTTCTATGGAAAATCGCGAGAGAGACAGAAAATACGAGATTAGATGAGCAAAAGTGGCGTTGAAGCGTTCTTAAAACGCTCGTTCAATCCGTAGTTGTCGTGCAAAATCGACCTTATTTATCGTCGATATCTTCGTGGATGTCTAAAAAGGTTTCACAGCTGACTACCCAAAGGAACAATGGTTAATAGTGTCTTCCGTAGTTGTCTCTGTTTAAGGCTATCGGCTCGTGCTGCAGGAAATTGTCTTTTGGTATTTCCTTCGCGGCACACTTTGACAGCAGTGATGGTAATACGAAAATTGATGAAGCTTAAAGGCCTTCTACGGACCGAACGGTTGCTCCAATATTCTGTGGGTAATTGTCTTTCAGGAATTTGTACGAGATCTGTCTTGCTATTCACAAATACGTTAATCAATAATTAAGATAGATATTACCTGCGAGTTGTAGAACTTCTTTGTTTTTGAACCTTTTTTTCCAATTATACCAATCATTAATGGATTAATATAGATAGTGCAGTAACAGAATTATCTGTAACAATAATTTTTGGATAATAAAAATTAATAGCAGTTTCATTATTGATTTCAAATTTTTTGGCTAAAGTTATATAATCGCAATAAATAATCAAGAATATTTGTTAAGATGACACATTCGCTTCTCAAACAGCTATTACGAATACCCATTCTTCCCCTAATTTCATTACATCTTCCCCTCCTCATATCAACCCTACAACCGTTTCCTTTTCCTGTTCTAAAAGAGTTCGACAGGTGGTTCCTCGCGAGAACCATTCTAAATCAGCTACAATGTATCTAGCCCTTAAATTAAACGCGGAACAACCCCTAAACACGAGACCTCTTTCGCAGGAAGGGAAGGTGCCGCCTCCCTAGGATGTCCCTGCAGTGTTACCCTATACATACATACGTACATACATAGAAAAGAAGAAAAAAAGAAAAGAACAGAACAGTGCAGAAAGAGGTAACACGAAACCCGTAGAGTGCAAAGCACGGCCGCGGCGCTGACAAATGCCTGGTAATAAGCCCGATTGTTCAGCGCCGGGCCAATTTGAGTGGCAGCCTAGCAATTTCGAGCACGGGAAGCTCCCACCGGAAAAGGTGATCCCGTTCGGTCCTTTTCCCTTCAACAGAGCTAGCCGACAACGTGCAACGTCACAATGCAAGCGCAAACACGAGCCCCCTCCAAAAAGGGTTGCGTGCCCCGTTTTTTTCGACATTCGACTCGCTCCCCGTGCGCCGTATGTTACTTCGTGTATTTTAAGTTAGGTAACCGTTGTCCAGGTCAGGAAGCGAGACCAAAATGCAGTATTTTATAGACGAATGTAATTGTATTTGGATTTATTAGTGTCTGAGCGTTGTTATCTTGGATTCTTTTGGTTGCTTTTGGATAATCAAATTTGTGGTTACAGTGGTTAGTTACGTAGGTTCATGCGAGTAGGAATATTGTTTATTTGCGGCAACATGAGTAAAAGAGTCACGATCTTAGAGAAAACGAGTTTCAACGATTAGAATGACAAATTGTTGTAAATGGATGTGGAACTTATACAAGTCGAATCTTAAAACTAGTGACCACGGATAAATCTATGGAATTTTGTTAACTATTCAGCACGTATCTGGATATTAAACTCATAAGCCGAGAGACACGTTCCACGTGTCCTCGGTCACAGAACTGTTCTCTTGCACGGAAGCACCAAAAAGAAAACGAAACAAGTTTCCATTGATTGTTCACCTCAAATGGCCCGTAAACTAGCCGATGGAACAATGCCAAACTATCCTGCTGCCGATCTCTCAGCGAAGTGCACAATTGTTCTTGCTACGATTTCCAAGAGCACGTTGGTCAGATATTCGCCAGGACGTCGATCGAGCGTTATTCGAAAGAGAAAGAGAGAGGGAGAGAGAGAGAGAGATGGAACGATGGCGACGAGTGTAGTATAACATTAATGTGCTCGTTGACATTGTGTTTCCCCTTACGTGTACACAAGGGTGGTGAAGAAGAGACGAAGAAAGAGAGTGATTTGGAAGAGAAGGTTGAATAAAGAGGAAATTTTCGAAAGGGAAGTTGCGTACAGGTCCAGCATCGACCAGCCGATTCAAGAGGGGAAAATCCCTTCTCTTCGCCCATGGATGATGAATGTCGGGTCCTTTCAAGTCCCTCTGACGGCTCTCCCTTCCTTCCTCCCCCGTTTGCGCCGCTGTTCTTTGCTGATTATCTAATACGACCCCAGCTAGAGCCGAGGGGATCACAATTTGACTGATCGTCGCCGATACAAAGATTCCGATTGGGGAGACTCGCATGGACAAACCAGAACAGTAACTTTCGTGTTCGACGCGTGTTCATCGAGTTTGACTTTTTCATGGGATAATGCAAACTCTTTATTAGCAGGTTGGCGTGTATTTATACGAAAAGAGGAGAAATTGCAATCTGTGAGAAAACAGTTTCTCAAAGAGATATTTTCTTTGACGTAATCGAACAGTATATGTAAACTTAACCCCGTTGCAACGTTTATCATAGCAGTTTAGCTATATGCAGATAAACATGTACAGTGGCTACAAAAAATGTTTGCGCAGATGTGTTTTAAAATTAATATTCAAGAAAAATATTGGTAGAATGACGATAGAGCGATCTATCGCGAATTATGTATTATTTGACTTATTACAGTACGCAATATCGATAATCGTTAGAAGCATCTCTATTTCAGAAGGGGAGACCGGCATCCGAGCGATCTATTTGAATAGGACACGGGTGAAATTGTAGGGGCCGATGGGTATACACAAATTGCAGACCATTAAGAGTAGTTGCCTGCCTATTTCCATAAAAAATGATCTTAAACATTGAAATTTCGAAATCGTTCCGATCAATCTCCTTTTTGTGTGAAGGGTTATGATTATCGATGAAATGATGAAGGTAGCCGCTACATTAGCATGCCCATAGTACTTTAGAACACTTCTTATACAAGTGGACACGATTTATGGTCGACCATCGATTGTTAAATTTCTACATGTCATTTGTAAATGCAAATAGGTAGATACATTAAAACGTACTTTGCTTCTAGTTACAGAGATTAAAGTATAAATTAAATTATTTATCACTAAATTATTAAATTTATACGTATTATTTGTTAATAATCTATGAAAGTCAAAAGTCCATCTCGAAGATCAATACGTGTATTATATTTTCTATTCATAAAACATTTTAAAGGATAAAACTTAAAGATTTTGTAACTCAATTTAAACTTTATATTGCATTACCTACATCTCCCCACCTCTTCAACGTTTATGTTTCTTTATCTCTTGCAGGTACATCTGTTCACTTCTTCAAGGTTTATGTTTTATATTACGTTACATACAACTTAAAATTTACATACAAAACTTACTTTAAACACCATTAAAACCGCTCTTTACGCAAGCACAAACTAAATGAACAGGCTGTCTCATCTCTTAACGTCATTTGTAAGAAAGAAATACCTGAAAGTATCAAACTTAATTATATCTTACCTTTAAAACGTTTCTACGTTTCATAACACTGAATATTTCAATTTCGTTCCTCCTTAATTATTATTATGTACAGACATATACGCATATAGACATTAAGTCTTAATCGTTTGCACGAGAATATTGATTAATAAACTCGAGTAAATTTCGCGCTTATCAGTCAAGTTATTCCTAAGAGGTTAAGTTACTTAGAAAATTTGAACCTCGTAAGTCACTCTCAAAGTTTTGCTTGGGTGATATTTATGCGAGTACGTAAGATGTTCGATTAAAGTTGAGGAAGAGTTACATTTCCATTAAAATTGCCCCCGTGTACGCACGGTGAATGCGTTTCCAGCTGAATGGAGAGGCTTTCCATTACGAAAACTTCGTTTTCCCATCCCTAGCCGCTCTGTGTTTTCACGTAACCGCTAAATGACTTATTATTCAACGGCGCAATTAAATTATAAATTTCCATATCCATTACGTAGGGACTCGGTCGGATTATCCTAGTCACGCCCATACATAAATGCAAGCGTTTATGATAAATGATACGAAACGAGGGGCAGAGGTTCGTTTTCGAGACGTGACAGAGGCTACTTTGAATTTCGACCGTCTCAGGACTAAAACCAGGGGATGGAATCGAAATGATGATTTGCATACAAAGAATTCGTTTTCGCGCTACTGAAAAATGAGCCTTTCGCGGCATACGTATGGAATATCGCTGGAAGATTTTGTGTTTATTTCGGTTTAAACTGATTTTAAGTTAGCTGAAGAAATTATGTAATAAGGTAGATTTAAAAAATCGTCGTAGTAATCGACGGGATTACATATTTTGCTATAAACGGTAAAGTCTATTAATAAATATTGCATAGTTCTGAAGCATTGTAGGAGTAGGAAATATCAGAACTGCATGTAATTACGAAAATAACCGCAACATCAAATTTTATAACCCGAATATTTACATTGAATAACACGAGCTACTCAACAAAGTAATACAGTGCAGAAAATAACAAACAAGATATTGAATTTTTAAGGTAATACAATGAAGGTTCATTTCTTTGTTTGTGAGATATAAAACCAAGAAAGCTATTAATATAAATAGACGAGTAGGTTGGTAATATAATAATGTATATAAGTATAGACGACACATATAATATTGACTGATTGGTATGTCAGCCACAAATTCGAAATTCTATAATTTGTATATTTAACATGTGACGAATTTGTTTATCTGCACGCGTGTAAACGATATTTGCAATTTCAATCCGATACCCTACTGTTTATAGTGGTACTACCCTGGAATTCAAAAGTGAAATATCTGTGACACATATAATAAATTAATGCAAACAACCAACAATACAGGACAATTCTAAACTGAATCGTTAAACCTTGTATAGAAACATTAGTTACAATATTTAACATTGTTAAATATTCATTTATTTAGAATAATATGTTTTATATATTATTACAAAACATTTTTCTTCAATTTCATTCTGTAACATAAAAATTCCTACCATACGCTATCACCAATTTAAACGCACCAAAACCTTCCAATTTCCTGCCCCATTAAAATCCTCGAAGTATTCCATCATTTTTCACCTAACATTGATGAATACCTTACAAATGGCGGCAAAGAATTTCAGTGCCAAGTTTAGTTTTTCTAAATTCGACGTCTGTTGACCAACCGTACGGTTCTTCCTTTTTTCTGTAAGCACGTGGTGAGCCAGTCATGATTTAGAAAAGCTTGTAGCACGATCGCAAACAGAGGTCCGGCCGTTTCTGGCCTATTTCATGCGCGAACACGCACAGAAATGTAAAACGTGCAGGAAACTCGAATAGGGAGGACCACAGCATATCATTCGTTTCCTTGGAAGTTCGCACGTGAGTCACGTGCCTTTTCTGGTATTATATCATGCGCCGGCAATGTCGACGAATACAGGCTTTTTCCCTGAGCGAAAAACGAGTGAAAAAAGAAAGGGAAGAACCTTGGTTCAACCGGACTCCTTTTTCACGACAGTAATCTTTGTAACTTCTCGCTAAACGACATTTATGCGCCGTTCGCGACGACGCGTTCCTCCGCTTTTATAATGCACTGCACTCGCGAAAGCATTTCTGGCGGAAGAGCTACGCGAAACGGGACACGCGAGTTTTACGCGACACCCTTCTGAGCTATTGTTATGGCTATTAATGTAGAATTTCAAGAAAATTAAAAGTCTAAGGTGTTTAGGAAATGTGAAGTATATAGTGTTGGTGGTGGATTTTTGTTGCGTTGAATTTTAGAAAAATTTGTTACCTGTTACACGCGTTAATCTTAATCAATCTCAAATCCTCCAAAAATGCAGAAATATCGTTAAACGGTAATCTGTACACAAGACAGAGTGTTAAATTCTAGAAAAATTTGTCCAAAAACACCCACAAAAATATTAGAAGCTTTCCTTCAACTTCGTAATTTGCCCCACCAACTGTGATACGACTGTAATACAAACCATTGGATGCTCAACATTTTTCAACGAGCATTATACCCATCCTCAAATACGAAATAATACGATCGCCCATGAAACCCAGCAGACTCCAAAGGATACCATAACCTAAAAAAAAAAGAAAAGGAAAGAAATAGGATCGAGCGATTCGAAGCGTATCGACGTCGATAGAAACGATGAGAGAAGAAAAGAAAAGAAAAAGATACAGAGACGTAAACGTGGGTGAGGGTATTAGCATAATTCAGGCGGAGCAGCGTTTGAGATTTCTTGGTCTCGTAAGCTGGACCTCAGATAGCCTATGAAGAAGCCGGCAACAGCAGAGGGATCTCCCGTCGAGGACGAGTTTCTCGCGCGGAGATTAGCATCGGCTAACGTAAACGCCAGAAAATAAGGCAAGACCCCTCCCGCGCATTGTCGGCCGCCGAAAATTTATTCCAATCCTTTGTTCTCGGACGCCCGTTAGTTATCATTAGTACGCGGCGCGCCCCAAGCACTTGTCAGCCTCGAGGAACGTACCTGAGGAGCGAGCAAGGCGGAACGAACCACCAGTCGTAAAGAAACGTACGATTTTCTGCCTGCAAGTATTTATTAGCGCGCCGCTGCTTCGCGTGAGTGCACGCGAAATTTTGCGTTTGATTGTTTGTCGGTTGGATAGTATTTAAGAATGTTTACGATGCACGTTTGATGAATTGAAAACGAAATTAGGATACTTTTTCTAACAGAGAGTTTGTAGTTTTAATTTATTCCAATAAGCCGTATTGATTATTAGATATCGATTTTCTGTCTCGAGGTAAATGTAAAACTATAAGTAGTGTAAATCGTGGAGGATTCTAAAATTATAATTTTAAACCCCATACCTGACCCAACGTGGGTGCATAATACATAAATTATAAAACTACGATGTACCTATAATATGTATATGCGATACGTTTCAAAAATTTTGGAGTTCGTTATAACTTCAAGTTCTGAGTATACATGTATAGCATGTCCTGTATTTAAATTATGGACTGGCAGGGTAATGCATTTTCAAGTTTCGGCTATATAAGAAGTTTACAAGTATGTATACGTTGCACTGAATATATGTATTATTAGGGTTGTAGGTCGTAGTTTTATTGAGGTTTTACGACTACGAGGTTAAATTTTTAAGAAAAGATAAAGTCGTTTCGAACAGCTTTGAAGTTTTAGCGCTTGCGGTGATTTTTGAAAAAGTGGCAAACTACCCTTAATACCCTGGGATTGTGTACACTCGCGGACCCCTATAGTTTGAGAATAGTCCTGTTTAAACAGTTCAACCATCCAGTGATGACGTTCCCTTTATGAGATGACTGTGACGATTATCGACTATGTAAACAATAATAAATTAGATAAGACATGAAGTATATATAAAATATATTATGCTTTAAGCATCTTTTGTGACGTTTCTTAAAGAATGTCAAATCTGACAATCTACCCGTTTGTTATTAATGACAAAATATAACAAATGTTTCTTAAAGTATTGCATCAACAGCATTGTTAATCGTATTTTTCTTAAAGATACAGATAGAGGAAGTTAGCAGGTAAAACAATCCTGTAGAACGTATAGTTTTGACATTCCTGAAAAGATACTAAAATACGATAACTAGTTAATCAAAAATCTTGATATTTCAAAGCTGTTGATGATTGACAGTGTGTGTTCTAATAGCATATTGTTATATTCCTGGATATTAGTTTTCGAAAGAAAAAGAACAAGATCTGCAGAATTGGAACTGTCGACAGGTCGAAAGTACTAGTCTCGCCAGTTTTTAGTTACCAGTCATTTAATCTCTCGTACCTGGTGGTCCATGAAGAATTCCGTAGCTCGATTCGCTCCTTTGGTGGCCAGAGCGCATCCCTCTTTCGTTTGCTATCTTTTATTTAATCTAAGAAACTTGTAAATAGTAAGTTATTTTTACCTCCAGGTCAAGTTTTTAATACAGGTACTTCTTATTTAGTCTACGTTGATATCATTCCTTTGTTTTACATTTCGTTTATATTTTAAACCATTTTAGGAATAGATTATCAAAAATATATTCCAGATATGATTACGCACAGTTCTCAATAGCATTGAAGCTATAAAATATAGAATTCGATTATTCATAAGTTTCTGCACACGTTTCGTCCCAATTTTCCCGTTTGTATCTACCAACGAAATACACATATAATACATACACAAACGTACACACGCAATCGCGACTAATTTACCGAAACGAAATTATCCCTACAAACAATAATGGAGCGTATTATTATTAAAAGCAACGAATGCACAGTTTTACTTAGTCAATATTAGCAGTATCGCATCGTTTAAAATGAATATCAACAGCGAGAACGGAATAATAACCTCGTATTAATAAAATGATCACAGAAATTGATCATTATTTATCCACCAAGTACTACCGTGCCTAATGCAAATAAAATAACACGTGGTATATGGTGTCGTCCATTTTCAAGCGTGCAGTTGACAGATCATACGGTAAACCTGATCCAAAATCATCAATGAATTCGAAGTAAATCAACAAATAAATCTTTCCAATAATTTGCATGAGTGTACTAAGTACTATAACGTATACTTTCTTCACTTTGAATATTATATATATCTTCATATTATATGCATTTTTCAAATTTTTCCAAGATTCCATAAATACATAAACTTCCACTGTCTATTAATTATGCACGATTGGTTTGATAGTAATACAATTTCAATTTTCGGACATTTTGGTTAAGATATCTTTTTAATAATCTATTAGGTGGTCCGGAAAGTTTCTTTCGTTTCATAAAGTGATAATAGATGAACAACAATTTCTGTTTTATATTATTTTATTGAATTAGGTGTGATCCATTTCGTTCTATTTCTATTATTATATGTTCGTGCATAATTCAATAAACTAATATAAAACAAAAAACATTGTGCGTCTATTATTTCCATATAAAACGAAAGAAACATTTCGGACAACCTAATACTTCAATCTCATTGCATTTGAGTTATCTCCGTCGCAGGTGCGTCGGTAGTATTGTTCTATTTTAAATAGTTGCGCTGATGCATTGTATCAATGACACCAAATCTCTTAATAACCCTAACAGCACAAATGCAGTGGAACACGATTGTTCCAAAGGAATTCCAACTTTCCTGATACAGTTCCTCTTCTCGCGACACTGGAGATCTTATCTCAGCCCCGTATCTCACATTGTTTTCCCTGGAGTCGCAATGCTAGTCGCCCCTTATTTCAAGCTGTACGACTGGCCAGTTCCGGCCTATCATTTTGCTTGCACGAGCTTTATGGCCTCGCCACGGGAGCGGAGGCGCTTGTATTCCCAAGAGGTAGGAAATCACAGTAAGGTTTCTCTCAAGAACCTCTATCTTTTTCGGCAAATGCTAGAAGGGACAAGGAATTCACAGAAAGCACAAGACGGCCTCGATCGTTCGCGAATTCGCCTTGTTTCTATTCTCATTCGAGGAGTAAGTATAAATTTATAATTGGGTGTCATCGACACATTAAAATAATCAAATAACTCGTAATTCGTAAAATTGCCTCGGAATTTTCGTTTACGTTATTATCGATTGCTTGACGTTGCATAACAGAATTTATAACATTCAGTTGAACGTTACGTTTTATACTAATACAAAACACCACGTAACTAATAAAAATGAACACCTCCTAGGTACAATGATTTTACCTGGCCGTAATATAGATCACCGAAATGTTACACTGTGCGACGATGCGAGAATTCCAGCGACACTTTTAGCGTACGCCACGATACGATGAACATCGATTCGCTGTAGCTATTACGAATTAATGTAACCGACCCATGCGAAAGGACTCACGAGTGATTTGCTGGTAGTTAGGTTTTAATGAGACACGTTACTATTTCGTGGATATTGGACCGGTGATTTCGCTAGATTATAAAATATCCACTTGGTTAAATTGCACTCTGTTGATCGTGGTTCTCGCGTGTACAGCCAATCACGAATGTCTGTATAAACCTTCGAAAGGTTAGACGTTTTAAATTTAAAACGCGTTACATTTACATCTACATGAAGTCACTTTAACTTTAGGTATTTTATAAATTGTTATTTGAAACGGAATAATTGTTATATACGATTAACTATTTATTTTATTGCCTTTCTTACATACTCTACGTATCTATTTTATTTCTGTTACTTTTATTCCTCAGACTCTCTCTTCCTCTTTCTATTAACTCGCCTTGTTTATTGTATCAAAGGGTTGTACCGCTGGATTAATAATTTAAATTGCGTTAAATCCACAAATTGAAAGTATAACTTTCCACGATTTTCTGCTAGATAAGGGAAAACAGAGAAACAGCGGAAAGGGATCGTGGGTCTTCCAAAAATAGCTCCTTCCTTAAAAAAGAAAGACGGTGTAAAAATCCAAGTACAAAAAGCAATTCCAGAAGAGGAAGAATTCTCACGTAGGATTACGCGAAAGAGTAGGGGTGAAAAAAGGATGCGAGCTAGGGAATTCCGAATTCGATTTTCGCGGCGATACAGCGGCTTGAATGAAGTCTGGTGGCCAGAGAGACGAGTGACGAGGAGGAACGGCTAGGCAAGAACGAGTTTCTCATCCCAGATTGGGAAACGGCTGGGATTACATAAAAAAAGGAGTAAGTCAGATTGCACATCGGCCAGATGGCAGGCGTTCACCCTCGTAAACCTAACCCCCTCTCTTTTACCGTAACACGTTCCATATGTGTTTGCCTCTACCTGACGCGATGCATCTATTTCTTTGTACGCATCGTGACGAAACAGGATGGTAAGTAGTGTAGCATGGCGGTATTTTGAAACGATTCTTTGCTCCAAAATTCTTGTTTATTACAATATAGTGGTAAATTATTGAGGAAAGGAACGTAGTTAATATCAGGAAAATATCTTTTGTTTATGTCTTTCAGGTATTTCTGATTTTATACATTGGATCCTAGATAATGTTTAATTGTTCTGTAATGGATATCAGAATTCACCTTTACTGCACATATTATAGTCACCAAATACCGAATTTGACGATAAGATCGGTCTTGTACTCAGGTACACGTGCTGGCCCATCTAAAAGAATGAAAATCATGGTGGTTGAAGATATAGGATACGACAGAAGAAGGAACACGTTACCATGTACGGCTTAGGTTTCGAAAAGAGTGGATCCCACCCCTTTCATTCTACTCGGTCAATGTTGTCCTTCAAGAGAATTTTCCATCCTCGTTTCCCTTCCTCCATTGCTTCTCTTCTTTCTCCTACGATGGTATAGAAGACGAAAGTTCCATTGAGCGAATCCGAGCAGCTCGAGCTTCTTCGCGTTTCACAACGTATTAAGGGTTCGACCGAGATTTTCGTGTATTATCGAACGAAACTATCGTTGCACGCTTTTCCATTCACAGCAAGAATGGGCTTAAACTGGAGATTCGATTGTTTCATTTTATTTCATATCGCTAGAGGAGAATCAAGAAAAATTTCTTTTTGGTGAACTTTATTTTCAGTGATTTTGATTTTTCTATTCGAGTGGATTAGTTTACTGGGGGACGATGCAAGCAGTCTAATTCTATATTTTAATATTCTATCAACAAAGATAATTGTTCGTGATAATTAACGATTAAAAAAGGGGGAAGAATACAAAGGATTAAAACGTTTTTTTCGTCAGTAAGAGGGGATTCAATCTGTGTTCGATTTGTAATTTTCTACTAGTCATCGCCATCCATCCTAGAGAAAAATAGTAGCACGGGTAATTCAGACAGGTTCACCGTGACTTTGCAAGTATCATCCCGGAGGCTGAAGGATCCAGCGGACAGAATAATCCTTTAAACGCATCTTCGGCAACCAGATGTTCGATCGAACGGCCACACTTCGCACAAACCAATAACATAATCGATTACCCGTATTGCTCTTGACAAAAGAAGCGGTTCCAGCTTCGCGGGCACGTGTTTCGTTACATCGCTGTAAAAGCTTCATGGTGTATTGAAATTCAAATCAAACGATGACAGAAACTATATTACGAATTTCAATACCGTTCCTACATAATTCCATTGTTATTTAATCGTGAAAATGAATAAACGCCAAATAAACGCTTCTTTCAGCTTAAAATTAAATCCAAAAGCAGCTGCCTCGGTAATCGACACAGCTTAACCATAATTTATTCCAAGAAACCTTCGCGTAAACCATCCAAACTTGCACGATTAATCTTCCGACTTGTCCCATAATTTGCACAGCTGTTTACTCACGGTGCAACTATGCGTAACATTTTTTCTCCTCTATATACAAGCTTCACTTAGGGTCGTAAGTTGTTCACACAAGACTAAGGAAACTCAACCTAGCTGGCCATCTTCTTACGCGGGCAACACCGCGTTTAACCAGACTAACAGTTATGAAGCATGACGAGGACGTGCCCCGGAAGTTTCCTCCCGAAGATTCTTGCCGCGTTCCAGTTGTGCGTCAGTGTACCACGCGACAAATGTATGAAGTTGGAACGGGGCAAAACCCTATGGAACGTTACACAGCCCCGATAGAAACTACATGTATATGTATATATATATATATAAACGTATATATACGTTTTCTTGAACTCGATAAAAGATTCGGCCATCGCGATTCCATTTATCTTTCCGGTAACTTCTTCTTCTTCTACTTCTGCTTCTTCTTCTTCTTCTTCTTCTTCTTCTGCGAATAACGTGGCTAGAGCAATCTTAGTTTCCTTGTTCTGATTCGAAGCTTCTATCGGATGACTTTATTCCCTTGGTTGATAGAAATAGCGGAAGCAAAGGGGAAATTTTAGATTAATTTTAGATTAAGTTATTATAATTGTCATTTCCAATTTCATAAACATCGAATAAAGATACATTTAAAGAAAACTTTATTTTGAGATAAATTTCATAGCGTTTCTGATAATCAATATATTTTAATAATCAATTTCTTGTTCTTTCTATCAAATTGTGAAAAAATTGGAAAGCTTTTCCGAAAGGAAATTATATTATTAATCAACAATTTTGATTTTCACGAAGTATGTTGTATCAAAGAGTTGTGGGCGAGATTTCATCCAAAAATAAACTAACATGCGCATCCACGATAAAATGCCCTTGTTATTAGTCAACAATTCCGACTTCCGTGAATTGTACTTCATCCACGACTAAATTATAGTATTTTGCAAGTAATACCAGTGACTATAATGAGTCATTAAAAATGGCACACACGAAGTTCGTCAGTAGTACAACCCAAACGTAAAGAAATCTTCAGAAAAACATAAATACGCGTCCTCTACGGACTGCAGCAGCCATCACCATTACACGCAACTAAAATCTCGAGAAACCTCGGCAATGGCCACGTGCATCAGCGTAAATCGACTTTTTATCGCGACCACGCCTCGAAGCCGGTATGCAAGCCACCAGCAGATCACTCGTTACAACGTGAAACATAAAAAAAACGAAGGAGAAAAACGTCCAGGGAAAATAGTAGTAATCCTCGGTATCTACGCGAGTTTATGTCTCTATAGGAAGCACGGACGACCCTCCAGCTAGGCGCTTAATCTCTTTAATCCACTATCGGCTGTAAAATAGTGAGTTAAGCCAATAAAACTGTGAAGCACGGTTGAACCGTGCGGGAGGTCCGGCTAAGTCGTGTGTGATGACGCTGAAGAGCAGGCTCGAACGTTGGAAAAAGGGTTGTTGGTTCGAACTCGTATAACCCTCGGGCCTGTACCATCTGCATACGAGAATGATTGGTTCGTAAATTACGCAGCTCTAGGCAACGACTCTTCCTCGTTGCCCGACACGATTCTCAATTGCGTTGTTTCGCCGGTCAAAGGGCCACAGAGGATTTCTTCCTTTTTTCCTTTCAAAGCCTTCGAAAATTTCCTCACACGTCGCGCCACGATGTAGCCGCCGGCTTGGATAAACACGCGTTCCGTGAGCGTAATGTGCGAGTCCGCGCGAGAAGAACGCGCGTAATAACGGACCCTTCTGAAACCTCTCTTAAAGCGCCGCTCCACCGGTCCCGCCGGAACCTGATGCATTAAGAAAGATCCCAACGATGGGCTGAATTCACGATGTTCACGAGGAAATCGAGGCTACATCGGACGGTTTTTCATCCATGCCGCCATCCATAAGCTATTTTTTGCGTAAGATTTAAGATTAATAATTTAGGAGGTGCAATGTTATCCGAGATTCTGTGTCTATAACCTTCGGCGGTTTACAATCGCGATTATACTTGACGCATTACGTTTGGATGTATGAACACATTCGCTGTTATTCGCGCACATGGTGCGTCGACGCAATTTTATAAATACTTGGCTAATTCTACCTATTCTATTCTATTCTATTCTATCCTATTTGTCTATCGACAAATATATTGTTTAACTTGAAGAAATGCACGTGTTAGATAAATTGACAACAAGTAATCCAAATAAAATATGGTAGTCGAAGAAAACAAAATTTCTTTACAGAAAATTTAACTCAAGAGATCTCGTCATCAAGATCAGTCCATAGAATTCTGTTTTGGAATCGCGTTTTATTTTTCCCGGACCGAGTTATCAATTTAACCTTCATTCAGGTCGATTCGTCTCTCGCTATGAAGCAAATGCACGAAAAAGAAGGAAGAATATCCAATTCTCGCGTGTTCTAATCGTAGAGAATGATCATCCTGTTCCATGAATATGACTCTCTTCTCAAAAAGGTCGGCCTTGTCACGATAGCAGAACCGTGACCGAGGAAAACAGCAGGAAAGGAGAATTGGGTCGTGCGAACGAAAATCGGCCAGCAGTACTGTTCCCCTGGAAAATTGAAAATTTTCCCGCAATCTCTCGCTGCGGTAGATACGAATTTATTCTGTCTCTACCTTTTTTTTTATTTTATCCCCGGTTTTTTTTTGTTCGTTAAATATCGACAGCGAAAGATTTCACGAATTCGGTAAACAAGCGAAGTTGATTTGTTTTAATCCGCATCTCAAACATGTCCTTGTATATTCTGTATATTTCACTTGCGTCAGAACGACACTGGGAAAATAGTCAAAGATAGAAACTGGCAATTTCCGGACCTGGTTAAAATAATTTAGGCTAATAATCGATTTTTAAGAAGACAACTATTTTAAAGAGATTTGTGAATAAAGAAATTGTAACAACCACATTGTAAAGATTTTTAGAATTCTGAAATTGATAATACTAATAAATCTAGCATAATGGAACAAAATAGTCGTTGAAAAACTACACGCAATTCGAATTAAAAATATACAGCAATCTAATAATTAATTAGTTCTCTAAGATTTTTGTCGATCGTTCTATTTGATATTACGATTCGTTCGAAGGAAATCATCTGAATGTAATAGCAGTTCATTCATGAATCATGATGATTGAATAAAAACGAAAGAAATTTCTGAATCAAGGAATGAAATACAGTTCCGCCCAAGACAATCAGCTTCTGTAGAGCCCCATCATTTCTGTCGAACCTCATAAATTATACGAGCAATTCGCCTTTTCTTACGACATCCGGTTTCTTATCGTTCTGACCCATTTACAAATATAATTACGCGAATCGACTTTATCTATTTATACGTTCCTATGTATATTAGTCTGTTCGCTGGCCGATCTTTAGAGACTATCGGCCAAATCAACACGAATCAATTATAAATGCAAGGAAAGCATCGGTCGTAAACGGATAGGTGATCGAGAAACGAGAATATCCTCCTGTCAGGTGCTTTAAGAAACAAGCAGAGTAGTTTTAGAACACTTACCCGCTGCTACTTAAAATAACTACAATTATTCAGGTATTAAATCAATTCTACCTAGAATAAATTATGATGAAAACGGATATTTTATGTAAGATTTTCATTTGTTGTATATTTGAAAAATTTTATTCCACGTTAACGCAAATTTAGTACAATATTTGCACATTTTCATTTTTACAGGTTAAAATTTGTATCATGTAAAGGCGCGAAGTTTCAAAAATATTCGTGTTATAGAAATGAATTTTGAGCTTAATTAGAAGAAAGCTTCGTCAGACATCGCATAGGAATATTTTTTATGCAACTATTGAACGAGCAACGTTTTAAAAAATATGTTATTATTATTGAATCTAGCATACCTTATTTATTTCCGTAATTATTAAAAACTAGAGTTTCGATAATAGTATTGTCCATTCCTGTTGAGAAAGACGCGTAATTAAACATTTATGTACCGTATTTATGTTCATCGCACGATTTCAATTCTATATAAAATATATACTCATAATATCCTTTCCTTGATAATCTGCGCAAATTTTACACTATTTGATATTTAATGCGTAAATTGATAGAGGAAGGAAGAGAAAAAGGGGGAACTATCGTTCCGCGTTGTCAATACTTGGTCCGTTTACGTACGAACATTCGCGTTGCCCAGAGGCCCATTCAAGTCTCGTTACGCTAACCATTCACTCGTTAACTCTCTCCCTCTCTCTCTCTCTCTCTCTTCGACTCGGCCATTAATTCGCGATACATTACGAGGGCATTAAGTCGAGTGTGAATTCCCTGAATGGTTGCTGTTGCCTCAAGTAACTATAATTCGTGATCTTTTTACTTTGAAATCAGCATGTCCAAAGACACATAAAAAGAAGAGAAACGCTATCGGAACGACAAGTTACTCGATAAGAGAAGCTTGTCCCGGCAAATAAGAAGGGCACGGTGTCACGAGAATAGGCAAATGACTACGATAACTCTCGAAACGAGATTATCGTCGGTCCGTTTGTCGTGGATAACCTTATCCATGTGGTCATTCGTCGAAAACACTGTTTACGATTCTTCGTCCTCGCTGGTTCGAGGAAACGAGACTTTTCGACTGATTAGACGTTGAACTGTAATAGGGAGTCACTGGAATTGAATTTTAAAAAAAAAGGTACGCTTTTATCATGAAAACTTTTTGATTTATCGCAAGGTGGATTACACACTCTGCTTTTTTGTAAAGTAAATAATATTAGTTAAAATAGATGCGTGATTTATGTTGAAAAACAGAATTCTGGTTTGAATTCAGATTTAACATTCAATTTTCTTTCGTAAACATACGACAGAATCTCTGACTTTTTGTGTTCCTATTTTGAAGGAACTTTAACGTAAAATTGGGAGTCATCAATATTAATTATATTGTTGTATTGCTGTAAATTATACGAATTATAAGCACATTATTATCTTAAATTGTTATTTTTGTTTGACAAATGGAATAATGGATTTCGTAAATATAATAATATTTACTCGATGTTTGTGAAATCTACGTACAAAACATGATTTTGTGATATATTATTATTTATATATCTTATTATATACTATATGATGGAAATTTGTTATTTTCGATAACATTTAAAAGAGAAATCGGCGAAAATTTGTAAATTTTCAATTTTAATGACAATATATTTTCCCACCAAACGCGCAGGATTTTCATGCTTTGATTGTCGTATTGTTGAACACCGAAAAGAAAAATAACGCAACAAGAACAATATGGTAAATCGTGAAGCTTTATTTGTTTTTAAATTATAAACGATAAACAAACAAAAGCCATGTATTGTTAGAAGCAAGAGACAACACACAATAATATCATGGGAAGTGACGGTGATTGACATCGCTTGAGAGAATAGAAAAGTAAAGATAAAAGACCGTACAATATTTTTCTAATTGAAAAGGCTATAAAAAATTATACCTTTATTTTTAATTCTGTTCGCTTAAAAATTACTATATTTTTTCATGGCTGTCGCGGCGTTATAATTGCAGCTGTCGTTAAATCGATAATCTGTCGATAGAAAATGTACAAGTACTAACATTTCTCTGTCTGTTATTAAATTATTCTATTATTCTATTATGGAATCAATTCGATTTTATAATTCGAACACACAAATTGCAAATCTGGTATAATTTTCTAGAACAAAGCGTCACGAGTTCCATAATTATCTCACCTATTCTTATCACTCCATACGAAACACAAAGCTTCACACGGTACTAAGCGAATTAAACACTCGCGACAAGTCAATTTATCGTAGCCGCTGCGGGGGCGTTCTTAAATCGACCAGACACGACCCATCTTCACTCTGACCGACAGAAATTTATTCTTATAAAAACAATCGTCTCGGTCCCTTCCGGATCCTTCTGCTTAAATCTTCCTCCAAAGTAGTTCACCGACTCTTTATTTTCAAAACTTTCAGATACTGTGAAACATCTCTTCTTTTGCAACAATCTTAACTTTTATCTTTACTTCATCCATGTTACGCTTTAATAACCGTATCCACTAGTATTATTATTTCGAACATATGTAGATATGCAAGATCAAATTTAACAATTTAAGTCTATCCACAGTGTAAACATTTGAACATGTTGACTGCAGATGACACGAAATTGTTTTCAAATGACGTCGGAAAGAGATTGACGAGTTATAAGAAAAAAAATTCACGATTGAAAACCACGCGACTTTGTGCCAGCAGTTAACAAGCATTAATTACATAGTGCCACGTTTATATAAGCGTATAACAACATCGAAACATAGAAAGGAAGAAACAGGAAAGGAATTCAAGGAAGAAAAATAAACGGGAATAAAAACAATAAAAAGGATGCGAAACGAGGTGAGATAAAGAAGCAAGAAAACGCACGGTGTCGTCGGAAGAAAGGGAAAGAGCGAAAGCGTCTTCCGATGGAATCCACTGCAGCATCAGTGAAGTAGTGGTTGCTGTGATCGTCGAGGACCGGCTGTTGTGCTTCCCCCTCCACCTTTCCCTACCCTTTACTGTACACCGTGCAGTCTACACGAACCACCCCCCACCCCGCAAGATCTCCCTGCCGCTCGTTTACTCCTCCCCACTCCTTTCCTCGGCTCCATCCGCCACAGTGTCGGGAGTCATCGGCTGGCCCTGTCTCCTCAGTCTGTCAGTGACCGCGCAAGCGTGCGCATCGCCTTCTATTTAAGCGTCGTGTGCAAACCTTGCGGAGGGAATCTTCATCCCTTACGCTCGAAAGATTGATATACTCAAAGCAACAACATGCGACTAACCGTAATATATTTCATTGTAAATACTTACAAAATAGTTAAATTGATCCTTTAGTAGAGATAAATACCGTTCAACGTTGCTGGTCAATGTTACGAATTTAGTGAATTTTGAAAATTTAACAGACGGTGATATAGATTTGTGATAGGAGAAAGATATTTCTGTCATAATATAAAGTGAAGTTTGCGAGGTTTTTGAAGTGAAGAAAAGGAAAATAGAAATTTGGGTGCCGGAGGACGTGTCAGGGTTATCGATCAGTTAAAGTTTCGGCACTGCGAACTTTCAACCCTTATTGGAAACGTGAAAGGTACAACGATTGGTCATCGAATCGCTGAATCAAAGAGATTCGCTGATACGTTGCCAATGAAAGAAGAAACGTGATTAAGAGTGTTATCTTGTTGTTGGTGTCTTGGTGTAGTGTTGTATGGTGAAACATTCGGTTGGAAGAAAAAGAAGTTCCTTAAAACAGTGGCTGTGACAATTTACGTGAAAGTTCGAAAGATTCGCGCAAATTCTCGAAATATTCGTTCTGACGAAAAGAAACTTAAAGAAATATTCGAAGAATTTTGAGAGCATTCGAAGCACGTGTGGCGATCCATTTGACTTTTGAAAAATTAAGAGAGAGAAAAAAGATCCGAATAAAAAAAAAGAAAAGCAACAAGAGACGAGAAAGGTGGAATTTTTTGAGCCCACGCTGGAAGCAAGGTATAACAGGTGCACGAGGGCAATTCCGCTCGCAACTTTCCACGAGCTCGTCGTATTTCACGTGAACACGCGACGACCAAGTTTAATTTAGGATTCGTGGCAGAGTTTCGTGTGTACTTACTTTGTCGTACGTCGACGTTATCCATCGACGTCTCACCAATGCGATCCCTTTGAAGTCCATACCGGAAGGATCATTTGTGCGAAGGTCATCGAACCTCAAAATTCTCTCCTTTGCTTTTCAAACCTCCTACGCGTTTTCTCTCTCTATATATCTTGTGTTTTTAATGCAAAAATTGATCGCTGGATACAACTGACAACGCTAAAAAAATCGAAACATTCTTCTGTATTGAAAATCAGGAAGGAACAGAAGATCAAGTTCGACGTGTTGAAAAGTGCAGTTTTTTTTTCTTAATGAAGAAAAAGGATCGTGTTCCAAGGAAATTCATTTGTATTAAAAATTAAGCGACACAGTGGAATGATGGTATTGTGTTACAAGCAGAGTATGTTCTATTGTCGATGATGAAAAGAAACTGCGATAGTGTAGCAACCATCGACTACCGACGGCGCTCAAAATATTTATCTACGTTGAAAATTCGTGAGGGAAAAATTCTATATTAAAAATTTGTAAGTGAAAAATTTGTCTACGTTAGAAATTGCATACTAAAAATTCACGGATAAGAAAAATTCGACTATGCTAAAAATTCGCGAGTAAAAATTTTCTGCTCAGGAATCATATATATATATATGTATGTATATATATAGTAAAAATTTGTGGCCTAATATTTCGTCTACGTTAAAAATTCGCCACGGACACATTCCTCTACCTAAAAGTCTGTGTAGGGGAAGTTAGAAAGAAAAAAAGAAAACTCATTAAGTGTATGCACCGGATAATGTTGACTCGTCGATGACGGAGAAACTTGAAAGTTCATCTCAATGTGCGATCCCACGGCGTTGTTGGACCTAGTGCCCAGCGAGGGATTACTCAAGCGGCCGTCCATGGACTATAACGAGTACACGTATTGCTACGGTGGTGGTCGAGGTGGGTGGTATTCTTCCCTTGGCTTCTTCTTGTCGGGTCTTGCGTAGTTTTTCTTCTGTCAGAAACCAGTCCGTGCGGTCGAACGAACGTGCAGGATTTTCCCTCGATCTCTTCTCGCCGATTTCTTCAGAACGTTCTAAAGGTTAACGCAGCTTTCGAGCTTCCTTTTAGCCGTGTTCGATCTCTCGTGGTACAAGGGAACGATTTTTATGGTGAACGCGTACCACGAAGCTGCGGTAAAAATTGAACGTGACACGATGCGCGTCATTTCGATCGAAAGCCCCTAGGCATTGTCCAAGAATCGTTGTCGTCGCGAATCTTGTTTTTCTGCCCACTAACACGATGTTCTTTCTTCGTGGTTTATTGTTCGAACGAGCGATATTTAATGGAATTCTCGTAAAGGAAGGCAAAGGAAAGAGAGAAGTATGCAATCTGATAGTTTCTGAGAATACGTTTTGTAAGAAACGAATATTAGTTTCGCTTAATTAATGTTGTTTAGTGCTAAAGTCAAACGGAAAGACGATTTTTATATGGAATTCCTGGGTAACATATCGAATATGAGAATTGCTTCTGCCTTGTAAAAAGTAGAAAAACCACGTGTATATAAAAGAAAATAGTAAAGAGAGTTTCGTTTGAAGAAATGATATCTTGAAATCCATGATTGAAGGATGATAGCGAAAGATTCTAAAACGTTCATTTCCACAATAGACGCGATACGTGGGCTAGCCAATTTCGAAATCTCGCGAAATTCCCGGGGTGCGGCATTTCCCACTTGGGCGCATGAAAAATTTCCACGCGTCACGATTTGGAAACGTCAACGTGACAAATACGTTCGGCGTGATAATGCAGTTGCGTGACACCGCCTTGCCACTCTCTAGCTGGAGGGATGTTTTCTTCATCCTGTTCCTTTTTCCGAGCGCGCGCCACCGCGGCACAATCAATTTCAGTCAAAAATGCCCGCTTTATTCTCACGTAGGCGCGGCATATTTTCTCATGCACGCGCAAAACATCACAATAGAACAGCAAAAAAAGAAGGAAAAAGAACTCGTATCATACACACGCGATATGAACAAAAGGAAAGGCGAAAGATATCTCATGGATCGGTGAAATGGTAAAAAATACTCAATGGCAGGGAATTAATCGAATAATTGACTGATGGAAGGAAAAGACTGATAGAATCAAGTTCAATATGGTTATTTGGATATCATAGTGATGTATAAATCAAGACTTTTATAGAGAGAGAAAGAGAGAGAGAGAGAGAATATCATTTTTAAAATAAGATGCATTTTAAAAGTTGTAATAATTTATCGATATTTATACAGGATTATCTGATTCAATACAATTTAAATAATTAAGAAATCTAATTTGTAATATTGAACACACACACATACATTTACACATGTGTATCCTTTTTAGTATAAAATAATTCTTAAAGGTTTTAATAATTTGCTAATAATAATTCATGTATTAAGTTTTCATCAAATTAATTATTAACCAAATAGAAACTTACTAAACGCATCATTAGCCATTAATGTGTTAATAAAATTTCTGCCGCATATCTAAGGACAACACTCGCAGAATTCGCCCTATTTCCAACTCAAATAAAGCGAAAAGTGTGGACGGCGCTTCTGTAATGGCGGGAACGTTTAATTCCTCCGCGTGAATATGAAAATTCCTGGACCGCAGAATCGCCAACTGGTTCGAGCGTATATTCGCTTGATAAATCATGGAGCCGTCAACTGTCGCGGCGCGAAAATCGCGTAAAATATTCAATGTGGCCGGAATTATGGCCATGGAAACGGGAAACTTTTAAAGAACGCGTCGTCGCAATTAAGAAAAGAGGAAAACCGCGGAAACTCAGGTGCGAGCGAAAAGGAGAGGCTTCATTGCATTTTCCTTGGGGCAGCTCAGGGCACTTATCACCGCGGCTCATGCAAATCGCTATACGCTAAATTTATCCCCGTGTAAATTCATGCGCCGAGGCTCTAGACCGCGTGTATCGATTACCACCACGAAATCTCGGCTTATCCAGCGATCCGCCTGCTGTTCGCGTGATAAAAGCCTCCTCACCCTCCACGTTTCCCTCTCTTTCTTTCTTTCATCCTCTATTTCGAGCGCCGATCGATTTCCCCGAAGCAACACTTTCACCGGTTTAAAAACAAGAAAGAGGACTTCCGTTTAATCGTCCTGGCAGAAAAAGTATACCTAACACCGTGTTTCGGATAATCGAGAATAAATTGAAGGGATTGAGGTCTTACATGGAAATTTCTGCAAAGAAATAAGCGTTTTGATATCAAGTCCATTCTCAAATGTGCGTTTACCCAAGTTTAGATTTTTATGTATATCATTGAGGAAATAGAATATGAATAGAAATTTATTTTACCCTTTAAATATTACAAACTTTAAATATTTCGTATATATATATATCTTTACCAATTAAACGAAATCTATATATATATATATTTCTGAGCTTATTTTTTATTATATTTCTGATCTCTATAATAAAGTATAATTGCCGTCATGCTGTTGCCAACCCCTTCGGATAGCAAATAGTGATAGCTTACGTGATTTCATGGATAAGTCAAGTTTAGCCAGGCTACGAGTGCGCTTTTATTTGAATTAATTTATCGCAGCGCTCTATATTTTCAACGTTAAATGCAATAATGACTGTCTCTGGCGTCTTTTGTACAGTTTGATTAATCACTTCTTGTTTCCTGTCTGAAATTATGTGACTATGCATTTTGTGCCTGCGAAACTATAAAATACCCTCGCTGAACTTTCTCATTTCACCTGACGTACAAAACTATTACGTACAGTCTGTGTTGTACACTCCTAGCAATAAGTCACCAGATACTTGCCATACATTTCTAAACAGGGTGTTTATTAAGACAGAGAAACCTTAAAGAAATAGTGTTATTTATATTTTTTCTTGGCACTCTCCTTCCTTTGTAACTAGATGTATTTTGCAATGAAAATGAACTTTTATAGCAACTCGGTTAATCGGTACTTTGCGTGCAAAAATTCATTTAATCTTTTCTATAGACTATTACGAACAACGAATTTCTCTATTTCTATTCTCTTTCGCTCTAAAATATTTAACTGTTCCTTCGTTTTATTCCTCTCTGTATTATACACGTCCAAAGTCCATTAACATATTGCATTATACTCTCTACAGTTCATCTGAACAAACAGAAAGGTAAGAAAACGAGTTTCCGCGACGGTGTTCGTGTCTCCGTGAGAAGAACATCGTGGCAGAGATCGTCGTCGTGTTTATCAGGTTGACATTTCGAAATGTCGCGCGGTTTATCAGGTGTTCCCCGGTGGAAGCTTAAGGTTGAGTCGCACGCACGCGTGATCGCCACCATGGGAACGGTCGCGCGCGTGCATCGAATCAACGACGTCATTTTTACATAATAAGGCATCGCGTGGTCGAGTTCGGGGCTGTAATCATCGTTGCTGCTGCTGCTGCTGCTGCTGCTCTGTCTATTGACACTTTGACGTGGATATTTCAAGTGCAGCTGCAACGATCGCTGCCAATTGAGAACGAATCAACGTTTCGTTAGGGTGCATCGAATTCGAGCTGGGGTTCCAATGAGTTTTTAAAGGCATATTAATATATTATTTGAAAAGTCAATTTTACATGAAAGTAGATCACGAACAGATTCATTTATAAAATATACGCAATAACGAACGTTGTTTGATTATTTGTATGAGTTTCGTTTGTAAGGGAATTGAGTAGACGAATTAGGTCTTGATTTTTGTTCTATTTCATAGGAAATAGATTCGAGTTTGAAGAAGTTTGTTTGAGGAGGTTGTTACCGATGGAATCTTTTAATTATGCTTATCGCGGTATCGGTAGACTTTCATGCAAACGAAATATTAAAAGGCAGAACTTAAACAGGCTGCGTGGTTACCTCGCATCGTAATTATTTCAATTATGTGTAATCAAAAGTATATCAATTTTAGAGGTTCAGTTATTTATTTGCACAAAATTACTCGTCAGGTTAAACGCGTAGTTACAATGCTGGTACCTGTATTTAGGTATACGAATATCCATTTAAAATTGATTAACGCTTAATTGATTTTCAACTTGTGCAGAATTTCAATATTTTGCTCAAAATTCATCAGAAGTAACATCACCAACAATTTTTATGCCATTTATGTTCATCGAATAGATTTACTTCCCAAGATTCCAATTATTTTCGTAATTCCTGGGGCCAGTCTCTATTTGTCTGAGGACACCTCGTATATTCGGTTCATTGGCGCGCGAATTAAGAGGGAAGCGGAGATTAATAATTTTCGTTGGGGCAAATCTCTGTTACGCAAGATGAAAAATCTGCCGTATAACTTTCGATCGTACCAAAATACAGTAATTCGAACTCGAAATTAATTCCAATCCATTACTTGTATATTTACATATACAGTAACCTTTAATAATTCTCGATATCAGATAAAAATAAGAAACATAAAAAAAATAATAATAAAACAAGACCAAAAACTACCATTTCTCGTCAACCACAAATAATCATCAAGTGTTATATATTCTTTATAAATCTGAGACCTTTCTCCAAATCTGACATTATAAATTTTACAGGATTTTCAGATTTTTTACCAAAATTAAACAGCGTAGAAACGACATGACGTTACTCGGGCCAGGTTTAAACATCTCTCACACTCTCCTCTGATTTCCAACCACGTAACACGTCGCGATCAACTTATTCACTGAAACTATTTCAAGTTTCGAAGCGATCAGGCAAAACCCAGTGCACCAGCCGCTACTACGCTCCTGAATGCACCGTAACGATCCCACATAGAAACGACAGGGCGACCAGTTTGTACTCCTTCCGCTTTTCTGTCGGATTTCGCCGTCGACGAATTGATTCGGGAACTTTCGTCGGAAATGAGCTCTCGTAAAAACAAACTATGTGTATCGTGGACACGCTCCTCGTATGTCTGCTTCGTTCTACAGATTCCTGGTAATTTTTGTTCGATTTCCTGCGATACGGAGATTGCTGGAGAATATCCAGAACCTCGTTGAAAAGCATAGTTTATAGGAATAACTCGTGAGACTATTCCGAGATCGTAAAAAGAAGAGTAGCGAGTTGAAGGTATAGAAATTTGTAAATCGATGAAGTGCTCCTGAAGCAGTCTGACAAGTGTAGGTCTGGCCTTCTTCTTGTTTCTTTTTTCTCAGGTTTCTCAGTTTAGTTCTTGGAAAAATATGTGGCTCGGTAAATAAGTTTCTGGAAGATGGATAACTGGAACAGTGTTTTTGAGGATAGTGGAAGTTTTGGAAAACTTTCTTTGGATTGCAGATATATTTTTCTAATAAGACATACAACGAAAATGTGGGAAAAAGTGTTTACAAATAAAGAGCACGAAAATTACAATGTTTATGTAATGTACACCTGACATCAGGAATCTTAAGATAATTGTATCTAACATTCATAATCTAAGAACAATATTTTATTGAATAATGGGAAATTTTGAGTTATGTCACTGTTGCACTGGACGAGGTAAAATACGAGGTAATTGCCTCGTGGAACTTTCATCGTAATCCTCGACAGCGTGGCGCTTCAAGAAGCTGCTTCAGCCCAGGATAGCAATTAAATTCCAAGTCTAGAGACTCGATAGACGCTGAGCAACCGATAACCACGCGCGTGCCTCTAATGAGGAATCTTTGGTCCGTGTTGCACCTACCAGCCGCAGCATCGTTTATCGTTTCTTATATGTGTACGTTCTTCAAGTCCATGTACACTCTCGGCCATAATTTTAAGATATTTTTTGGTTTCATATAAGACGTGGTAATTCGTTTAAATTCATCAGGCAAGTGATTAACAGTTCATAATTTTGCATACGTTGAAGGTAAGCACGCAATCTGTAAAAACTATTTATAACATTGTCAAGAAGAAAGGTGACGAATATGAATTAAAAATTGTATGTGTCACGAATGTTGTGTTATGAATTAGATGCAAAACTCAGAGAATTATAATTTGGAATTACGATAAAATATTCAATAGCACAAGTGTCGAGATTTGTTAGAACAACGACCGAGAGACGTTACACGCAAAGATGTGATTTTTTTTATCAATTTTAAGATTTTATATCTAATGTTGATCTGTTCTTGCACAAGTTTCGAATCAGATAATAGTTGTAATAGGTTTTAATAGGTTACCAATCATTTCTAAAGTTAACATCGCTTTCTGCTAGTATCCTAATACTTATGAACAAGAGTGTATCTCACTTCGCCTATCTTTCTCCCTTTGTCTGACTTTCGTTCGCTTGTTATTACTAGACGTTAATCTCGCCGGCACGGCATGCCGCGTAATTCAAGAAGCTTGCCCTCGTTACAGTAGCATTTTAGCCTCCCTGCTCGATAATAGAAACGTTCGCCGAGGGTTGTTAGCTACGTGACGCCATGTCAATTCTGGAACTGATGTCTTACACGCGGAGGGATGAGTCGGCACGTGTAACCTCTCAGATTCGTGTCGCTGGGTCGCCTGATTTGGGAATTGTGAACGAATTTGGAAATCTAATTATGATGTAATATTGTTACACATTCAAGAGAGGAATCTAATTGCGATAAAGTATTTTCATACATTTATTCGTATCTTATCGTGTTTGAGATTACTTAATACATAGAATATAGGAATAGTATGTAGAAATTATAAGATATTTATTGTAAACGTATATGATCGCACTGAATATCAACGTCTATAAATTAATGGATAATCGACTGTTTAAATACCTTTGCGATCTGTGCGTAATATACTTTTGTGCTTGCAATTTCTATGCATACACATATTTTCAAATCTGTTTCAAACACAATAGTATTAATGAAATTTCAAAATGTGGAAGTATAACAAACATGCATAATGTCACGGAATATACTAATTCATAAAAGATTCGAATACTTCCATGAAACTGTGTATAATGTAGAACACCGTTTATACGAACTCCACATATCTCAACGAAATTTTAGTTAATGCCCGATTAACTGAACTTTTGTTGGTTGAATTCATTTATCTGAACCTGAGCTTCTATTATACGAACGAAAAATACCAGGTAGTGGGGATAATTAGTGAGTTGCTATTCTACGAACTCCAATTATATAAACTGTTTGTCTCCCGATAAGTTCGGATAAATAGAGGTTCTGCTATACCCAAAAATTATTATTTCAAATAAATTTCACCCGGGTCTGTGCCAGAGTTAGCAAAATGTGATTGCTCGAGCAAAAGTCGTCGAGAAGAAGGAATCTCGGAGTAGCATAAGGACGAATTCAAAGCTCTCAACCCTAAGATCGTCTTCTATGACCTCGTCGGGCCTCCTTCCAATATCCACGATCTGCCAAACGCAGAATCTCTCTCTCCTGCGCTTTTTCCACCCTCAACCCCTCGACGACTCCGCTTCTGCTTCATGTCCCTCCTTTATTTCCCTCCTTTCGTTTCCCTTTTCCTTATTTTACCAGCGTCTACCGAGGCAGCTCCGGCTAAACGACTACTGCATCGATTTTAACCTTGGCTTTGCGGATATATTTTGGCCCCGTTCTTTTGTGTCGGGGCAAGAATGCCAGGCCACCGTGTCTTCATGAAGAAATAGCTTCTCTTTTGCCGCCAGTCTAGACAATGGACCGGCAGAGCGACACGGAACAGGAAGTTAGCCAGACTTTACCAACTAACCCCCTGTAATAGTCTCTGAGCGGATGGAAAATGGATATGAAGTGGGCGATTATTATTTGGGTGTTTCGTTTCACAGAGTTTGGCAAAGTGTTTGTTTGTTCACTCATATTTAGGCGTTTTACATTTCAAGGCCATTTTGGTATTCTTTTTATAAATCTTTCAGTAATTCATTAACTTTTCCTTCTTGTGTGATTATTGTTAGACTGCGGATTTTTATGTAAATTCATATTTTCATGGATACAGTTGAAAGAGTAGGAGTTAAGCAAAACTTCGGATATTTTATTGTATAACGTTAACGATGGAAAATTTCATTTTACACATATCAGAAGAATTAATTTTTTAATCTAAAATACTCTTTTATTATTTTTACCGAATACCATCTCCAACATCTCGATATTTCTCTAACCATTCACATTACGAATTCCTGTGAAATAATAGCTTTTATTCACATTAAGAGGGATTATTACGCCTATATAGATATTGATAATTTGGAAAGTTGAGAGAGAGAAAGAGAAAGAGAGAAGTCCCTAAATCATGGCTTTCTTCACGTACGTGAACTAACGAGGCGATCTCCACGAATCGGAAATGCTTTAATTAATAGTTGGTCCGCGCTTTCAGATTCTATATCACCGGATTACGAACCAAGGTGGGTCGATCACGGTACCTAGATATTATAAGACGATAACATACGAGGCGAAAGCAACCTCGGACCAACGAGAGATCGAGCCTATCGACGATCTCTATCGACTCTTAATGGTACCGATTAACGAGTGCCGATGTCAAAAGCACACTCACCTCGTTAACGCCCACGCATTTCCGTTAATTAATTCCGCACAGATCGTGTATCCTCGTAAATACACCCAGAGCCCAGTGTCGTTTCACGTTCAGATGGTGAATTTATGAATGCGGAAAATGGGAATCGTTGGTCTACTTCCAACCAGATGAAACGGTGAATGAGTTTTCGAACCAGGATATACAGAGTAGACTACAGCGAAATACAGGAGCAAAATTTTGTTGCGATATTCATGACTTGTAATGGTGAGGGGAAGTTGCCTGTTATAGTAGTAATTTAAGCTGTTAAAATCTGAATTCGATCAATAAATTTGCTGAGGTGCGGCAAACTAAAGAATTATTTTTATCGCTTTTAGCAGTTTCTCATGATTTCTGTAATTCACGTTTTATTTTCCTGTTTTATATTTTTCTTACTATATAACAATATTTGTCACAGACTCGTAACACGGATTTATAAGGATCGAAAGTAATGTCAATAACGATCATTATGTCACTAGAATTATTATTCGCACGATATGATTGCTAACATAATTTCATACATTCGAATTAAAAACACCAGCAAACAAATCAAAAAGGATTATCTAAATTCATTTGAATTGCTGAATATTTCACATGCATTTCGGAACGATTAGCTGTGTTTTATGATACAGTCGATCAAGCAGGGACACCATTTCTGAGATTGGACAAGTCGATCGCGCCTATACGATCTGTACTCTGCGATTAATTTTCGCACTAAGGTTATCCAATCGCAGGTTACCACCGCACGGTCAAATAAATCAACGGTATCGATCGTCATTGACACCGTTGCGGAATCGAACGCGTTATGTATACCTGTGTCGAAATCAAGGAACGCTTGACTTCGCTTTTCGTCGAGTGGAACGTGATTAGCTAGATCGAAGATGAATGCCTTGGTATTAGTACACGTGGCAGGTGTATCCGATTATAATGCTCTATGTATAGGATCGGACGAATGCTCGACGAATTGCCATATCACACTGATTCTATACATATAGCGAATGAGTGTAGCGATTCGAACGTCGATTAAATACTATCGTATCGGAGCAGCTGAAGAATATGGAAGGTATACAATAGATTGTTGGCTGTTGTTGACACAAACAGGAAAAAATTGAGTCGGTGAGGTTCAAGTGCAGAGACAAATTTCCAAACACCTTTTTAGAAGTGTTTGAAGCGTCAAGATTTATCGTATCTTGAGATTAATCACACTTTCTGTAAATGTCCTAATACTTACGAATGGGAACGTATGGCATTGCACGAAAAGTAATCGAATGGTCGCAGCGTCAACAATTTGAACCGTGACGTAGTGCGTCGTTAGTGTCCCGAGTATTGTTGTGGGCTCAGGATGTTCACGTTACGAGGGCGGGGAACAGATAAATTGCTCGTTGAAACAAAACGATCTTGTCGACTCTGTCAGGGCTGCTGCGTGGGTGGGAGGCTGGAATCATGGATTGGCGCTTTTCAGCGCGTCAGATCGCTCCTCAAAAGGACACGAATACCACTGTAACCATTTCGTTCGAACATCCGCGAATCGTGTTCCTATTTTTTACGATCACTTGCGATTCACTACGAAACTACTCGTTCGCAATTCCGAGATTCTTTAACCTGTTTTTCAATGGGTACAATAATCCACGCTCCGATGGATTTTTATATTTTCGTTGAAGAGAATACAACATTTTTATAGAACGTTCAAGCAGCAATCTAATTATACTTTTTATAATTGATCAGTATCTCGATAAAATACATGGTTCTTCAAATGCAAAGTATTTTACTTCGCAACGAGCAGAAATACTTAGAAAAATACTAATAATGAAAAGTTATTCAAATATTGTTATACATATAATTCTATGGACTTTATTAAGTTTTCAGTTTATCCAATCAAGATGTATTTTTAAAGCATCAAATATACGTATCTTTCGATTTAAAAGAAGAGTCTTCTAAGTCTTCCTCATAAAATCACATACATCCACAAATTTCTTAAATTCAGAATATATAAATTTCTTTTTACGGCCTTTAAATGGAAACCACGACGTTCAATGATCCAATATCCTCGAAAAAGCGTACAACATAATTCCACGAGAAATAGAAACTAAGTATTTTTAATTCGCCCAACCATAAGTGTCATCCTTTCAAGGTCGCGAAAGCAAACCACTCAATGTCCCATAATCTTTAAAAATCTTTGAATTATTTCTAGATTTAAGCATTAGATTCAGCTAGAATCAAGCATACGATAATCACTCATTATTTACATTATAGTACTACGCCAGAATAATTTACTTATAATTCTCAATGAGAATTGATTGTAAAATTCTTACAAATAAAAAAAACCTTTGGATTATGATAATTTGCTGTAAATCGGTCAGCACGATCGACTCTCAACTGTCGTGAATACGATCTGTTCAGCGATAATGATCGATCGCGTGGGTGACGGAACGAGTCTGCCTGGTTTTCGGTTAGAAAATGCAAAAAGTCAACCGTTGACTGAATTTTACACGGGAAGAAGATGCGTGTTAACGTTTCTCGCACACGAACGACCGTCGAACCGCACGACTCTCTTGAAATGGTGATGTTTCAGTTTCTCACGTCATTGTAACATCGCAGGTCGTGAAAAAAGAGTACACACGTGCATTAATTATTCCGACGCTCGTTTATGACGTAGGGAATTATGTTCTGGGAGTTGCGAGTATTCTCCTGGATCCTGTCGATGCTTTTTGCTCTGTGATTTTAGACGTGGAACAGCCTTTTTTTTATTTACGGTTAGAAGGAAGCTTTTGTCATATTTGGGAGATAATAAAGATAATGGATCCGTAATAAGCCTAATTTTGAAAATAATTTGCTGTAGGTATAGTAATTTCCTGGTATTTTTATCCATAAAAGATTTTGGTATCTCTATGTTCAAATATAGTAGATAATTTATTAAGAAACCTAATTTTTTAAATAATTCAATGCAAGTATAATAATAATATTCTTGTGTTTCTTGCATAGAAAATTATATTCGTTTCCATGGGAGGAATTTCTCTTGGATGAGATTTTAACGAATTAAGATTTAAGATTAGAATTTTCGATTAAACTCTTTAATTATTAAATTAATTTAAATTAAAGATTAAGATATTCGAGACAATTATTTGTTAAAATTATATAGTGTAACCATTAATAAATCTTTCGAAATGGAGACTTTATACTTGTGTAAAATGATACAATACTTTTTATAGTATAATATAATATAATATTGTAGAACGTGAAAATCCTGTTGTAGAAAAAAACTAAAAATATTGGATCGATGTGCAACTAATTTTCGTATATTTCGTTTTTCTCTTTTTTTTAAATCCTTTCGCTACGAAGGACGCGCATTCACGTCACGATAAAACAGACGCTTGTTTATGAAGGGCGCGCATATGCTGTACACTCTAAACAGCAAGTAAACACGCGCTGTTACACGCCGGAAAGTCAGCGGAAAAACGCGGAACCAAGCTGGCTTCTCGTGTAAATCGCAAAATATAAATGCAGTTGTAAAACGTACAAATTTTACCTCACCGGAACAATGGAATTATCATACTTCCATGAGCAAAACGCGAACAAGCAAATTGAAGAAGAAAAAAATTAAGAATTATTTCCCATTTGATATTATTTATTTAATCTTTTTATATTTCTTCTTGTTGATTCACTGTTTAAATGGTTCATTGTTAATAGTTGAATATTTCTGTGATTTCCAATTTTCATATATTCGAATTTATTTCAAACTTTATCAATATGATCATGCTAATCGAGTCTCATAACAGCGATAACAAAATTTCAAAATATTTGTATAATACTCGTAATATGCGAGTGTTCGAATACTTTTAATAAGCTTGTGTATGTATGATATAGTTGTATTAGCGTACAAAACTTTAACCGGCGCAGTTTAAAGAAATCGTAAGTTGACTGAAAAAGAATTCGAAATGAAATGTTGCGTTAACGCAACGTTATCTCCTAATATCTTAAGCACATTTCCACGCATAAAACAGCCATAAACGGAGAATTCTTTGGTGAAAATCATCTCGACTCGAGATTCTGGGAACGCGGTGCTCGCAAACGAATCGTCTGCGGTTCACAATGCCTTGAAAGAGAGTTGGAGAGAAGCCGATAAACGATTGGCCGCTCGTAATAACTCCTTTAACGAGCCGATAATGCCTCAAGATGAAAAAAATGAATGTTCGTTTGCCGCGCTGGAATATAAGCAACGAACGAGAAGGAAAAGGAAAGAGGGTGCAAAACGAGTAGCACGTTTCTGCAGTCTGGTAATCGAATGATATATCCTACCATTCATGCTAGGAAAGCGTTCGTAGAGAACAGAAGCGCAAGAGTCCACGGGGAAATGGGCCAGAGCTTAATTCCTTTCCCATTGGAATTTATGTGCTGCGCGGAAACAACGCGTTCGAGACAGACGAAAGGTGTAGTAGAGCGTGTTTCAAAAAGTTGTGTCTTTCTCATCAACTAATTGACTTTATTTAATTCTATGATTATAACCCAGACAACATTTTTGTCCATAGACTTCTTTCATTATCTCCATCTTTAGTATCATATTTTACGTATAATCATATTTATGATCCACTAAGAGAAAGCAGTTTTCACGATTATTTATAACTTGAAAAATATGCATTTCTCTCGTCTGTTCCAATTACTAAACTTAAATTTGGCTCACTGTTATCTAACACCTTATAAAAAGACACGAAAAAGCGGTGGTCGTTGAAGATCAGATGCGTTGAAGCACGCGCGTTCGAGTGGACGTTCAGTGGAGCAGCTTGATACGACATCGAGCCTGTTCTTTCTCTTTTTCCACCATCTTTTTTCCTCTACAAGCAAGATCTAAGCCATGGACCGTGGAAAAGTGATGGTTTGCTGGTGTTCCCGCGAGGAATTTTTCTTTGGAAAATGGAAGGGGATCGAAATCAAAGGAGCGCCGGTCCGTGTGAATTCAAGTGCGCGTCTTGGGGGATCTTGAAGGTCTGTGTACGCGTCCGCTCGGTTTCAACGCGGTGAAAGAAAGAAAGCGTGGAGGAAAAAACGTGCCCTGCAGCACGCTCGACTTCCGCTCATCGCCGATTAACGATCCTCGATTAGAATTTACTGACTCGTGAAATGGAACGTTATTACTTTTATACCTCCTTCTTTTCGCACGTTTTGCGCTATCTACGCGCTGTCTTTGTCTTCTGGCCGTTGTTTGATATAAGTAGCGATAAAGTTGAAATAACTGTGTGAATTATTCAATCTTTGTTGAACTTATGAATATGACTCTGTCTTGAAGCAATTACCAAGGGAAAGTATGTTCTTAAAATTCAAAAATACAATATTAAAGTCAAACTATACTAGAGACTTCTTAAAGTTCTAACATGTAACAATCCTAATCAAAATATAAATAACATTCTTTTCCGAAAAAGCAAGAACACTGTAACATTTCTGGCTATCGATCTCTCGTGACTATCGGGAAGCGAATCGCATAAAATAGATAATTCAACATCGATTTCCCTCGATTTTTCGCATGAAACAGTGATTCGAACCTTCGTTTCTTCTTCTTTTATCTTACACTCGTGTGCGCCGCATCGATAAAGCTAATTTTATTTTCCGCGGTGTTTCCTCGCCGCAAAATTCGATGGTTGTTACGCGAAGAAAGAAAAGTAGAAAGATTCGAACTCCCTTTTTTTTTCTCTCTCTATCCGTTCTTTCCACCCTCCAGACTTTCTTTTCCCCGGCAGTTTCGCAGCCTCTCTTCATTCCCGTGGCGCGTAAATTCTAATGGGAAACGAATTAAGCCCTTTTTCCTCCCCTAACCAGGGAACGAGTCACTCCCGAGATCCGTCTCTCGAACCCGTCGAGTTTCCATTTTGTTCGCTGAAAAAACGACCGCCCTTGCCGCCATTCTACACAGTTTAAGGAACGAGAAAGACGAGAATGGAAGAATTGGCGATGAAGAGAGAGAATGAGACGACGCAATTATGTTCACGTGTGCACCCGTTGATGTATACATAAAACGTATGCGGAAACCACGCATAAACCACTTATCAATACGTCAATCATAAACAGCGCATTGAAGTTATACATACTGTTGCTTTTACACAAGTTTTCAAACGGACAACTAAAATTTATTATTTGTTATTAATTTCTCACTAATTTGTACATTTCGCTAATGTTCATATACCGTTGCTAAAAACCAGTTAGTGTTCCAATTCTTACAAGCAAAATTCTTTTTCGCAAAATACACTTTGTATCTTCTACGAAGATATCTTTTCCCTTGCCTTCGGAGATAAAAAATCGAATCAAGTTTTTGTGTTTTTCAAAAACCTTTGCCTGATTTATTCATTTTTCCAATGTGGAGTGTCTTATAAATTGTTTTATAGACCATTGCAATAACACGATATTTCAATTACCTTTCGAAATTTCAAATTCTGTGGGAATTAATCTCAAACAACGCACAACCGAAAGACGTCCTCTGGATCGAGCCAAGAACTGAAAAATCCAACGTGTTTTCCATAGAAACGCGCGTAAACTCCGAGTGACCGAGGCGCAAAGTCCTCTCGACTTCTTTTTCCGATTCGACTTGCCGGCGTTAGAGGAGAAAAATCTTTAAAAATGAAAGGGCGTACTGCCGTCCGTTGCATGGCCATAGAGAAAGAGGGGCAGAAGTGTCGAAAGAGAGAGAGAGAGAGAATGCAGGGCTGTGATGGACGAAAGGATTTTAATTGGAAGCCAGAGGAGGGCAACGATGGTGGTAGCGTTGCCTGGCCAAAGCTCGAGATAGGGTGAGGTGAACCGTGAGGGGAGGGTGCTGGAGGAAGGTTAGAGAGATGGAAGGGATAGTAGAGGCCGCTATGGTGGTTCTTTACCCTCGTTCTTCGCTCCCTTTATCCTCGACTACGTACATTTTCGCGCGCGCGTTCACCGCCTTGAACACGCTGTAATATACGTGTCTCTGTCTCTATATATATTCGTGTTCATGAGTATTGGGACACTTAGGAAGAGTTAAGTAGGCTTCAAATGTTATTAGGAAATTATTGTAACATTTAAGAATTATTATCTCATTTGAAACTTGAATAATATTAGGATCTCATTAAAGACTTTAAGAATGATTATCTTATACGAAATCTTAATATGAAGAATCCACATATTCAATATTGTAATAATAATTATACTAGTAAAATATATAGTATAAAATAATGAGAAATAATACTTATCATTTTCTTGTGGAATCAAGAGTTAGAGTAAATCGGTCAAAGAAGATGGTATTAGACAGCTTAAATAAACGATTGTGATTGAAATATACGAGGATTATGTGAGAATACACGGGTGGCCGATAATTTATGGGCCGGCTGACACCACGACATTTAGTTGTATAATAATATCGCGAACACGGTTGATCGGTTAGTATTCCAAAGTTCTCGTGAAAATTTGCCGGCAGCGCAACGCGCGCTGGCTACTATATCAATTTGCCGTAATTGAATTGCGTTTCGATGAAATATACCAGAGCCGACTAAAGTGGCGCTATCGAGAGCCGCTCGTTCGATTGAAACGGTCACAAAAGGAGAATCATTTTTTACCATCGAAATCGGCCCAACCTACTATGGCCACCAAAACCGAGCTTTGTCGTGCTGAATTATCTAAACATCGAATACCATATGAATCATGATCTAAAGGATTTTTTTTGCGCCGAATGGGATGTAAATTTTTACTATAAAATACATAAATTAAATTTCTTAAAAGACAACAGACAATGCACAGAAATATATAGCATATTGTTTTGTAAAATATATAGACGTTTCAATGTATGTATAAAGTATTGTAGCTCTTGCATCCATAAATTAAATCTTGTTATAATAAAAAAACAACTTACAATGCAGACAGGTACACAATATATTTTCCATAAGATATATATTGTAGTATATGTATAAAATGTCGTAGTTCTCAAGATCATAAATTAAATTTTTCATATTAAAAACCAGCAGACGATGCAAATAGGTCTACAATGTATATCTATATCTTTTAATAAAATATATGGATATTCTGCTATATAAAATCTTGAATGAGCAAAGATCTATGGCTAAATTAAAAACAATTTTTATATGTTACGGGTACGTACGTTAAATGGTTAAATAAATTATCGTCTCATCGCTTTGAACACCGTATCGAACCACCATGACTAACAACTATAAATAGGACTTTGTAATTTCTATTATCTTCCATAACTATCTACGACTATTTTATTCTTCTAGTAAAAAGAGAATATATTATTTTAAATTATGAATTATATGTTAAAGCTATTTTTTTCATATTTCGAGTCACGTCGAAGGAAGGGTATATATTTGAAAATGAACCTTCGAATAACGTGAATAACCTGGCCTGTAAATTTTCGAAGCAACCGATCAAAGTCGATCAAAGTTTCCAACTTCGACACCGAAACTTTCCAGAAAGAGAGAAGGGAAGATGGTGGTGTCTGTAAAAAGACAAGATCGACGTGTCCCGACTGAAAACGTACATCCGGAAGGGCTTCTGACGCAGGATGTGAATTATATCCTGCCTCGTGCCGAGATAATTATATTCTGGTGGATCCAGACAGGCATGAACGCAGACCCTCTATGAAAATATTATCGAAAGAATATTTCTGGTCCTTTTATCAGCCAATACGACGCATGTCAGGCCACTTTTAAAGTGTGTTCGATTTCTAGTATCTAGGATCTGTTTCATTTATCACGAGATTATCTTAATTAACAAATACACATCCACTCTTTCATCTTTCATTATCCACGAAAAAAGAGACAAAGAGCTAAAAAGCCACGGAAAATGCTCTCAATTACATATCATATCACAATTTATAATTGTCACCTTTCATTTTTTGAATAACCTTGCTCTAAAAAAAAAAAAAAATAAGGACAAAAAACAAATCGTAGTATATAATACGCAATTGCGAGTTGCATTCGGTATGCTGTTGGTCCATGATCTCGATCCTATTACACGAATTCGTTTCGGGATCGCGATTCCCATGGTACACGGGAACCCAGACTTACGCGTACACATTTTTTCCCCCATGGCGTACTCGTTTTAGTATTAATTCGTTCCGGTTCGAAAGCTAATCCAGACACGAGGCTAACCCTTGTCCATTTTCCTCCGTTCCACTCCCCAAAATACATCGATTTCGGTCTGGTGATACGTGACCAGGGATCCCAATCGTTTGCTCACTTCTCCCCATCGTACCAACGGTAAACGTTACGCTACCATCTTCCTCCATGTCGCGTTTTACTTCTGAACGATTTAACACTGGCCACGATTTCCTACAAAAATTAATTCCACGCTCTGTAGAGTTTATTCGGAAATTTTATCACGAACGCCCACTCTCGTGATTTTTTTTTTAACCAATAGGGTATACATCGACGAAGGTTTACAATTCCTCTCCCTCTGTTGTACTTTTCGATTTTTGTCGAAAGGTAAATTGGAGCGAAACGTCCACGATTACAGACAATTTCTCGGTCGATGTTGGTAAAGCAGTACGTGTTTCGGGAAAGATTAATTCGATCCTGTAAGCGAGCATATTTTTCAGAATTTGTCCAGATTAAGATTCGAGCAAATCCTGACATTCTTTTGCAGTTGGAGAATTTATGATAACGAGCATTAAGAATTAACGAGCGAAGTCAACCAGCAAGTCGATCAAGCTCATTAATAACAAAACATAAAACAAAAGCCAGAGACATTTGTTATTTGGTCAGACAAATTCGAACATTTAGAAAGCCATAGGAACATCTCCACTTTCCCAAGCCGCAATTACCATAAATCAAACCAGTAATCCCAAGCGTCTCGCCTAACCTACAACACACATAAACCTATTTCTACACGCGACAGCTAATCGTAAGTGCTAACAAGAAAGCAACAGAGAAATCACGACGCTCTTTTTTTCGTTTGCTCTTGATTCCGATCGAAGACGCATGCCACGCGGAACGAACGTAAGCGAAAAAGGAAGAAAAGATTCTTCAGGTATATCTTTGGCGGAGGCTCCCTTCTCTAATAAATTCCATTAGACATGGGCTCTTGCTCGCCCCATATTATGTTACGCGTTTCGACGTGCATTTTCAATGGGCGCACATCCATTACGCGGCCCGGTGCGACAACAACCGTCCTTGCCCCGCTCATTCAACAAAATCCTTTTTTCTCGGGACCACTGGGTCCTCTTTTCCTTTCTAACGTTTTCATCGTCGCGTTTACGGGACCCATGGCGCTGAATCTTTGAAGAAAGAGGACCTAGTAGGTTCAAGCAACCGAGTACAATTCGATTCACCAATAGGACTCAGCTTCTCCCGCAACATGTTTGTCCTGTATTTGTAGTAGCAATGAACTCAAGTAGGTTCAACAATGGATCAACTACGCTCCAAGCTTCTATGTAGTAATTCACAGAAACATTCGGACGTTTACAATAGAAACTTTGTACGAATTATTACGCGTATTATACGAAACTTTCCCAAGTTTCACTAGCATTGTAATAGTACGCGATTGCCGTGATTATATCGAGAAAATTTAAAATTCATTTAAAAATGTATATAAATACAAGATACTTGTTTCAAACACACATTTAGCAAAAAATTAGTACAAGTATAGTCTGGAAACAAATTGCCTATGTCGCACCATGACCTATAAATTATGGAAATTAAGAAGTTAAGAAATAAAGAAGAAATATATACACTTCTACATTCTTCAAAGTAAACTCTTGAAACTTTTGAGACTTACTTGCTGAGTCTTTGTAGGGCTGAGCCCATGGCACTGAATCTGGGAAAAGAGAGGACTTGGTAGGTTCAAGTAACCGAGCATAATTCGATTCACCAATAGGACCCAGATTCTTCGGCAACGTGCTCGGTCTGTATAGCACGAGACTCATCCTGGATTACGGGATAGTGAGGTAGCCTTGGTCGACCTGGCGCTGATTCTTTATGTAGTTGCTGTCCTCGTCGTTGCTCTTTTCGTCCTTTTGACGCGACCCGATCGGCAGAGAAGAAAGGATCGACCGTGTAACGACCGACACAATGACTACTCCCGCCGATCTATTAGGAAGAATAACGACGTGCTGCGAAGAGTCTTCTGCTTCGATGGCTTCTTGCTATTCTTCTTTGCCTCCTGATGCCTGGATGCAAAGTTACTTATGCTGTTATGTCAATGGTGGCTTGTAGATTTTGGAAGTGGATCGAGAGGTATTGTGATGATTCTGTTGAGTTGACGAATACGGTGTGATTAATGCTACTGGTGTTCCCTTTGTTGTGGGATAGGTTGAAGCTGTTCGAATCTTTCCTAATGATATTAAAAATAATAGTTACATGCGTCTTTTAAGAATTTTCAGAAGCCCGGAAATTGTCAAATTTCTTCTATTTCTATTATTCTTTGATAAAACTTCAATACTGTTCGGATTAGAAAATTAACTCGTAGTACATGACATTATATGTGAGAAAAGATTGTCATTACTAACATTTATATTATACGGAAATTTCTCACGACGATATATATATATATATATTTCAAGTGCATTTTACACTTGGAACTTTCATAGGAAATAGATCATTTATTATTAGAAATTATTATTAAAATAGTATTTGAAACTATAAAAATATACTACATATAAATACTATATAAATACGTAAATATACTACAGAAGTACAAGAAAACTACACGGAAGATATTTAACAGTTCCGATTTTGACGATTCTATTTCAATTTCTTGATTTATATCGTACGCATTAAGGACGAAATACCGAATACGAAGGTTGAAACTGTTTAATTCGATCTTTATACATTTTATCGGAATATTAATACACCAACGATACTATTAAAGTTTACTGGGTTAAGATATACAACAATTAATATGACACTAAACGTTACTAATATGACAGTAATTGACACAAAATGATACTTGACAGATCTTAAAATTTACTCGTGCATACTGTATTTGTATCTAAATATATTTTGTACGAAATATAATATTCGCCATTCGGAAGAAAAAGAAAGAAATTGTTGGCCATTGTACCGTAACAAATAAACATATAGAGAATATAATTAAACAATTCTATGTAAGTTCATAAAATTCATTCGTAAACGCGGCAGATAATTCGAGATGAAGCAAGTTTATTTATCGACGCAAAGAGGTTTCCGCAGTGAAACGGAAGAGAACGAAAAAAATTGTAGTCGTATAGAGGTTTTCGAGTTATTCAAGCTTCTATTGTACGTAATATTAGATTACTTGTGGAAGAGTCCATTGGTTCTCATTCTTTCATTTTCCTCGACGTTAGCTTGATGTCATTGCAATTTACATGTCCGAGGCTTCTTTGGTGAACCGATGCATGCTACTGGTAACATAAAATGGCGGGTCGCCCCTCGGGGGAAAATGTCGAAACTGAGAAAGTTCGCTCGTAAAAGGGTCGAGTGCTCTTAGTTGAAGGCGATGGGGCGAAGGGGTGAGGTAGTGCAAACAGAGCACGAATCGAAATTCCCTCACAAATCGTTGGGGATAAAGAAAAAGTGAGAGACGAGCGATTAGTTGCAGATTGGGAAAGTCTTTGTCATTTTACAGAGTGAAGGTCTTTTTCCACTCCATTTTTAGCATAAGATAAGGTAACTACGATTCGACGAACTAGCACTTATTGCTGTCAATATTCTGCAGTTAATTGTACGATAGACTTAAATCATTTCAACATTCATTCTCCTTATTCGCCGGTTTCGATGGTGTCTTCAATAGAAACTGTTTCGACCTGAAGAAGCGAACCTTGTTTGCCAAATGTCGGAACATGGTGTAAACTAGGTACAACGTATTAAAAGCATGATCGAAACTCGAAGAAGCACGCGTGTCACCTAATCATCGCAAAAGTTTAAAATCCGACATTCTCTCGTCTTTTTCATATCTTTTTTCTTGTGCTTCTTCTTTGGTACCTTCTTGCTCATACCCTTCGAGAAGAGCACCCAGTTCTTTATTCGTTCAGGTTTCTCTCTGCTTCCTGTTGCGTACCAGTCGATCAAATGTCAGAAGGACGTTCTTTACAGGCGTAAAAAAGGGCTCGAAAGGATCCAGTTCATTGGCTAATAGAGAACGTAAAAAGAACGCAGCTCGAGTTTCTTCGACGGTCACCCTATCCGGGGAGCTCTGGTCTGTTAGGCGTTTTAGATTGTGCTCGATACAATGAAAGAGAAAGAGAGAGGGAGGAAGGGAGAGAGAGAGAGAGAGAGAGGGAGAGAAGGGGGTGCTTCGAATCTGACCGGGCTTATAATCGACTTAAAGAACCCAGAGACTGCTCCACTTTCCGAGTATCGACTTCGAGGAAATCTAAAAATGAGTTGCGACCCTCTCTATTCGGCTTGCTCGAGAAACTAAATTTATGGAACCGTTGCTCTCGGTACGGGATAACATTCTACATAATGGAATTTCGATTCTTTTTTCCTGAAACTCTTTGAGATGAATGTAGATTTAACGTAGCCTTGTATTCGAAACGCGTCTTTCCAGTCATTTCTGACGCAATTGCATGAATAAGTTAATATAATAATATGATATTATAACAAGCTGAACTGCGGATCTTTGTAGAAATTCATGTTTTCATGAAACGATTAAGGTAATTTGTTTTCTTTTTAAGTATTATAAGCACTTTCTTTCGGATACTTTATACATTTTTATACGAATCTTTAAATCTCTAAACGATTACTGATTTCATATTGAGCTACTTTTTTGTAGTTTCATCAAATTCAAAACTTCCTGTGCTCCTTCGCCTCTGTAAAATCAGACTTACCAATAATTTTCAAAGCCTGTAGCAGGATCGATTTTACACCAAACATTTCGTTCGAACAAGCCACGAATCTGGTATATTGCTTCCTGAAGACCATCGATTGACGCGCAAAAAACGGATTGTTATAGAAATTCTAACAAAGACTTCCGATACATCGGCGACAAAAAAGAAAGGGACGACAACACATCTTCCGTTATTGGTGTGTGCTTTTTGGAAAAGTGAAGAGGAAAAGAGAAAAAAGAGAGAGAGAAGGGGTGACATTGTTATACCTGGCACAGAGCACTATGACAAAGCTGTGAAACTGCCTTCGAAAAATTTTCATTTCGCATCGTTGCGCAGAGGAGAGAGAGTTTTGCAATTCTGGGTCACTCCCCCTAGTCGTTGTAATCCCTGTAGCGGCGGCGAAAGCCTGGCTGTGTGAAACGTGCCTAATCGCGAGATCGGCTCAACCCTTTCGCCTCGATGAAAACCGCCTGGCCACCTGCCCAGGATTACGCTTAGACATTGTTCGAGTACCTGGAAGAAGACCCGGCCCAGTAATCTAAACCACAACGTTATTTTTAAGCGGAATCGAATTGTCCTTTGAACGTGTTTTAATAGCAGTTGTAATAGCGGTTGCGTGGTATATATTGTTTGGAAAATTCAAAAAAAAATTTTTGATATACGGTATAGATACTATTATTTAATAAAACGCTAATTTTATTAGAATACAAAAGAGATCTAGGCATGCGGTAAAATTATTTAAAACTAAAATAAGAAAGAATCCGAAGGTTAGGCAATAAAACACAAAGCTAACATGAAAACAAATCTAAAGCTCCAAAGATAAAAAAGATCTTCTAAAATTTCTGAAATATTTAAGTTATCGAGATATTCACGGGCATAATTAACAAGTATCCCTTCTCGTTTGTTATAGGGTGTTTGTTGGACAATTCGGCGCCGCGGGGCCCGCCCGATGTGCCACCCCGTAACCCTACAATGAGCCGCGTCAACGGAAGATTGCCAGGAAGTCACGCAGCCAGCGATCACGAGCGTGATCCCGACCTTCAGCCGTCCTGCCTCGTACGCACCTCATCAGGCGGCTTCTACAGTATACCAAGTGAGTATTAAGGGTTGCTCAAGGCATTGATTTACGTTCTCAAAGCGAAAAAGAGGCCACGACAAAGACGTGGCAAAGGGGTTTCACTTCCTCGAAACACAAAGTTGTTTACGTATCTCCGCTTGATCAGCTCGATAACTGTTTGAGCTTGTTAAGAAACTGCTGGATGAAATAAGTCAGAGCCGTTCTTTCGATGACGACACGAAAATTATAGTAGATCTGTTGCTAATGTTTCGTACTTGACAAGTTTTGATACACTAAATATTCTATCAGAATTCTTTGTGTCTTTGGTAAATATAAACTATGATTTAAATCGACATTGAATATCGTTTGGGTAAAATTTTATGTATAAAACGTTTTATAAATATTACTCGAATATATGCTTTTGTTTAAACTATTTGATCGAGAGTTTCGAAGATTTCCTAAAAATATTCAAACGTCTTTTTGTGGATTCGAAGTGGTGGATTCTTGGTAATGTTTGCATCGGATCTCTAAATAATCGATCTGTAGATAAACAGAGGTGAACTTTACACCGATCGACATTTTTCCAGGATCTCGAGAGTTTCCCCAGGATGATATCGGTTAAAAGTGTTTGAGAAACAAATATCTAGAGAGTAAGATTGACTGCCTAAGAGACAGTAGATAAGGATTCTGTTTGAGATACGTAGCTTTCGACTTTGCGCCAAGTAAACTCTTATAGCTTTTGCGTTTTTCTGTTTAAACATAGATAGATTCTAACACTGCATTATACATAGCCATAATATACCTTCTTCAAACGTTATAAAGTTACTTAAGGATTTTTCAATCTTCTCTATTTAACGAGAATTTCATTTTCTATTTAACAAAAGGACGAAACTTCCGAGGACGATTTCCGAGGATACAAAAACTAGCCCTAAACTGACACGAAGACTGACCCAAATTCATATTTTCGTCTAATTCGCGTATATAAAAATCCAACGATCAAAAATCTGATAAAAATAAATTTTTGATCGTTAAGACGACACACCATATGTTATCAACAGCAGTAAATGCGTTTGAAATTGAGAACTGGTTCAAACTTTGAGATGATCTTAGAAGAGTAGCGACGATTCGAAAGATTCTTTAAAAGTTTAAGAAAACATCGGTGATTTAAAATTGATTATATAGACTTCAGTCGGTTATCACAGTGACTTGTGAAGTTTACTGAACGAAAGTAAAAGGGAAAAGATTCTTGGAAGAAAAGTGTTTGGAGGAGGTGTGTCCACCGATAACACGGACAATGTTTCATCGAGGGCCGTAATAAGAAGGCTTAGCCAAGGAGAGGGGGAAGTGACTGACGTTTCTGACGAGGGTAGTACACGCTGTAATCAGTGGTAACCAATGATGGGCGGGGGTGCGATAATTTTCAAGACGAAGTTTCCTTCTAGCCGCTATCTTATCGCCCAACCAGGACCCCGAGTAGTGTCTAAAAAATTTATCGCTTTTGTTAAAAATTTATTTTCGTTATTTGTCGAAATATCCAAATGAAAGGCTCTTCGTTTATTCTGGAAGAACAAATAGGACCTATTCCCTAGAAACTTTAAAACAAGTCGTTCTACCTATATAGAATACTTTGAAAAAATTTTAAGAAGTTGATCTGTATAGAATATTCTGAAAAGATGCTGCGAGAAGTGTTGAAAGCTGTAGGAAATCGCTACTCAAATATCTGTCACGTTAATTTTGAATATACTTAACAGAATTAGTAACAGATTCGATATAACCACTGGAAAATGATTCCGAATTTTTAGTTCACAATGTGTACATATAATCAGTCATAAAATCTTCAAAGCTACTAAATCCTTTTCTCTAAAAAAAGAAGAGATTCTTCCTCAGTTCTTGGCTTCAATCAGTAGCCCCAAAATTTTCCACATTTTCGCAATAATTTTCCATCTGTGTCGGAGCTGATGACCGAAAAACTACCCTAAGAGGCGCTTAAAACGATTTTCTCTCAGAACCAGCAGCTAGGTAATCGAAATTTACCAGAGACGCACAGCCATGAAATGACGTGCCTCAATGTCCCAACAGTTGAGTGCATTCGACAGAGGAAAAGCATACCGTGAACAGGCTTTTCGAGACGCTTTAACAGCAATCTACACCAACTACAGGGAAAACATAAACGAAAACCGAGCTTTATGATGTTTTGAACAACACAATAAGACGCGTTCCTTCCTTGTTCGGTTACTAACTAAGGACTCTAAATATTCTACGGTTCAGACGACCCAGGCGCCAAAAATGATTCTCTAGCGAAACCTCGGAACACTTGAAAGCTTTACGGCGTTTCAAAAACGTGAGATGCGGCTCGAACGGTGATTTATGATCTCTCGACTTATTGACCCTCGGTTATGACACTGGCTGACGCTTATGACCTTCCACAGAATACTTTAGGCTCCACCTAAGGTCGATCCTTGGTCTTTCACTTTTTTCCTCTCCGGTCTGGTCATCGACACAGCCACCAATCTTTTCTAGGCTTTTGTCCCTTTCGCCGCTGTCGATAATGCACTTCTCGGCTTCGTCGAATCCGTCATCCGAGTGTTTGCGAAATTCTATGGTCATTCATCTTTCCTAACGGTTAGGCGAATCATGGTTGTGGACATTGAGATTGTATCGCTGTTGGAAGAAATACGTGTATTTTCATGTTCCTTGCTATTTTTATACCACAGATACAATTTTTTGTAGGTACTTTATTCTTTGATGCTTTAACCAATACGACTTCTTCCTTTATTTTTACAACTCTATTTACATAATATTGTAATGAAAAAAAGTCTCTCTTACATCCCCTATAAATAACATAATCTCATAAAATTATCTTGAAAAGTAATCAAACAACAAAATCCTTGCCTCACGAATGCTTTTTTATAGAAACGTGTAAAAGTACCGCATTGAAGTACTCTTGGAAACCCTTCGTTTTATTCTTACGTTAGAATTCGTTGCTCCACCCTTCACTCGTTACATATACCTGGTGAGCAGGAAATCGAAGCGTGGGAAGACGAAGGTCCGCAAAAGTAGACCCCAAGCCGCTAATTGCAGGTGTTGCCGGTCGTTCGGCCCCAAAATTCGATGATTATGGCATTTAGGCAGATATCCGTGATTATGGGGATTCTTGACTGCCTCTTTGCCCATTCGTTTTGCTTCTTTATACGTAATTATCCGCCGCACGAGACGACGCCTAATGCCAGGAACCGTAGAAAAAGGGATATGTCTACGATTAGCGTGTCAGAATTGCCTTAATCACTCACCAGACCAACGTGATTTACTTTCACGCATTGGAAATACCTGTCAATGTATAACATGTTGGTGACTATGTTTTATCGACTAAGGTTTTTATTGGTTATTGAGGTTACATCTAGAAAATATCTCTATGTAGATTCTTTTAAGGATTAAATTTTAATTTATATGTGATTTTAATCTGATGGATTATTTAACAAAGTTGTATTTTAATTATAATTATACAATTTATATTATGAGGAACTAAGGCAAAGGGTTTTAAAAAACTGTAGTGCTCTTGCAAAGTTTTCGAATATTGGTTAATTAATTTTTCTCAAGTTCCAGTAAATTTTTTAGTAACGTTAAATAAGCAAGTGCATTAGCATATATTGACAAAGTAATGCTTGTAGCTACTGAATTTACTTAATTTCAGTAACATCAAGCTAGTAAGAGTTAAAAGAAAAGGATAACAAATTTAAACACGAGTGCGTTCACTCGCCAAGTAACATTACAGAATGTTAAATTTATTCAAAAGTGGCTTATGGGGAGTATTTTTATTTCATAACAATAACCAAAGATATCCAATAATACGTGACAGTTTAAATAGAAATATTTCATCCAATTAAATGCAAATTCTATAATTAAAAAAAGATAACCCATAGGTAACATAAATCGAATATTTATTTTTTATTCATCACAGTTAAATGGACACTCGGAATAACCAAAACCTCTATTCTTTCAGACCATTAAATCAAGTTGGGTAAAGCTTTATTTTACTAGTACATTTACAATATTAATTGGACATTTATGTTCTACAAAAATTAGACAAGCAGTTTACTAATATCAGAAATTCTACAATAAATAAATAAACAAACCATCGTGTATTTAAAGATTTTATTAAAGATTAATAAATCGTTTATTAAAGATTAAATGGTGGAAATTTGGAAGAAACCTAATCCAAAGTTAATATGTACCAATATTTACTAATCATTCACCTAAACAGAGCTTCAAATCCTAAATCCTCTCATAATAGGTCACAACCTCACAGGTAGACCATTTCAACATGAAATCAAAGCCTTTGCAATGGTACTTGATGAATGGCCACCACTGACAGGTTAATTGTAGCCTTTTTACCTGTTCGACATATTTATTATACACATTTCTAATTACTCGAGGTACACTTAATTAGAGTGGACACCGCGTATGGGCGGAGCTGACGGAAAAAATGAATTAAACAAACCTTCGCGTCTTCTTTCTTTCTTTTTTACTCGTTATACGACCAGGTAAAGCAGGATTATTCATTATTATTTAAATATCAATCTGCATTAAAGACTAATGGTGCCCCATGATGTACTACAAGTTTGATTATCCGGTGCAAAGTTCAAGATTAAATTTTAAGATATTTTGAAGCTTAGGTGACTCGAATAACCCTATCCTGAAATATGGCGGATAGAGGTTCGCGCATTTTGCGATGCCAGACGCGGAGACCTTTTCTTTACACCGTGTTCCACCGATACAACCCGAAGACGAAGGAAAAAGAGGAAGAAGTGAGACGGTGAACGAGGCCCCGTGTTGAATCGATAAGTACATGATTCATCGTGGTTTCGGTTTGAATTTCAAGCGGCCAGACCACAAGGTGCATAAGGAAAACTGAACACCTTGGAAACACCACAAGATCGTCCCCGTGTAAACGATGGTGGTTTTTCTAGCAGGCCACTCATCGATCCCTCGGACTTTCCTTCGAACCGGATAATTGAAAACGGCGTTGTATAATGAATACTGATATAGACGGAATCATTGTCCTTAAGTATTTTCATTTTCTTCTCACGTTTCATCGTATGCATCGGGTGAATGCGATTGTTTAAAGTGGAGTTGGACGATCATAATTTATACGTTGGTGAAACAAAGTTGTGTACTCATATGTTGCATACTTACATACTCAGTTGTTCACTTAATAATATTGAGCCATCAACGTATTAATGTGAACGATAAATAATAACTATTTAACTAAACTGGTTAATTAGTGTAATACGTTATTATTATTCCTTTTTAGTAGATTATTCTTCTATATTGAACTCACTCAGCGAAAGTATCTTACTGAAAATGTGCAAATTAGAAAAATTAAGTCTGTTATATCTCTCTTTACATTTCTTTTATACAAATATGAAACAAATTATAAATTACTTTCAAAATAAAAATAAATAATATAAGAAGAACTATATAATAAAACAGTTACATTAAAAAAATTATTTATATAATAGAATACGCTTTCCTTTTTTATATAAAAACTTCGAAATAAGTAATTACTATTTATAGTAATATCGCTTCCAACTTTCTAACTAAACTCGATCTACGTCTGTCAACTACGATATCTTCGAACAGAGCGTTAAACAATTGATAGAACACGATGCAGTGCACATTGTCGGAATTTAATGGAATTAGATCGGTGACTTTTGGATTGCTGCCTCGATTGCCCGACATGTACACCAATGAATTATTTCGTACAGAAAGGACAACAGAGGACAACAGCATGATACTGTATAGAAAGAATCGCGAAGATATTACACGAACGAAGAAAAACTGAGAGAGAGAGAGAGAGAGAGAAAGAGAGCGGGAGAGGGAGAGACTGAATAAAAGTTGGGTTAGGTAAAAACTAGGGCAACATTTCCCACGAGAAATTTCGTCGATCTGCAACGTAACAAATTGTCTCTATCGTTCTGTTCTCTCTTTTCACAGAGATACCGAAGAATGAGTACAACAACAAGAATCAGTCCACGGGGAATAGTCCAATAAAAGTCGAGCTACAGAACAACATGGACAGGTAAGCCTATCTCATTCTCTACCATACGATTCTATTCTATATAAATAGGCTTCTGTATTTTTCGTTTTTGCTCCTGTAGAAAGATGTGATGCCTGAACAGCAGACAGCCGCAATTTTTAAATTTTGCTCGCCCCTAATAATTAAATGTCTGAATTTATTGGAAACTTCTGTATCAGATCCTATCATACTAATTTCATTTGGATCTACAATTACATTAAAATATCACGATTTATTAAGTAACAAGTGTATATTTAGAATCAAATGACAATCGATGTTCCAACGAAATAATTTGCTTGAAATAGACAATTTATTATTCGAAAATTTACAAGCTTTTTTTAAGTCTTGCACGACTTTCGAACCTTCGTTGTTGGAAAGTTAAAAGGAAGAAGAATAAAAAACGAAAAAGGGAGGCAATAGGTCGTGGAAATTTCGAAAAACGAACGGTGCTAGATCGGAACGAATGAACCGTGGCGAACAATCGCTTCTTCGTGTTCTCTTCTTGAACAACGGAGAACGTACTCAAGGGAGATCTCGTGAATCATCTATTCAGATGGTGTCGTACAATGAGTCAATGTTTGAAGCTGAAGTGTCATCCCATCGGAGAATGGTTTTTGTGCACGTGACACCATGTTACCGTGAAAAATCGTGCGCTTTGGGACCACGAAGCTTTATAGATCCTCGAGTTTTACTAAAACATACTTGAAATTTACTAAACCGTCGTAAACTAGACGTTATAGGGATTCTGGTTTCGTGGAAATGTTCTTATTGTATTACATTGTGCAATTGTTGTGATAATATATTGGAAGAGGACAAATATTCGTCGAATTTTTATTTATTGGCAAAGCTTAATCTTACGATACGAACATAATACGATATTTTTTCTTTAGGAAATATTTTAATTTATCCTGGAAGACGATAATAAATTTTTTAAGATAGTTTGTGGCTTTGGTAGAGCTACAAAATGTGATACGTGCAATTATCAGTAAAGTCATGAATGAATATCCATCGATCGTATTAATGAAACATCACCTTGTATAAAAAAAGGTATCAAGTCACGAAGTAAGCTCTTCATAGAAATTCAGTAGAAAGGAAACAACGTTTTTTAAATTTCTTTGCTTTTCAAATGTTAAAGCATGAACAACCTCAAACGAAAATACACGAAAAAGAAAGAAACATATATACTTCGCACAAAGGATTTCTGAACTCCAGATTTAAAACAGAAAAAATCCAAACTTCCGTTCAAAGTTTCTAAATTTTTCTCGACTCATGCAACCCAGACTTAATTCGTACTCTAAATATTTAGACGCAAGAATCAACTTGATCGGTCATTTAAAAAGAAAAAGAGGGGAGGAGAAGAAAAAATATAAAGAAAGAGAGAATTCGCGCGATTTTCGATTGCACACAGGGTTATAAAGTGAAAGAAGGGGAAAGATCTGCGCGAATAAGACGACGAGGACGATGCGTCTGGCTTTCGTTTTCCATTATCGCGTGATGCAACGAAAGCAAACAGGCAGCCTCTCGCTGCTCGGAAACCCGGCCCGTCCCGTTTAAATATTTTTGTTAGACGTTTCTGAGTTACTTGGAAACGCGCGCTTCCACGTTCAGCATAAACATACTCCAGGAGCCCTGGGTTGATGCTTTTGCGCGAGAGCACGTGACGAGTACAAATATATTTGCCGCGTATCAAACGACGTGAACCGGCGTTCCGCTTCCTTTGAAATCAACGTTCGGAGACAGCGTCGAATCATACGGGCCGTGCTACCACTTTACGACTCCGCTCCGGATATACGTATCTTACATCTTCTTTTAATCATCAAAACTCAAGACAAATTCTGCAATTTTGTAGGAGAGTCGGTATCGTGACTTTTTTTTTCATTAAAACAAGAAGAAATTCTTTAATTTTGGAAGAAAGTTAGCAATATGATGGTGTAATTTAGATGAATTATATAATTTTTAAATTGACTAAAGTTTGGTAACTTGACTAAGAAAAGACACGAAGATCCGATAAAGAATATGAAAAGAGCTCAAAGCTGTTTCAAGAATATGACGAGTCTATTCTTGATGAATTGATTTCTCAAGTTTGATGTCACTAAATTTATAAAACTCCTAAATACATATCGAAGAATTGGATCGAAAATGACTCGATGAATACGTATATTATTTAAATAAATCGTCGCTTTTTGTCTCTTCAAATGAAAGACAGTTCCATGACCTACTGTTTTCCTGCTATTACAATATTCGAAATCTGTCTAACATAGTAAAATTTCCTGATGAGAGTAAATAATCTTTGATGTATAAAGCGGAAGTAAAATGAGATCAATTTGTTGATTTCAGGGTACCTTTACCGTATGGCCACGCGCCCTCAATGATCCCAATGAGGAGACAAAGCATTCGCTGCCATTTTGTCAAAGGGGTCGACTGGTGCAGCTGGAAATTAATTGCAATGATACTGCTTATGGTCTCGCTGTGTATAACGGCGGCACTATGCTACGTAATAGGTAAGTCGTCGTCTAATTTATATTTAATCTTTGTACATCTAGATTAAATAAATAAATGTTTATACCATCGTTCAATGAAATAATAATTCGTTAATAAGTAATAATTAATTGATTTTACTTGTTAGTTTTCATTGTTAAATACACGGTAATTTCATAAATAAATAAATCTTCTGAATCATTAACGATTTAATTTACTATCAAATTTGTTTTTACATGAATCGAAGATTAGTGGAAATATTTATAGCGACTAAATATCAGAAAACCAAATAAATATAGAATAATTTCATAAATAAATAAATTAATTAATCTTCTAAATCACCGATGATTTGAATCGATATCAACTTAGCTTTTAGATTCTTAGATCTTTTGTGCTAAAGGTTGAACGAACTAGATAGAAATATTTATAGCGAATAAATTTTTAAGAAATTAAATGAAGTACCTCTATATTCTGTAATATTTAAGTGAAATAGTATTGGTTTACGAGTCACCAAATATTATGGGCAATATCGGATTGTTTTACATATTCGCTGTGTTTTATCAGTGAGATTCATAACATGAATCCTGCTTTAAATAAATGATGACGAAGTCTACCTAAGATCACCGAAATTATCTATATTATTGTTCTATAAATACATTTACATTAAAACTAAAGCTTTACTCATTTACATCACGATACAAATACAATTACAAATTTGCATCACGATATACCTATGTCGGTAGTTACGAGTACCTCGTACGATCTATTTTCTGACTGCAAAAAGAAGTATTTTAAGACTTTATTCAAAATTTCTATTCTCTTCATCTCGTCACATTGAAAAATATCAAAGATCTTAACAAAACCACCGTTAAAATTTCAGTTTCCAGCATAGTGAACCGGTCGTACCAAAGCACGAAAGCCTGCGCAGTTCTGGTTGGCGAGAACTCGGATACAAAACCCCTGTCCTCGGACGGGAACAAGACCTCTTCTTCAGCAACCGCATCCTCGTCGCAGTCGAGCGGACGAACACGGCAACAAGCATCCTCAGGAGGTAGTATTAACCCATCGGCTAGCATGTTAGAGCACGCGTACACCCGTAAACGTAGGGACACGTTTAACCAGCATGCGTTGCACCAAACTGTCGCATCCCGCGAACGTGAACAGCTCTCGTCGACCGTGACAAACGAACCAACGTCACAGTTCAACGAGGATCGTCCTGGTATGGTTAATGTGCATGAAACGGAGCATGCGGACGATCAAAAATCTTCTTCGTCGTTGCCTTTGTCATCAACGAGTCCATTGGGATCGTTGCTTCGTGCGAATGTCTCTGACTCTTCGATTATTACTAATAATTACACCACTGCCGCTACATCCTCCTCTGTTCACCCTGCTGCTAGTGACTCTTTCGTTTCACTTAACGACCAACCTCCAGAGAGTCAAATCAACAACGATTTCACGCAGTCTGAGTCGGATAATTTAGATTCGATTGTTGTCACTACAGAATCGATCATTGAGAATCGGGCTACAACAGATTCGATCACCGAATTTAGCGAGTTTGGTGAGTCGAGTGGAGACAATGGTAACGCTCAGACTAGTGAAACTTTCGTCCCTAGGGCGTCCAGTTTTGGAACGTTCTCGGTAGACATAGAATCGAACGAGTTTAACGTCGAATCGATCACCGTGAAACATTCGTTCAACGAGGGTAGTATTGGTAGTAGTGTTGTAGAAGTTGCACAGAAAGATTTAGGATTAAATGTAGAGAATAGTAGACAGTTACTAGAAAACGATAGAGAACGTAATAAAGAACCGTTTGAAAAGAATAAACACACAAATAATATGTCTTTGTCCGCGGATTTCAAATATGACGAATCCAGTGTGAATCTTACTAAAGTAGAGTTACACAAAAATGGTACAGAAGGCGATAGAAAATTATTAGAAAATAATAAATACATAAATGACACTACTTCGCCCACGCATGTCAAAACTGACGAGATCATCGCGAATCTCACTGACATGAAATCGATAGAGAACGATAGAAAGTTACTAGAAAACCATATATCTACAAATAACACGACTTTCTTTGCGGATGTCACTGAGTATGATATGAATGTCACCGATTCGTTAACCGTAAGTACAACAAGTTCAACAAAGAATGATTTCGAAGCAAATATTGTGCCAGCGCTGGTAGTAGAGCACGTAGATGTCGTTAGTTCGTTAAGCACCCCGAAGGACGAGAAAGACGGTAAGAATCTGGAAACTGAAAGTACTGCTCGGAGCGGACCACAGGATCGCAGGAACGCGAGTTCTTCCGATGATTTTTCGGATGTTGTGAAGGAAACACGAGAACTCTCCCGAGAAGATTCTTCGTCCGAGTCTGAAACTTTGCCCAGTCATGTGAACAGTCCTGAGAAATCCGAAGAATTCCAGAGAGACTATCCTGTTTATAATTACGGGCAAGACGAGGTGGAAATTGTCAAATTAAATCATGAAATAGCTGAAGATCATACCGCAACGAAGGACAAGAAGCTGGACCGTTTTTTGGAGAATGAACTGAAGACCAACAATGTTCCTCAGAAATCAAATTTGGTGCACCAAACTGGTGATCTGAGGGTTATCACTAGAGAAGAGAGTAACGAGGAGTTCTTGAGAGAGTTTGAGAAAATGTTTCACGAAAAATCTGCAGAGGTTGACGCTATAAACGAAGATTCATATAAAAAAGTGCACGGTAATTTTAATAACATGCAATCTACAACTAAATCTAAGTCCGATTCACTACCGCCGCGGAGAATGTATCACGAAAAATCTTCAGAAACCGGTTCTATACACGACGATTCGCTGAAAAAGACACACGATGCTTCTAACAATATTCAAGCTCCGATCAAACCTAACTCTGAATCGTCACTACCATTGACACAGCAAGTGAAAATCATCGAAGTACCAGTCGATGGTCTTCATCGATCTTCATCAGGTTCACCAAGTTCATCGAGCTCTTCATCCTCATCCTCATCATCGCATCGGGTGCTTGTGAACATCACTATAGCTTCTGGAGACTCGGCTTCCTCGAAACCGCTTTACGTGCTGTCTGTCTCTGTCCCAACCAATGGTGACGATGTCAATGACAAACAAGCCACTAAAGTAAACGTGGACGAGGTTAAAGTTCACGAGACACCTGTGGAAAGTGCTTCGAGCATGGCAAAGAACTCTGTCGCGAATTCTGAAGACAATCGATTGCCTCCGCCGCCTCAGCCACCATCTTCTCCACCGCCACCAATTTGGGCTGGTGGCGAGTGCGAGTGCTCATGTCCATGTATGGGCTCATCCTCTGACGAGTGGGATCCATTTTCAGCCATAGATGATACCCTGAACTTCGAGGATCAACCACATAATTTGAATCTTTCGATGGATGAAATAGATGAGCGTCAAGAGTCTGCAGTGTTTGATGGGGTCACACTGAAACAGATGGACTCTAAGGACGGAAAGGAAACTTCTGTAAGTTTGGAGAAGGAGCCTGTAAAAGAAGGAACGAGTACGAGCTATGAGAATGATTATGAATCGACGACTGAGGAGAGTACTGGGACTGTTGACTGGACTACTACTCCGAGTTATGAGGATGAGTCGAGCAGTGTAGGCTTATCGTGTTCTGGGACAACTCCATTACCCCCAGAACCCACTATACTGATCCTGGAAGGTGAGGCCCCGTTTATGGTTGTTTTCAAACGTTTGCCTCTTAATTCTTATCTTTTTATTATATCTTTGTTTAGTAGTTTGATTTATGAATTTTGCTGTAATATATTATGCTTATTTTATTCTTTTTAATTAGGCTCTTTCTAAACTGCCTTTATCCTGCCGATGCAAGCTTTTCTTTGAGGTTTGGATAGTGTGATATACACGTAGATTCTTGATATAGTCGTTTCTATTAGATCGTGGATGTTTATCTATATAGATTTGTGTTTTGGGGAATAAAATTAAAGAAATGGAACTGAACGAGAAATTTGTACTTGGGATATTTCATATGAAAATCTCATGGCAGAAAAACAAGTCATATCTCTTGTTTTTTTATAGGAAATATGGCTCATATTACATCATATACCGTATCACATATAGTTCCATGTTACTATTCCTTCTTTTGATTCCGGAATTAAGAATTATGTATTTTTGTATATTATGTAAATTTTTATATTGTGAACTTTTGCAGCTTGAAATTTCCCATAAATGGATAAATATCCATGGTCTACTTATCACGCTCGAAGTTCGTTTGCCTGTAGAACGTTCGGTGTGTTTAGATGTTCACTAGTGGTTAGAGAAGTTTGTGTAATATTGTAATATGGTGTTGGTACATCACGGCGTTTACGCAGCTATGTAACCGAGCTATTTTCTAATCAGCTCTTGCACGAGATTCTTGAAATAAGGAGAAAGAAAAACGATGTTGATAATAGTGTTACGCCAGAAGAACGTGATGAGAATTCGTTCAAGGAACCTAAGAACCAATTTTATTTTTAGTATCTTTTTCTTTTCTATCTGTCTTTCTTCCTTTTTGTTTAAATATTGAAACGGAAGTTGAGTGGTTCTTCCGAAGATCGAAGACAATCGAACGAAAAAGATTAAAATTTATGAATTGCAAATTAACATTTAATCCTTAGATCATTTAAGAATCAATTTTGCTTTTAGAATCTTCTTGCTGTTTCTTTATTGTATAATAATATTGAAGTCCAGGTTAATTGGTTCTTATAAAGATAATTAAAAGAATGACAGCGGTGAGAATTTGTGAATCGTAAATAGAAGTTTTATAGTTAGAAGTTAGTCGAAGCGAAATGAAATCACGAAATTCGCTGATGCGCAAGCCTAGCTAAGTATAAAGCCACGCAATTTTTATAAACCTTTTATGCTTTATAATTAAACAACGACAATCTGTTTTCTTACGGAGAATATCTTTCTTTTCTACATTAGAAAGAATAATTCACCTAGTAACCAATCTTCGTTGCTTAGCGATTGATATTTTCTTTGCCTTTATTTTTAAAAGCTCTGAAAAGGAATAAATACTTCACTTATCAATGCTCCAGTTTCTAAAATTGTCATAGTCAATATACTCTTAAAGAGACGATTTATTCGATCAAAATATCAAAAAATAGTAAAAAACGAGTCATCCGAAAGAAAACTGATTTCATACAAAAGCGAAAGGATGGTAGTGACTTTTCATCTCGCGTTCTCCAGGTGCAAGAACTTTCCCCGCCAGGTCCTTTCCACCTGACGGAACGACTTTCGCCCAAGTGGGTCTCGGACAGAAACTCAGCAAAGAGATTCCACCATACAGCTACTGGAACATGCAATTCTACCAGTCGGAAGCCGCGTACGTGCGATTCGACTATAATATTCCTCGTGGAGCCAGTATCGGCGTCTACGCAAGAAGAAACGCTCTTCCTACGCACACGCAGTACGATCTTCTGGAAGTACTGAGTGGTTTCAAGGCCAGAACCACACGGGCGTCCCATGTTAGTGTTATTGTATGTGCCACTGCCCCATTTTTCTTTTTTTTTTTCTAGAATAGAATCATAGAAAGGGTCATTGACACGTTACGTGCCGTGAATTTTAAGTTCGGACGATTCGTATTGAGTGAGATGTGGTAGTTTTGTGGTTTGAAATACTTGAAAAAGTAGTGATTTATTTTTTATATTCTTGAAGAATGTTCGGTGATATAAAAATGAAGCAAATTAGTTTCTTCATTTCAAATTTATAATAGAATGCTTGTATTTAGTCGGTGCATTTGAAGACAACTACCGCACTTAACGTGTTGAATTTAATAAGATCAAATTATCGCTTCATTCTAACGAAATCTTTAAAAACAGTTAATTTCTATTATTTTTTTTTCTCTTAATTGTAACAGGAGAGAAGATCAAATATTCTGGGTTCTCAGAGATTTTTTTTTTTTATTTTTTTCCCTCGGAAGCACTTCTTGGGAAGTGTTTCATCTGTAGTAAAAGAATAGCTAGAAAAATCGATAAGAAATTACTAAAGTTTCCTGGTTTCTCGTCTAGCCATCGATCAAGAAGGAAGTGACGCACTATATGGAGCCTGGTCATTGGTTCCTTTCATTGTACAACGACGATGGTGATCCTCAGGAAGTGTCGTTTATAGCTATGATCGCGGAAGACATGACGCACAATTGTCCGAATGGCTGTAGTGGAAAGGGTGAATGTCTGCTGGGTCACTGCCAATGTAATCCTGGTTTCGGTGGCGAAGATTGCAGCGAGAGCGTTTGTCCTGTTCTCTGTAGTCAACGTGGTAAGTGAACATTTATTTAATATTAGTTTCAAAAAGCAAAATAAATAATATCAAGGAGAAACATTTTAGAAATATCTATAACTTGAGAATATCCCGAATTTAAACCTTGAAATCAGAGTTCCTACTGATCAGGTTGTCCGAAAAGTGTCTTTCTTTTACTTTCTTTTACGTTTTTTACAACGATGCATCTTTATAAAAACATGAAACTTAATCTGTCAAACATTGTGATCTTTATCTTGATAGAACAAAATGGATCATACGTAATTCGATAAAATAATATAAAACAGAAAACGTTGTGCGTCTATTATTTCCTCATAAAACGAAAGAAACTTTTCGGACGACCTAATGCTTATGAACGTACTTACATCTAACTATCGTATATCTAACATTCTCTATTCAAAATTTCTAGCGAAACACGTGTCAATCGTTGCAATGTCTCATGGTTATGATACAATTCTATCTAACCAGAACCTCGAGGTTCAATAAATTCCTGGCTTCGCCTTCGATTAAGCTTCACCGTACAATCTAACATTGCAAGAAAACAATTTCTTATGTTTCCGTTTTAACATCGTTTTATTTCTCTGGGCTACAGGCGAGTACATAAACGGAGAGTGCCAATGCAACCCTGGCTGGAAGGGCAAGGAATGTTCCCTGCGACACGACGAATGCGAAGTGCCTGATTGTAACGGACACGGCCATTGCACCAATGGAAAGTGCAATTGCGTACGTGGCTACAAAGGAAAGTATTGCGAGGAAGTGGACTGCCCACATCCGACTTGCTCTGGCCATGGTTTCTGCGCGGAGGGCACCTGCATCTGTAAGAAGGGATGGAAAGGAGCAGATTGTAGCCAGATGGACAAAGAAGCGTTACAGTGTTTGCCCGATTGCAGCGGACATGGAAATTTCGATCTTGAGACGCAGACTTGTCTATGTGAGCCTATGTGGTCTGGAGACGACTGCTCGAAAGGTAAGAGATATTATATTAACAGTAATCATGTATTGTATATATATTGTATATATTGCAGTAGAATCTTCTTTACATAGACAAGTTAATGGTCAGATTTATATATACGAATACATAGCTGAGCTATATATTCTGTCAAAATGTCCTGTTAATTCATAATATAGATTATAAATAAATATTCCTCTATTGAAATATTCGAAGTTCTCCGTGTTCTTATATAGGATTCGATATTAAGATCGTACATGAATAATGCTGAAACTTGAATAATATCATTGGTGATCGTGTTTAAATTAGTAATATGCATTTCAAATTCATTGGTCTTATCGGGAAATGAATTTCTAATTTGATCTAAATGACGATCGATAAACAGCAATGGTAGTGGTTGGTATGTAATCTGATGTAGATTATATTAATGTAGATTGTCTTAATGACGTTTTAAATTATTAATTCTAGCTCTTCAAAAGAATGTCTTTCTAAATTGTGTCGTAACTTGAAATGTTCTTCATATAATATGTATGAAAGTTCGTTTCAATTAATCGATTCTTATGATTCCAGGTGTGACATCGATGAAATTCTCTATTTTATATCCATTTCGTTCGTTCTTCCGGTTTTTTTACTCCTTTGCTAATTGTGATCATTGATCCAATTGCCCATTAGTGTTAACTAATTCCACCTTTTACAAAATCATAAAAGGTTTTCTCCCAGCTTCTGTGTTGCTTAGTGCCTACGCTAACTAGTGTTTCTCAAAGATATTCGCAAAATTTTGAAAAATTATATTAATTGTGGTTTCTGTTACTCAAACTAATGATTCGTAATTGTTACAAAAATAGATGTAGTGACAACCAGACTGCGGACTTTTATGCACTTATGCGAAATTTAAAGATGCAAAAATATATAAAATATTCAAAATAGAGTAACAAATTTTTGATAAGTAACAAATAGGAAATTTCGAAGAGCTAGAGAGTCCAAAGTAGAGAATTTCCAATAGTTAAAACAGATCTCTGTTTAAGTTCCATCTCTTCGCTCTGCAAAAATACAAATCTGCATACAATCCGCAGTTATCTAAGGACAACTCCTACAAATCCCTCTATTTATATAATAACAATATATTCCATAATTTTCAGAATTATGCGATTTGGATTGCGGTCCCCACGGGCATTGCGTTGACAATGCTTGCGACTGTTTGCCCGGATGGTCCGGCGAATTGTGCAATCTAAAGCAATGCGATCCTCGATGCAACGAACATGGCCAATGTAAAAACGGGACCTGTTTGTGCGTGACTGGTTGGAATGGAAAACACTGCACCATGGAAGGTTGCCCGAATTCCTGCTCTGGACACGGACAGTGTAGAGTCGGCAACGATGGTCAATGGGAATGCAGGTGTTACGATGGCTGGGATGGCAAGGACTGCAACGTGCTTCTTGAACAGAACTGCAATGACGGAAGAGACAATGACAAAGGTACAAAACGAGGAGTAAATTATTATTTATAATTCGACAAATTAGATTATAAATGTTGCTATTTAGATCATTAGATATATATGTGAAGAAAATTAAATTGAAATTCTAGTTCAACACTACAATAATTAAACACTATCGCATATTTAAAAATATAAAATATATAATATATTAAATATATATAAAAAAATTATTATTGGAATGATATGATAAAAATGCAGTGGATGTGATCCTCTAATTACTTTAAGTAGGGTGCTTTATTTTATCCATGAATGGTTCTAGAGATAGAAATATGTTTGAGTATGTTTGAAAGTATTCTATTGACACACCAAATCAAGAAACGTGTAATTGTTTCTTAGGAACTTGTTACTGTATTTTGAAAAATAAATAGTAAAGTTAGTATTAGAATAGTGAAATTAACGAAGTTGTAAGATCTATGGACAAGGTTCTACCTTCGTGTTTTCGCGTTTCATTTTCATATTACTTCGAGCTCTAAATCATGGGTGTGGCTTATGCCAGCCATTTAGAGCCATTAGTCTCCGATATAAAGAACCCATTACTATACTCTATAACAAAAGAACGAACACAAGACGTTATACAAACGCATCTAATTTAACAAATGCGATGTGATATGTAGACTGTCGATTTCTATGCGTTTCTAGGAAATTCTAAAGTGATAATATGCAGAAAATGTGGATAATATGCAAAAATATGAAAAAGTACTTGTTACAATTTTAATGAATGAAACAAATGTTTATGCACATAGGTATATTTCCTTAGGTGTCGTAGATTATATCTTAATAGAAACATGAAATTGCATCAAAATTTGCTGTCTAGTGACACGATTATACGTCGAATGCGCCTAGCACCGATCATCTTTTCTAATTGCACGATAACGTACATACTTTCCAGACGGTCTCATCGATTGCGCGGATCCGGAATGTTGCTCGAATCATATATGTCGTAGCAGCCAACTTTGCGTGTCAGCACCGAAGCCGATCGATATACTTCTGCGAAAGCAGCCGCCGGCCATCACCGCTTCCTTCTTCGAGAGGATGAAATTTTTAATCGACGAAGGCAGTCTTCAAAATTACGCGCGTCAAGAAACCTTCAACGAGAGGTGAGTTTGTTCAGCACGATCACGTATTACGATTCTCCTTCGTCCAACGCGTCTCGTTACTTTAGAGAATCATTCTAACTGCAATAATAGGAATAATAACAGAATTATTATATAATAACACACACGCGTTATATTATTATTGTATATACTCGTGAGAAACGAATATATTCGTCATACATTATAATACTTGAACGTGTCCGTCCCGTTGGTCCGTCCCAACTTTGATGTTACGTGCAATTCCTTTCTTTTTTTCTTACGTGTGTTCGATTAGACACTTGGAACAAATACAGTGAAACTCGGTAGCCACGACATATTATATATATATGATACGTAATGTCTTTTACTAATGACGTATACGTCTGAGAAGAACGCGTGTCTTGCGAGACGGCTAGAGTTTATCGAGGATTTAAGGAGATTCAGATAACTGACTACTGCTACTGACGCACATGCTGCGTCGTTTCGATTATCTGACAATAATACGAAGACTACAGAGAAAGAACGTAACAAGTCACATTTCCTACTTTTTACACAGAAATTTTACGATTCAGCGCATTGTGAATAAATCCTATATTACCAAAATTGTCTATATATTTGGTTGTGAAGTTAAACAAGAGTTTTCTCATCCTCTTACAGATTTTCAAAATAATGCTCGTTATTGTATTACAATGTTGAAGAGATTAAAATATTGCTTGTCCGTTACCTTCTTCAAGCCATTAGTTATTTCTAAAAGACTTGCATCTCTGGATCTGACAGGTTGTTTTCATTTTCAATTACGTCATATAAAAATTCTTCCGTTTGATCATAAAGCGAAGTTAAAAGCAGGAAATCAATAAAAATATACTTATCATATTTTTCCCCTGTGACCTTCGTATCATTCTTCGTGTTTTATATGTTTATTCTGTATGTTTTAATAAAATATTCAGAAAACAAATGTGTGTTAAAAAGATATTAATTATTATTTAAAATAAAAATATTTCTAACAAGAGAAGTATCTAACGTTCAATGTAAAGCAATGAATGTGTTAATTATAAAAAGTAACCTTTAGCTGTCTCGATCTATGACAAGACACATGCATCCTCTTCTACCTATCTTTATCTATCTATATATATATTTTTTCGTTTTACAAAAACACGAAGACGTATACATAGATATGATATATTCTCTGCGTTGTTGTGACCCGTGTGAAATCACATCCCAAAAGTTTTATACATATGTTTGTACGTACGTGTGCGCGAGCGTGTGCCCTGCACTGAACCCCCAGTTCTCTTCACTCTACACTCTCATTCTATACTTTCTTCTTCGACTATATTCGCTACTCTCTTAATCATTCAATATGAAATCGATCGATGATACAACGAACGATCGACGGTCTTCTCCATATACACTGTTCTTTCTTTCTTTCTTTCTTTCTTTCTTTCTATTTCTATTTCACGTGTCCGTCCGAGTGGAGCTTGCGTGAATGTGTGACACCATCTACGAGCCTCGAGCTTTATGCCTATGATCATTTATTAAAAGAGTAATTAAAAATCTATAGTAGTTCATGAAAGTATTTCAATATTTACCATGGAAATCTTTTTATGTGTGTATTGTGTGTGTTATGTAAAACATTTTGATAGTTTAACACAGACAGAATTGACGGACATTTATTATATAGTGTTTATATAGCATATATAGTAAAATTATAATTGTTACCTAATGCCTAAAAATATTACATAAAATTAAGACAAAGAAATTAGTGAATATTCTTTATGTTTCGGATAACACACATAACGTATTCATAAAAGGTATCTACAAGTGTTCGAATACTTTTGTGAATCATTATATTTAGAACCGTGTTTTCCCAACCGCATTTCTGGAACTGATTCCTAAAGACTTCTGCCTAACTTTCTTTCGAAGATATTTTGAAATATTTCGGGACATTTCGAAAACTCTTCTCACGTGGTCTCTCTATATACAAGATTTCTATTTCATCCCCTATTACCCTAACTTACCCTTACTAAGATCCTCGAATTTTTATTTTATTGAACAAAAAACTTTCAATGTTTGAAGATATTTGACATAAAATTGAAACGCAAAGCCACCTTCTTTCTATCCTGGATTAACCCCGCTGCGTTCCTCTTATTCCTATACTACTATCCTTCTTATATTTTATAATAATTCTTATATTTTAATTTTTATTTTCATCTCAAGAAACGAAATTGCTTTAATAAAAGAAATTTATCGAATAATAAAATTTATTTTTTTGGTGTATACTTAAACTTTAGAAACATAGATTTGGGTTAAAAATAATCTAAAAAAACTCAGTAGGATTAATTAAATTATTTCTCTACTCATATATTTCCTTCCTTCTCTCTATTTTCTATTCTCTTCTCCATCTTCTATTTCTTCTTCTTCTCTATCTCTCCGTCTAGTTTCGCCTTTAATCACATCATTTTAACTCGGCTCTGTTTTATCCGTGCTGCCCGGTCAGTATGTTCTGGAATCACTTCAACACAAGGTAAGAAAGCTACTATGACCAAGGAACAAAAAAGATACAAAAGAAAAAAAAGTAAATCAAAAGAAAAATGATATGAAAGTACCGGTTGCGAGTTCGTTTTGTAGAGTATAAGCGGTTGAATAGCTGCTGATGCTGTTTGACGACGTTTTGCATTATTATCATGTGTAACACATAATATAACAATTCCTGCATCCGAAAAACGAGGTTGATACGCGCGCGTTCAATTCAGTTTCGAGGACGAGTCTATTCACGACTTGTCGACATTTGCAAAGGTCATGAAAATTGTCGACAAAACTGAAAAAGAATCTTCCTCGAACATTGTGACGCTGCGTACGACTGAATTGAAAAAAAAATAAAGAGATATATGAAAGTTCACAACCACCAAACCCCATTCGTCTCCTTCTCATCAATGTTCGAATCTCTTTCTCGTTGCATGGTTTGGTTACCTTATTATTCCTACGTTGTCTTTCGTGCCTTTTAAGTTGAGCTTCTGACTTTGTGTTATTCGTGTATATGTGTATGTATATATATATATGTATTCATAGCATTTCGACCGATGCTTCTTCAGTGCCAACGAGGCATCCATAAGGAGTGATATGTCTCATATCAATGGTTTGCTCAGGTTTGACGCGAAAGAATGAAAGTTTTATCTGGGAGTTTTATCTTGAGATCTTTCGTGAGAATTTTTAACGTACGAGAGGAAAAAGAGCAGCACTGATCACTCGATAAAAAGTTTGTAAATTCTCAAGCACAGGTTAAATCCAAATGATGAATATTCACAAGAAATTAATTAATACTCTTCGACCAAATAAATTATTCACCTCTTTAGCACTGAAAAGCAGCGTTGACGAGACTGAGGTCGCGTTGACTGAATTTTCGACTTTATATTTCCAAGACATGTACAATGTACACGCACGAAGTACCAATATATTTAAACGAAGAAGTACTGCCACCTAAAACAACCAAGAACTTCGATCTTTGTAGATTTCATGAATTCTTGATTAGTAATAATAATTTTTTCCTTCATAAATATTAACTTATGAACATTTTGCAAATGACAGTACATTTTCGTTAGAAAAGTTCTAAATTAATAAACACTGCAAGACAAAGTACGAACTTCCAAAAGTAATACTGTGGTAGATTGAAATTAGATTAGAGATAACAGTTGCTTTGTTGTTAGCGTGCCACGGAGCACAGTGGAAAAAAGTAATCACCTTAGTTTGACACGATCGAGCAGAGACAGCTATTGGATCGTTAACATTGTTGTTTCCTGACAGTCGATCGGCTGTTGTCCGTGGCCGCGTTGTCACGCATCTTGGCACCGGTCTGATGGGAGTGCGAGTCAGTACCAGCACACCCCTGGAAGGCTTCACCTTGACGAGAGACGACGGCTGGTTCGATCTCCTGGTGAACGGCGGTGGCGCGGTCACTTTACAATTTGGAAGATCGCCATTCAAACCGCAGAGCCACATTGTTTTTGTACCATGGAACGAGGTAATGCTACATTAAATATGTGATTGATAATTGCAAATTGTCACTGTATAAGTCGAATAAAGATTATCGAGAAGAATATGATAAGCAGGTAGATTGCGGATTTTTAAGCATTTGTGGGAAATTCAAAATCAGAAAATATGAAAGTTTTTATTTTTTATGTAATTTAAATGTTCAAATATTAATATAGAACGTATAAATATTAACAAAAGAATATTTATAGTAAATAGTATAAAGTACAACATATGAAATGTAGTGTCATGTTTAAACTAACTTGAGCACAAAATGTCCTATGTTTACACAATAATCGATAAACAAACACATTTTTAATACATGAAATCTTATCTGTTCTAAAGGTGGTAATAATCGATAAGATAGTCATGAGCACCGCAGAAGAAAAGCAAACAAGCCACATTCCATACGCTTGTGCAGCGCACGATTACGACCTGATGAAACCGGTGGTCCTGGCAACGTGGAAGCACGGTTTCCAGGGAGCGTGCCCTGACAAAAGTGCTATTCTGGCTGAGTCCCAAGTTATACAAGAAAGCCTGCAAATACCTGGCACGGGTCTCAATCTCGTTTACCATAGCTCCAGAGCAGCCGGCTATCTCTCCACCATACAGCTGCAGTTGACCCCAGAAATCATACCTCCAACGCTTAATCTAATTCATCTGAGAATCACAATCGAAGGAATTCTGTTCGAGAAAACCTTCGAAGCAGATCCAGTGATAAAATTCACTTATGCTTGGAATCGACTGAACGTGTATAGACAACGCGTTTATGGTGTCACCACTGCTATGGTGAAAGTTGGATACGAGTATAATGATTGCAAAGATATTATTTGGGATGTTCAAACGACGAAACTGAGTGGCCATGACATGTCTATTTCTGAAGTTGGAGGCTGGAATTTGGATATCCATCATAGATACAATTTCCACGAGGGGATTCTTCAGAAAGGAGATGGCTCGAATATTTATTTGAAACAAAAGCCTAGAGTGATTTTGACCACTATGGGCGATGGACATCAAAGGTCTCTGGATTGCTATGACTGCGATAGGCAAGCAGAAGCTTCTAACCAGAGGCTTCTTGCACCCGTTGCTCTTGCAACTGCTTCTGATGGATCTATCTTTGTTGGGGACTTCAATCTTGTCAGAAAGATTCTTGTCGATGGCACTGTTAGAACTGTTGTTCGGCTCAAGTAAGTTTTCTACTGAATTTTGATGTATCTTTTCGTGAAATTTCAAGTTACGACGTGTGCCCTTACTCATGAATCTTGCCTTGAAATTGGAAAGAACTAGATAATTGTCAAGAAATACGAAGAGATATCGTTTAATTTCGCATTATTCTATTCGCATCTTATCACTCTTATTAATTGAAATACACGTAAACTACTTTTGATAAAACAAAATATGTCTTAAAATAGTTTTATAATCGAATTGAAAACAGTCTGTGTACAACAATATCTATAAGATTAAAATAATCAGAACTTTTTACGCAATCTCATCGCTTTTGTGTTCTTTTTTACAGTGCAACAAGGGTATCCTACCGTTATCACATAGCCCTCAGCCCTCTAGACGGCTCCCTCTACATTTCTGACCCAGAATCACACCAAATCATTCGTGTGCGCGACACCAACGATTACTCTGAGCCCGATCACAACTGGGAAACAGTCGTCGGCTCTGGAGAACGTTGTCTTCCTGGCGACGAAGCTCATTGTGGCGACGGTGCTCTGGCCAGAGACGCTAAACTTGCCTATCCCAAAGGAGTAGCAGTCTCTGCAGACAACGTGCTCTATTTCGCCGATGGAACTAACATCAGAATGGTCGACAGAGACGGTATAATCACCACAGTAATTGGAAATCACATGCACAAATCACACTGGAAGCCAATTCCTTGTGAGGGTACTTTAAACGTGGAAGAAGTTCATCTTCGTTGGCCTACAGAATTAGCAATCAATCCTCTGGACAACTCGTTACACATGATAGATGATCATATGGTGCTTCAATTGGCTCCTGATGGTCGTGTCAAGGTCGTTGCTGGACGTCCTCTTCACTGTGCTTCTCCATCTTCATCGTTTGACACTGAACTAGCTACGCATGCTACCTTGGTGATGCCTCAGAGCATTGCATTTGGCCCTTCAGGAAATCTATATATAGCAGAAAGTGATTCTCAAAGGATTAATCGTGTGAGAGTGATTGGTACAGATGGTAAAATTTCACCATATGCTGGAGCGGAGTCCAAGTGTAATTGTTTGGAACGTGGTTGTGATTGTTTCGACGCTGACCATTATCTTGCTTCCACTTCGAAGTTTAATACGATATCTGCAGTTGCCGTTTCTCCTGATGGAGTGGTTCATATTGGTGATCAAGCGAATTACAGAATTCGATCCGTGATGGCCAGCATTCCTGATGCTAGTGGCGCTAGAGAGTATGAGATTTATTCTCCAGACACTCAAGAAATCTATGTATTCAATAGATTTGGTCAACATGTTGCTACCAAGAACATACTCACTGGAGAGATTGTTTATCAGTTTACTTACAATGTAAATACTAGCAATGGAAAGCTGAGCACTGTCACAGATGCAGCTGGGAATAAAGTATTCTTGTTAAGAGACTACAGTAGCCAGGTGAACTCCATTGAGAACACTAAGGGACAGAAGTGCAGGCTGAGGATGTCTAGAATGAAGATGTTGCACGAATTGAGCACTCCAGACAATTATAATGTAACCTTCGATTACCATGGACCCACTGGTTTATTGAAAACCAAATTAGACAGCACAGGAAGGAGTTATGTGTACAATTATGATGAATTTGGCAGGCTCACCTCTGCAGTCACTCCAACAGGCAAAGTGATCAGTCTGACTTTTGATCTAAGTTTGAAAGGAGCAGTTGTGAAGGTTGGACAGAATAATAGAAAACCAATCTCAATGCTCATCAAAGGATCGTCTGTGGTTACGAAGGTTGGAGAGGCTGAGCAGAGAACAACAGTTCTTTCTGATGGTTCAGTGGGTCAGGTCACACCATGGGCTCATACTGTCAGTACAGATACCTTACCATACTCAGTATTGGCGGAAATAGAACCATTGTTAGGTGAAAGCTACCCAGTTCCTGCTAAGCAGAGAACAGAGATCGCTGGGGATTTAGCAAACAGATTCGAATGGCGATACTTTCTCAGAAAGTTTCAAGGGAATAAATATAGAAGCGAATCGAAGACTGTGGCACAAGTTGGTAGAAAGCTTCGCATCAACGGGGACATTTTATTGTCTCTTGAATATGATAGAGAAACTAACAGCGTGGCAGTGTTCATGGATGATGATGCGGAGCTTTTAAATGTCACCTATGACAGAACAGCAAGACCAGTTAAATGGGGACCCAGAAATGGAATCTTCTCCGGTGTAGAGCTTGAATATGATCGTTTTAGTAGATTGACAAGCTGGACCTGGGGAGATATCAGTGAAACCTATGGCTTTGATAGAGCTGGAAGATTATACGAAATTAAATATAGTGATGGAACATCCATGGTGTATGCATTTAAGGACATGTTCAGTAGTCTTCCACTGAAAGTAACTACACCAAGAGGAAGTGATTATTTGTTGCAATATGATGAAGCTGGAGCACTGCAGTCGTTAACCACTCCTAGAGGACATATTCATGCGTTCTCACTACAGACTTCTCTTGGGTTCTATAAATATCAGTACTACTCGCCGATGAACAGACATCCGTACGAGATTTTGTATAATGACGATGGACAGATCTTGGCGAAAGTGTACCCGCATCAGAGTGGCAAGGTTGCTTACGTTTATGATCATACTGGGAAGCTGGAAACTACTCTTGCTGGTAAGTGATACCCATTATGATCATAATTACTTATAGTCTTAAATACCAATACACAAAAAAATAACGATTATAAATATTGTTTATTGCAATTCATCGATGTTAGTTAACTATTCAGTGTAAAAGAAGAAAATTTCTTTCAATGATTTTTTTTCAACAACACGTACTTTTAATAGATTTAATGTTTAGTGGAATCATATATACTATATCACTAATACTTTTAATCTGTAAGAACTTACTACACTATATGCACCCACAAAACTCATCATCTATCTTCGTTAATGTTCCCTAAATTTATTAAATCTCAAATATCCCCATACAGGACTGTCTTCGATCCACTACACGTATCAAGAAACCACGAGCCTCGTCCATAGCATCGACATTAACGAACCCAATTTCGAGATGCGTATAGAGTACAAATATCACGCAGGAATCGTTAAAGATGAAAAGATCAAATTCGGTAGCAAAAGTGGTTTGGACAACGCACGCTATCGTTATCAATACGATGGCAATGCCAGGATATCCGGTATCGAAGTTGACATCAACGGCAAACAACTTCCACAATTACGTCTGAAATACAACCAAAACCTGGGAATATTGGAAGGCGTAGGAGATCTCAGAATATATAGAAATCTCTTTAACAGATCTGTAATGCAAGATAGTAGCAAACAATTCTTCACCGTCACTGATTATGATGAGCATGGTCGAGTTAAAACAGTTTTGATGAATATTAGATCATTGGATGTATTTAGAATGGAACTCGAATATGATAACCGAAATCGTATAAAGATGAGAAAATTGTCTATTGGAAAAGATGCCATGGAGAAGAAAGAATGGACAAAGATGGAGAAGATAACTTATAATGCTGACGGACATGTTTTAGAAGTTGCTGATACTGAGAATAATTGGCAATATGCTTATGATGAAAATGGTAATGTGATTGGAGTTACAGAACATAATGAGAAGATCGCATTAGGTTATGATAGTGGAGATCGGGTTGTTCAATACGGTGACGTCGAGTTTAACTCTTACGATGGACGAGGATTTGTTGTTATTCGAGGAGAGCACAAGTACAGGTTCGTATAAAATTATATTATATATCATTTTTTAACATGTTCTATATTCAAGAAGAAATTTAAGATAAAGCTGGGTTGAAACATTTCATTACTTAAAAACATTTTTGTGCAGGTTATTAACCATTGTTATTTTTAAAAGTGGTGACTTCCATGTTATAGACAAATATTTGAATAATAATTTTTTTCTACCATTTATTTTATGTCGAGATAAAAAATTTGCTTTAGTAGTAAAAATATAGCACACAAGGATCACTATTATCGAAATTTGAATTTCTATTTATTTAGAACTAAATTATTCTTGACCTTTAATGATTATAAAATAATCTGCTGAAATTATAAAGCTAGAAAATTCTATATTTACGCGAATCATTCGTGTACAATTAATCGTTTGTAGTGTACTTTAGCGGAAAGCTAGTTTTTTTTTATATCAAGACAAATTCAACCATGTGCAATAAAGGCTTCCAAAGTCAAAAAGAATGGGGTCAACGAAAATAGCTCTCTTTTATAACGTAATTCCTATTATATTTAGAATCAATATTTTTATTTTTTTTAATTAAAACCACAACTACTCCTATACTTGACTATTATATATAGAATTGACTATATAAGCGAAGTATACATTTTATCATACTGACGTGACCAGTGTTATTACTATTTTTTAAATAATTTAGCTAATTCTTACCTGACTTTAACTTTGTTTTACACAGATACAATTCACGCGGTCAACTGATCCACGCTTCCGAGCACAAGAAGTTCCAGATCTGGTACTTCTACGACGACCGTGGCCGACTGGTCGCCTGGAACGACGACCGCGAGAACATCACGCAGTTCTTCTATGCGAATCCAAAGACGCCGGACTTGATCACGCACATCCATTTCCCGAAGTCCTCGAAAACCTTCCGATTCCTCTACGACTCCCGCAATTTCCTCATGACAGTGGAGACATCAGAGCAAAGATTCTACGTTGCAACAGATCAAAATGGCTCTCCTCTAGCTCTCTTTGATACCAATGGAAATCTGATAAAGGAGATGAGACGTACACCATTTGGAAAAATCATCAAGGACACCAATCCAGACTTTTACTTGCCCATAGACTTCCACGGTGGTCTCCTGGATCCAAACACTAAATTAGTTTACCTAAACAAGCGCTTGTACGATCCGACTGTTGGCCAGTGGATGACACCAGCGTGGGAGCAAATGGCCAACGAACTCACCACTCCAACCGACATTTTCATCTATCGTTTCCGTAATAATGATCCAATTAATTTCAAACAGAATGTGGAATACATGACTGATCTGGCTAGTTGGCTGAAACTATATGGCTACGATATTTCTGCAATGCTTGGTTCCGAATACATGAAACAAATGGTGTACCAACCTAGCGCAACCATCACATCACCTCAATTGACCCCAGACTTTGGTGTCATGTCTGGTTTACAGTGCATTGTGAATCGCGTACACGAAAAGTTCTCAGATCTAGGTTTCGTCCCTAAACCATTACTCAAGCTGGAACCGAAGACGAGGAATCTTCTTCCCAGAGTGGCTCATCGTCGCGCCGTCTTTGGAGAAGGTATCCTAGTTTCCCGTGTCGGTGGAAGATCACTTGTCAGTGTAGTAGACGGTGTGAACAGCGTAGTCCAGGACGTAGTGACATCCGTGTTCAACAACTCATATTTCTTACCTCTACACTTCAGTGTCCACGATCAAGACGTGTTCTATTTTGTGAAAGACAATGCACTGAAAATTCGTGATGACATGGAGGAACTTCGTCGTCTAGGTGGCATGTTCAACGTCTCAACGCATGAAACTACGGAACACGGTGCAGGTACCTGGAAAGAACTAAGATTACACAATCCAGACGCTGCTGTGGTGATCAAGTATGGAGCTGATCCTGAACAAGAGAGGCACAGAATATTAAAACACGCTCATAAACGAGCAGTAGAAAGAGCTTGGGAGATAGAGAAGCAATTGGTTATGGCTGGTTTCCAAGGAAGAGGCGACTGGTCTAAAGAAGAGAAAGATGAACTAATTAGTCGAGGCACGGTTAGTGGCTACGAAGGTGTGGACATTCATAGTGTGCATAGATATCCACAATTAGCTGACGATCCTGGTAATGTAGCGTTCACGAGAGATACCAAAAGGAAACGAAGAAAGAGTGGAAACAGGCGTAACAGAATCCACAGGCATGACTCGTGATTCGAGGATGTGACGCGGGATCGTAACGCTATTTGGGACTTGATTCACGCGCCCACGTGAATCGCGCCGCCGGACAAAAAACGAAAGAATACTGAAGAGAGACAAGACTAACGTTCGTTCCATCGAGCCGATTATTATAAGGCTCGTCGTATACGTGCCGTCTATCCTCTAATCCTCCCCGATCGTTCTCTCTGTTCTCTTCTCACCGCACTCGTGGATCAAAATAGCGGACAAGGAAGCGAAGAAACGCGTCCTCTCGATCAGTGGCGCTGCTGTCTTTATTTCGTGTGTAGCAAACCCCGCTCGGTGTGCCATAATAGCGTCGCTTGTGATTCAATCGTGTTCGTAATCGTTTCTTTTGTCGACAGCGCGATCGAAGATGTCCGTTCGAGTAAGTTTATTAACATACGTACACGCCAGAGGTGGAAATATCGTAATGTGGTGTTAAGATTCAGCTAGTCACTGAAAGAAAAGGAAAGAAGGGAAGCTTGTTACGTGGTGATTAGTTTGTAATCAAACGGGATGATACTTACTCTCGCGAGTATAAGTATAATTACGTGTTATAAGACTTTGAAGTTATGTGCATGAACTTAAGGTGCCGTCCGTGAAACGAAATTCAAGAAAAGACGAAGCCGAAGAAAATAGAGGACGAGTGCGTGAAAGAGATAGGAGAGAAGTACTTTCATGCTCGTTCAGAGTGATCGATCGATCTGGAGCTTGGTGTATCGATGCAACAGGGTCTAATGAGACGTGCACGTCGGGAGCGTTTTCGTTCTCGTAGAAGGAATTATATTTATGCAAGACGACGATACTTTTTTCGCGACCTATAGATCAACATGCGAAGGAACGAAAGGGAAATGCAAAAGAAAAAATGAAAAAAAAGGAAAGAAAATAGATACGTCGACACAATAAATATACAGCAGATATTTTTAACATGACGCAAATGATGTGCTAGTGCGAGGCGTGCGATTGTACATATAGCTACTCGATTAATCGTAATGTGTAGATAATATATATATAATATATATATATATACATAAAGAAACCGGTAAACTTAAGTGGAAACTGTCGATAATGCTTTTATATATGTATACATGTACACACACGTACACGTGTAATAAGCGTTCGTGTGTGTACCAAACACGCGACACACATACGAAATATATACATACAATATATACGAACAACACGCGAGACACCTACACCCATTATATGTAGGAGATGATACGTGAATTGATCGAGAAATGCGTTTTTCGAGAAGAGAAAAAGGAAAATGAATCGAGATTGGATTAACATAGACTCAGGTCTACGCGTATGTACTCTCGTTTGCCTGTTGAGAAAGAATATCCACCTGGAAAAATCGAAAGAGAAAAAGAGATAAAAGATGCTGCGTTTAATCTGTTCGAAAATTGAAACGGCCGATTACATTATATGTATGTGGAAAACGAGAGTGGAAAAATAACGAAAAAACGTGTAAATAGATATGATAGATATAAAGAAAAGTTTGCGTGTCGTACTAAAAGCTATACTAATCCGGCGTGGAATTCGTTACGTTGTATTTTATGCCTCGTGTCAGTACTTCGCGTGACGTGATGTAACGGGACGAGCAATAGACGAGCAAAGATGACGTGACGAGATACGTCAAGGTAATAATGTCCAGGTGGAATAATAATAATAGTAATAAAATAATAATATAATAACGATAATAATATAACGATAACGGTATAATAATAATAACGTAATAATGATAGTAATAACGGTATGATAATACTAATACTAATAATAGTAATAACTAATAAAGAAGGAAATAATATTAATACGATATAATATACTATTGTACGGAAATACCCCGCCTATCTTTCTACTAAAAATGAAAAATTATTTTTTGAATTGTGTCGTCAAAGATGTCCTATGTAACCGTGTGTCTGTGGGATCGTCCCGTGGAAATCAACCCTTGCGCCCCATCGAGATATATCGAAGAATCTCTTTGAAAAAAAAAAAAATGCAACACCTCCTCTCTATTTAATAAGGGTATAAACTGAATTCATCGGTGTTTATCGGTATTGGGTAAATTAAAGAAAAGAAAAAAAGTAAAAAAAGAAAACGAGTAGTAGAAGTCAAGTTCTGTGGTTTCTGAAACGAGGTGAAATCTAAAAGGGGGGGGGGAGAGCAAGAGAGAGATGGTGAAGAAAAGAAGAAACTGACATAGAAAGTAAAGAACGTCAAAGGAACGAGAGAAATAAAACGATAACGCGATATAATACGTACATGTAAAAGTAAACGTAAAAAATAGAGGAATAGCGAGCCAACGTGCGAGCCACGTCGCTCAACCACGTTGTGTTCCAGGTAGTTGTACCGTGGACTTAAAGCAAAATAAAAAAAACATACATAATCATAATTAACAAAGTAAACGTACACTAGACGAGTTAAACGAGGGATTTTAGTAAACGGTGTTAAGACTTGTGTGCTAGTGAACCTTTAAACAATAAATGAAAAAAAAATTGATAAAAAGCCGCTGTACATATCCGTTGTGTATAGCCAGTGTGTCGCAAAACCCACGCAAGTATAGTAGATTCGCGTCCACGTTGTAAGAACGGTGCATTTTTCTACGAAGTAACGGAAAGTGATGGTCAAACGACGCGCGTGTCCTTATTTTTTCTTTTTTTTTAAACTCTTTTTATTCTTTCTTTTTTTCTGAGTTAACGATCAATCGTCACGTTCAAAATTCGAACGACTCCAATGATGGCTCACTTTCGTCCGTTTCGTTTCGTTTCTCGACAGTTCCATTTCCGATTCGTTCATCGAATTGCCTCCATTTTAGCGCAACTGGATGGATCGTTATCGCGACTTTTCTTTTTATAGCAGATGAGACGAGGCCCGGGGTGACACGAGGCATATCAGTCTGTGATCCACCGTTTTTCGATATTCCCCCATACACGAACTTTATATCGTAACTTAATACGGATTTTACATTCGTTCCTACCTTTCGAAGTTTTTTAGCGTTGGGCCATAATCAGCCTCGGGCTCGACTCTTGCCACATATTTATAATTAGGTTGGTGCATATGAAATATTGTTCTGAAGTTTGAATTTACCGCTGCAATATCATCCATTCAATTATGTCCTATCGTTAATTGTCAACCACGTTAATACGTCGAGTACTGATGACCACATGTTGGCGTCACGGCGGGGTTGCTTTCGAAGACACGTGACGCCACGTTAACGTCGCGTGAAAATATTTTTCGGTTCAATTACAATGGGAAGCCATGCATCTTCGACCCAGCACTCGTCGACTGTTAAAAAAGAAGAAATTTATTATAAATCACGTGCGTTCGATATTAAGAAATTTTAGAATAAAAACACGAAACTTAAACAAATTTAGAGAAAGTGTCAGATTTCTGGGAATTTTGCATTTGGGTAATGTCGAAGACATTTCTTCTCCCACCTAAGCAATCTTTTAATGCGTAAATTATTTTACTCCGTTCCGTTATGACTGTTCGAATTCTAAAACTGATAATTCTTACGAATTTAGAATGATCAGACAATATAAACATTGAAAAAGTATATTGAATGATATAGAAATTATTTTGATGAAATGCGCGATTAAAGTTTTCGATGTGCACCTACCTAATAAATCGGTTCCATTTTAGTCAAATTTCTACCTGATTTTTTATTTCTTTGCCATTTTCGACTCTCTCGAGAATATTATAGAACATTTAAAAGGGCGATGCTTGTCTGATTTGTCCGTTAACTCGCCGTTACCTGCCATCCGCAATGTAATAGTGTTCTAGATACTCAGCATGTAAGACACATGTGGTATGTGTGAGCTCTAAGATGACAAAGGAGCCGATAGATACCACACCAGGGAAAAAAGAAACACTTTTCTATGTGTACTCGTCTATACGCGAAACGATACTTAGGGAGAAAAGATGAAGAAAAAAACAACGGGAATATGAAGGTCCTGTGTACTCGAGTTAACTTTACGCTTAGCGCATGGTCACCTTCGAGCGATACAGCACCGTGAGAATTCTGCTTTTGAAATGCAAATACATAGCATGACATAAAAAGATACCGATATCAACAACTGTATAGGTTGTCCACTAATATATGTGAAATATTTTAGGAATTAATTCAATATCTAAAAGCAGAGGTACCTTACCATTTGAGATATAATTACTTTTGCAATATTTTCTGATATTTCCCAAATTTGTTGAAACTCAATTTCACATTGGAATATCTCGATATTTCCAATAGGTGTTCCATACGAAATGGATTAACATACGTACGAAATTCGCTACATATTATAAACAAAAATTTATATGAACTTTTCTCGCTACTTTTAGATACTGAATCAACTCTACAAATATTTTCCACCTTTTATTGAACACGTCTAAAATGAAAGATACTCGAAGTTTAAAATCAGCTTTCCGATTTAATTAAATCAATCACATTTATTATTCGTAATCTATACATGTGTATGGAACAATAGAGCTCGCAGGATTCTTGCGGAGGCTCGATCCCGTGGTAAGTTGCGGAATTAATTATTGTTATGCTCGACACGAATCTTCGCCGTCGACGGGAGACCGTCCGCTGTGTTTGGAGGGCGAACCGCGATCGGCACGCGACTAAAAGAAAGCAATACTTCGTAACTATCGTGTATATCTTTAAAAGAAGAAAAAAGGATATCTAATGCGTCTGACGAAAGAAAGAAAGAGAGAGAGAGAGAGAGAGAGAGGGAGAGAAAGAGAGAGAGAGAGGGAGAGAGACAGAGTAAAAGAGCGTGCAAGAATGTGTGTCAGGTAAAAAAATGAGGAAAACGTTCACATGAACAAAGAATGAATGAGCAAAGAGTGAGCCAGAGCTATTATAGTAAATTAATATATAACATATGAGTTGTGTTAAACTATAGCCGAAGAAGAAAATCGCGCGCGTTTTTTACTTTTCTTTCTTTACGTTCGAAGACGAACGAATTCTCGAAGAACCTCGCTGTGTAAGAGGAAACACATTTGTTCGTGATCGGTGTCTCGTTGTGTTTTTCCTGTTTTTCCAAGCGACACGTAAAAAACACGATCGATTTTTACGTGTCGCTGTGTCTTTTTGTACATATGCACATACTGAACTGCACGTCGTCGTCGATCGAAACTGCTCGATAACATATTTCTATTTTCATCTTTATTTTTGTTAATCTTCGTTTTGATTTCGTTGACATTGTCGATTACTGTGTGTGTGTTCCGTACGTACGACATATGTAGTATATGGTAATCGAAGTGGCGACGCTTTTTTCTATTGCTCATGAAAACAGAAGGATCGAGCGAATCGGACATACGCGACATCGATGTCGACGATTTATTTTATTTAGGGTATCCGCAAAGTATCGATATAACGATAGTTTCATACAGAATGAGCCACGCCATCATCCACGCGACAAAAGAAACAAAAAGACAAAAAAAGAAAACCAGTCACCTCGATAATTGCGCCCTTTATACTTTCGTATAGAGTACGGTTGATCTAAAAGCGATGTGAGAACAAAAAAAGAGAAAAAGAAAAATTCGAACAATGATTCCTTCCTCATGATTCGTAATCGGCGAGCGCGGAACATGGATTGAGAAATAATTAGGAGGAAGGTTCCATGGGACGCTATTTTGCAGTTCGTCCGTTTTTCTCTCTGTAACTTTTTCGTTTTGTCCTTTCGTCTACGATTGTACATATATTAATTATTGCGATCATTATGTAAATATTCTTCGACAACACAAATGAAGAAGATGAATGAAAGAAAGAAAAAAAAAAAAGAAAACACACACAACACACGCGCAGTCTGTCCGCGCGAGGTTTATTTTAAAGACTACATCATTATATAATGATTACCATGTAATGATATTTAATTGATAAGGTAACATATATTCTATACTCTTACACGCTAAGTACTCAATAAATATATCTATAAAATTTCCCCGTGTTTGTGATTGTCTGCCCTTTAACCCATCCCGAAGGTTCCCATCGTATTCGTGGCGTCTGAATCCAATCAAAAAATTCTTTCTCACACCTCTGTCGTCCGTTTTGTTTTCTAGAAAAATTCGGCTCTGTTTTTATACGTACATACATATGTAAATGTTCTCTTCGCACCTCTTGTCTCTCACCTATCGTACAATTTCTTCCCCATGACAATAGCGAGAGGTTTTTAGATTTAAGTGTATAAATAAATATTTCTATATACATCATACATTATAAATGAAGAGTACAGTGGAAGGACATGATAAGTTACATTTTCCATTTTTCATAGGAAAGCAGTTTTTAACTTTCATATATACGTTGTCAATCAATCCAATGTTACCAAAATTATCTTTCTATTTCATTTTTATATCCTCTACGTAATTTTCAATATATCCTCTGTTATAATGTTAAAACATCGAGGATATTAAAATATTCCTTGGTAATAATTTTTTAGTAAACTTTGACAAAATATTAGCTGCATTTTAAAAACCATCATCTTTGATCCTAACAGGACCAAAAATGTAATATGAAAATATTACCTTTTAGTCATAAAACGACATCAAAATAAGAAAGTCAACAAAAATGTATTTTATCAGGTTTTTCTCCTGTGATCTTCAAATGTATCATCCGGTGCTCTCGCTACAAGTCCGAAAATAGTACCTACGAATGCGTGATGTGATAAAAAGTTGTTTTTTGCTAAACGAGTAATGATGAGAGATTGATTAAAGACTTTTAGTAACATCATTGACAGAGTTCTCATTATTTATTTCTCTCTCTTTCGTACAAGCCCGTAAATTCGATTCTAAATGCGTATCCAACGAAATTCTTATCCTCCACTTTTACATCTCGTGTAACCTTTGCAACAATGAAGCCAAATTATAATAATATATAAGAAAAATACAGAAAATTTTTTCATTTACTCGATTTCTTGTGAGAAAATTAGAATACGTACGATGCATCCCGATGAGGAATTACAGTATTTTAACGTATATCGATCCCTAGTTTCGTCGTATTCACATTTCCGTCGTCTGTATCTTCCGGCAGTCTGGAAAAATTCGAAAACAAAAACAGGAGAAGAATTAAGAAAACCTTTTTAGCCAGATAACTGTTCTGTTCGATTAATCGCATGAAAGTAATTATAAATCGAGGAGAAATTGCAGATGGAATGGTAAAAGATCTAACGCTTTAATGGTTGAAAAAGTAAATTCTAATTGTTAACAGTTCCTACCGAGATCGACTGTTTTATAATCTTTATTGATGAGAAATAAATTTTACATGAATTTCGTATGCTTTTTGTACATCATTTATTACGGAACAACGTTTCTTTATGTTTCGAATCTTACAATTTGTATAATTTTCTCCAAAATATTTACAATAATCGCGCAATTATCTTATTTGTTTTATAAAAAGAAATCACGAAAAAAAGAAATGTGTACTTTTTAGACGGTGTGAAAATCGGATCGCCATCGAATCGAATCGTTAAGTTTCATTTTTTACAATATACGTATAATGTATACAGTTTTTACTTTACAATGATACAATATTTTGTACAGTTTATATAAAATTTTGTATCATTCTGTGATGATGATACGCACCAACTTCTCGTAAAATTAAAATTTCTGTTGTAGTTGAGCAACCTGATTTATCATGGTAACAAGTTTGACAACCATAAAAAATTTTTGTTCCAAAGATTTATAAAAATTTCTATTTATAAGTATATAGTATGCACAAGTCGTAGTTATGAATCTATTAAAATTAAAAAATGATTTATTCCATTTACTCTATTTCACTACCTTTTCTTTTCTTTTATGCATGAAACAACCGACAACCAAATCACTTTATCAGTGGAAATAATAATTTAAAGGATAAAAAATGCACATATGTGAAATAATACTTATAGAAATATCATAAATAATTTAATTCTATTGCTAGCCACGATTTTCTTTTTGCTTTAAAAAATATTACATTGGATATTTTCTAATAACCTACTTCTCTGAATCCAGAATATATTAAGTAAAATTTCCTCTCTTTGGCATAACAAAGTTTATTTGAATATAATTACCAAAGCAATTTTCTTATGAAATATCTTAATATTTTCTAGTATACGAAACAACTTTATAAGCTTAAAATTTACAAAATAATGTTGTTACTGTCAAAAGATTTCATTAATATGCAGAATATAATTAGTGTATATCTTTAGAAAGGATTATTTGAATTAGGTGTATGTACCGCATGAAACATAATTTGATTGTGTAAAATGATAACTTAGATTGACTACCTTGAATGAGGAAGTGGAATGATAAATGAAATGATAAGGTAAATTCCTATCATTCTCACATCAATTCAGAATATTTCTACACGTATTATACAATCAAATATTTCAAGATTATCCGAATTGAACTTTTTCCAAGGTAAAGGATCCGCACGCCATATCTAATTTTTCATACTGTATATTTCAATTCTAAAGTACAAAATGAGAGTAGGATTTTCTCTATTGTCAACATCTCTTTCTTATTATGGAAAATATTAGATTATTTGTTATGTTTCCGCTATATTAAAGTTAATTCGGATAACCATGGTTCATATGCATTTCACACTGCATATTTAAATTAAGATACATTATTTAGTAATTACCACACATTTGTTAAATGAGAATTTGAAAATGTTCATATACATTGCAAAAAAAGGATGTTCTATGGAAGAACTATTATTTAGTGCTACATAAATGGTGTGTAAATTTGTCAGTATAGAAGAGATAGCATTTTATAATGTTATATCATCTACAGTGGCAAACATCCTAACCATATAATATAAGTTATTTATAACGCTGCAACCTGAATGCAATATTGGTATCGAAATTGGATTAAAATTTTAATCTCAAGTTGGACTGGATTTATATCTTTCTAATAGAATTCGTTGTTACAAATAGCAAATATAATAGCAACTATTTGTAGAAAAATACAAACAGATACTTGTTTACAAGAATAAATCATTAGTTTTACAGAAACTTAATGGTTTTCAAAGTGCAATTTAATTATCCTATTACAATACTACTTACTCGAGGCCTAGGCCCCAATTGATACCTTGAGCGAGAAACAAAATTAATGGTTGCCACGCAACTAACCACCTGACCCAATCTAGTAGTTGACCATACAAAACATGAGGTCGTTCCCATCTTTGCATATTATTAAGGCACATACATATATATGTATATATATGTATTCACGAAAATAAATTATAAAATATTAATTACATCAAAAGGATACGGATTGTAAAACATTTTCTTGAGATCAACTTTTTCTTTACAATATGGACATGTTTGTTTTTTTCCTACAATGCACCATCCTCTGATACAAAATTCGTGAAACACGTGTTCACAACTAAGTTTATATGTGTTTTCAATAACACCAGGTTCATTTTCTGACACTAAAAGTCTATTTCCACATACTGCACACACACCAGGTTCTAAAGTTCTTGTTGGCATATGGCCTGGTACATAATACTGCAAATTATTTAATATATTCCACCTTTTTATTTGACACATAGTCCACATCTGTATCCGATTACTGTGTACGTACCCCGATATGTGAAGCCATTTTATCTGCACATATTTCTGCAACATCTCTTCCTAATACTCCAAAATAAAGACCATAAAATAACAAAAGTAAACCACAATCTAGCCATATTTGTGGCTTAACCTCAAATACAAGATGTAAACCAAAAAATGTGGCTAACATTAAAACATAACTTATTATGCCCAATGTATAACTTAATTTATAAATAAAAAGAAACCATTTATACACCAATCTATAAAAAAAAGTTGAATGAATTACTAAGTTCACAGTAATACATAAATTATAATTAAAAAAACATACATACCTTGGTGTTGTACCTGCTATAGGTTTTTGAACAGCCTTCCTTACTATTAATCCTGTTATACAAGATGTTACTAACCAGATAAATATAAATCTCCACCAATGACTTTTTAAACTTAATCCAAATGGAATTATCCACATAGCAATTAAAGTAACAAACTGAAAAAATATATAAATGTATCAAACTAAAACTTATGTGATTTTAGGACATACAAACTTTCATTTACCTGATATGACTTATAGTGTAGTTTCCTCCATTCAACTAATATAATCTGTGCTACTAACAAAGTTAAAAATAAAATAAGCACCATTTCTAAATGCATTTCATCATGCCCTTTATGTTGTTCGTGCATTTTTACATGTTGCACCCTGAAACGTCAAGTTAAATTTATACATTCATAATATAGTTCCTTGAATATACAATATCAGTTAGATTATATAATAATGAGTATTGATATTTACATCCATTTCTCTTCTACTGTCATCTCATCTTCACTCTGTAAAATATACATATATTTAATTAGAAAATAGTATACATATAAAAAGCAAATGAAATACAATTCATTGTTTTTCAATAAAAATTATAAAAATCGAATAATAATGAAACTGAATATACAAATAATTGCAAAGACAGCATGATGTTCATTGATGCATAATAATTTATACCTTTTTTAACATAAATATTGTCCTTGGAGGTTATATTTGCGTAAGCATGACTTACGTGTTCATTCTTATTTTACATAATATCAATATACTTGTATTTAGGATGATACTGTACCTTATTTGGGATTACGTGTGAATGCATAGTTAAGGTTATATTATGCTATCACTTATAAAATAGATTTTAATTAACTGAAATAATACAGCAATAGCAAAGACTCTTTGGAGACATTGTAAAGTACTGTTCACAATGATGTAATTCTGACATGTTGATAAGCAGTAATGACGAACTTCATTTGATTTATATACATAAATAAAAACAGGTAAGAAAACAATAATTTGTTTCTTATAATATATTATCACTATATTGTCGAATGAAATATCTAAAATGTAAATAATTTATTTGGACAATTAATCATATTAAATATTATTTCAGGCATATTTTCGATTTTTCGCGCTGAAATCCTTTCTCCAACCATATTGATGACGATACAATTATTGAACCTGCTATTGGAAACATATTATTCAAGTTGTGAAAAACATAATTCATAAATGCGGTAAGATAGCAAAGACAAAGATTATAAAAATATCAATTTAAGAAGAGTAAATAATCTCCAGCAATTACTTTGTTAAAATTTCTGCAAAAGAGTAGTAAATATCAGTAATATCTATGTTACTCTAAATATATTCTTAATTATATGCTGTGATGATTAGCTTTCTTTGTAAAATTTTAAGTAAATTTAAAAAAGAATATGATTTTGTATTTAATTCTTTTGCAGAATATATTTTTAAAGAATAGAAACTGTTGTAACGTTGATTTCAGTTTTCAAAACGCTTATGTAGCACTTTTATTTTGTGTAGTTGCTATATATACATTACTATTCCTATTCTAAATTATGTTTTTTTGTTTTATATCCGCTCTACAATTTTATAATAACTGAAATCTTATGTATTTTTATTATTCATCTCTTATGGTACAGCTGCTTGTTGATAACGAATTACAATATGCTTACATTTTCAATTAGAAAGATATATTTTATAAAGAATCCTATCTTTTACAGATTCACATAGTATTTTATAGGGAACGCAAATTTATATTAACATACTTTCTATTATTGTATATTTTTCCACAAACTAAAATTCGCTTATAACATACAATAATATCGGCAATTATAATATGCTTATACTTCAAACTTCGAAATTATATTTTACACAGAATTATATGTTTTATACAGTATTAAATAGGACAATCAGATTTGTGTCAATACTTTTGCTCATCATTGTATACTCCTGTGTAAAATACAAATTCACATAAAATTTGCTTACAATATACAATAATATCAACAATCAATATATTTTACCATTTTACATAAATTTATTACGTGTCATAAGAAATATTAAGTTTAAACTGCACGCGCAATTCTCATTCGTCATACACTTTTGTCCAAATGTGAATCGGTTCAGAGGCTCACCAATTAGCGACGTTCGTGTAAGTTCGTAAGTATTCGAGTGATCACGGATTTAAACCACGCCCATCGCTGCTGGCCAGAGAGGGAAGCTGGTAATTCACTCTGCGAAGGAGCAATATGAGCGTTTGTTTCTTGAGAATACGCGCGACGTGACGAAATTCCACAGTCGTAAAATCGCGTGTCGGAAGTGTCATCGGATCGCGCGTCGTTCGCGGATTCAGTGAGTGATACAGTGTCGTGATTGGTTTCGTTCCGTCCACGGGGATACGGTTTTTGGTTAGTTTTCCAAGGCCCGAAAGGATATCGCCGCTCGTCGGTTCATTTGCCTCGAGGAATTGCCTTCGGTGAGTGAGAACACGGCACGTATTTAGAATGTGCGCGTGTTTCGTTAAGGTTTTTTCTGTCTGTCAAATTGTCGCACATATTGCCGACAGATTGTGCGTGCATTGTCGTCAATGAACTCACATGTCGCTTCTTATACATGATTAAGGTTACGTATATGTGTGTATGTGTCCATGCAATTCTGTATAATTTGATCAAAAATTTGCAAAATAAGCTACCAAATTGCCCATCCCTTCCTGAACAATCCTCTTCCGGGATAAAACATCAAACGCTGAAATAAAATGCATTCTTTTTTCTATGTAATTTTATATGTATATACATACCATGCGGTTTATCTATGTGTGGTAGAATTTTTGTAGTTCACTTGCTTTAACAGGTAGTTTCTTCTATGTACGTTGGAGAAGTGTTGTCAGTACGTAATACTTTGGTAAACAAGCGGAGATGAATTAGGTCGATAATTTTACCTTCGGTTTCCACCTGAGTGCTAGATCAAATATCGAATCATAAATCTCATTTATCTATTGCTACGTATTTAGAATTTTTCACTAGCAAATGTATACAGTATACAACCTATACGCCTTATCATTCGTCATTCTAATGTTCAATATTGACTTCGATCGGTCTCCTAACCTGACATGTAGTGATTTAATCAACGTTAGGTTAAGTTATAAATATAATTCTAGAACAATAACTATTTGAAAAAAATATTTAGTAATAATTCTGAAAATTTCTGGAAATTTATGTTTCTGGAAATCTTCGTGACACTTTTGTCAAATTTAAATTCACATAAGAAAGTCACATGAATATTTTGATTATGTTGCGTTAATCAAGTTTCGCATTTTTATTACAAATTTTTTCAACGTTCAGTACACATGTTTTTGTTATAAATCTTTTCTTCCTTAATGTGGTTTATAATTAACGACAAGACAAAATTGAATGGGTGGTATTGGCGCGCTAAATTCGAACTTCAAAGAAACGACATTTCATACGCACAAACCTAACACAATACGTAATTCTTACCCTGTTACATAAAAATATTCAATAATTCTGATAATTGGCAAATAGAAGAAATCTATTTGAACGTTGTGTGAATTGTTGAATTCACGTTGCGTGAAATTTAATATAGTTCGTTTCGAAGAAATAGTATTGAATGTAAGTTACGTAGTGTCTATTTTACGCTGAATCAGTCAAAGAACTCGAAAGGAGCAAAATCCTCGTAGCTGCGCTGTTTGAATGTTGTATAAATTGGCGGCTATCCAAGTTTCCGTACTCTCACCACGTTCTCGGTCTCGGGGTCCACGCTATCACATTCCTTGCTAGTATATGTACGTGCTGTCTTTCCGCATGATTTTGTGCAAACTACTTTTATCGACTGATACATAATGTAATAATACTGCAGTGTTATTTGTAAATACATACGAATGGCCTTAGGTTAGGTTAAGCATTGAGCAGCTTTTCTGAAACGATTTATATTTAAGAATGGAATTACAAATTTTACTTAATTATGATAGTAACATAGACGGATATAGAATGTGAATCAAGTAAATAACATTTGCCTCAGTTTTAAAATACAATCGTTGATGTGATCGCAATGTTACATCATTTCTTCAATGATCGCATTAGTCGGCCTAACAGAGACCATTTTTCATAATAGCATGATACCTTACAAGACGCATTCATTTTTAAAGTTCAACGCGTTATCTTTACAGTTGAGTATACATGATTACTTCGCACGTAATATACAAATAAATTCAATAGTCATGAATAAATTTTGAATTCTGTCTTAATACGATTTAAAATCAGCAATAATAAATAGATCATAAAATCTCTAAATGGATGACAATTTTTATTTTAAATATAAAATTATTTACTCTTCTTGAATGAAAATACATTTAATATTGCAAGGTTAGAGTATCTAGAGATTAGAAATTTGAAAGCAATGTTTATCGCGAACATGAAAGTGAATATCACGTGAGAGAAGCAGTCACTGTGGTTTATTCGCGATAGTAATAGTAATCCTGGAAATAAGTCAGAGACGCGTAGATGTATCGTTGTAAATCACGGCACTACTTACTATCAAAAGATAGGACGCATTAATTATTCACGGAACTACGTTCGATACTATGTTAAATAACTACGTATTTTAAAAATATTGAAGTCGTAGAAATGTGATTTTATCTAAATTATAATTATTTTTCAACTATTTTTGTTAATTTCATATATGCAATTCTTATTTAAAAAAAATAGTACTGTTTTTCAAGATATACGTATTATTCAAAATTATTAAGAATTTAGAATAACAAATAAATGTTTGGAAATGTTTGGAGTCGATGTATGTGTCCCGAACTTTTTCCATCTCATTTACCTGTTCCTCGCGTAACTTAGAAAGCCCACCTGTTGAAATCGACCTTCTCTCCGTAGCTAACTATAAAACCCATAAAAAGTGAAAATCTAACGTGTAGAGCTTATTGGATTCTTGCATGCTTCTTTAAACAGAAATCAAACAATATCAAAAACGTGCAACGTGAAAGTCTCATACGAACTTCTAAAGTATTTCACGCGCTTCATAAGCTTTCTTTTACTTTCTTTACATATTTAGAATTCTCTCTCATCATATACGAAATTATACTTGCAAAAACTTACAATTCTGAATATAAAATTTAATAAAAAGAACTGCAGATAACGAGATCTAACGATTTAATGAGAAGTTACAAGAAAAGTAAAATAATTTTGAATGTAGAAGCTCATAAAAAAATTTAGATAAAATATTCAAGGAAAAGTTACAAGCTGAAAATCTTTAAACGATGACTCAGACAGAAAGTTATTTACAAGATAACAATTTTATCAGTTTGCGTCGCATGAAAGCGAAAAAAATACTTCAACTACTAAAACGATTAAACTCACGTACATATAAATTCATGATTTCTCTGATCTTATCATATTTGTGCATATATGTATATACATATACATATATATATAGATTATTATAAAACATTTCTATATACAAAATATTATTCATATGACGATTTCAATAAAATTTATCAATAATATTTCAATAATATTCATTGCTATTGGCGCACATATTGCTTCGACTCTAATAATTTTAACTTCATATTTGATAAAAATCAATATTAAGTAGAAACAGAAACTTCTGAACGAAAGTGTAACAATTCCGTTTTTCATTAATAAATTTTCCATTAATTGATATTTCCATAATCCATTGTTTCTTTATTCAGTAGTCTGATAATTGTGATTTTACTGTACTCCGAAATCTAAAAAAAGACAAAGGAACAATGAGAACAGCTTTAAACCGAATTTGATTCTTCGTTCGCGTAACACAAATTTCGGAACACCTTGTACACGATCGGATCACGTAATTCGCATTAACCGTACGAAAGGACGTTACGTGAGTAATGTTGAGCACGACCGCGAATAGAACGTCCGATGGCATGCGAAGTCTTTAATGTTAGCGTCACCCCTAATTCCACTAGAATTCCATCTTTTACCATCGATCGCGCCGCCATCATTTGCCCAAGGGAAAAGTTACAAACAGCACAGCAATTACGCACTATATAACAAAATCTTTTCTCTTCTTCTTCTTTTTCTCATAGAGTGCACAGTTCTCTTTCGTAAGCGGGGAAAGATCGTTGTCGATGTTGGAAAGTGAAAAGCGGACCCACTGTTACGATCAAATTTTAACTCGCCAGGGACTCGATCGCACGCTGTCCCGCATACAATCATGCGGGACATGTGATCATCTCGTGATGAGATTATTAAGCGCTGCTATTGAGGAAATTGTTGTAGAGAAAGATAAATAAATAAATGCGGAAAAAAGTTCTTACTAATAGAGAATTTCTAAGAAACTTAATATTTACGATTACAGCAATCGTTAAAGATTTAGTAGTTTAGGAAAGGAATATTGAATAGAATTTAAAGCTATGACAAATGTATTCGTGGCACTAGTACATTGCACAAACTCGTACAATGAAGTAATAATTCGAAGAATGCGGAACATTTATGCGATTAGCACCTATGAAGTCATTAAATGCCAACCACCGGTCGCTATTATTATTGGCTACTTTCTATTCAAAACTCCACGTTATCCGAATCATTCAGCTTCCAGAGTTCTCTGTTCATCGAGAGAAACGAAATTACTCTCGTTCTCGATCGACCGCCAGTTATTTATTTTTATCTGTTACCATATGAAAAGTGTTTGTCACTGTGCAATAAAACGGCGCAGATTTATTGCACACAGTATTTCCTTCCCCATATATGGCGCATTCATGTGTGTGTCCTACGACGAAGAAAACAGGATTTTTCCTTTTTTGTTTCCACAAGAAAGATTTTTGCGGTGTACTAATTTCAAGAGAAGAAATGAAGATTTCTTTTTATTGTTGATTTATGATACTAATTTAACTCTAAATTAAAACTCTTTGTTTCTTTTTGATACATTAAATTTGATACATTCGCGACAAAATACGCAAATTAATTAACAAGCAGTAAATTTGAAATTGCTAATATCACATTGACTTCAGATGAAGTGAAATGAAACGAAAATTCTTTCTCTTCAATCAAATGTATGGAACACACATGCACTATTTGAATTCTACTGATAAAACTTAGAATTTACTGGACCATTTGCTAGCTAGAGCCTAAACTTCAGTTTCTATAGTCCGTGCAGTTACTTAGCTTGGAATACTCGCTGGCCTGCAGTTACAGTTTCCATCAATGCAAAAGTTTTCCACTGCTTTCAGTTGCAAATGCTTTTCCTAGTTTCTCATTTTAAGGGTCACTGATTCCTTCAATGCCCAAATATATACGTGCACATGTGTTTGCACATATTTGTCAAACATTACATGTGCATTCAAAATTGTGGCTTTTCATATGTACATAAATTTCGTTAGGACTTTAAATATTCTATCAGAATACGTAAGAAAGAAACCATAGTAAGCGTACATCGGAATTGTGGAATTCATTTTCATAAGCAAATTTGACACTTCGATTGGAACGTCTGTTAAAATCGATCGAGTGTGATTAATGGCATTGGATATAGGAAATACAATGTTCACGGAGAGAAAAGTCAAGAACTAGGTCGGTCTTTCTAAACCTGTAATTTTCATTACTAATTTATCAAATAAATTATTCAAGATCACTTATTTTTCATTGATTTTCACAGTTATACTTTCTATATAACATCCGATTTATTTAAAACGGATCGATTTCCTTCGAAAATTATTACTTCAATTTTTCAAATTTATAAGATTGTTTTTCCCGTTTATTGTACTTCTGTTATAAAATATTATGTCTCTCTCTTTCATTCTGAATTCTTTTCATATAGCTTTCGTTTTGATTTCTTTCATTTAAATTTTATACTTGATGCTTCAGTAATTGCAGTGTTAAACATTTCCTAACAAACAATATTGATTTAATTGTATAAATATTACCTGTCATATGCATCGAATCTATTTATCCGTATTATTGATAGTCATTATTATTACCACAAATAACATACCACTACAGTAAATCATGAATTGCGTGATGATTAAGTCACGAAGGACGAAAGTAGTCGAATGATGTTTTACCTGCATAACATAACATGGTAGGAATACAAGAAACAGAAGTGATCTTGGACTTTCGTGCGACACCGTAAAGTGGTTCCAGTCAGATCGATGCAACGAAACCATAAATCTGTGGAAACGATGACACGTCTTTCTAAAGACGGTACGTGCATACCGAGGAACGAAAGTAGGTTATCCGAATGAAAACGGTGTATAGCCGTGGCTGTTCGATTTTCTCTTGCAGTTCTTCCTGTGCTAATCCATTGCACTCTCTCGAAAACGAGCGGCGTATCGAAACCGCCATCGATGTGTAAAATTGTAGCTCTTCCGTATGAGCTCCTAGTTATTCGAACCAGTAATTGGAGGATCATTTTCATAGGTTCTGAGAAAGCGTGATATCCTCTTGCTTATTTATTGTCTTAATAAAGGCTTGACTTTTTTCGCGTGACTCCTCTTTTACGTACTATGTCACGAATGATCGATGTTGAAGTATCTGTTACACGTGGCTGAATTATCAAATAATTTACATAAAAGACACCAACCTCTACTGCAAAAACTAACCGTTTCAATGTATAAAAGGAAGTCATAGAATCTTGACGATGTCATTATTGACGATCTAGTAAAAAAATGCGTAATAATTAAGAGAGAAATTTTTTAAAAGTTTCATTTTAACATATTAATAACATATTAATAATTTAATAATTTAAAAAGATGTAATTTAACAAAATTGTAATTGTTGATAATGTATCGATAATATAATAATTACTTTACAAATAATACAAAATATTCTGCGAATATTAGAGATACGAAATGTACTAAATGAAAAATTCATCACAGCTCATCCGTGATGCACACATGGTATAGAATGTGTTAATAACATATCGCAAGAATAAGAGCATCGTAAAATTGTGCCAAGAGAATCGATCGAAACGCAACCGTTTATTTACGGGCTTGCTTTCTGCATAGAAATTGTGATGCACGAAACAAGCCTCGAGTAGAAAGGCAAACGAACGCCAGCCTATATTAGAAGTCACGCGTGAACACCCGTCAATCAAATGCATTATTAATCTTTTTGCTTAGTAATTAATTATTTTCACGTTGATACGTGAATGAAATTAACGGATCATTTATAAGAATTATCTCGATCTGAGAATTTTGCAAAATATTGAAAACTTTATAACACGGTAATTTAGACTGAATTTATTTTATTATAATTTTAGAATTGTTTCTTTCTGCTTTTACCATTTGGAGCTGCTGATTCATTGACAATTTCCCTTAAAATTGGACAATGAGTCCAGAAATACGATAAACTCTTCCATCTTCCTTTCTATATAATTTCTACAATCTCATTTATAGTTAATCACTTCATCGCTTCAACATTTCATTCACTTGTCCTCTAGTATCTAATTAATCTTCTAGTATCGATCTAGTATCGAATTAATTGGTCTACTCCGTATATATCACGAGCGAAATGTCAATTTAGTAACTTACATCGATATGTAACACACTAATTACACAGATATATAATTACGTTGCACTCTAGATCAAGATATATTTTATGTATTCGTTTGTGGTTAATTAAACGAATGATTTAATTGATACAAGAGCAGGGACCTTAATAGGATTTAAGCAGTCGAAAATCGTCGATGTCGTAATAGCCACTTCTCGAAGATACTTAGCCAGAGTTCGCCAGAAAATGTTCTGCCTCATCAGCGATATCGCGTGCATGATTTAATATTGATGAGGAAGTGGATGCTGTACCTTCGTATTTCGCTTCCACATTTTCATTTTCATTCGCCATTGTTTCCTCCAATTCGATTCTTCTGATCTTTGTTGTTCGTATCGTATTTATATTACGACTAATTTTACCTATACGAATTGCACAGTTGCATATTGCAATAAAACATAAAAATATACGAAATGTTTTATTTAACTTAGATTCGTTAGTATCGTACGAAGATATTCTTTCTGCTTCTCTTCTTACGTTGTATAGGATAATTTTTACTTTAATTTTAGTTTCTTTTTCGTTGCTCTAGTGTCAATGTCGATACAAAATGAAGATATACGAATAATTTAACATTTAGTTTCAATGTTTAATTCAAGAAACAAATAATGTTTTCACTCAAGTATCACTTATATCAATTTTCTCGTTTTTCTTGTTCATCGTTATTAATTGCTGTAATAGTAATAATATCCCGTATTATGATATCCCGTATACAAATGATGATAGCGAATAATCGATGCCACGATTATTTTGAAGAAACTTTCAAACTTGATATTTCAAACTTTCTCAGTTGTCGAATTCAAAGGCCAACGTATCATACGTAATTTGACAGACAAGGAATTATTTATTCACCTTTGCCTATTCATCGTAGATAATGAGAATTCTGTCACTTATCCTTGAATCAAATACTCGTTAATGTATTTTAGGTTTAATTAAAGACAAAACCTTGGATTGCATAGATAAAACTTTAAGGTAATATTACGCACAGAAATAAGAAAGAAACAAAAAATTAAGTAACACGTTATGGAAACATGAATATTTATTTGTTACTTTTATGAAATTCTTCATCTTTGAATTCTACTCACGAACTTAATAAAATTTTATGCGACTTTTGAGGACAAGCGTAAACAGTAAAACATGAAATCCAAGGAAAGGAAGAAACTACTTAGAAGATACACGCATCAGTGATTTCCTTCTGGGAATCACATTTGTTAATGTATCATAAATATCTCGATTATTTCCATTATACCGTACCTAGATGATAAAGGAGAAATTAGTGGAATTTAATAAAGTTATATATATCGATAATTGCGCTCGAAGCTTTAAGTTTCCTCAGCAAAATGTAGCAAATTAATAGAACATTGTAGAAACCAGTGGCTGGAAACAGAATTCCAAATAAAATTCTATTTATTAAGTGGCGAGCATGTTTCTTGAGAAAATATGTTAGGGAGAAAAATTTCTTGAAAAATAATATTAATATAATTTAGTGCATAATATATTATATTAACGTTAATACATATGCTCTTGAATACATGTATTATAGAATTAGAATAAAACGAGAATTGACTACAATATTTCAATAAAATATATTACACCTGACACGATATAGCGTCACGCGATTGTATATACATCAGCTGATTTAAGATCGTCGAGTCATAAATATTTCATGTGCTAATTTCTTAAACATGATCTTCCAGAGAAAAGGTCAGAGTATAACAAATTTAACACGAGTACCATTTTTCTTTAATTCAATATTCTCACGTAATTTTCTACCAAAATACTTACTTATTATACGAAATATGTTAACAGTCCATTTTAAATGTATTATTCCTCCGAGTGTTAAGTTCTTCTGAATCTTGAATGAAAGTAGATCATTAAACGATGAATGTATAATTTATCAACTCACTCATATTGTTAGTTACTATTTATTAATAGAATAGATCGTTGAACAAAAGACTTTGATTTTATGTCTGACAAAATATTACTTATTCTACTTATTCGTCCGTTCTTTATTTCTGGGCGCACTTGCACTATAATTTACTAACTAATAATATTAGCGATTAACGAAGTGATAACAAATTTGTAGCTGTACATATTTATCCCAAAATCTTTCATTCGTATCCTGCTATCCAACTTGCACAAAAAATCACATCAATCTTGTTACATATACATAATTATCAAATAATAAGCTGCAATTAAATTACTGCAATTACTGCAAAGTAAAACGGTAAAAAGAGAATCATACACTTACCATCAGTATTATACATTCAATTTCTCTTTCCATATTAATTAATCGGCACATTTTTAACAATCAGGCAATCCTGTTTCTGAGGATTAACGAGGATAATAATTAATACACAGGTTGAAAATCACGCGTCTCTTTTGTTTTTAGCGTCTTTGCCCATTCCATCCTATGAGATATGCTCTCATTTATTCCAGTGTTTCGTGCTTCGTTGCACTCGATGGATTATTATGCAGCCACTTTTACGATCCGTACAAATTCCATTACGTTCGCTACCGATGTCCATAAATTCATTGTTATTACGGGTCGAGGGTTCAAAAACAATTCAACATTCATGTAAGAACAATGCATAAATATATACAGCGACGAATAAAAATATTTTGATCATAGAAAACCAGCTTTCTTTTTCTAAAATTTTCTATAAGTGTATAAAAAAATGTACAATTGTTAATTGCTGTACTTAATTCTTTCAAATTATTTTTACGTATATTTCTTATTTAAAATTGATATTTAATCTTTTATGACAAGTCGTGGTTATAGCGTGGATTTTATTGTGTAAAACAGTTATGCAAAACATTTATTCGGAATAACATTTACGAAAAACTAAAATTTCCAATACTTTTTGTTTCTTTCATAATTAGTATATCGATTCTGGCATCATTATTTTTTGGTGCTACATTAATTCCGAATTTGTGTTTATATTTCTATTCATCGCTGTACTAAATACAAATATACTTCTAAAAAAATGTACTCGTGATTAAATAACAAACAATACAAAAAGTTCGTACGCGTAAGTCTATCAAAAGAAGTCGAAATGGTATAAAGACTAGCCATGCTAACGTAAAAGTTAACGACGCGTATATCCGCGAAAATCGAATATGGAAGACGATACAGCCACGGCATTAAGCGTTAAATATAATTAATATCTTCTGTCTGATGAACGTTCAAAACCGCTAAAGAAGAAACGCTGATCCATTGCCAAGATTATGCAATTTATTCCGACTGTAACTCTATTGATCGAGGTATCAATAACCATGCTTCAGCCCAGTGGCTGCAAATGTTTATCGTAAGACAGAACAGTGTGAACGAATTTTCCATCACGTTCAATACGGTATCACTTATTAACAATAAGGAAATGAATATAAACGAACTCGCGTTCATAAGTATTAGAAAATGTTTTGAGTTCATATGAAATGCGATAATTCGTTTAAATCATTAAGCAAACTATAGTAAAAACTATCTGTGAGAATTGAAGAAGAACACGATGAATATAAATTAAGAATTATACATGTTGCATACACGATCCCCTAATCTCGTTTGAAAAGTTTTGTACGAATTAGATGCAAAACTCAGAAATGTTTTCCAACTTTACTTAAGATCTCAAGTGAAATTTAGAATGACATTGAGAATCACATGTATCATAGAAAATTGAATAACAGCAGTGTGAAAATTGGTTAAAGCGACGATCGTGACACATAGTGGAAATAGGAATTTAACGTTACTATACATAAAGATGAGATTTTTATTGTCACGTTGAATACACGAATTCTTTATCTTCTTTCATTTATCTTTACGTAAATTTCAAATCTAATAATAATTGTTAAAGATTTTGATAAACTTCTAACCATTTCTGACATTAACCCCATCCTGTGTAAGTATCCTAATGCTTAGGAACGATAGCGTACGTACAATTTACCATTGGCGGCAGTGGCCGGAAGAACTACTATGAAAACATCATAAGAAACTCAAGAAACAGCAGATGAGGCGAGAGATCTAACAGCGATCATGCAGTATGCACGTTGTGGAAACATTTCGCCACAGAGGAACTTTTCTGACTTAACGGGTTCTCTCTTTTCACCTTCGACCTTCCGAACGCCTTCGGCAGCTTCTATCTTTCTAGTCTTGTAGTCTTGTGCTGGCTGCCGGTGAACTTGTCCCAAATTCCGTCGAGTACGCCAGCCACGATCCTTGATCTTTTGTGAGCCGTAATTAACTCTCTGTCGATCCATTTCCGCGCACGATCTTCCGTAGAAAAGATCTATCACAGTGCTCAGAAGTGAGTCGTTACACGGTTCGACAAACTTGAGGCTCGTAACGGAAGAGGAAAATTGCTTCAAGTTGGATTTAGATGAGTATTTAACGTTTTGTTTGATGTGGTTGGTAATCGATGGAAAAAAATTTTAACGAGTTTATGTAAGCGTTTAGGAGGGATTTATCAAGCTTTAGATTTCAATTTCTTGAAAGTTGCGTTGTCAAAGAATGATAAGAATTCTTCTATGTATATCTCCTAAAATTGTTTAATTCTTGTTGATGGCAGGATACTTTCCAAGGTAATTTTTAGAAAGACTGGTAGCTTATTATAGTTTCTCCGAGATTATGTGAATTTGCTATAAATGAAACTACATATCCTATTTTTTAAATTATGTTTAATCTACGTTTCCTTTTAATTTTTATAGAAAGAGAGAAATTCTGTTTGTATTGTTAATAAATTGTAAAATAAACCAGCCTTTAACGTAGAAAATCATATTTCATTGTTAATAACGCAAACTCATTCAGTTTGTTGAGAACGACACATCTTCCTCACAATGAGACAAGTTTTCGTATATAGGAAGATGAATTCGAGTCATTATACATACATATATATATATACATAGAACCGCCCGAGTACCGTTTCCACAGTATTGTAAATTGTAAATGAGTCTCGCGACTTGCTTCGCGTTAATGCCGAAGCTCGAACGCGATTCAAGGCTAAGTTACTTAAAGTTTTAAAAATATTTTCAATGATAAGGCTACTTATACTTATTACAGACATGAACTAATCATACTCAAATAGATTATTATCCGCTAACTTCGTTATCTGTTTTACGAAACGAACGTTGTTTTACAAAGTTCTGAAGAAACATTCATTTGAAGAAATAAAATATTTGCGGAAAGTATAAGTATATACATGGTGTAAAGTATTCGTAAAACTGTTAGCCTCGGACTTTCCTCCAACGTGCGATGTTTTTCGATTAGATTCCATCGTCTCGAGCCCATCCGGCCAAGGAAATCACTTTTCTTAGCTTTAAAAGAAAATACAGAATGATTGCTTCATCTTGGATTCGTTAATATCTTTTTTTAACTTAAAAGAAGAAATGTTCTTGCAGAGAATTATGCACTTACATATATGGCTTCGCAAAAATTTTATCATAAAATTTTTACGTTATCAATTTATTGGAAATTTGTTCGAAAAAAGAGTATATTTGGATAAATGTAAGAAATGCTTTCTTGTGGATATTTTTTATTTGTCGTGGATGTTGTATTATTTACCTTATTAATGAAACTGTAAATATAGTATAAAGTAGATAATGAAATAATGGAATAAAATGCTACATTAAAAGTACTTTAACGAAGAATGTAGATTTATGTAAGCAATGTTATAACGAAATTCCACGGTAGCTATGAAAAGTCTTTAAACGAGAAGAAACGATGACTTTTTTCGCTTGGAACTGGCGCCGTTCTAACAATTTGTGCGACCTACATTGCAACTGTTACGTAAGGGTATAGGTATGTATTATTATCAGTTCACGCAAAGAATGGTTCCTCATAGAGTACGCGCTATAATATCCTTATCAATCGATACAGTGGCTTAAAAGTATTCACTACTGAAACCTCTAATTTGATAAATGGTACCTTATAATTTGATAAATGGGATTCCGCGGTGTAGTTGGATGTACAAAGAATTGAATTAGCTAAAAAGCTATTGAAGTTTAATTTCTTGTTTCTATTATTACTCTGTCAATAATAATGTAATTATAATAATTAAACATTTTTCATAATTTAAAACTCTTCATAGAAATTAAAAATTCTTCAATTTAAACGAAAAAAAACGTTATCATTTAGATATTACTATCTGTATTAAAAATCTTATAGATAAAGAAATCTAAGATTTTTAACACACAAGTTATATAACTAGTTCATACAGCTAAATTTGTATTATTCATCCCATTTACAAAATTATAAAATTATTAGATTTATTAATAAATAATAATAAAACTCCATATAGCACTTTTCGTATAGGTATTGTTGGTCTTTTGTAAAAGGTTGAATGTAGAAGGTAAAATTTTTCCGCGACACGGAAACGGATCGATCGACGGGAGGAGAACGAGCGTCAAAGCCAAAGGAACAATGTAGGAATGCGATCAAATGCGCACCCTTATCAAGAGGTTCTCCTCATTTCGCGACGTCGTATTTCGAAAGGTGACCTTAGGGAAAAATCGATGCCAACCACCGTATCTACACTTTTGTAGGACACGAAGCTACCAACCGATTCCATTCTCTATGAAGAACGATTCTCTTTCCATTATTGTACTCTTATTCTTATTGTATTCTTATTGTATTCTTACTTATGCATTTGTTGCGAAGAAAGAATGGTATCTTTAGGTTCTGAGACGTACACAGGTTCGCGAAAGCATTCAAACATTCGTAGACATATTTTTAGGAATATGTTACCTCTATTATTCGATAGATATCTAATAAAAGTGTTTTGGAACAACAGTATTTTTATATAGAGTTAAAATATTCAGATATTTATATATAAAAAGGAAATTTAGTTATTGATGTAGAAAATTTATTTAGAGTTGCTTAATTACCAAGTATCGAGCTAAAAATGTAATTAATGTGTAAATTATTTTATCATTTATTTGAAACGCATAATGCAGAAATAGCGTTTTATTATATTATATATGACATAAATTTTACATAGAAGAATTCTATTTTTCGCTTGCAAAGAGGTGAATACCTTTGAAAATGTCTATCTTGTCATTAGATCTCCGTAAGAATTTTTATAAAATTTAGAAGAGAATTCATTGATAATCATTGATAATACTTCAGATATTTGCTATGTTAATCTTCTAAACTTGTTGTATACTCTGTGATTTGAAATCCTATGTGGCAAAGTATTATAACTTCCCTAAAATTGCAAAAGTGTAGATTTATACATTATGTCATTATTGACTTTGAAGAATTTTTGTTTGATTTCATTACTAAAAAAAGATATATCTGAGATATAGATAAGCAATAATAGATTATTTCTTTATCTAAAATTCTTTTTCAAATATGGAACTCATGATTTCCTATCAGTTTGGGTAATAAAAATTACAATGACTGAAAGTGGAATACTGAAACCTGTCGATCATCGGAAACATGAATTATATAAAAAATGTCCATCAAATTTAAGTTATTTACACATGTATATATGACAACTTTGCTAAAAGAAATTATAGAACACTATATAGAGAAATTAAGAAGAAATTATTCATAAAGTTGTTTAAGTCAGTAGAATAATTTATCAAATAACTTCAAATAACTGCAACGAATTACATAGAACGAACGATAATGAATAAGAATGCAATAATCGCATCGATCAAATTAATTCGTCGTTATCAAAACCTATTCGACTATCAAAAGTAAACAAACTGATTGGATTCGATCTATTCTTACTGAAATTAAAGTTCTCGCCGTGATACAAAGACCTGAGTCATTGGATGACTCTACCAACGTGGAGAGAAGATATTGACGTACGAGGCGTGCATAATAATGAGCAATCAAAAGATAGTAGAGGCTGTCAGATAGATAGATTCACATGTATAGTGCATAGTTGGCTCTCTCGAAAGTGAACTCGTCACGGCGACCTCCTTTAAATTGTAGACAGAACTTTCGTCCGAATAATTTCTCCGCGTATACACTGAAAACTTTTCACGTGTTATTCTCACTCGCGTTCACTCTCACGATTGACGCGTTGAATCGATGATGACGATGGTGGCCTGTGCTTTTTCGATTTTATATTCACACTTAACATTCGCACTTACATTGCTGTTCATAAATATTAGAACACCTTTTCCTTTCGTATAAGATAATTCGTTTACAGCCTGAACTATCAAGCAGAAGGTTAACTGATCGCGATTTTACATTCGTGCATGCTAAAATTGATCAAAACTATTTGTAGAAGTAATTCCATGATTTTCAAAATTCGATATAGACATTCAATATAGATTATAGCAGATAATATAAATTATTTGTGTATAAGTAAGAAATATGTTATAAATCTTAAACTTTAATTTATCATATTATATTAGTATAAATCATTTTCATGGACATTTTGGTGTTCTTTCATTTGTTCGATTTAAAATACTAAGTAAAAGTTTACAGAAATCTCTGTTTTCAACCAAATACAAGGTACGTTCTTTTTTAACAGATGAAATTAATTATCTCGAAAGTGAATTTAAAGCAAAGGTCGCATACCTACTTTACGAATGACCATGACTTTCGACCTGAAAATCAGCAGGAGTGCGTTCACCCTGATTCGATTCATTGACGCCTTTCTAAGCGGTCTGACATTCCAGCCGCGTACAACTCGATTCGCTCGAATCTAGATTGCGTTTCCATCGTGTTGTGCGTATCTCTCTCTGCTTTCATCTGAAAAATTTGCGCTACATTAGTGTGAGAATGTCACGTCGATCTACTATTAAACAGATTATTACTAAAAAGGTAATTTAGTAATTGACTTCCAGTAATCCGGTAACTTCTTAAGCTATTTTAAAGTAAACATTTTTTTATTATTTGCTTCTTATTTTTAATTACAGTTATATACATGTTATCGTAGTATAGTCTAACGTTTCAAATGGAATAATAATTCTTAAAGGTTTTAATTTTTTAGTGATTTATTCGAGTTTTCGTAAGTGTTTTGAATGTTTCTTTTTTATTTATTTATTATTATCCATACCTCTTTCGGCTTTGGATGATTTCCGATTATCCGTTGCATTAAACTTGAGTTAGGTCGTAAGTGTTTTGATACTTATGAATAGGATTGCATGTTAGTTGAAGACGCGTAGTTAAAGCGCATTAAAGTCTTTCATGGCTCCTGTTGGGATGTTGATATATCGGAGGGGATAGATAGATTCCTTGATAATTCTATGACGACATGGAATAGAGACAGCCTTAGAGATACAACTATGTTATCTCGGCTGAATTATTACGCATTAAAGGAACGCGATATGACCAGATAATGTATAGATCGATTAAAGTTCTTCAATATCGAGTACACGAGGTTCTCCAATCCATAAGATTCTTAATTAACCAAGAAGTACTCCAATAACTGATTTATTGGAAATTGGACATGATGTCAAAATAGATTATGGGACGATTTAATTGTTCATTGTAGCTACAATAAGTACATTGTAGCTACAATAGCTACAATAAGTAGCTCGAGAATCTTATATCGAATATGTATTTTAAGTGAAAAAAATTGATAAAAGAAATATATTTTGGTAATGTATTTTAGGATTGGTAGGAAGAGCTGAAAGAATTTTATATGTTAATTACAAATCGGAAGAAATTTGCTAATTAGGCAGACTCACGAATAGCGAACGAAAATCAATAACACGCGATATCACATGCACAGTTGCATTGACAGTGCCTTCTAAGTACAATGTGTCCTCGATACGTTTCTATTATCCACAAGGTCTCGTGTTCCCAATTAGACTTGAATAAAGAACAGCGTAAAAACGCACGACTGACAAGGCAATTGACAAATCAGGATACACTTTGACATTACATATTAAAATAGAAATTACTTGCGTGTTCCTGTCATAAATTTAAAATCTCCTTTAAAAATTTTTTTAACCAAAAAGAATTCTAATACTTACGAACGAGAGTGTATATGACTTATTCTGGCTAGAAATGTGAAATTTCTGCTGGTGGTTCTGATCCGATGGCCAGCGACTGTTTTAAGTATTTTATTAAATAATAACACAATGCATCGAACAAAATTACAGTACTTTATAAAGGAACAATTGCAGGAGAAAGATTTCGTAATCCTTCCCTCTAGAATTTGAAATTCAAGTCTCTTTGATCATCAATCATTATACTAAATCATAGTGGTTCGTTGCTCAAAAGGCTTGTATCATTTTTAGTGAATGTGAAATGCTGTTTGCTAAGATTATCGTTAGGATACTGTGGTAATCCAGATGTAAATTTTGTAAGCACGAAGGCGAAATCGATTATGTAACATGTACAGTATGGGGAATTATGGTGTGTATATCAGCTGATGGTCGACCCAAATTTTCGAATTCCAATCTCGGTATTCCGAACGGATGATTTGGTTCTGCTGCTCTGAATATTCCCTGGAATACTTTAGATGTACTGTAAACAATTTTTCGCTCGAATAAACTCCATGAAATGAGTAGTTTATCGTCCAGTAAAACGATGCTCTTGTCGAGTTATTTATAAAAATTATTTATAAAAATATGTTTATTATTATTAATATATAAATATAGAACTTTTAATATATATATGCAGTTTCTTTTATGAGTAAATTTACAACAAGTTCTATGTACCGTTTTCATCAATGAGAGTGTTATAATAATTTTTATAATTAACTCTTTTAAGGCTCAAATCTTATTGAGCTGTAGAGAAGGTTTTATTAATTACAATAGAAATACATGATGTTTTTGTAAAGAAGACGATACATTAAAATTAGCTCTACTTTCAATTAAAAAAAATACACTTGTCATGTAATTAGATAATAACTTGTTATAATGCAATGAGTGAGAGGATTGAATCTTTTCCGACTATAATTGTATTAAGAAAGGTATATTTTAATATTGACGAATGAACTTTTTAACAATAGAACGGTGATTAAATACATTTCGCATTATAAGCTAAATATATTAAATAATATAATTCTCGCTTTATTTCTTATGAGGAAAATGTAGAACTAACAGTGGAAAAGGTAGAAAATAAACGTGTTTTATACATAATTCACAGGATGATACGAAAGACTATTTCATCGCAATGACGTCAAAAGTTATTCCGGGATAAGCGTAAAAGAATATTTCAAGTAACCAGACGAACTGACAATAGTACCTTCTGTAAAAGGTCTAGGAGACCCGTAAGGGCTATAAAATCACCCAGCTAACTGTGAGTTACCATCAACGACCCGTCTAAAACGTTTATGAACGTAATTAAGACGCCAGACGATGCTCGCGTCACGCCCGGCAATTTAATCTAGTTATTTTTATCTTTTTCTTCTTTAATCACCTTTCTTTCGTTCTGTTAAATATGTCTCTGGAAAATAACCAACTGTTCCACCGTATCTTACGTGATCGAACATATTTCCAACTCGCAACAAACAATTTTAATTATTCCGATTACTTTTGTGCACTGTGTAGTTATAATTCTAAAATTCCATAACAAAGTTCGAAGACTTTGAAATTCTAAGATCCTAAAATTTCAAAGCTGGAAATTTATACAATTCTAAGATTTCAAGATTTAAAATTCCCGAATCCCAAAATTGTAAAATTCTAACAATTTTCAAATATATTTGGTATGTGTATGATTTTTTAAATAACACACGAGGAATATGAGATAAAAGATCGAAAGATAGAATTTAGTCATGTAGGGTATTTTAATAAAAACAAGAAATTGAACTTTTCACTTTAGAAATATAGAAATTTACAGCAGGAGTATAAAATATAGAAAAGAAGATACGCAGAATATTTTCAGTAAAAATAGAAATAGGCAAAGGTCAAACGATCTTTGCAAATGGCACAGTACCACGCAAACGTCGATAAAATCTCAATCCTGCACCGCGTATGATGGATGATAGATAGAAACAAGACCAGTCGTGTATTGAAACAAAAGATCAATTTCCCTTTTCATGGAATTTTGATCCAATCAGGTACATGTAGACTTCATGTACCAATATACTGTATTTCATATAGCGTATACATCAAATATTTAACATTATCAAATATTAACATATTTCCATATTACAATTAAATTACAATATTCAGTAGTTTGATATCTTCGTACATACGTTACAACATTCTCTAAATACATCTTTAAAAAAGTAAGAATTACCAAACGATCGATTATACGAAACAGAGTATGTATTACGTGTTGGTCAGGGTCGGTCTGACGATCCAGATGTCTCGAGGTTCCGATGCACTTATTCAGGTCTCTAAACTCTTCCCAACGAGCTGGGAAGACCCCCCGGTCTCTAGAACCGGTCCCGAGTCGTCCTACCTGTACCGATTTACCGATATCAACCTGTGCGTAAATACATAATGTATCGTATGGGCATGTGGCCGAACTCGACCTGTCTCTAACCTCTTCGGCACGCTTTGGGAACTCTCGTGGGAATGAACTAACTGACCGACTGAATCCAGTCATTCGAGTATGGACTTTCTTGGAATGTATGACGAGATTCCTTTGTTCAAACCCCTCTTTTTTCCTTTTCTTCGTTTCTACCTTGTACTATTCCTTTTTTCTTTTTTCGTTTCTTTTCCTTTTCTTGTTCGGCCTTGTAGTAGACATCGCAGATATTTACTGCATGAGTGTTGATTAATTTCTGAAACGTCGTTACGTAGAGGACACACGTGTTCTCTTTTTGTAAATAATTTTCTTTGATACCCTGGAATACTAGATTCAAATGCTTTACCAAAATCATAAGACACTTTTAATTGAAGCGTTAATTAATTGAAGTTAATTAATAACGTAGATTGTCTAACAAAAATCTAACAAACCTTAAATCATTTGGTATTTTACTGTATAAGAATGTACGATGCGAATGAATCGACAGATTTTTCAATAAAACAATTAGAAACTAAAAGCAGTGAAAATTATTGAATTTGATAGAAATTGTGTTTCGTGTATAGATTTCATAAACATAAATTCGGTTGAAGAAAACTAGAGCGAAAAATTAAACTTTCTGGAATTTTTAAGCGTCCATGTAATACCTTAGGTTGTTGTAAATTATTTCTTTTTGGAAATTGTGTCTGAAATCTTGCCAACATTGTAGTTGGCTTGGTAGACAATTTAAGGACGCGATAGTGAGACGTGCTTTCTATTTACCCTTTATTCAAACGCGTGCTCTCATTCTGACGCTACACGTATAATACTCGCTGGCTAAACTTCAAAACTATCTTCCAAAACGATACGCCTTGCATCCGGAAGCCTAAAACGGCATTAACTGCGGACGTTATCTCTTCTCGAAGAATAACAAGAGAATTAATATGTGACGACAATTTATGACTCTGTCGATAAATCATAAAATCAGCAAGCAACAATCCTTAAGCAAATTAAATCAGATCATGCAGCAATTGATTGAAACAGTTAACCCACTTGCTGCTATTGACGCACACGATGGGTATTATTAATTGAATTGAACATCTTTTTCAGACTGTTTGACCTTTGCCTATTTCCATCTTTACTGAATATTAAAATTAAACATTTTTAATTTAGAAATTCCAATATTTCACGTGTTCTTTTTAATTCTTGAAATGTTTGTATTTGTTTTAACTGTATATATTTTTTATTTTGATAGAAACAAATCTATATTATCCTTCGATCGTTATCTTTCGACTACGTAGTAAAAGGAATAATAACAACAATCGTATCTTTATAAAACTTAGAAAATAATGTGCTTTTACTTCAGAAAAGTATCGTTAAGTATAGTCAAGTATATGGTATCGAACGCGTAACTGTATTTAATCAAATATATTACTCAAAGTATGATCTTATCGACGGATATAATATTCTTCAGAAACATTATTATGCAAACACATAGGCCAACCATAGTGATTCATATATTTTATCGCGTGCGACGTATAACACGTAATTTCCATTGACAGTGCTCGTTAATTTTTCCAAGAGAATCTTTTCAATAGAATAATCCATTCATTCGATTCCGTTCACGAATCAATTTTTGTGTTTTACGAATGCTTTGTCTCTTATTCAATCTTTTTATCAGACGTAACCTTTTATTCGGTTATTTTTTTAAATAAATTTATCCTACCTAATCCAGACCTATCAACATTGCAAGAGAATATTTAAATTAAAATTCAACTGGCTCTGTTTCCTATCTGATCTCCCATTTTCTCTTTATTAACTAAGTATGTATATGACATCTTTTCTTATTAATTAGGAAAATTTTTATCTAAATATGTTTATCAAATACTTTCGCCTTATGTGAGAATCTTTTCTAATGCAAGAATTGTGACTTGAAGACATATGTACGCATTCATATGGAGAAGTTTTTATTTCGCCGCATTCATTTTCTAGATAGATACGAATGTTAGATTCGTTGTACGTTTCCCATGAAACGACTTGGAGCAACTTCCTGTTGAAAAGAGAGAAGCAGATGTGGCCTTCATAAAGCCCTTTTATTGTGTTCCTCAATTCTATTTAACATAAGAATCGCCTCGAATACTCTATAATGAATACTCTGTGATGGATTTTCTCAATCTGAAAATTATTATACGTTTTATTACAACATATGTTTTGTCGTCAGAAAGATAGAAATAGGAAAATTCTGATACTCCATTTATTTAAAAAAAAAGGTAGAATTATTGCTGAACTTTTTTGAATTTTTCCTGAATATCTACAGATTTTCAATTAATGTTATACAACTGATTACTATAAAATATTATAGAACAATAAAAAATCTTATAAAAATTCATTCATTGCTAATTTTATGGATTATAGTAATTACTAGATAGTAATTTTGTTATTAGAGTATCTTAACGACGAAAGAATGCAATCTCTACGAGAGGTATCGCTTTCACCTGTACGTATAATCTCTGTCACTTCCGGAATTGTGTGTATTCTTGTCGTAAGTGGTGCGTTTACGTGCAGAATTAAATTTCAGTTATCATTCTTAGCTTCAAGAACGATGCTATCTAACGTTATTAAACTAGATCATGAATAACGGTGCGAACACGTTGCAATAAGGTGATCGTGTCCCTATAACGTTGCATCTTATGCAACTCGTTTGGATTTCAAAATACTCTTCCTAACGGTTTCATAGCGATTGTCCTTAATATTATATATCGTGTCGCACAAAACATATACTTTAATTTTTAAAGAAGATACTCCGTGCATTTATTGTTTTCTTGTAATACTAAAAATTAGACTTATCATTGAGTGATAAATATTTTGATATTATATTTTTCTTTTTATACGAATTAATTAAATTTAGAGAAATGTGATCGTCATAAACTGTAAATGTAACGAATGCATGAAAAGGGAGAATAGATTTATTTTGTTTATAAAGTAAAGATAGAATTGCTTTTTAGCTTGTACGTTGCCAAGTATTTCCTCGTGTCACGAAGGTAGCTAAACTACTGTTTTATTGAATCGTCAACGCCTACTTGCTTAAAGCTGTCGATATTGCGTACGTCAGAAGTCGTGTTAATAAAGGACTTTTATTTTAAGAGAACACGAAATAACTAATGGAAATTATTGAGCGAACAACTCCTTATTCCCTTCATTTTACAAATGTTACACTATCAATATTGCCAATACTGTCGTTCATTTACTTTCGCTACGTTGTTTTCAAATATTCCTTTATTCACCGATCAATGTACATTTTGAGAATTATTGAATATATAGTTATATTTAAATCTACTGCGCTTCTCGAATTTCTATGTTTTTACTTCTACTTTAACAAACAAAAGGACTTTAAGAAAATGTGTTAAGAATGAAAAGTCACATGATTGAATTTAAAATCATCCAAAGAACACAGCAAGATTAAAAAATCTCTTATTCTCTCGTGTAAAAGCGTATCCCTTAAAAACTAAACTTACACTTCCATACACGCAAAATCTATTTTAATTTCAGAGTTCTAAACCCACAGTAACGTGAGTTTATGCACCGGGCGAGATGTAATACTCATCTAAAAACGTTTCCCTCGGCACTCGCGCGGCCCTTTCACAGTCAGAAAAATCATCTTCTTTTTTCTCGTCACCCCATCATTAAATCCAGCGTTTTCGTGTCACTGTAAGGGAAAAAAGAAAAAGCCCTCGACTGACTATCTTTGAACATCTCTATGTATAATACGCGACAAAACCGACGCTACGCGACGCGATAGTATTTATAGAGATTGGAACAATGTACGTCCACGTTATTAATAGCATCGAGTTTCTTCCTTTATCCTGTTAATTGTTCGCAAAGAAAAAAAAATAATTTAAGGTTATTTTGCGTCGTTTTCAATGCATGTAATTGCGAATCATCCGGTTCAAGTACTTTTGACGGGAAATATAGGATACAAAATTAGTCAGAACTAAAATTACATATATTTTGATCGTCAAAAGAGGAGAATATTTTATGGGAGACCAATGGAGTGTAATTTTAAAATAAAATTCTGAATTAAAATGAATCGACAATCTTAAGACCAATCGATTGGATCAGGATTCCCTAAACTTTTATGACACGAAACCCCCTTTTGAGAACGATAAAGTTTAACGATTCACTCGAATATTACACGAAATGTAGGTAATTGTGAAGATTTGATTGATCAGCAATTTAAAATTGATTTGATATTACGAGCGGAGAAGCACTAGACAGAGATAGTAATTCGTCTTTGAATTGTTTATCCGACGATTCTCTATGAGTAAAACTCTTCTAATGAACATGTAAACTACCTTCACATTTTAATATTTAACGCAACCCATCAAAAATCATCTTCGCCAGTAGCTCACGAATCTATTGGTTAGATCAACTGGTATGTTCGTTTAATTCTTTAATCTACAAGCTCGCTGTATTCAACTCAGCAAAGAATACTCGAGGAAGAAAAGAAAGAATAAGAGAAAACTAGGAATGGACGTAACGCCGCGTGCAATATTAACATCGACGTTTATACAGCGCACTGAGACGATGAGCGCGCGAGCGCGTAATTTACACTCGTCATTCAGACGGAGTACATCCTCATTAAACCGATCAGACTGAGTTTGCATGCATTACCTATATGAAGATCGCGGGACGGTTCAGAAGGAGACCGCGCTCGAAACTGGCGAGTACTCAATCAGGAAGCCACATGGTCAACTTCCGCGAAACACCGAACGCCGAAAAATAAATTATACATACGATGGAATTACCCGTCGTATTTGGAGCGGGAAACATCCCGTTGCCCCGTTCTTTTTCTGCGGCTTTGCTGCGGAACAGTTAGATCATAGTTTCTGTTCCATTTGGCGGAACCGAAGTATCATTGTTCAGATATGCCATTGTAATAGTAGAAACATATACAGATTTATGAAAATATTCGAACACTTCTACCTAGATACCACTAGTGACTGTATATTTTGTATCTTATATGAAATAACTTGGAATTTCATAATATAGCACTATAATGACGTCTATCATGATTGTATTGGTCAAGTTTAAAACGAATCCAAAAATATATATAGAAATCACAAGATATATAGTATGGGTATATATATATATATATATATATATATATATATATATATATATATATATATGCATTTTTAGATTGGTTTCATGTTAAAATGGTTCCTTCTAAAAACACATTATATTTGTATTTATCTTTAGAATTTTCTTAATCTTAATAGTAATTTTACACGGATGTATATTATTGTATCTTGTATCTAGAGCTGTTGCACAAACGATTGTCACACTCGTACCTTCACCCTGTGAACGTGTAGTAAAGCTACAAAGTGTCTCATAACAACCGTTTCTTTTATGAGATTTACTTAGAGTCGGGGAGGAGTTCTTGTCGTAGAGAAAACGAAGCCTGGTGTGTAGTTCCGTGGTTCGGTTTTTCTTTTTAGAGAGTATTTCAGAATTACAGGCTTCTCTACTTGTGTCGGGGATGTATTTGACATCCAACTACATACCTCTTAGAATGCTGAAATTTGTAAGTTTCATTTTGATATTTATAGTAAGAATGAGGAATTACTAGGTTATTACATAAAACTTTATACAAACACTTCGACTATTATCCACTATTACGATACGACATAATACATGTTATGTACTCTCAGGCACAAACGAGTTAATAAATCAGTGCAACATATAATTTAAATAAATTAATTCTTATGTCTTTTCAAAGATGAAGCGCATACAATCTTGCAAGTTGATCAAATTTTATAGCGCGTAAACGTGTCTTCGTGCAATAAAAATCTACGAACCCAAGTTCCTTTCGCGAATGATGATCATTACTGAAGCTTCACACGATGTCGTAAAATGTCCAACACACAGAGTTCGGGCTCTTCTTCTTCTTCTTCGTCTGTGAGAGTTCGTTAACCGTGGACATAGTACGAATCCGTGTATGTAAAGTGCAGAGGTACATAAGCGGTTCTCCTACCATGTGCAATATAATCATCGTCAGATTTATAACAGGATTGAACACAAATAGGGCCTCTCGAACCATCAAGCTACGACAGTCGAGGAAGCCAACCCCCTTTGTACGCTCTATTGGTAACTTAATCAATAAAGACAAGAAACGTAGTACGCTTTTTCCTTATACGACGACCCCACTTACAAATTAAAAAGGTGTCAATTGCTAGATTACTAAATGACAAAAATAAAAAGCGACGGAATAACAAATTCTCTTCTTCCTTTTTGAGGGGAATTTTCCTATTAGATTTACCGAATTTTCGATACTGCTATACGTTATAATTAAAAAAGAAAAAATGGTTTGTTATAGATACTTATAAAGTTACTCGTAAATTAACTAAGTGCCAATTACTGGAGGCAAAAATTATATATCAATAGATCCTTAAATTTGTGTATCGGATTTACTAAAATTATTGATCTAATTATAATTATATTAATATATATTATAATAGAAATATTATAAGAAAAGTGTACTATTACTAACATTTCAAAACATTTGCACTAATCTTACATTAGAAAACAAGAAAAGTTTCTATACAAACGTATATAATACAAATGTACAAATCAGTACGTGTATAAAATACGAAAATTTCATGATAATATTTTCCTCCAAAATAGAGAAAACCTCTATCAACATCATGCTACGGAATAGGAAAGAGTGTATTATTTCTACTGAACAAAACCGGGGAAACCATTTATCTCAATTTCAACAACACGAGCTATTTCGCTGACGAAGATAATTCCCGAATTCGAAGAAAGCGTGCGCCTTTAGCTTACATAACAGTTAGCGAAATGCAACCGAAGCTTAATCAAACTGGACTAACACGCACGTGCTATGGATGCTATAATGCCGGCAATGTTGGTCAGGTTATCCGAAGCCAACTAAATTCGTTACCATAAGCAGTTAGAAAGCTTGTTTCACTCAAAGGTTATTTTCCGTTTTTCTTTTTTATTCACTTTTACATTCAAATTTACTCCGTCTTATCTATCGTAATAAATCGCTGTGCTGATAATAATTTAAGCATCATAATATGATCACACGTGTTGTTCTACGACTCATTATTTTTCTGCCATTTGCAAACATGTAACAAAAAATGTTTTAAGCCGTCGAGGTGTCGAGTGTGCTACAAATGACGACAAAAAGTGTCCGAAAACACTTTGTTTTCATAGCGAAATCAGGCTCACCTTAGGCAACATAAATAGGACCATACGTTGTATTTTTTCGTGAAATTGGATCTTGCGACAAATTCCAAAAGCATATTACACGATATTTTTACCAACTCGATATTACGTTTAATACTAGGTAGGTAATGGAAATAATATTTCATTCGTTTATACATTTTAGAATATTACATACGTGTCAGAAAGAGAGAATTACTGGCAGCGTGTAGTGTTATACGCCCAGACATTCTAATAACAGCAAGTCATTCAAACCTCTGCAAAAGAGCAAAATGTTGTATTATGGAAGGCGATATGCAATTTGAACAATTTGCAAGTGTACTGACATTATAAACCTGGTATCGAGTTTATATCATAAAATAAAATATCATGTAGTATGCTTTTTAATTTGCCGTTAAGTTTCCTACACTTTCATAAAGAAAAACAACATATGGTCCTATTTATGTTACCCAAGCTGACCTTGGTTTCGTTCTGAAAACAAAGTATTTTCGGGATTCTTTTTATCGTCATTTGCAGTACACTCGATGCTATTAAAGTACTGTTCAAAACACTTTTTATTACATGGCGGCAAATGACAGAAAAATAGTGAATCGCGTTATAGTGAACACTTGTGTATGTACATAGATTATTACAAAAAGTTATTCGTTTCATAATAATGATATCAACCGTGAAATATCTATAAATATATAAGTTTAAGAAAATTATATTTCCTCAGTATATGTTTAATAAATCTATCAGATAAATTTTCAAGAATATTTTACTGTTTCATATTTCCCATTAATAATCGATGATAGTAGTTGATTTGTGTGACTAGATGGTATTAGGTGGAAAGGAGGAAATAAAACTTTTATTAATATAATACAAATTTTAAACAGTCGAAGTACAAAAATTTATTACATAATTCAATTATTTCCTATATACATATGTTTCATATAAACTATTCTTATAATAAAGATTTATATTTTCCAATGATTTTTGACTACATGACTGTTAAAGTTTGTTTTTATGCCTTACAACATAAAGCTTCGTGATCAAACGATAGCCAGTATGAATAACAAATATCAGGTCTACATGATTCAACAAAAGTTACGTTTATTTAAACAGTTAATTCAGCTTGCTTTACGTCATATTGTAAAGTACGATATATACTGCTATTAACAGTAATCATGGATCGAAGTTCACTATTCTCTTTTAATTATCTCCTTATGCAAATATGGTAATGTTCTTTTTAATTTGTAGCCTGATCACTGATCCGTAAAATTAATTGTCAAATTAAGACATTAAAACACTGTTATTAGTTATTCTAAATATGATACGTATCTATCTTTATCATTTTCAAAAGATCATAAATTCAATTTATATCATTCATAATTGCTTGGAAAAAATTAACCATCCTTGACCGATTTGCGATATAGAGGACGCATATAACGCCGTGGGGCTAATTAGCGGTGTAAGCAAATAAATTTTTACGATGAAGGAGTGGTAGTTACGCAGGCTCTCTTCTGTTCTTAATCGATTAGCGGTTAAAGCGTGCGCCAGACCTTCGGCCATAGCAATGTTGGTTTCGCGTGTAACACTGGGGACTCATCGATTCGTCATTTTATTGCTTTGGATCAATTGCGTAGATTGAAGAATCGTGTGTCATTTGAAATTCAACATTCGATTTAATTCAATGAGTTTTACGTTGTTAATTTTTATAGGAAATTGTTTTCTTCCAACTTAATCTTGTTGCAACATTTGGATTCCGTTTTTTACCTCATCATAATTCTTTTTGGTTAAGAAATTTTGCAACTATTTGTAGAAGAACGTACTTCATCTTTTTACTAAAAACATTTGCTTCTCCTAAAATTAAAGATTTTGTTTCCTTTTTTTTTTGTATATATATTTGGAACTTATTTTCTTCAAAGCAATTGTCAATAAAAATTGGAATGTATTACATTGAATAGATGAATCTTGATGTAGTGATTATATTTTAGAAGTCTGAAAAATCTTAACTTCAATAAGAATTGTTGATAAAGATATTTGAATAAAAGACAGTAAATATTGCAGCATGTAAAAAAGAGTTACTCAACCGCATTAACACTTCCATTAGCATCGTAATTATCACTCGTAGTGATAAATGGGTCGAACAGTAGTTTTCAAGTTTCAAATACGTATGATTAACGACATATTTTCAACTTTACTTTTATTGTGAATAACATACAGTATATGAACATAAATTCACCATTATCGGAAACATGTTTTGATATAAAAAATTAAAAAATGGAGAAATAGGAAGTATCTTGAAATCTTCCGAATGTCATCGCCTAAAAAAAGAATTTCTTTCGATCTACCTTATCTTCCCCGGAAAAAAGCACAAAACTTTTATCTCTCCCCGTTTTTCCTCCGCAAGTACGAATATCAATCTACGACAGCCTGATAAGGCCACTCACTTTGCTCCATAAATTTTTAAACACCTCGCGTGTGACTCAGTAAGTCCACAATCATTCTTCCGCAAACGCACAGACTTATACAGGTATTCAACTTTTAACGCTTCTTATATGTTTAAGATTCATGCTGTATACTAATTTTTTACTAGCTGTACATTTGTAGACTATCTTTTGTCATTTTCATAATTTGCATATACATGTCCAAATTTGTTTCAATCTAGCTGACATTCAGATGTTTTCAAAATGTTACAAACTTGTATCTTCCGCATAACCCGCTCTCGAGACATATGAACTTACAAATTGAAGCGAGCAATACAAGGAATTAGCTGAATTGACTGCTCGGAACTGACCGAGTGTTTTAGAAACGTTGGAAAACTGCGTATTAAGATTATGATTATACCTATCTATAATAAGTATTAACTTATTGTAAATAAACAGCCATGTCACTGCGCCACGCCAGAAAAATTACTGAAAATTCTCAACGCGAGAATTGATTGTAATTTCAACAAATAAATAAAAAAAAAAAAAAAAAAAGATTATGATTATGAGAAATTTTCCTTTTGTGTCTCTGCGGTGTACACCGTGCGACGTTAATGCTGGCGACATGTCGAATTTCAACGTTCATATCTCGATAACAGATGGTGCGAAAGACACGAATTGGAAACGTGTTTTGGAAACGTCTCAATGTCAGCTAGCAAGAGCACGTAATAAAAAGACAGTTTCCCGTTAAAAAATTGTAATATGCTTCACAGTACATTTCAAAGTTTGACATGGGTACAGTATATGTCCCCGTTGATTTCATGCAACCTTTGTCTGAAACATTTTTTCGTATCATTCGTATTTTTCCATGTGTTTGAGCGTTCACGGTTAAACATGACTGTATATATATATTTATACTGTATACCTATTTATCTATCTATATATATACATACGATATATAATTGTATATTAAATGCACGCAAAATATAATATTATAATTCTGTGTTATACATACAACGTTAAATCTATGGTAAATGTCCAAATATTAGGTTGTCCGAAAAGTTTCTTTCGTTTTATAAGAAAATAATAGATGCACAACATTTTTTGTTTTATATTATTTTATAGAATTATGTGTAATCCATTTTATTCTATTGAAACAAATGTAACAAGAATATAAAACAAAAAATGTTACGCATCCATTATTTTCTTATAAAACGAAAAAAAAACTTTTCCTACTTACCTAATATTTACCAGTATATGTGATTATCTCCAACCTAATATTTTTAGTAAGTCGCTATATATATTTCACGAAACTAATCTCAAAGTCATTAACGTAAAATCTTTTAAAAACATATGAATTTGCTGGTAGCTAGATGTGATTAAATCATAGAATGCAGTATGAGGTGTTAGCTATTATTATCGTTTCGACTAATTGCATGTCCTTTCTGGCGAACATATAACACAACATCGCATCGTGTGCGTATTGCTTTTTCCACTCTCGTTGAGCCTCGGAGGTAGTCGAGTTCTGGAGAGAGGAACGTCGTCAGTTCAGTCAGTCGAGTCAGTTTACTTTGAACCGTCGCGTCGTACAGTGTGGATTTCCTTCGCGTTCTCTCAGTCGACGCGTTATTTATAAACTTCGCCGTCGATTCATCAGGCTTTCTCAAACCGACCGAAAGTATGCGGTGATTTCAGTGGCGCATTTCAGTGGCGCGTTTCAATGATATCGAACCGGTGCCGTAATTCCGTTCTGTTGGTATAAATTAAGAAAATTGTTCCGTTTCACGAGGATCGTTGCTCAACCATGCCATCCAGGCAAGGTAAAAATCCTCTCTGTTGTATACTTACTGCCGTCTTCTTGCGTATGAATGTATGTACATACTTTGCTGCGCGTGCGACGGACTATCGTGACGAATGGAAACGTGCAAGATTTAATTAGCGTGTCGTTTATGGGCATATAGGGTGTTTAGCATAGAATTAATTATTTTAACAGTGTTTTTATACTTGATAAAGTGAATATTTGAAAGTTGTATACTTACTATCGTCTTCTTGATGAATGGAAACGTACAAGATTTAATTGAAAAATTCTTTGCGGGTATAAATATATATAGGGTGATCTAAAAATCAGTCCTCCTGATTTTTCAGATAGTTCTGATCTACGGACAAATGAATGTTTTGAACAAAATTTAATCAACTTTCAATCGACTGCAAATTGCAGTATGAAGAACTTTTTAATATTGCAACTTTATAGCCGATTGAAAGTTGATCAACTTTTGTTCCAAACATTCTTTTGTCTATCAATTGGAAGTATTTAAAAAATCGGGGACTAATTTTTAGACCTGTGTATATAGGGGAGTCCAAATATAGAATTAGTTAGTTTGAGGATGTATTTATACTTGATGAATTGAGTGTTTAAAAGTCGTATATTTACTATCATTTTTTTATACACTGTTGCACATGCGACTTTTGATTTGTGGATCTACAAGACACAGCCGAATAACACGAGAAAGCCGACACGACGTGATTTGTTATGGAAAAATAAGAAAATAACAAAGAATAAAAATTTCTCATTTTTGGTTTAGTTCTCGAGAAAATCGAGTTTGAAAACTTGAACATACTTGAACATAGCTAATTACTATGATATGGATATGAGTAAACAATCAATAGGATGTTATTGTAGAAGCGAAAGTAAGTAAAACATATGAAATGCACTTTTTCGTTTGACGCTTTATTTTCAAGAAAATAGAGTCCGAACATTTTTATATTCGACTTATTTTCACACGTAGAATGACCTCCTGTCGATTATTTAATCCTCTGTAATCCGGAATTAGCCATGTTCATGTATACTTCATAAATTTTCAAAATCGATTTTCTCATAAACTAACCCGAGAATGAAAAAAGTTTTATTCTATATTTTGTTTTTTTTATTTTCCTACAAGGAATCATGTTCTGCACGCTTTTACATGTTATTCAGCCACATCCTCTATAAGGTGTCCCCACATAGAATTAACTACAGCGATGTACATTTTATATTATGATAAATTTATCGAACGATTCACATGACAGAACAAACACGAACGTAGAAATGCGGAGCATGGCTGTAAAGTGTGCGCACACGGAATGTTCCAAGTATTTACGTATAGGGGAGTGAATCAAGGATACGCTTCGATAACTGGATGCATTGTTATGTGCGCAACATCCTCGCTTATATAGGGTGTTCCAGTAATCCCAGTATAATAGGTAAGGGGATGATACTTAGTTAAGAAAAAATATGTCAAAAATATAGAATAAAATTTGTTCATAAGACGCTTCATTTTCGAGAAAATGGAATTTGAAAATTAATGAAGTACGTGCTTCAGCCCTAGCGATATTTCTTTACATTTGTATTCGTTTGTAAGTGAATTAATATGGAATACGCATACCATGCGTTGCTGAAGGATAATGACGCGTATCAATTCTTCGAAAGCTTGATTCTAAATTCCGGTATAGTGTGCGGATTACGTTCACGCGAGCGAAAATAAAATAGAAAAAGGGGAAATTATACTGTAAGGATGAGGTAGACGCGTCCAGAGACTGCATTTCCTTTGCGAAGGATACAGTTAATTTCGAATGTAGCCTAGTAGAGGAGCATGGCTAGCGGTTTACCATAATTCAACGAGAAAGAAAAACACAGACTCGGATATGCTCCCGGCTTATTTAAAATGCTACCTTCGTTATGGTTGTCGGTCGGTTAGCTTCGTTTTAGAAAGATATTAATTATAGTGCTAATTATTGTAACCGCGTGCAATGCTTATTCGTTATTGTATTTAATCGTGGAAATACGATATTCCATTGGATAATGAAAAAATTGCGATTCCTCTGTTTTTAAGAAAGCACAAAATAAAATTCAAATGTTTATCATTTACAATAAAATCATATATCATACTATTATCTATACTAATTATAATAGATCACACTAATTATTAAATTAATTATCATGGAATATTTCTAATATGTACTAGCTTATGTGAAATAATTATAAAAAGAAGTTATCGTCAATCAATCATAAAACAAATATTCCATTGTATCGTCATGCATAATACACATTAAAAGGTACTGTAAAAGTAGTGCAAAAAACACAAGACAGCTTAGTATTCATAGATTTTAACAATTCTTTACAAATTAATATCTTAAGAACAAAATTAATCTAAAACTAAAGCGAAAAAGTTAAAGATGTAATTCAAGAATAAAAGTCATTAGATTTCATAAATTCTATAATTAAGTTTAACTCAAAATCGTCCTTATTCGAATAATTCCCATTAATGAAAAGAGAAACGTAGTGTGTAGAAGGTGAAGAGTGGTAAACAGCCAATTATCCAGGTTTTTGAAATACCTCAAAGTTGCTCGAGTGACAAACACACCGCGTATAAGTTGGTAATTTGAGGAAGTTGTAAAGGGACGAGAAGCTTGGCACGATGAATGCTGCAACACGTTAACCTCCCTGTTTCGTTATTTTCGTATGTTATTACGTGTGCAGACGCGTATTACGGATGCGCTTCGTTACACAGTCGCGCACGCTTGCTCTTCGAATATTCTCCCTTATGCATCTCTTCTTCCTTCCCTTCTCGTCTTTCTTTTTTTCTTTTTCCTTTTTATTGCGAACGCAAGCATCCTTTTCGCTTTATATTAAAGACGGTTTTGATTTAATCAAGATTTGAAGAGTATGAGAGATCGTTAGTTCAAGTAGTACCGAATAATTGTCTAATCAATGGTGCATGAAATTCATTTGATTAAATTTTCTATAATTTAGAAGTAGAACTATCAAAGCGATCGGAGTGAGCAATTTGTAATTTTTCATAGGTATTTTATAGATTTAGAACATCAGTGTTTAATTTCCTGTAGAAACGTTAGAGATATAGATTATCAGTTTCTAGCATTTCATAGAGATTTTATAGGTTATCAATCTCTATTTTTCCATAGAAACGAGATCGAATGTTTCTTTCTGAAACTGTTTGTGAATGATATCGTCCAAGTTCGATTCAGGTCGACATTAGCGGTTAATCAAGCTCTCACGATGCCCTAATACTGATTATTAACCTTGACTTTTCTCGACTACGAGCTAATTCGATCATCGCTCATGGAATAATCGCTCCCCCTGTACTAGGGATCTGACCCTGTGTATAGGCAGGGTGATGTTAATTATCAATATCTACAGTGACTTTAACAAGCAAAACATAAAAACATAGCCTCCAAACGATTCGACAAATTAATAGAACAGTACCCGTGGTTTCAAAAGAATTTTCAAATTTTTCTGCGTTATCGCAATTTCGGTTGCAAGCGAAGTTGTAAACGTTTCGTGGCTGACTGATTCACGTAAATTTCGTCGGAGCACCGGTTAAAATGAGATCTCAGCGACGAGGCAACTTGACTGCCTAGAGATGAAACATGGCACTGAAATTTGTCGGAATCTTTACGCCCCGAATATTTCAAGTCTTTTCCTGTGTCACTCCACTCGCTATTCTCATCCATTTTCCAAGCTTTTGTTGGAATTTCAGTTACCCGAAATTTACTTACTACTCGCGATGAAAAGAATTCGGAAAACAAGAAGTGGCTTGACAGAAAATTGGTATAATAAGACATCGAGCTTTATGAAAAGTACTATAATATTCTCATTTAACTCGATAAATTCATATTTACTACTGCGATTCTGGGTTATGATACTCTTCATACAAAATTCACTCATTTTGTTGTCAAACAAATTTCAACAAGAGCCATGCACGTTATTTTATCGATAAAGTCATAAGTTTGAAATAATACATTATTAATGATAAAGGAAAAGGAAGAAGCAATAATCATCTTTACAACAATATTCTTTTTAAAACTTCAATGAACTTTAGACTTCAATTGTAGTGATGCAATTGAGATACGTCACTTCTGATGTAAATCAACGAGAGCAAACATAACGTTGCTACAACGGTACAAGTGTCTTCGTGTTAGAATTTTAATTAGCCGGAAACTTATTTAATACTTACGATGAAAGGAATTTGGAAAACAGGAAATGGCTTGGAAGAAGGAGAAAAAGAGAGAGGGATAATTGTAATAATCATGGCTTCTCTATTCAGCCTCTTGGCCAGCAACTCGTGATTTGTCATACTACGGTGCTTCGAGTAATTAAAGGATCGACTAATTAGATGATCTTGTCCTTAGTAGTACTGTATCTTGTTTAAGCTTTTGAGGTCTTTCCAAAGATTACTCAAAAGTAATTCTACGATTGTTTTAGTTGTGTTCAGTTGAACTTCTATAATATGGTTTGCATCACATAAAGAATTAAATAAAATTTGCTGTAATTACTCTCATTGCAAGTTGCACGAATAAAGCTGAAAAGAATAGACAACGATTGTAAACGAAGACAGAAATTGGCATAGCTACACAAAGTTGCATACATCCTTCAATTCAAGAGGCTGTGTTCCCGAACAAAAGAGCTTTTTGTCAAGACTTGTTTTACCATCGATCCGGACTCAAATCCTTTCTTTTCGTTCAGAACCCTCGTTCACGATCTATACACATAAACCCTGCCCTGTACTATTTTTATTCGACGATTTCTCTCTCACATCTTTTTACAGTGCATTACTTCCTGTTCCTCTCTTCTTGTTCATAGAACCTTTACGATAAATCAATGAAAAGAAATTTCGCAAGTCATTTAATCATAGATAGTAAATGGTAATAAATATGGAAAACACGAATTGCGTTGGTTTCATGTGAATTTTTTATTCACGCTACGCGGAACACTGATGAATTGTGATTACAATCTTATATTTCTAATGCATATTTTATAATATTTGCGATGTAATGAATATAATTATTTTTTCGAAAGGAACGATAACGATATAATGTATAAAATGTGTTACACGATAAGACGACTACCTTTTTTATTTATTCCCTTACATCCGATTGATTTGAAGAAATTTGCACCTGTAAGTCTTTTATATCTTATGTGCATTTGCATATTTCAGACTTACACAGCGTGTAATTGTAAGTATCAAATTCCATTGAATATGAAATAAAATCTAATTATGTATCAGTTAATGAAATCATGATTACTGTATCTCTATGGGTTAATATTAGGAAACTCAGTTATTTCTAATGTAATTAAAAAATTATTTGCTTAAAAAATGACGACATGTCCCATATGAAAATTTGCTGATCTCCAAGATAATACTATGTATTTACATTCTCTTAATTACGATAGCTAATACAAAGCTAGCACCTATATCTATGATATAAATTTATTGATTTATCACTCCATAGGCAAATTCAGTAAATTTTATATTATACCGTAAGATTATTAAAAATTCGATATCTTTATAGGTATATAAAGTTTTAGTGTATTAAGTATAGGATTCTGCGGTAACGACAGAGCAAAGAGTCAATTTGATCAAGATTCCTTGTTTACTTTTTTCTTCTATATAATTCTGTTGCTCGACAAATATTTGTACGATTTTGAAACGTAGTGACGTAACCTACCACAACACAACTCTGAACAATGTATGACGTCATGACCTAAAGGGTTTCTTGTCCAAGGCCAATGGGAGAAGCTTGGCCTAATTGCAACGTTGTATCTTAAATTCTGAAAAGAATACTTCTAACAAAGATTCTGACTTTCGTCCTTGCAATTCTAGGTAGACTCAAGAGAAAAAAAATCATTTTTATATATATCAGGTTGCCCGAGAGTTTCTTTCGTTTTATTAGGAAATAATAGCTCCACAACATTATTTATTTTATATTATTTTTTCAAATTATGTATGATCCATTTTGTTCTATTGCAACAAGAAGAAACTTTTGAGACAACCTTAATACGTTATATTATATATATCATATCTTATATTATATCATTTTTATTATATAAAATAGGTATTTTTCCTTTTATTATCGATATATTAGTCTTTCTTCTTTATATTGAAATTTCTTAATAGAAATAATTTGTAAATATATTTATAAAGAATGACCCAGTTTATAAACGAAAAATGTAGAATTAATCTTTCTTAGAATTTTTCTGGTATTAGTTTTTTCTTTTGATATTAAAATTAATTTGTTTGTGATTATTAATCCTCGAGGAGAGAAAATTATAATGGCTGAAAATCTGGGATATACATTCTTCTTCGGACGTTTAAAAATCTGGCAATTTATCTAAAAGCTTTCGCATTCAGCCTCTAAAGTAACTCAAAAGTGTAAACAAAACTGGAAAATAGCGGAGCATTATATCGCAACGTTTCCTACACACAAATAATTGAAAAATGAGATATTCAAAATTAAGTTTTGCTGTGAATATAATTGGAAAAATATCTTTTTAAATTAAATTTCAATTATGAATTTATAACTTGTCTAAAATTATCGAACGATAATTTCTGCGTTATGCAACGTCTAATACGATAAATTGACGTTAATTTGCTGATTTATCGAAATTCAATATTGGTCTTAACCTACATCTATATTTAGGGAATTACTCTGTGCTCTAGAGTATAAGATAAAATATTAGCTAAATTATTAAATCACTAAGTTACTAAATTATTAAATTTCGGATTAATGGTACAAAATTTTTTCACTCAGAATAATTTATTAAAGATTATTGTAATATACATAAGTACATTGTAATATATAAATATATAATTACTAATTATTAAATTACTAAGTTAGTAAATCGTTAAATGTTATCTCAATGTCGACGATGAATTATAATAATCTTCTCCATTTCAAAGAGTTTCCTCGATCGCAATTAAATTCTTTATAAAACTTTCGATGTACAATAGACACACTTTACTTTCAATCTCTTTATCAAAGCAAGGAACAAAACGCATTAGCCCATTTATTTCGATCGTGCCGTAAAATTGAGTGTATTATACGGATACCGCACATAAATTCAAGGACGTAATGAAAACCGTAACCAGGTCGATCTCCAGTAACCTCGTGTCGACGACAAATTACTATTTGCAATCTTTCATTGCCAAACGCTGCGATTTCAATAATTAGCAAATTGAAACTTATTAAGCCTCTATCATAGTTATCAATCTTCGTTTATTATCATTCATTCCATTTAATAATTCATTATTTATATAGCGCCAGAAATACGTAGGTAAGCGTTGATTAAAATAAGGATAGATGATACTGAAAGCAAATACGTACCATAAAATCTACAAATTTTATTTTCTATTTACTTTATGTTTCTTATAATATCCACATCTTTCAAAAATCAAAAAAATATTCCTCCAGTTTTATTTCATTCTTTTTCCTTTAAAAAGTAGATATTTCTTCCATTAGAAATTGTTGTTTATTTACCGAAATGTTTCTTTCTTTCGATATAAATTGCCTCATTTCCCTGATACGACTAAAAACTAGGCGATCGATAAGATGATGAACCGAAGGGAAAAATTTCTCGGTGTCTGTCGAGTATGTTGACCCGCGCTGGTTCGTTGAAAGCCATCAGACTACCCAGAAGATGATTCCATGAATGACACACTCACACGTTCACACCGTTTGCGAATCTGTTTCACTTGGTAAGGGTATTGAAAACATGAATTGCTCGACGTGTTGCTACAGAAAGAAGCTCATTTTCCTACACAATCATGTTGCCGGGCCTCTTTGAGACGCTCCAGAGAACTACTTCGAGGAACCAGTTAAGAAGTTCCAGGCGAGAGGTCAACTCGCACCCTATTTCCTCTAAAGTACACTATCGTTCATAAGTATTACATCAGGACATCTGTTGGTTTCATAATATACACGTGGTAATTGAAAAAATCAATCGGCCAGAATTTTTTACTTATGAACAATTGGCGAAAATTTGTGTTTAGGTCTTAGACTAAGTTTAGAACGTTTACATTCATTAAAATGTGCTTATACACGTAGACACAAGTGTTTATTGATTTTGTTATTGGATTAAAATGAAACATGTTCCTGCATAGTAAGTTGGGAAAATTGATCGTAACATAGTATCGTGTGGTTACGTAACACAAGTGTTTCGTAAACTATCGACAACCTGTCGATAGCTGTCAGTCACGTAGAAGTGAGCATCATTTTGTAATAGAAAATATTATCTTACTTGCTGAAGCTTTCCACATAAATTGGACATTTCAATAAGAACGAACTACATGTATATGTGAAACGAAATCAAAAAATTTCTTTTGATTATAAATTAAGCCTTTGCATCAAATCAATATTAATAAATGATAAATAACTGTGATATTTTACGCGTTTACACGAAATTTAAAGATACAGAGGCACAAAAAAGAGAATGTATGTACTACACGAAACTATATAAAATATATAAAACGAGTCTTTCTACTTAAATTGTATTTCTATAGTTATGTCCATAAAAATATAAATTTCCATAAAAATCCGCAGTTTGATAATAAAAATCTTTATTGTTGGCGAATCAATCACCTATTGTCGAATCAACTACAAAAGACCCATGGCTCTTCTTTAGCACGTTGGCATCACGTACAAAAATTGACAAGTTTCAAGAAACAAAATTTCAGTCCCAACGAAGAACCACACCTCTGTTCAGCGGACAGCATGTTAACAAACTGCTACGTATTCTTTCATCAGAATATTTCTAGAATCATGAAACAGTTCATATTTTTATACAATGTCATCGTTCTTGCTCCTATAAATGAAGATATAATTACAATTGGAGAATTGGGTCAGAAAGATATTTCTTCTCGGGCCGAAAAGACGAGGACGAAGCGCATAGTTGGTTCCAAAAGGAATTCGATACACGTAAAGTTCTTACTTCTTCCTCGGCAATTCGTGTACGAGGTTGCTTTTAAGGCCATCCATTTCCTCGGTTGTTGTATTCCCAGCATTGTTCTTGCTGCATCGCGACACAAATTCCCGCCAAACAGATTTCTGATCTCTTGCTATTGCTCGTGTCTTAATGAACAATCTGTTTAAAAGTAGTTTGCCTCTGTCCTTTCTCTTGACAACAGTTTCAAGCTGTTAAGGACCAAGCAACAGTTCATCATAATGTTACGCGTACTTCAATTTCTTTAAATTTCATAAAATTGTAGAATTTCGATGGAATAAACGGTGATGACAAAAGTATTAAGCAAATCTTTTGAATTCTCCTTCAAAGCTACGACGTTAAAGCGCGGAATTCGATAATGTAAAATGATTGAAAAAGATTTGCAAGCGAAATGTTGTGTAAACAGCGTTGGCTTATAATGGATTAAAATGAAATGTAATGTTTTAAATGATAATATAAAAAGCATGATTATCTGCTTAGATAGAGAAAGAAATCTCGTGCATTCCGATTGATTGCACTTAACTTAATCGAAAAATCATGATAAGAAAAATTAGGTAATGTGCCTCTTTTGTTGCTTTTACGGAAATGTACCCTAATGTACTGTACATGACTTGTTTAAGAAAAACACTTGAATAATGTATATTGGAAAATGTTCTACGATGTGTATATAATCCGAAGGTTGCCTTATCGTTAACCGACGTTTATCTGCAGGTTTTAAATGGATTTTCCTTGGAAATTTATTTCGTATGTGTAGATATCGACACAAAATAAAGACTTTACTTGTTAATTTATAAATATATGTTACCCTGAATAATAATAGATAGTAGATTCATGAATGTGGATAATAGGGATTATTTAAAGAACTATCCGTTTTTAAATATCTCAAAGAATTATCTTATATTTTTGCTTAACGTTTCACACCACAGTTTTCTACAGGTTACGGAAAGTAAATATTCCTTCCTATATTGTAATTATGTACTTTACAAAGAGAAAGGTGAATACACGTAAAACTCCTTTTATCATACTCGTGCCATAGACACTACATAAAAATAACATTCTTGTGTAACCACATCAACATTGACTACGTTATTTTTATATGAAACTATGAACTTTGTTTGTCTCGTTGCTATCGAGACCGATTATCACAATCGAGGTTGTCGACGCTACTCTCTATATGTTTCATTTGTTAAATAAACTATTTAGTTAAACAACTAATGATACTGCGTGTACATATTGATTTTGATATTGAGAATTTTATTCTCGGTTATTTTGTTTTATTATGTCACATTAAAATAAGAATTATCAATTTCGGAATTTCGAAAGTTTTAGAATAAAACTGTTACAATTTTATTTCATCGTTTATAAATCGCCTTAAAATAATTCACAATAAGTCACATTTATTCCTTTCAATGTTATCGACATTCTTTATCGTGATCGTAACACACAAAACACAGACATTCCAACACGTTTCTGTCGAGTATGATGTCACTAATATGGAAGATGATCGAAAAAATAGCCCGATCAAAGATGAACTTTTCTCCGCTTTTTACCAAACAACGATGAATCATGTATATTTTAAATAGCAATAAAGGAGATCGTAGTTACTTATCCTTCCATCTCGGTAAAATATCGTAGCTTTTTATATTGAGATGTCGGGTTAAAAATTTTAAAAATTCGGAGACAAATGATGTACCAGTGAGAGAAGATCAAGCAAATGCAATCATGTTTTTACTCTTGGGCGCAAGCTGATAATCGTGACATAATGAAACAAAACGAACGTGATGATTCATCTGGAATTGTTTTTCATCGACTGTTTTTTTTTCCTTCTTTTCTTTCTTCATAGTCGATTATGTAAAGACGATGATTAATCGTTGACGTCCCAGCGTCACGAGACATCGATCTATCAACGAATTGCATTTCGTGTATTTTTAGTCTTTCCAGTTAAGTTTACAAGCGGAGTTTACTTTCTCTACTTTTACATTTATTTTCCTTATTAACGTTTAATTGGTCTTACGCAATGGAAATTAATGCAGTTGGGGCTTATTCAACTACTTTATTTAGTTATATTGGGAACAAAGTAATTAAAGATCGGAATTTTCCAGACAAGTAGACTTTAAGAGGAAATGACAAAAGTCGGAATATTTTGTCTTCATGGTTCATGTGAAATGTACATATATTATTTATTTCTAAATTAATATCATTAATATTGTATAAGTGTAAAAAATTAACAGCTTGAAATCGCTAAGAAATGCGCAATATCACAAAATCATTAATTATTCATAAAAGCCAATAAATTGAATTGTTCAAAATCTTTCCAGAAAAGTCTACATTCCTTCAATAACTCGTTTAACCAAATTTTTCCACAATTTTAACTACATCTCTGTCAATCAACCGTCAACAAGCTCATTCCTAATCTGTCATTCATCTGAAATGAAAAAGAAACACTGAACAGAAGTAGACAAGCAAACAAAGAAAAACACGAGATCGAGGAAGCCAGTAAAAAGAAGCGAAAGGACGAAAAATGTTAAAGAAGAAGCATAAACCGCGGAATGCTGCCAGGCAAGAGGATCGAAAGGCCTTTAAGCTCCACGCGGAGGAGGAGAAGGTCGGATCAAGGCTTCGTGGAGTTCGATTTTCGGCGTCTCGAGCGAAAAACAGATGAACCAAATGGTTTCCTGTTTCGTCTCTCACGCGAGAATTCTATGTGTATGTGAGCGCGTGCAGTTCAGAGCGTGACGAGTAGCGATGGGCTTAAGTACGTCGCAAATAGATTCAAGCATCGATCATCTGGTCTTAAATCCTGTAAACCATGGCTTCGCAACATTTATAGGCTGAGACAGACCCACTTTCGTCAAATTTTTTTCCCGGTCCACGCGAAGATTACACGGAATGTAATTGCAGTCGAGAATTAATCGATAAGCAATTCAAAATTACTTTAACATAGATCTGCGGAAAACTAAACAGAAACAGTAATTCTCACGCGATCTTTAACTTACAATCGTTCATCCGACGATTCTCGATGAGTAAGAGTAAAACTCTTTCAATGAACATGTAATTACTCCCATATTTTAGTATTTAACGCGATTCGTACTTTGGGAATCCACGCTTTATACTAATTTATAGAGTTATTCGCGAAAGTATCTTCACGTTTACCATAAAAGATTTTTATGCTTTTGTTGGTAATTTCACTAGCATTGATAATAAGGCAAGATACATCGTGATCATATTGATAAAATTTGAAACGAATCTCAAAATGTATATGAAATTTGTGTCCGTTCTTTTGACACATTCTGATATTGACGCATATGGTGCGTCGCGTCGGTTTAATTATTATTATTATTATTTGTGTCATTGAACTCGCGATATCGAACTTGATCCCATCACTAGTGTGGCAGTGCACCTTCCATGGAGAATGCTCTTTCGCAGGAGAGCGTGCTGATGGAATGAGTGTGGCCATTCCGTACCGTGGAATGTTGCTCTACCGGCTCGATAAGCTGCATGGTATCAGAGATCTCGTAGGCGCCATGACTCGTGTTGATTACTCGATTTCAGCGTTATTGCCACTGGACGAGTTATTTGTGATCCTAGGGCCCTTCAGCTGTGAAATAGATGGCACAACGCTAAATAGGTGTACGTAAAGTGGATATATACGACGATGGTTAAATACAAAGACAGTGTGAGATTTCCGTGTTGGAAGAAAGTTGTTTAGTTTCTGTTCGTTTTCTAGTTCTCGAGAGGATAAATGGAGAATTTATGATCTATTGAAGTGAAGATTTTAGAGAAATGATGTATGGTGGGTTGAAAATTTAAGAATGTGTTAGTTGTGATTCTATATATGTAGTTTTGTTCAGATGTTTATATATATCTAATGATATATTACTGTTAAGTTAGTTCAGCTTGAGAGAGTTTCTATTTCGCTTAAAAAATGTGCAACTTTCCGGTCGGTAGAATTTTTAATTATTAATGTATTATATCTGACTAAAACTTAGTTATTTTATCACGATTTCTGGAATTTCTATTTTACTTTAGAATCGGAAAATAGTATTTTTAATTTAGCTTTCAGTTATTCGATTCCTGTTTGAATAGGAATTTCTAAATTTTTTTAAATCGTTTTATTAATTAGAATAAATGGTATCCAGTTGAAGGTTTCTAATTTATTTTAATATAATTTTTGAAATTTCTTTGTTATTTTAAAAACAGCTTTTCTCTATTTATGTCGGTCAGATTTTCTAATTAAAGGAAGTAGATAATATTTTCGAACAAATTGTTTTATACTCAGAATAATCTTACTTCAAGATTAATAAATTAATCTATTCACAGCTCGGCTCATTCAGTTATCCTAACTTATGTTACGAATTATTACAATCGAGTTGATAACGCTATGAATTATTGAATAAGGTTGAAGTTATAAATATTACAATGAACTTGAATCATGGGATTTCGATCCACCAGAATTCGACTTTTTCAGCATCTGGATTATCCCAGCTCCTACCGTTCAAGGTTCTCGTTATGTAATCTACGATTGTGAAATATATTGGCGTTTATAAATAGAAAATGTAATGGACGAAATAATTTTTCTTTCCAGTATAAATACCCAAAAAGTTAAAATAATAAAACATCTGTAAAATATATAAATCTATAAAGATATAAAAATTTGTTTGTTACTAACACCTGGTCTATTCTTGATCGTCAAATTGTATCAGTAATTTTATTCTATCAATTAATATTTTTCACTATTGCCATAATTGAACAAAATTCGAAAGAAATTTACAATTTATTGTTATACAATTTCTTATTATTATTGCTATACTACAATTTCTTTATCCAATATTCAAACAATTAAAGTGTACTGTTAAAATGGAATAAATTGGTACATGGAATAATTTTCGCTAATTACCTAAATAAATGGTTCTTTAATTGCTTCAAAATTATTCTTATCGCACGATTATACGTTTCACCTGGTGATCCAATCGTGAATCGTAACAACTTAAATGAGAAGAACGAAAGATCTAAATGTATTTCATGCAGATTGTTATAACTGTTATGTATGTATAGTGCTCGCGTAACATAGTAATGTAGTAATTCTGCTCGACTCCGGTATTGATGCAATGTGTCCTCATTAACAACCGCTTTGTTTCAATGAAAGTGCTGAGCTTGCAATCCAAACATCTTGATTGCGTCGCGTTCACAAAACGTTGCACTCTCAAATTTATAATTCCATGAAATTGATATTCGAGACGTAATTCTTATGAGAATACTCTAAGATAATTTATTATCGCCTGGAGAAGATCAAATTTTTTATTCCAGTAAACACTCTCACGCGCGACGATTATTACACAGAAAAGATTACATGAATTAAAATACACCAATATGTATTTCTATATTCTAAATTAATATTTAAATATAACTAAATGTACAAAGCAAAATAAAATCTTCTAGAATTTAATGGTCGAATAAGAGGGAAAAAAAACTAATATCAAGGTAACAGGAACACGTGAATTATTTTTTTGTACCATTGAAAGTTTCGAATTAAACACGCTCCTTGAATCGTGTTTTTATAGAAAGTATTTCTGATTAATGACAAGTGCGCTAAAGACTTTATTGCTTTGTGCGTCAAAAACTGTTTTCTACGTATTAGCAGTTAAGTGGACTAAGAAAAAGACAATTAAGACGTCGATGATTACGTTATTACATTCGCGGTAAAACAGCTGGTATGTTAATAAATCATTTTTATAGAACGATTTATAAAATAATCGATCTCGGTCAAGGGAGAGTATCGTATAGATGAATTGAATTATTTCATTCTATCAATCAACAGATTTTTGATTCGTTAGTAAAGTCAACATTTGGCAAACCAAGTATTTCTATGAAAGGAAATTATGTCAGATTTATTTATGAAATATCATTATTCATTTAATTATTAAATGAAATTACTCAATTTGATTCGATTACAAGAGAACATAAATTCGTATCTACGATTTTCATGGATTAAAGAAACAATGATACACGGCTGCAATAAAATGAACTTACAATGTACAACTGCTACAGGACAGTTCAATTATGGAAACCATAAAGTTTTGTCAGTACAACCACAATTGTGTACGGTGCGAAATCAAATTTGCATGTGTGCCAGATTTAGGAGATGCAACGAGTCCAACAAGCTATTCCAACTAATTGTCACTGTTATCCTACTGTTGACCTAATCAGACTCCATCTCCCTCCATATACGTATACAAGTAGACACAATTCCAATGAAATACAATGGAAGAGCTCAGAAGAAAAAATAACAATGTTTGTCGCTTTCTAGGAAATCTTCTAGTATGTTTAATTTCTGTTCAGTACATTTCAATTTCTTGTGACGAAATATGCATCATATTACACTATTTCTATAAATGTATCAATAATTATTACATCATAAAGGAATTATATTTGAATCACGAAATTATAGAACCTTAGAATTATAGAACCTGTTTTTGTAGAATTATTTCATTTTCATTTGACTATATAAGCCAGAACATAAATCATGTTTCATCATACCAATTCCATGAAAAAGTCAAAAGTTTGACGAGGATCGTGCTTATTATGAACCTCTCGATCGTAACCAACTTTATACACATTACTAAGTTACCTTTGCATTCTTAACGAATATTGCAGTTTAACGATCTCCAGTTACCACGCAACATCGTGCGTTATATCGTGAAAGTTAATCGAACGATGGCTCCAATATGATTCAAAGAGAAGAGAATTTCGAAACAGACTGCTATTTGTCGTACATGTAATCTTCACTCTGCTATAGTCCCGTAATCGAAAGAAATAGCATAGCATCGTGGACAAAGATTTGTAACGATCGTTCTTAATTGGATATCAAATCAGGACAGTCGATGTGCATATAATCTAGTTAGCTATTTGGCTTATGTTATTTACGGTGATAATCCACGGATAGAAATTTACAATCGTTCGTGTATCAGCTGTTAATGCTACAAGAGAATGATGATATAGAGACAGTATATAAAAATGATTAGTCAGAATAGAACATTGTAATTAAAATCGCTTAAATATTATATTTAAATATTAAAACGAGTATTTATGTCTTGCTTATATTTTGCATACTTCTATATATTCCGTATATATTTGCATATTACAATTTTTCATAAATACATAAACATCCGCAGTCTAATAATTACTCAATTCATATTTCACGCGATAAACTAAATACTATAATAAATATGATAAATAACAAATCACAATACATGTCATGAATTATTAATTTATATTTCATTATGATTTCTGTCCATACAAATGAATATCCATGATAATATTTTCATTTAATTCTTGATTACAGGTGAAAGGAATTTCTCGACTTAGGCTAAGATGTCACATCACAGCGACGACAACATGCTGATAGCAACCTCGGACTCTTTCTGGGAGCCAGGTAACTATAAACGAACGACCAAGAGGATCGAGGATGGCCATAAGCTCTGCGACAGTTTAATAGCTCTAGTCCAAGAAAGAGCAGAGATTGAGAAAAGTTACGCGAAAGCGTTGAAAAATTGGTCGAAAAATTGGAACGACAAGATCGAAAAAGGACCGGAATATGGAACCACCGAGGCTGCTTGGAAAGGAGTTCTCGTTGAATCGGAGAGGCTGTGCGATCTCCACCTCAGGGTCAAAGAGAATCTCTGTAACGACATCATTCACCAAGTGAAAACGTGGCAGAAAGAGACCTATCACAAAGTACGTGCTCTTTTCTTGTGAATAATCTCTGACATATCGAGATGAAAGTCTATGTTTCCTTTTCTCTTCCCTTTCTTTTCTTTTTTCGTTTGCTTTTTCTTTGTGTTAAATGTTTGATTAGTGGATCGGTATTTTGGAACAATGTTGAATAAATCAACATTTAACCTTAAACTTTCACATTTCTTTCTCCGTTTTATCTTTATTTTACTATCTTTACAAATAATTCTTTCCCCACGTAGGTTTTCATAATAATTAATAAATTGCACACTTGGATGTGGTTCGAAATTGCAGTCAATGATGACGTTGAAAGAGCGAAAGGAGATGGAGGACGCGTTCAAAAAGGCGCAGAAACCATGGGCGAAGCTTTTGCAGAAGGTTGAAAAAGCAAAGTCCGAGTACCACAACAGTTGCAAAACCGAACGAACCGCGGCGAACATGGAAAGGAACGCATCGGCGGACAGTTCGCTTTCCCCTGACCAGGTAAAACGATAGTCGTCCTCTCTATGTCGATTACAGTAATGAACAGTTACATCATTCTCACTCGTACGTTATCGACGACTAGCGCAATCGTTACGTTACATATTTGAATCACAGCGATTGTCATCGTGTTCGCTTTCAAAAGGTACTTTTCGACCACTCATTGTAATGTATTGAAGAAAACAGAGTACTTTGAACGCTTCGTTCAAGTTAGAACGATTAAAATTATGACACTTGAACAAATGGTTGAGAGAATTGTTTACTATTCAGAATCATGTTCGACGGAAACTTGTAATTAAATGAATAATCATAATCAACATACAGTGTTTTCATCTTTAAATTTGTGACAATTATTTGAATATCCGTAGAAGTCATTGCATAAGTTATTGGAAAAATCTCCAGTCTTGTATGACTTGGAATTAAGTAAGAAGAAAGTTTTTTTATTATCTACATATTTGATTAAAAGTTTACATTAAACAATCTATTAGACGATCTGCATTTTAAAAACGAGGAAAAGTTTTCTTAATTAAAATTCTTTTACGCTGTGTTTCGTTTTCCTGGATATCCTGGATAGTTAGATAACAAAACGAGATGAAATCGAAGTTGAACTAATGGAAATTTCACAGTATTTAAATCGAACGATTCTAAAAATTAGGACGTAATTATCTTACATCTAATCTAATATTTAAAATATGTATAATTTCTATTAACGCTTCCACTAATGTTGGAGATATATATTTATATATATGTATATATGTCGGAGATGAAAGGATATCGAAGCCTTCCCTTTGGAACTTCGGGATAATCCCCTAACACCGTAATCTAGATTCTATCATAGGCGTAATTAAACAATTGTCGTCTTTCGATCCGATTGTATTTGTTTGAGATTTGTGATAGTGAGCTTGGGCTCGAGGCGACAGCCAGTCGCCGAACGTAGCCGCGGTCACGGGATGAACGCTTTGTCTAACAAAGGTACGGAGTAATTCTATAACTCTCCTTAAAAGAAATATCTGTAGCGGCACGCGACAGTAAACATTCCAACGGTTTCTGTCCCGTGGCTTGCGGATCCTATTCTTCGGATATGATGGTTACCAGATGCCGACGCGTCTCCACAGTACGTGATCAGCTAGCCCGAGAGCCGTTATCTAAGATCTAGTTACCTAAAGTCCTTCAAACAGACAAACAGTCTTTGTCCCAACTACGGGAAGATAGGAGAGACCTATTTTTCAACGAACGGCGTCTCCCACCAACAATTTTCCCTCGAGGGCGGGTATCATCTTTTTCTAACCACCGATATGGAGATTGACCAATTAGCAGCAACGTCAGTTTCCCTTACTTTCCGAACGTAGGATATCCCCGACGAATCCGATGATCTCGTGTCCTTAGACACACCCATCATAGTTTTCCTCTGGGGTATCACCGGGACGGAAAGTCATTCTCTCGTGAGGTCGTATTAGCGAGATACTTAGTGTCTGTACGCTCGATCGATATTCCACGTTTTAACAAAGAGTCCGACTTAGATATTGTGAGCATGTTCATCCATCATCCCGTTGACCGCGGATTCGTTATTGAACCTAAGATCATTGTCATTAGTTTCTCGAGTATCTAATTACCATGGTTGCTTGTCCAATTCTATAATAATCGTATTTGCACTAGTCAATGTCTTCTCTGTTGCATAACGACATCGTGTAGTCCGAACAAAGATTCGTTTCACGCCCCTAACTCTAATTCTAATGTAAACCCGACATATATAAATTACTCTGAGAGAATTTTACAAGCGATATCTTTTGACATAAAACGATTCTCCAACCACTTTAAGTAGCATATTATATTTTTTTAAAAATAAAATAGAAGATACATCCGTTGTTCTATATAGAAGGTATTACGTACAATTCTACGAAAATCAAATTTTTCTCTCTTCGAAGCGACGGTACTCTTGACAAAACATAACGCATACGTACGTACTGATACACAGTGTGTACTTACATGTGCGTAATACTAACATTTAGTATGTATCTCGATTACGCAATCGCGGCTGAATATAAAAGTAGATACTGTTGTTCTTTAGCAAGTATTATTTTCAGATGGCCCGAGGCTCTGAAAACGTATGTGAAACAAAAAAAAACATCTCGTGTTTTAATTTTTATCGAAAATCTGCATGTCGTGTTGTCTTGTGTCCTTGAGAATTATCGATATTTGTACTCTCTGTCTTTTCGCTTCCAAATTTTTCGTGAATGTCCGAATGATCCTTTTTTTCCTGCACGTTTCAGTCGTGGACTGTAAACTTCGTTAAATCTTTCAGCTGCATTATTAGATATTGATTGTGAAATTTGATGTTCAACAATTTTTACGTACAATACAGTTACACGAAATATTTACAATATAATTTTTTTGAATATTAAATATTAAGTAAAATAAATATTTAATATTTTATGAACAAGAGTAGATCGTAGAATTTTGTTAGTGCACAAAATTATTTTCCCTTATTTTGGGTTGCATCACTTTCTGTTATTTTTAAGAAGATTTCGAAACCTGTTTTGAAATGATATTTTTATAGAAATAAAATATCTGGAAAAAACGTTACTGTACGTCTCGAGTGTTATGAATTTGATAAATCGCCAAACGAGAGGCGATCTTCTGAAAAAACGACGTTTTTAGATGACAGTTTGTGGATGTGATGCATGGGGCCACAGAATGCGAAAATCCTTTAGGAAATCTAAAATAGGAGACGTTCAGCTTGTATGTATAATAATAATGCATGCAGCATGTATGTTTAATTAACATTCTCTCATTTTTCATTACAGAAAGCTCTGCTGGTAAGCAAAATCTGTTTCACGCTTTCTTCCGAGTAATAATTTTATCACGTAAACATCGAGCTTTTCAATGGTTATTGTTCTAAGATTCAAAATTCAATTTTTTAAATAATTCAAGATGAAAGTTTGAAAAAAATAGATTTTTTCTATATTATCTAGAATATTCTAAATTTGGAAAACTGAATTTTTAGATTTTTATACAATTTGACAAATTTGAAATCTATATTCAACAAATAATTTATTGCTTATCATTTAAAGAGTAAAGTTTATACCAAAATTCTAGATGACATTCTCATATGTTTGTATTTCAATTAGTAAAAGATGTAAAGAATAGACGGAAAGTAACGAAAGAATTAAAACACTATTAAGCAAAGTTTTAAATAGAAACTTTGCAATTTATCTTTTAGCGAAATCAAATATTATACATATAGAACAGAATTATAAATCCATGAATTCTTTCATATGTAATTCTGCAATTTACTTCGATAATTACTCGATGATTGCTCGTTATCTCTGTTTAGAAGTGAATTATAGTGGCCTAATACGTTACAACATAGAATTTGCTCTCTCTATCCCCTTTGTGCATAAATTTTTAAATCTTGTGAACCACTATGCTCTAATTGCTTGGCCAGTTACCTACCTTCTTCAATTGTAGATTTGTAATTTCCAAGAAACTATAAGTCAATCTATTAAATTATTTCATTCTCAAAATCAAATTATTAATTCTATATATATATAATGTAAAACTTTAAAGTTTTTACATATTATATATTAAACGTTCATTTTTTAAATTTCTTTTTTATTTATTATACGCTTCTTCTTCTTACTCTTACATCTATACATGTAAATGTTACACAACAAGAAGTTATGCTTACACGACTTACTCTTACATATCGTATTGTAATGAACTGTAAAGAATGTTTCTGAGGAGTACCATGAGGTAAGAAAACTAAAAAATACTGCTAATCATTATTATGCATGAGTCCAGATAGCATTCTGACTAACAATAATGTAAGCTTTTCAAGCTTCGTAGTAGTTGCGTTACTAGAAAAAAGAACAAGTTCAAGGATATTCTGTACAGTTCCTTACAGTATCTACAACTCCCATTTTACATTCTTTCACGCCAGATATATCTATTCTCTTTTTTTCTCAAATTTCGAAATTTTCTTATAAATATTTCACTTATAAATTTTATTTCTCTTCATTCATAACTACATTCAGAAGAAACTACTCCATACAGTATTTCTACACAAACCTTACAAAATACAAAATACACGATACAATAAATAACTAAAAACTTCTCGATCTGTTTTATTACAATACTTATAATACTTACTGTGTTACAACTTTATTGCACTAGTAAATCCTGTAGGTATTTGTTACGTAACTGCTAAACCTACATAGAAATCACGCTTACCTTTTCAAAGGTATTTTTTTGCCATCTCGATAGTGCGCTAGATAAGCTTGAGGGTAAAGAATTGGAATTATTATGATAAATAACAGAATATTATTCAGAACACGTTTCGACACTTATAACAATAATAATGCAATATTAATTAATCGCTTCGATATAAAATTAAGAACATTTTCTCTTCGTTATTTTTCTTTAGATTACCAACGTGTTGGGTTTGTACCAAGATCTTTACCTTCAATGTAGACGGTGAAATTATTAAATTAAAAATTGTGTATTTATCGTATGTCTTCTTCTATTTAATTAACAGGTGAAGAAAATGCAGGATAGGGTGCAGAAAACGAAGGAAGAGGTACAAAAAGCGAAAGAAAAATATGAAGCTGCGTTGCAAGAAATTAATCAGTATAACCCAAAATACATGGAAGATATGACACAAGTGTTCGAAAAGTGTCAAGAAATGGAGGCACAGCGGCTTCAATTCTTCAAGGATGTTCTCTTCGGCATTCACAAATGTCTCAATATATCTCAGGATCCAATGTAAATTACTTTTTGTTACTTTCGTTTATACTCTTCGATGAAAATTATTATTTTCGAGAGTGTGTTGTACAATGACTCGCGAAAGTATTTGAAGCATTTGAATTGAATAATTTATTTCAAGTATTTACATTACGAATACCTTTAAAGGCATTAAATCATGTGTTTTATAAATCTTCAAAATTTGCTAAATTATAAAGTGAGTTTATTTCTTTAGAAAGAAATTTAAAACAAAAGATTTGATTTCATTTGGTTTACAGACTTCCACAAATATACGAAGAATTCTATCATACAGTTAACAACGCGGACCATGAAAAAGATCTGAAATGGTGGTCGAACAATCACGGTGTAAATATGGCGATGAATTGGCCACAGTTCGAGGTAAGTCGACAAAATACAAATATACGCATTACAATAATTCTTTCTCATCGCATGTAAACTCTTGCTGATGGTTGAAGATCTGATGTTAGAAAATATAGCCGTAGCGTGTATTGAATATCGTTCTTGTTCTTTCCTTTTTATAACTGCATTAATATCGTCCATTAGTTATATTCTGTATGTCTGGATATTCTGTAGTATTTCATTCGAATTAATATAAATATCGCCAATCTGTTTCTGTACTCTACCGATGGAGAAACAAACCTGTCGTTATTTCGTGTGTCTGTTATAACTTCTAAAGACAGCAATTATTATGAGCTTCTTATTTTTATTCGTTAAATACCGCTCATAGGCATCTTTTTATTGGAAAAAGATTGAGGCACTCTGTGTAGCTTAGTATCGAATTTCTCTCAAAGCTTCCAATCAAAGAAAGAAAGAAATACAAAAATGAAATATATCCCCTGAGATTGAAATATTTTCTGGAATGCATGCATGTGATTGTTCTTTTTTTTTGGGCGTTGCTATTACGCAGGACTACACAGAGGAGTTCCGTGACATCACCAAGGGCTCAAAATCGAAGGAGGCTCTTCCGGCTGGCTCCATCACGCTCATCAATCAACGCCCGGTCGGCGAGGATGTGCATGTAAAGTTTTGTTACGTTTTACACTTATCCATTTGCTTATTCCTCGTTCACATGCTACTCAATGAGCGAAGATTCACACAAATACATATACGTATACGCACATAGAAAAAAGAAAATGAACTTTTTTTACTGATCAAGAACCACGAAATAGTGTCGTAACAGGCAAACACGACGAGGTCACCGAGGATGGGTTTCCTTTTTCAGCTTCTGGCTCGCCTAACTTAACTGAATTAACCGTAACCCGCTATGCGCTTGTTTTTGCACGTGATCGCAGATCTATATCGCGAATACACGCCGAGCATGTTTCCACTGTTCGATTCTGGAGCGAATTTGCAATAAGATTAATACGTTAACCGAGGAAGATGTCATTTGAATTTACTTGAAGTTACACGTTTCTTCCTTGTCTCCTCTGTAAAAAGAATTTTATTAAAACATGTCGACGCTTTCTAAGAAGCGTAATGAAAATATCCAGATGATCGTAAAGATCTAGCGGTGTAATGTCAGCAAGGTCGTTTCAAATCTCTTTATCTATTTATAATGCATGCCGATGACGCGAATCGAACGTGCATCCATTATGCAGGCGATCGTAAATGAGTAAGACCAGCAAACTGATACCGCGTGTCAAAATACAAAAGAAATTCCAATACTGTAAATGTTTATTCATTTGTAAGAAATTTAAAGGTGTACAAATACACAAAATATATAAAATATCCGAACTATAATATAAACAAATATATAAAAATACACAAGATTCATATGTATAAGATTTTTTTTAATGTTTAGGCTTGTAATTTGGATCTCCAAAAATTCGTAATAAAATGGAGAAAACATTAGAAAAACATACATGAAATTGGAACAAACAACAAAACAATTATGAAATTGGACATTCATATTTAAATTTACATAACTGCATAATGACCTCTTGTGATACTAATTGTAAATGTAACAATTTCTGCTAATTGATTTTAGTTATTTTGATTCGTCCATTGAAGAATACCTGTATTAAACACATTTATGAATGACAGACCTGTATAGTAAATTCGCTCTATATTTACTCGCACGTTTAACAAACACGATCATTAGTATACGTATTTATTTATTATTATTATATAGAGAGACGAAGCGTTAAAATAAACATGCTTGCAACCAGAAACCATGCGCACAGTTAATTCGCACGAAAAAATTGTCACAGCCGTAAGTGTGAATTACGTTCATCCATTGTAACAACGAATACGTATATTGCCACATTCGTTACCGCATGATGTATGACAACGATCTTTGTAGGTAATAGGTACCTGTGCGACGCAATTTAACTTCATTCCATTCCAACACGTTCGTTTTCGTTTCATCTTAAATTATACCACTTCTTTTTTCTTATTATGATACAACTTTTTATAACGTGATAATAAATTTTTATCATATGTGAAGCTTATACTCTTAAGCTTAAAAATAACAAATTAAAAATACTGCAAACAGGTATTATAATTGTATATATGTGCTTATCATATTAAATAATTAATAGATACACATAGCCTGACGAAAGTATTCAAACACCGTTTATGAATATATTATATGTATTGTACGAGACATCGTGAAATTTTATTGGCTCTCATTGATAAAGTTTAAAATGAATCTCGAAAGTATATGTAAAAATTAAAAGACATTTCGTACAATTATATGCATGCAGAATGCGCAAATATATATTTCGCAGAGATCATGAAAGTATCATAGTAAACAAAGTAATATGCTGATAAACGTGTCACAAATAATCGAACCGGTGACCTACCATAATGTGTCAGTAAGATGTGTCAAAAGAACAGACACAAATTCTATATGCGTTTTTAAATTCATTTCAAAATTAATATGATCGTGGTAATCGTCTCTTATTACTGTATTAATGAAAGTTCAAAATGGTTTACATAACAAACACAATCCGAACATAAAAATTTTCTATGGTAAATGTTCAAATACTTTCGTGAGTCGGTACAGAGATGAAAAATTTCTAGATATACTATAATTGGTTGCACGCATGATTTAGATAACATTATAAATATTTAATATACATATTTAAACTATAAAATTATATATACACAAAGTGTATATATATACACAAATGTAACTTTAAATTTTATAGTGTGATGTATATACAATGATGTAATAAATATAATGATCTTTCATTAACGTAGGAGTACCCACCAGTTAATAACAAATCAAAATCGAAGCCCAGTTCCCGGGTAATATCAACAGATGGAGGCCATGGAGATAGCAAAACCGACACGATGAATTCCAGCAAACACTCTTCAGAGAAAAACAATCATGATGGCAATGCTGTAAACAGGACCTCCACGATGACGTGAGCATTCAAAATAATTTCATAATAAGAATTAATAATAATAATATGTTTAATTCGATTTCTCTGTTTTAAATACAAAAAACTTCGTCTTTTATTCTTTAAATTGAAGATCTTCAAAACTATGTGTGTATTTCTAAACTTTTACTATTCTCTAATAATAATAATAATTCACTATTAGAAAAATCTTATTAAATCCTAGAATTTACATTTTTATACTGCTTTATATTTCACAAATAGCCACTATTAAAAATTTGTTATTAAATGATGGAATTTTAATTACACAGATTTAATTATAGGATTTTTTAATTTATATTGTTTTATATGTTAGTACACCTGTATAAGTATATAGACATAAACAAAGCTAGTGTATCAATATGAATAAAAATTGGAAATTTTTCTCTCCACAGTAATGGTACAAACGTTAAGCAAGAATCAAATCCATTTGAGGAAGAAGAATGGGATGAAGACAGTGGCGAACCATTGGTAGATAATGGAGAACCAGGTGTTCTTGTACGCGCGTTATATGATTACGAAGGAGCCGAAGCTGATGAACTTAGTTTTAAGCAAGGTATTATATAAACTATATATACAACATATACGTATTATTAAATCACAGTACATATTTAAGCATTTTATTATATAGAACCGACCTAGCTCTTAGCTGGTCCAATTAAATGGACCACCCTATATGCATGTATATACAATACGATTTAAATAATTTTTAAATTTTCATAGGCGATGTATTCGATAAATTAGAAGACGAAGACGAGCAAGGATGGTGTAAAGGACGAAAAGACGGTAGAGTGGGTCTCTATCCAGCAAACTACGTAGAACTTGTGTCTCCGTAAAACTACCACATAACGCCAAATTACATGAACATTGTTAGTTACTTAACACGTAACGCATACGAAAGCAAAGGAAAGGAACGAAATTTTTATTTTGTTGTTTATTTCTTTACGAAATAGCGAGTTCGTTGAAAAAATAATAAGAAAATTTGTAAATGTCGTTAAATAATAATTACATGAGACTCTATATTAGGGATCGTTCATTTTGTGTGATATATAATGAGCGTTGAAAAAGACGAGAAAGATTATAAAATCTTACGGCTCGATGTTACGATTGAAATTCAAAGAAAACTGTTATAAGAGTGAAAAGGGAAAAAATGCATACATCTACTTCATTCTATTTCTCAGATCGATGTAGGGTCGATACGATAGAACTTAAAAAACGAAACTTTTACTCCTAATGGGTAATTGGTTTCCATAGATAGTTAGGGTTCTCTATATCCATCTATATAAATTAGCGCTAAACGATAAGATGGATACACATACACCACGAGTATATTATAAGTTTAGATTTTTGAGATACTGTACAATTTCAAAACATTTTTCGACTCATTATTAGCATTGTTGCTATGAAATATTTTGGCTAGCGCGACGAAAAGTATATTTAATTTATTGTTATTCAAATGATACTATTAAAACCTATTCTTTTCGAATGGTATCGTTGTATATAATAGCTTTAAGAATATAAACGGTATGTAAAGTTACAATTGTTTAGCGAAGTTGAGATTTTATGATGAGAAAGTGAAAAAAGAAAAAACTTGAATACGTACGTAAGACGTACCAGGCAAATAAAATTTGGGACCCAGAATTGTCCAATCTTTTTCTTTATTGTTTTTCCTTTTTTTTTTAATAATTACAATATTCTAATGTTGAGAAAAAAAATGAAGGGACGAGAATTATTTATATATAAGAAATAAAATAAATTAAAAATTATAATATTATGAGAATATTCACGTTATAAAAGATTATAATGAGAAGTTTTCGTCATTGGTTAATGTGCTTTTTTGTACATAATTTCTTATATTGAAGCAATGTTGATCATTTATGAGAATAAAGTCATAATATCTTTTTTAATTGAACGAAAAATTTTATATAAAACGAAATATATAATACTGAAGGTATTTCATATAATCATTATCCATTTTCTGATAGATGTAACACAATTGAAGAAGTATGGAAATGAAAGCGCAAAATTTTGATTGTTAGATATGTGCTTTCGTAACAAATTACCTGCTATTAAGTTAATCGATGTACCTTCACGAATATATGCTTTCAGGAAATATTTGTAGTATAGAAACACGTGTTTAAGTTAATATTGAGAACAATGGTGCGGAGTGATTATGAAATTGAACGAACTGTAGATTTATATGGTTTGAGAAAAAAAGCATTTATGATTTTCTATATGACGAGACAAATTTGAGAGTTAGTATTAACGAAGTCATTTGTTATTTAAATATTCTTTTATTTTATAATGCGCGCAGAAGAATCAACTTCAAGTCAAGTCAAGTTTTCATGGTATATAGTGATAAATGCTAGTTATTCGTCACGAGTAAATAACGTGTTACTATACACAATATTTATGTAAATATAGTAGAGTATAATAACATTTACAATTCAGCCAGCGACTGATTTTTGTAATTGTTTACATCATTAGTCCTCCAAATTATTTTCTGTAAAGAGTGTTCGCGATTCCATGATGTTGTTAAATAGATTATAGTTTGTGTATAAAATTTATTATGTATAACTTAATAAATAGCATATATACGAAATATTACATAATACATGATGCAGCATCTATTTTCACTTACAAATATCATAACGATGCGTCGATACATTTTCATAAACGCCAATTAAGTTTACAAACAACTGTGGTATGATAAATTCGTGTGTTAACTGCGAAACTGAATTTAATAATCATGGTTTTGGCCAAAACTATTAAAAATGTATATCAGTTGAGTGAAAATTGTTTCAAGAAAAAAATTATTGTATAACATTATGGTGTGTAAAAACATATATTTGGATAGTCATTAAACTTCATACATATTAAATTTCATTGAACGAAACAGATTACAATTTTTATACAAGTGTTCATTTAATCGCTCCTGGTTCTAATCTATGATAAGTATTATGGATTAGCTTTGATATTATAATTCGTTATATGTTAAAAAACAAATTATATGCGATATATATAACATACGTGTAATATATATCGATATTATATATATATGTATATCGACACTAACATATGAAATATCGTCTATTCATTGTGTAGTATATGTACATATAAGTCAAGGAATTTTTTATAGCTTGTGAATAATATTATACACTAAATTATCATAATCAAAATCCCTACGTTTAATTTATAAATAACCATATTGTTTACATTTAATTTCGATGATTCTAAATTATATGAACATCTGCAGATCCATTAATGCAGAAAAAGTTAAACATTACTTACAGATGAAGTGGAACAGAATTCAATAAGTATCAAAATGGAAGCAACATAAATATGCACTTAGAAACCTATCCTTAAGTTCCAATATATTTGTATACTATTATACATGTTTATATATACTATATCAGTGAACAAAATTTTGTTGATTACACTATAAATTAAAAGTTCAAGAGTCATTGCATACATTATATGTAGTAAGTAATTAATGTAAAAAACATCGGAATTCTCAGTCTATGTGAAGAATAATTAAAGTAATTGGAGTAATTAAATTAATGAGTTGCAACATGTTTCTGTAAGTCTTCAAGACTGAAAAATGGTTTATCACATAATTGACAAACATGCGTAGTTTCATTATGTATATCTAAATGTTCCGATAAATCCTCTTCTGTTTCAAAAAGTTCATCACAAATCATACACTGAAATTCATAAGTTTTTATTCCTTGTTTCTCCCATTCTGCTATTGCAGCTTCTTCTTCATGAGCTTGCATATGCATTTCTAGTAACATCTCTGAATTAAACACTTCTGTACATTGCAGACATTGATAGATTTCATCCTTTGACTTATCATTTTCACTGCCAATACTAATAAGATTGGGATTATCATCCTCTTCATCAAACAAATGTTTTTCAACATGTGCTTCCAATGCATCCTCAGATTCTAATGAGTCCCCACAGATTGCACATTGATACTGCTCTTTGCCAGGACTTTGATCACCCTCGCTCATATCATCACAATGCTTTTGTAAATGATCTTTTAATATTTCCTCATCTGTAAAAATTTTGTCACATACGAAACAAGTATACGTTTCCTTTAGTTTCTCTGCTCCTGACACAGTATCTCCTCTTCCTTTGGTTGCTCCTATTTTCTCAATACTTATTCCTGTCCTAGAATTCTCTAACTTCATAATTCGATTATTCTCTACTTTCAAAAGTTTATCTGACTTTGAGTATACTGTGCCTTTAGAATTCTGTGATGTGTTTGTATTTGTTAACTTTTGAGATTCTCCTTTTGTTATGTTTTCTATATTAAATTCAGACTGATCATGACTTTCTAAATGGCGTACCAACAGTTTCTCAGTTCGAAATGTAGAATTGCATACATAACATTTGTGAATGTATTGTTTTGTAGATTTACATACATGAGCTTTTACGAATCTAGCTTCTACTATTTCATGACATCTTTTACATCGCATCATTTTGTGCTTATTATGTCGCAATATAGTGGTTTCTGTTTTATGCATACGAACATGTGTAATAGCATCACTACGATTAGCAAATGATTGATCACATACACCACATATATGTTTTTCACTATGTGATGAAGTAATTTTAAAAATATTTTCTTGAATTTCTATTTGATGTTCATTTTTAGTATTATTAGAATCCGCAACTTTCGATTCATCTATCTGTTTTATAACACTATTTTGTTCTTTATTTTCTTGTGACTTTTGTACATTATTATCAGTTTTAAATGTTTCAGAAGTTTCATCTGATAAATATGAGTCAGAATCCAAAGCAGAAGTATTATAATCATTATATCTTATTGGTGGTACACTTTGTCTTTTATGAGAAACCATACTAAATGGCCCACCAAGATTGCTCTTAACTGTACGCTTAATTAAAACATGCATATTATTAATATTGTAGAGTTTACTTTCTTTTGTAATGTCCAAACGTTTTAATATGACTTTTGGTTGGTACTTTTTAGAATTCATTGCCTCCTTTACAAACGCTGGAGAGACTGTCCCAAATTGTTGAGAATATGAATTAAGATCAGTGCCACAACTTCTTATCATAGACGATTCGAAATTTTTCTTTATAGTCTTTTCTATTATAGTTTTCAACTGTTGATCTAGAGTTTGACACGAAGTTTTATAGTCATTTCCTATCTTATCTCTTCTTATACTATCATTACTCATTCCAAATAATCTGTATTTCATTTCTTTCTCTACAAAACTTGCTAATTCAACTTGTATGCGTTTTAATGCTTCTATCTCTGTTCCCTCTACTTCTATATTCAAACATCTTTCGACACATTTTTTATTATTAACATCTATTGGAATTGGATTTATCCTACGAAGTTGCACAGCATCGATAATGTCGGTATTTTTCTCTTGAGAATTTTGTTCAATACTACCATCTTTAGATTCCTTTGACAAAGTATTTAAATTTGCTTTATTTAAATAATGAGGCCCAGCGAGCATTAATGTAGATGTAACAATATACGTAACATCTTCAATTTCTAATTCTGATTTTACTGAATATGGTGTAAATGTATCTTCGGTTATTTCCGTTTCATCTTTCTTCTGCGATTTCTTTTTAACAACTTTTTCTGGCTGTGAATTAGGAAGAATTTCTTTCTCTTCGAAAAATGTATCTTTCTTTGCTTCATTTTGTTTAATACTTTCTTTGGCAGATATATTTTTTCCTCCAGTTAAAGAACCATCAGAATTTATGTCTTTAAGAGATCTTGTCTTATGTGTATCCGTATCACTGTCTAAACTCACAAAATCATTTCTATCATGTTCATATTTATCTGCCAAAGTGTTTTGCAAGTTCTCTAACACTTTGACCAATCTTCTTTGCTTTTCAAGTTCTTTATCCATATTTGTCTTTGCTCTTGCTTTCTGTACTGGTGATAGCTGTGTATCGTCTGAAGCCATAGAATCTGTATCTGAAACAGTTTCTCCTGTTGCTGCAAGGAGTGCCTTTTTTCTTGCAACCCATCTTTTGGTCGATGCTTTCCTTCGTTCAGTTATATTACGCCTCCCAATTAATGGCTTGATCTTCATTGGAACTAAGGTTGGTTTTAATTGAACATTACCTTTATTTTCTTGCTCTTCGTCATTTTTACATTTATCATCATTGGAAGCATCATGAGCTTTTTGCGAAGAGTCTTTCGAAGATGTAACGTCATCTTCAGATATATACATATCCTTTAGCATCGTTTGATTTGTTATGTTTTCTGTATTCGTAAACTGTAAAGGTATTAATGGTGGCACATCCAATTTTGTTCTTTTCTGGAATAAATTTTCTTATGAAATTATATGTGATTAATTAAAAGAAATGTGTAATTAGTACTACCTTATCAAAAGTATCAGAGAGACTGTCTTCTCCACTTTGATGCAAGTTATTGCATGATTTTATGGTCTTTAAATTAAAGTTATAACAAAATTATAAAGCTGTGAGACATTATTTTAATAGACATATGTAAGAGAATATTATTTTATATAGGATGTCATAATTTAAATGTAAAACTTTGTCAGCATATTTTACAAGTCTTTATACATAACACTTTCTTCGTATTTAAATTCATGGAATATACTGACAAAGTTGAACCACTAAATCTTGAAACATTCTATAAATAAATATTATAATGATGTAAATCAAAATTTTGAGAATTTGTATTTTGGCACGTATTTCGTACCTGTAATTTCCTAACTAATTAAGTTACAGTTTTATTTTTACCATAATACAAAGAAATATAATCAGTTTTTTATAATAATACATGCAGAACATTACCTTATGGACATTAATAGTGAAATTAACCTTATGCTTTATACCATTATATTCTTAAATATGTCTAAATATATATAATTAAAAGTTTAATGTTTACACTAAATAATCTTACATCATTATCAGAAGATTCTATGAGTTCCAACTGACTTAACAACATTTGATTTGATCGTATAAACTGCTCCTTAAACTCATTCCACATTTCCAATTTGTAGAGGCATATATGACAAATAATACCTGGCATTCCATGTTCTTCCCTAATCTAAAAAGAAAAGAAGATCCATTATAAGACACAAACAAGTATAGAATTAATTACAAAAATTAAAAAGATGGTGTAAACATACATTGATAGAAGTACATTTACTCAGATCATTTAGTTTTGATTGTAGAACTTCATCGAATAAATTTTTCATACATCCATGGTCAATGAGGCAAATACGACATCTTTCTTTTATAGTTGATAATTTACGTTTTCTCGACATTTTGCTCGACTTTTCCAAAATACAAAATATGATTATGCGTATCTGTATTGATACGGAACACTGTGAACATGTTACGAGTGAACTACGGCGGTTGTAATATCGATAGATCGAAATATATATCGAAATAAAACTATTCATGATATGTTCATGACTCACGAATCGTTGCGAAAAATCCCGCGAAAATTCGTGTCTAGTTATTTTAGTGTACGTAGTTTAAATATATTTAATTAATGTATATAAACATGTTAAAAACAGGATCGCGCTACACGACGAAGCAGATACAAACTCTAACAAATCGATTGGAGCACCTTACTTATGAAACATTTTTTGGTCGCTAAGTGCCTTTCCCTTAACACGGAAGTTGTCAGACCTGTTAAGTATTTACAGTATATATGTATAAATGTATACTTATAGAGCTTATACGATCGTGGTCGCAACTACCTTTTCATGCACCCTTGGTGTGCCATCTTCTGGTAAAGGTGGGTCGTTACTTGAATTAATGCAAGGTGTACGATTTTTCGAGAAAGTTTTTTTGAAGATTTTTCTGTTTTAGGATAAAAAAGTATTGTAGAGGCATTCATATTTTAATTGTAATTGATCTAATGTTACAATAACAAATGTTAACAAATTAAAACATACGAGATTAACGTTATTCCCAACAAACTTTTAAATACATTAAATTCTCAAGATTTCATTCATATTATCTGAGATGCAGAACATACATAATGATAAACATACATTATTATTGAGCGGTTAAAATTTGTAATTTAATTAAATTAAATAGACTGTACATTAAATCTTAAATCTAGATTCTTGAGTATTAAGTTCATTCTTCAATATTAAATGAACTTTCATTTTTCATAATTCTTCGTAATAGCATTAAAAGTGATCATTTAAAGTAATACTCGATGTCATCGTGTTCCTAAAATCATTTTCGTCAACAAGTATAATATGTTTAATACGCATGGTCAGCATTTACATCGTTTACTACAGAAGTAGCTTCGTAAGCTAATCGTGCTGCCTCTCTTTGATTTGCAATTGCTGCATGCTCCTCGGCTATCTTCTGGTAGAGTTGAATATGTCTGTCCTTCGCTCTCCCCACACTCGCCGAATCCTGTAAGATGTTATACACGATCATCGGGTGAAAGCTACCGTACCGAATCTTCTCTAGCAATAAAATTAAGCCTCAATCGAGTATATTTGTTCACGACTGATAAAAGAAACTTGGATAGAATTATTATTGGACTGCGGGTATCTATGTAAAAATTCATATTTTTATAAATATAATTAAGAACCGTAATCTAGGTAAAAAATTGTCTTACACTGTACTTTGGATCTTTCGATATATCCATCATCAAAGCATCATCAATGCTTTTTCATTAATGATATATTTACAATTCAATTTATCAATAATTTCAAATCTTAATTTGATTCTTTTACATCTCAATGGTTTGAAAAAACGACACATTTAATAAGGAGTAATAAATAGTAAATGCGTAGTATTCAGACCAGGTAATAATCCTTCAGCTAACTAATAATTAAACAATCATAGAATTTAATTATTACTGTTTGTTAAAAGACACAATTAAATGTTTATTACCCGTGGTAGATTGACTGGGACGCCATGAGCATTTGACTCGGCAATTTTCTGGTATAATCGAAAATGTTTTTCCTTCGCGAGTCTCACAGCTTCAGAATCGATAGGTTGGGCGATAGTATCTTCATAATTTATTAAAGATGCGTGAAATCCACTTTCATCAGCAGCATATTGAACCGTTCGTATTTTATGCTTGGGATCGATGAAGGAATAAGAGCCTAAAATATAAACAATTAAAATTTATTTATATAATAAAGACAGTTTATAAATTGAATATATATTATTTGTCGATATTTGTCCTAAATACAAACAAGATTACAAACACGAATAAAATTATTTTTATGTAAAACAATAAACACAAGACAGAAGTTAAATAAATATGTAAATATCTTATATATCTTCATATATTATATGCATTCTGTGTATTTTTATGTCTTTAAATTCCGCATAAATGTATGAAAATCCATAGTCTAATTATAACCTGTAATAATGATTTCATAAGAAGCATTGAATTACCTTGAACATGTCCAGCGCCATCTCCACTCTCTTGATGAACACGATCAATGTTTCCAGGATATCGTCCCGCCTGGTATTGAAAACTGTAAGGTCTAGGAGGCGGTGGTGGAGTAGTTGTAGTCGTCGTAGAATATTCTGACAAAAGATGCGATACGTCCCCCAGGCAGGGGCTAATCAGAACGATTGCGATCTGATTCGAAAGTATAGTAATCTAATTAGCTATGTACACCGACCAGTTAATCGAATGTAATACAAGTTGACGTCACTTTTGTACAATTACAATTGAGTAACAATTATGAATTTAGTTTATTACATGAATGTTTTAAATTATCAATAGATTTACCAATTTAGTTAAAGAGAATATGAAGATATATATATGTATATATATATATATATATATATATATATATATATATATATATATATATATATATATATATATTCATTAGTAATTCTTTGTATTTTAAGTTCATAGACAATATTTATAGAGATATAAAAATTAGAAAATAAAAAACTAATCAATAATTGTAATTATGTGAAATAATAAGAAACGAATAAATCAATAATCATATGTTCAGATGATGAAAGATGAAACCTGCGTACGAAGTACATAAATACCAAACTGATTACGGAATCAGGAATAATAACTTCAACAAACAAATAAACACGCGATGTAACAGTATTTATTATTTCTATTCTTAAATTTTAGTTATTTTTTTAAATTTCACGTATCAAATGTTTTACTGAATGAAACGAAACTTATTTAAAATACATTGAAATTAATTGATGCTTTAGTTAATAAAAATTGAGATATAATGGCGCGATTAAAATATTACGAAGAATTATATAACGATATTGATATGGATTAAACGATGATGATATTAAATATGGTGAAATTGATGTACATACCATTAGATTTCTCATCTTGGCTGCTATGAGTCGACACTTTCGTATGGACGAATCGACATAAACTGAGATACTCTGCCAGTGAAAGTAATATAAGAAACTAACGAAAAGGTGGAGGCAATACGTGTTAAGCCTGTTTTAATATTGGCGCTTCTTCGAACATAGTAAACATTCCTTTTCATAGTAAAATAATTAAAGCGGGTATTATAACGTGTTGTAATACGTTAAACATCTCTAGATCGAATCTGTTATCAATTTTTGCTTTAATTTTCAATGAAAATTATGTAAAAAAAGAGATTTTATTGAAATTACCAAATAATTATATCTGAATAAAATTCTAGTATATTAAATAAATTTTCTATAAAAAGCTAATAAAAATAAAATTCAATGAAATAAATTCTATATCTGGAAAATCTATGCAATAAAAATATCTATGTATAATTTCATAAGAAAATAATGAAGTCGGGAAATCATTAAGAAACTAATATTATATGAGATAAAATTAATTATAATTTTTATATATTTATTATAAAATAAATATTTTAGAATAAATTTACAATACGTAGGATAGAAATAGAAAAAAAGAAGGAAAAACATTTATGCTCATTTATTCATAAATTATCTCAATGGATGGACTTTAACGAATTTGTTTAAATCTGTATAGACAATTGAGCATTTAATCAATATCGAGTTTCTTGAAAGTGCCTTCAACACCAAACAGATCGGTCGCTGTTTTCCCTTTACCTGCTCTCAATGATTCATTAACACGCCTTGTTTGTTCTTCTTCCAAAAACCAGTCACGATTATCCTCGAGCATTTTGACAGACTTTTCGTGGAGTTGCATTAATGGACCAGCCTTTCCACCTGCCTCGTTTGGTAATATATCTACTGGTAAAAATTTCGCTACTGTATCCAAAGTTGTATGTGTATGAAGCTGTAACAAATTAATATAATCAATTAATAGTACCGTAAAATCAGTTATTAATAATATCTTCAGTGGGTTTCGAGGTTCAAAATTTTTAAGTTTGAAATAAATCTGAAGTGCAAGTTGTACCAATACTATTCTATTACCATGTCTAATAATTCCTTCTTCATGAACGGTTTCATCATATTCAGTATCACATCCATCACGCTCGTAATATTCATAAAATGGAACCCTTTCAAGCGAACTGGCAATGCCTCTTGCAAATAAAAAAGATACTTCTTCAAACCCATCGGATTCAATCGAGCAGCGTGACCGAATACAACGTTCTTCATATCGAATAAAATGATGTGCCCCTGAGTTGTGCCTTCTTTGTAAAGCCACAAATCAAGCACCATGCTCAGAAATTTCATTGCATCGTTATAGACATAATTCGAAGGATCCGTATCGATTAGTCTTCCGTAAAGAACAGCGTAACCTTCTGGCGTTTTCGTCTCTAAAACTTGAATAGATCTAAAAATCCAATAATTATTAAATTACTAAAAACTCCAAAATCACTATTATATAATTAATAAGATTAATTGAGATTTATATTTTTCGACGCTTAGCTTAAATATCGGGTTATTCAGAAGGTTTGTAGCGAAATTTGAAAAGAGATAATCTATTACTGTAAATATTAATTAGAATTAGAATTACAAGTAAGGATTAGAATTTTATTGATTAATACACGCAGATTTAATATATTTATAATTTTACGAGTTTTCCTTTGAACATCTTTTCGCTTTTTCACAATTTCGCCAAATATACAGTAGAGTAGAGATTTATGTAGATTATTAGAAATATAATGAATTCTCTAAACAACTTGATAAATAATATAATACGTTAATACTCATTTTTCTTTTTTTTTTTTTTTTGTGAATGATAACATATATTAGCAAAGAACAGATAATGGGTTCTGTGCGTGCAATTAGTAATTAAGTGTAGTATTATACGTAATATAAGATAATTAAACGTGAGAAGATTAATACGTGAGCTTTTAATTAAGAACAATGACTGTGAAGATGAAGCATGTATGGTATTTGTTAGGCGCCTTTAGTTACTACATTCAATTTCAGTTGTAATTATTATTTATAATGGAATAATAATACACTATATATGTATATGGCTTAGAGAAATCGAATTCTTTAACGCTAGAGCTATCAGTAACTAAAGTATACCTACATTGTCTGAAAAGATTTCCTTAATTCCTTCGTCCCTAAAGGATCTCTATTGGAAAAGAATTCGGGTACGTGGCTCCTCACAGTATAATATGCATCAATAGTCGTTTTTGTGGGTTCCATCCGATAGTAATTACTATGTAGAAATAACACCAATTCGGAATCTGTTATTTTTGGTAGATGAGGCTGTTTCTTGTACCAGTCTCTTAACATCTGCATGTCTTCCTCTTTCAGGTCTTGATTATTCTTTAACTCATCTTCGTATTTCATTCCTTGGGATGCCATATTTGAGTTCCTTCAAAAATTAGACAAATCTCCTTTATATCATAAGACTCACAAGGAAACTTTAAAACACAGTCTTTAAATTTTGATCAAATACGTAAACTTAATTTTTATTTAGCTTTTTACTTATTAATTAATTTGTGGCTTCCGGTTTTGTTTTATCTTTGAAAATTTGCAGTTTTGTTGGATGAGAAGAATGTTTTTCCTATTTAAGATACAGATTTTACTAGAATCTTGTAATTTTCATGTATACATGAAATATATGTAATTTTAAATATCAACAGAAACTATTAACGATATAATTTAGTTATCAACTTCGATACAAGAATAATTTTATAAAATGTACAGTAAAATTTATAAAATATTCTTACATATAATAATGAACTCAGACGTAAATTATTAATTTTACAATGATACAATGTACAAGCAATAAAATATTCACGATATGAATGATTAATTTTGAGACATCGATTTTTCCAGAAATTTTGTAAAAATGCATCAAAGTCGATGTGGAAAGACTCCTATTTAATTTTCTTGAATAAATTGATAATACTAATATTTTATATTTATGGCCTTAAAAATTTTTAACGAAAGTCGTAATTTTGTTTATTGAATAATTAAAATGAAATATTTGAAAGAAATGGAACACTACAGTACCAAGGAAAGCTTATTTCCTGAAGATCACTTCAACGCGATACTACGGTGGCGGTTTGAATAGTACTAACTTCTTTAGAGATCCGAGTACAATCGAGTGATGGAATGAGTTAATATCGGATAATCACACATAGCGTGACAGTCGAGGTCGTCAGACTTCCAAGTGCCAAATTATATATCTTAACATGACATGAAAAATCCTATGAAAGATTCTATGAAAATTGATATGTTTTTATATAACCACTTATGATGCATAATAAAGTCAACGAGATGTGTAAACATATAATGAAACGTTTATATAAATAACTTTTACATATGGTATTTTAAAAAGATATAAACAATTAAATTTAAGGATGTTGAGTTAGTTACAAATACTGCGATATATCAAGCAATTAATATTAAGAAATATCAGATAATTATTATTAAGAATATTAGGGAATATTAGGTAATCTATTATTTGTTTAATGGTTTAATAATGACTAATTAGTAGAAATTATTTTCTAAATTCTGGAATGTATGAGATTAATTCAAGTACTAAACTATTAGGAAAAGTTTTTTTCTTATCATTCTGATCAAGCAAAAATGTATAGACGTAATGTACTGGATAGAAATAAAATGCATCATGACGTTGAATAATATGTCCCACAATATTGCAAACAGGAACTTGTCATTAAAGAAAATTGTTAGGTTACGGATACCGAAGTCGGACTTTAAAATGATGCACACGTAGACAAAGTGTCAGTTTTACATTAGATTACACCGCAAGGTATCAGTAATAAAAGTGAATCGTTTAGCCAAAAAGATTGGCAAACTAGTCAATTATTATCTGTATTTGTGTTTATTTTGTAATAGGTAATTTATTAGATTAATAATTGCATTGTTTAAATTTTTACATTAGGCAGGCGTATGAGTTTTATCATGATTATTTATCAAAAAGAAATATGTGTATAACGAGCACCAATTTTCTAAAATATATTCTTACAACCTTGTACAACTTAAATATTCTATCATTTTCTTGAAATTATTTATGAAATTATACATGGAAGAGTTTCATAAAGAATTGAAAGGAGATGATTTCGAAAATTCCTTTGTGATAAATTACCAAGAATATATCTTGTTACCCAAAAATGTATGAAGCTGTAAATATTAACAGGTAGCAATTAGTACGTAACGGTATAGTTAATCGTAGAACTAAAGAATTCTACTGGCTCTAATTACTAGCATACGAACAGAAAAATTAAACAAAGAAGACAACGATTTATTGAGTAAAATGAACACAACTCGTGTACAGTAATAAAACTTTATTACTCTTTATAAGATACGCGTAACAAATAGGTTTCTCAGAATTTAAATACCAAAAATTGTTCACAAAGTCGCATACAGAGAGGAGATTGTTCATTAAATAAAAAATATGAGATCGATACTGTCTTAATCTATGTCGAGCTTCTTGAATGTGCCCTCGACACCAAACAGATCATTGGCGATGTTACTTTTTCCAATACGCAACGACTCATCCACCTTGCCATATTTCATTTCTTCGAGGAACCATTCTCGTTTACTGTCGATTTCATTTATCCGCGCTTCCTGCATGTCAGCTAGCGATCCAGCTTTTCCACCGATTTCATTCGGTAAGAGATCGAGAGAGATGTATTCTTCCAGTGTTTTTAACGACGAATGCAGGTGTATCTAAAAAAAAAAAAAAAAAGAAAAAATATGGAAACTGGTGAAATGTAAAATAATATTTAACTTTAAAAAATATATCGAAGAATTTCTATACAAATATTTTTATTTGGTAATCGTGCTTTGTGTTCTCACTTGAATTTTATTTTTACTATGTTCAAATACTTCCGTGAGTCGCTGGTACAGATTATTCATTTCAATAAAAATTATTGATAATATTACGAAATATTTTAGATAAGAAGAAAAATAATTTCTGAAGGATTAACATGGTAATTGCAATATCGTTTCACGTACGGAATAAATAATGCACCTACTTCGTAACACTTTTAGCATCGAGAAATGCATCACCGTTGTTGCTCTACAGAGCGGAAAATTATCATTTTATGCAAAGTCTAACATAGATAAGTAATTATTTCTTATGTAAACCGTCGTCGAAAAAGACATATATGATACATAAATTACAAATGATACACCGATGTTCTCGTAATACGTGAGCAAAATATTATGAAACTAATGTAATGTAATCGATACATACAATACCAGGAAATTCGCGTTAACTAGTGTATAATTAATTATTCAATAAACACAAAATGAAAATTGTAATTCAACAGATGTTACTAAAATACCAATAAATCTTAAGTCAAAATATCTGGTTTTAACATTCAACGTATTATTCATATTCCTTTTATCATTTTTCACGAATAAAATATATTTCGAAATTTGAAAAGGAGTGTACATCTGTTGGTATACAAACATGAAAAAGAGACGAATAGAACAGCAGATTCGGATAAAACTGCAGATACTTTTAATCTTTTTATACAAATAATTAATGATGGAACTAAAACTCTGAATCTCGTTATAAAATTCCTTACCATGTTCCAAAGTTCCTTTTTCATAAACGGTTTTGCCATATTCAGGATGACATCCATCACTGAAGGAGTATTAATAAAATGTATGCCCTTTATACGAACAGGTATGGCTTCCTGAACGTACATCACTAGCTTTTTCATCCCCATAGGATTTATCCGCCCTACGTGGCCGAGAGTCACGTTAGATGTATCTGCGATAAAAATATAGCCATCGCAAGTGCCATTTTTCAAACCAATCAAATCGCATCCCATGAAGATATTCTTGTTACTATCTTCGAAAGAATAGTGCGATGGATTAGTATCCATTAACCTTCCGAAGAGTATCTTGTAACCATGCTTTGAGAGTCCGGGCAATTCAGAACTGAAACTACAGTACAGGAAGAGAGATTAATTACAAATTATCTACAAATCAAGAAACCAGTAACATTAATAGGATTAATTATTAACGGAGAAAATTTCAAATTAAACAACTAAGTAATAGAAATTATCAAACAATCGATTAAAACTTACACAACATTAAAAGCTTGCCGCAATTCTTTGGACCCTAAAGGATCTCTGTTATCAAAAAACTCAGGAACATGAGATCTAATAGTAAAAAAATTCTCTATAGTATTCTTAGCTGCCTCCATGCTATAATAATTACTATGAAGAAACAAAATGAGATGCAAATTGGAAGGTTTAGGTAAATGTTGCTGTTTATCACACCACTCTCTCAACATTTCGATATCCGACATCTTTAGTTCCGAATTCTTCTTCAATTCTTCTTCCAAGGAAAAAGGATAAGGCAAAGGGATCATCTTTTTATTGACCATTTTCGTTTCGTAATTTAAACCAGTCGCACTGTGAACAAACGAGTCAAACAACAAGTTCTTCTGAAGGTGCACAAGAATTTTTGTCGCGTCGCGACGATCTTTATCGTCAAATCCTTGAATGTTTGAAGAGTTCTTGATCACTGAATCACGATAATTTCATCGATAGACATCGACGCAGGAAAGTCTAACGCGGAAAACGTGTACGCGAATAAATTAATCGTAAGCAAAAACGGTATCACTGATCGGTCTGGAGTCTTAACGAAGACTGAAAGAAACACTGGGCGCGTTGATTTTTAATTCAGACCGTAAATTGATTGAGTAACGTGTGGAGAAGGTAGCATTAGGCCAACGCACGGCAAATGTGTGTGTTTACGATTCAGGAATATTGTAATTGTTGTATCGTTAGAGTATACGGTGGAAAAAGATGATAATTACGATAGACGAAAACACATATTAGACCATTCTCTATCATTTCATCTGTGAATTATACGTAAACACTGTTCATAGATGGGTATTAGGACACTGAGAAAAATGAGATAAAAGTTTAAAATCATTAGCGATTTGTTATAAGTAGTATGTGAATTTTCATGTAAGATAGTTTTATAAAGAATTAGAACAGAGAGAAAGGAATAAGGGTAAAGTGAAGATAATATTTGTATCGATGATTATGAAAATGGAGTAATTCGTGTATTCTTCATTTCGAGATATTTGTATTTTTGCGTTCGAATCGGTTAAAAAATATTTTACCATTATAGTACGAAATTTTCTATTAAACTGTTTGCTCGTATAGCATAAAATTTGCTCTTATTGCCCGTGGTTGTACAATTTTACAAGAATCTCATATGGGAATATATGCATTTTAAATAATAAACAATTTCATTAGTTTAATCTACAACTATGTTGTGAAAATTCTTCTATGTTATAGTAAAATCAAACAATATAATACAGAATAATTGACTGATCCTTTGGTAATCTATCTCAATTATTTGTATAATTCCTTTGCTAATCTAAATTAATTATTTATATAAATGTATAATTATATAAATTGCTGTATTCTATATGACGTTGCGATATTTGTAAACGGGAGCGTACTTGCATATGAAATCATAAACAGTAGACTGCATAAACCGATTCAAGTTGAAAGCACCACGCCTAAATTCGCCGGTAGAAGCGTCATGCTGCTACACATAATGTTAATTAATTTTCATAGAGGAGCATCAACGGAGGAATTATGAAAGCATCCGCTGGAATAAAAAAGGCATTCACCGGAGCCGCAAAGGAATCGCGACGCTTTCTAATTTAATCATTTTCTGATCTAGTTCCTCGTTGTTCCGCTTTGAACACGGATGTCTTGAGTTTGCAATTATCTGCAAAAAAAATTCTCAAGAATATAAGATATTTATAATGATTGTAGACAAAGTTCATTATCAGAAGGGAATTAACAAAATGTACTACGTGAATATTTAGTAAGTATTTATTTTTAAAGAAAGTGATCGTACAGGGCGGTACGTAAGTCCTGTTTTCCGTTTAAAAGTTGTATAACATTTTTATTTGTTAATAAATTGCGTTTATTTATTTATTTATTTTTTGCAATAAAATACACAAAGTGGAAATATTTTTAATTCAGAAACAGAAAATAATGTGGCGTAAATGATCCCCGTTTTCTGCATCGCAAGCGTGGGCTCTTTCCACTACGTTCTGCATAACAGCTGTTAATGTTTCGGGTCTCAGGGCTTGAATTTCTTCCTGAATATTGTTCTTTGTCTGTTATATTGTTTCAGGTTTATCAACACACATTCCTACAGATATTTCTACAGAAAAAAGTCGGATGCTGTTAAATCGGGCGACCGGTAAAGCCAATTGAATTTGGAAGCTCGCGAAATTAAGCGACATAATTATTAAAAAATTCAATTACTTTTACTCCTTTTTCCGTTATGAATTTGTCAATCATAAAGTTGTACAAAAGAAATCAAAAACCTAGGAAGAAGATTTTAAAATATGTGATAGAGAAATCGTTATAAAATTTTTAAATAGGAAAGTACCTGTATAAATTGAAGTGCGCAAAAATAGAAAGTTTTACACTTATGAACTTATGCATGCAGTACGTAGAACTTATATTTATATACGTAATTGCTCATTATTGTGAAATAGTGATTTACATCGTTAGATAACAGCATGCAATAGAAATACACGGCAATAACGAAACCTCCTTCAATTTCCTTCAGCTTGAACGACACTTTAAGACATGTAGTGCAAATTAAAGGTACGACAACCCTAAAGCAATTACATTGTATTAAATAGTAAGTTTCGTTAACTACTTCTACGAATAACTTAATAACTACTTTCTTAATATATTGCAATCAGAAGGAGGAAATTATAAAAAATTTATATGTAATAAAAATGTAAGACGAGCAGATTTTTAATTAAATATTTATACGTATGATATATCTATTTAATTGATCAATTAAATATTTAAATAAAATTCTACTTTGAATTATATAAGAAAACAAAAATAATGTTAATTTAAATTCCATTCGAATAAAAACTAAATAAGATGATCAACGACATATATTTTTAAATTAAATATACTTAATATAATATAAACTTAATAATATTTATCTAAAACATTTATTTTTTTACTTATGAAAATCTTCATTTATTATATTATCAAAAATATAGAGTCTCCAAGTACGTATCTTAATACAATATCAAAGAAATTATATAAATCTCATATTGAAGTGAAATAAAATATAGTAAATCGATTTTATTTTTTAGATCCAACAAAATTTCTCGCAACAGAACACATGCCTTTTAGTTCTTCGATTTACCGTGAAAGACGATGGCACAGTTGTCGCTGCAGTGTATTTGATCACACAGATTATAACACACTTACATATACACAATATACCTCGTTTCCTTGTAGTAACGTACACATGCAAAACGTGATGCAAAAATGGATTGCGTGTTTAACCTACCATGTACTTTACCTGTACTGTAAGTTATTTGTAATAAAACATATACGAGGTTGTCAATATACATATGTACCAATGTGCATTGCAAGGAAGTTTATTTTATTTCTTAGCAATTAAAAGATAATATTCCATGTAATTTTATCATTAAATATGATGACTTCACGGTTGTATACACTTTTACACTTAAAACCCTGCAATGTCGTTGAAATCAGAAATTTCATTTTTCAAAACGTCTCTAAAAGTTCCAAACTTTTTTATTGCTCTTCAACTGAGGCAATTAAAGATAAAGTAACAGATATTAATGATAAAAAAGCTTACTTATCAGAGAATATTAAGCCTGATAATATAGGTTACACCGAGAAATTAACAAATAATGCATTTATAAAAAGAAATGAAGATATCGAAAACAATAGTAGTGTGACAAAAGTACATAATGAACTACAGCAGTTACGTGGTACTGAATCTTTAGCAGGAAATATCTACAAAGTAAATGATACCTTGGAAGATATAGATGAAGAACTACCAGGACCATTTGATCATTGCAATGAAGATCTGTCTGACATTGGACCTAAGATGACAGCAACTTATAATTTTGCAAAATTTGCAAACGACTCACATACGATTCAACAGTTAGTTAAATTAGGAGTTGAATTATATAAATTAGAAGCAAACAAAGAAGTACTAGAAATGTTTCTGAAACTCGACTTTGAAAGAGATATGAAACCATACATACAATTTTTATCTGATTGTGGTGTAAAGTCAGAAAATCTTGGATTCTTCATCACCAGATACCCTAAAGTTTTTAAAGAAAACTTGGATGATCTTCATACAAGAATAAGGTATTTGAGAGCTCGTAACTTTAACATACAAATGATACAAAGAATAGTAAACATACATCCTCCGTGGTTGGCTTTCAAGACACAAGAGATAGATAGCAGATTAGGTTATTTTCAAAATAATTTTCAACTGAATGCTTCTCAAACAAGAAATTTGGCAGTAAAATCTCCAAAGCTTATAACATATGATATGAAACGCATAAGAAAGAGTACCTTTGCTGTAAAAGAGGAAATGGGTTTTAATGTGCCAGAAATACATCTTATTTTGCTTAAGGCACCACGTGTCTTGATTCGAGGTAATTAAAATAATTAATGCTAATAATATCTTAATAGGAATACATTTACTCTATCTGTTTAGATGTGAAAATGTTTTATTTTAATTACAGCCAGAACTGAAGTGGTGAAAACTTTTGATTACCTCCATAATTATATGGAATTGTCACATACTATTATAAGCCAAGAAGCGCAGGCTTTATTGTGTAGAAAAAGCAGGCTTGAAAGAAGACATAGATTTTTAGTAGAATTAAAAAGAAACCAATATGATCCTACAAAACCATTATATGTGTCACTATTAAAGTTAGTCAAAGGTAGTGATGATGAGTTTTGTGAAAAAGTTGCAAAAGCATCTATTCAAACTTACAATGATTTTCTAAAGACTTTTTAATGTATAAAATAAACATAATTATATTGTAATAAATATTTATATTTTTTCAGCCTTCTTGTTGTAATGATATAACCTTTATTGTATACATTTTACTTAAATATTACGTTTTCTTACATATTTCCATTTATGTATAGTTTTATAGTCCTTTATGTATAGTTTTATATATCTTATACAAAAATGTTTAATCTATTGTATCAATACAAGTTTAGGCAAGATAAAAAATTGGTAAATTTTATATTGTTACATCAGTATTTTCTTCTTTTTTATGTTTTTAATAATACGCTCGATAAAAGATTGTTACTTAACTGACGTGTAAAATCAAATCACCCGTCGTACAAAATATTTTCAAATATTCTATAATACTCTTCAAACTTATAAGCTAATCTAAATTTTAATTGTATTTGCCCAATTCTATCTTTTTCTGTATTGCTCTGACAGAGTGATATAATAGCGAATCTATTAATCCAGCAACTGTAAATACGCCACCGATAATTGCACATGCATTCGTCGCGAAATGACCAAACGATTTCGTTTTTTCTGTATATTTTACCATTAATGGACTTAACTCATAATTAAAGAATATACCAGGCATTCCAGATTCGCCGTTAAAAAAAGACACTTGTCTGGCGTGTCGAGTTACAGAAAATTGATTTGTCAAAAACGTGGAACCATCAATGCGCACGTAAGTCGTCGGTACAATTTTGATGTAATGATAAAACATTATCGCACCTAAAACAAAAACAACAAAATATCTAAGTAGAGTTTTAACTGCAATGACACAAATTAATACAAATGTGTGTTGAATGAAGTCTAATAGTTTAATATCTCAAAATTGAAAGTACAAGAACTTTCTATAAAACGTTCCCATAATCGAAATATTTACGTATTAATCGAATAGTCCGCCATTATCATTGACGTCATAGAGAACGGAAATAGAAGAAGCAGCCATCTTGCATTATAAACGGAAAAACTGACATGGCATCTTCCTTACATTGCTCGTGCGAATTGTGCTAAGGATTTACCAGTTGTAAAAGACAAAAAATCGTAATAAAACGAAAACTAATTAGAAGTTCCAAAGTTGTACGCTTAAATCGTGAGTGATGTTAACTATAACGAACGTCAATACATTTTTTTGCGTATAAACTAAATATATAAATATGACTTATTCGGATCATGGCAAGAATAATTAGCTCATAATGTGTTAAAGAAATTTTATAAATTTTATGTTAAATGATTGACTAAAAATTAGTTTTACATACTAAATTCATTAAAATGAGAAATTATAATTAATGTTTATCATGAAATGTTTATCTCTTTAAAAAAAAGAAAGTTATATGTTTTTATAAATTTATATTCATAGAATAAAATGCCGGCCGTACCAGGCATGTATCAACAAACTCCTTCATGCTGGGATAGGATGAAGCTTGGTTTTATGATCGGATTTTGTGTTGGTATGGCATCTGGTGTTTTGTTTGGCGGGTATTCTGTTGTTAGGTGCGTATTTATTTATGGTGACTAAATTCTGGACAGTTTGAAATAAGAAGCTAATGGTGTGTGTTTATTACTAGATATGGACTAAGAGGAAGGGAATTGATAAACAACGTTGGAAAAGCGATGATTCAAGGTGGTGGGACATTTGGAACATTCATGGCCATAGGAAGCGGAATAAGATGCTAGTATTTGAAGACTGATATGTTGGAGATTTAGGATACAAAAAAGTGTAGTATCAAGATATTCTGTTAATTTCTTAATAAAAAGTTTCTATAGTACAAGGCCATACCTTCCATTGCAACTACAATAGTATCATCCATAGGATTCGTCTTTCCTGGGATGTTTAGCCCAAAACTCAAATGGCGAATCTTGTGGGTCATATTAAATTGCGTTGATGTGTATGGTTTGACATCATGCACTATAAGCAAAATAAAAATCATAATATTATTACTAATACTTTAATTTATGCAAAAAATAACATTTTTTTCACTTACCATGTACATGGTTTACAGAGAAGCTGTCACCTGGTGCAATGTGAAAACTCCCACCCACTCTATTTACTTCCATATAACCATAGATTTGACACCCTTGAATAAAGGCAGTTTTCATTCTCTCTATTGATTTGTCATTTTTACATTGCTTTATCATTCCTAGAGCAGGAAGTGCCCAATTTTTAAGTCTATAGGCTTCTCTTACATCTTCACAAGTATTACAACATCTACAAAGTTAATTGATATTGTATGATGGATATTTCATAAAATACATACATAAATTTTTGTAATACTATACTTGATAATATCACCAGCAGCTCCATAACAGTCTCCACATGCTTTCTCAGTAGTGTTTTCTACTGTCTATGGAAAAAATTATGTTTTAGTATAAGTTTTAAAACTTATATTGTAAAAACAGATCTATAAGAGTCATACAATTCAGTTACCTTTATTGTTGTTCTAATACGTGCTTTTGTGTCAGTAATGTCTACAATAAAATAAAGAAAAAGGTATTAAATTTATATTATTTAACTTAAATATTTTAAAACTCTTATGATATTATTTTGTACTTGTCCTTTGTGGATCTTCTATAGGTTTCCCATTTAAGTCTAAGCGTCTTTTAAATATATTATGCTCTATTTGTAAATGATGTTCACCTGTTGTGTCCATTGCATCTATTGATAAAACTACAATGCACTTAATTTAATATACATGTCAGTATTACTCATAATGTATTTATATTCATAAAATAATCTATACCTACCATCACAAGATATTGTAGGTACAATTATATCTAAATTAATTCTTAATTTTGAACCCCTTGAAGTATCTACAAACAATTCTTCACTTAAGGTTGGAGTAAGATAATAATTCACTTCGGATAGAAATAGAATACCCATGATAATGGTACTAATAATTGTCACTGAAACATGGAAAGGTACATAAATAGTAAACATAGATTATAAACTTTATGATAACTGATAACAGATATGTAAACAATAGTTATGAAATACTGGAAACCTTAACAAATACATGTAAAAATTGAAATACAGTTTCAACAAAGTGTAAGAAATGACGGTATTCGGTTTTAGAAACAAGAGAATGATAGAAATTTCTACTTCCGTTAAGTATTATCAACGTTTGAGGTTAAATATGTTTATCACATCATAATATCTTGAAATAATGTTTCAGATTGTAGAATAGAATAATTTTAAAATTTTTCGGCATTATGATGACACCAGAAAATGAACTAAATTGTTTAATAGTTAAAAGTATGCTGGTAGCAGAATAAAACCGATAAGTTGCACACGTTTAAGATTTGACAAGTAAAACATTTTACCAACAGCACCACTGAAGGTTCGTACGAGAATATCCGCCTCTTCGCGCACTTTTGGGTGCACGTCTAATTGCCGTAATATTTGCATGTTCAGTTAATAATAAGATAAACTACTCAAAACGGTTTAAACCGTGTCTGAAATACACTCGGCGCGCTAACTTTTCCCGGAATGCATATGTCACAATGCGACAGCTTGGAAACGTAGCAAACGATAGTACATGATTGGTTGTCGTCGGTGCATCGTGGGTGCATCAAGTGCATTCGATAACCAATCATATTTCAGATATATTCATTATGTTCATTTAAAGTTGTTCATTCTTACAGAGTTCATTCTTCAGTTTATATAAAAAATTTGATGTTATTCAATTCCAGTTATTTATTTTTTTCGTTACCATATAGAACAATTATACATATTTTTAAATTAATGTTGGAAATTGATTTCAAAATGTAATTAACTCATTGTCGCTCGTATTTATGGTTATAGATCAGAGGTACATATTTGTTAAATAGTTGATTGTATTTGTAATAAAATATAATTTCAGCTCTAATTTTTACTTCAGTTATTCAGATTGAAATATGAAATTCATTCATTATGAAACATAAAACAACCTGTTTATAATAATTTCTAAATTAAGTCTTTCATTTTGTAATTTTCAGAGTAGAAGATGGACAAGAGATACATGACCCTATGAGTATGTTCTGAGTGTGGGTAACAAGAAGAAATTGTGAGAAATAAGGATAATGAAAATGATAGAAAGGTATTAGTAATTCAAATTCGTAACAAACGCTCGATAAACTTTATTTTTCCGTATATCACATGGCACGATCGGGAGCTTCCGATCAAACGCATATATAGCGATCTGCAACGGTCGTAATTTCCATGTGCATGCGTGTCAGAGCATTAGAAAAAATGTGTTATTAGACGTGGCTTTCGCAAAACTCTCGAGTATAAGAGAATATATCGTCTCGACATAGTAGGTCTTCGCTGCAAGCCCGGTAAGGCTGTGCTATTAAGGCACTCTATGCCAGGAATATGTTCAAAGTGCACGAGCGGTATAAACAGGATTCATGAAATATATAATGTATATATAATAGATATCTCTATAAAAGAAACGAAAGTACATTGTATGACAAATGGTAAATAAACATACATACATATGCAGACTCGTAGTTCAAGGAAAATTAAAACTAGGCGTATCCTAAAAATAATTGGACGGCGGTCTATAACGTATACCTACTTTAATCGCGATCCGTTTCTGTTTAGTTGTTCTGGGTGATAAAGGGGAATGTATGCGAGAATTCTTTTTGTAACGTTACTTTAGTTAGCGTGAAAAGACAATTTAGAGACTCACAGAGGATATCATCAGATATTGGATCATTAAGATATTAAAAATATTAAAATAATTAAAACTGTTTAACTACTATCATTGAAATCAAAATTCATATGCTTCTTTTCTAATTTTCTTATTATTTTCTTATATCTTTTAACGGTACTTTTGTAGATTTCTAACGAATATATGTTATTAACGAGCGAAATTTAGGAGGCGAACGGATCGTTTCATAAACCTAAAACAAAGTAACGTAAATGCTACACGACTGTACTTGCTGGAAACGTAGCATCGTAAAGCGAGATACTATCTCTTCTTGGCCTTCATAGCCCCGAGTATTTTTCTAATCATAAGTAAAAGAAGAATGCGCGTGTTCGAAATTTGTTGCTTTCGTTTCGGAGACTCCCCGCTCGATGGAAGAAACTCACGTCCCGTTTCTTCTTTACCCGATTCGAGTGCGTCATTTCGCTTAAAAGTATTTATACATTTGATGGAGACAATATACACAACACACTAGAACTCTGTATACACATATTACAACCATAAAATTGTTCCATTGCACGACGATACGATGCTATAAATATACTAACGATGCACTCGACATCAAGTTTGCCAAGCATGGGTATATTAAAGACGCCATCGCGTGTTCCACAGAAAATAATGCAATAATTTGTTATTTTGCACGATACTGTAGACCGGAATTGGATCATCTGTTCTGAAACTACTTGTTCCCTCAGGTAGCCTGAATGGTGTTTAATAAATCCAGTTCACCGGAACCCATTGGTGTTCGGTGGCTAAGGCGTCTAACGCGGCGATCACCTGTCTAAATGTATTGTCGAAGTCCTCGTTCACGATCACCAGGTCGATATATTTCTCGTAGGCACGCTGTAAGGCCGCGGATTCTTCCAACGTTGCTTTCAGATCGTCCTCCTAGTTAGTGAAAAACAAACTATAATTTAGCTGCACGTTGTAAAGTTTGAGAAAGATTAAGTTTTGATTGCATTTAGTTCAAGTGTGTTTGTTGATGGTGATTCTTTCCAATCGGAAAATTGAATGTTAGAAAGATTGTAGCTTTCATACTGTGCCTTGAATATATTTATTCTTTGTTTTGCATTAAGTCGCTACATAAGTCCTATCCAGCAGAGTGGATCTTCTATAAATTCCATTTATAAATTAATAAATAAATTAAAAGAAGGATATATTTTATTACATTTGTTATGTATTGTAATGTCTGAAAAAAATGAGAATTTTGATACTGGATTTGTCATTATGGGAACATTCTGAATGTCTGATTACTATGTGATTAATGAACATATTTTTTCCTATTTTCTGTGAGTTTCAGAAGCACAGTTTGTATTGATTTAGGTAGTAATGTTATATCTACCACAACATTGGTAACTTATTTATATGATCGAAGAGGCGGACAAACTCTATGCAGCGACCTAATGTCATTAATAAACTACATTTTAAAATTAATGCATTGTCAATAAACTGCATTTAGATATTATATAAATTACAATTTTTCTTTGAATGTTACGTGATTCTGTATAGTGGTACATTTCAAACAATAATACTACACATCTACAAGCAATCACATTACGATAAAAGGAAAGAAAAATACAATGAATATGCATGCAAATACAAACCTCGTACAAGGAAGCAAGAGATTCCAACGTCCTGGCTCTTCTCGAGCTGTACCTGATGGAACTCTGGCGGTCAAACTAGCAAAGCCAACATCAAATACATACGAAAGATTAAATAAAGAACGCTACGTCAATCGAGAGAAGGAAGTTATACAACGGGTAATATGTGAAAATATTCAATATCAATCTAAATGGAGTATAAAGAGTAGTTGGTATTTGGAATTTTATGGAAGAAGAATTTCGTGGAAGAGAAACCAATCATTGAGTCATTGTAATCGAACAAAAGTGCATGCAATACATTTATAATAGGCAAATTACACGCATTTACACGACGACGGTAGACTGGCAGGCAGAGATTCGGAAGGTTGCATCGTAAAATATTTGATGGCTATGTTTATTTGAAACGCGGCCTGTGCCGTCGATATATGTTTCTTCTTTATACAAATTTCGCGCATCGAATCGTTCCATTTCAAATGGATTTCTTATTTCTCGTACGCGAAATTCGAACATGTTTTCAAAAAATAATAAATACTTAAATCATTCTGTAAATTTTTAAATATATTGTATTCGTGGAAATGTATTTACTTGATAAAAAAGTCATTTTAACGAGTAGTTGTAAAACTCGATTAACAAAACTTGAGTAACATTAACCAGTAGTTTCAATAATTAAAAATGATACTAATAATCAAAGCAATTTTAAACATTCAGTAGAAACTTCAATTCATAGAACACTTTCATTCTCGGCGTTATTATTGGCCGTAATGGAGATAGAAAAATGTAATTTTCATATAGAGAAAAATAGAAAGGGCAGTGATATATAATAGCAGCGTAATTACCGTCAAGTTCCGACTGCTCGTCCCAGTCGACCTCGCCAAATCATATAACCATTTCAATTGTTCCATTCCTGGCGCCGCTATGAAGATGACATAGGGCATAAATTCCGTGCTGTTGTGTAGTATTTTCAGAGCAGCTGGACTACAGTCCAGAACACACATTTTGCCAGCTCTGATTAACTCCCTCACGGAATCCAACTTTGTACCATACAAATGCCCACCGTGTTCTCCATACTCAAGGTATCGATGCTCTCTAATATCTGTTTCCATGCAGTCGCGGTCGGTAAACCAATAACTCTTGCCATCTTCCTCGAGTACTCTGGGTGGTCGTGAGGTATCTATAAACATATGACTTCTATGAATCACAATATTATAATCCTAATTTGTAACTGTTAACAGTAGAAGAGAATGGTATTTTCCCATCAATTTTGTTTGTTATTCTCGTCAAGATCTCACGACACACAAAAATTATGACACTTACACGGAACAATGGTGCCGAATTTCTCAGGGTCGCTATTTATCAGCCTATTCTTCAGCGTCCTGCGACCAACTCCTCTTGGACCTACTAAGGCCAAGGTCTTACGTCTAAATGGCGGCATCCTGGCCACTTCTTCGTACAATAACAGTTCCGCACTGTCAAATTCACCGTTGGACTTCGATTGATACATCTTCCTCTTCTTCTTTTTAGAGATCTTAGTCCCACAGATGCTAATTTTGTGTACAAAATCCGCTTCCGGTGGCACGAATGCTTTTCTTCGTTCTTCCAGTTCCAGCGACGGAATTAGACCAGGCGGACCTAGACCCTCGCCCTCAACTCGCCGAGCTTGCCACCAATTTGGGTCTGCTTGGTCTACAATTTGTAGTACGTCACCTTTCTGGAATGGAAGTCCAATCTCTACGCACGGTAACAGAGTGTCTTCCGATGGATCGTAGTCGAACAGCGCTCTCATGTAACACTGTAATGTGAAAACAAATTCGAGATTTCAGGAGAGAAACGTGGTAGGAGGACTGCGGATTTTTATGTATTTATGGGAAATTTGAAGATGCAAAAATGCATAGAATGCGTTATAATGTACAAAAACGCATAAAATAATGAAAGTATAGTGCTCGTTAAAATATTTAGTAGGTGAAACAAATGCCTGCTCAGATTTTACTTTCTCGGTTCTTTTTATAAAAATATAAATTTGTTTAAATATTCTCAATTTAACGATGAGTTCTATCTTCTCTTTTCTTTAATAGGAGAACAGTTTTAAAATTCAATACACTGACTAATTCTTCTTTAATTATAAATTTTCTCATTTGATTTGAGGATTAAATATATGTTTTCGCTGTCGATCTATTCTTGAATATTTGCAACATATTTATTATTATAACATAAATTATTTTCTTAGCTTTTACTAAATTCCTTCGATTTAACATATAATTTGAAAAATTAACATATCTGTACGTAGATGATTGTTTTTTCTAGTAATAATAGTATGTAGTTCTTTAGAATTTCATCCATTCATACTTTTTATCCACCTATGTTTTATTCTTGTCTTCAAAACATAAGGTTTTTAAGCTCCGATGTTTTCCTTCACATAATTCTTATCTATTTCCATTCCTAAAACCTTTCACGTTTTTGAAAAAATTGATATTACAGGATATATAAACAATGTGCGAGCTATTCGCAAGTGTTCTTCGAGGGATTGAGTTTCCCATTCTCGATCCACATTATCATTTATTTACACACGAAATACAGAGTTACCGCTAGATATAAAGAGTTATTACAATTTGTGTTTCCAATAATGATTTTTATATTTAGAACACAATTTTGACAGCATATTCTGTTCAGTCTTTTGGACAAATTCTATCAGTGAAATAGTAAAATTTTATAGTCTAAATCCAATCGCGTTAAAGAAACCTCTTGTCGGAAGGTGGAAATTGTAACCACGTGTCTCATATAGACGCCATTAAATTGAATCGTAAAGATCCTAAGAGGTCGATTAAACATATTTTCGTACCTCTATACTTTCATGCTTTTAATAGAAGCAATCTTCTTTTCAAGAAGGTGGCCTTTCAAGAATTTTATTTTTACTTTCCTTTTAAATTCCCACCTTATTCGTGGTGTAAATTCAATTTAGGTTTATACCATACGAATTAAGATAAAGGAATTTAAAATTAGCCAACTTTAACCAAATCAAAAGTTAAATTATCTTCACTTACCGTAGATTTTACGGGTCGATTGCCATCAGAAGCGATTCCAGGTGCAAGTTTCAGCGACAAATTCTCTTTCGCCTCGTGAATGGCTTCCTGAAGCTCCTCAGGGTTGTGAACTTCCTTCCCGTTCACTTCGAGGATTACCTCGCCGGTTCTCAGGAGTCCCTGGCGGGCAGCAGTGCTTCCGCCTAAGATCCTGGCGATGATCAAATTTCCGGATTCGTCGACCTGCACCGTCAGACCCTGTACAAAAACGTACCAGTGAAAATAAACTTGTCTGTTCCCGTTGAATGCAACCAGGTTTGCTATTTAGTACATTTAGAGAACAATCGACGATTCTCTACGTCCGTTCCATTTTTGTTGTTACATTCTTGCGATGTTGCTTATTTGAGAAGACCTACTGTTTCCATTTTAGCGTAAAAGTGTAAACGAACATTGATGGAAGGCCATCATGCAAGATCATGGCTTTGTGCACTTGTTTGTCGAGAATACCTTTTGCTGACAATGAGAGAAAATAGCGAATGTTGAAATAGACTGTGGTTTAGCATACAGAGAATTCACCAGGGCTCAAGGATGTTTTGGCTGGTTTTTAACACGTGGAATCGACTTCACGATAATGTAAAGATCGTATCGCTAATGTGTCATTTGTCTCTTTGCGAAAGAGAAGCCTTAGCTTCCAAGAACTTTATTATAAACGTGTATCGGTGCTGCTGCAATTTTATTAAAAAAATTTTTTGGATGCAGAAGGTTAAGAGCAGCATAAGGAAGAATAATGTATTATGTTTCTGTTAAAATGTTTTCTTCGCTTGGTATAAAGCTTGGAACAACGTGCCAGATTCATCGAAGAGGCCACGTGGCCTCGAATCAGCATCGCGCGGATAATAAACGTTTCCGAATTATTTATGAACTGCGAGTGGCATTTCCGTCTTTTCTTCGTTCGAGCGTGTTAAATCCGATTCAGAATGGGAATTCTCTCACGTGACGGAATGGTAAACCTCTAAAACTAGAGCCACGAACGAGAAAGTCGGCGCGAACGATTATATTTCTTTGTTGATTGCTCGACGTGCCTTCTCGTCAGCCGCTTTCTTCACCAACGAAACAAACCGTCAAACACAGAAGCTAAACATCCTTTAACACCCTGAACTCTTGAAATCTTTACAAAGATTTCCAAATATTCAAAGATATATTTCTGAGACTTTGAGCTATAAAAATTATTTGATTATTTGGAACAGCGTCAAACGTTCGTATCTATCTGTTCATATCTTCCGTTAATTGTATTTCAATTAATCTTTTTTGCTAATTGTAAAGCCACAAACATTACACAGAGTGATCCAGTCGTTATAGTACGACCAACAAAGATTTCATGTGAAAATTTTAAAATTTATTTTCGTCAGTCCTTTCCGATTGCATAATGATCACTGGGACACTGTGTTCTTTCATTAATTCTAGAATTCAAGAATTCTATCATGAAAGAATTTTTACCAGAGGTTCGTTAGGTTGCCTCCTAAGTCCAACCATCCTGACAGCTTCCGTCCTCTCGTTGGTAGGCATCGTCAGTTGTGATGGTTCCGGCTTCGATGGCGCTTCCTTTCGTTCGACGACCGCGTCGTGCGTCTCTAGAAGGGCTTTTAGATGAGAGCCTCTTAATAATCGTACGAGTTCGCGCGCGTTCTCGTCCCTGGAGGAGCGGAGCGCGTGACACACCTCGTCAACGATGTCACAAATGGACGAGCATACCGGTTCCACGTGAAGTGGAGGATCCTCCAGACGCTCCTGGACCTGCAACAGTCACGCCACGATGTCTGTCAGGTTTCCATGGGAACTGGTTTTTGTTCAAGTCGTCCTCGTTCGTCCTACTAACTCGACCGGCAACTTTTAGGATCTCTCGGTCAAGATTAGATTCCTTTCTTTAGATATTTTTCTTTGGGATGTTTTAGCTTACCTGGTAAATTTAGTTATTAAGTTTAGTTATTTGATCGAGTTATTTGATTTTCGAAGATTTGAAAATTATGCTTTTATAGATATAGTGATAGCATAGGAATTTGATTATCAATGGTTGAACTATGTTAAAATAAAATTACTGCAATGATACGAAGCTAACGTATTGTTGCGCAGAGGTTTACAGAATGAATCGATCATCATCGACGAAATAATAAGTCCCTGGAGCCCATCGAGGGCATCGAGCGCTCCTCGAACTCCTTTCTGGGCTACGTGGTAGCGTATAGCCAAAGCCACAAACAGTGAACGGCTTAGTCGTCGTCAGTTGTGAAAGTCGAAACGGGTTTCCGCATCAAATTCACCGTACGAGGAACCTTGGTTACTCTTGGTCCCCTCGTACAACCCGAGAGAAACGAAGGTTTTTACTCTACACTTGAATCAACAATGTTACGCGTGATATCAAAGGTGTTTCAATGTTTTCTATATATTTATCGAACAAATTCTTTTCGTAAATGTGAAAATTTCATAGAAGACAGTAATGTATTAGATTCAATTTATTTTTTGATTGATTAAAATCTCAAGCATTTTTTGCTGATTTATCACCTAAGAGCGTGAAATTATCATTGCGCAACGATGACCCTGTGTCAACGAGGTTTGATTGGATTAGCGTCGAACCACGTAAGGCTAGTGTACTCCACATTGAACCAGCCAATGCAGCGTTACAACAATGAAAGAGTAATTACGAAAGTAGGTCATTCACAGTGTTTCAGAGCCACCTTCGAGAATACTTGATACCTGAACGCTACGACGGAAAATGCCGAGCAACGAATAATCATGCACCTCTTAGAATAATTTCTTTAAAAAACAGATAGAGAGAAAAAATTATATTCCAACTAATGGAATCAAAAGAGATATATCATGCAAATTCTCAACTATAATAAAGGGAAAGTGGAATTGTGTTTAAAAATATTACGAAAAATTCAGATGTCAGTAAAAATTAGCCAAATTAATTCTTTGAGACAAATAGCTATTTTTCGACAACCACTTAATATTAGTACAAAAAATTTATTGTTATCTTTAATTTGAACGCTAAATAAATGCGAAGTGATATTTCGAGAGAAATGATCAAAACGATCGAGCATATTTGGATTAATCGAACAAGATCAGATGAAAAATTCTCCTCTCGTGTGAAAGACTAACGCGAATCGTTCGTCTATGGAAATTGTTTCACGAAGCCGTCGAAGTCGATGTTCCTCACCGCCAGTATGATTCATCGTCGAATCATTCGCGTCGATACATGTGCATCGCAGATGCACGATGTCGATTCAACGATTTTGTTCGATTATACGAATTGCGACATGGCATAAGTTTCCGTGTGTAAAATATCGTACATTTTGGAAAAGGAGCATCGAAAGGAAGTAATGAATCTTCGATTTAGGCCTCTCTGCCCACGCGACTTGTATGTACACGCAACAATAAATCAACTCATGACGCGAGAGACATCAAAGAACACGGTCGAAGTTGTATTTTGGTTGAAACCTAAGAAAACAGTGTGTGATTTATCGAGAACCGTGTGTGCACGTTGAAATGTGAGGGATTGCTTTCATTAACGCGTGCTAGAAAGTTCGATTCCCTTACGAATTACTAATTCGCACACAAACGTTAATTTCGTATTTGGATAAGCGACTCCAACACTATTTTCGAGAATTTAAATACTGTTTTTAGAAAATCAACCTTGCTACGTTTTGAAAAAATTATTATTTATCAGATCAGTTGTATCTTTTCCACATGAAAAGATATGTCAAGTAATAAAAATTAACTTTTTCATTTTCTTGGTCTTTTTCGACTGAATTGTATTCTTGCAACCTTTATAACAGACTTATATTTGTTCATAAGCTCGTGAAAATTAAAAATGAAACGTAGTTATTTTTATATAATTTGGAGAGACAATCGAAGGAAAAGAAGTAACTAACAATTAGTGAGTAGCAAATAAAATTAAAATGCCACGTTACGTGGAACGAAGAATCGTGGTATTTCTCCATATGTCGCAAGATTGTCATTGTCGTGGGCACGAATTATACCGTATTTATAATGAAAACGACGGTAGAACAGCTGGTGTTCAACGAACGTTGCAGCCTATAATGAATTCTTCTGTTCTTCCGTGACGTCCCTGAAAAACCTCTCACGAAACAAACACAGGATTATTGCGCTTCAAGAACAAACAGCAACTCGCTCATTACACATATCAATAACTAATTTATGTGTGGCAAGTCCTTCTTACTTCCTTTATGTTATCTCTCGTTTTGAAATTTTTCAAAGGAAAATCAAATAAATCACACATTTGTACAGTAGATGTCGCAATTCTAAACGATACTGCAGTTCGAATGACTTGAAAGAAAAATGTTAATCGACGTTCACTTACTGCTACAAAAACAAAACAAAGAATGGAGTGACTCTTCTTCAGAAAGCAATTTGAAATTCTACCTTATCTATTTCCAAGAAATTACACAACAAGTGGAATATCTTTCTTTAAGAGAATTAGAGTACTTCTCCAAATATTGTTTTTTCGTTCACTTCAAGAAATTGTGCGGTCTTTCCTTAACAGAATCGTCGAACGATTCCACCAAGTTCCGTTTCTCCAAAAAATGAAGCAAAGCACAACGAATGGTTCAAAATATGGATGGACAACAGTACCTCTCTCCTCCTCTTCTTTTAGAAATTACACAGGAAGTAGAATAATACCTTCCCCAAAACAGAATTATCAATCCACTAAAAACTCCACCGTTATCTTTAAATTGCCTTTGTTCAAAAACTGACACGAATAATATTAACAATTGATAAACGAAACACGTCTAATGTATGAAAATACAGATCATAGTACTCTCTCAAGATCGAGCTACTCTCTACCTCAAAATCCACGGGCCACAGACGCCAAGAGGGGCCAACGGTCAACGAGTCGCGCTTTCTCCCGATCTCACGTGTCGTCGTAGCAGCAACAGTCTTCCACTCATCCACCTTTTTCATCTATCCACATGTCTACCCCAAGCTCACCACCGTCCCACCAAAATGACGAAACGAGCCTCCTCAAAGATTTCTTCGCAGGAATCCTAACTTACACTGGAAGCCTGGAGAAACGCCGAGGCAGAGGTCGCCTGTCTCCGTCAGGTAGGACGCAGTACTCTGGAGAACGAGCTGGCCGCCGTCCTGGAACTGTAGTTCGCCGTATCGATCGGCCAGTGCCGTGAGGGTGCACTCACGCGGCGACAACCGACGGGGTAAACGGCCACGGGAGAACCTGGCGAGGGGTTTCCACAAGGGATAAACGCGACTTGGACAACACGCACACCGTGTGTGTTACTTAGGTAAGCGGCGTCAGAAAACTGCCGCGCCTACTGACGTTTCTTTCGCCCCCACCTTCGTCAGGCGGCCAGCCTGAAACAGGTGGGGGCCCTTCTTCGGATGGTATGCAACACTCCGCTACGTTCGATGCAGGGCCGTCTATGTGCGTGCTTTAGACCCCATTCTACTAAATTTTCCATAAATGGATGATTCGAGATTTTGAAAATCGATGGTAGTTTTCCATTTAGAAGCTTATTTGGGTAATTGTGATTTTGGCAGCCGTTCAGAAGCAGCTACATTCGTCAACTGGGGGAAAAGAGGAAAGCGATGTTGGAAATATTGCTTTTTATTTATCTTGGAATTTACTGTTATTTATAGGTTCTGCTTGTGCCACATAAATTAGTCTGTGAAAGTGAGCCACTTGTTTGTTGAGAATTGAAAATCGATTACGTGGGTAGTCCAAAATTGAGAAGTCCACAAAACGTAGTTTTAGATATATCTTGTACAGGTCTTAGAATCTTCTTACTCTTTTTTTTTATTACTGAATATATGTAAGATGGGTTTGATCTAAAATTGTTACAACATGATTAAGGATTACAACGAAACGAGGTCAATTAACAATACCAATTGTCATGAAAAAGTTCGTGGGGAAATTAGAATTTTGATAGGTAGTAGGCATGTATACTGTTATTTTGATATTTTAGGTAGTAGGTATTTATTGGTAGTCTTATAATAAAATTTCAATGCAATGGCATGGGGTTAATTACCAATTGTCACCTTTTATAATATATCAAACGAATGAATAAACGAAATCCATTTATTGATTGAATTAACTCTATCAGATCTAAAGTTAAAGGGTACTCTCTTAAATTCGACGAGCTTACGATTGACAGTAATCTCACTAATTACGCGTATAGAGTTAGAAATCGAGGATTTTAGGATTAAACTAAGTAGGTCATGTTGCACTAGCTGGTTACACGATAATATTATTATCTAGCTAGTATCATTGTCGGAACTTCCAACGTTTCTTTCGACACGGGAAAGCGGCGATGTTTAAACGGAGTGCCAACGTGTAAACGAGAACGTGCCTCGTTGCGAGGAATGTTAAATATCCTAGCTACTCTATCTAGAAGAGGTAGAGGGGTATTCCTCTTACTACTCGAGCATTCCAATTGCGTACATTATTCCTGCGTGAAAGTACACATACACACAAACTCCTAACTTTCGTTTCATTCTTGTCCTTGGACATATTTTCATAGCTACGAAATGTCCGAGTCTGCTTTTGTCAATGATAGGAATTTATGACGTATGTACGTATCGTTGATTTGAAGAATTATGTAATTCGATTGCAGTCGGGTCGATGAATATAATGTCGTGGCAAAAAAGAAACGCTGGCAGTCATCGACACCGATCGGTTTGTCGATCTTGCGACACAGGTAGACCCTTCTCGAGATACTCAATAATCCGTTATTCGATACAACGGGATCGTATGACTCTAATGTTAAAGACAACTATTGCTACGGCAACATTAGCGAGTCTCGGTGTATTGAATAATTAAGAAAGTTTCACTTTTGAAGTAATTCTTCTTTCCGGTATCTTTATTAAATATTCTTTTAATCTTAAAATCTTTAAAGCTTTTTAACTAATCTTTAATCTTTGATTATTGGAAGGGCAAAATCTAGCTCTGAAAGTTTACATAAGAAACATATGCCTTATATCGTTTCATAACAAAATTAATGTCAAATAATTGTAATATATTTTATAATCGATTCATTAAATTCATCATTTTGCGTTACGAATGCTTTTTTCGAAAAGTTTCTAACTTTTCTTTCATTGTATATACATGTCGGAGTCAGGTTGGCACTTTGGGGCCTTCTATGAACCTTTACTTACTTTACCGTCGCGGATATGGTTAGTGTTTATCAGTGCGAATGTGGGCACTACAAGAGGCTATGAGTAACGGCAATAGGATGTCCGAGATGATGGTGACAACGAATCCAGGTTCGATAACGAATCCACGGTCCACGGGATGACCAGTATCAGCGTGACTTACTCAGCAATTCGCTCAACGACTAACTAACTAAAAACTCCCTGAATCCAGATGAACCTACCCTTATCTACTCCTGTTCCCGCTTCTCGGGTCGATCCTTGTTTTTAAGGAGAATCATAAAATCATTCCGTACCTCTGTCAGGTACGCGGCCCTCCCGTGACCGTGGCTACGTCTGGTGACCCGTTATGTCACCTTAAACCCTAACCCATCGTCGTAACGCCAGGTTGTAACATTAAAAGTTGTTTTCCTGATTTTTATGGCTTAAACATTAAAATCTTGACTATGGTGATGGGAGGCTTTTTCCCAGCATTCCCGACGGAAATACATATACATGTCACAACCATTGTTCCAAAAATATACCAACAAAATTGTATTCCAGATTTCCATCCTCTCAAATTGTACTAAAACGACATCAAACTAAAACCGCATGGCGCCTAACTTTGCCAGTTACGTTCCTGTCACTTACACGTGCGTCAATGTCGCATACGCGTGTTCTCCGCTCGTCCCTTCGCGCGATTACAAAGCCGGTTGAAATTACATCGTAATCCGTGTGTGTACACGAGCGCACGCGACGTGACACTGCCTCGCGATTTCTGCGAGAGCGGTCATAAGCGATGACTCGGTCGCTGAAGTCCGAGCCTGGGCCAATTGGCCAGGACCTCCGAGGTCGCGGTCAATTACGCCGGATATCAGAGAAGCCGCGGCAACGATTTGTCAATTAACATACTCGGATTATTCACGAAGCATGGTTCGCCAGTGGTTTCCGGCGCCGCTGGCGCGCGACCGCTTGATTCACGGTTTGTCTCGCTCGCTTCTTCCCTTCGCAGGAAACGCCTTTGTTCCCAAGGAGGACCCTCGTGGTTTCCGCTTTTCGGTGGACTGTCCACGGGATGGCTTTGTAAAGTGCACGTTCGAGACCGGGATGAATGAGACGGAGGAAAAAGAACGGAAGTGGAGTTTGTCATTAGTAATACAAAGGTTAGAGTAGTTGGTACAGGGGTGGAAGATTAATGAGACCTTCTTCTATCCGTAAACTGTGATGTTACTTTTCAGTTAGGATTCTTTTCTGCTAGAATTTATAGGTTTATCTGCGTAAAAGCTATAAAATTTAGAAATGTTAGACAAGAGAGATGAGATGGAAAGAAAGATCGAAAGTTCTGTTTGTTATTAGTGGAATATCGTAATATACGAAGTGTCCGATTTTATTATATAGATTCCTGAATCTTTCTTTTTTTTCACTCAAATTGGTGACTTTGATTTCTTTATAATACCATTTTATAGTGAATATCAGAGTAATCTTGTATCTCGAGTTTTATCAAATTCATAAAGATTGACAAGATTTACTCAGTTTCTGTTTTGCACCTACTCCTCGAGCACGACGTAACTCTATTAATGGAAATTTTCCTATTACTCAGGCGACTTCTCGGCCTAATTAAACCTAACCACGTTCAGCTGAGTCATTAAGACATTCCCAAGATAAACTAGCAATTTTAGAATATACGAAAATAAAAATACCTGGAGGAGAGATACCACGAGAAAATCAAACTTCTCACACCTCTTTTAGATCCTTTCTTCCAACAGTTCCACATTAGCCACCAAATTTACCAAGGTTGTTTGGTGACCGGTTTTCACGGTTTTCGACGAAACCAGTAACGCCATATCGCATCTGTCAACGTTTGCTATTGTTGTCTTGAACCGAGCCGGAAACGAACACCGGCTTCTTAACGACTTTTCGACACCAGACGAGACTTCTACCTGCTGATCCCGAAGAACAGGATGGAATGTGGGCCCAGCAGGTGCGGTAAGTTGTATACATATATACGTGTGGATGGGCACTAACGTTTCGCAGGAAAGCCACGGATGCGTGCAGTTGATCGGGAACAAGATAATTCGAACGGTTTTGGGTCACGAGCCAGCAACCAACTTTGAGACTTTACAGATACGCTAAACTTCAAAGATCTTTTACGCCATCATTTTGGAATATTTTTAGAGACCTAAAGTCAAAGTTCTTCTTTTTTATAATTCTGAGAATTTCAAGAAAATGTTCGACTTGTTGGACCACTTCCAATAAAAAGATGCTCGAGTCTTCCAACTGCACTTCTTCCTCTGTATAGAACACTGAATTATTGAACGTTTCTTAACTCTCCGTAGATACAGTGAATCATTGACAAAGTAACTAAAATTCCATCAAATTTTTTATTGAATTGTTTTATTGAAAACAGATTTTATTCAACAAATAGTTGTATAACTTAGTAGAGACCTAAGATATCTACGGAATGTGAAAAAATATATTTTACGGAACATTAAATGTCGTTAATGCATTATACAAATGATGAGAAATATACGCAGACGTATCATAGTTGTTACGTAATGGATCAGAGAAGAGGTGACGTACGTAGTCACGTCACACTGCTGAATTTACACCGATCGGCGGATAGTAATATTTTCACTTGAAGAGCCCAAGTTGTTCCATGGTTCGACGGGAAATGTATGTCACGACCAAAATAATGCGGCTGTTTCACGCAGCCATAGTGCAAGCGGTGTGTAAAAAGAAGCCGCGTACAAGACTTGTTTCGAAAATTTCATTGGTCGGACCGAGTGTTCCGACGTTTTCGAGTTCCAGCGTCGCGCATTCCTGCGCTACAGGATCTTTGCGGTTAGCGTCTCTTAAATTTCGTAGGAATTGCTCGGTTAGTGGAAATGTTGGCTCATCTTTGCACGAGAAGAATTGAAAAATCGTATAAGAATTAAAAACACTATTTATGTTTTAAAAATCTAGTTTTAATTATTGAGGAATGTAGCAATTGAAATTAATGTATTGTAATCAAAGAGACTGAGAATGATTAGAACAAATAGTTTGTTGCGAATTTTTATAGAAATTAACTGTGTTATATGTATTTCTAGAATGATTCATTCTCTGCAAATTTTTGTAACGATTTACTACAGATCGTAATTCCCAAAAACGTACTGGTCGTGTTGAATATCGAAATACGAGGTGACAAAATTATATTCGATGTTACCAGATCATTTTCTAACCAATATCACGTGCACAACCTAGTCCGAATATTTTTAATCGTAGCGACACTAGTTTCGATGGCTAAAAACGTGCGAATTAAGTCTTAGAAGATTTATGTGTCTTCGTGTGGTATATCGAGTTCATAGTCGATTTATTGCTTTGAATTCAGGTAGCCGTTGTTAGATGAGATTGTTTGAGAATGTCTGGCGTAACATTCATAAATTATAGCGAAAGGTTTTCAGCGTCTGAATTTCTTGTTTTACAAAACAGAAAGTGGCCATTACAAGTTGAATGAATGGATTGAATGTCAACGATGGGAAATAAAAATTTGTATAATAGCGCTGAGTGTTGGATGTGAGAACGAATAGTATTTTGAAGAATAGAATACAGTCGTGGAAAGTGTTTTGTTCACTGACAGGAAGCTTTCGTAATATAAGAATACTATACATCGCAATGGAACAGAAAGCTGAAATCAAAAGTTGAGAGAAATAGGCAAGTGAAAAGGCGTTCATTTATTACAGTTTTGATGGTGAAGCTGTAATGAAACTATGGAAACGAAAACGAGCGGCGACACGGTCAACGAAGCGTATTTATGTACCGTGAAAATGACATAGATGACGTTTTTACTAAACAGTAAAAAAGCACGTAAAAATATTAACCTCTTCAGGAACGAATTTATTTAAAGTTAGAAAACGATCATTATTTCTCATTTTTCTGAGAAAAGGAGTGTACGCTATTGAATACATACGCGGCAAGTGGGTTTTCAGGTTAACTATTTGTAAAACGATTTTCTCCGTCAAGGGAATATTTATGATTTAAATTAAAGAAAAAGTAAATACGAGACATATATACAAAACATATATACTTCCGTTCACAAGAGATATATTGGATCACAATCTGATACGAATATAGATTTCCAACCGATTAATTGTTCCTTTAATAATTTAGATTAATTATTATATTTTGTATGAAACTAAATGTTCCGATACTTCTTTATTCATAATTTCCAAAAGATGAAAAAAATAACACTTTTATTAAGAAGATTAAGGGAAACACTAAAAGCCTAAATAAATGAAAAATCGAGAAGAAAAGCTTTGAGAAGGCATAGAAATGAATAAACGTACCCAAAGGTTAAGTATTCAGCTTTACAGAATTCCAAATGTTAAACAAGTTAAACAAAGCTCGGTAATCGATCAATAAAAGACAGGATAGTAACAGACTAAACAAGCCAGCCAGCCCACGAGTAAGTATATCTTTCCTATTTTTACGAACGAGCTAAGAAACCGATCCCAAACGAGTATCGAGCGTGGAAGGAACGAGTTCAACGACATTCGAAGATTTTTACCGACCTCGGCAAGGGGACTCGCGGCTGGCTGCGTTACGTTTTCCATTTCACGGCGTTGCATTCGTACGGGGATTTCACGGCGGCACTCTCTCGTAAATGACGGTCTCTTTCTCGTAAAATCGAGCGTAGTAAACACGTGGCACGTGCATGTGTCTCGAAACCATCTGCCCTCAGCGCGCATGATCCAACGACGCACGCTATTGTTTATTTCGCCGGTGCCAAAAATAATACACACACGCTCGAATAATGGTTGCAATTAACCCGATTCGATATATGCTGAAAAAATTCTATACTCAAGCAAGTGGCAATTGACAATCTAACAAATAAGCTATCGATTACGAGGCTGTAATAGTTGCGCTCATCATTTACTACGAATGAGAAAACACAATCTTCATCCTGTTATAACAAAACTAAACTTCTTCGTTCTATTCTAGTGAACTGCAAATTAGCCGGTAGTGCGAATAAACAATGATTGATAATAGGAAACAATTATAACAAACTGTCAGTTCAGTTCACAGTTGTAAAAGAGAAGATATCGCGGTCATGCTTCCCTATAATATTAGATATTTCGAAACAACATCTTTAATTTTAATTATTTTCAATGGAATATTGCTTGAAAATTGTATTCTTTCGACGTAGGATATGTCCACTTGCATCACACCCAGACAAACTAACCTCATATTTTTATTTATTAACGAGATTTAAACCAACTTGTTTAGAATTTATTTTCTAATATACGTTATTGTAATAACACAAAATAAATGGAGAAGATTTCTAAATTCTTGAATTCTTCGTATTACGAAAGTTTATCATCGTAACTGGATACAAAATGGGAGGACAATGATGTAATACAGGAGACAGAAAAGATCACTAGCATGAAGACACGCGTTTACTCACCTTCACTAGAGACGTGACCACAGGGCTATCCAGGAGGCCTTTGAGGAACAGCAGATCCGTGTCGTCAGCCACCTTGCCCAGCTCCTCCAGGTTGTCGCGTACGTGCATGAAGGCGGCTGGAACAGTGACCAGACACTTTTCCATAACACCGTGCTACGTGGACGTGCGCGAAGGGCAACGACACTACCGGCACGAGCGTCGAGGGTGCAAAAGAGCGACGCGAGGGGATGCCGGGTGTGGCCATTCCATGGATCAATATTGGGGCAGCCACAGGTGGCTGGAGCTAAAGCATGAGACACTTCGGTGGAAAAATCGAAAAGCGGGAAGTCGAGTAAGTGTCGATGCGAAAGGAAGTATTATTCACGTAGAGGTAAAATTTTTAAATGGTTACCTTTAGACCGCGAATATTTATGCATTTATGGAAAGTTGAAGTATACAAAAATGTGCAAAATGCATATAATATGCTAAAATGTTTTAAGTACTATAGTACTGTAGTATATAGTACCTCTATAGTGGTTATAATATTTATATAATATTGAGTTATATTATTTTTATAAAAATGTGAATTTGAATTAGTATAACCGAAATTATTTCCCGTTTATACATATCAGGTACATTTTCCCCTAAAACGCTACGTATTATTTGAGCAAACATTGTAATTTTGCGAATATTTCATTCCACGGTATAATAGTATTAATTTAGAAATAAACAGCACATACATATTTTACATGAGTTATGAAAACAAAATGTTCTGATTTATATGCTCACTAGCGCGTGTATATTATTTCGTATATGCAGTTCACATGCCAGTAGAATAAAAATAAATAATAGAAAGAAAATAAATAATAAATTTAATAACTTGGGAAAATATGTTTTTGCAAGATTCATAATTTAATCAAGATCAAAATAGTAATGAAATAATGTTGGGTATTAGTTTTCAGAATATAAACTTAAGGGTTATGTATTTTATATTAAAAATTTAAGTTTTTGTCAAGATTTTAGCAAGTACTTCCTTTATGAATGTGAATGAATACCAGACTTTTCATTACATACGACTTATTTGTGATAGAGTTACTGCTGAACTTATTTTTCCAGATTTCAGAATCTAATTAATCAAAGACTGATAATTAACCGAATCTCAATTTCAAGTATGATGTTCGTCAATCTAGTTTGTACAATCTAGACTCAAACATATTATGTTCGGATTCGAAAGAAATTTGAAGCAAGCTTAAGGACCAAAGAATCATCTTACTGCTAACAATGGTTTCCAGCTGGTGCCAATTAACATTGAATCCATTCACAAGTGCCAGGACTAATTAGAGTCATAATCATACTTCGACCTACCTTTTCACTCTCGTTCGACCTTACTTCGTCGAACAATTTTCAATACGAAACGACGTTTAGCGTAATTATGAATGAGATAAAGCCTTTTTACTATTTCAAACAAAGAATACAAAAAGATCGTTCTCTTGTTTAATTGTCAATATTAATAGCGAAAAACGAGTTTAAATCAAACATTACAAATCGTTCGTAAAGTATTTGAATGTGGCGTCTCCTCCTGAAAAACGCCTTGGAATCTCAATTTTTTATAGATGATATATTAAAGTTTTGATTTGTTTTAATAAAAGCAACGACACAAGATGTTTTACTAAAAATATCTCTTATTTTCGCAAACATATTCTCTTACAAAGTTAAGTCACAAAATTTTCTAAAATTATCTCACTTGCAATTATCTTACATCCCTTAGAACACATTTATCATAAAGGGCAGTTTGTCGAACCAGTTGTATCTTTATAATTTATGACGTTTAATTATCGAAGACCAGACGAGGCGTTCTCCAGGTTCGAGTGGTTCTGATAAATAGTGATTGGCCACTTGAATGTACGATGATAAGCGATGTCGACGACGGGAGGTTTGCATGATAAATGCGTGTAGTTACACGAAGCTATCGAACCACGAGTGCATAGAGCCATACTATGACGATCGCGTATCGTCTTTCCGGAACGCCTCGACCTATTTCTCGCCTGGTTTACAGCCGAAGGAAAAAGTTCTTAAACCAGTCTGTCCGTGTGTATACAGGCGAAACGAAACGCTGGTTTGACGATGCGTTATACAAGCAACTGCAAATCTTTAACTTTAATACGAGACAATATAAAGAAAATTATATCTTCTATTTGAAGAAAAATATGATCGTGCCAAATTTAGTATAATTTTTTACCATATTTTTTTATTTGAGATTGTCTAACGTCAATATTGGATCAGAAAATATTCCGCTCGCTTGTTCTGACCGAGTTTGTGCATGAAACAGAAATGCAGAAGAATTAAGAAGGGTATTTAAATACACTTAGAATTGCGTCAATTTTTTCGAACCTTCTCTATTTTGGATTATTGAACTCCTTGGTAATTTTAATTAATTTCAATTAAAAGGAAGAAACGACGAAGTTGCAAAAGGGCATTAAAATTTGTTAAAAACCAAAGCGAAGCACATAAACGCGGAGGAATAATATTTAGATACGAGAAGTTTGTTCGCGGAATTCTGATGTAGAACGAGAAGAAAATATTTCTTCTGAACGTTATATTAGAAAAATTTTCAATGGCATTTTTTCAATGTAGAATCAAACAAATCTAAACTAACATCGCAGCTTTACCATTTTCTATTTGATAGAGTTTGGTGCCATTCACAGCATCGATGCTGGCTAACAGCCGGCGATCTTCTATCTTCTCCTTTCTTCCGAAGAAAACCATTTTGACGTTTCTTCTTACACGACGATGTAAACTCTTATATAAGAAATCTTTAATACATCAACAAATCATATTTTCACTTTCTTCTCCGTTTCACATTTTACATTCTCATCGTCACATCTAACGTCACGTCTCGTTGACGTCACTAAACGCCAGACACCATAAGTAAGTACGATTATTCTCACATTCTTGCACTATCAAACGAAACAAGAAATCTCTTCTTTAGGAGTCTGTATCTACTGAATCCTATCACAACGTTGTTAGAGCGTGGGACAGTTTCAATTACCATAACTCAATTATCACCGAATTATCCATCTCACTATCAACAATCGCTGTTCTTTGTAACACGCATTCTCACGCGATCGTTGATCTTTCGGGAAGCCACGTTCCTTTCGGTAGCCAAGCCAGTGTTTGTCAAGGCAGAGCAAACAAGAGAATTTTCTTCGAAGACGTAGGAAGCGTGCACACTGGTCCGTTCCGCGGCAACACGTCACGGTGAATGGAAACTCCGTGTTACACCTGCTTGGGGCCCCAGGCCCCTGCCAGGAGACTAAAAGCGACACCCCGTGGAAGTGATGGAACACAACGAAGTTAGAAGAACGTTCGCGCCGCGCCGCACTGCTCCCTTCGGGCTCAGGAAATTCGTGACGCTCTTTAAGGGCATCCTGACTACATCACAGAAAGTGCTCTTTCTTTTGCGACGGAAACATCTTTAACGGCTGATGCTTTAAAGTGCTTTTTTTTCAAATCAAATAGTACAAGCATATGGAGCTGGTAGTTTTTAAATAGTTATTTGTGGCATTCGTCGTGGCTGATTGATTCTCGAGGAATTCTTTTTTTTCTTTTTCTTTTAAAATGACGGATGTCGATAATAGATTGAAACTATTAAAACGTGCGGTTGCGTTGCAAGGTGTAAGGTAAACAGGTTATTCATTCGGACCGAAGATTGTTGAATGTAGGATAGTCCATGGTTTGATTAAAAGTTTCGTTCAAGTTTTAGTTGCTTTCTATTATGATTGAGAAGAATTGGCCTCTCTTTTAGTAAGATCTCGTTAGTGTTAGTTGTTCGCTGTCGTAATTGAGGAAAATGGTTCTTGCTTATGACCTGACCTTTTAAAAGTTTTGTGAAAGGCTTGAATGATCTTTGTTTCATTGTGTCCCATTTCATTTGTCAAAGTTATTTCACATATTCACACATACACAACTCTGAAGATTTCGCACAATAACGAACCTCACAAATTGATTTTCTTTTAGGATTTTGACGATTGATACCATCAGAATGGTTCAGCTGGTTACGTTACGAAGTTTTTAAACTATCAAAGCAAATTTCAAATCTAATTGAATTTCACATATCCATAGGTTTCCACTCAAGAAGAATCACACTTTATTATTTACATGATCTAGTCGTTTGAACTACATACTCTGTGAGAAAAGACGCTGGGGCGCTTTAAAAACAGAACGTGAATTGTATAGTCTACGAAGATTGTCGCGATGCGTGTTGTCGTCGCCGAAGAACGATTGAAACTGACGTTTCCAAAATTTCGTCGGGGAAGGAGCGCATCAAAAGGAGAGGAAAGCTATTCTTATTTTTGTAGACAAATCAAAGCGAGGGAATACGAGAAAGAGAGGAGCGTACGATGAAAAGGAAAATACCACCGGGTAACTGCCCGCCAGAATCCGAGCACGTTGACGAAGGATCCAGAAACGAACCAGCTGGTCTCCGGAGGAAGGAAATCATTCTTCATGGACGTAATGAAAAAAATCGACCATCACTTGGCTCGTGTCTCATTTTGGATAACTTTTTTGTACAATTTGTCGCGATTATTCACCCTTTTCTCCTTTTTACGTTATTTTTTGTTCGATGTATCTTAAACAAAGAGTTGACTTCGAAATAACTTTACGATGAATGGAGGAATTTTGTTGTAACCGAAAAACACGTTTTTGGTCTTTTGGATTTTTGAAATATTTGAAAATTTTTAAATTTATTAGTAATTTTTCTTCTACCACATTTTTGTCTTTGACGGAACGTTAGTCTCTTGTTTATGTTATTTTCGGTTAATTATTTTAAAGTATCAGTTGATCTTTGTTGAAAAATTATCTTATGATCAGGGGAATTGAAATTCCATGATTTTCTTAGGTTCTTTAGATAGATATTTATAAAAGTTTTAGATTATATTTTTCCATTGGATTTTTATCAAGGTGAAATACTAGGGTTATTTAGAATATTTTACGCGAGATACTTCTGAGTCGATTAACTGTTTTATCGTGAACAGATGTTCAACGTAACCCACCGATCGTGCAAATCGTGATTTTATTGACGTTTATTTTGTCCCACACTAGAGAAATACACAGGCTCCGGACCAGGGATGTGAAACTGCTTTCAATCAGGATGGCCGTAAGGTGTAGACGGAAACCATTTGCTCTATCGAAATTATAAAACGGAAGCAACTATGAATTCGATACTAGAAGGCATCGCCTGGAATCCATGAAGATTTTTAATAAACTTTTCATGAAGCAACTCAAATTTAAAATTGTACATAAGATAAAAGTTAAATATAAAATTCTTGGAAAGTACATGAAAAAGATCGCTTTTACGATAGAAGTAATAGTATAACAGAAAAACAGTTGAACGAAAGTAAGCAGCTTTCGTGGAAAGCTTAAGAAAAGGAGGAGGAATGAGTCTGAACACACAAAATTTTTAGAGATTCTTAAATCTGTGAAAATAAAGATCGAATAAAATTTGAATTCTGAAAATTATCCTGGCTGAAGATTGTAAATTTAGAAAAATTTGGATTTCGTGATGATGTTACTATATTATACGTAATCATTGAAATTAGTATTCATTCAAGGTCCTAAGGTGTATAGCTGGCTTTGTTATGGGTTTTATCGATCGTCCGAGTTTTCTTCTCGAGAGCACGCGTTAATATCGACCGTCTCTTTGTTGTAATTTTTCCATGACGTCGTGAATTTCTTTTCGGCGTTTCAAAGATGTGAAATATTCGTGAAATTGAAATTTTGGAAAAATATTGGTATCAAATCGAGATATCTGATTTAACTTGTCAGTCGTGAAAGAAAGCTAATAAAGATAAATTAATACTCATTAAGTCGAATTCGAGCTATTCAAAAAGTAGTAATACATATCTGAAATGATCCCATTAACAGGTTATTCTAGCATTCTTCAGAAATGAGGTAGGTAAAGAATTTAATGTAGAAGTATTTGCAAATTTGTTCCAAAACCTGATGACCACGTCAATGTGATACTAAATCCCTGTGAGACGTGTCTGAACCGCAATGTGAAAAACTGGAACGTAAGTCAGCATCGATGGTGCTTCCACTGAAATCACGTTAAATTCAACAGGATCACAGACATTTTGTGTCAGAAAAGGAAGAATCTTCGAAGAACGGTAAACGAAAGTTATAGAGAAGGAAAAGTTCGTGGAAGTCGGATGAAACGGTTCAATCAATATCCTCCATCCGTACAAATCAAGATCCAGAGAACTGTCAAGAATTCAAAGTGACGAGTGGAATCTATCGAAAGTTTTGGGGAGATCTGATAAGACGAGACTTTAGAAATTCTACGAAAGTCGAGCAGCAAAGTACAAGGTCTTTAGATCTTTAAAAGGTTTGCGGCTATTTCGTTAACTAGATATTTAAATTCAGATTCTATTTAACGCAAGATTAGAATTACAAAGATTAGATTACAAATTTCTTAAGATAAGTTCACATTTTTTAATTCAAGTTCAGATATAAATCACTAATGCAAATTCAAATTTTCTTTCTTTTACATTCAAATTTGAATTTTCAATTTGAAATTTTCAATTTTCTAGACCTCGATATAAATGGCGGGAGAACTAATCGAAACCCACTTCGATAACAGAGGTGAGTAAATCAAATGGTTCGCATAGTCAATAAAACGTTACTCGACTCAGTTCAATCTCTCCAATCTCGGACAGTTCAATCTACAATCCGTTCTGTACTCGAATAATTTCAAACTTACCGGAAGTGGATTTCAAGTGCGGTAGTTCCTTCTTAGGAATGATCGAGGGTAGTTTCGAACACCCACAAATGTCCTCGATATCCATCATCGACTTGCTATTCTTCATCCTGGTGGACGATAGTGGAATGTGGTTTCAGGTGACGCCAATCGGCATCACGATCAGCATGGATCCCAGCCCCGAGTATTCCACTGACAGGATCGAACTTCCGTTTGCCCAAATTCCCGATTCACCAGCGACCTTGTCATTCTCCCTGTCACTCTTCCTCTCGAATGTTCCACGTGTTGTCCACGTCCCCCCGTCAATTGATCTACGTTTGACGCGAAGTCAAAATGGCAGTCGAAGATCTCGTGATCTATTCATAGATCACCGGTAATGGTCCGTGATCGTGGTAGAGAACGTCGAAGAGAACGAACGAACGAGGAAGACCGCAACGGGACCTATAAGCCCGCGCTCTGTTCGTGTCCGGTACTTATAGCATGTTGCGCGGGGGGTGGGTTTTTGCACCCTCTCTCTCGCTCCGCTTACACGATTTTGCGACTCGTGGCAACGAGTGCCGCGTGCGTTCGGATCGATCGATAGTAAACGCGCCCACGGAAGGGTAGAAATATTCTGGATTACGGCGTCATACAACTTACAACAACAACATACAAAACAAACGCCTTGACGATCGTCTTTTCGAATCAAAAGATAGATATTTTTTTAAATAGCGGGGAAATTATGTTTGCATCTTCAATTATTGGAGATATGTGGTTTGGAGCTTTTATTAGAACGTTTCTCGGTGAACTTATAGTTTCTGATTGAATTTGAAATTTTAGATCGAACTTCGTACATCTAAACTATTTTATAGTACGACGAACAAATTGTGATTACGTGCGAACCGTTGACAAGCCACGTTGAATAGCTTCGTATAAATTATAAAATTGAGAAATTACAGATGTTTAAGCATCTTTTTTTTTTATTCGGATCAACTGGATAGATTTATTGCGTTAAGAAATTGTTTTCCTTCTTTTTATTGACGATTGTATATTATAGTAATATTCAACACTAATTGCAATACCTTGTAACCTACCAATGTGATACCTTGAATGTGAATCTACCAGTGATATGTCATAATGATATTTATATATCGCATATATCGCAGGTTCCGAATGACGAAGAAAATGACTAAAGAGCTATGTGAAGAAAGAAAGATAATGTATAGCGACCTAATAAGGTCGTTTTATTCTTTCATTTTTATTCTTTTATTTGTTCCCGATTTTTTAATTTCATTGTTGTAACTGATATTTGATGCTACAAGTTGATATCAGATTGTTCAGTGCGTTTTATTATATTTCATGTAGATTGTGAAAGTTGAACCGCGTCCAATTTCGTATCGATCAATGAAATTGTTTTACCCGATCGCGACAAAGATATGACCATTTTGTGGTATTCGAACTTGATTTATTATTTTAAGTTTAATTGTATCTTAGATAAGAAACTCATTGTCATGAAAATATATCGACTTATGAACAAATATTCTCTATAGAAGAAAGCTTATGAGATGAATATCGTTTATTATATTTCGAATATATCGGAACATTAACTAAATACCGGATATAGATATCGCATTATGTGAGCACGGACCAAATACAGAATAGATCTGTTATTATATAGGGACTTTGTGTTTCACGTTCTGTAATACCGACTTTGAGAAAAGGAGTGTTTCTTACGCCCTCTGTGATTTGCTATGGCGAATATAGGAATTACATCATATTCTAGTAAATTCTATACTAGAGACATCTAGCGAGATTAGTCAAGAATTAAAACGCTTCGAGATTACAGTTGCATATTTACAGGCGTTTGAGTATCTAGTTTTATTGGATAGCGTTATCACATTCTTCGTTATCAACGAGGGGTGACGCTACTGACTTGATAAATGAGATCTGATTATATACATATACATTAGATGTTATTGCCGTATCTGTTATTTGCTATTTTGAATATTACAACATTGTTGACACTTTACACGCAAGAATAAACTTCTCCGTGCTGAATCAGATTTATCATAAATTTAAGAAATCTTCAAACCTCTGTGAACTGTTAATTTTTGGTTTCTGGTACTTTTATACTTTCCCCAAGTATAATCAATGAAACTTTATTTTTGCTAAAAATTATCGTTTATACATTGTTTACTGTTTAGTTTTATTATAATCCTGCTTGATGACAGTGTAACTATAGTATATTTAAATTATAAATTTGTAAGTTACGTCTTATAAAAGAATTGAATATGAATTTTGTTTTACAGATTCATACAGGGTTTTACAGGAAAATATGTACAGTCTGTACCAATACTTCAGTTTATCCTTGCCTATCTATAAGTTCGTTAATTGATTGTTTCTACTCGAAAGCGTACAGTTTAGTTGATTCGTGTTTGAAATATCTCTCAGTTGAATCTTATCACGACCCCGCTCGAAATACCGGAACAATGGGCATTCAGCAAAGATTGGCTGATTAGGTTCGTCGAGGTCGACGATATAAGCGGCTTGTTTCCGGCTCTCTTCCGAGACTCGTCACGCTCCCTGTCAAACGAAAGATGCGTCTGTACTCCGCGGACCTACCTAGCAGTTCGCGCCTCGACTTTGCTCTACAAACATTGCTTCACGTGGCATTGACCCAACACAAGTTATCATTCGCGTTACCCACACGTTCTTGGGACCACCAATGTTCGGATGAATCTTATCTCCATTCGCGTAAATAGATACGTACGCTTATTATTATCTGTTTCGTAAATACTATCATTAATTGACGCGAAGTATGCGGAAGCTTTCGCTATAAATTTCATGGATTTTACTGTATGAATATTTACATGTATTATTCCAATCTACTTCTAGAATGTAAATCTTACAACAACAAATGACTATGATACTCGTTTAGATCAATAACGATTCACAAAAGCAATTTACAAAGCCACGATAGAATATTCAACGCTTAACTTTTAACTGGTAATTCCATAGATTAGCGCCTTTTGTTAGACAGGTCACGAAGCTAGTAGCGATTACGCGTGGCGCGTTACTGGTTCGCAGAATAATTTCAGCAGCGTGCAATTTTATCGGTCGAGTATCTTTTCCTGGCCCGGTTCGCCGGTTGTTTGCGCGTCATCGAATCAATGAGCGTCCTTGTCGTGACGCGTTGCAACTTGCAATACCGAGCGACGATCTCCGCAGCGACGATGAGTTGTCGTTCGATAACCGCGATTTACAGCGGCAGAATTTCGTAAAGCTTTACGAAGTTATTGACAGCGTTGGCCCGTGAATCAGGATTATTAGTGACAACCGACGACGGGGAAAGAATGTGAAGTGTCTGCGCTCACGTCGCCAGATTCCAGCCGACGTTAATCCGTTCGATTTCCCCTCGTTTCATTCTTTTTTGACATTAACTGAATGGAATTGCATTCTACATGTTATTTATTTATTTTTTTCGTTTTGATATATCGCCCAAATTTGATTTTTTGTGTTACATGGTTGCGATCATTTTTTTTATAGAACCGATGATTCCAAAGGAGGATTATCTTACTGTTTTGTCTGCAATCGAATATTACGGTATTGTTTTGATCAATTTTATATTCGTGGTAATATAATAAATAGGTAAATGGAAGCTATGATGTTATCAATGGTATAATTAAATTCAGAGGGTTAAGAAGAGATTAAATTCGAATTAAAATTTAAATTAAGCTTTACTTAACCTTTTAAGGTAATGTTGGCTTATATAGTAATGAACGAAAGTATTGATACAGAACTAATTTCCTACAAAACTGAATAAAAAAAGTACTGAACTCAAAGCTTTTGAGTTTAAAGCGTATTCGTTATCGTTGAGCAACTGATGTGGTTAGATCGACTTCTAAAAGTCGATACGGAATAATAATGATTGTGTTTGAAATTGTCAAACTTCGCAGTGCTATTTTCTAACTTATGAGCTCTGCATCTTTCGATTTGTTCATTTTCGTATATCAAGAAGATTTTTTGCAAATTGATAAAAAATATACTAAACGTGACGTAAGTAGTGTTATGTGAATACAGAGTAGTCGTACAGCAGATGTAGAATAACTAGAAAAAAAAACATTGTTACTACACCTTTGAAGAAGTCATTTAAATTTATAATATATATAATTAGAATTCATGATACTACAAAAAGGCAGTAAGTGCTGCTTTTAATTACTAATTCATTATTATTTTATATACTTTGGTCGGGTTCAAATACTATGAGTATAAATCTGTCAAAGTTTCCACATACAGCCAAAGTTTGGACAGCAGAGCAACGTATACATTATTTTCCTTGGAAAAATATATTTTCGTTATCTTTCCAGCTTTAGCAAATCCATTACGGAAGACGTTAAAACCCCAGTCATAATACAACGCTATATGCACGACTGTATACAAATCTTTCGATACATCTATCTCTTCGCTAATTCAACATCATTAGACAAAATCTTCCATATGCAAGATGACCAATTCTTTTTTAATCCATCATCGTATTTTGCTTACTCATCAAACTCCATATACGAACTCGATCGAATACTCACAGTTCGCGATATACAGATAAAGAGAAGATGTCCTTATCAGTCGATCGTAGCGATAACCGGAGAATTAACGAAACTAGAAAGGAGGAAAAAGACTGAGGCCAAGATCGAGTACTATGAGGGAATGCCCCGTGTTGATCGTCGGAGGTGGGAGTGATCGCGGCCTCCGGCACATCGGAAAACTACGTGATGGATCAGTCTGTGTTCGACGCACCCGTGACATTCATCGAGCCGTGTCGATCTCTCGATCGTCACTAGAAGGAATCACACGATAGGGAAATCGACATCGACGGACCCTGCTACGTGTTCGCTATGTCGTGGAACCGGGTAGGTTATCGGAGAGCAAGCTTTTTCTTCAATCTCTTCCGCTATTCACGTGATTATATAGTTTGTAGAAGTAATTAAGATCGACCTGTTGTTCTTATCGTCTAATCGATTGAAGTGGAGGTCACTATCACTTATCAATGAAATTCGCTGACTTTTTTCTTTTCTCCATTTTTATTTGTTTTTTTGAATGTGTCGAGTCTCGTGACACGTTAAATTATCAGTCTCATTATGTAATTTTGCTCTTTTTATGTGATATGGATGTCATGTGAATACCGATAAGTCGTTGTATAGGAATAGGTAACAGAGTATTCATTTTTATCGAGGCAATAATTGTAACAATATGTGATACGTTGATTTCTAATACATCAGCTGTTATCGAAATATTACCAGCGATTACATTTAAGCGAGTTTGTTTAAAAATTTAGAAATTACATGGATAAGAGATAAAAGTAAGGGATTATTACATGTTTAGAAAACAATTTTTTTTTTGGATTAACTGTATCACCTGTACTATTTTTCTCGTTTACACGGTAATCTATATTTAGGTAGACTCTTCGTGTAACCGGTTTTACGACGATCGCACGCGTTCTAATAACAAAAAAGAAAGAAACGGTCGTGTTAAAAGCAAGACACCCTGAAGATAATTGCCGATCCCGTAATCGACCGACATTTTCGAATTCCGTTTTCTTCCAGAGAATCGTATCGATTCGACAACTTCTCTTTCCAGTTGTTTTCGTCGCATGGATGAAGAAGTTTCGCGTGCCTCGATTTATCGTCCGCGATGCGTCGCTTTTGGAAGAAATCTCGCGGAAAAAGAGGTTGGAAACGCGAACATACAACGTGATCGTGAAAAAGAAAAAAGACGGGTTGATAAATCAAAACAGCTACTTTTATTCCAAGATTATATTTGTTGCTTGATCGGAAGATTAATAATCTTGAGAGAATTATTAACAATTTTTACACATCGTGTTTGCAATGCATTCGACGAGCCAAGGTGAACAAACAAAAGTTAACCTGCAACGTGTACGTTTGACGTTAATTGGTTAAATTAGAGATTAACCGTATTAGCCAATATTTTTAATGAATAGGTGTTCCATATTTCATAAATAGGGATTGTAACGATAAATCGGGTAACTTTAATGAAATTTCGCTGAGCTGGAACTTTCAAAGATTTTCTTCGTTAAATCAAGGCACTCATTGCTTATGAAATAAGTAAATATATCGGCGATGAATGAGAAAATGCAATTTTATAATTTCAAACCAGATTTGGTCTGTCAGTTGGTCTTCATTAAGCGAGGGGAACTTCGAACATTTTCGTCCAGGTTTCGTACATGCAAAGAATATTTAATTTTTCGCTGTATTTTTCTTTTTTTTTTTTTTTACTGTTCTTATTTGAACGAAAAAGAAACGCTTGCTTTTATCGCAGACTTTTGACTTTCGATAGTCATAGTACAAGTTCTAAAATTTTCAATGTCTTTACGGTTTGAAGTTTATTTTTATTAGGCTGTATCTTAAATCGTGAGAATGTTATAACCGAGTAATTCGAGTAAGTGTTTTTAGGCTCGAGTTTTTTGAAAAACAATTCCATCCAACTTCGATACTGTGTATCAACAATATTACTTAGATACCGATAGATAACAGAGATATCAACGATGTTATTGCTGGACAGTTAATGTATAATTTTATTTGTGTGCGGATTAAATAATATCATATTTATATTTGAGCGAATTAAAATCGATCTACTTTAATTTTAATTTTGAAAATATAGAAATTTGTGGTTAAAAGATGATCGAATTAACGAGTTAGATAAGAAATTTAATTTTTAATTTTGCAGAAATGTTAAGGATAAAAATTAGTAGTTTCTTCTTGAAAATGACTTTGAAGTGGAGTCTTTTCTCCTTCGCTTTAAATTTAGAAATTTAAGAATACCTGCTATACCTAGTATGTGTTCTTAAACCTGATCCTCTTCGAACGAGAATTCCACTAACCTTATATCATTCACGAGATACTTGTGCTGACCAACGGACTTTCTCAACGTGATCTATTCCATCCTGATGTCTCCTAAAAGATTCACAACCAAACGGAAAAGTCCTATTACTCCTTTCCTGGTTCAACTTTTCTTTATCGTGCAACATCGTTCGTTGATCCTTCTTTTCTTATCTATCATCTCATTGTTATATTTCCAGTTCGCGAATTGTCCTCCTTTCTTAACTCCAACTCAATGTAGACCAGTTTCTATTATAATTCAGGAGCGTGATCGATAAAGGAGATTGTCTTTAGCTTTAATCCCTCGTGACAATCCCTTTGTAACTCGACGACGTATAATAAGTAATATAATTATATTATAAGAGACAAAAGATAGATACTTTAAAATATTAGTAAGAAATAAAACGTTAATAGGTATTTCAAAAGTGACGTATAACACACATAATATGTTTATAAAAGGTTTCTATAAATGTCTCGCTTGAAAACTTCAGATCAAAAATTAATTAGCGAGGCATCGATGGATGATATCTAATCGATATAAAAATAATACTTTGATGATATTTTGTGACACGTCTCAAAATGTATTTCTTGAATTCGTACCGTTCTTCAGACTTCATCGACCCGATTCTATCTTAATTAATTCTGAAACTAATGGAATAATCATTTTAATTGTCGTAATACGCGACTAAATCTAAATTCTCAAAATATTTACTTGCGCTACTATGATTTTCATTTCGCCATATAGCGAGATATCTTGTCTATAGATGTGAAGGGCTTAAGAAAACGACGATCACAGCCATCTTGCCCGTCGGAGGGTTAACAAATCTGGTCAGGAGTCGTCCAGCAATTTCGCGACAGCAATTTCGCGGATTTTACTAAGCTCGCGAAATCGTCGACGCGAAACCTTTATGCGATGCACGTGTTGCTGTCTCCGGGGTCGAACGCCTTCAACATGTACTATAAATCCGTCTTTCCTTCTTCGCCTCGCCGTATCCTGACGAGGTGTCGCGGACAGAGCAGCACGGAGAGAGGAATGGAATTCCAGATGCGAGGATTCTTTTTCTTCGACCTCCTTTTTTCTCTGTCTTTTTATGGTCTCTTTCAACGGGAACGAAATCTTTTCCAGATACTGCCACAGCTGATACTGGTGCTGCACGGATTCCTGGTCGTCCTTGTTGCTGGAAAATCCAGTAAGTCTTCCGCTTCTTTGTCCTCAAGAGATAATCGCGCTTCCGTTGAGCCGCTTAGGGACCGGACGTCTCGGGATACAGCCGGGTGCCTCGAGATCGACGGGAATCGGGCTAATGCTCTTCACCGATTTGCGTTATTTGCTTGGAGATAAGTTTAATTGTAGCCCTATTCCGTATACTTTCTGCCTGTTACGATTTCGACGCTACGGTGACGCCAGAAATCGTTGATCTAAACGTATGACGATGGTTATCTTGTTTTTTAACAATTGTTTCATACTGTTGCCAAATGCAAGACACTTTTGAAAACGAAAAGTATAATTGCGTTGAAATAATCGGTATAATGTAAAAAGAAGTATAATATACTTGTTATAATATTGAATGGATGAAATAAACTGTTTTAAACTGTTCCGTTTTTTTTTTGAAATCGTACTCTTAGAAATCGGAATTTGAAGAAATAAAGATGGACAATTTGTTTATGAGGGATAATGTATATAGCAGTATACCGCGAAGTAGAATGGAAAACTGCAGAAATAACGTGATTATACCGATTGCTAATTCTAATTTCAATACGGAATAAATCAAGCACTATTGCTTCATCGTTTGGCAATTTTCCATGAAATTTCCCTAATGACTTGCGCCACTCGAACCATTAAAATTCTCTCGAAGAGTATGCAGATTATGGACACCTAAACCTAAACAACTCTGACATGCATGTGGATCACGAATATTCTGAGTCACAACTTTGACCCACATGTGGCTCGATGAATAATAAATTCGCAATTAATCAGTCTACCTATATCAAGAAACTCGTACAGTTCCGAAATTTTAGCATTAGTCGACATTTTTCCAGCCTCGTTCTATCAATTCGCGATTGATCTCCTCCTTGTCTTTTCTTCCTCTTCCTTCACTTTCCTCCTTTGGTTCTGTTCGTAAGAAAATACTAAGTGTTCCCGTCTTTCCGATATAGTTCCACAAGTGATCGACAAGGACGTGGGCAGATACGAATCCTCGGAGAGCAATGATCATCATGCTGTTAGGGTTCCGTTCAAGCTGGAAGAGACTTATGATCAAAGCTTTCGGGCGAACAGCTTCAATGCTACTTGGGAAACAGACACGGAAATCATTTATTCCGATAATTACATCGGTAACATTCACGTATTCGACGTGACTAAGGGAACCACTTGGGTCCTTTTGGATTCTTCCGTAATGGTATGATTTATTTGATCTATTTTCACCTATACACGTATATGCTATATGGTGTATTTTTACCTATATACAAACACACACACATATATATATATATGTATATAAGTATACATATGTATATGTAGCATATATATGCTTTGGGATCAGGAGAAATTTATCAGTTTCGTATTGGAACAGAAATACATAGAAGGTCCTTTGCTTTTTTGCAAATTAGAAATAGTCCACGATCAAAAGCAAGATGTAACTTTCGTCTTGAACTTTTTATAAATATTTTAAATTTAAATGATTGTGATAATTGTGAGAGGATAGAGAACAATGTATATGTTGGCTGTAATCAAAAATATAAAATACACTTAGGTACATATTAGGTTGTCCGAAAAGTTTCTTTCGTTTTATGGGGAAATAATAGACGCACAGCGTTTTTTGTTTTATATTATTTTGTCGAATTACGTACGATCCATTTTGTTCTGTTGAGATAAACACCGCGACATTTCACAGACTTGGATTCACGTTTGTATGAAGGTGCATTGTTGTAAAAGACACGTTTGCGAAAGAGAAACATTTTCCGGACAACCTAATATTAAGATGGATGTAACGAATTACGATTGATGTTACAATTGAAAGAATGAAATCATGTCATATTAGTCGTTATTTATTATCGGAACGAAATACTCAAAAATCAAATTTATTCAAATTTTTAAAAGATTCTTTATTTTAGTAAATGCTATTTATTTTTTGAATACCAAGAAATTAAATGTCCAATAAAACAATATAAAAGAATATAGAAAATTTGGAAGAGAATCTTGAAGATGATATCTGATATTTTCGAATTTCTACAATATTTCATTCAGTACTTTAATTATTTAAGCAATTTGGAAATTCTATTGGATGTGGGCAGCGGGCTTTCGAGAAATTACGTTTCAATTTCAAGAACAAATTGCTTGAATGTCGGGCTCTCCCTTTTGCTCGATCGGGGACACGTACAAATAACACGGTTACGTTTAATTAATCGTACGAAAATTCTCAGCGTTTACCAGCTTCTTAACCGGTGAATTACATTGTCCACTTTTGGCCATGAATCAACATCGAACGTTGTTGATTTAAGAAACACGATGTCTAACATTTTCTCTTCAATTTTCCCTGATCTCGAAGCGTTTGCGTCTTTTTTAGCGATATTCCAGCTAAACGTTTACTGATCATTCCGAACTAAAATCATTCCAAATTATACATTATAAATAAGATTTTTCAAACGTTTTCCTATCAATCCTGCTACGGTTTTCGCATTTTTGCGTCCCAGTCTTGTTCTCGTTTCAACAAATACGATTTCTAATGTTTATCCGAAATTTGCAAGTTTTTAACTTTTCAAGTTTTGTTACATACAAACCTATAAACTTTCAAATTCTGAAATATTCCAATATTGAAATATGGTTCAGAGAGCATAGAACGAAATACAAAATATCATTCGTGAAATACAAAACGTGAAAATGTTTCCCATTTCACCCCCTCAAGGAAGATCGAAGCATGACGTAGCATTTCGACGTTCGATGAATTAATACCACGATAATGTATCGATCGTTCCGAACAATCTAAGATTTATCGTGTCGTAACGTATCCGATAACTTGACACGAAATCAATAGTATCGATACTCCAAATCACTCAAGCATTTGTCCAACCATACTGCCCCGATACCTTGATATTGCTCCCAATTTCGAATACTTGCTGTACTCCAGGGATCAATTTCCGCTTACCACTATGCCGATAAAATGGTAGACGAATCGTTACTCGATCCTTCTTGTCAAATGTATCACGACTGTTCTTCGCTAATTTTGACAGGTGTTTTGATTAAAAATCTGCTCGACAACGTGGGAGACGAATCGTAAATTTTCATATTTCCACGTCTTGAAATCGTTAAATTTAGAAATTGAAAGATTTTCAAGTTTTTAAATTTCCGAATCTCCAAATATTCGTCAAAATTGTCAAACGCACAAATATTCAGATTTTTCGATTTTCAAACATTGATATTTTCAAATTTTCGGAAATGATTGTTCTTCGTTATCTTGACTTCTGTTTCGATTGGATGTTTGTTTGATGTTTTATTAATGAATATTAATGTGGTTTCAGGTCGATTACGAGAAGCCTTCCATAAGCTTTTCCTTCGACAATTCTTTCATTGCGATTGGTCATGACTATGCAAACGTGAGTATATAATTTTTGCATGCTACAAGTTCCGATCGATCGTATCGTAAACGTTTTACAAGCGCGACGGTTAAAATTCCATCTCTGTTCTTTGAGTATAAAAAGATATATAAGTTATCGATCTCCAGGGTTTCCGGTATTCACTGTATCAAAGGTGCGACGTATACGACACTAAAACCAGGTAAACTATCTACTTTACATTACCGACAATTTTAACGGCACCGTGATAAATCAAATTACAAAACAATGCAACATGCCAGTAGCGATAATGATAAAGTTAATGTTCGTTCAGTTAGTTTCAGTTATATATTTCGAATTTTTCAGTATTCGTGTAAAAATAAAATATTACAAATATCAATAACAATTTATCAGACTTCTAACTGTAGTATTCCTAATTGCAGATTAATAAAAAAAAAATTCAAGACTTTCTTGTTAAATTATTATCAAAAAGTTAATCTTTATTAATTTGTATACGTTTCCCTTTTTATATTTCCTTGCTTTTATTCACGTAGAACGTACACGAGAATTGCGAATGGCGATCGCATACCTCTGTTCAAGTGGTCGCCCACGAGGAACGCTTTGATTTATGTTCACGAGAACGATATCTATTACCAAGTGTTCTCCGAGGGGGGCAGTCATATTCGAAGAATAACGAACACGGGTGTGCTCGACACCGTTTATAACGGAGTACCTGATTGGGTTTACGAAGGTAATCGAAAAGAATGGTCGAACAGATAATGTGAATCCCTCATTTATTATCTTGCTAACATAAAAGTGTTCAATGACAACTTTAACACGTTAATGTTAGAAAAATTCTAATTGTAAAATTCTAATTCTCCATTAGGATGAAATTATTAGTTTGATTAATCGATAGAATAATCGAAATAATTAATGTGTTAACGTTTACAGAGGAAGTATTAGCTTCTGCTTCGGCTCTCTGGCTTTCTCCCGATGGACGACACCTTGCTTTTGCTACTTTCAATGATACGAACGTGAAAGATATTGAAATACCAAAGTATGGATCTCCAGGAAACATGAAAGATCAATACCCGAAGGAGATAAAAATCAAATATCCAAAGGTAGTTATTTTTGTTGTTAACAATTTCCGGAACGTATAGAATCGAAAATGGGAATTTAATAAGGAAGAATCAATCGAATCGGATAATCGGCCTTTTGCTTTAGTCAGTCTGCTCGGATACAAGTAACACAGTTTTGCAGTCGTTAAAAGACGAGATTAGGAAGCTCAAGCTATCCTTACGGCGTCGTTGCGGGGTTTAAAAGGGGATGAAAAGGGTTATCTTGCGGTCGTCGTAGCGTTTAACCGTTAGTTTTTTCTTGTAACAGACCTATTCTCTCGTAGTTGTATTACAATGGCTTCGATTCGATGTTGGACCACTTGTGAAAGCAATCTTTATTTTATACGCGGAGAAATTTCAATGTGAAACACATTTACTTGTGTTCTCTTTCGTAAAATTCTATTCATCTTCTTTAGTGTAATTTTTTGTAGGGAAGTATTACGCATATAATATTTAATTATGAACGATAAATATCAATTATTACAAAATTCTAATTATCTAATTTAAAAATCTAATTAAAAATTTAATATTTAACAGCTCGTGGTTCTTTCTTTGTTAATGTTGTTTAGATATAAACATATAATTTTTCAAATTTTAGGCAGGCAGTCCAAATCCAGTTGTATCAATGAGCGTCGTTGATTTGGATAATTGGTCCTCTGAATTACTCAATCTTGAGTCTCCTACTGATATTGTTGGCACGTGAGTATCTCACAAGGATTAAGGTTCCGTTCTTACAATTGTTCGGTTACTTACACGTTCGTTTAACATTAATATATACTACATGAATTTAACTTCAGAATAGCGATCGACCAACACATTATTTTTTTTGCTTGATGGTCAATGGGTTACCTAATTGTGATCATGAAAACACGAGTTTTGAATAAAAATCCCTAGCTTATGAATAAGATAATTAAGATAAAAATTTAGGAATTTTTCCAAACGCGTTTTTCTTTCACAGAGACTGCGTCCTCTACACCGTGAACTGGAGGACCAATCACCAAGTTACTGTCACCTGGACGAACCGCGTGCAGAACAAAGCTCAGATAGTTCTCTACGACTTAAGGGGTAACAACAGTAATATTTACTACGAGGAGGAAAACGAGGGCTGGCTTCGCATTCTACCTCTCGTCTTTCACGATGAATATGTTATCATTGTGAAGCTTCAGGATTCTGGAACGCCGGCTGGACGGTTCCAACATGCGACTAGGTTCGAGTACAAGGATGGGAAGCTGGTTGGCGAAAAAGATTTGACGCCAGGAGCTAAGGAAGTTATTTCCATCCTAGCGGTGGATCACGCCAGGAAGAGACTTTATTATTTGGGCAATGAGCTCGATGAACCTTCGCATAGAAATGTGTACTCGGTGCAGTTGGATGGCAATGGGGCACCTGTTTGTTTGTCCTGTAACGTCTTTTCTCCTGAGGGCAAGTATTTGAAACTTGGGAATGGGTTTCGAATACATATACCGTTGTTCAGGAAAAGTTGCCCAATATTGATGAATAAACGTATTATCTATATATGTTATGCGATTTATTTTGAAAAATATCGATTGCTTTACAGGAAATCGCTGCACTTATGCCTACGCGTACTTCTCTACCGATAGCTCGAACTATGCCCTGTCTTGTTCTGGTCCGGACCCATTATTCATCACGATTATGAACGCCAATCATAAACGTATTTATAATTGGGAGGAAAATCGACCACTGAGACAAAAACTGGCAACCCGCACGCAGCCTATCTTTAGAAATTTCTATGTCACTGTTAATGGATACAAGAATAAAGTTAAACTTTCTCTGCCGCCTGATTTTGACGAGAAGAAATCGTACCCTTTATTAATCAACGTGTAAGTTTATATATCTATATATACGTAAATATTGAAACAATGTGTCTCTATTATTAATCATTAAAAGGAAAATTTAAAAAACATTCAATCCTGAAGGAATTAACTCAAACTATGTGTTCCATGATATCAATTAGGAGCGTTAAAACAGCTTAGCAAACTTAAAAAAGAATAACAACTATAATTCTTGTCTTTATGAGCATAAAAGCGTTCCGAATACATTTCTCTCGAATCGATAATAACAAGCAAGAGATAATAATCCAAGCACACAAATGAAGGGACGTATATGCTTCCGAGAGGTTGGAATCCATTCGTAATCTATCTCGAGTCACGTTCGGAATGCGGTGGCTGTTCGATTTTCCGATTATCGTTGCACCGTTGCGAGCAAAAATCCGCGAGACCAAGTGGTCCTTAATCCTGAAACTCGTTTTCCACCGTTCGAGATTATTAAGTATGATTGATCTGCACGTGAGAGGGAAAGAGAGAGATTCTTGATCTCTATTTCCAATCGCAGTATAGTTCTTGCGTTAGTACGACGTTTCATCAATTTATCTTCCCCGAATTTTTTATTTTTCTTTTCACTTTTACAGTTACGCCGGTCCAAACACTGTTAGGGTCACCAATGAGGCATCGTTTGGTTTCGAATCGTACATGGTGACCAACAGGAGCGTAATTTATGGTCGCATCGATGGTCGTGGGTCAGCTTATAAGGGTAGCAAGATGTTGTTCGAAATTTATCGACGACTTGGCACCGTGGAAATCGAGGATCAAATTGCTGTTACTAGGTAGATTCAGGTTTTACAATTTTTAGATTTCCCTTATTTGTTTGAGAAAAGCAAATGTTCAGATTCTTTTGAGAATACGACAGAACCTCTCATATCTGATATGGTAGGAAGGCACGTTTGAAAAGGAAGAAACGTCTGCATATTATAACAATAACTCTTTTGGCATTACATTTTATTTATTTAGGTAGAGATTAAAAAAAATCGTCGGTCTGTTTTAATATTTTACTTTAACTCTTTAATTACAAATTTTTTTACATAAATAACTTTGTAGAATTATATCCTTTGTATGGTATTCTGGCAAAAGTCCAAGTAAAATGAGCAATTTAGCATTTCAGGAATTCCATTTTATGTAATTTTTGAAATGAAAGTTGCTAAAAAATTAATTTTGATAGGAACAGTAGAAAATTCCTAATAGTAGGAATTTCAGCATGCGTATGATTTTTAGGGTACTGCAAGAGACGTATTCGTGGATCGATTCAAACAGAACCGCGATATGGGGTTGGAGTTATGGCGGCTTCTCTACTGCCATGGTGCTGGCTACTGACAAGGCCTCGGTGTTCAAATGCGGTATATCAGTCGCACCTGTGACCTCCTGGATTTATTACGGTAATGCCATTACCGTATTGGCACATTAATAAGTATCTAACACCATCACCACTTGGGTTCCGGGAAATAACAATAATTAATTACTAAATATATAGACAATTGCAAAATATAGGGATATACCGATACGATTATTTTTTCTTACAGCAAAGCAACTTTAATTCACTCCATCTTCACGGTTAATTGCGAAGAAATTCAAAAAATTAGAAACTTCGTTTGTATAAAATTTTACAATTTTTGCAGATCTACATTTTATAGATACGATTATTCTTAAAATAGAGTATCTTCCATTTTTTCTTCGAAGGATAAGTTTCCAATGGTTTATACAAATCAGAAAATCCATTTCTACTTAAACCTTAATCTACCTTAATCTAAATTGCATAGAGAAAAAAGAACGCGATGATTTACAATATAATATATATAATATATATAATTATATATATATATTATAATGTACCAACGCAATAATTCTCTACTATAACAAATTGCTCCTAACTCATAGTCTGACGTCACAAAACCAAACATTATCTTCCATCGCAGATTCCTTGTACACGGAACGGTTCATGGGGTTGCCTACTCCCGCGGATAATCTATACGGTTACAACCACACGGATGTAGCCAGAAGGGTAGAAGGAATTCGTGGCAAAAAATACATGCTGATACACGGTACCGGCGACGACAATGTGCATTACCAACAATCTATGGCTCTGAACAAAGCTCTGGTGGATAAGGACATCATGTTCGAGCAGCAGAGCTACACGGACGAAGCGCACGCTCTATCTGGCGTTTTCCCTCACCTTTACCACACGATGGACCGATTTTGGGCAAATTGTCTGGGATACTCGCATACTCACTGACCCAAATCCAAAATTCTAAATCACACGTACAGAGTATAGCTAGTCCAGCTATCTGTTTGACTTTCATCAACGATACATCGTGTCTGCTGTTGTTTTAATAGCGTGGATCGAATTTTGTGAATATTCTTTGAGCGATTTGCGAGTTTTGTTGTTCGTTAACACATTCGCTGTTACTGGCGTATATACCATGTCGATGTGATTATTTACGTAATACTATTTACACAACTTTTACTTCTTGACAAAATGGCTTTGAAAGTTGAAAAAATTAGTACAGAGAGCGTTGGAATAGTTGTTGTCCCTTAAAGTAAAGGAAGTTAAGTGAAAAGGATGTTCAGTTCCAAAGATGGCAGCGAATGTGTTAAATTACAGTGATCTCGTGAATTCTTTCCTGAGGAATGATCGACGAAGATCCAGATCGCGAAAATTTGTTCCAGTTCAAAGGGTAACAGACAAGTGTCATTCTTCAATGTAATTTGAAAACAAATTACATTGAATTTGTGGCTGGAGAAAATGAAAATTTTCGTTATCTTCGAAGACTATACAAGTGTTAGTATTATTCTTTAACACAATTCCGAAGGAAAAGAAGAAACTCTAGCAAGAAAATGAGAATTTTCAACGTGTTCGAACAGTGCCATACTAATGTCAGGATTATTCTTTAATATAATTCGAAAGGGAAATTTGGTTGAAGAAGAGAGGCGTGGATGAAAAGAGGCGTTGGGATCGGTTTCAGAGATTCGTAGACGTGTTCACACGCGTGTTCTCCCTTGGCACAGACGCGATGCAAATACTTCAAAGGCAACGACGTCGTGGGTGAATCGATACTTAAGGATGCTCGATACGTTTCCGTAATAGTCAAGCAAGTGGAAAATGGATCGCGAGGAAGATGGAATGAGTGAATTTCTCGTTTTGATCTTTTTTCTTTTGTTTCCTATCGTAAGATCTTATTCGTACACCGAAATTCGACTGTGGCTTCGAAGGGAGCAGTTGCGTTCGATTTATCATTGGATAATCATCCTCTGAGAGAAAGTTATATAAAATTGTTAAAACGATTGTTAATAAACCACGGGAACAATATTTTTGTTTTAATCAACAATTAATTAGAACAGCTTAGCAGTCCAATTTCTATCATTATACGTTATATTTGCGTATTTAATGGTTTTATTTTTCAGTTGAACGAATACGCGACAATATATAAACGACTTGTTCCACGGATAATAATCCATTTACGTTTCACATATCGAGAAGAGAAGTTATTAATGTCAACGTGAAAGCAAAATTTGAAAAATTCTGATTGACACTTAAAGAGCAGATATCAACGACTACTGATTTTCATTTCCTATACTTTCAACGCGTGTTTTTTTGGATAAATCGAATTAATAAGTTCGAAAACGTAGAAAGGAAATTCGATACCGGACAAAAGATAATCAGAAATTTAATTTAATAATATCTTAATCTATCTTCTTCTTTTTTTACACCCATGAGATTCAATTTCATATACTATTAAAATACCAACGTTCAAAAGAAATTCTAGAAAAAAGGAATGTAGCATGAAATATAGGGAGAACCGTTTAATATCGAATAGAATTTCTAACAGATAAAACCTCCTGTATCGTAATCGTATTCGTGATTACAGCGAATGATTTCATCGACGATGTATCGCTGATTTTTATCCATGATGGAAGCAGTAACCAGAAAATATCAGATTAAATCTAGCCGGTTGTGATTACTCCAGGGACGAGTTAAGCTCGCATGAGAAATCAGAAAGAATCATAAATGTCGACAATGCAGTCACAAAAGAGTGCGCAACATCAAACGTGTTGGCCGTATATCAAACGAGGGAGAGTAACAAAAATAGAGAGATAAATGATCCTTCTCTACTTTGCTTAGCGGATCGATCGCATTTCATAGCACGTCACTCGTCGAATTAATCGACGATTTGTACGAGCAGCTCCGTGGGATTCGCTGTTTGTATGTACAACCTTCGCCGGATTCATATAGATTTTAAATACTTAAAAAAGGAGATTTATATTTAAGAAATGTTAATTTACTATTTTATTCATATAGATTAATTTTATTAATTTTATTATTACATAGAACGGTCAAAATATTCAATCTGGTAAATCATAATTCGATTAGTATAATTTTCAATATAAATGAAGTCGGTCATTTGCAACGACTTAATGTGTCCATTGATTTTTATTCCTTGTTTCCTCCTCTGTTTTCTTTTCATTTTTAACCATTACCATTCTCTTTTTCCATTTTTTCCTTAAAACTCGCGCCTTTTCATTTTTCCATAATCCGCGGTATCCTCTGTTCTTCATTTCTTTAATGGCTTGTTTCGTTCCTTTTAGATTCCTACTGTTTCATATACCATGACTCCTTTGTCGCTTTCTTTGCCTCTGTATTTTCTTTTTCCGCTAGTTTATTCATTCGTATTCCGTATAAATTCTTTTACCCGTCGAGTATACATTCTCTTCGATTTTTATTTTTATACACATGTATAGCGGAGCACGAGAAAAAATGTAGAATATTCTATTTATCTGCTTAAAACGCAAGAATCGTAGAACATAAATATTCAAAGAAGAACTAAAATGTTTCTATTATGATTAACAACGATTTTTTAATTCACTACTGTTCTGTTATTTTCATCTCACAAGTCTTCGAACCTTTCTAAGTACTTTTTTCTTTTTACTTGAAGTTGTTCGTTTTAATTCGACCATTCCGCTACTTTCTTCCTCCCTGTTTCATCAATCCACTTTTTCTTCGAATTCTCTTATTCTTGCCAGTGATTCTCTATTTTTCTTCTTTATAACCGAACTTTCCCATTCCCTAATTTCCTTCGTTTTACTCGACGTTTCCTGTATTCTTCCTCTCTTCGTTCAAACTTGGCCCTTTAGCCTTTCATTCTCAATTTCTTCCATCCCCTTCAGCATCCACACAGCTTCCTCTCTCAGCTGGACCGTGAAACAGATTCAGAAGGACGGAAACGAAGTTTGTCATCCTTCCGCGCGGTCGATGCCTACAGCCGATGCCAACTCGATCGGCCGGTTCCGGTCAAAGAGACTTTTGTGTAATTTAATCAGCCGGTCCAGTATCCTCCGCAGCGTCGCGACGTTCGAAACGCTGCTCGTTGAACATCCACCCCCATCATCGAACCTGCTGACCTGGAATCGTGCGATTCGCCAGCCAACGGGAAGAAAAATTCGACGAACGAGGAATGCGTGGTGCACTTTGCTCTACCTCAAATTCCTACACGTTTCTCGTTTTCTACATGGTCTCGTTGAATATAAAAGTGGCAATGGATATGATATCTCATTTCACGGCGACATGAGATGGGTCCGAGTTTTGAGGACATGTTATTACTTGAGTTTTTGGAACATGTTATTTTAGACATTATGGTATAATGAAATACGTTGATAAACTTTAGCGTTTTAATCTCATTTACGATGCCAATACTTTAGCACGAATATTCTCTAATTGTCAACTCAACATATACAATAAACAATATACAATAAACAACTCAACAATAAAAAATTTTTACCACTATACTTTTCGATTATTCTATTTTAAATTATTCCACGCAAGTTTGATCTAAACTATTCTGCACAAGTTTAGGATAAGTCTATGATTTTGAATTATTCCACGCAAGTTTGATCGAAGATATGGAAAATAAAATTAGATTTGCAAATTAAACGGGTCTGTCCAGCATTTACAAACGAATGGCTTCGGAATTGGTGTTTGTTTCCAGCTTAAGATGTCTTTATCGTATAGTAACATCGTCCACCCACGCGATGGTATCCATTTCCTTAGGGTGAACTGGGCTAAGGCCTCAGCTTATCGCCGCGTATGCACATCCTGACGGCTTAAGCGCTGCTTTAATAACTAAGGAACATCGCGAAGGACGAGTTGGCACGCAAACCTAACCATTTTCCGTTTGATTTACAACGAGAAATTGTTCCTCCGGCGAATTGAGGCCGCCTGAAAAATTGTTTGTCGACCGTCCAATGGCTATGGTCGATTTGGAACGTGCACTGATGTTTCCAGCGATTCAGAGACACTTGGACATTTGTATAGATGTCAAGGCAGGCGTTAATAGGAAATAAATTGTCTCTCGATGATCGTAAATCTGTCTACCTCAACATTTAACAGCATATAGATTATTCCGACATTTTGTAAATATCAGAATTCGAGCCAGCTAAACCGATGGCTCGTTGTTTGATCTTTCTGCGTTCTTTTCATCGTATCAATCTTGTGCCTCATGATTTTATAGTTTGACATATGCCTGCTCTATTTTATCAAGGAATCCAACATGATCTCACCTTCTTCGATGATTCGCAAAAATTTATCAAAGAACAATAACTGGTTAATTTTTATATTTACGCATCTAGTATTGTAAGTATCCTCCCGCCAAATTCTCTATTTAAATATTTCTTTTTCATTTTATTAAAGAACTGTGGTGGACGGAGTGACGTCTTGTTGGTCAAATTAATAGCGAGACGAGTTAATTCAATTAACTATATTTACAGATATTGTAAAATGTAGAATACAAAGTTAATCGCAAGCGTTGCTCACTTGATGATATTCATTATGAGATTGCGCGATACTGATACTAATTGTTATAGTGATTCGCTAGACTGATTCGTTGCACTTATTCGCTTGACTGACTGACTGACTGACTGACTGACTCGATACTGATATTGATTCGCGCGACTGACTGTATCTGGAGGACATAGTCGTCTATTTATACTGGTCGAGGGGGATACCGAAAGGTTTGAACCTGTCGCCGGTTGTAGATTACACGTAGCAGCGAAATTGCTTTGTCCAGAGTGTGTTTATTACATTATGTGCGTCGTACAATGTTAATTCTCTGTGGCAAAACAACTACGTGAGGTTTCTTCGAATCGAAACGTCCTAAGACGCATATGCCGCTACAGAACCCAATAGAATTTTACTTTCCTTAATAATCCGCAAACATCTATCACAGAACAAAAATCAATCAATATTCATATCCGCATCGACAATATTACTTACCAACTTCCTAATTTAAAGATTCATTCGACACATATCTGTTCCATCTTATCAAAGAACGACATCACGAAGAAGCATTAAAGATCGCGGTCACGCGGATAGATAAATTCGTTTACGAGCTTGCTATTTTTTCAGCCACCGTGCCACGCATTAAACAATCCCGCCGCATGCAAATCTACACGATCGGGTAACAGCCATCGATTTGTCATCGGTTTGACAGCTAAGAGGCAGATAAATGCACAGAGAAAGAGAGAGAGAGAGAGAGAGAGAGAGAAAGATGGAGAGAGAAAGATGGAGAGAGAAAGGTGAAAAGGAAGGATGCTGAAGAGATAGTATCCGGTGGGGGTGTCTTTCTCTCGGCCTCATCTCGCGGAACACGAAGATCGGTGTTCGCGTCACCGATAGCGTTTACGCCGCGATGAAAAGCGTCGCTGACACAGAGAACCATTGTTACAGGCCTCGGTAGAGGGTTGACAATAGATTGCACCCCGTCTACCTCTACGTTACTACCCGGCTACCAGCAGGAACACTTTCAACGCGGGAAATAGACTCAGTCCCTTTTGTCTAGCTTTTCCAGCCTCCGTTAACTCGCGCCTTTATATTCTTGCTCCCTTGTTCGCATCTCTTTCTTTCGCTTTCTTCCATTCTAAATCTTTTCATTTTGCTTGTTTTTTTAAATCCTGACCAACGTGCACTGCGTTTACGATCGCGTCTTAACGTGGCTTAATGTGCAGTTCTTAGATTGGGTTGTTCATAAAGTTGTGGGTATTTAGGGAGTTTCCTGTAATTTTTTCCTTGTAATTTACAGATTACAGCTTTATGCATTTTAGTAGTTCTAGGATAGATTTATAGCTAGAACGAAGCTTCGATTCTCGAAATAATAATTGTTTCACTGGTCTTCGGTAAGCTTTGGGAATTTGAGAAGATTTTTAAAGTTTTTACAATTCTTGATACAAAACTGCGTTCCTTTCATTTTTTAAATAATTTTCAATCAGGTTTAGAGCTAATGAAACGAGGTTCTGATTTTCGACTGTTTCGTATCTATCCTCGAAATAATAATTGTCTAAATTGTTGACTGATATTAGTGGAACTTTAGGAACATAAAAAGTTTTCCTTAATTTTTGTTACCAATAAAGGACACATGATACAAAGTTTCGTTCTCTCTATAATAAGCAGTTCTAGTTAAATATCTTAGATGGTGATACGAAGCTTTGAGCCTTGGTTGCTTCGTACCCATGTATTGTCAAGATAATGATTGTCCAGATTCTTGACTGGTAATATAGAACAATATGTAGAAAAGGTTTCCTAAGATACGCGGTTTGTAAGCGTAGTTTCGAGTTCAAATAGCCTTTCGAGTGTTTCAACAGATTCACGGACGATTCTTGGCTATTCACGTGGGACCAGATACTGTTGGAGCTTTCCTACACGATAGAAGAAGAGGCATCGGAGAAGTTCTCTGAATGTCTTTGGAAGCTTTCAACTGCTTTCAAATATTCATCGGAGTCTACTAATGTTCGTCGATCCCTATCAAGCAGTACAGAACAGGTTAGTCAAACGATTGAATGTTTCATGAACATTGTGCTGTTGTCTATAACGCTCCAGTTATGAATTCGTAACTTCTTAAAATTCTTCTATCAGATTCTTAAGTGCACAAAGTTAACTTAGTAAACTCTGTGATGAGCTACAACTCTCGTTCCTGAATTTTTGCATATTTCTATGATAATCTAAGAACTGGTGATAGAAACGGGTTTTTTTTTTTTAAAGAAAACAAAAGAATGGTCTAGCATCTTTAATTTCTATGTTACGTCTATGTATATCTGTAATTATGTCGCAAAAAATGATCTCTAGTTGAATCACAAAATTGTCGACTTCACGACAAAAGTTGTTTTTGATTAAATTAGAGAAGCTACTGTTTCTACATAATTTTCTAGATATTCTCAACAGTTTTAATCACTTGCAGCTCACACCTAATCTAGGAAAGTAAGAAGTAACGATCCATCGAAAGTTCCTAGTCTATTTACTTCTAACGAGGCAGCTTCAACGTAGGTCGCGTGACAGACCGGAAATCCATCTTCCATCCAGGGAGAACGACGGCGAACTCGAAGCTAGGTGCCAAGGAGAACTCAGCCTGATCACGTGACGGGCATTATCGCGGTTGGCGTGACGCGAACTCATCAATTACACCAGGTTCCTCTATCCTGGAATAGAGACAGCCATCCTTGAACTATAAACCGTGGCACGACTTCCGATGCAACCCTTTTTGAGAGCTGGTGATTCCTCTCTGACAAGCTGTGCCAAACCTTCCGCTGTTATTGGCACTCTAAAGTTCCTAAAACACGATGGTGTCGTTTATGACGTTTTTTCGCATAGTCGCGCCCCTTTTGTTTACGTTCGCTTCTTTGTTTTCTATCAGCGTTTTTTCGCGAAAAAAATGTTCGAAAATATGGAAGGCAATGGTTGTTGGAACAGAAGCTGAATTTTTCAAAATTGCCAATTTTCTATTGAAAATTTCTATGATCTATATTTTTCGATTTATATTTTTTAAATACCATATATATGCATATGTTTATGATTTTATTTGGATCTTTCGATATTATTGGCATGCAGGATCTATCAGAGATTAATGGGCAAACTTTGTCAACGTATAACATTTTTGCTTGTATATGCTCTATTAACGGAGTATGGTTATTAAATTCTAAACCCATCTAGGCAACGGGGAACGAAATTTTTAAAGGAAAAAGTAAACAAAAAAATAATGTAGTAAATGATAGAAGAGTTTCGTAAACGAACGGGAGAAAAGGAAAGTTTTTCAGCGCGAGTTCCACCTTTCAAAGGAAAAGTTTCGAGAAGTTGGGGAAAAGAGGGCGGAAAAAGTATGATGTCTCTTCGAATTGGCGTTAATTATCGACCAGGCGAAAATAAATTAACACTGTGGTGGCTTCGTTGCAGGGTTCGTAATAACACCGCTACTACTCGAAGTAATTACCGTGAACCAACCATAATTCCTGGCCATCCGGTTACATTAGAACGGCGAATCACGATGCAACAACTTTCTAGCCGATAGACAAGAAGGAAATAGAAAAAAACTCAAGTTTTCAACGTCTACTGTTGCGTCGACTTGTTTCAGTATTTTTAATTTTTACTGAATTAATTACACAGCGAGTTGTGAGGATACTTAATACTTGATAAACTGCAAATTAAATGCGTCGATGAAGATGAGAATCTACTTTCTCTGTGAATTTAACTTTTATAAATGATTTTCATTTAGTTTACCTTCCTGTCTGCCTGTGGGCAAAATTTTGTAAGAGAAATTTTACTCACTTCAGTTAGAAAGTTATATTTTCCAATGAAAAACATTTCTTTTTAATTTATATATTTTCTTTTCATCCAGTTGAAGTCAAAAAATAATCGTCTCATCCCTTAGAAAACAATTTCTTATTTTACGATACTTTTAGTAATCGTTTAGAAAGACTTTAGCTACATTTGTACATATATTTTGATATCGTATCTCACTATTGACTGATAATTATTGGAGTATAAATATAAATAGGTATATCTATGTGAAGTTTCTACATGTACGTAATGATGATATTACGAATTCATTCATAAGACATACATAGCGTATCATTAGATTCGGATGAATCAAGCAACGAAAAAAAATCTGAACGAGAATGAGGTTAATTATTATTGGAAAAACGAAATCGGGTAACAATAGGTAATTATAACGGATTTCGTCGATTTGGTTCGGATAAGATGAAGGAAAACGAAATTATGCGACGAGAGTATCGAGTGGACGTGGAAGCGGCCGCTAAATCGTGTACCTGAATTTTTTTTTAATCTCCTGAGTGGCTCCGCCCAGAGTTAGCTTTCAATCTCGTTGAACTTTCGGAGCCACGAAACTTTCTTCCGCTCTTTCACTACAGAGTTCCGGGCTTCTTTCATTGCTTTCCGAGCAAGTATCGATTCATGATTAGGTTAGAGATGTTTAACACCCATCAATCTTTAAAACGTTACTCGTAATGTAATATTGTCGAACAACTAAGGTAATTATGTTCATATGTATCTATGTGTAATCAAAGTCATACGAGAGAAAATTTACGCTAAATTTTCTCAATTTATTTCATTCAACATTCCTGCATTCTTCAAGTTTTTTATATTTCAATATAAAAATCTGGTTTTATCGAATGAAACACCTTTATCGTTTTAAAAAACTTGTGCACAAATTTGCATCTTTGCTATTATTATCCCCACTAAGCCCTTAATTTAATCATTGCAACCGAATTAACTTTGTCTTAATCGTCAAACTGTTCCAGTCTCACGAACCCAGCTCTAAATTCTCGCGTGTTAAAGGATTAGATTCAATTCCGTCAACAACAGAGATCCTTACACAAAACAATAAAATCGAGGTATCAGTTCCTTGAAACGGTCCACGATTATCCTTGGATTACCGAGAAATCTCTTCCACGTATCATCACCGAGGATGTTCGTCTAGGGTCTTGTTATTTCGATCAGAAACGATCGCTATCCCGTAGCTGGCGGTCATTAAACGGCATCGTTCGACCAGCTTTCATGATCTATCCGCCGTCGACATCCACTTCGACTTCCGTTGACGTGGAAATCCCGCCATCGTTGTTCTTCCGTGACGAACGAGCGTCACCGGAACAGAAACTGAATAAATGTCAGTCGTCTCGTTAGACAGCGAGCAAGCTGGATCAGCACGAGGAATAGTTTACTTTCTGAATAGTGACTTCGTTTAACCTGTACTGTCTTTTCGATGAATTTCATTCGAATACCTATGCTAGTACATCTTTAAATGAGATACGAATGATACGAAAAAGATCACAGGGTCCTTGGAAGGTACATTATGATGGATTTTGTTTCACGGGAGGGTAAGATAGAGAGGATGCATGATTGATAGTTCGATTACTAAGGAGATAGGAATTTTTAGAGAGATATGCAAGATTAATAAAGCAGTAATGTAGAAAAACCATGAATCGATGGATTCTTACAGCATGAGAGTTTTAGGTTACGTACCTTTGAACTGTTATAGACCGATAAATCTTTATTGCGATATCATACGGATAATTTCTTTCTTTCTGTTCGCTTGGTTGATGTAATAGAACTGTTTTCTAGTAGCTGTTCTTTAGTTATTTCGATAAGTGTATTTTTAAATTTTCCATCGCAAAATTCTTGCTTGAAGTGTCAATTAAAATTTTACTTCATCACTTGAGCGCAAACACAAGCCACGTTTAAGCTGAATTCTCGTGGAATAATCCTGTTAAGGTGTACTTCTCGTGATTTAATCCTCTTTCAAGTCGGTAGTCGGTGTTACTACCTTGCGATGCACGCTGTAAAATATCGGCGAGGCGCCCTCTCGATTCCTAAATTTCATCTTTTCTTGAGCTGGACTTCGGTGGCTCGAAAGTCTCGGGAAAAAGTTTCCACCAGCGATACCTCATCGTTGGTTCGCTACGTTTCGCAGCCGAATTTGTCTGGTCGAAGATCGATCTGGCCACAGAACGAGAGTTTTTCCAAGAATACGCCGCGATTCTGGCCAGAATGGAAACATTTTATCTCAAGAGCCCACCTTCGATTTATTCCCTCGTCAATTCTCAAGGAAATTCGTGTATCTTTTCGAATAACACATTTTGAATAAAAAAATATATCGTTCCATTTAAAAACATTAGTTTGATATTGAAATTTTTTCCATTATCCTATTTGTAGAAGGATGACTTATACCAGCTATATGTTTTTCTTCGTACCAAAGGATTTATGCAATAATATATTTTTAATATATATGTCGGAGATGAAAGAACACTGGAGCCTTTGGAATTTTGAATAATCCCGCAACATTGTAATCTAGATTTTATCATAGTTGTAATTAAGCAATTGTTGTCATTCAATCTGATTATAATTGTTCGAGATTTGTGATAGCGAGATTGGGCTCGAGGTGACAACTGGTCGTCGAACGTAGCCACGGTCACGGAATGGACGTTTTGCCTGACGGAGGTGTGGAGTGGTTGTATGGTTCTCCCTAGAAATGAGATTGTGGCGGCATACGGCCTCAAGAACGGGCCTAGCCACATGGGATTGTACCTCGGAGGTGTCAATATAATGGGACACACGTTGTATTAATAATCAAACTCCAGGCAGAAACTGCTTAGCAACGGCGATTGGAACTTTCTCGATGCTTCGACGAGTATATAACAAACAAATGCAATCGTACAGCGAGGAAAATTTCCATCAATTTATTATTCGTGCAATCGCCTTGGAGAGTGACACATCGAGCAGTTTATACCGAGCGTCTCAACAATCGTATTTTGTGCCTAAAATTATTCTACGCATAGTAAAGAGTTACCCCGTTGACCGTGGATTCGTTTGAACCCAAGAACATTGTTAATAGCGTTCATTAAACTCATTATTCGTTAATCTTATTATTCGTTGATCTTATTATTCGTTAAACTTATTATTCGTTAATCTTATTATTCGTTAAACTTATTATTCGTTAAACTTATTATTCGTTAATCTTATTATTCGTTAATCTTATTATTCGTTAAACTTATTATTCGTTAAACTCAATATTCATTATACTTTGTAAAAGTTTTATATATACGTGTAAATATAATCTTTGCTTCGTAATCGATAGCTAAATTCTAACGTTAACCTGACATATACATATCCTGATCTTTATGTGATATTCCTGTGTTGCCGGTTAAAGTACACTCTGTGTATTATAAAACGTCGCGTTTTGCTTCACGATTACTATACAATGTTTATATTACAATTTATTTGAAGGATACATTTTTTATACCTTTATATATTTTTATATCTATTTCTATTATTTTCTAATCTGTGGTACTGATCAATAAAGCATCAGTGCGTTTCATATAGATTTTTTAACTTCTGTTTTTATTTTTCTCAAACATGCCAAGTAAATGTGATTGAAAAAATTATAAATTTAAAACATTTACACGTGTCAGAGTTGACCTAGTTTTCGTCATCCAAAAGTTAATTAAATTGAATTCCAGTTTTGTGAAAAAATTGCAAACCAAGATAACTCCAAATCACACGATAAAAAATTTAACAAAATTCAGCGCTTGGAGAAGCTTCCATATGCAGATAGATAAGCAACATTTTACACGGTGACAAAGGATAGACGTCGAAATTCATTGGTGCGCGCTCGAAAGTGAGTGAAACAAGTAATGGTGGAAATTCCATACGGATTTTGCAAACACTGGTCGAAAAATTGGTCGAGATACGGACGGTAAAAGTTTTTGTCACCGCGGTGACGTTGAACGAACAGCGAAAAAAGGGCAGCGTGACACCGGTCGATAGATTAATTGAAAAATTGTCGGCAACGACGGCCGATTGTAAAATATATATTTTACAACGTGCCTTGACAGGTCGCGATCTGCTGATGTTCCCGTTCCATTGTCCACGTTAATTTCCCGTCAACCTCTATTTTTTCTCCATTAAATCCCACAGATACGAGCTGATCGAAATTGCGTTTCCCGCGTTTGTTTTCTTCGCTTCATATCCCCTCACTTCCACGAGCTAGAAATCCTTGAAATACTTTTATAAAAGGATTTTGATAGATATGAAAAATATCGATGCGATGTAGAAGGTAGAGGAAAAGTAAACTATAAATTTATAAAGAGACCGAAGAATTTTCAAAAAAGAATTCGGTAAATAAGGAAAATATCGACGATATACGAAGGTGCAAGGAGAAACTATAAATTTGCAAAGGAGATGAAGAATTTTTAAGAAAACTTTTATAAAAGAATTTTCGTAAATATGAAAGATATCGTCGATGTAGAAGATGCAAGAGGAGAGCGTACATTCATAGAGAAAGTACAAGGAGACATGAAAACTTTTCTAAGTTCTTTATTATAGAAAAGAATGTTGTAATTGTTGCTAGGTATAATATTCTTTATTTTATATTGTTTCTTTCATCTTCTTCCTGAATTTTATGATGCTTCCCTTTTTAGTATAGACCCTATGAAGTTTTCTAGCAACGCAAAAAAGAGGCTGAAGAGACATTCGAGACATCCTGAGTCATCGTATGTTTTTGTTCTACACGAGAAGCGGTTAAGAAAAGAAAATCATCTTCTTTATTTTGAAATTTTCATTCGTTTTCCTTCCCAACAGTTTCCTCCGTTTGTTCTCGTGAAATATTTGCAATTTCATTGTTCCTTTTAGTCGATACAATTCTCGAAGAACGACATACAGCCGACGACTATATCACTGTTGAAACTTCGTTAGTTCTTCACCGATGAAAAATAGAAGGTGTGGTAGTAGGAGGTTTTATTTCACACGGTGCAATGGAGGAATCTGAAGATATAATATAGTTTCAGGAAAAAAGAAAAGAAGAGCTTTTTTACCCTTAGATATTCAGAAGTATCCTTAAACCTATACGACATCTATGTTCTCCTTTTAGATCAGAGATTTTCAAACTATTTGATCTCGTGAAATATGTACCACACCAAATTACATACCAAATATTAGATCACTCGTATTACTGTTTTATATCTTATATTGACTAGAAGATTTGATAGAAAGTTGATGGTAAATACGTGTATCTGAAGTTTCGAAATAGTTAATTCACCCCATTTAATTTAATTTAATTTAATCTAATTTTACTGGTACTTCGACTTTCAATTGCATCACTGTCTCGCACTAAACTAAAAATCTCTCTTTTCCGTGGGATACCAGAATAAAATCATTTCATCGCAAAATTCCCTGTCATAAAGAACGGAATTTCAGGATGCGCGTTCGTTTCCCAATGGCGATGCATCGCACGGTGCGTTTCAAATACCTTCCCATTGAAATCTAATCCCGAAGGCTGGATCGCCGCCACGGGAACCCGACGCCTCGTCCGTCGTGCTGCCGTTCGATTTCTGTTAGAAAAAAAGCGTCGTCGCGTGGTACGGTTGACTCGTCGAACATCCGAATTCTGCGATCGAAATGGAACACCATTGTCGTGGTAGTCGCGTGCAGATTAAAGGTAACCGTATATTCCAACGCGGTTGAATATGGAGCGTGAGAAATGCAAGGGGAAATGCCAGGAAATGAAAATCTGTAAAACGTTAAACACACAAACTAAAATCTAAAAAATAATACACAAAGAACTTGAGATATATAAAGCAAGTAAACGGTTTTTCTTGAAGTAAAATGTAAACTTAAATGTGATAAAATAATAACACTGATAAAATTAGAGTTTGGAGGTGATATTTTTATGATAAGACAGATACATTTATGATGCTTTGAAGTACAAAAATCCTACTGGTTTTTAGTTCTATATCATAGGGGACAAAAAAGAAGATAACACTTTCCATGATACAGTTGATGAAATTTACGAGTAATACACACAGGTTTTTTTCTTTAAGATTCGTGACGTGTTGGTTAAAAGTTGGACATTTCGTACAATAAATATATTGGAAATTTTGCGATGCAAAACCCAATTACAACTGAGGAACGAAATACCCGACCACCATTCCTCCACTTCTCACGCTACAAAATCCGTGTACACCAAAGTGCCGTTATTTCTACCACGTCGTACGAACCCCTTCATCGTCCTATACAACTCAAATAGTTTCTGATCACGATCGAGCAACACTATCAATCGGACAAAACTGTCGGATAGTAAATCTTTCGCGGCACGAATTCGAGCACCGTGTCTACGATGGGTCACGACACACGTATACACTGCATCTTACGGCGGTGCTCGTTAAGTCGAGCCTTTATTTTCACTCTCCGTTGATCACGCAAAATGGAAAGTCGCGGTCTAACCTTGTTCACCGTCATCGATTTTCGACTACCACGGGGCCAGGAGACGTTGCATGCGCATCCTTGACTCCTGTAACCTTTCCATTTCTGGGGTCAAGGACGCCAGGTGCGAGATTAATCGTCCAGGAAGTTCGCGGTCTTTCGCTATGTACGAAGGCCTCGCGCTATCGCAGCAGTTGTAGATCGCTGGTTCAGATCTTTGAGAAAGGTCTACCCACGTCACAAAGTTAATTGTATACGGACTTTGCTTCGAGAAAGAGCAATGGCGTAAGTATACAGCGTGAGTTTAAGTGTGTGATACATGGAGACTATGAAAGGTATTGGCACATACTATTATTGTTCAAGGCAGTGTTTTTCATTTTTTAATCAGGTTCTACGTTTCATTTCCATAGTATCTTTGTAGTCATATATGAAAAAACGATTATTAAGTTATTAAATGACACTTTAATGTATTTGGTTCTAATTGATTGGTACGTAAATTATATAATAAATATTTATTAGGTTGTCCGGAAAGTGTCTTTCTTTCGGGAACGTGTTTTTTACAACAGTGCACCTTCATACAAATGTGAAACCAAGTCTGTGAAATGTCGTGGTGTTTATCTCAACAGAACAAAATGGATCGTACATAATTCGACAAAATAATATAAAACAAAAAACGTTGCGCGTCTATTATTTCCCCATAAAGCGAAAGAAACTTTTCGGGCAACCTAATACAATAGCGTGACAATACTATTCGTAGCCACTGTAAGCGACGTTAGGGATTCGATGACTTGAAATAAAACGGAAATAAGGAATAATAAAATTATATTGTTTCGGAGAAGATCGAGTTGAATTTGAGAAAACTTGTCGAGTGCACGCATACCGAGTACGTTTTTCACTGAACTTGTTCAAATTGTATTAAAATTTTTACACTGCTAACTTCATAGCAAGGTTGTAAGTTGATGCTGCTCTTTAATTTATCGTGCATTTTTAAAATCAAGACGCGGAAATTATAGGAAAAAGAAGTGGGGATGATCTGTATCCTTTAAAGTTTGGAAATAAAGCGAAGTCCGAGGCCAGATCTCAGATGCTAATTGTGCTAGTTGGCTGTGGTTCCAAGAGTCACTCTAGAAACAAACAGAGCAACAATGGTGTAAGCGACTATTGAATTCTACAGGTGCAAAATGTAATACATTGGTGGCGACAGGGCTTCCTATTGCTCGTTATAAACTAGCTGCGCATAGTAACAGACAGTCTTATTTGCGTTACTTCCGATATCATTTATCACAAGATAATTATTCGGCCGAGTGAACAATTATATCTAACATTCTTAATCGCTCAATAGTCAGAATTTGTTTCATCGAGATACCATTCCATGCATGTAATGTATCAAAGGAAAGTGTGCGATTCAAACAGTAGCGTAGGTAACGATTGAATTGCAGAAACTGGGCGCGTTACGCTTCGCTAATAATTAGCATCGGGATCAAGTTCATATAGTGGCCAGTGGAAATATTTAAACGCTTATCGCAGAGAACTTTTATGTAGTATATACTGTGTGTGTCGTACAAAACACTTTGAAGTTTCATCGGTACTATAATGGGACACGACTGTTATGATAACGTTGGTAAAATCTGATCAGTTTCTGATTCTGTTTGGATGTACATTTAAAGTACTCATAGAGAGTTCGTATTTGTCGCGTTCACATTCAATTCTACTTGAAAATTTTGCTGCATTTTCTTAAAACACTTACAAAACACTCAAATCTGATTGGTCAATATTCGAGCCCACTTACGATGTGCTTGTGTACATCGCTAATAATAATGACATTTCTAGTTCTGTAATTGCCCCTTGACGCAACGTTAGGCGTCTTTGAATCGAGGAATCACCGCGAAATTCCTCGTACGCTTTTGTTTGCTGAAAAATAGTTCCACATAAGGAAGTCATTCTTTTCTTTCGGGAGGAAAACAAGCTCTGAAGAGAAAAATTCAAAGAGAATCGACGACCAAGAGTTCGAATTCCCTATAAATTGGGCAAAGTTCGGGGGTTGAAGTTCGATTTACGTGACCATGGCGCATCGAATCGAACATCACGTTACCGTAGAATTCGTATTTTTGTCCATCGACTATCTTTATTATCATCTGTAATGCGATTGTCAGGAATTTCGCGGATCGTGGTGAAATCTTTATCGCATCGACGGCTTGCAGCCCAGTGGCGGAATATTATTAGCATAACAATGCGACCATGCCGCAAATCAGAACCTTATCCTCGATCATATCGCTACGTCGAAGGTCGTGGCTCCTAGAGGCTCCACTTTTTCTTCCTTCCATATTTTCACTTACCAATCGATTCAAGGGATAAGAAAATCGATCTCGTTTTAAAAGAAAAATTGCATCTGTCATGTGAGCAAACATTTCACTAGAATTTTTAAACGTTTTATGCATATCGTGAAATACTTAGAGAAAATAATAAGAGATTGTATTATGTCTAGGATACTGCTCTTCTATTAAACCCTTACTCGTTTTTATTTAGCAATAGCTTAGATATTAAATATTAGAAATATTTAAGGGTTGGAAGAAGTTGATTAGCAGAAAAAAAAGAGCAGACTGTTCGACGTCATTCAGTTTGAAACAGCAAACAGGAACGTGATGGACTTAAATATTTCGTGGTTTCACGAGACACATTGAGAGATCCCGTGGATTGTGTTTATTTCATCGTTGAGGCTGCCAGCAGGGTGGGCTACACGGGTTTGCGGCAGGGTTAGAGGGGGATGAAAGAGTGCCAGGATCGTCACGAGCTTGAATTTTGTGGTGAAACGCTGTAGAACAGCAAGAATTTTCGATGACGTGGAACTCGGTGCCAACGCTATAGCTGAAAGAGGAGGGAAACAGAGAAGGATGGAAAGGATAGAGAGGAAAACAAGCAAAAAGGGTGCTACAGGGTTGTGAATGCAAGACATGGGAAAAGAAAATCTCGGTGAAAATCGGGCGAAGATGCAGCTGAGAAGGGAGAAGCTGAGAAAATTGCGATAAAGGATGACGAGGACGAAATGGACGAGTTTGGTAAGAGGATTAATGGAGGTAGGAAAACGAATGGAAAATTCTACACGCATGGGAACGAAAACAGGAATCTAAAAAAACGTAAAATGATTAAAATCGGGATAGAATAAAGGTGACAAGTAAATAAAGGATGGAGGTAAAACGTAAAGTCACAAAAGATGAACGCATTCAACGAGTGAAATAAGTGGAATCGACGTAAGGAACTGGACGATACTATAGTTTAGTAGCAAATACTTCACAGCGATTAATACGTTCGTGGTAAAACGGGAAACAAGAAGGAAAGTGAACGAAATGAAAGATTGGGGGTAGAAAATAGGAAGAACAGGTAAAGGGTACTGAATGGAGGAAATAAAAACGACGTGTAATAAATGCTACACGTCACAATTCGAAGCGTCCTTAAAACGAATAGCCCACGTTTATGTATATGAAATAATATATATATAATATAGGTATGTATTCCCAGATAAAAATAGCGCAAAGCTGAAGATAAAGAAACATGTAAAACATTGTGGTAAGAAAAATCACCAAGAGGATGCTTCGAATGAATCCACAGAAAACGAGAAAGTAGAAATTAGGATACAAAACCAGAAACTCTCCGAAAGGAATAGGGAATGGGTAGCGTTCGAAACGAAGATGCGGCGAGGAACAGGATAAAAAGGTTAGCGGAAAAAACCAAGAAAATGCAAACAAACCTCTCGAAGCCCGGTTGATGTATGTTAGAAAAGAAGAGGACCGGGCATTGAAGAAAGAAGCAGAGGATTCAAGAAAAGGTTACGGGAGGGGCGCGCGTTCGAAAACACGGACACCTATCCCGATCAAGAAAGAAGCATCGAGAAAGCGAGAGGGATGCAACGGCTAGTAAAACAGAGATAGAAACTGCGTCTAGGGAGGAAGGAGGATAGCGGAAGAGGGGTGAGGGTGAGGGTGAGGAGCGCGTGTCAGGGGTGGCGGAGATCCGAAAAGAGAGAGCGGGAGGTGGCGGAGAGGTGTGTGCAACAGAAGAGAGGTAGACGCGTAGGGGGCGGTTAGAGAGAGAAATTGAACTTGGAAGAGGGAGAAGGAGAGGCAAAGAGAGAGAAAGAGAGAGAGAGAGAGGTAGAGGCGGGGAACGAGAGTCGAGGAAAGAGAGAGAGAGAGCGAGAGTTAGTCGAGCAACGAGAGGGGAGGGAGTAGCAGGAGAGCGAGGCTGCGGCGTAGCCTCAGTGCCGGCGCAGTGGCCGGGCCATCGTGTCCTGTGCCTAGTTTTCTGTGCTCTCTTTTCTCTGATCCTGTTCGACAGCCGACCACGATTCCCTAGAGAGATCGTCTTTTTTACCAACCCTGGACCTGGTGTGTGTCACGCTCCCTGTCTTCACAGTAGCCAACGTCATCTCGATCAACGACTTTTTTTCTTTCTTGCTCGTTGGATGATCCTTCGGCTCTGTTGCGTTTCTCGCCTCCTCTCTTATCGACGCGTATCGTACCAGTCCAAGTGTGACGCGTACACCGAGAAGACGTAACCGGAATGAGAATCGTGTCGTCGTCGTTGTCGTGACGCGTATTCTTGACACTCTCGAGTTCTAAGGTTCTGCCGTTGAAGGATCTTTGTTCTACTACGGTGTATACGGAAGCATACTTTGGTATTTTCTTGTGTTCGACGTAGTTCGACTTCCACTCTGTGCGAACAACGTCCGCGGTTGCCAAACGAATCAGCACAAACAGAGGAAGAAGGACACCCTGCCGGGCAGCAGTCGGGAGGATCACAGGGCGAAGAGGTGGGAGCCATGCCGCCCGGGCGAGCTTCCCTCGAGGTAGCCAGGATCGTCCGGCATCCCTGTCCTTCCACAGTACTGCGTTCTGATCGCCTCTTTTGAGGTAAGGGATCCTTTTCATTGCTCGCGTTCCGTCGATGGATTTTTGGGTCTCTCGCGATGGTGTTACGCGACGCGCGGCTTGACGCAGGGACGTTCGCTTCTGAAGATGCTGAACGATGCATGGGATTAGATACCTGAGAGCTTCGTCTATGACTAGGATCCTAGGTAGAACACCTTTCTGTGTTTCGTGATGAAGTGTGCAAAATTTTGGGACTCCATAAGTGTATATTTGAGATTTAATTCTTTATCTTCGATCGAGGATAAACATAGAAATGTTTGTCTCAAAAATGCGAAACATCTTCTTTCGTACGAAGATGTTTTCAGCTTTGTTTATCGCAACACTAAATGTTTACGAGAATCTGTTAAAACCATCTCTTGCACTACGACTATGTTAAACTTCAATAATGTCACATATCAACATTCGTTGGAAAAGCGATAGAAATCGAAGAGTTGTTTTCAATTGAACATACGTTATGTCGTGAGATCGTCATCCATTCCGCGAGAGTGGTCAAAGCTTGCGCCACTGTTGACATTCGCGACGCGCGATGAGGCTTCCGGCGAACGTTGGCCAGCCTGGTCGATTCACAATAGCGAACGGCAGGGCACATGTTCCAGCAAGGAGAAAGAAACGAACGGTGAGCTTCAATGAAGTCGCGCTGAATGCGTCACACGAACAAACATCGTCTGTCTCTGTGTTGTGTTTCTGTCGTTACATTTCGAATCTGCTCACCCATAAAAAGTCCCCTTGGAAAACTTTTTAGATAAAGGTCTGTAAAAAGAGGGGAAATCAATATTGATATTTATAGTATTGATTGTCAAATAGCAAAATTGATAGAAAGTTCGTTATACATATAACCTGGAAGGTGATTCGAAGTTTTTCATCGATAATATAGGTATATACCTATATATAAAAAATACTTCTAGTGTCAAATTCAAAATTCGTAAAATTTTTAAAGTTAACATCAAATCCAAGTATAAACGTAAAATGTTATTTTCAAAACTCGTAACTATAAAACTCGATACAAGACGAATGTATGAAACTGTGAAGTTTTCATCCAGAATTTTATCGATTTTGCCATATTAATTTCCCTGGACGTAGCGCGTCGAACTCGTAATATCGTTCCTGACGGTTCAGCCAGCCATGGGTCATTTAAAATTCATTTTTTCGCGCCAGAAAGAATTCTCACGTGTCAACAAATCCACGATCTAAATCGCACGGTTCTCTGAAATTTTACGGTTGCCTCGGTCGTTATCTTGCGACGGAAGCACAAGACGAATCCGCACGTTGCATTTACGAGCACTCGAGGTTGCCAAAATTTGCGTATACCAGGGTGGAACGATGGTCTACTACAAGATGCAAGAGTAGCGCAGCATCGCTATTGGAAATTCAAGCGTGACTTATTGTCGTACGCGTTCGCAGACTCGCTCGCCAAGAATGTCGAACATCCCTATACGACGACATCCACGGAAGAATTCTGCTGGCTTGCGGTTCTCTACATCGAACAGGCTTTCGGCATGTTTCAGAATTTATTAGACCGTAGCTTTTTAATGTATCCGACGAAATTTTGGGTCAACTGTTCTTATTCCTGTCTTTATCGTGTTTCTCAAAAACTGTTCTCTTCGATAGATCTTCTTTGCTCTTTCGTAGAGTTTCGCTGAGACTTTGGTATTTAAAATATTCTACAAAGATGCAATTTCAAGGAGAAGGAAAGAGAAGGAAATTTAACCCTTTCACTACTCAGACCGTAAGTGAACCAGCAGTGAACGAGTTAAGTAATATTATTTGCGGAATGTTATAAGTAACTGTTGTAATGGAGAATAAATTCAAAATTCTCTTGTATAATAGCAGAAAGATTGGTAACAAAATGAATGATTTTCTAGAGATAAATATTGTAGATCGCAGTATAATTATTCTCACAAAATTGTAAAATTTAAAAATGAGGTTTATGATATATAGCTTGTGACTTGTCAGTATCGGATGATTTGTGATTTATAAAATTTGCTCACGGTCAATTTCATTTATTTTATTATTGCGAAATTTATTCCAATTGTCGGTACTGACAATTAGTAAAATTTCGTTAGTAATTGAATTAGTATTCAATCGTGCAAGAGGGCTCAGAGAGACCAATTATCCGGTACTGTTACTATTTGAATTATCAATAATAAACAATACAGAACATAATATTTTACAACGAGCTCTATAAATCTTTCTCATAATTGTAGAAATCTGCGGTTTGATACTTTACGATATCAATAAAGTTATCGACCGCGAATCTGCTAATATTATCCATACAGGTCCACATGATCTATAATCTCCTATTTCGAATTCTAAACAGATAGCTTGAAACGCTAGACTGCATCATGAAAATCAGATCGTCGATGGTGTAAATATAAAATAAATTCATAAATGTCATCGACGTCCCACATTTTATCTCCAGCGTGACCATGAATCCATCGCACTTTAAATACGCGAAACCAACTACTTCCGCGCCTTCGACATTTTATTCTTCAACTACGGTCGTTACAGAGCGGAACCTTTTCCTTTCGACTCGACAAAGCAACAGATTTCAGCCAGGTTCCGCGACGCTGAATCGTGGCCCAAAGAGACGCGATGACGCTGCTTCCGGTTTCGCTTTTGTCAGCGCAAAAACGCATTTAAAGGGAACCCAGTGCCGCAGATAACGTTGCCATTCCGACGAAGAAACGACGTCCCTCGGGACAACGTTGCAACTTGCATTCGCTTAACAACAGTACAGTGCGAACGCAAAAACGAATAAAAACGGCTCACTTTATACACGCTGCGTTCTGTGTGTTCTCCATTTTTTCGAAACAGAAAAGTTGCGGCGTTTCCGTTCCGCTATAGAGAAGGTCCAACCTTCCCTCCTCTTTCTGTTTCGATTGTGAGTTCCAAGCTTTCAGATTATACAGTTCGCGGCCATTTACCTGGCGACGATCGATCCAAGGGAAAAGTTCGTGTTCCGGAAAGTCGAGCAGGTTTTGGCGTCGCGATTGTTCTGAGTTCGATTTATCCACCATTGACACAGAATTGTGGTTTAGGTTAAAAAATTGTTCGGAAGCGATTTGTACGTGCGCAACGCTCGAGCTTTGCTGCTGCAATATTGAAACGCAATGAGATAATTTCGAGTGGAAAATGAGTTGAGTGGAAAAGTGGTATAAATGGATTCTTCGCTACGAAAAATATAGAAAATTTGTATTTATCTAGAGGACTTTCTAAATGGATTTCCAAGCCTTCATGGCTATGTGTAATATTATATTTTAATATCTGGAAGCGAGAAATGGAGTTTAACTTTACCCACAATTTTCTTCATTTAAGGACCTTATCGATTTTTCTTTGCACTTCTGCTCCATATTTGAAGATGATCTTCTTAGATTAATTTTAAGAATTTTGGTGATGATAATGTTCCATACTAAATTGATAGAGAGTTTGATTTTAATTATATTTTATATTTATACAATATTAAATATTCTTGAGGCGGAGGATTTGTTTAATTGACTTTAATTAAGCACAGTTGAAAGAAAAAGAGCTCCTGAAACGAAACATTCATAATAAAAATGATCCCAGTTTTCACTTGCAGAATGTATCGCTTTATAACAAGTTGAAAAAGTATTCAAGTTGAAAAGGTATTCAAAAATTGATTCAAAGAATTTCTATAAAAACAGTCAATGAAAACAAAGTGAAGCTACCATTAGTCTCCAAACATAATACACTGCAATTTTGTTCTTGATCAGCGTAAATCATTTCAATTCATTGGCCAACGCAAAATTAATTCTCAACCAATCTGCAAACATTTCGAAAGTGTGCTTCGAGCTTTGCCCAACTCGATTCGAGAGAATCCAGCGTCAAAACAGCTAGTAACACGGTTAATATCGTTGCAACGTCTCAATTTGCGTTGCTCGAAGCTTCGTGACTGACTGGAAATTTCAGTATCCGCGTTATTCGATCGTTATTAGCTGCGTTATCAGTCATTTACACCGGTCGTAACACGTAGTTCGCCAGTTTGCACGCTCGTTCATGCAACGTTCGTACAAATTACAAATTAACGTACAACTTTAAAGCACAAAAGAAGATGAAGCCACTATACATCTTTGATCGAACGACGAAGAGGGTGTTGATAGTTGTTCATTTATTTTTGTTTCGATAAATAGCAATTGAAAAACTTCATAGTATGTTCGGCTTGCTAGATTATATTCATCTAGAAACTAACACTTTAAAGTATCTTCTATCTTGAGTTTTGGAAACAATAAATTCTGGCTTTCCGTAGTATCTTTCCAAAAATCCATTAAAGTTAAGAAAATTCTTAAGACTTTGAACTACAATGACCCAAAGTCCTCGGTAAATGCCGAGATAATCACATTAACTTTTTTCGCTCTACAAGCACCAAATTGTCCTCTATCGACTGGAAGACAGATCAGTTCCGTTGGAGAATTCTGCCGTATCCTTCACAAGAGGCTAATCAAATTAGTCTCGAGCCTGCAGCGATAACGCGATTATCGGACGTCTTCACGTTGGTTCAATCTGACATGCGATCATTTTACGATCCTGTGCTCTTCTGTCGTAGAATTTAGAGCAGGTATGAATTATCAAAAAATCGTCAACAGAGAATTTCGCCGTTTTAAAGTTTCCTCTTAGAAATACTGTTTCTTATAAATTTACTTTGGTAAAATATTCTGGAGCAATTATTTTCAAATGGTTTTATATCTTCGAGTCTTTCAGGTTATTTCCTTTTTCAACATTTTTTTCTTAAGATATATTTTTTTAGCCACTATGTGATGAAGTAGCTAGGAAATGAACAAAAGAGAAATTCTGACATTTTTTTCACGTGGTCCTTAATTACAGCATTTACCATGTTCTCCTAATAAAATATAATTAACCGCTTAGCTCGTTTCATCGTTGCTAAAGAAAGTAATTGAAACTGAATCTCGAGCGATCACGAGAACGTGATTAACACGATTAACGCTATAGAGTAGTTTATCGGCACGGGGCGATAGCGTGTCCAGTTGTTTTCAGGTCGTTAATGGAATTCGAATGGAATTTAAAGACAGTGGAACGAAGTGGAAGTCTAATTAAATTTTCGTCCTAGGAATCGTTGGAAAATTTTTGAAATCAACTCTGCTTGTATCTCGAGACGAAGTCAAAAGACGCGACGAAACATCGAATTTGATGGGACGCAAATTTCACATGTGTCTCACGGGATCGCGCGATTAACGTTTCGCAAGGAATAACGTTTGTCACACGTTGTCGAAAACGATGCGTCACCCAGAATTATCGATGTGTATAACTTCGTTCACCAAGCTGAGCGAACTCTCGCGAATTAGGACACGGGGATCAACCAACGATAAATCGAGCCATGGATTATTTCAACTTAACTTTTCGCTGCACCGTTATATTAACGAACCATTCAAAGGATTTATGTTCCCTTTGACTCGATGATAATTCTGGGATATAAATCCGTAAATGAAATGAATTATAAGTAAATTCTGCCCAAATTTTCGATCTCGTTGGATGACAATTTTATCGTACTTTTTTAAGATAGATAAATATGAAATGTCATAAGGTACCTGGGACTTTCTGAAAGTGAGGTGAAAGAATGAAATGAAATGGCGAAAAAATTCCTGTTTCAGTACAATCACGCTTTTTATTTGAAATTTCAATTATCGGCGGACCGTTCCTTTTGAAGCGTTTCTACAGAATCTCTCAAACATCTTATCACCTATTCATCCTAATTCTAACGCAATCCTAATTGCGACGCACATAGGCGGATGGAAAATCGTTACAGCGTATACGTAATCAATATACCTGCACGGTTAATCGAATCAACAGCTCGTTTAGTTTAAAGAGGCGATTAGTGGAATTAGAAGACAACTTTGTTATCCGGTAGCTTCGATGATTTTTAGCGCGTCATAACGGAACTGCAACTTCATAATCCTACGATTATGAGATCTTCTGTAAACGAGTTATATGTAACGCCCTAAAAGTGTCGTAAGATAATGCTCTTCGAAGTAATACGAAAGAGGATCAAACGGCTCACGAGGGAAAATTCTGTAAAAAGTTTCATAGGTGAAGTTTCGTAAAGAAATATTAAAAAATGAGGAAGTAGCGAAAAATCATTTAGCGGCGTAGCAACTTCACTCACACAATTTCGTACTTTGCATAAGATATCATGTTTAAAGAATCGTTATCCTTGTTTCCTATCATTCTCTTCACGAAAAATTCGCCTACCACGTACAACATTCCGTATTCCTCGTAAGAGTGGGACTCTCATTACACGAAACTGAACGAATATAGAAGATTTATGAATAATTGTACCGATGATAGAGAAATTAAAAATTTTCATAGCAGTACAGAGTCTTAACACGTCGAATTTTTAATCATCATCCAACGCAATAATTTCTCGAAAAAGCATCTCCTCATCGAAATTCGTACATGAACCTCTGAAAAATATCAAGAGCTTTGGCCGATTAACAAAAGTGCCCCGCAATTAAGCTACGTATAGCGCGAATGTTCGTTCGTTGGGAAAAAAATTTTTTTTACCTCTCTGTTCCCCCGTTTATTCCCTTCTTTCTTTTTCGATTTTCTGTTACGAGAAAAAAATTCCAACGAAATCACAGAACAAAAATTTCATTAACAGCACGAGGTGCTTACCCAACTAGCTCTCGAACGATTCGCGCACTCGCGAGTAATTTCATTTCAATTCGACACGCCTCTCTCCCCCTTCTGGTCGCCCCGAGGGGGCAGAAATGGGAGAACTTCGTTCCGGCCGGTGAATTAAGAGATCAACGAGAAGCCGGAAATGTCCGTGAATCACGCGACGAACGCACGGGCCCGTCGTTAATCGTTCAGGCACGAATTTTCGATTTTGCATTTTCACTGCCGCAAATGGTTAATGCCAGTCGAATAATAGAGGCCAGAGACCGGGACGGTCGCTTTTGCAGCCGTTATATGGCTAAACAGCCCACGCTATGGCGGAAAATTGCCGATGTTCATTGAAATAGCTTTTGTATCAACGTGAAAACGAGCTTGATGTTCCACGATTCTCAGCGATTTTTTCCCCCTGTACTCATCGTTGTTGTTACTCAGCGAAGCACAGTGTTACCAGATTTCTGGATACGTCAAATTTATATTTTATTTGTGATCGATAGACTGCGGATTTTTACGTAATTCCATATTTTTGTTTAAAGAGACTTAAAAGAATGGAACCTACATAGTAATTTGTTTCGTCTACTAAGAATTATGACGAATACTCCAGGTTGGATATTTTATGTATTCTTATATATTATATGCATTCTTTGCATGTCTGCTACTTTAAATTTGTCATAATTGCACTTCAACGATCAATGATTAGTTGCTTTTGAAGCGTTGCGAAGGGAAAGTCTGGTTGTAAATTATATTAATGGAATTTTCAAATTTCATGTTTTTGAATAATAATGGAATATTACATACACGATTAGTAGTGTAATACTTTTTAATAAGTAATACGTAATACGCTATTTAATTAATAATCGATAATCAAACATATCATTACCGTGAAATACGAACTTTAAACTTCAATCGTTAAAAATTGCTTACGCCTATATCCCCGAATTAACTTGTTAATCAGAGCCGAACGAAAAGAATTCCCACGAGATGCTTCTAGTCCGAACTCATCACCGTGTTCACCGATTAATTTAGCAAATCCTGACACCCCAATGACGTCGTTTGAAAAGCCAAACCGCGTAACGCGTCCGACCAACGACACGCGCGAAACCGCGAATCGCATGGCTAATTATTTCAGCCTCGTCCGATGTACGTCGTGCATGTGCTACGTGTTGGAAGTTGACCGCCGCGGTTTGAAATAATGCGATTCAGCGGGGGCGAGACGAGCCAGTTACAATGGCACCGGTAAGATCTCATCGCAGGGAGAAAAGCAAGTGGGCGAAGTTTGTTATCGCGACGGGACAGGAATTTCACGAAGGGGGTGGGGTTGAAAGGGAGCGAAATGGTGCGAGGACAGGAGGCCCTTTGCTCGTTCCCCGGTAACCTTCTTTCGTTTGCAGAACCTCGTCGACGAATCTTGCCGGCACGACTGTTATCTTATTATCAGCGGCATTGTTCCAGAAGTTGAACGGAAACGCGTCGTTCCGCCGCTGGAATCGACGTGGTCCCTTTGTCACAATTTGAACACATTTTGAACGCGATGTATCAACGGAAAAACACAAAATAAAGAGCGAAAAAACGAGGGACCGTTTTGATAAACGAGGAAAACAGGTGTTACTGGTTGTTTTGCACATTTTTTGCATATGATTCTTCCAGTCACGTGGCTTTGTCAACTGCGTCGCTTTAAGCTTGGAAGTGCTTCAACGCTTCCTTGCATTCGCTCAGTAAACGAAAAAATTATGGTTATTTGCTTTATTTTTATTATATATACATGTATTTATTTAACAAATATCTATATTTTATAATTGCATAACGTTTTTACGCGAGATAGATTTTCAAACAACTATCTGGATGAATATTTGGAAGAGTCGTTATAGACAAAAAATCAACCCAGATTTCTTCGAATCCAATTGTAGGCTCATTAAAATTAATACATTTTTTCCTAAAATGAAATGAATTTCTTAGGTAAATCGAGAAAGCTGCTAGTTTGTCTGAGGTCTTGACCTGATCTTCATATTTCATGTTTGATTTCTTCCAAAATGTTATATCTAAAAAATTAGATTCAATTTCTCTGGTTATATCTATAAAATAAAAAGAGGAGAGAGAGAGACAGAGAGAAAGATAGATAGATAGATAGATAGATAGATAGATAGATAGAAAGAGAGAGAGAGAGAGAGAGAGAAATCTAGTTCAGAGACAATGTTAATGATCAGACTACGAATGTCTATGTAAATTCACTCTTTTCTCTTATTTTCATGCTATTTTCTGTGGATCGTCATTTCCTTGATAAGCGTATAACTGAAAGCAGGGAGCGGAAATACCAGATAGAGAAACATGGAGTGGTATTCTTCTCCTTTTCAATTTGTCGGTTTTGGGATTACAGAGAATTGGATGTCGATAATGCGGCATTACCGAACGCGAGCGCGTGTGTTGATTTCGTTAATTTCACGGACAGCAAGGCGACTGGACGTTTTATCGTTTGGAGAGTGATTATAGAAAGTGGAGCAGACTGCACTTTGTTGCTTTGGAGAGAATGAATATAATCGTTAGAAAAATTCTTCGTGTCTTTTTAAATAATATCTTTCTGTATAATTCTTTCGAAGAGGTTGTATACTGTTTGTATAAAGACGAGAATAAAACGAATTGGTATATTGTATATTTCTATACGGGTTTTGTGTCAGTAGAAGATGGGATGCTCTGTTTCTCTTTTTCAACTTTGAATTTTTAAAAATTTTAGATAATTTTAAATTCATATGTTTTTTAAAATTGTTAGATTTTCGATGGAACATGTAGTGATTCTAAACTTTAGGTTAATAATTTTATACAATATTGTTGAAATCCGAGACTTGACGGATCTCTTTTTCTAATTTTTTATGAATGAAATGTTAGAACTTTGAGCTTTCATAGCTTCTGGTTTGTTTTTATTATATGATAGGTCATCGTGAAAGTTTTCAGGATTTTTCCTGTATCTAGCTTTAACGCTACGAACTAACGTTCGGATTGTGTTGATTTTTAATATGATTATACGGTTATGTTTATGCGTTATATTTTTGTTTAATAATCCATGAGAGGAGTTGACAAATATCAAATTATCAAGGAAACATGGAACAGTCCGATCTAATTTTATAATTTATAGCGAAAACACCTGATCGATTTACATTTTATCGAACACACTATTTGTTATTGTCGCCGTTAACGTCAATATTAGTCACGTGGAATTTTCATCAGTGAAATTGACGTGACGATATATGCATCCCGATAATTTATTCCGCGTTGATTTCGGACATGATAATCATTAAAATTAAGCCTGTATCGCGCTACGATTATATTGTTTTATTTTAAACGTATTTCTAATAAAAGGAGAAGATGGCTTATGTATCTCACGTCCGTTCTTCAAATATATCTTGTAGAGCAATATGTCTAAGAAATGATAACCGGAGACCAATTTTCTTTACGTCCGCTCCTGTTTCGTGCTCGGTTAAACGTGGTCTCTATTGTAACTAGATCATGGATTTATAGAGAATTGAAATGTGTAAAACGAATAGAATACGTATAATACGAAAAAATATAAAATATTCAAAATACGGCATTTCATATAATACTTTTGTTACATCTTTATTATATTAATATTATATTACGTTAACACTAGAACTACCGATAGTTAACACGAAACTATTTCTACCAAAACCAGTCAAAATGATTGGTCTTTAAAAAATATTATTCCATGTTATTGAATGAATTCCATGTTATGTAGTACATTTTTGGTATTATTAATCCACCTAGGACCATGGTCCCTAAACGAAGGTCGACATTTATAAAATTGTAGAATCAGTCGTTTTGACTGGTGTGGTATTTCTAGTGTTAGTATCTAGCCATCTAGCGATCAATCCGGAATTTTCCTGATAATTAATATCATAATATCGTAAAAACATGTGCGAAGTTGTACAAAACGAGGAAACTGGTTAATTGGGGTTCGATAAACAGATTGCAGGACCCTTTTACAGTTTGACAAGTACCAGTCATTTTGACTGGTATAGGTATAAGTAGCCCTGATACAAAATTATTTTGAGTTTGAATACATAAAAAACAAAATAAAATTCATTATATTATTCTTTTAGTGATCGTTGCGAAACTCGTTACATCATTGCAGAAAAAAATATAACACGAAGTAGGAATTTGAAAAAATTTGTTAAACCAGTCAATTCGACTGATGTGGTAGTTCTAGTGTTAATAATATATAAAATACAAAGAGAGTGGGTTAATTTCTTCGAAACCTTGCTTGGAATTCGAAAATTTCCAATTCGTCTTATCCGTATTTTGCATCATAGCACTGATTCCATCACAATTGCTTTAAACATCACAACCACGAATACAAATTTGTCTCGCCATCAACACCTAATAAAATCAAATCAGAATTAATTAAATCCGTAATACCACTCATGTGTCAATTAATTTGAAGTACGTAGAAATTTTGATCAAAGTTGAGAGTAATGGCCAATGGCGGGTAGAAGAGGATCGATTGCCGAACTAACACAATACAACAGGCACGTAAAGTACTCGCGTAACATAACCGCTTTCCATGCTCTTAGGATGTATTTCACGCACGGGATCAGGCCGAAACAAGGGAAAGAGCATTGGAATTTCGGATGGACGAGAGAGGCTACGAACAGAGTGGGGAAGCGGAGGAAAAGTTCGAGTTGGACCAGTAGTAGGATCGATAGTTCTGTCATAAGCCGGCACGAGCAACAAAACCGTACGCGTCAGCCTTAGCCGGTTGCGGTTCATGATAACGATTCAATTTTTCCTAGACAGGGAAATCTTATCCGTCCTATTATTCGCGGGATCCCTCCCACATCTACCTTCCATCCGGTTACTTTCACGACTACTTCAGGATCGTTCCGAAAAATTTGATAACTTCTGACGATCCAATTTCACTGGGTGTGGCCCGGACCACGCGACAATCGCGCGAACTATGTTCGAGATTTCACTTGTTATTTTCTCGAATGATTCAGTTTCATTTGTTACTTAACACTACGATAACCGATTAGCTTCGAGCATAGTAGCCTTTACGATGCGAATTAACAATCGTTACATTCGCAGCGAGCGTCTGTAAAATAACACACGAAATAATAATATTCTTATCCATATCATAATCTTTAAAAATTGGGTCATTTGAATATAAAGAGGAAAGCAAAGTTTCGTTCATATATTTTACAAAAAATCATTAAATTTCTTAAAATAAAATTTCTATAAAAGGTCACAGATTGGTTACTTTGATCACCGTCGTGGTTTCAATATTCTCCCGTATCTTAGAAAAGTCCGAATATACTCGGTGGTTTGTTTCATTCATTTGTCGCGAAGGAACTAAAAGAGAATTCCAAGAAGTAGTACCCACAAAGGCGAGGTAGACGAGAAATATTCGTGGAAAGAGGAACGCGAAATACTTCAACTCCGGGGAAAATTAAACAAAGCTCGATCTTAGCTAAAATATATAACGCGTCAAGTCTTAGCCTCGTAAGAATATTTCTGCCGTGAAAATGATTGCCGCAAAGGACATTGTCTACCGCTGAAACTTTATTATACGTGTAACAGGAAAAGGAGGAACGTCGATTATTTGATCTTCTTCTTACTAAATAAGAAACGAAAGGAGCAATGCTCATAATTCGTAATCATCGTAGAAAATATTCCCGGCTTCGCTCCCGCGATTTTATCGACGTTTTCCCCTTTCCAGCTCTGTCATTTCTTCCACTTGGCTTTCTTGCACGTGGATTTTTCTTTTCATCTTTAATAACTTGGACGTTCGCGAAGACTTTTCCATGAAGTAGATTCGACGTTCGCAGATATGCAATGGAAAATTGCTCCTGGGTAAGGTGAATTAATTAGAACGAATTAATGAGAACGGAATTGAGTTTCTTTGAGAATCGGGTTTCTGTATCTTCTCTCGAGGAACGTATTAGCAATGTTTCCTTGTTTGAATAGTTCTTACCCTGTAACTGCTCTTGATTGGTTAACAAGAGTGAGATTCTTTTTGTATAGCGTCAAGTATTAGTTAAATGAAAAAAATAATTTCCGTTTTTGAACGTTCTAAGATAGACTGTTTCAAATGGCTCACACATCACTGTTTACAATAAAATCATTTTACTAGTGAGATATTCTGTGTTGATAAGATACATAGCACACGTTTCGATTGAGAAATCAGTATAAAGATTAAACACAGTTTCAATAGTTATACAGGGTTGTTGGTAACTGGTGGTACAAGCGGAAAGGGGGTGATTCTACGCGAAAAAAGAAGTCGAAAATATGGAATAAAAATTTTTCGTTCGAGGCTTTGTTTTCGAGAAAATCGACTTTGAATTTGCGCTCGGTACGCGTGCGGTTGTCTCGATGGAAAAATTAAAAAAAAAAATTTTTTATTCTATATTTTCGACTTCTCTTTTCGCGTAGAATCACCCCCTTTCCGCTTGTACCACCAGTTACCAACCACCCTGTATATGTATATGTATGTATATATATCTAGCGTAACAATTAATGTCAAATTGTAGCATACGAAATAATAGAATTTCATTGTATCTTAATTTTCTAAACGTTGCTGTCCGTAAGGAGAATATTTTTCTCCAAGTTTCTTTCTGCCTATTATTCATTAATATTCCTAGAGTCCTATTTATAGTCAATTGTTATTCTATTAGTATTCAGAATTGGAAAACAATTCTGGTGAAAATTCTGCCTAGAGTATGCTTCTGTCGTCGAAAAACGTCTCAATGGAATGTTCACGCTTCAGTCATTTCAACGCCGGGAATGCCATTAATTCATTACGCGACGACGCGGTTGAAATGCGGCTGAAAAGGTCCTGACATTAGCAGGACTCGTTTGCCGATGCCACCGTGTATGATGTGCGGATATTCAACCACAGATAGAATTTTGACGAATCGCGCGACATGTTTACCATACCGATTCTAAATGCCAGTCGTCCGTTCGCGTTTGCTATTGTGCCGTGGAAACAAAAATAAAAAAACACTAGAGAAATCTTCTTTCGTGACGAGAGGAGTTAGACGAGAGAATTGCAATGGGTATTTAAACGGTAGAATTGCAATGGGCATTTAAACGGCAGAAGAGCTTACGTATTGAAAACAAAGCTGTGGTTGGAATAAAATGTTTTAGTGCTTTACAAGTTGATTGCTTCGTTTCAGCTTTCAGCATCCTGTTGACTTTTTAGATAGTTTGTTTGTGTTATTCATTCTACTATTGTGCTCTGTCAATGCTTCTTCTTCTGTTTAATTTTGAAAAGACACGTTATTTTATGAGATTTCCTAGGAAGATTAAAAATAACTCTTTCGCTGATCTCATAATTTGTTTTCTAAGAAAACATTTGTTGAAATATTATCGCTTTCTGCTTTCAAAAATTAACCATAAAATAAATAGAAATCTTCTTCTACAACAAACAACCACCTCCATTAATTCTCCGATTAGAAACCGAAATTACATCGGTACCATCCTTCCTATTTACTTCCTTACCAAATAAATCCAATACGACAAAACTGTCCCAACCATATTTTTCGTAATTTCCAGAAGAAACGATGCCCAAACTTGTTTGTTCTCACGGTAAATAAAACTGTTCCGGTGCTCGATAAAGAAGCGAGGTGGTATTAATTCCATGCCGATTAAAAGACACCGAACTGGTTGGAAGAGCAGGACACGCATGACCGACCAATTTTAATAACCAGCGCTTGCCGTTTGAGGTGTTCCATGGAATATATCCTGGGGCACCGATAAAAATCGTCCACAGCGACCAGCTAGTTCGAAAACCAGAGTGTTGGAAAGAGGAATAAGTGGAGAGGGTGAAGGACAGCGAGCGTCGCTCGAGACCGAGTTTATTGGACGACGCGTGGCGACTCGTTCGCCGGTCGAAAGATTAAATTGGAATTCGATTATCAAACTGGCGTCGTTTGGCTTCCGCCTCGATTCAGTTCCGGTCCCCGGTTATCGGTCGTCACTCATCGATTTCATTGCTCGCGATCGGCTGGCGATGCGACGCTTCGCGACGCCAACTTCGGCTTTCAAAGGGACTTTGTCCTTTTTCCCTCTTTTTATTCTGTGTTTGGGTTTGTTTCCCATGTTATATAGGTGTTCGCGAATTAATGGTGAAATGTGTGAAGCAAAATAGTATGAGAGATCGAAGTTGGATGTTGTGAACATCAGGTTTGAAGAGGCAGAGTTCGTGGAATACCTGATTAAGTTAATTGGCTAAGGTCTGTGTCTAATCTCGATCGAGCAATCCAATCAGGTAATTGTTCCTTTCCACAATTTCAAGTCAACTTCAGATTAGAGTTCTAAGCTCCTATAGTCTCTTTATAAAAACTCTAATTCATCGATCTTTTGTATTTCTTAACTCTGACTTGTCAATTTCAGGGAAACGAATATGAATCTAATAATGTAATAATAGAGATCTTAATATTCGATGTTAATTAGTGATAAAATTAGGAACACCGTATGGAAATTGTCACAAATGGGATTGAATTTGCCTCGTTCCACTCGCAGTCTTTCTGATTCACGTCACCATACGACCTGATACGTGCTTGAAATGGAAAATCAGAAAAATTCGCACGCAAAAGTATTATCTTTTGGTCCAATTTGTAGCTCGTTGTGCCCAGCACAAAGAAATATCGTGATACTTCCACTCGTATCTCAAAGGTATACATTACGTTCTAGTTTACAAATGATCGCTGGTATTCATGTCCGTTTTTCAATAGAAATTTTAGTTGTACTATATCGCGTATCAGTATAATATATGCTTTTTCTAATTACCTTTGATATATAGGGGTTTGAACTTTCACTGATATATTATTCACAGTTTTTACTGAGATTATTAGACACTTGATTATTTAATGATGTACGAGTATCAGAGAACTGAATATATTTTAAGGAATAATAATATAGGAAAATAGCTGTTACTATAATTTCTGTTGTGCAGTTCTGTGTTAATCGTTTGACAAATTAAATTGTTTCTTTTCTGGTTAACATCTTTGAATTGAGAGTTATCAAGGATTTCTTTAATGACTCTTTTTTTGGTATAAGAATTTAATAGAACCATTTTTTTAATTGCATCATTTGTGCAATATTCTGTTTCCCTCTTTTATTTCTAGTTTTTAACAGTCTGACATGTAATTTTAATTTTCTACTTGTTTCACAACATATTCTCCTTTTAGTTTTTTATTAATTTAAAACTTCTAGTTTCGGTTGTATCAAATTTATTTTTATTTCAATTGCATCTAGTTTTAATACCATTTTTCAGACGAGAATTTTTTCTGAAAATTATTTTAAAATACGTAATAAAACTCGATAGATATATAGATTAATTTCTTTCCTTTTTTGTAATGAAAAAACGTTTCCTAAATGTAGGCGAGAAAATACGAATATTTACCTACGTATTTTCACGCAGTTTGTTTCGCGCAGAAATGTGTAGAAACGTAATTAAGATGTAATATATTAATTTGATATCAAATTTCACGAACTTCGATTTTTTAATATCGATATTTGCCGTAGATAAATATGTCCAATAAAAAAGTTACGAATTGCGATGCGAAAATACATCGAATGGATGTTTAAATCCATGATTCCCGTTGGGAATATTGCAATTTTTCTCCTACAAACATCGCGTTCGCAGTACGTACAAAGAGGGAGGGAGAAAAACTCACTCGTCATACAGCGTCCAATAATGGACATGTTTTGTCAATTCGAGGTCGATACTGGCGAAACGCTCTTACGCTCGATTACGTCGCCATTACTTTCGCCAAATTCCATGCACAACAGCTCAAAGAATTTCGTGCGTTTATCTCTATTGCCAACGCATTACGTTTTACTTCGCCAGCAATTGTGTTTCACTGTCTTTTTCGCGTAAAATTAGTTTAAACTTTGCAAATTGCTATCCTTTTCCATCGATTCCTTTTTTATTGTGAATATACATTTTTGTGAAAATTTTAGTGAAAAGCAACAATGGACCCTTTTATCGTTGGATTTTTATGAATTTTTATGCTTCACTAGTTTCAAACGTTTCAAGAATTTTATTGAGTATTTTCATTCGCTGAATGTAAATTTTGATAAAGAGAGAGAGAAAGAGAGAGAGAGAGAAAGAGAGGAAGAGGAAGATTTTGACGAAAAGATTTCAACAGAAAGAAACGATAAATCCTCTTATATTCTACTCTTCTCATACAAGAATTATTAACGAAGCCGGTTACTTGAAACTAATTTCGATTGTCTAAAAACTCTCTTTCGTACCGATCAATCGAAACACAGATATCCTATAAGTTTCGAGCGAGAAGTTCGATCGAATGCTAATATCAAACTGAAATCGAATTCTCGACGCAATCAAGATAATGAGTTCAACTAAAATCTCCTAATTACTTTAGATGTGGAAGAAATTGAAGTGGGAGAAATGATTCTTTGGCCAATTCGTTTTAACTCTATCTAAAATTCATTTTAAATCAACATTCAGTCGATCTGCCACGATAAAAAAGTAAATGGTAGGTATCAATACAAATTGTTCCGAATTTTCCATTTTCCTCTTCTATTTCTCTTTTTTCGATCTTATATAGATACTTCAATAGATATCTTCTTTTTGAGCAAAACATGACTGCATTTGTATTGGTACGTAGTAATGGATGAGAAATTGTTTTTGTTCAAACAGATTTACCATGCAAAATAATGGGTCTGTTGCGTATATGACGATGATGGAACTCGGTTACACATGTTATCTCCATTGAAGGTTCTTTGAGTTATTTTCTATTGAAATCCTCTTCGATGAAACGAGATCACACGGCTAGCATAATGGCGTCAAGCAGTCGTGATAACAAACGAATTCACGGTTCAGCTACAGATTTTAATGGCCCATTATTAACAACCGAAGTTGTCTCGAAACGTGTGCATGGACAAAGTGAATCGTGTGAATTGAGCAGGTAAATCAAGCGATAAAGATCTATGGATTAAATAAATTGCTATCCAAATCTTCGTACTCTAATTATCACACGATGTGTATCAAACGTAGATGTAGGAAACAAAAAAAAAAAAAAAAAAAGGATGATTTAAAAGGACAAATAAATCGTTGAGGCCCTGGTGATCGATGAAAATCATTTTGCATCGTATTTTCAATGCAACGGGGCGTTGGAAACAATTTCCCCGGAGAAACGCGGGCAATTTGCGAGGCAATCGTCTGGCTATATCGATTCCGAGGTTGATTGTAGAGAAGCGTGGCTCACTTCAGCCGCTGTCAAGATGTTGTTCGAAGCTTAGTCAACAGTCGGCAGGGCGAACCACTTGGCTAGTTTTCCCGAACGTCTCTGAAGTGTTACGAGGTTCACCCTCGAGTGGAATAGGTCGGCGCGCGGTCGGACACTGCTCAACGCCAGCATAAACAGAGCTTGTTAAACCAAAAGTGGCTGCCATCTACGAGAGAGATATTTTTATTCTGCTCTTGTGTTTTCTGGCCTTCCTTTGACACGTACCAATTACATAGAAACTTGGAAAAGATTCTTCTATTTCTGTCAGAAGACGCACGATATGGACAAACATTGTGGTTTGTATTGAAGCGAAAAGATATTTTATTATTTCATTGAATTTTTTCTGACCAAGAACATGCTATACTACTGTGCAATATCAGCGTTCGATATGATGACAGAAATTAGACAGTTCTCATCATTTTATTATCAAAAGGGCAAGTATAATAATAGCTTAAATAAAAGATCACGTTTGTTGAGAAGATACATGATAACATTTAAGGAGAGAATTATTATCGGTAAAGTAATTGCATGCATCTATAACTGGCAGATGCGAGGCAACGAACGTTGTTGCGGTTAAGACAGGCTCGACTTCGTCTCTGTGTCGGCTGGTGTGTGGCCACAAGTTGGCCAAGTGAACCACAAATCCCATTACACGTCTATGTTCTCCTTGGCTGGACCGGTATTTTCGTCTTTGTCTCGTTATTTGCGATTCATTTCGATTAACCTCTTCACAGCATCTTTCCGTTACCTCCGTTCTTATCAATTTTCTTATTATTACATCTTTTACTTGTCAAAGACATTATATATTTAATCTATTTCTAATAATCTAGTCGCCCTGTAATTAACGTTTTGTTAACAACGTTTGGATCAGGAATCCTATAATTATACTGTATTCTCTCGAAAGACGATCAATCATTTGTAAAAAATCTTTAATTCCATCGTCTATATTTATCTAGTAATCTTTTATCCTGAAAAAACGCTTGAAAATACTATAAATATTTAATAATACTAAAATAATATAAAATAAAATAATACTTCCAAATAGACATCCTCCTAACGATTCAGATCTCTCATTTTCTATTATTCAATTTAAGTCGTACGATAAAGTTATAATACAAGCGTTGGTTGAAACATAATAGAGGCGGTAAAAGACTGGTTTCACAGCTCGTTTCTTTTACACAAGGCTACTCAGCCTGCCCATTTTCGTTCCTTAACTTCCGTTTGGCGCCCAACTAAAGATAAGGCACGTAGTCATTAGTTTCGAGGCAACACGTGCCTCGGGGTGTCGACACATCGGAAAGATGGCCAGCCTTCGTCGTCACCGTACTCCCTACCCTTATACCAACTCGAATTCCACCGAACACTAATTGTAAGCCTGTAATTTACTTACACTCTAGCTAAAGCTTACGTCGTTGCCGTGGTAACGCTCCGAATTCAATTGAGAATTACCGTCTTCCGCCTTCCCGTGACATCCTTCAGCCACCACTCTATTCATTCTTATTGGCGGCAACGTTTAATCTCATCGTTGGAACCGGTCTAATTTCCTTGATGGCGTTTTGTAGTCGTAACACGTAATGGACCGTGCGGATCCAGAAGTTGGACATTTGTAACCCGAAATGAGAATCGATATTATAATTTTAGAATTCCAAGTATTAGGAGTTTGCATTGAGAAGGAGCAAATTTCAATATAGGATTGATAATAACTCGACTGTGGAACTCCGGAATTTCAAAATAGAGATGACTATATACATTCAAAAATAGAATGTTGTGAATAAGAATTTGGAATCCACTGATCTCAAACGTGAAAATTAACATAACAGTACTTTTTGATATTCTTAGGATTTTAAATATTTACATCGAGAAAGAAGAAGATTTTATTTGTGATTTTGAAAAATCCATGATGATCATAGAAATTCGAATGACGGAGTAGACAACAATTAGATTTTTGAATTCCAGAATGGTTGTATGCATGTAAAACATCGGGTGTTTGGAACTCTTTAATAAAATCTTCAATTAATTATGTATTAAATGTGGCTTTCATTTTCACCAGAGTAATGCTACTACACTCATCCCTTTACATTCTCATACTCGTATCCGTTTGAGAAGCTGCAGCACACTTGAACGGATTCACAGGTCGCGATTGCTGTTTGAATTTCCCTCGGAAATAAATGACCTACTCTATCTATTATACTCCACGTTATTCGATCCTATTTCCGTCACTTAGATGGCCCCCTATCATCAAACAAACGATCGTTCGAAAGCTCTACTCGTATATACTGTAGCTACACGCGAGTAGTCAATTAGCGATGACAAATATACACGGCTCGGTCAAGGAACACGAATGCACAGCGATTCTTAGTCGCGAACGTCTATCGTATGCCTCGATATAATTGAGTTTGCACCGATTAGATAGCACTGGGTTGAAGGAAGACAGCCGACGAAGACGGTCTGATATTCCATTCGATTGATTCCTCCGATCAATCATCGTTTCGTCCACGACTTATCTTCTTCTTCCACTGTCTAACTCGTCGAATTACACCCCCGCTTGTGATTTATCGTTCTCGTCGATCCCGCTTTGCTTCATCTATTCTCTAACTTTAACCCATTTCCATCGTCCGACTTTCATGGAATTACTTCCCATCCTGTTCGCTTATTTCTTTTGAATTTGTCGAGAAAAAGATGCAAAGATTCTGATCGTTCGCTAACGACGTGACAAGTAGTAGGTTTAGAGTTATGACTCGTATATAGGTCAGTGTAGTTCCAACTCATTGTTAAATGTTCGCTGGTTTATCTTTGGATCAGACAAACTCACAGTCGGGCGTCACATATTTTTTTTTATTTAAAAGGTAGTTTATGTTTAAATTTGTAAATGCAATAATTCAACGTTATTTTTATCTTTACCTTGTCCTTATTAGATGATACTTGTTAAATGAAATTAAATGATAGTTTTGTTGGGATACGATATTTTTGTAACATCAAATAGGGCTCATAGTCAGATTTAGAGTTGAGTTTTACAGAAACTTCGATTACGAAGTTTCCGCCGTATTGGCGTTTCGCGTTCAACGCCCTATAAGTGTTCTGTCGTTTCGATGGCCTTCCGCAAAAGCGTCACGATCGCTTTCGATAACTTTTCACGTGTCCAATTGATACGTGAGTACCTAGAGAAGCAACGCGATACGGAAACGTTCTCGTATTCGACGTTTCTCGCGAAACTTGCAAGCGGTCTTTGTCGTCCAGGAACCACTTTCGCGTGTCGAGTAAGTTGACGTGGACGAAGTAAACAGGAGGAAGAAAGTGATTGCCTGTCCGAATCGATCTCTGCTGGAATAGTCCAGGATACTAGAATAGCAAACTCGAGCACTGGTATAACTCGGGGAAAACGTTTGTTGCGTTTTGTACATATGGTCACGTATTTGATTATTCTATGTTTGGTATCGTGTAGTTGTGAATGATCTGTGTGGACTTGTACTTGGAATCGTGAGAGCGGATTTGTAAATATTGAATGAGAAGAATGAAACTGAGTCGAAAGTTTCCTACGTTTCCTCCGCAGGGCCATGTCTGTTTAACAACAGTCTTATTCTACTTGTTCGTCCAGGGACAATTCTAACTTCTTCTACGATTTCTTTCAGCATATATTGTTTTCCTGTATATCAATATGCGATCTCGTTCTACTTATCATTACTTATCGTACTTGTTATACTTACTATGTATCGTGTCCAATCTTTGATCATTTGAATAAACGAAAAATTCTTTTACCGTCTGATTATGTAGACTCCCGTACTACTGCATTCTATATTTCTAATTTAACTATTTAAATATTGGATGAGAAGAAGAAAATTGTGTCAAAAGTCTCTCAGGAGGTCGTGTCTGTTTAGCTATAGTGTTATTTTACTTGCTCGTTGCGGGGCAATCCCAGTTATACGACTTGTGCTAGCGCACGTTCTTTCCTTGTCTGACCAGATACGATCTTGTTCTACTTATCAGATCGTACTTTTGTCGCTCGAATAACGAAAAATTGTTCCACTGTCTGGTTATATAGACGGTTATACTACATACTTCGTTCTATATCTTTCGTTTAACTTTTCTAAGTGATCCATCGTACTTTCACTATTGGAAACTTTCCACATACATTTTTCAGTTGGAAAATGAAATACAAATATACTACGCAAACATTATCAGTCCGATCTTCTCATAATTTTTCTTCCTCGTATTCGTCTTTCTATTGTACGTCAATTCGTTCATTCGTCAACCTATCACGTTGCGATAACTCTAAGAAATGTTCTGCATCGGTTTATTTTATCGTCAGCGTATTTTCGTCTAAATGTGCAGAAATTTCTTGTTTGAAATAGAAGGATTTGTAGATTTAACTATTTACTTTATCATTCTACTGATTTTTTTATTGCAATATAAACCTGACGTCAAAGGACAAATTTACCCTTTATCTTTCACACTCGTGACATATACGGGTATTTATCGTCCTTTGAGCGTTTTCCCAATCATTTTACATTGTACGAATTCACGTTACAAAGGAATACATCAAATAGGGGTCCATTGTATCTCAATTAACTTCAATTATCATATAATATTTCATTTTCTGCTTTTCTGTATCTATTTTGATAAAACTATTTCGTGTATTACTAAAAATACAATGTATGAAATAAAAAATTGCGCGTTTTTGAAGAAACTAAAATATCTAAAGAAGAAAATGAAACATTAAGAAGTTACACTGAGGAAATATAGAACAATCGTGAATAAAGCACATACACGTTCGCTATAATCGAAACTCCAGATCGAACGTACACGAAATTCACAACTTAAAACTCGTTGGTTTCTCGTCGGAAGGGGTTCAATCTAAATATCCAGAATGCAAGTTCCTCGTCAAATTCAATTATTTGCATCGCGTCGATGTATTCTAGCTGTCTGCATGGTGCAATGCAAATACGCGAGTCGGAGGCAGAGCTCGAAGGTAAACCGAATGACGTCTTCGACTTGGATTAGCGCACGTGTGCGCTCTTACGTGATTGCTTTGAGTGTACTCGAAGAACTCCCGCGATTTTTTTCGTCGAGAGAAAAAGACACGGCTGCTTGCCTGAGAGTTCTCGATTTACGTGGTAGCGATGTTGTCCCTTGAAGAGTTGGTTGGCTGATTAGGAAGCAAACCCTCGATTATTGGGTCCCTTTGATACAGCTTTTCGCATTAGACGAAATAGGTTCGTGGAAAGTACCGTTTGCGGCAACGAAGAAATTGGTGGGAGATTGATTTCACATTCCAAAGATTTTGATTTCGAAGAATCTATTGAGGTTAACCGGAAAGATTGGTCTTTTCAGGAATTTCTTTCGTTGTCTAAAGGATGTATAATTTTCAGTAAAATTTCATAAACGTTACTTCTGTATTTTGGGCTGTGCAATAAGAACCTTAATTTTTAATATATTTCTACCATTAAGCTGTGTTATGTGTTACACTTGTCAGATCTCACCTGGAGTACGCTACGCTTAAGAAATACGACACTGTTATAGAAAGAGCGCAACATAAATTCCTGCGATTCACTGCGTTCAAACTTGGCGTGATATTTTTGTTTATGATTCTTTGTATTTTTATTTATAATTATTAATATTATATATGTTATTATCTTTTTATGATTATATGAGCTTGTTTTATGGCATTTTTAATATTCTTTCGCTTGATAATCGCAGGAGGATATACGACATGATTTTTCTCAAAAAAATCTTAAGCGATCATATAGATTGTTCTGCTTTATTTAGTATCATTAGTATCCATTTATCTCGTAGGGATACAAGGTGTAATAATATTATTCATGTTAATACTGTACGCTCAAAGTATGGATATTTTGATTCGTTACATCGTATTCTCAATTGTGTTAATGGTCTTGGTAACTGCTTTGACTTTTTCCCCTGGAAATACATCGTCACTAAAACTTGGCTGAATGGAAGGCGGCTTGACATTTTTCTTTCTGTACTTTTCTCTTGTTTCTGTGTTTATATAATCCTATTTTCTTTTTTTATGTATGTGTAATTGAGCTATTGCCTGTATATAAAGTAACGATAAAGAGTAATAATAATAGTAAAGCTCAAAATTTTTCTTTCATTCGTAGAGAACATTCTTAGAAAAAAATTGATAAATTTTTATATATTTTTGTAGCCGTATATACATATGTGGACATTTTTATCGGGTTCTATTAACAGTAAATACGAATGTTGCATATGAATATCTGTATCACCTTGATTTGTATGTTGAGTTTGAATGTTATATAGTAAAAATTCAGTGTATATACTATAAAAATTGGAAAGGATAAAAAATTCCATTTGCATCTCATCATCACCTGCATTTCTGTATCGAAAATTATAGAAATGCGAAAATGCGCCGCGATCATTTCTGTAAATAATAATTTTCCCAAGCATGAAACCATTCTCGATAAACTGTACAGGTATTTCGTGTGAAATGTAAAAGTGCCATGTAATGAAATTGTGAATTACACCGAAAAATGAGAGATAATTTCGGTTGGTTTGCAGCTGCGGCAAAATAAAATTCATACGTGTGTCGGCTGTTTTTTACATTGGTGCGCGTTAAGCCCGTACAATCACGGCCCTGTGGAAATAAGGAAATAAAGAAGGGACACTGGTAGTCGTCGCGAGCGTAGACCGGCTGAAAAAGCTACAGTTCTTTTACAGAGGCGTTAATTCCGTGAGTTTGCAGCACTAGTTTCAAATGCAACGTGCGCGAGAAGCTCGCGAAGTCTTTCTCTGTGTGAAGAAATTTTTTAAGAGGTCTCGTCCTCCTTCTCGTTACAAAGACGCAACTTTTCTTTCATCAGAAGACGCCCGATGTACAGGAAGTCGATTCATATGCATCGAAACGGCTCTGAGATTTCGATGGGATGAGCCTTTCTGTTCGACGTTAGCTGGAAGTGTTAATTACAGAGGACAAGTTAACTTCGGCCCTTCTCATTTAAATGAGAGTTCAACCGGTGGATTTTTCACCGCCAAGAATTCACGTGCTTTCTCTTCGGTGGAATTCCTGTTCGTAATTCGAGGAGTTTCAAGAAACTAATCGCGACCAATGAAAATTAGTTAATTAGTTAATTAGGAAGGTTAAAAGGAAACATGAGAATTTAATCTCTCGTGCGAACGAAACTAACGCCGACTGGTTAGTTATACAATTATACACAATAATAGATCTTCATGAACCCGTAAAACAAGCAGAAGTAAAAATTTATAAAACTCCTCCAAAGTAATTAACACGATATAAACATCAGTCATTCGCAATCTTTCACAACAGTTTCCTTCCTTCTTGGGCTTTTCTTGCATTTTTCCAATTTTGCATACCGCTTTCACAAACCTTTCTTTCTCCCACATTAAATTTTCTTTTCTTATCTAATCATACACTGCAGTTTTTTATTCTTCCTCTCTATATACATACTATGTACCTAGCATTTATTTACATTCATTTTTTGTCTGCAGAGTACAACAAATTCTTTTGAAGACTAAAGTTTTTACAAGGCTTAACACGAGTCAAGTAGCGAGTTAAAGGGCGAGATTTTCCCAAAATTAAACAGGCGTATAACACTTTTGTACGACGCGTGTAAAATTCCGGGAATTATCCAAGAGATTCTAGTCTCGGTGTTCCCACCCTCTCATCCCGTGGAAACATTTGAGAGGAAGAAATTACAGTCTACGCATTCCACCGAGGTACACGTTGATTTTAGACCTCGCTGACTCTGAACACATATTCACCTTCATAAATTTTAAGACATCCTACGATTCCCTTTCGAATTCTATAATACTTGTAGTTATTCTATCATTGAGAAAAACTTTCTTCGATATTAACCGTAACTTTCACCACCAAAAAGTTATTGGGAATAATTAATGATATTATATGTCGGTATTTAATCGCATGATGTATATGATTTCATAAGTCAGACTTTAAACTGTTCAATTCAACATCAATTTTTTCAATGAATCAGAGATTTGTAATGAATATATCTATATATCAATATATTATATTTGAATATATTTGTTCTAAATTCTAATCAATTAATTACTTGTCTAACAATATGGATTCATTAGGATGTTATGTATATAAAAATTAAAAATTACGAATTATACAGCTAAAAACGTAAACGAGTATCATTTCCATGTGTCAATTCAATTGACGAATTCAAAGTTTCGTTCTCGGGAAATACAATAATAACTATAATTATTCGAAGATATTCGTGAGTTGAAGCGAATGCGTGGAATGGCCGGCCGAAGCCATAATTACAGAGGAAGAAAACTTATTTTAACGGATTGCTCTATTAAAGACAGCCGGACGAGTCTGAGTTTATGTCCGACAATTTCGTCCCTCTCTCGCGAGTCAACACTCGACACCACAAGGTGATATAAACTGTGTCCAGGTCGGTCGATGTGGAAACTTTGCGAGCGGAAACACGCCTCAAGCGTTGACCACCCCCGTACTAACAGGAAGGGACGATTACGGCAACGGTTGGCCATTAACTTCCCTCATCCCGTGATGAACGACTAGGTCGCTGCATCTGACTAAGAACCTCGCGGAATTTGCAGTCACGCTCGAACCTCGCCATTATAACTGTCCCTTCTGTCGAAATTTTCCTCTCTGTCCGAGAAATTTCAGGCTTTACTACTTGCCATTTCGAGCTCACCGTGTTTATGAGATGTAAGAGGACTTGAAGGGCGAATTTTGAACACGGAAGTGAAAATACGAAATATTTGTTCGGTCGTCACATAGTAATTGTTTTCTTAGAGGAAGCTCTTCAGATGTAGTTGTGTGGCGATTTGTAAGATCATTCTATAGAAATAGTAGGACAGTCAGACGGTTATCAAATGCGTATGAACACTTTATCTGCCAACATAAGGATTAATAAACTAAATGCGAACGTATAAAACGATTACTAGTTGATGGAAATTTTTTTTTCTCAATAACAATTCGAATTACTCGGATCATTGGCATGGTTCTATCGTTTCATTCCGCGAGATTTACCTTTGAAGACTCGCAACGCCCAGGAATTGTAGCATTCCGGAACGCGGGATAATTCCCGTGAACCGAGTTCCGTCGTAACGTGCTTCCGGCAGAACGTTTGCCACGTGGAACATTTACCTCGGCCAGCGAATTCATAAATCGTGCCGCGTGGTTTTTATGTGACAAACATTTAAACATTTCATTTGAAACTATCTCCCAATTGAAGCTACCATATTCATGGATCAGAATTCCCCAATTTTATTCTTCGATCGAAAAGACTTGAATAGGAGGAAACGCTGATATATAGTTGATATTTGAAGATGAGAAATGTAGAATCTCGTGACGTAGAAGACACAAATGCACAATTTGAAGGATCTATCGAAGATTTAACACTCTGAGATATTATTTTATTCACTTTAGAAGAAGAATTTTGGTCATTTGGACCAACTGCCACTTCGTGAGAATAATCTCTTGTGGAATTCTAAATTTCTTCAATCTGCCCAACGTAATGCTATATTAACCTACTATAATACTAGGATTAAACTGCTAACATTGAAGTAATAGTAAGAAAAGAAAAAAGAGTATATCAGAGTACCTATTATGATAAAGTGAATATTAGCGTAAGTGGTAGAGTTGAAAATTAATGAAACCTTTATTATCTAATATTCCAACATACATTACCACTTTACACAAAAATAGAAAAATGAAAAAGGAAAGTATCAAGTACAAATCCATGACGAATCTGTTATTTTTAGAAACCAGATATCCAGACTTTGATCTCGAATAACTGATCGTGGATACTTGTTAAGCCTCGAAACAGAGGGACGCAATTACTGTACACTGGCTTACGCTTGAGCATTTTCGTTTCCCGGTAATAAGCTGTCAAAGTTCCTTGTTCCGGGGGGAACAGGGAACAAATACCTTGGTGCGAATAAATGGAAAGCCGTGTGATGTGCACCCAGACGTCTGAACTACGTTTATCCAGTTAAACTTAATCCCGCAGAGCAAGTGGAAGCGGTTCTTCATGTATTTAGGATATGACGCTATCTTGCATAGCATAGTGGCTGTATTACCCACATGGGTGACAGACTAGGGACAGTGTTACAGGTCTGCAGACCGTAATATTCATTACGTTTATTATTATAAAAGTATAATAATACTTGCTGCGAGACAATGGTACAACGTATGGTTAATCAGCTAGAATACGCGATTAGACAAGTAGAATAGGACCATTCATGGTCAGACGAGTAAAAGATGACACAGAACGATTATCAAGGAGAGCGAGACAATTGTCCACGAGACCAGTAGAAGAGGATAATATCTCATCGAACAAGTGATACGAAATATGTACTTTGTCTGGTCTAGTAGAGCGAGACAGTCTATGATGAAACACAAATATTGTACATTAGATAAAGTTTATATGCTTGTGTGAGTTGATACAAGTTGAAAATGTTTGATGAACGTGATAATGTTGGTGACTGTTGAAGTATACACGTAGTATACAATATTCGATGCGGAGTGTATGATTGTTCTCGTAATTAAACAAGTAGAATAGTGGTTCGATGGTTGCATAAACATCAAAACGTAAAATACATTATACGGGTATTGTAAAGACCAAAATTAAAAAATAAACAAATTTACTGCTGAGAATTGAAAATGAGACTTTTTTGAAAATTTTCGTTGATCCATCTGTTATGTTATTAAAATTGATAATTCAATGAATTCGCAGAATTCGATAATAGCGTTAGGTTAACCGCAACGGAAAGTGCCCGACGCATTATAGAATCCGATAAGCGCCAAGTATCTTTGGCGCTACAATCGATCGTTTATTAACGAGGTGCAAGTGGTCTCGCGCGAGGGCCGCTGAATCACGAGCACATAACATTCAATATTACCCAACATATTTAGAGAGCGGATGTGGCAGCCCATGAAGCTTGCGCAAACCTTTAGCAAACAATCCTCGACTGGCCGACAGGCCTCATCTCCGGTCTCGCGTCGACATTAAATCCTAGCGCGGATTGAAATTCTTGAGCGCACGAATTAACTTGTATTGTCAGAAAATCGTCATTAATTGTCACACAGATCCATTGAGATCATCTTTTACGTAATCCTTTAATATATGAAATAAAAGCTATCGAATTTAATTGAACTCCAGTTGAGCGTTAATTAATACTTTAAAACAATGTTATTGACAGTATTAATTAATACTTTAATTTGAAATATTGATCAATACTTTCAATAGTGACATTGTTTAAGACAAATCTTATAAATATTATGATCCCCTGACCATTTAATTCTATATTCTATAAAGTTAAAACTTGTTGATACCCACCTCTTTCAGCCTTAAAAAGCAACGTCAATTCATTAACACGCGAACAAAACCAAACATCGTTGAGTCATGTCGCGTTGAGGATTCAACAGCGAAACGAATCGAGTTATCCCCACCGCTTATTCTCCGCTATTAATGACGCAAAGGCAGGACGTGGTGGACAGTGGGAGCTCGCGTGCAGTTAAAGTGGCGCGCATAAAAGACGGGGGGTGGCTGGGCATCTGCGGGCGTTAGCTCGCGTTCGTGTGCGTTAATGCAGGAACGTTGCCGCATTTCCAGAGATGCTTTTGCTCCACCCCCAGGGCTAATGCGGCAACGGACACTAGCCAAGACGAGACGTGTCAACCTACAGGAATTTAGTATACCAATCTTGCTTCAGTGTTCTTCCGCTTTCCACTTTTCTGCTTCGCGTCTCTATTTTACTCATATTTTCGCGTGACATTTTACTCATATATGCTCCGCTTAGAACTCGTTTTTTAAAATGCTAATACGAATTAGATTGGGGATCGAGAATTATTACTATGGGCGAAAGCAATGAAAAAATCGTATGTTAGAAAAGGTCTTCGTTACACCGCTTTATATCTACCAGTCTTGAAGGATAAGTGTACGATGAAATTCCCTAATCGAATATCTATCCATCATGTTCCCTGGTCTATCTTCGTTTCGATAACATAATAGCATCTTCTTTGGAGTCAAGATCGATGAAGATCGACCGATGATTTTATCTCGCTTCTGTGGTACTTGCTGATCTATCGACTTACACAAGCGCCACTTGTACGAAAAACGAGAGATAAATATAAAATACTCGTCCCTTTGGGCGGAATCGGTGCATCGGGTTATTCATCAAGCGAATCGTCGCTTGGTAACTCGGAGGCAATTCGAGATAACCGGCGAAAAGAGAGCGGAGTCGAGGCGAAGCGAACGGGGGCCGGAGGAAAATGAGTGGGCTCGTGACGAGAATTGAAAAGCATACAGGATGAATGGTCAGGAAACTGGCGCCGTCAAAGGGAACACGTCGCTCGTAATTACGAGTAATGCTTGAAACCGGAAGGGAACACGGGACCAATTTCAGATTGCTTCGATCGGTCGGTACCCTGCTGACGATAATGCCTTTTTTCACTGCGATTCCATTCTCGTGTCCTCCGGCGGAAATGCTTTGCACAGCTCGATCGAAACGGCGATCCACTCGATCCGAAACGGTAACGTCGTTTCCCATCGGACGACGTTTTACTGCATGGATTCGAATGAATCGTAGGAATTGTTAATTTTTTTTAAATCACCCTATAATTTTAGAAAATTGTATATTCCGGGCAATCGATCGGAGTCGTTTCGAATAATCAATTGAAAATCGAGGATTTATGAAATAAAGACTTGTTCAGATTGTAGAAGTTAGGGAAATTTGAGCGATTTAATTCTCCGCAGGCAAATCTCCTCCGAATTGTTCTTTTAACTTTATTTAAAAAATGATTGTATAATGTTGTGGTAGCTTTACTAAATGTTTTAGAATTTGTAAAACAATAAAGAAGATGAAGAAGAACACCAATCAAATTGACTGGTTTCACAATTTTATTTTAAAATTCCTATTTCATGTTAAATATTTTTCCCACAATGATGTAATGACTTCTGCAACGATGGCAAAAAGAATAATATGATGAATTTTATTTTGTTTTTTATGTATTCAAACTGAAAATAATTTTGTATCGAGGCTATTTATATCAATATCATTCAAAATGACTGGTACTTGTCGAAGTGTAAAAGGGTTCTGCAATCTGTTTATCGAACCCCAATTAACCAGTTTCCTCGTTTCGTACAACTTGTCACATGTTTTTAAAATTTTTACTGCGTATCATTCAATTTGACGATATCAGTTATCAGGAAAATTCCGGATCGATCGCTAGATCGTTAGATGCTAACACTAGAAATACCACACCAGTCTAAACGACTGGTTCTACAATTTTATAAATGTGTTGACTCTCATTTAGGGATCATGGTCCCAGATGGATTAATAATACCAAATATGTACCACATAACATGGAATTCCTTCCGTAAGAAAGTAATAAATCAATAAATATAAAAATACTCTATTATTACGTATTTTTTAAAGACCAGTTGTTTTGACCTTCGTACCAAACTTCGTTTGAAATACCTTCGCGTTAACTAGTTCTAGTGTTAATCAATGGAGCGCTAAAATCAAGCAATCTGACTTCAAGTCGGTAAAAGAACACATGTCTAAAACGAAATATATTTTATGAAATGACACACCTGTGAATCTACATTACAGAATACTTCAAGCCATCTATTTGATCTTGCGTTTATTCTAGAAAAGGAGAAGAAACAATGCATACAAAGCAACATTTTACAACGCAGTTTTAATTGAAGGATTATCGTGCGTCTGGCAATGAATGACGTAGAGGGGTGAGAGTGGCGCGCACCCTACTTGTAAACGGTTAAGAAGCTCGTAACACGTGAAGCCAGCCTCCCTATCTTGACTTCGCAGCTCGACCTCCAGGAAACCTCTCAAGGACGTCCTTGCAGGAAAGTCAGGGACAAATTGATGAGAGGCTGACGTCTTGGCACGTACATGGCGAAGGACAGAAATCCCTCCGGGGACGTACACAGTTTCCGGTACAGTGTGTTTCTCCGGTAAATCCCTTGAAATTTTGATGCCCTGGAAATGAATTCGAGGAAAGCTCGGGAAAAATGTCCGTGTCGTTTGACGCGAGAAGACGAAGATAGTATCGAATAAATAACGCTCGAGACAAAGGTGCCAGCCTTTGAAATAGTATAGCAAATGTTCACAGTGGGATCGTGTGTTGTAAAGGAGTGAAGAGTTGTGATTTAAAAAGAAAGTAAGAAATGGAAAAGCGTTCGAGGAAGAAGATACGCGTTTTTCACGTGTTTTCATTCAAAAAATCCTTTCATGATTTTACGATTTCGTTTGATGCACATAAAATTGAGATTACTAGAAAAATGTCGAACATAGAATTAATTTAATAACGTTTAAAGAATTGAAAAAATTGAAAAAATAACGTATTTAATTTTTGTTTCAAAAGGTTCTTTCGGCCTACATCAACGTTAAAAGGTATAATAAAAGATTCCTCTCGTAGAACGTGTAAAAGGATATCACGAAAAGAGAAGCAACAAAAGTATCGAAATAAGGTGAAATTCATTTCGAGTGACGGTACAAATCCCCGAAATCCATGCTCTGGCATCGGATTGCCAGGGAGAAAGTTACGGAAGCTCGCGGAAAAGAGGAGAGAAGGGGCATTTGTCGATATATATTTTTAAAATCCCGCGGAATCGAGAAATATAGCCAAGCAATGTTTGTACGTGTGTACATACGTTAAAAGGAAAACGATCGCTGAAAATTCATGAGCAACTCGCGATGACTTTCCAATGAGCAAAGAAGGAGAAAATAGGAGTAAAAGCAGAAGAAAAGAAAACCCGAAAAGAACATTTTCTTCGACGTGATATGGGTCTGTAATTTTATCTGGTATTTTTTCTTCGTATAACATCGCATAGGAAAAGGATTATATGAACCGTATACTTATACAATTACGCGTCTATTTCTGACAATGGTTGACGCGTCGAATTTCGTCGAAAGAGAAAAGAATTAGTGATGGGATCAAGTTTACCGTGTATTTTTACTTCTTTATCTTAGTTACAGCTTGTCAGCTAATGGGAAGGAGGCTAACAAACTTCTTAAATGACAAAACTACTTCATAATACTATTTCACGTAGCTGGCTTTGATTTATCGATAATTGTAAAACTAAGACGTATTTTCTTAAAAAATAAGAAAGTATCCGGATATTTATAAGCACGATCATACGCTCGCGACATCACTAATTTAGGGCATCACTAATGAAAAGCAAAGAAAATCATCTCCTGAATCGTCTGAAATCCATTTCTTTCGCTACGGACTTTGCTTTCAGTTTTACGAGGATAGTGGAACTAGTAGCTATGAGAGAAATCATTTGACCCTCCGCGCGAGCAGTCGTAAAAGGTTTCTCCACGCTCGCGTAGTCCGCTTCAGATTTTTCGTCGGCTTCCCACGCTTATCACGAACGTCCGCGGATTTAACGGTGTCGTTGGGGCAGTAATTCTCAAACGACTATTTAAAAGAACGATATTGCCAATATCGTGTACTCCCATAAAACGAACTAGGCTTTGGGGAAGTGTTTACGAGCCGATATTATTAACATTATCAGCGACGCTACTTGGGTTTCGTGAACTGTAAATTGCGGCTCTGACGTATACGGTGAAGCGCGATTCGCCGAGTTGTCGATAGTCGTTCGGTCGGAAAGTAACGTTAAGCGGAGTTTCATACTTTCTCTTGGTTAGAATCGGAATCGGAACGGACAAAAATTGTCTGAGATTTAAGCAGATGAAGTTACTCGAGTAAAACAGAAATCTTGAAATTCCGATTGTTAAACATCTTTTCTGTATCCTGAAATCAATGTTACTTTCTCTTCTTCACGCAATATCCTTTCTACGCGAATTTATTTGTCCGATTACTTCTCCAATACTCATTGGCATGTAACAATTAAACGAATTCTCGCAAATTTCGTACATGGTACGAATAATTTCGAATGGGATAATACATACTCTTAGGCAATTAACAGTAATAAGCTTCACCTTATACATTTTTATTCAGAATCTTTCCTATTGAAAGTTAGGCGAGATGTATTCGACTTCAGAAAAGCCAGACGGAAATCTCGATATGTAGATTAGTCGAACGCGGGGAACGAAAACCCGCTCCAATCGGAGTGCAGACTTCGGTTTCTGCGTCCTTCAACCAACCAGCGTGGAATATTCAATTGCTCGTCCCCTCTTGGTAGAACCGACCATGTTCCCTTTTCAACCTTCTCTGCACTCGCCCTCTTCCCTGGGTTAAAAGCCACTTTTTCTTCCCATGAAATGTGTACTTCATCTCGAATGCCGAGTGGCCTGCCAGCCCTCACCTGTCCCGGCTTCTCGAGTTCGGACGAAATTTAAAATCAGCTTCGTCATCGTTTAAATCCCCGGTGAACTATTGTCTCTGCTAATTTACAGATTAATACGTTACACAGCTTATTAATCCTTTGTCTCGTAATATCGAGCCATGTTTGTGAATTATAGTTTTGATTTGATAAAGACACATAATGTTTTTGATACGCATTGTTCCTTGATGTAAGAAAGCAGAGAAATATCTTTGGGAAGTAGAGGACGGCCGAAACGAGACTGAAATATGGACAACTTAAACAACTTCTTTTTATTAATTCTTTTTATTAGGTTGTCCGAAAAGTTTCTTTCGTTTTATAAGGAAATAATAGACTCACAATGTTTTTTGTTTTATATTAGTTTATTGAATTTTGCACGATCTATTATCATCATATGAAACGAAAGAAACTTTTCAGACAACCTAATAGATTCTTTTTTCGTACGTTGTAGAGAATTTTTTGGAGATTTGCGACGACTACTTTTCATGTTCAGTAAGGAGTAAAGATCACTGATTTTCTTATTCCACTGGGCGGTCTATTATTCTGACTCAATGGAGATACCGTCAGCATTTTGTATCTAAAAAAATTCGCAATTCGTTTGTGCCAGCCTGATTCCTCGATTTGACGGCTCTCGATTTCTTCCTCTGGGGATATTTGAAGGAGCGGGTGTGTATGAATAAACCACAAACCATTCAGAGGCTCAAAGACAATATTCGCGTCGAAATTGGAAATTTACAGCCCTTGTGTGTAGTAACGGAAAATATTCTTGAAAGGGCCCGTCTTTGTCAACGTAAAATTGGGAGGTGGGATATTTGCGGGCTGTTATATTTTATAGGTAAACAAAAAAATTTCCATGAACTATATTTTCTTGAAAAAAAGAGAAAGAAAAGGAAAGAAATGAAAAAGTTTTAGAAGTTATTTAAATTTTACACCCTTCACTTTTATTTGGGTCACCCTGTTTTAATAAAAAAGAAATTCGTAAGGCGTAACACTAAGATTTGGCTATTTAAAAAATTCTGGGTACACTGTTTCATCGGAAATATTCGTACGTGAAAAGAAAAAAGAAAAGAGTTACACGCGCGAATGTTTATGATAGTATTTTCATTTCTAACAACCTAAAATTCGTGGATGCAGTTCACGGAGCAGTTCTTTTGCGTAGAATCCGCATCGTTTAGAGAGCTGCTAAAAAAATGTAAACGGCGAAAGTTTGGAAGTTCGAAAGGGTTCTCGGTAGAATTAGAAGCGGCCTCCTTCGAAGTCCATTTTTTCGACTTTTCTTCGTGTAGATTCATAATGTTGATTTACAGAAAGTTGGCGTTTTCAGAGACGAATTTTTATTATGGCATGCTACCCGCTTTACATATATTCCGCATTCAGGTGCGAGCTTCTCATCCCGCATTCCTTTCTGCCCTTCATTCGCAACTTCGAACAATTCATTTTCCGCCATTACGGTGTTCGTGACCACAATTCTTCTTGTTACCAGCACGCGGCCTCGTTCGCAACGGTTCACGCTAATTTTCGAATATCTTCCCCTCTTATACCTTGCTACACCACTTATTTTCCCTTCTACTAGTAATTTCTCTTCTCACGGAACGATTTAATGTGATTTACGCGCGGTTCTCTTAACGTGAAATATTTCTATCCTGTGAAGATATAGAAGAAACGTCCGAACGTTCGATGTATCACGTCGAATCGGGCCTATCTCTCTCGAAAAGGTTTTCCCAGAGTGGACGCGATAGTTTTACGACGCTACGTGATTCCGCAAAATACAAAAAGCCTGATTCACGCGTCACGAAAACCAATGAAGTCTCTAAAAACGAGTGATCAGTTTATTGGCGAACAATTCTGTTCTGCAATGGCAAAAGCCAGTCGGTGCATCGAAAATGTGCAACATGGAATATCAAAATACAGGTTACAGAATACCTAAAGTTAATTCAATTTCACGGAATATACAAAAAATAATTTACTATACTACGCTACTTACGCTATACTTACGCTATACTTACGCTACTTTAATCTGACTAAAATTCCTATTGTTTCACGCTTGATGTTACGTGTACATAACACTGTACATTGACAAATTATCGATTAATTCAATTAACTAGGTTTAAGAAGATAATTGTTTGAAATCATTCTTACAACTTCTGCCACGCTATTGTCATTGAATTGGCAGGTAAAACAATGTCTATTTCTTTAATAGATTTGATTTTAACGATACATTCGAACAAATCTGTTAAACAAGAAACATCCTTTCTCTTAATCAAAAACACGACTGATACAGTAGACCGGGTGAATACATATTTCCGTAGCTATTTACATTTTAATATCAATATTCATGACCCTCTATGTTTCCCGATTATATTTTCAAAGCAGGGAATGCCCGCAACGCGATGAATATTTAAACGAAAATTTCGTTCGTTACCGAGTCACCGCTTTTTCCAATTTTTTCGCAACTTGTTACGCTCTCGAAACTACACAACAACGTTCCTGGAAGCGTATACACGGCTTAAGCGAAACTCGTTCGCGACTTATCTCCTCGTTCGAACGTTTTGCGAAACAATCGACGTAAACCGAATGGAGAATTGTAGATTTCCTTTTTCCTATCTCGACGAACAGCAAATTCAGCAGATTTCAGCAGATCTCGTCTAATAAAGAAAGAAAGAAGATGAAAGAAAAAGAGTACAGAAGAGGACAAAAATGGGATAAAGAGAAAAAGAGAGGAAGGAAAAATGCAAGAAAGAGACGTTTAACATAGTTTGTTCGAATGGTGGCCGAAACGATAAAGGATTTCGCTCGTGCTACGATATTACTCGCTTAATGACCACGCGGATTACTAGCCATATTGCAAAACGACTTCTCGCCTTCTATCGTTCAACGTATTCCAAACCCTGTGACCTGCCACACTCCTCGTGGATTACACTACCGAACGAACCGTTGTTACTGTCGTGAAACGCTAGCTGGGCTTCTGGAATTAGCGTACTGCTGGTATAAGATGCAAACGATGAATTATAGCGGAACTGGAGACGCGTCCTGTTCAACGGATGCTGGCTGATGTACAGCTCGTAAAACCGTGACTCGGTTGTTTCGTGCTTGGTGGAGAATATTGGACGATGAATTTATGGTCGCGCTTAGGTTTATCGTTAAAATAAGCTTCGCCTGCAGGTGCTTTATTTGATAATTATAAAATAAAGGACTGATCTCGCTGTTTTTGTTATCCTCGATATATATTGTCAAAAGCAACGTTTTGAGTAACTTTACACGCGTACAACCGTACATTGGGCTATGAATGTTGATGCATTTATGGGAAAAATAAACAAGAACGAATATAAATGCGATAACGTACGAAATATCCTGAGAAAAACATGTTAGAATCTTCAGAAAGTAGAAAGACATCAATTTTCATCAAACTTTGTTTTATTAAAGTTTTTAAAACATTAATTTGTACAAACATTCACGATCTGCTAATAATACCGTTGAAACCAGAATTATAGATTTTTGTTTGGTTACTATAGTCATTTGAAGTTTGGAACTAGACTTTTATTATCCTATTTAAATAAGACTATTGAGGTTTCGTAAGCAATTATCTCGATACTAATAAAGCCGTAATGAATTAGCTATCATAAACGAAGAAGCTCAACTGAAAATGTTTCATAATTGTGTCTTAAAATCTTAAAGCTGGCTCGTGGATGAGCTATTCTACTGCTAATTCAGCTTGGCGTTCACTTTATGATGGTTTATCGAATTTCTTTTCGAAGAAACTTTCAACAGAGGCTCTTAATCCAAAGATTTCAAAAGTAAAAGACAACGGATGTATTTCATTCACTACTTTTCTACAATAAAATAATAGTTGCTTCTCTAACTTCCGAGAAAGAAGAGCAGTTCGCTTAGAAATCTACCATTGCCAAAAATTTCATACGAATGTTTCTATGTATGCGTGTACAGATGCAATGCGGTTGAAACAGTTTGTTTTGTTTGAAGATACCCCTAAATTTTTTACTAGTCCAACATAGCGAAACATATGAAACATTTGCTCAAACTATAAATTCTGGCATCGTGCCTGGTATTCGTATCTCATCTCCATCTATTCTATCATAGAATAAAATAATCCATAATTTTTTTTGAGATCGTGTTACTGTCGGATGTTAGAAATGTTCCTGCTCCTGTTCGTTCATCAGTAAATTACTGATGTTCCGGTACAATTTTAGTTTAAATTATACCTCTCCAAAGAGTATTACTAAAAGAAGATAAAATATCCTGTTCAAATAATTCAATTTGAAAAAGCGTGAATTAATCTGCGAAAAGATACATATGTTTACTAATTCTTAATTAATTTGTAATTAACAAAGAATTAAATATTCTTTCCGAATAATTCGATATGAAAAAGTATTAATTAGATACGAAAAAAAATTTATTAAAATATGTGTGAGGTGACATAGAGGTTTATACACAATTAATAGAGTTGACAAATTGTAACGCAGTTATAAAAAGCCAATAAAAGATTCAAGAGTCGAGCCATCGAGGATCAATTGGCTGGCGTCACAGAGTGGGTGTTGATGGTTCCAACGCGAGAAATATGTAAAATCGTATTTTATTACGCTTTTTAGCGGCGTTCTCTTTGGCTACTCTGTTGGTACTTGTCTGGTAAGTCGTTTAATGTCTGTCGTATAACGCAAGGCTACAAAGCAAAAATATGCACAGTATTCGCATCTCTGGCCGCCTCTGTAACGAGTAGAGTTAAACAATCCCTCGGCTCAAGTAACGATAAAACGGAGTGATATAAAATGCGAATGGCAACCAACGTCGGTCAGTTCACTGTCATCCAGTCGACCGTTAAAGAAACTAATTTATGTTTTACTGTGTTAGGTTTATCTCCGATGGATTTTAATTTTCCATCATACATTTGATAATTTTCATACAACGAAGAAAAGAATTTAGAAACCTTTATCAATAGACGAAAAATGTTTCTCAGTAATTTTTTTCTTTTCGAGAAATGAGTAGCGTTAAATTTTTTATAACATGTCTTATAAAATGCATCGAACATTATGGACTACATTTTAACTAGAAATTTTTAATTCCAATGAACATTCAGGATGACCTAATATTATAAATATTATTTCATATCTTGAATTTTATTTCTTCATTACCTATACTCCTTTTTCTTTAAATTTACTAAAATTCTTGTTAATTATTGAAATATCTTCCGAATAGCGTTCAATAAATTTCAACACAATGACAAATCTTTCGCCAAGATGTGTGAGTGGCATTACTTATTATAATCCTACTCATATCTCAGACCGTACTCATATTCTCAGAATTTATCTATGCTCATCCGTACGTTCAATCTACCATCATCGACGGTTATAAAAAAAGGAAATCGAGGTATACAGAAGGACCATCCTGATATCCGCCACGCGAGTACTCGGCAACAATCGGTTTTCGTCGAGTGGCCATCGAGTAATTGCAGACTGAATGAACCTCTGGGCAGAAGTTTCGCCGTCGATAGGCGTTCAGAGGAGAAACGAGGGACAATTTTACGAGGTCCCGTCCGAAAGATCGAAGCTCGACGACCGGTCGAGATCAGTATTACGCCCACGGAAAGGTCCACTCGGTATTTGAAGAGATCTGTGATACGCGTGAGGGTTCTAGAGATAAAGGGGGCCGAAAACCATGCTACGGGACGTTTATATGCCAGATATGAATCTCATAACTACACCGAAATTACCGTTCCTTTATCTGTGCACGACTAAATCCGAAGTTCCATGCTATTGCGTGAACTGCTCTTTTATACGCAATTTAAAATTGTTTTGAAGTTTTAGTATTCCGCGATGAAGATTTATTTTCAAATAATCATTTTAAAAAATCGTTGCGTAAGACACGAAACAATGAGTATAACGATCAAAGTGATGTGGAAAGCCTCTGATTATTTAGAATAATCTGTAGTGTGAACAATCTATATATTTTTGCGCATTTAAATCCTTTATAGTTTCATAAGCGTTTACGACCGAATTATCTATTATAATATCGCGTATATCATTAAGTTTTTCAAAATATCTCGCTCGCAAAATATTGAATATTTCTTGGAACGAGGAAGGAAATTAATTTCACCTTAAAAGCTGCTGTTTTGCGAACAGTAATGTAAGGAAGTGAGGCATAATCAACGCAAATCGACGGTCCTTCCGTCAATTCTCTGGAGGACCGTGCAGAGACGCTGGAATCACAGGGGCGGCCCTGAAGGGAGACGAATCTGACTTGCAAAGTCGCAGATTTGGGGATGGTGTTGTGTCAGGAGAGTCAACGCGATTGGCTGGTCCCTTGGAACGCTCCTATTTACTCGAACGACCCCGGCTGGCCCATTTATTTTCAGGTTTGAACGTTCTATTTATCTTCGAATTCGAATGGCCGATTTAGTCATCGAGTCCGATTAAATATTTGAAATGATGGCGGTGGGGGTTTACTGTGTTTGTACGTTTAATCGTTTTTACAGGAATATATGTAAATTTGTATAATTGATTAAAAATTTGATTATCCAATAACTTGTTATGACGCTTATATATTTTTTATAACGTGTTTTATGAACACAGGAAATTATGCGTAAACACTCAAAATATCTGGTGTTATACGATCAAATTTTATGTAGAAAAGACGTTGAGAGAAGAAAATCAACCAATGATTAGCATTTTAATTTCTACACATGTGGTTCAACTAACTTTATCTTGATACAATTTATTAGACAAGACTAACAAAGGCATTAACAAATACAATATTCGCCATACGAGTTTCATTGTAATTATTCGCAGAATATTTCGGTACACGTTAGGGTTTGGTTGCTCTAGTGTTAAATCGTCATTTTATTTCCACGTTTGCAATTGTAACGACTTTAAAACACTCGCAGCGCCAAATTTGATCGTGCGATTAATTCTGTGGACGCTGGTTCGATTTTTCATTAGCAGGTAGAGGTGACACAGACAACCAGAACTTTGGTCCAATATCCGTGTAACTGGCTGGTAGCGGAAGTCCTGGCGTGGACCATTAATATGCTAATTATTATCTTGTTAAGGGTGGGAAAGTCGTGGCCATGGACCAGTGTTATCTAATTAATATCCACGAATTCAGTAGAGGAACTGGTGAATCGATGTTGGATGCTAATGCAAAAGTTAATTATCGTTCCACCTTTCTAGCCGCTCGTTTAAATAATTTATAACGTGGTGTTAAGGGCTTCTTTCTAAGATGAAGCTGACCTTTGGCCGTAAAGCAAACGTATTTTAATGGTTCAGGTCAGAGAACGAACTCAAAGTAGAATTTTAGTACTTGATTTTTGTTTAGAGAGGTTCGAAAGTTGCGCGAGTGTTAATTATTCTCTGGTGTTCTTTACTCGTTAAAATCACTACCCTTGTTAAGACCACTAAACGAACTTAAAGAATGTGTACAACTTTGAATGTTGTAACGCAGGCTGAAAAATTGCTGGTTAAGAATTTTTGATAAGTGTACTCGAATTTATTACGACTGCTTAAAAGTCGAAGTGCAACTTCTTTCCTTCTATGAATTTTATGTACTCAAAATCTATGTCTTAAATCGCAATACTAATCTTTGCTAATCGTGATGATAAAAAAGAAGTTTAAATATATTTTCCGTATGAAATCCAAATACAGAGCGCATATATATATATAGATTACGATACACTGTATCGACTCTACACAAATTGTAACAGACAATTAGTATCTAAATTGTATTACACAATTCCGAGTCGATTAGGCTTCACTGCATCGTTTGTCAACCGAAAACGCAACACGAACCAAACTTAATTGATAGTTACCGGATAAACGAGCTTTCTTATCTATTTCGTCCTCGGATGAGAAGCTATTGAAAGCCTTTAGGTACACGGTGAAACTCGAAACCCTTGTCTCTTGACGTAGATCCTGATTGACGTGTCGCGTCAATAGAAACAAGCTAAATCAGCGAAACCTATTATTTGGAATTCCATTGTAATCCTTCAACTAACATTTACAAAACAGGGTGGTTTCTCAAGGATTCTAATTAATTGGTTTAATTAATTAATGACATGTCAAAGTACACTCAATATTAAGCGAGAAAGATATAACAACAATTCTTCCGTATATTTCTCAAATGTAGACATTTTTTAATGGTAGAGAAATACCGTGGCTTTGAAAACAACACAAATGACGTGGCAGAGTTAAATTTATATTTCCCTATTCTTCTTCGTTTCTATTTAAAGAGTCATTGATGTTAACTGGTCAACCACCGCAGTTCACTTTCGTTCAATGAAAAAGTCCTGAATGGTGAGCACGCACCATTCAATCACAACAACCAGGTGGTTGAAAGATCGATGCGCTTCTGCCCTGACTATGCGACACACCGCGAGATCGTCTTCCAGGTGAGGGTTTCGGTTCCCATGGAAACCGGACTTGTCCCGGTTCTCCCCTAGGTCAGGGCCATCTGGTTCCTACGTCAACTCCCGCTCCCTTCATTGGCTTCCTGTCTCGTGGATATCGCATAACAGGTGTGTGTTTACCTTCCTTTCCAATCCAACGTTTCGATTCTTCTTTCTATCCAAAGAAATTTCAAGATCTCAACAAATTTTACATCAGGCGAATCCATACAAAGTTATCGAGAACGTTCTTCACAAAAGTGTTTTTCCACTTTTCTGTGACGTTATCGCGAAAGCAATGTAGATCAAATTTTAGCTGAAATATCAAGATACAAATTACGTACAACTGCTATCTACTGTATGTTTAATTAACCGTCTGCATAAGAAAGCATTTCAGTGTTCTTTTAAATCAACTTGATATTTAAAAACCGAAGATATTAAACAAAACTTTGTAATTATCTGTTTGCTATGATTATGAAGAATTAATTTTTATGATTTGTACATTAATTTACTAATGTAAATTTACATTCTATAATTTCACAATGTTTTAAAGCGTACTTTCTGAAACAATTTGAAAGAAATTATGATCAGAAATTTATCCATTCACTTCTACCATAGACATATAATTGTATAATAACTATAATATAATATAAAATAGATGAGTCGAGTTACGAGTATGGATTTGAGAAATCTCTAAATCTGTTTCCATAAATTTACGATGGCTTGTTTAGTTTCGTTACACGTTTGCCATAAAGAAGGGTGGTTGGAAGAAAGATGGGAATAAGCGAATATGCGACCATCGCGACAACGGAGAGCATCTATTTCGGAAGTGTCACGTGCCACGAGTGCCACAGACCAGAGCGCGAACCTGGGATCATTCGAGTGTTCGGTATTCGCGTTGGAATTTCGCAATCGAGAACGAGGAAATGTCGTGAGAACTTTCAGTGTGTTTTGAATAGGACACGAGAAGCGTCTAATTCTCGAATAGTAATTTCCTTTCTCGATCGTGAAATTTATTAGGTATCTACCTACTAATAAATTCAAGTAAACGAAATTTCTCAAATTTCCCAAATTACTTTTCATAAAAACCCGTAGTTTGGTGATCACTAGATCGCGGATGTTTATGCATGTTTGGGAAATCTAAGATTCCAAAAATTTACAGAATGTATAAAATATACACAAATATAAGTATCTACTTAAAACAGAATATTTATTACGATATTTACTAGAGGAAACAGATTTTTATTTAAATTCCATTTGCTTAATAGTGTTGATAAAAATACAAAATTGCAGGAATATCCAGAGTTTAGGTGAGCATCTGTAACCCAACGATACTATAATAAACTGTTTAATAAACTGTGTTTCAAGAAAATAGGTTTACGATTCTCGTCGAGATCCATCCTTCATTAGCTGCATCTTCAACTTCGAGTAATCTCGTTAGAATTTTCATCAGGCAGGAAGAAATATGAGAGTTAGCGAATGAACCAGACGGTTTCGTCGTTTTATCGTTGCGTCTGAAGTCTCTTGCCAAATGTCGCGGCTTGGACCGCGAAAATTCTGCGACGACCATAACCGGAGCATCGTAGTTCGTTGAACCAACCTCTTCTCTCCTTTCCGTTCGTTATTTAGTGGCGGGAAAAAGGAAGTATTACTTGCGGTTAGCGAACGATCGTACTATAAAGTAACTTTCTCAGACTTGTATTACCTACGGCACCGGCTATTTGTCGACCCGCATTTTACAAACTTCTACCGTGCTTCGCTAACCTGCAATTTTTTGCGGTTTCTCGAACCACGTCCACGAAGTTTCGCCGTGCAGTCAACGAGCCAATTGAAAACAATTGGCTGCCGGCTTAGAGATTATTAAGCGATGGGGATGGATTCTGTTCAAAATTCAAAGAATAATTTAATATTTTTCATTTACCATGGATAAACTTGTCAAGGAATCGTTTCACAAGATGGATTTCACTCACACAGAAATTCTATATTTTTAATTTATTGTAGATATTTTATTAACGTTTAAAGGAGTTGTTTTGAAACAAGGAGGTATTAGTTTAACGCAAATTTTTGCTAAAATAAATAATTTCAAATGACGCACACGTTACTATTTACGATGCAATAATTTTGCCATAGTTCTATGTTTATAAAATACTTGGCTAAACTTTTGAGTCAACCCAGATCGAACAATATTAATAGTTAAATACGCAGCTCGACGAAGTTTATTTTCAGGTATGCAAAATGGAATACAAATGTAACATTAGTTCTTATAAATCAAGCATCGTATGAAAAGATGTTATCCTATATTTTCCATGCATCTTTTCACGTGGAATCGCCCGCTTTGTCGATTTACCATGATTACCAAAACTCTTTATACAATTAATATGTATTTCAGGTTTAAAGTGTAAACGATTGCGAAATTAAGAATTTTCCGTGAGATAGTACGTCACTTTATCTGTACCTGTATAATAGTCTCTATAATACGCAGCCATCAGGGCTTAAGTACAGCGACAAATCTTCAATATACTTTCAACTATATATTTACTATTTCACTCTCGCTCCAGCCTCGAAATAACCCGCTACAAAGGGACGAACGAATTAAGAGCTGCGATTAATAGACGACAAGAAGCATCATCGCAATTTCTCCTATTCTTCCCCTCTCTTCTTCCTTCACTCTATCTTTCTCTCACTCTCTTGAGCCACTAATTCCTGCCAGTCTCTTTCAGACTTCCCACTAAAAAGGGAAATCAAAAGCGAACCGGTCGCGGTTTGTTCGACGAAACAGAGACGGATAGAGGGTAGGAGAGAGATAAAAGTGACGAACAGAGGGGAAGAGACATAGAATGAGACAGTGGACGAGTGTTTATTCAGTCACGAGCATGGAAGCGTTCGCTTCGCTTCGTGGACCGGTGTGGAAACAAACTCGAACGGATATTTCCGGATTCGAAAATCGTTCTCCTCGAAAAACCCGAGCTTTAATCTCCGCGTGCGCTGACCAGACACGCGAAATTGACTTTCTTGTTTGTTGCGTTCTTTGACCTTTACTCTCATCCTTGCTCGCTACTCTCCTCTCTTCACATTCGTCAACTTCGACCCTTCGAAATCGTTTCTTCGACAAAGTAGTACATTCAATCTTTCTATCCCTGTTTTCTCCGTTCGCAAGTGATACTTAATTCTCGCGAGTGAAAATCGCGACGGTGAAAAATGTAGCCAAGAAGTGAACGAATCCATTTGGAAATAGAAACGTTCGAACCGAAACGGAGAACCGAATTATCGATCGTTACTCGTTGCTGGATGATCAAAGTTGCTGCTGATTGGCGAGACCTCGGTGAGATTTATTGCTTCCGCCATTAAAGCTTGAATTTTACCGAATCAGCTTCTGGTTCCGGTTCGAAGGCGAACGAGGACTTTTATCAATTTGAAAGAAAGCGTGATCGATTTTTGAATGCTTCATTTACCGGGTCCATCTGGGGGCATTGTATTTTAATTCCTGAACTTTCCAGTCGGTTCATTCATTATCGAAGATCGTCCGAGGCATACGATATTTCTCGTCGAAATTGAATCCAGCCTCCCCTTTTTGGCTCGCCGTTCAATAATCGATTCGGTATCGCGAACACGCTCTAATGGAATGACGCAAAAATCTGCATGGATATCCGTTCGAGCGTTTATAACGCTCGGAAATGATTGTCGAATTCGAATTCGTAGCGAAGGAAAAAACGGTATTAATACGACTGATGGATCGACCGGTGAACATACTGTTTTACTCTATGCCCCTTGAAGGACAAACAGATCATAAAAATATGGATAAAATGTGGATAAAATGTGGTTTCTTAAAAAATGATGATCAATTTTATATTATTATATGTATGTATATTGTATGTATAGCGCGAGAAAGAAAGGAGCATATGAAAAATACTTGTCGTGTATATTAATTTACACTTGTTATACTTTAATAAACTTGTAATAATTGTCGCGTATATTAATTTACACTTGTTATACTTTAATAAACTTGTAATAATTTTATTATATTCTAATGATAATTTTATTAATTCGTTAACTACACAATATTTTTCTGATTCAGCCGTGCACGATTTTTAATTTTTTTAGATTTTTTAATTGTGGCTTATAATAAAAATACAGTTACATTAATATTCGGACGCTATACTATCTTTGTAACTATTGCTATGTATAAGAGGGAACGATTTGGATATTATATCGTTTATTTCACAAGCAGACAAAGCAATTATTGTAAATTGAAAGTGTATGAATAATTCCATTCTAACAATAACATTTAATTGTTAATGTTCGGACACTGTGGTATGTTCTGTAATGTAGCAGTTCTTAGAAACTATTCGAACTGTAAAATTGATTTGTTTTATATACAAACTGCTAGAATGTAGTTCTATCTTAGTACAAAGTTATATTTCGAAATACTAATGTCTGAAATCTAACATGTCACGGGGAGGACAGAATACCAGTTTTGGTAAAAAACAACTTGTTATTTATCATAGAAAAAGAGGTAAAAATTGTCGGGACAATTGCAAGATTATTAATGACGAGGAAGAGCACAGTTGCAGATATTATTAAAAGATATAGAGAAGAAGATCGTATCGAATTTAAGAAACAAAAAAGGAAATGAAAAGGAGAAAAGAAGAATAATACGGAGAGTTAAAGAAAATCCGCATTATAGCAATTGACCTCAGATATTTGTCATGAAACTAGGAAAAAAGTCAGTGCTGAAGCAGTACGCAGAATAATGAGACGCAATGCGTTTAATAGCCGACTAACAAGAAGAAAACTGCACATAAACAAAATAAACAGGGAAAACAGATTGGCTTTCGTTAAAGAGTTCTTTAAAAAGCCCGAAAATTGGCGGAATGATGTTACATTCGCCGAGAATAAATATTGCATTTTTGGTTCGGATAGAAAAAGTATAGCATGGCGTAGAGTAAATAAAGCTTTAAAACCCAAAAATTTAGAACCTACTTTAAAACACGGAGAAGGTTCTGTGATTGTATAGGGATGTATTTCGAGTGTTAGAGTGGATGAACTGGTGTTTATCGAAGATATATTAGATAAGAATAGATACTTATACTTTCTAAAAAACAATCTGCTAAAAAGTGCAAACAATATAGGAATACAAAGTACTTCCAAATTTTATTAGGACAACGATCCAAAATACAAGACGAGAATAATACATATATATTTGTTATACAATTGTCCTAATGTTTTACACTCACCTCCGCAATCTTTGGACTTGAATCTCATAGAGAATCTATGAGATCAATTAGACCAAGAATCAGAAAAACACTAATAAATTCAAAAATTGAATTGTAAACGAGGATAAAAAAAGAGTGAGCAATTATTTCTTCAGACTATTAAAAAAAAAATTATTTTTATTATGCTGAAAATGTTACACGAGATCATTAAACAAAACGGACATGCGGCAAAATATTAATATCGCAATTTTCCGTGAATTTTATATATAGAATATTTACATTTCATAAATTGTCGGAACATTAACGTGGCGTGAAAATGTGACAACTTTTTATTTAAAACGTATTATACAATTAAATGTTATTACTAAAATGGAATTATTTATATATTTTCAATTTACAATAAATGGTGTATCTGTTTGTAAAATAAACGATATAATATCTAAATCATTCCCTCTTACACACACCAATAATTATAAAGATAGTACAGTGTCCGAATATTAATACGAATAACTGATTTTATTGATACATCTTTTAATAAGTAATTTAAACATATAATTTTCTGATCTCATTCCAGAGGTAGTGAATGATGCTTCTGATTATTTATTAATTCATCATAAATATGTATATTTCGTTCAAATTCAGCAACTGTTGCTATAAATCGACCGAATTACTCGAATATTTAATAATAAATGACGCTGTATTTAAAAAAGCATTCGATGCTTTCCGATCGACATTATAAATTGTTAAATTTGCATTCATCGTCGAAATTTTTCTTCCAGTATCTCTTTTTACAATTGTAAATTATTCTTCCTGCGATTATTCACATTCAGCATTCGATCGTGTAAAAGCAGAAGTTGCAAGATGGAGGAGTTCATTCTTGTAGATCTTTTGCAAAGAAGTTGAACTCGATGCAACCATCCGATCTACCGGTTCGAGCGCGAGAAAGCACCTAGAACCGGCGGAATTCGAGGAAGTCGATCACGCGGCGACACGTTCGACAAGTTTCGTTGGAAGTTCTGGGATGCAGGTTCGTGATTGAGTCTCGAGCTCGACTAAATGCGACGAATTTCAATGCACCTCGATTCACCGTTGTAACGGGTTATTTACCCTGGAACCGAGGACTGAATAAGAGAAACAAAATAAGAATATATGCGTGGAGATTTGTTTCGAACGAGATTTGTTTTACGATTACGGTAGAGCGCCATTTATTTCAACTGTAGCTGTTAGAATGAAATTTTACACAGTTAACTAAACTTTTATCGATTAAATCCTCTAATCTAAATTCACATAATTTGAATGAAAAATGCGGAAACAAACCCGTGAGGTATAACAATATTTATTGCATTAATATACTTAATTATACTTTTGTATTTCGTTATAAAAATGATCATTTTATGGAACACTGCCAATATAATAAAAAAAAAAATCATTGTTGAAATTCTTCACTGGCAATCAGAATTCTTCTGGGCTTGGCCTTTGATTTTTTCTTATTGTATTCGTATATTTAACCGCTATAACGTGAAAGTACTGTAATTGTAAGAATTTCACAGACACATTCAAGCGATAAGAATCTTTACTTTCTTTCGTTTATCATCATTTTCTCCATCTATCTTCTCTTCTATATAATTTAAATCTTTTCTATGTCGTAATCGGTTGTCCCTTATTTTCCACTTTGTCTTTCCAGCTGAGGTTAGGCGACAGCACTTTCAAAACGTTCTGAGGACTTTTAGAATAGAACATGGGACAAAAATATTGATAGTTACTCGCTGCCAAGAATGTCACGGCTAAGCGACGAGATGTTCGAGCGTGTCGTTGAGCCGAGCAAATTTTTCACCGATTCTTTTCTCAATGGAGTTGGAAGGGATTCACATCGCGAGAGCGCGACACACGTGCCTCTATGTATAGCGCGATTCGCACGCCATTCGACTTTGACAGAGATAAATCGGCCGCGTATATTTAGCGGAACGCTCGATTTCTCGACGAGGAAAGCGGATGGGTCTCCCGTGGGTTCGCTGATGAATACCAGATAGAAACCACCTCTTGTGTTTCTTTTATCTTCGACATATAGTCGATGTTTTATTTTTCGGTTCGCTTGGAACCCCTTTTTGGTCTTCATTTTCTTTCTACGAGGATGGAAAAAGCACGAAATTCGAATTCTTGATAGCTGAATGAACATCGGCATCGTCCACGAGCAATTAACCTTCTTCAGGATACCATAGCGATTCACATAAAATGTTGCTGTATTTAAATATTCGATTCTATTAAACTTTATAATATAATATAATATAACATAATAAGCAAACTTCATAATTTACTAAAGTGTCCAAGTGTTGCAATGAATTCACAGTTACGATTTCTCGGAATGCAGAATAAGCGGAACATTTTTCGGGAAATAATTGGTCCAACTGGGTCGTAAATCGAATCCACTGAATCACCTAATACACCATATAAAACGTCGTCTCTCGAAGAGTAGCGGCTATAATAGCCTTTATCATGCCACCACCTGCTGGTCAAAGATAGAACGCGACGCGACGATTTGCATAAATACCTATGGAGCGTTCTTTCTTCTCGGTTAAAACTCACCAATTACTCGAGCGTTTCGCTATGGCCCCAGCTAGCCACTGTCGATTCCGTGCACCGTGACCATTAATCGAGCTTTGCGAGGAAAATCAGCGAACGCCAGCCAACTTCCTGTATTCCTCGATTTTAACGAATACACAGGACCCGTGGAGAATTTTGCAAAGTCGAGAAATGGTCGAATCGTGTAACTATTCAGTTGTAGGGGTTCATTTCGCCACGGTTAGAAACTCGCTCGAGAATCTCTTGACTTAATGACGAATAGAAATCTTGCAGCCACTCGAATCAGACTTCCAAATGTTTGCTGCTTAAAACCGAGTCCCACTATTCATGGAAATAGGGTTGAAGGATTTTTCCTGAAACCTTTTGACCCAGGGATCATTCTTCTTCGAGGCTAGCTTCCAAAAGCGTCATGATTCTCGCGATTCTGTTCAATGCACCTCAGTGAATGAAGGAGATGATTACGAGGAACTTTCGAGTGGCTAGATTAATGGTTCCTCCAGGAGATATCGTCGTACTTCGGAGTAAAGTAAGATCCCGGATGCGATATTTTTCGCTCTTGTCTTCGTGGATAACGCTGCCAGCGTAAAAATATAATGGAACACGATAGGATAATTAAAGATGGAAAAGATACAGAACGTGCGTAATATGGTGAAATATATACCTGGAAGTTTATCATTCATGATAAATTAATAGTTTATCGATGCGTCAGTCGATTAGATCATAAATATACAAACATTTACCACAAACTAACTATCATGGTGCTGGACATTCTCGTTATACCAGAGTGTAATAATGGGTAATTGATAACTATAATTTTAATCTACCGTGAAATCCAAATCAAAATTGATCAAGTTTATCGAACCGAAATATCTAACAATACAAATTTATATAAATATCCTTGCTCTGTTCATCTCAAATTCAGCAGCGAAGTAATTGCGCACGTTTAACGATCTACATTACAGTTTTAACGAGCAGTTCTAAGAAAATTCCTGAGTATACAACAGTAAGTAACAACAAGCCGTGGAATAATCGTGAAAAGTGACGAGTTCCTTTTTTAACGAGTGAATCCCGGCCGACCATCGACTACCTTAGAAAAGAATCCCGCGTTTTCTCGATAACAGGAAGCGGAGACAAAGGCGCCGGGAAAATAAAGAGAACGTTGAATCGAGGATTCGGAGAACGTGCTCCGAGGAGGTTGTCCTTGCAGTTAAAGCAAGCGAACAAAAGGGACAACATTTTTTCCGTGCATTTGTAACTTGAAATTCGTTAATTGTGCGTGGTGGGCGAATAAAACGGGAAGTGAATGGATAGAAAAAAACCGTTGGTCTCGACTCTTCGTCTGCGGTTTCTGGAAAAAAGAAGTACAAAGACTCGTGTCTGAACGTAATGAAATCTCGTTCCGCAGTTCGCTAGCTCGGTTGCTGAAAACTAGTCGGGTTGTTTAGGCGAATAGAACTTAGTGAATCTGACCGGTTGACCGAGGCGAAGTTGGATTTTTGGAGAAGTTGGAGTGGACAGAGAGCATAGCTTTCTGGTATGATGAAACTTTCCTTTCGGAGAATTTGGAAAGCTGGAGGCGAAGTGAAAACGCGCGATGAAGTGAAAAACGAAGTTTGACGCAACGGAATTCGGTCACTGTTGTTTCTGTTTGGCCAAATGGTAATTGCCAAAGAGTATCAGCTCTTGTACAAAGAGCCGTCGAATACAGCAAACTCAAAATGTAAATTCAGGATGCTAGAGGAATATCTGTATTTTGCTTTTGGGAAAATTAGATGAACAAAGGTATTTACGATTATGGGGATTAAATTGGTAACAGAAACTGAAAAGCAAGGAAAAATTGAAAAAGAAAGGAATCCAGGTTGGCTGGTCACGAATTTTTCCTGGCAAACTTTCCGTCAGCAGGGATCGTGACAATGTTGCAAACCTCTTTCTACAAGTTGGAGATTGCAGAAAAGATTGAAATTTTGTTTCTTTGAAAGCAGATTCCTAGCCCCGAGGCGATATTTCTATTCGCCTGAGTTTAAACTCACTAGGGACAGTAAGAAACCAAAAACTAGGAAATATTGGATTGTTTGGAAACTTTGTAATGAAATTTAAAGGAAATTTGATGGTACTGTATTATTGTAAGATTAACGTGTCATTGTTCGTTTTTCCGAAAAACTTGTTTCTCTCAGAGGCGAATTTCTTGAAGTAGCTTCTGCAAGTTTCGCGAGACCTGGAATCAACCGCAGTTCGTGGACTGTCTTTCTGAAATCTCGGAATAGATGTCCGACCGTGTATGATATTATTAGATGGCACGTGATGGCGAATGTGATCTCGGTTATTAATATCGGATCGTAGAATCCGTTTAATCGCTACCGACGAAGGTAAACAACGCTCGAAACGCATCCGCATGCATAATTAATGCAGGTACCATCGATTGGATAGGATAGAATTATGCATGAGCTACTTTACCTTTTGAGCCATTATGCAACGGTGTTCGAAAGAAGCAAGCGTTCTTTTTGTTTTTTCCCTTGTATATCGAAGAGAACTGGTGAATTCGTTAAAACGACTCCTGCGTCGTTGCTGGTTTATTATTCGAAACGAAGGTAGATGCTCGCTTCATGGTAAAAAGCGCATCGGATGGAAAATGGTAACACGGTTTATTACGGTATACAATATCGCGAATGAATCTACATCGCGTTATTGTATGCGAGATAATTTGATTTTGATCACGGAAGTTGATTCTTCCCTGGGAAATTTTGATACTGTTCAAATACGGACTGTCTACACGGTGCAGAGTCGATGGGACGATGGTGAACGGGTCTGATTCGAAATCGAAGTAATCCGGCAGAAAGTATTCGTAGACTGGTGATATAGATAGATTTTGTTGAGTATTAATGTCGAATATACAACCACTATCGATTGTCCAAACTAGTTAGTTACAGGATAACTGGCTAATCAAATTTTTCAAATAAATGAAACAAAAAAATTATGCTCTTGTTTCATACAACAATATACTATCGAAATTTATCTGTATTAAGTATACGATAAATAACGACGATAAATATTTAGAAAATAGTTTGCTTTTATAACGAAGCAGAGACCATCTGAGTTTTTAAATGGTATATATTGACAGTAGAGAGTTTGAAATTTCTTTTAAATTTGTTAAATTTGTTCGAAGTTCGTACAGTAAATATTAATCTACTTACTCTCTACATTCCAAACCAAGCGAATGTAAAAAGCTTTATCCACTTTCTACACAACTGGAAGAATTTTCTAAAAATTTGCGCGTTTTCCTAGTCACAAAGCTTTAAGATTTAATTTCGCCATTTCAACAGCGCGATTTTCATCTCCACTCGTCCACAACGAGCATTCTTACCTCGTGAAGCGAGAAAGGAACGACAATGCCACGCGAGGATAATTCCTTTTTCCTTTTTTCTCCTGTGGCCAACGACGAAGTTCCACGTTGTGTTATTAAACCGGATCAAACGTTGCGAGCTTTGTCGATTCAAAAGCTTCTCGGTACCGTCTCGATAACGAAACATGTATGTAAATCTCCGTGACTTCCTTGTTGCGCTAGCGTCCGTCGTGATTGGAAAACTCGACGGTGCATGCCGTCTGGTATAATGAAGTGCCATATCACTGGCAGGAAACGAATGGGCGCAAACAGATCGATGCATCGCGTCCTACGCGTCCATCGGCATCCGTGGGTGCCACGTACGATTTATTTTTCAGTTCCACCAGAACATCCTTGAGAAATTAATATGGGATAGTCTGGAACGACGTGATTTCCTTTCGCGTTGAAATTACTCCGTCTTTCAGGTGGATTACCCCGAACTATGTTAGATATGGAATGAAAAATCATTCATCTCTTTCGGAGTACAAAGGGATTGGTAGATTGTTGTTTGCGTTTGAGCTTGGACTAATATTACTTGTTCTTATTCTTAGAATTCTGGGAATGCACTGCTATTGTGGTGCTGCATTCTCCATTCATTTTTCTTTTGGTTATATGTTTTTGAATTGAAACGTAAATTTGTCATGTATTCATGTGTAAATACGTATAATATGTATAAAAATATATAACATTATTATATTTTTATACATATTATGAATTATAATGTTGTTATATGCACAACAATAGGCCAGTTGACGGGCGATCGATCCTTGGAAAATCTCGAGACAGGTATGCATCATGCGGATGACAAAGGGGCCTGCGCGCAAGATGAATCCACAGATCGTATCTGGCGCGCGAGTCGAGCACGGTCGAGCACGTGATTAATTGCTCGATTCTCTCGAAACGCTGACTAAAGGGCTGCGCGCCAATAGTAGACACGTCAGCCAATCGCATCTGGCCTACGGTATTAATAACAGGACGCGTGAAAAGATGCCTCCGAGGAGGCTGTCTTCCGGCTTTCCAGCAGCCTGTGATCTGTCAAACGGAACCGTGTCAGCGATATTTTCCATGATCGATGTGAATAGGAAGTTGGCACCGATTCCCATTAAGCTTCGTGAGAAATAACTGTTCAATCGGCAACCAGCATCGAGAATTAAGGACGTACTTTCATTTGGGAAGAGGGATGGCGAAAATAATGAATTTACCTAATAACCTTTTATGTTAAAAGTCATCTAAAGTGATGCCTCCAAATGAAAATTTTCTCTCTACATGTACAAGAATTTGTTCCGTAGATGAATAGTTGAAAGTGGAATTTAATTGAAATTCGGCCATTTACACTCTGTACGTTAATTGTGATCGAACAACGATAATAGGAACTGCAATTGTACTATCGGTCATTTAATGTGGAAGATTTGACGTGGATGTTCGTGATTGGTAATATTTCGAGTGCTAAGTAGTTTAATACTGGGATAGATGAATCCATTCGATGTTTCAAATGTTGATTGTTTCAAAATCCTCGATTACATATACTGAAATGCTGAGTTATTGGTCGACTATCGTTAATTAATTTCAAACACGAGCATTCCAATAATTCAATACCTTTGGTTTGAAATTAATTTGTCATTTGTGTAAAACAAGTAGCAATTAATTAAAAGTTTATAGTAATCTTCTACCATGTAGTTTCTGTAGTTGCCGTTGAATTATTAAATGGTAAATGTGCAAAGTATAAAAGTGGATTCATGAAAATCCTATCGAATAAATCGAGTTGGATAGGCTGTTCTAATCGATCCTAACGCCAGGCTTATTCCGCACGAGATAATAGCGTGGCGATGAAGGGAAGCGGGTAGTAAGGGCTACCCTCGTCGATGTAATTCGTTGATGGTCCACCTCGCTTAAAATCCTACGGGAATTTCAGATAGATGCGGTTGAGTAAATGGCCGGGCGTATAACGAGGTCTGGTCAGTACAGACAGATTCTACTTCCGCCTAACACAGTCGCTGCTCTCGAATATTTCTACAGTAGCTACCGTTTTATCCAAATGATTGTTCCTTTCCTTTGGATTGGTTAATAATAGCGAGCAATCTAATTTTCTAAACTTTTAAATTTTTAAATATTCCATTTTTCAAACACGCAAATCTTCGAATTTTCAAACATTTAAATCTTCGATATTAGATTATTATTACACATTATAATATTGACATTTTTAAACTTTCAAATTTTCTTATTTATAAATTTACAAGTCTTTAATTCCTAAAACGCGAAGCTCCGAATTCGAACAAAAAGTTTTAAAGCTTCAAATGATCTAATTTCCAATTCTCCGATCCTTGCACTCTTATATATCAAGAGTTTCTATCACGATGTTCTCGGATCTACCGAGAAATTTTCCCTACGTCGCATAACCATAAGCAAAGGGAATATTGTAAAACGAACTGTTACAGATTCAAAGAACTCTAATTTGGAATAAAGTATTTATTACTGCAGACGTCAATAGATAAATTATGCAACGTTCAATTTAGCTGGTCGTGAGAAATCCGCGAAACAGGTACTCGGTTATCGTGTTAACTTATTTCGCGACCTATTTCGGATTTCTGAACGACGACGCGGAAGCCGCTGACAAGCGGAAGCGGAGAAAGGGGCGGTTGCTCGCGCTCGACTTCGACCATAATAGAGAAACTTTCAGTGCCGGCGAGAGAGTAACGTTCCGTTAATTTTTTTCTCTCTGTCCTTATTCCTCCTCTGCTCGCCGAATTTCAACGGCGGTAACCGGTGCCAAGTCGCTGGTTGCAGAACGAACGGCCCGCAGCGATGTCGGTGAAATAAAAAAGGATTTTCCAGTTGGCAACGAATACCGTGGTCGCCAGCGTGGCGCGGGGGAAAGAAACAAATACTTTCCTAGATAAAAAGCTGACGGAATGAAAGCAACTGAAAATCTCTATTATCACGAGTAGACCGACGTGACTATGAAAGGGATCTACCCTTGCGTTCCTTTCAACGACTCGTTCATTCGAGTAGGATGAACAGAAATTTTCATGAGAATTTCACGCGTGAATACTTTAGAATTAGGGATTTGTAGGTATCCTAGTTCAAGATGATCCATCTTTGTGGGAGAACTCGTTTAATTTTTGATGCTGAATTACTGGTACGAAGGATTATTCGTCGCTCATTCTTAATTGTGCCTTAATTTTAGTCGTTTTCTACTACTTCATTCTTGGTCTGTTTAAGTTTCGTGCAACATAGATAAAGTGTCATTTGTCAATTCATTAATATCGTCGGTTAACACACTATTATAGATTATTCCAGATTATAATTTTCATTGAAGAAAATTCCCTCCTATAATATAATTTCCCAAATAGATTTACTATTAGTTTCTCATATAAATTACAACGCGTATTTAAATCGCAACAATGTGATTCTTCTCGTGTACCTAACGAGTTTGCATATATCAGAAACTCTGGTGAAAAATTCCTCGATCTCCGCATCAAGCGACAACTATACTCGATTCATCGCTGCTGTTACATGCGCCACACGGTTATTCCACGGTTCTTTTCATCTCGCGAGCAAAAGAACTTTCCCAGAACCCCTAAGTCAGGAAGAAAAGGGGGAAAAGAAAAAGAGAAAGAAGAGGGGTGAGCTTAATTAAAGTTTCCGCAGTTGACTGAAATTTACGCGAGGGCAACCGTCGAATTCTTCTAGCGAGAGGATCGAAAATTCAGGAAGGAACGCGTTTCCGCGAATCATCGAGGAAGTTCTCTGGCAAATTCCACTGGGCGGACACTGAATAATGGAAAACCGCTGGAATCGCGTATCTAGCACGGTTTTTTCGACGATGCAACTCCGCGTGTATCGCCGTTCTTTTTCAGTTCTCTTCGTGTAGCCGGTAAAAACAGAGCGACGTGATTCCACGTGAAAGCATGTGTTCCACTCGACTACCATCCCCTTGCCCCGACACAGTCCCCTTTGTTCTCTGTCTTTCTCTATCCACCACCTATTCACGGGACATACTCGATTCGTGGTGGCATAAGCGCCTGCTCGAGAGCCATACTCCTCTCGACAACAATTTCTCTTTTTAGCGCTTTTGATGAGCGTGCATGCGACTACTGGACAATACCTACGTCGATTTTACGCGATGGACGCGCCAGGAAACGAACAGAAAGCAGCGTATTTCTTGAAATCGGGTTTAATAAATTGATTTCTAATGATTATTAGCAACAACGGATTACCTGATTCTGAATTTCCCGAGATATAACAACTTCTGTGGAAAATATAAGTTAAAACTGTTCCTCGAAACTTGTACTTTTTCGTACGGTTACTTTGTAAAACATTAAAGACAGGTAATATACTAAATGAAGTTGCAAAAAAGGGAAAAAATCATTCGAACCTCTTTCCTCACGGTTAATTTTCCCTTTTTGCCGCTCTTCTGTGCACGACTAAATTAAAACCTACAGAGTAACTTGAAATAAACCGGGATTGCAGACCGAGTCTGTTGGCTCTTAAAATTCCCGATTAAAATTTTCGTGAGGTATCGCGTTCAGAATTCTCTCACGCAAATTTATGCATTACACCGCCGGTTTAGATATTCCATCGCTCTATTGCAATTCTTCTGGTCGTGCACGAAGATCGTTTCAGAGTCATTCTTCGAGTTATTAAATGCGTAAAAGATCGCAAAGAAGAAAAATATTCAGATTTTAAATTCGATCGTATTTTCGTTTTAAACGATTCGTTCAGGATGGTTCCACATATCTTTTCATTGACGTTAGGTTCCTACATTTGACAATAATTGAAAAATGTAGTTGGAACAGAGTAAATATTTTAAGAAAGTTTATTTCTAAATGCGAGATAATGTCAACGAGTAATTACCTAAAAGATTTTGTTATGAATTTTTAAGAAATTGATCTAACAGCTGACAATTTATTATATGTAATATATTACATACGATACCTATATATTATAGTGATATATGTTTTATTCATTTCATAATTATGTTTAGAATATTTGTTTAATTATCATATTCATCCAATTTATTGTTTTGTATATTTACGTTCTTAATTTGTTTACCTGTTTGTTTGTTCGTTCATATTTTCACATTGAATTAATGAACACATAATTTAGTTTCGTATTAAATCACGACGGGTGTCCATTGAAGAGTTTTCGTCTCAAATTCGACACACAGAGATAAATTAGGGAAAAGATAAGGGAAAGCAAAGTCAAAAGATATTAGGTGTTAAATAATGGAACGCAGGAAAATGTACGATTGAATGCTGATGCATTTAATTTGTACCTGCCATAATTTCCGCTTGGCGCACCTTACGTTTTGATCTTCGGTTAAAATTCGATGCACGAACTCGTAGTTACGCGCAGCAGCTAATTAAATCCGGAAATATGCGAGATAAAGGAAGCTTGACTCGTGTTCCTTCCTAATTGTCCTACTTTTCGCAATTAACGATCTGTGCTCGTTCACTTCTAGACTTTACGTGCGTAATTACACGAGGCTAATCATAAAACCATGGAAAATATCATATGTGGTATTATCATTCACTTCATTTTATATAATTTCACTTTCTGCTGTAACATTGATTTTAAGTTCGAATAATAATTAATAGTTTTAAATTAACTAATTAACTAAGACAATTGACTATAATTTTCTCTTTCTTCTTATAAGCAAGCAAAATTCTAGTTGTAGAAAGTTAAATCTGAACTTACGATTATTATATATAAAGTTGCACCTAATTAAATATTACCGAACGTCTTAACGTTATGTATTATTTTATAGTAAAATTATGACAATATTTATAACGTGTACAATATCTCATGATTCTGCAATAGGAAAAATGTCTTTCACTCAACTGTTCAACGAAATTTATGTGAGAATACAATACGTTTGGCAGAAAGTCATGGATTGTTTTCCCCGCTGTTCTTGGAAACCTCGATTATTAAAGCTTCCTGCAAACCACTGACCTGGAAAATCTGTTTTTCCTCCCGCTGAAGACCCAGGCCACAGCTTTGCTTTATTGCGTGTCCTGCTTCCAAGTCCTACGAGCGTGTGACCAAGTGCAAACTTGTTTTCCTGTTTCATCCCCACGGGAGCCTAACGAGTTTCTAAAGCTTAATTCGTAAGATTTTACCTGGCTTATCTTTGGATTATTGTACTAGTTCATTTTCCTATTTGGCTTATCCTTAAACTTTATTGTTCTCTTAAAAATTAAAATTTACTAAGAGAGAAGTTACGTATATTTTGTTTAATAATTACAAATTATGTCAACTTTAACAAAATTAATTAAAACAAAATTAAACCTTCCTACAGTTTTTATGTGAAACTTTTATCACTGTATTTCTCACATACATCCCTATTCCTGATGAAACTTTAGAGCTGCAACCTCGTCAGGGTTAGCCTATAAAACTTAATAACATGGAACACAGATAAGTAATACGATTACATTTATAGGATCGCGATTTCTTCAGAGTCAACCTATAAAGCTTAATAGTGCACAATGTGCATACTAAGGCAATGTCGAAGGAAAGTATTTCTTCCAAATGATAAAATTCTTCGTTTCTTTTCTCCAAGAAAATATCCCTTATCTCTGATAATACATTTTTTCCTTATGCGTCATTTAAAGTTGGTAATACATCGGTCCTGAAGAATCGTGTTCGAGCATCGGTTCCAGACACGTCCTCCTATCCGAGACATCGATCCTCGTACAGCGTAAGTAACTCGATATATCGAGTGGCTGCCTCTTCTTTTTCCCCATTCAACGGGACAAGTTGGAATATCGTAACGTCGAGACGATATTCGACGATACGGGAAAGTCTCATGGAACAGGGCTACGATATAAGCGACATACTGCGAGCGAACGAAACGAAATTCTGGATGGAGGATTACATGCTTCCGCCGCGACACGCTGCTTCCGTCGTTCATCCTTCATCTTCTTTCGATTTTCTTCTCTTCCTACTCCACTTTCTCTCTCTGTCTCTTTCTCTCACTGTTATGTTACACTGCTTAACGTCGAGGGACTCAGAGCTTTTCTTTTTTTTTTTTTTTTTTTTATTTCATAAAAATAAAACTCAGAAGTTGTACCATTAAATTGTTTTAAAGCTGAATAGGCCAACTTAAGAATACATCGTTACGAAATAGTAAATGCTATTGGAAACGATTTTTGGAACACAGTCGTGCGGACTTCGCAATTTTGAGAATCTTATTATTATTTGGTAACAGCAATGTCGTAGGTATTTTATAGTTTGGAAATTCTCGTTATGGAAGTCTGCTAATCGAGGCGTCGTCAAAATCGAGTTTTTCTGTTCAGGAATTTCCAATATCAAAGCCTGCAGTTTCCGAGTCCTGAATGTCTAATTTTACGAATCGGTACGAATGGCCAAACTATTATCTCAAACTTTCCAGAATCGCATTCAGTTTAGCGTCCCTTATCCGTCTCATGTTTCATCATCTTTTACAACCTAGAAATTCTCTTTTCCATCTCAGATACCATAAACGCAGGAGAATCGAAGGAAGAGGGAGCAGGTTGAAAAACAAGCCGACTGAAGCTAAACGTTTCCAGGCGGCGCAATAATTATCGTCGTTTTGTTCGCGCTAGCGCACACACGTAACTACTCGCGCACAAAAAAGGTAGAAAATTAGACGAGAAAGAAGAAAGAAAAAGTAGGGTCGAGGTTGTAAGTGGCGTCTCATGAAAAAATCCTTCGACGGAAGTCAATTGTCCCGCGCCACGCTCGGAAAAAACAAGATATGCAAAAAAGTGTGGGAGTGGGAATGAGTGTGAACGCAAAAGTGGAGCACGTGTGCACAGCAGAAGTTCCGCTCGCTGAATGCTGGAGTGCGCGACGACACGAAGTGGTCCTCCCGTTGGTCCCACTCTTTTGCATTTCACAAGCCGCAGAAATAAAAAAAGAAAGAAAAAAGTAAACCAAAGGGGGAAAAGAGGAACAGTATAAAATAGAGGACGAAGGAAGGATGGAATTGTGATATTTGTAAGGAACGAGATCCTTTGTTTTAACTGCGTTTGACGTGTATACTCGTCTGCATTTATTTTCGTACTCCACGACCTAACCCCATGAGAGATTTCTACGATTAAATTCCGCAGTTAATTAGTTAAAGAACGACGTACGTTGATTAAGAGCAATTTGAGGGCTGTTTAAATTGTGAGATTTATGAGGTGCAGAATCCTTGAAGAAATTTACGTTTTGAAGAACGATAAATGTTGTTTAGAGGAAATTATGAATTCTTGATCTTCTGTGGTAGATAATATTCTCTGAAATGGGAAAGCTTCTTTGGCCTTGCGGTGGCTGTTTGAGAATAATTTCGAAGATACGATACTGCCGGATAGAGAGTTTGAACATCTGCGATGGTAGTTTGGATGTGCAGGGTGGTGCAGGGCGGTGAAGACGTTGTGTTATTGACACGACGAACTCGGAACTAAAGTGCTGGATAGTGTAGAGATTTTTCTAAGAACTTCGTGAAGTTTACTTATACTTAATACTTATAAACGGAGACGTACGTGTCACGAAAATCCAACCAGCTTCGCAACAGAGAACGAAATCTAACAACCTGACACCGACAGTTCCAAAAGAACGACGATAACGCGGCTAATAAGGTAGAAGGGCAACGAGGAGAAAAATTAACGACGTTGTAAGAAACTTTGCTCGTTTGTTGGGAACGTTGTTCCTTCCGCCATCTAGCCGGTGTATCGAACATTCGTAGAGATAGACGAAGAAAGAACTGCTTGGCAGTGAGCCATTTCAGCCGCGGAAATCGAAACGATACCGTGGCACGGTGCATTCGTGCTGTTTTCGCGCGTGAGCGAAAGCAAACATCGCGAACACACTGGGACCGAGTCTCCGGAGGAATTCGCGTTCTCGATGGAAGATAGGTCAGCCGTGGGAAGAAATTGACGAAATATTGCGTGCATCGGTGGCTCTTCGCGCGAACCCTCTTCGACAAAGAGAAAGGGGTCGAAGTTTTCAAGCGAACGAATATTCCCAAGGCTGGACTAGTTTTCGGCATGGAAAGCAAAGCATTTAACTTTGAAAGCGGATACATCGGAGATCAAAGAGCTTGTTGCTGTTCATAAAGCGTATCTGTGGCTTTCGATTTTTGATGTTTATGCACATGTAATATCGTGGGTGGCTTCTTTTTGGCTGAAACGATTTTTTATGAATTTGAAAAGTTTCGAAATAACTGTAAGATGATTCAAATCTTTATTTTAAATGGAAAATATTCGAGGAAACGAAGTATTTTTGAATACCGAAAGAAAACCTTCCTCGCGTTCTTATTTCCTAAATGGTGTTGCTGGCGTTGCAAATTCAGGTGAATTGGCTGGCAGCAAGATGGCCGGCGGAAATGAAGTTTTATGTCCCGATAAAACACAATGGCCCCTAAAATATGAAGAAACCGCTCGTCTAATAGAGATATATACATCGATGGAAAAATAAGGGTAATGCTACCAGCGAACGCAAAACAGATAGCGATAAGATTATTTAGCTGGCGGCGTTGGTTGTTGGCGAGCTCCGTTAAAATAGCCACCTGAAGTACGATCGCAATTTTACTCTAGCCTTACGTAGCTACATTTTGCTCTGTCCTGCTCGATAATTGAATTCCCCTGTATTTGTTTTATTAAACGTTAGAACGTGCTATAGCATACGGTGAGATGGTGAAAAAAATTAAAAAAAGAAAAAGAGACAAAGGCGAGAACAAAAGGAGGGAGTAAAAAAATTACAAAAGCCGAAGTGCAGTCGCCAAATATATCGAAACCATAAAAAAAATGGTCTATATGGAACAACTATCGTTCCATACATTTTTGTCCCAAATAGAATTAAAACAGGAAAGAAAAAACAGGGGAAGAAAGAGGAAAAAGAAATTTGTAGACAGCACTTTTTGGGTAGAATTACTGCCGCTCTCGCACGTGTATCGTTTTTCCCAGTATCACTCTCTCGTCGATAAAATACAATTTCGCGATGGCTCAACGATTTCTGTAAAAACAGGTTTATTTTATTGATCGATTCCATTGCAGATGCTCTGTTTACCGTAACCATCTTTTCATCGTATTTTTTCCGGAAATTACTGCCAGGGGTTATTTGTGGAAATCATACATCTCGTGAAACACTCGTTTCGAACAATGATATCGGTAATAATTCACTAGTCATACTATGCTGAATTTATCATATGAGAATCTCACGAGAAAAATATGATACGTTCATTTTTGTCAATTTTCTAGCTTTTATGTCATTTGGACGTAAAGATAGGTATTTTGATAAGAAATGGCGGAAGATTGAACGAACAGCTGATTCGAAATTACTGCTTCAACAATTTTTGCGATAAAACTCCATGAAAAGTTGTAAAAAAAAAAAAGATATTACAGCGCAAAGTATAGACATCTAGTCGAAAACTTCACTGTTAAACGAGCGTGTGATAAAGTGGGGGTTGATTCGCGAATGGAGGAAGCATCGATAATCTGGTCGTGTATTATATCGGATGCGCTCACGCTTCCCGTAGCCGGTGGCGATGGTAATTGTCGTCGTGACGGTAATTAATTTAGTCCAGTGGAAACCGAATGATACGGAGAACGAGCAAAAATTGTATCGTTCCGAAAAATATTTCACGGTTCGCCGTCGACTGTTCTTCCGGAACGCTGGACTGTGGTTCGTTAATGGCGTTCAGCCGAATCATGCGTACTCTTTTTTCGAGATTGACTTCAAAACTCGTCTAACGCGATCATAATAGTACTCAGAAACTTCCAAAATATCGTATTAACAAATGTTCGAATACTTTTGTGAACCACTGAAATTTCCAATGCTTATATATGACATCTTATATAGGATAATTTGAATATAATAAGCATGTGGTAATAATATTATTTCATAGACATGATTGAAAACCAGTGTCCCCCATCAAACCCTTTATAATAGATAACTTCTAATAGTAAAATTCTTGCGTCAAAGAGCGCTGCTGTTTCATCCCTTAACCGTCACTTTCCCAATCAATGGTTCCACCGCAGCACGAATAAAATTTCACCCTTCTCTCTCGGGCCATATTCATGAAACAAACTCGAACGAGGCGACGTACAATGGAAGGCCAACGAACTATCCGAAAACTGTTCCGAATTCGTCGAATTGACGTCTCCATGGCACGTTAGAACTTCTCGTTTCCGATTATAAATTAATCTCACGAGAGCATTCGGACAAATTGTGCATCAAAGGCAGACATCAATCGTCTTCGACGGAAATAGAAAGTCTTTCGTGTTCGCTCGGTACGCGTTTCACGTTCTGCGGAAGTTGCAAGCATCAAGGATATTTCCTTGAAATATCCTCGAATTTAAATCCAAGTATCCCAGATGTGGATGATCATCCGAGCCTGGTGTGACTTTGCATATAACGCAATACTATACATACATCGTGAAAGTGTTAAAGAACAATTAAAAGAGGTAAACATTATATGCAATAGAGCGAAATTAACTTGCATTGTGCTTGAATACGTTAGTGATAAACGAAGAAGAACAAAATTAGGAAGACGAAGTTTCATTGGATTTCCAAAATATAAATAAATTATTTAGGACACTTGTATATTATGGTTTATTAATATGTTGAAATCTTCTTGAATAGTGATTTTTATATCTGACAAACGAAAAAGGATATGACTAGAAAAATGGAATTTTACCAAGTTTCTGGAATATAGATATATTCCTTATATAACGTCTTTATATCACGCTCTAAAAATATCGAGGTCCTTCTCAATTTTTGTAACCAGAATTTATCGAATAAGTAATCGTTTCAACCCATTCAACTACGTCACGGTGTTGAAATCGAGACGAGAGAAGGATGAAATTTCCGGGAAATTCGAAGTGAATTGAAACGAATCGCAACAAGGGAGACGAAACACCCAGGAACACCAATGAAAGCTTCAATTTTCTCAAGTGTTCGCCGTAGAAACTGTAAAGACAATGAGAATACACCTTCCTGTTCTAAACGAACAGAAATACAATCGGGAGTGTTTCTACTGTCAGTAACTGAGATCACAATAAATATAATCTAATGTTAGCGACGCTTACAGAATAAATTTATCTTTGTTTCTCAAAAGCCTGGGAATCCTTTTTACGTGTTGTAACTGGCTTTGTTGCGTCCTGAAATTCCTTGTCTTCCGCGTTTAGCACGACCAGTATTTGAATACCTCACTTTATCCTTTCTGTTCCAACAATTTCTTACTTCGAACTATAGAAATATTTTCGAAAAATTCTTTACTCCCAAGCTGGAATCAGTCATTGAATTTTTACGAGAGAACGTACATCGCTTGGGAATCCGCGGAATTCGGTTGTGCTTCGTCGCTCGAAACAAGCTCTCTTTCGAATCGTTGCATTTTCGTTTGCCTTTTTTAGATCTAGATCGGTGTTCCACATTCCCGAATTAAATTTCGCCCAGTTAAGCAGATATAATTAAGGAAACACGAGGAAACGAGCTGATATGCGTTATTCTTCGTCGACGATTTATCTTGGAACTGGAAGGATCTTGAAAAGGGAGAAACGAGTTAGCATATGAACTAAAAACCTTTCATGCTTCTACTCTGCAATTATTTGAATTGTTAATTTAGAATTTTGTTATGTATTTAGTGTGTTTGTGGTATGTTTTTCATTGATATTTTTAATCATTCATTGATGTTTATTCATATTAAACATAAATAAACGTATTATACATAAATATATAAATTGTATAGGATAATTATTCACTGGAATTCTAGTAAATAGCTCGCTTTTAAAGTATAATCTTTATGGATGCATGTCAAAAGTAATTATTTATTATGTGTCAACTTTTTATCAAATCCACGAAATGTACGTAATTAGAGAAATTATTAACGAGTGGAACAGACGAATAAGAAAGGAGCAAGCTGAAAAAAGAAATATTTCACGTAATAATAATTCTGGTTCCCTCAATCTCATTAATTTGTACCACGTCGTGTGAAACGGTACACGTTGCAGATTTCTATCCTCTTTCGAATGGATCGGTCTCGCCAGAGATTAATCACGTTGGCTACATGCCGGCTGCTTATTTCTACGACTGGTACAAACGCGGCTGCTTTCTTTTTCAGCGTTCTATAGGCGCAGTCGAGGCCCGTGGCGTGGATAATAATTTCGTTGCTGCTCACGATGCTCATAAATTAAAGGAACGTCGGCCGACAACGCCTGTCCCGAAGGGAATATTTCCTCGTCGACCCTTGCAGGTCTAGGACGCATTTATTTCATGCCTGAAAAACATCTCTCTGCTTTCTGTACTCTGCCATTGTACGAAAAAAAGGGACATTGAGGAAACGACGTAACAGAGTTGTTTAGAGCTTCCTGATCTTTTTGCTGTTGCATCGTTTCGCTAGATAATGGTACGGTACTTTAAAACGTGTAAATTTTTATATACATTAGTCGAGGTTAATTTTGAAATTGTAATTAAGACAGATCGATTATAGCCTCGAACACCAGAGTTGATATGCAAATAGTGTGCAGTTTATCTTAATAGATACGTCGCGCTTGTCTTTTATCATGAAACGCTGCGTGATCAAATTTGCAAATAGCTGATAATGAAATTTTGCCTACTTTATCTTTATGTATCGTCGTTACTTTTATCAGTGCATTTTTGTTTGGAAATAATTGCGAACCGATTTCCATCCATAGGCACCGCCAAGTATAAATATGGTAAACTCACATATTAATTCAGATATGCCTAACAAAACAGATAATTGGAAAATTTAGTAATACAAGATTATTCGAGTGACCTAATCGTGTCGTCTGGTTACGAACATCGTCCTGTGAAGAGAGAGAGAAGGTATTTTACATATGAGAAACTGATTTAAGGTATTCTATGGAACTAATCCGATTAATAAGGCGGCAGACAGCCAGTGTACGAACAACAGGTAGCTCTGCGAATTAATAAACCGATTAGATCGTGCGAGCACACGGTCGACCTGGACTCGCAAGAAATTAATTCGTTGCAGACTTGAAAACGCGAATGGAACATGTTGCTCTAGATATATCTCGGATTTTCGGGAAATATTTATGGGGAAACGAAGGAACGGAGCGAAAGTAAATAGAAACTCGAGATAGTACTAGCATGTGGGTATTCTGAATTTAATTTCATGTCGAATAAAGCTTTGTAAATATTAAGAGTGAAATTTAGTAGAAAGGAAGGACCCCTAATTTATGTAAATTCACAAATAAAGTTGGAAATATGAAAATATGCAAATAAATCAAAATCTGGCGTCAGAATTTTTCGACTTATCTAGTGTTCTATGAGGAATCGCTCGCTTTCAGTTTGTTTGTTGTTCGTTAATCGGCAACGGCAAACTAGAGGAAGGGAAGCTGAGAGCGACCGCGTAATTCATAATTAAAACCGGCGTGGCGAACGACATCGTTGAAGCAGACTTACGAAGCTAATGAAAATAGGAGCTTTATGGATTAATTAAGCGCCACGACACCAGATCCCAGCATTTGCGTTTCCCTTCGTAGACACAATTTGATTCCGTCTCGTGTCTTTTCCAGCTGTGCTGCAGCCTGTCACATTTCTCACGAAAGACGAATTCGGAAGATTTCACGCGTAATTCGGGAAATCGAAGCCCTTTGTCTTCGTACACGCCGACCTGGATTTACTTTCGCCAACGATCGTAATATATTTTCCATCAATCGTCCACGAGGAAAAAGATACTTGACAAAAAAAGAGAAACTTTCATCCAAGTTTTCCCCAAATGTTCGATATTAACGACACTTTACGTGTTGAAAAGTTTTCCTGCGGATCCTGAAACTTTCCGATGGTGTGAGTTGCTGTTGGTTTATGACTCACCACTTGATGGACTCTCTTGACGACTCGGAATTATCCAAAATGATATATTATCGTTTTATTCGAATTCTTAGTTTAAGGACCGCAGTGTCTGAAGCACAATAATTAGTTATTTCATGGTTATTATGGTGAAAAATTACTACGTTCGAGCCATTAAGAAGCATCATCGAGAGCTCTAAACCCATTCAGAGGGCACACTGGATTCTCCATCACTGTTCGAAATCGACCACTGTCGAGCGTATAAAACATGGATTCCATCACAAACACAAATTCGTTCAACTTGCTTTTTCGCTCGACGCGCTTCGAGAATTACAAACTCATACTTTATACCGGGACGAGAAAACTCTCCGCTCGATTTTCTATTTCTCTCCCTCTCTCTCTCTCTCTCTCTCTCTCTGTCTTACACTCTACGAGCTATCGACCGCGTGACAGAAACTTTTCCAATTATTCTCTTCGGCACATCGATACAACCAGCGGTAGCAATGGCTGCAACGAATATTTCTAGGCATCGCCGACCATGTGATTAAAACGGACGATCGCGCGTGATCGTTGAAACGCGCTCGTTTCCGGAAACCGAGCAGTTAATGCCCCTGGAAAACCGTTGCGCCGCAAACAATGGCGTAGTACCAACGACCAGATCGACCTGATTCGTAAAAGTACGATTGCTGACGCGGCTCGGATCGTCAATCCCATTAGATTGGTCAGGTACCAGAAGCTAGAAAAAGCAACCGGCTTCGAGTTGATTCCTGATGAATCGTTAGATGTTTAAGCTGATGAGGTTCTCGTGAATTCGCTTCTATGATGTTAATGGATTAGACTAGGTTCTGTACTTGGTCTATGAGAATATGTAGGTTTATTATAAAGAACGTTTTCTACTTTCCCGGTCTTAAAAATAGCTTATAAGCTGACAAAGTTTTATAAAAAAAAACATACAATTAGAAAGATAAACAACATTTTAATATCATAGCAAGCGTTATACATTATGACAAGCATTTGAAGTCTCGGTTGAAACATTTTTCTCTTCCCCTTTCCTCTATGCCTTTTTTCTTCTTTTTCTACATTATAGTACCATATTCACTAACAATAACATGATCTATTCCTGACTGAAACTCGGTGCAGACAAGCGGTATTTTTCTCGACTGCTTTCGACGTTGCCACGCAGTGGACTGAAACAGAGAACATGTAAAATAACGCTCATCGTGAAATGTGTGACAATCGTTCATGTATATATAATGTATACAAATGTACCCAACCGCACACATGGCAATTTTTATCCGCAACCAGTACACCCGCTTGTGTTATTTCCTTTGTCTGCAATGAAACAGCTCGAAAAATTCTGTGATGTGTAACTTTCGATCACCATACACGCTTCTTTTTATGACTGTATTAAATCTATTGAAAATAACCAATCGGATCCGCACTCGTTCCATGTACCGCCTTCTAAACGATCAACAGTACTTATCTTCGCGCGAATGAGCTCTAACTGCCTCAACATAGCTCTTACACCAAAGTAGGACGATTCAACGCTCAGATCAGTCCTGTAGTTACAGATCGCATTATCTATTTCACAGACGTGGCAAATTACGAATTCTACAGTAGCTGGCTGCAGTCCACGTACACGTGCATCTATCATCGTCGTTTCTCACAACGGTGTCTTCTATCCGCCAGGACAAATGACTTTGTTTGCGCCGTGGAACAACTCTGATGGAACATTGATTAGCGGGACTCGGAAGACAGGCTAACTTTGTTCCCAGCGTGGACAGGTATTTATGGTCGAAGCTCGCTCGGCCATCGGGCCAATGGAATTCCGATTTGGTGAATACGGCCCGTGCGCTCGTGGATGAGCGAAGTTTTCGCAATTTCACTTCACGGCGAAACTTCCTATGTTTCTGGATGGTCGTTAAAAGTGCTGCGACGGTCTGCAGAGATGGCTAGTTTCGTTCTTCGTTTTAATTAAAAAGATGCTTCGATGGGGAAACGAGGGTGGGAATTGGTAGTTGCAATCCTCGAGTCCGGTAATGGGCCGTGTTAAAAGCAGAGCAACGCGAGTAGATTTGTCGAGTTATCAATAAACTTTTGTGTAAAATTTTCGATATTTTAGAGAAATACGTTTGAATGTATAGTGGTATATATAGTAAACAGTAAAATATATTATTAACTGAATAAAAAATAATGTACGTGATCATTCTTTTTCTTGTCTCGATTTATAAAATTGATCGGCATCATTCGATAAATCAAGTAGACAATCTAAGCCAAAAATTTTTATACGTAGCACTTGTTGAATCCGTCGACAGGACGTGGATTTCGTAATACTACGTAACATTATACATGTAACACCAATGTCGTTTATTTTCGTTTGTCGTTGATATTATTAATATCAAAAAGGGATATTAATTCATCTGATTTTAATAAGTCAATATACATTGAGTTGTTTGAAGTGGAATAACGAGTTAAAATAGTCGTTTCGTTGAAAGTAACTGTTTGAATGTTCTTGTCATTTGAACGTTGTTTCTTCGAGAACGAATAAACAGCGTGTAAGCAACGGAATGACGGTCATGAAAACTTTCGTGCCAACTGAAACGACATCATTTTAGATCTATACAGGGTAGTACACGTTTCTAGAGGCTGAGTTACTGGAAACTATAATCGGCTTTTGTGTGCTGATAAAGTAGTTCTAACCTCCGGGAAACGACGCGATGAATCACCTCGAAATTACAAGGATCCCTTGAATGTTCGTTGAATGTGTAATGATGTATACTATACCAGCAGAATTATGATTAAATTCCATTGTAATTAATTAAAGTCTGAGGTGCTTTTAATCTTAATTGAACGACAGGTCTAAGACATTTTATGTAATTAATCGTATCTTGTAAATTAGAACTAGGACTACCGCCCTGTACTGTGTATCCAAATATATTGTACAAAGACTATTAGACTTGAAGTAACATTACAAAACCGAATGCATATACAGAATTATGCTTTAATGAAAGTCAACATTAATTTTGTCAGATGCACAAACTTATAGCGATGCAAAAACGACGAATAGAACCCTCTTTATTAAAAATGACATAATAGATGGTAAACCCGTAATCATGTAGAATAGTCATATAAAAAAATATTTACAATTATCGAGTTTCACGAGAAATATTGTCATCCGTTCTACAGACATGCTTCTATAAATAGTGGAACGAGTCGCAGATGCAAGTGCCTTAATATCCGCAGCACTAACCTCGCTTCCTGCTTTCGATAGAACTTCCCGATATCACGAAACTAACACACGCGCGTCGCAAGAAATATTGAGAAATATACGTCACAATCAATGTTAAATATCGATTAGAAGATCCCAATTGCATTCGGAATCTGTACAAACGCCCAGTATAATTTTTTGGCAATTTTGGAGTTAAATTCTTTCTAACATTGATGTTCTGATCAAGAAATACTTTGATAAAATAAAGAAGAATGTTTAACCTTTTGTAGTCCAATTAGTAGTCCACTAATAAAAGATTTGTGATAAAAGTTATCAAAAAAAAAAAACTCTGTAGCTATCGTGTTATGATTCGCAGTAAATCACTCATCGTAAACGCATTGAATGTGCGCGCACGACTGGATAAAGGCAGGGCCCAGGCCAGCAATGGAGACTGGAAGTCACGAAATAGCAGTAACGCGTATTCCTGACCCATGAGTCGGTTGGGTCGAATATATCTGCCGAAACGTGCCAGAGGCGGAATTATCGTGAAATATACAGAGCGAACTCCAGCGAACGTGCATGCGATATTCTTCGCGCCGACCATAAATCATACTCGTCGAAAACGCGAATCGTTTCCGAGGAGGATTGGGAGGATTTCTGGTAATGCAATTACGGAATCGTATAATGGCTGCAGTGCACGACGAAACTTCGGTTAAGTTCGTTAGTTTCAGGGAAAATTAACGATACGTTTCGGCAGATAAACGATCGAATTCGATGGAAATTCGTGTCTGTTTATCGCGACGCGACGATGACCGAAAATTGGACGGTGGAGAACGGGAAAATGGACCGACATTAATGATTATAAACGTGTTTACTACGTTGACGCGTTTTACATTTGCACGTGCCGCTGTGATATTGAAGGACCTCGTGAACGCGAGTCCCTCGCTGTTGACGTTTTCGCGGTACGTCGTTTTTCACGTAAATGGGATTATGCGAAAACAAAGGTTCATTCGTTTCTCTTTTTGCTGGCTGATATTGATTGCGTTATTATAGTGTAGTTCGTTTTAAAGGTGAAAAATTCGTTGAAAGGTGTACTGTACATGGACTACTATGAAACTGAATAAGTGTCCAAACGTTACTGACAGAATAATAATAAAAAATATTTAGAGTATTAATAAAATAAATGTAGATTACTGAAAGTTAGTAAAGGAAACCCATATAGAATTGTGTTACGAGTTAATGTTATAGGTCTATACAATGTTTCAGTTTAAAAATGAAATAACTGTGTTCAGAGACTAGACTCGAAGATTGTCTGGCCAAAACCAGGCTCATTCCACTTCGCCCGCCGAATCCGCTTCGAATTTCACATCGCTTTCCACCTTTGTTATCTTCAATTTCTGGTAGGAGACCGGTAGCTTTTATCCGGTCCCGATGTCTCGTGAAACGACAAGATAGGAAACGGTTGATCTTCGCCTGAAATTGGCAGTTAAAGACGAAGAAAGAAAGGCCCCTCAAAGACGCGTCGCAAGAAAACTTTAACGAACCAATTTGGCGCCAAGTGGTTGGCGAGCGAAAGGAAATGGACAGGACTCCGTGCGAAAGAAGCAGCCGTTGACGACATTTCGCGGGATCTATTCAACGGAGCTGTGTAAAAATTCGATTAGCGTAAGAACTTTGCCTTTTTTACCATGTCCCGTGTAAATGTTTTTGCCAGAGACGCTTAACGAATGCCAGATCGTAAAAACGTCGCACCGCCGCAACGAAGTTCTCGGTTTAGCGATTTCCATCTTGGATGTCAAAGAAAAAACGCGAGTACAATGGTAGAAAACATATTCAAACATCAAATAATTAAAAAGGAGCTTTTTATTGCGCACAATACAAATCCCTCTTAAATTTCGTTATCGCGAGACAAATGCGTGAATCGTTATTCAGCTTGGAGACACTAGTCTCGTTATTTTAATCTTGCAGGTTCTCGAGTTTTTATGCCTCGATTTTTGTTCTTATTTAAAGAAACAAGAAGATTTGGAACGTTTTATCTCATTCGCTACGAAAGACGTACTTACATATACATCCTCAAATATCGAATACATAATTATTTGCTAAAAGAATACGTACATGTCTTCTATAATACAGAATGATTTTTATTTTCATTTATGTAGCGACTTACGAATGTATTTGGACATTTAATAAAAAAATTTCTATGAGTAGATTCTTTAATTATACTTAAATATCATCTCAATAACGATTCTGTTATATTTCCCCTAAACTTAAGAAATTTTCCAACAATAAAAAGATACAGAATATGTCAAAAATCCTATTTTTAATCTGAAACTAATCCATAGCGCAATATTAATACTCCTTTTGTTTCCTTTTGATTGAATCCTTTTGACTGAAACAGCATCATGAATGTTTCATGGAGAAACAAAATCTCTGAAGATAAATCCATCGAGCAAATTCGTCGGCAACTTTCGAACAACTTGAAACACGCACGTGCGTGAAACGCATCTGCCATCAATCTCCATTGCGATTTCGGTTTTGTCGTTTAGACAGGGCTGACAACTGTGGAGGATTAATCCAGTTAGCCTGGCCACCGTGGACTGTGACTGATGAATGAAATCCGGGGTGGCCGACCTTATTTTGCGTCAACCATTGCCCCAGTCCCTCCACGGCGCCTGCATCCCCTTCGCTGCTTTGCCCACCCTCTCTTTCTCTCCCTCTGGTTTCCAGCAACCCTCCTACCACCATTCGAGCGAAGCTTCGAGCCCACACAGTCTGCCGCACTACTGACGTAACACATCCCCTTCTGACGTCACGACCTGGGAGCAACGTGGTAACCCTTTCACCAGGACAACGTCCTCTTTCCGTTTTTCCTCTCGTTGCTTGCACGCTGCTCTTGTGATTCTGCCTTTCCTCATCCGTTGTTATCAATCGTTGTATGCGGTTAATCTTGGAACTGTTTATGGAATCTGCCCTAATTACCACATTAGTTTCTGACAGCATTCTAGCGTATTGTTCTTACCCGCGAATATGTTCGTACGGGAATTAACCCTTTCACGCTGCAATGTACGCAACACTGTATTCTCCTAAGTTATTAACCGACTGAACCAGTGGTTCTGAAACAATGCTGCGTGTACCATTGGTGATATATTAAAGTGGTTGGGTGACACGTGGATAACTTGTGTAATATATTAGATTGTAACATACACTGTCGCTAATAAGTATTCGGATAATTTAGCTATACATGACGATACACGAATGTTGGTAATTAATTACAAAATCAATTTGGATTTGAATCTAACGTAGATTCGTGTAAAATTTTGATGTAGTATTCAATTTCGTTTAACGAACTTAATTCCGCGAAATTTTAAAATTTCCACGTTTTCGACGTTTAAAAGCTGGTGAACTAGAAAAATTTCGCCGTATCCTTACGAATCTAAAAACCTCGCATGTGCTCGTCAAAAATACCGACGTCCATCGTTCCGTTTCTATTCTACAATTTCGACAATTGCCAATTAAAACTCACCGAATCAATCAAACGTGTCTAGCAACAAAAAAATAGAACTGAAAAAAGAACCGGCTCTGCTTCCTCCTAAAAAAGAAACAATTCTGCTTGTCACGCCACTTGCTCGTTTGCAGCAACTACAAGCGACGTGTCCAGAATATCAATTCTGAAATTCGGACGATTCGTTTTGGATGAAAAGTCGTTTCGAGTGAAAATTCGGTGCAACTCGGGAAGCAATGTTTAAAGCAGAGTTGCGACAATAGAGCGCAGAACTTTAATTAAGGTTAATCCGTCTTGGAGGGGGCGTGACTCGTTCGCCACGGACGTTGAAAAGTTCAAAGTGCCTCGGTGCCAATCTCGACCGCCTCCTATCGGCTTCCTGACGAATGAAAAGAAGCCGGTGATGTAATTAAATGATTCCTTCGGGCAATAGCTTTTGGCCAGCCGACGGCTCCCTCATTATCTAACTTGCCCGCAAACGCTCCTTTCCCCATCCCCTTTTGTCAGCTTGGACTGAGCGCGATGGATGCAATTCAATCCCAGGCGAAGAAAGCGAGAAGATCTTGAAAACGATTTAATAGACGTACCCTCGACACGGCGTCAGCTGGATAGACGATAATATCGTTAAAAGTTGGACGAGGCTGCCCTCTGGCTTGATGCTCGACTTTGTCGGTCGACTTGATGTATTCGACGAATCTTGTCCGAGTTCTTGGGTAATTCATTTTGCAATCATCGAATAATTTCTCGAAGCGCGAAGATGAGAAAAATATAAGATTTTATAGTAGTGATCCATTTTAAAATGGAAATATAAATTGTGGAGCAGTGGAATACTTCCATATAACGATGGAATAATAAAAAATAATTATATTAAAAATATTGATTTCAAAAGTGTACTTCTGATATTAGATACACCGTTTTTTCACAAAATTTTATAAATTTGTCATCTGTTGTTAAAATATCTTCTACTTATATTTGTTATACTTTACTCTCGGAGTCTTTAAATATAAACAGAAATTCATAAGTAAGTTTCAACGCTAAGATAATAGGAGGCAAAACGATTTAAAGAAAATTGTCAATGAAGGTAATGGGATATTGAATCCATAGAAACGTGTTCAATAGAAAGTAGAATGCAGAATGGTATCATGTCGAAACAGTAATTTTGCGATTCCGTAATAAAACATTGGTGTATTGAAATCCACGGATTCAGATACATAGTACTTTTATGACATTGTGTTACATCAAACCGACCGGGAAGCAGAAATGATGCATGCGGTCGCACATGTACTTTCATCCAATTTCTCGTTATGAGACAGCAATGCGCGGAACGATAGAAAAGCGCCAACCAGATTATAATAAGGTTTCCGGTAACCAGCGCTTGCATAATGAATGCCCTTCGTTTATCGTGGCCACGATAAACAATAAACGTGACAACGTTATGAAACGGTGTCCTCTTAAGTTGCATAGTTCAGACAATTTCAAATGTTGATCACGTGGACCATTTTTTATATGAGTTGGTTCATTCACTCTCGTTATAACAACGAAAGGAAATACATATTTGATAAGGCAGAGCTTGAATAGAGAAGTTATCAAACATAACTGTGGTTAATAATATTAGGATGATAATAACAAGTTGATTATACCATAACTCTTGCTGTATTCGATGAAATATACAGCCGAACTATAACTCAGCCTTAATTTTCCAAACTATGAACTCTCGCTGCCCTTTCCTTTCTTAATCTATTACTCTTATATTATTATATTATATATGTCGGAGATGAAAGGACACCGGAACCTCCCCTTTGGAACTTTCGGGAAATTGTAATTAAAGTCTATAGTTGTAATTAAACAATTTGCCGTCATTCTAACCAATTGTATTTATTTGAGATTTGTGACAATGAGCTTGAGCTCAAGGCGACAATCAGTCGCCGAACGTAGCCGCGGTCAACGGGACGAACGTTCCGTTTAACAAAGGTATGGAGTAATAATATAGTCCTCATTAAAAGAAATATCTGTAGAGGTACTCGACAGTGAACATTCCAACGGTTCCTTCGGGCAAAATGATTACCAGATATCGATGCACCTACACAGCACAAGTTCAGCTAGCCTGAGGACCCGCTATAAACCTTAGAATTTTGTTAATTAAGGTTCTTCAAACGGACAAGCGTTCCTTGTCCCAACTATGGGAAGATCGGAGAAATTTGTTTTTCTCACGAACAACGCTTCCGCTAGCAACTTTCCCTCAAGGGCGGCTAACATCCTTCTCTAAACACCAACATGGAAATTGACCAATTAACAGCAGCGTCAATTTCCCTCACTTTCTGAACGAAGGCTATCCGCGACGAATCCGATGATCTCGTGTCCTTAGACACACTCCATTATAGTTTTCCTCTGGAGCATCATCGCGACAGAGTCATTCTCTCTCATGAGGTCGTATTAGCGAGTGATTTGTTGTCTTTACGCTCGGTGGATATTCCACGTTTTAACAAAGAGTTAGTTTAGTAATACTTTCACTGTAGCCAAGCAAGTCGATTACGACTTGGGCTTTGGAAGAAAGCGCATTCTGCTACGCCGTTGACCGCGGATTCGTTGTTGGACCTAGGATCATTGTCATTAGCTTCTCGAGTGTCTGATTACCGCGGTTACTTGTCAAATTCTGTAGTAGTCGTATTTGTACTAGTCAATGTCTTCTCCATGGCATATCAACAATGTGTAGTCCAAATGAGGATTCGTTTCACGGCCCTGAGCCTAATCATAATGAGAACTCGACATATATTACTCTTATATTGTGGTTAATAACCATTTAAACTTGCACATCGATGTCTTCTCATCGTTTATTTCTTTAGTTAGTTTAATCGAAGTAACTATTCTTACTTAGAAGAGATTCGGATATTTCACTATCGTTACACGCATCGTAAGTAATACAGTGCGAAGACATCCGCTTATATCAAGGAAAGACACGAGCACATGATAAACGATGGAAATGGCGTGATACAAAAACGTAAAATGCGCCATTCTCTATGGTGACAAAAATGACGCTTGGTCTATAGCAGCGTGAATAAAAGTTTCAGGTTAATGGCCGGCAGGCAACGGCAGTTAAATCGCTGTTCCGCGACGCAGTTTTATAAATGCAATCACGAGAATTTAAATGGTGGAGGCGTGCTGCGAGTGAAGCGTAAGAGTGGAAGGACGATGAATCCGAGGCGGAAAGGAAGTATCGTGCGTTTCTCGTGCCGTTCGTATTTCCTGCTCTTTGCATTCCTTTTACGTCCCATAAATTCCCGCCAGCTGAATCGCTAGTTCGTTATCACGATCTATGTTTCACAGTCGCTTCCGGAACGCGTTCAGGCGGTCTACCGAATGAGCGCCTGATATTACGGAGAATGTTAATCTCCGCGGTTGATCTAGCGATCATCCGGTTTCGAATTTCGTAAATTTTGTACATAACATGCTGACTGTAAGAAACCTACTCGCGGAGGATCAATATAAATACAGCCATTCTATTATAATTATTTCAATATATAAATATAATTATATGAATGTTTTACTGTTAGAAGAACCTTCTTTTAAAAATGTTAGCATAGAAAAACAAGGGAAATAAGGCAAATTATTGGGAAATCATTATCCCTCATCCGTCCTTTGTCTTTGCTTGTTACCGAATTGATACATGCTCGTATCTATGGAGCTAAATGAATATTTTATAGGACTTGGATTATCATGAATTTGAAGATTGAAACTTTCCCTTTATAATGGTCTGGTTTTATTTTGATTCAAAACATGCGATCTCTACGATACTTTGGAAAGCGGAGGTTTTTCTTAGTCAAATGTCATTCAGATCGAATTCCCTAATTTGGTGATCGAGGGTATAGAGTTCTCCAATTTGGAGGTCATTTCTCGAGTTCGTATCGAGTTCTCTAAATTAATGGCCGTTTAGGTGGAATGCTGTAATTTGGATGTCAAAGGATATCAAGTTCTACAGTTCGAAGGTTATCTATGTCGAATTGTGCAATTTAGGAGTCGAAATTCAAATGTCAAGCACGTCGGAGTTTAGAACTTAGAAAACGTTCGATTTCTACCGAAATAAAAATACCGAATTCTATCATTTAAGGATAAAGAATATCCTGCCACCTCCAAAAGAAGTACATTTTTCGACTGAAAATAAATACTACAGCGCAGCAGATACCAACATTTATCTTTAAAACTCTAAAATCACTAAAGACTGATGGAGTAAAACTGTTATTACATCAATTCAGAGCTCTCACGAGTGAAACATCTTCGAGACCAAAGTTCAACGCCTCGGGGAGCATCTAATCCTACTCGATGTCGATACGAGTAACAACTATCGAGTCCCTTGAAACATACTTCTTTGGTGTCAAGGTATCGGGCCTAGTTCCACGTCTCCTGAGTCCCATAAGTTCAGGCTCATCTGTAGCTAGCCGTATATCCAGACGATTTTCCAGAACGTGAAGAGTTTCCTCAAAATCTCTACCTACTAAGGTACTCGGCGAATGTTCGTCCGCGAAGGATGCATTTAAGTTTTCAAGGACTCGCGCGATGTTCCGATCACGATGTTGTGTTAGGTTAGTTGCGAGATGTGCTTCGTCTGAACTGTAAAGGATCTCGAAAATTCACCGGAGCTTCCTGAAGGGTCGACGAGTAGATAAGGACGTCTAAACGTGGAAGATTTGGAAATGATGGAACATTAAACTCTCGTGAGTGCATTATGATGACGGAGATATGATAAAGATGTAAAAGAGATGTGTACTATCTCGTTCATGAATATCTGGATACTTAAATGGAGTTATAGCGCAATAAAATCGTGATTATCAGAGCATGGATTATCAAGAACATTAATTATTGAAATTATTGTTTAACAAAGAATTTAAGAGTATTTTCCTTTAGGTGTATAAAGAAGATTAGAAAATAAGAATAGAAACTGAAAGAAATTAATTCAGTTTTACTAAAGCTTCTGTTCCTGTTTAATATTGATATTGATAAAACAGTTCACAATATTCGTATACGTGGAGATACAGAAGTGTTAATCGTTTCGTAATTCGTTTCTTAAGTTTAGCGTACGATGCAGCAGCTCGCATGCATTTAGAATTTATTGTACATACCGGCGCAGGCTTAATCGCGATTTGAAATTTAAATTGAAAATAAACTAATGGCTGGCTGTGTGCGTTCTCGTCCGGAAATTTTGACTTTAATTAAATTATTCATAGGGGATGGCGGACAGGCCGAGCGGTGTAATCCTTTATTCAGGTTTAATTCCCTGGAGAATTCGTAATTATCCTTTGTCCCTATCCCTCGTCAATGATTCAAAGTGTCCATTCATGCTTTCCACGAACTTGTAGGACATATATTGACGTTGCTTGACATCATGGAGCTAGAAGAGTTATGAAATGTGCTATAATTGACAATTTAAGATTTTAAATGTTTAACATTTTAAGGAAAAAGAATCGAAACTTTATATTAAATGCAAATTTAAACGCTGTAAGTGGTAAAATCATTTAGTTTAACTTTTAAGGCTAGTGACCTAATACTTATGAATGGACGTGTATATCATTTATTAACCTAAATACGTTCTCAATTCTTTTCATTTATTTTCATTTTTATTTATTATCATTTATCATTTTCAAATTGATTAAATTCGATGACGTAATGGAACTTGATAATTAGCGAAAATTATCGCCAAATTAAAATTATGGAACGACGCTATAAATAATTTACGTGATCATCGGCGGGAATAAAAATCAGATAAGACTAACGAAGTGGCAGACAAGAATGTCGATGAAGCGTCTCATGCAAATTACCATGACATTTCATGAGAATCGTCCTTAACCTTTATCCTCGCTGACCGAAGCTCTAATAGAAAAATCGATATTAATCGACCTGAAAACGATTCACACTATTCACTCGATCATGGAATCGAAAGGACGAGGCCGTGTTTCGATAAAGTTTCAATTCGTTATTTATCTTCGTGTTTAACTTAACCGATTGCCGTGGCTCAATTCGATTTTCAGTTCTAGTTTCTTGTTATTCTTCTATCCACTTCTGCCTTGCCCTTCGTGAATTCTTTCAGAAACTGTTCTTCAATCTTTCTTCGATTACCCTCTAACTGGATGAAACTTTATCGGGCCGTGTGTCTTGTTTAAGGAGCGGCAAAACGCAGAACAGTAGCCTTGTTATCGTTTCTGGTACTTATATAGTCTTGTTTGATACCCCGTAGTTGAGAGGAAAGGAAAAGAAGAAGAAGAAAGCGGAAATAAATGATGAAATGGGAGAGAATAAAGTTGGCCTCATCTTGGCTTTGAAATCAAATAGCGAATACTGATAGAGTTTACAAGAGTAATCTTACAAAATGAGACTAAGAATGAAGAAAAAGGAGATTATGTATCTTTGATGAAAGAACTTTTCCTTATTCCATGACTAGTTAACGAAGAAAAATTCCCCATTTTAAGTGATACTATCCATCGTAATACTTCTACGGTAAAGCTTCATTTACTCGAACTTGTCGGGGAACAAAACAGTTTATATAATTGGAATTCATATAATACGAGCTGAGAAATCCTTCGCGTTATCCATTATATTTTATTCACCTAATAGAGGCTTGCGTTCAGTTAAATCGTTAAATAAAGTTTCGTTTCAATAAATAGAGTTCAGATAAATTGAGTTCCACTGTAATTTATTAACTATAACTTAATATAATTTTAACGTGACTCGACAAACAATTTATAATGCTTCGGTGCTCAAATTGAACCAATTTCGTTCACCTTGTTCCAGGTGAGGAACTGTGGATTGCTGGTGTAAGACCTCGGCCCCAGGAGTGGCCCGGGGGTTACCCTGGGGACCTTGGGCAAGTGTTTGTGCAAGGACGAAGCTGTTAAGAACGACGAAGGACACGGGAGGCGGAGGAGGAGGCCGCTATGAACGCCAGCGTCAACATCGAGAGGAACTCCTGGCGGCTGCCTCCCGACGAGACCGTCCAGGTCGCCGATCCCCGTTCAAAGTCAGCCCAGGTAAAAGAGGTAAATCGCTCCAGCAGTCCATCGTGCGTTTTCCCCCCTCAGATATACGTTGTCGATTCGAGATCGTCCGAGATTCGTCGTAACGCAGCGAAAATTCGTCAGGTTTTCAACGCATGATTCTGTCTAGTGTCTCTTCACTTCTCTGACAATCACTGATCGTAGTTGTGGGAACTTCTATATGGGATCTGGCACCATAGACTAGTGCACAGGATGTAAAATACGTTGGTGTATAGTTTAAGGGATATTTTGGGTGAAATAAAAATGAGACGATCTTTGTAGATTTTGTGGGAATTTGTAAATAAATCTTTGTCAAGTACAGACAAACAAAACGTTCACGATTTATTGTTGTTGTTGTTATTGTATTTATTATTGTGTCAATAGTTTCGATACATTAATCTTCCTGAGATCTTCGAATTTTTTATATCCTAGTTTTCAAGCGAGAAAAAGATTTTTAATCCTTAATCTTAGATCCTATCTTTAATCATACAATTTTATTTTTAGAAAGCTTGTTAAATCGCAACACGCAAGGCTTGAAAGTATCATGTATTGTCAATCGTCTCATTTTTGTTAGAACAAGTCCCTTAAACGTGTGTACAATGGAATTTTACATATATCTCGAATGTTTTGTCTTTCTTCCTCGTAATACCGTTAGCGATATCGCAGTTATAATGGTTGACTGGTAGCAATGGTACCTAGCCGAAAATATTTTATAGTAGCAGTCACGACTAACTTAATTGAAACGCATGCTAGTACGAGGATTTTGCATTTGAGGTGGAATGAGATCGATGGTTGTGAGTTAGAATACTGAGTAAGATAGAATTTTAGCTGTGTAGCGTGTGCCATACTGTTACGAACATTATACAGAGTACGCCTGTTATATACATATAAAGGTACACGTTAACATAATTTCAAGATAACATGACACAGTTCAGACAGTTTCCGCACAGAAAATTCATTGGCGCAACATCGCATCTGGTAGTCGTTAACATGACTGTTAAATTAACTTGTTGATCATTAACGAAACGGGAATAGCCGGCGAAATGTGTTGTCCTCTCGTTCGAATTGGACACCATTCTTAAATTAAAAATGAGTAGCTAGTGCAAATTAAAAATGACCGATTGCTGAGAATTTAGTCAATTAAACGATTGCAACATCTAAGAATTTGAAAATTGGAAGTGCTGCGTGAATTTGAACGTTTGGAAATTTCAACTTAAAACGGATGTTGAAAAGCTTAAATGTTCAAACATCAAACAAAAGTTAAAGATCATAAAAAATTGTTGCTGACTATTAAAATCCATTCTCTCGGCGAAAACCATTTACTCGAGATATTGTCGTGTTCAAAGCAGAAATTGCACGCATCCTTTTTTACGTTTCATTAACTGCGCTTTGTTTCGAGTACCTGCCTCCGGTTTACGAATGCTTCACCATCCGAAATAAGGACTGGTATACCGTTTCCACACTGGCGGAGTGGTCTTCTTAAGCAGTGATCTTTGAATTAACGAAACAATTAATGGAAAGGAGCGTGAATGAACGAGTTCGTAAAGTCGTCGTTTTTCACAGTAGCAACTAGTGAATTTTCCACAAAGACGAGCTCCAAGTGCCACTAGGAATTAAGAATTTAAGCAAAAGAGTTATAAACTTTTCGTCCACAAGAACACTGATCGTATTTCTTATGTTCACTTCAGTTTACGTCTCTCTTACACCTCTATAAACGATCATATGCTTTCAACAATAAACGGAAGATTGCTATCTTCTCCAATATCAACAACGAACGATTTCTGCTTGACAAAAATTCTAGTAGTAATTGATGCGTGACTTGTACATCTCTATAAATCTGACTACTTGAGATGATCCTGATGATTAACAAGAAAATGTTTTAAACAGAATTTCACTGACATAAAAAAGACTTTCAAAAACATCATATAAAAACATTATATAGTTTCATATAGAAATAGCAGTAGTTTTGTATTTTTATATCTTTCTGATCATATTCCAACGAAATGCTAATCAGATTGAACAGCATTCAACTCGAGCCATTTATCATCGATTAATCAAACTCGCAAATACGAAAAGCGTCGAACATCTTCGATTGGCGTGGATTCGATAAAAAGTTCCGGCAGATTTAGAAGGCGACGTTGGAGGTCGACGAAAGAGAGAGAGAGAGGCACGTGACTAATTACGTAGCACGAGACGAATCGGAGAGAAGAAGAGGATAGTCGAGAAACGGGTATTCATTATGCAAAGCTGGCTACTAGCTTCGCTCCCTTTGTTTCCTCAGCTCTCGTCAACGGCCACGCGGGAATTGACTGTTGGGAGGACTCGCGACTAACCGTCCTATCGTGTCAACTAAACGCCATGTTGCCAACCGAGGACACCTTTGAGGAGCCCTTGAGAAAGTTAATTATGCAAAGAATGCGAGAGAACAGCGTGGAGCGTTCGCCGAGAAACGACCCCAGCCGCGCCATCTCGAGATGGAAAACTAGCGCGTTTGAAGGAAATCTAGCCGACTGCGAGCTGCAGATAACTGGCGACCGATTTCCCCTCGCATAATTCACCGGTAACCGAGTATCCTCGGGGCTCTCTCTGCGTTTATCATTCGCATTCTTCAGAAACTCTCGAGTTTTCGTCGGCTGATTGCTTCTTCGGTCCGATTGAAATTTCGCTGGATGATGAGGGCTGTTCTCGGGGAAAACGAAGGTAAATATAACTGGAGGAAATTGAGAAATAATTATCGACCAGCGAAAGACCAAAGATATCGAAGTTTCGAGAGTTTCCTGGCGAGGTAGGAGCGCGGCGCTATGGTATGCGTGTACAGTATTGAGCAAAAGTTCCGAGATGCTTGATATATTTAGAATAGGAAAGAACAAACGTTGGAATTGTCACGTTGTAGAAAATTCGTTCACACTTTCTTTAACCCTCGAATGCGTGATTTCTCCAAATATAACAAGAGATTTTAGTATTGCCAATTCAAAAATGCATTCAAGTATTTTGTATCTTTATTTGGTAAAAATTTTTGTGCCAAATAGCGAAAAGATACGTGAAAGATATATAGACACATATATTAAAATCGTAAATTAATTATTATAATAATTATAATATACTTCTCTGTTGATTAATCAAGCTTGAAGATACGATAACGTAATATATGATAGCGTAATTTGTAAAATATTTTGACTTCGTATCGTTTTAAATATGCTATATGTTATATGACGAATGCTAAATTTATTTTAGCAAAAATTACATTCAAATAAGCATACAGTGACTTATGGATGGTAATACATATGCGCCATTCCACAGCGGTCTTTCACTTCTCGAGTCTGACTCGCGCGAGCCTATACTACTCGAACGATGGCTGGCTTGTGTGCTATACACTCGTGCCGCGGCTAAGTGGCAATCGACGTTTATTAACCGATCAGCGGGTTGGTTACACGGGTACAGTCGATCGATTGAAAAACGCTGATTGCCGGTTACTAGATACACGCGTAATACACGAAGTCGAGGGCTTTCACCAACTTGCGGATCGTCGATTAACGAACAATTAATTCAGTCATCTGCGAAATTGCCCAGAGAATAGCCGGAGATTCGAAAACACGATATTACTAGATGTATCGACAAATTGTTTATCTTTCAAGCCTTTTTTTTATCTTTCTAAGTTTTATTGTTGTCTTTTTACGGCGAGTGGTGGCTAGGTAAAGAGAGAATGTTATTGAGCTAGCTTCAAAGAGACATTCCTGGCGTACCACTTACGAACCGTCGATAAACGAACTATTAATTCGGTCACTAGCAGAACAGCTAGGTCAAAGACTCGAAAATACGATAACAGTATTTATAAATTTACGTAGCTTTATTACATACAGTTTTATCGTTTTTATTGCTTGCATTTCACGGTGAATGACAAGTAATGGAGTTAATGCTAAATTTGCTTAAAATATGAGGGCAGAGATTCGACAGTACAATAACAATAAAAGTATCTATAAATTAACGTAGTTTATAGCTTCACTGTGCTTTATCCATAGCGAGTAACGTCTATGGACCGAGAGAATGTCATCGTGCGTGCTTCAAAGAGGCATTCTTGGCGTAACCTTAAAAGGAGAAGTTTGGAAATAGTTTACGCGATGTCGTAGAAAATCCCACAGATCCTATGGACCTGTATATAACTCTCTCTCTCTTTCTCCCTCTATATATATATCTCTCTCTCTCTTTCTTTCTCCGATACCACTATTTATAAATCGAACTCTGGTAAATATTACGTGTGCGCGTATGTACGTACAGTTATAATTCCCTAGGAACGGCGAGGCGCGGAGAAAGCGGCACTGGAATTCCGGATCGATAGAACTGAAGCCTTCAGCGGGAAAATCTAAATTTATACCGACTGTTGGAATACAACTGCGTGTTTGGATAACATTTACATACCGCGCGACGTTGTCGCGCGACGGGAGCAACGGGCTCGAGCGAATTTTCAGACGCATGCAGATTTATTCATGAAAGACCACGTTGCAGGACTGTGTCGTCAACTATCCCTATAACTGGCAGGAACTCAGCGGTCAAATAATTTTCATCGCCTTCCGGTATCCGGAATTGTTTTATATAACACGTTATATATATACATCTACTTGAGCTGGAGAAATTTGCGTGGGAAATATATGAGATTATCGCAGCCATCCTATTATCGCCGTTGCTTGTTAAGCGAGTTAACGTTCGACGCTGTGAAATAGCAATTTCATGGTTCTCGTTTCTTGTGTATATTACGAACAAGTACATTAGGCAGAAACGATATAATGTGGGTGTAAAATCCGTTAGGTACTAAAGCTTATGCGTTTTGAGAGATGAAGCGTGTAATACGAGATATTTTTGGGGCGTAATAAACTCGGTAATTATTCATACAAGTAATTATTCAGATTACCGATTATTTTCCAAGTTTCTCTATTTGACTCCAATTGATTTTTGATTTATGTCACATTTCAATAAGAAGAGCAGTCGACTCTTTTCAAAGTCACCAATTGTCTTGTCCATCTAACCTTTTTAATAAATTCTGAATATTAAATGAATGTTTATTAGTGCACGCTAGTGAACATTTCTCGATATCATTTCCATTCTACCATCAAATATTCCATCATATTCCGGTCCAATAGACCACAATCGTCGAGGTTGCACTTTCGAGTTCAGAAATTCTCATTATCTGGAAACAGACGTGGTCGTGAAATGAAATGACGCGGCTCCTCCGAGGAAGTTTGGTGCGATGATCGGCAGGGAAAAGTGAGACCCGATGGCAAAGGTCGCCGTTTCGCGAGATTGCATCGTGCTCGTTAATGAATCGTCGCGATAACGTCGCTGCCGATCGTTAAAAGCGTCGTTGTTGGGCGCGAATCGCCAGCATCGCACCGAAAAGGACTCGAAAAGCTTCCAGCTGTCAACCACGACCAATTATGAGGGCGAGCGTGTTTCTCGACGGTTCGGCTCCTCTCTCAAAAGGATTTTCCTGTCGACTCTTCTGTGCAGTTCGGTGCATGGCTAAATTGCACCCCCAGTGGACTCCTTCCAGGCATTATATCGATATACCTCGATATTTCTTCCACCTGAAGCTGTCTTTGCTTTTAAACACGTGGAAAGGGTGGCTGCGTCTGACTCTAGTCGATTCGTTTTCCTCGCGAATTTTTTGTTGAACAAAAGTACTTTTCTAACAATATCATATTCTTTTAAAGAAAATATGATAGGCGAAAGAACAACACGTTGAAACTTGTACACATTGACGTAAAACATCAGGTGATTTTTTATAATCAGTAAAAAATTCTTAAAATCGTTTGATTACTATGTTATTTAAGCTCGTAGGGCATAAAGAGATCATATGTTCAACATTGCAGTTATAATCTCATCAATTATGTATATGCTGGCTACAAAAAGTATTTTCACGTGATTGTGCCTTAATTAATTATTAAGCCCAAGTATCTCAAATTACATATTACTATTATACATAATTACTATACATATAATTATTTAGCATAATTGTTGATTCATTATTTTTCTAATAATGAAAACATCCAAATACCTTTAACACTACCAAACAAAAATTAATGCATATACTTCCAACTAAAAAATATCGATTTACTTGATAATTTCTTTACAAATTTTCCTAAATACGGGCCACCACTTTAATCCCCTTCTTAAAAGAATTTCGCATCCAGGCGAAAAACCTTTTCACGCGACAAGCTTCGAAATATGCTCGCCTTCACACAGGTCACCGCTAGGCTACAAAATGATACGGGCCAACTACCTGTTTCACGGTTGTAAGAGCTATCCACGAAACTGGGAACTCGTAGTTTGAGAGGATGGGGCACCGCGGAACTAGCGAATAACACGATGGTGGCTGTGGAGGGCGAGAAAGCGAGCATGCATAGAGAAACGCGAAATCAACTTGAAATCGCCATTCAGTATGCGGGTGAGATCGAGGCCTCTTTGAAACAGTATGCGTGCGGCTCACTATGCCCATTACACAGCCTCGGGGAACTGAGCATACTGAAAGCAACAATTGCTCCGCTTGACCCTTTAATCGTCCGTGTTGCGTGTTATCTAAAGAACTCTCTGATAAGAAGTCTCCGTGGGAACTACTTTGAAAAGCCTCGTAGAATAATTAACCTGTGCCTGACAAATGCCAGCTTGTTGTAAGAAACATCCATGCGATTTTGACGAATGATGACATTTTAGATGAATAAATTATAAAATTGTTCAGCAAATTCATAGCGAAAGTTTATTAGCGAATCAAATTGGAATTAAATCTTTTGTCATGTATCTTTTTAATAACGAATTCTTTCAAATAACTTTCACAAATACTTGGAATATTTCAGTTTTTATCCATATCCTTCGAATAAGCTTCAGATCTTTGTTAGAGAATTGTCGACAACGAAAAATGAAAAAGAAAACACTTTTTTTCATGACGACTGTTCATTTGGTACAGACGGGAGCAACAGTGCTGCCCTCTGTTTGGTCGATATCGCCTCTTCGCGTTTCTTCGCGACATCATCCTCGCGATAATCTGGACGTATTAATCAGCTGGTGAAAATCGGGCCACGAAACGGTGGCTGAAGATGGATCAAATTAGAAATCCTTCTAAGTTTAAATTATTCGATAGTTATATCGAACGGCGACGAAATGGACTGATAGTACGTTCCGTGTCGCGCCAATTTTGTGTGATTTGTCGTCCAGGGTATATGAATCATAGGTTATGTTTGCTATACGAATTAGATAAATTATGCTTCATAATGGCTATAATATCTCAAAAATTACTATTCTATGGAAAAATACCTGATGTATAAAATAATTCGATGTACTTTGTAACTACATATAATATGTACAGTGGCTCGCATTAATATTAATATTATTTAGTCATATCACTTGTTATACAAAAAAACATATCCATTAAATAAATCAAATTTATATTTCTATTAACTACAACTGTCGCGCTACATTAAAAAACAATTAATTCGATAGCGCTATTATGAACAAATATCTAGAGTGATAATTTCTCGAAAACCGTGGTGTTCGAATATTGATGCAAATCAATAGATTTTATAATTTCCTTTTATTTCATCTTTCTGAAATAGAAAATCCAGCACGGATCAGCTGTGATCCACGTGATACGGAACGTGCTTGAAGCCAGATAAATATTCGACGAACCATTTTATTTTCTCGTGTCTGATCGATACTCTGATACAAGAACACAGTAATGAAACGATAAAATTAAAAGAAGGAGGCAAATCTTCTCCACCTGGATTTTAAGTGAAACAGAGACGACAGATGAAACGACACGTCCGTTCGATTATCGACCCCTTTCGGCGAGTGCTCTCCTGACCCCTGAAGGGTCAGCCGCGCGAGAGGAGAATCGGCATATGTTACCCCTTTGAGCTTTCTGGCTCGGGCGAAAAGAGACGGGCGACCGGAGAAGGGTCTCTCTTCAAGCGGCGAAAAGGCACGCCAGTTAGACATTGTCTTTCGGCCTGAACGGTGCTGATCTAAGTCGCGAGAGTCCCACGATGAAAGCTTGCGCACGGCTACATGGAACGCTGGTGAGCTAATCTCACGTATTTTTCACGGATTCGTTTCGCTTGAACCTTCTCGATCCTCCGAGCACGTAGCTTAAATTTCCAGAGTTAGAGATTTTCTCAACTAAATTGTAGAAATCAGTGGGCTCTTAGCTGTATCCGGTCCATAAATTCATTTTCCTTTTATATACACTAGACATATACAACATTTGTAACGAAAGTATTTGCATATTCATAGAAATTTATATACTAAGAGAGACACGAAACCTAATCCAATCCAAAGAATTTAGGCCTTCCAGTAATAAATTACAAATTCATGAAGTATTGCGAGAAACTAACGGCGTATGGTTGATGTTGGAAAATTTAACAAAAAGACAGCCTTGGTAAAACGTAACTGGTTATAGGTATTGGATTTCAAAATTGCTCTTATATGAAAAACGAAAAAAGATTCAAAGACTTATTATTCCTTTTTGTGGTCTTCGTACAAAGATAATTTATTCTGAATATAATACATAAATTTGCGATATTATAATATCAAAGTATAATTAAGGTGATTGGGTTTTGGTATACCCGGCGAACTCCAATTTTAAAGCTATAATACCAATATCGAATCAGCCTATATTTTACTGCTCGTTCGTCCAAAATCCCGCTGATTAAGCGAAACCGTGACGTAACCATCTGGGACATCAATATTGCTGGCGGTTTCATCGACCGGGTATCCACTCGTGTATCGATCGGATCTGCCAACGATCCCTGCGATTCATCAGCAAGCTCAAAGAGGCGCGTTACTGTCAACGATTTCCACTACACGAGCTACCGCGTGTGTATATAATTTATAACACGTTAAGAGAGGTACGGCGAGGGACAAAGAGAACACTGAGGTGTGGAGGGCAATGAGCCAGAAAGTCTGGCAGAAAGATTCTTCTCAGTCGATGCTGGTTGCTCGGTGACGAAGGATTATACTCGTTCGATACTCGCGAATATAATACTAATCAGCGACGATATCCTAGTCGTGTAAGAATGAAGCATTACGTGCACGAAATCGTCAGTATCGGTGAAACGTTGCGTTGATCCGTGCTATTTCTGGAAGCTAGTGCTGAACTAGAGGAACAACGATGGCCAATACGCCGCTCAATCTGTCGGAAGATAAGCAAGCAACTTCGTCTTAAATCACTTTTACGCTTTTCATGTTTGAATTTTCACGATTTTCTTTATATATGTTTATTTTTAGTAGTTATAATTATCTCACAATGCGCAGTACCTTATTCTCGTTTCATCACACTTTATTTTATCCTACGACATTCGCCATGTTTTTATTCAGCCTTCTAACATTGCAGTAATCCACGAAAGTATACCAATACTTATAGAAACCTTTCGTCGCTATATTGTACGTGTTATAAGAAACATTAAAAAATTTCATTTGCGCTGTAATGAAACGTTTGTTTACCAGACTGATATTTGCTATATCAGAAAAAAATTTTTACGCTGAATATTTAAATACGTTCGTGAACCACCGTATCCACTTACCCATCACAATTTTCACGTTTTACTCGAAAAATAGTTTCACTAAAGGACTTTTAACGTGAACTCAAAGTTTCATAAGATTTTGAATGGAAGTGTCTATTCTGAATTTGATTTCGTTGTACGAGAATTGGGAATGCTGACAATACATAGACCGTCCAAGATTCTCTGCTATTGCTCAATTGTCGGATTTACGAGTGTTTTGGCAGTAACTGCACCCTTATCTCGTTAACACCGCCCACGCTCGTACGATATTACTGTACAATGTTCGTCACACTAATGCGTCCCGACGGCTCGACTTTCAGCTACGAATTATTCGTTATCGAAGATAATTTGCTTACTTTGTCTCGTGATGGATCATCAATGTCTGGTACAAGTTTGGTGGTGATTTAGAGAATTCCATTTTCTGGAACAAAATTTCAGCTAGTATCTTATTAAATGATTAACTCACTAATGAATTTCATGTGAAGGTCGTAGGTGAACAAAATCTAAGTTAGATTTCTCATTTTTCATAGAAGAGCGATTTTAAAATTCAATAAGCTCTACAGTAAAAGATGTGAAAAACCGGGTAGCCTCAGATAGTTGGGCAATACTTTCGATTAGTTTCGTAAGCAACATCTTTACAGTCTGGCTAATAACTTTTTAATTGAAATGCTTAGGTTTAACGGTCGTAAAAATATAGGAGCATTCAAATAAAGTCGTCGCTAAGCGAGCAGCCTGCTCGTCAACGCTACGTACAAATTTAACTACAGAAATCTATAAATGTTGGCCCGTGAAGCTTACTTTATTACCGAATCAGTATGGGTCAGTATTTTCTCAAGTGTTCCACGAGCATTCTTGAATGTACTATAACAGCATTTTGAATCTTCGAAGTTCTTGTCCGAGGATAACGAGCGTTGTTCAATTAGTAGCAACAACTTTTCCACTACAATGGCCAGGCCTTCGCGAGACCGAATCGGCTAGACAGAAGAAACTCCCAACGATTTCTTCTTAATATCAAGCTGTCTTCGATTGATTACCAGTCAAGGAATGCTTAGAACACGAAACATATTTCCCGTGAATTCGAAGCGGGACGTGGCTCGTGAAAGTACTTGAAGCTTTTTCTGAATATATTGAATACGTTGTATAAAGCATTTTGAAATATCATGAAATGAGACACGGCTATCATGATTATATTAAATGATAAAACTTAAAATGCCAGTTTTCTTCACAGCGTATTTGTTTAAAAAAATACTAATAATACTAATAATACTAATAATAAAACTATATCGTGAAATAATATTCTGTGACGAGTCTGATAAAATATCAATCTTTCTACTTATAGTGTTGTAATTAAATAACGCATTGCTAAAAATAAACAAGTGTCTATATATTTTTAAGTGGTTACGAATGTTCGAATCGATAAAGAATTTCGTAACATTTTATAGGAGATTATGTACGCCCATAATCTTTTGGAATCTTTTGAAATCTTTTGGAATCCGACAAAGCTGTGGTTGGATACTCCGTGACCTGATATTCTCGCGATCATATCGGTCTAGCCAATAAAACGTAAGGTTTATCTTCGCGAAATTTTCCGCCCATCCTTTCATTTAGCCGTCAATGAAATCCAACAGAAAGAAAGATTGGCCTGACTTATCTCCTCGCCACCTTCCTCCTATTTTGTCGTTCTTGCACAACTTAGTTTCTAGTAGAGACGTTTCGTTTGCAACGAACTGACAATGAACGTACAATTACATTTTTACAATTGTTACAATTGTTGTATGTTAGATCCTTGAACAAGTGCTCTGCTAATTATAAAATGGAACGTATGTGCTAACTATGTCAAGTAAAGAAAAATTAGAAATTTAATGAATATCCTACATAAAACAAATATTTCAGTCGAGTGAATATTTCAAAAATAATGCAACGGTACAAGATTTGCTTACGCTAAAATATACAATATAAGCTTCAAAGAAGATTGCACAACAGAACCTCAAACCACCATACAACGTACCTTTACCCCCATACCCAACGAACCTTTCTCTATCCCTGGTGCAAACAACCGATCACCACGACCTCTTGACACAGAGACGAACATTATAACCCTACGACGGAGGCAAAATCCATTGCATTTCCTTCGCTACATATACTTCGGTGGAGCCAGGATCTCCCATTTATCTTTATCGAGGGAAAGAGTATCCAAGTATTCTCTTCGCTAAAAATAGAGAAAGAAAAATAGTAAACCACCAACAAGGGAATCGATAGTGCTACTATTCACCAAAAGGAGCCGGTTTGATTGGCGCAATAATTAGTTCGATTAGGTATTTTAGTCCTGAATTCAATCAAGCGTCACAGAATCCTTGATACCTTTGTCTTCATATGTCTGGCATCATCAATCAAAACACTTCTATCGTTTTGATCGTATAAATCGATATGAAATGCAATGATGGATTTAAATTGTCAAAAGAAATTAATCGACCAGAATTATGTGCTCCTGATAACGACTTAAAATACATAGCACAAATATTAAGAAGTTAAAATAACGAATTAAGATTTATATATCGCTAAATCGAAAGTAGCAATGACAAATTTCATAATTATATTTTGTTTGTTACATATGCAAGATTATATTACCAGCAATCATACAATGAAGAAATATTAAAATAGAAATTTTATCAATAAAATTATATATACTAATTATTATTTTTCTATATTCATTTATATTCATATCATTTAATTTAATATAAATTTTAATTTAATCCTTAAATTTACAATTTAAAATTTTCACTTAAACTATATTAAATTTAATATTAAAAATAATAATATTAAAAGAATTTTTAATCTCCATAAATAAATTTACAATTTATGTTTTTCTCAGACATAATACTTTAAGATTTTAAGTTAATTAAAACTATTAATCTTCAAAATTAATTATATATGTCGGAGATGAAAGGACACCGGAGCCTTCCCTCTGGAACTTCGGGAAAATCCGTAAAATTGTAATTGAAGTTTACAGTCGTAATTAAACAATTTGCCGTCATTCTGCCCAATTGTACTTGTTTGCGATTTGTGATAATAAACTTGGACTCAAGGCGACCATCAGTCGCCGAACGTAGCCGCGGTCAACGGGGCGGGCGCTTCGCCTAACAAAGGTGTGGAGTTATAGGATGACCTTCATTAAAAGAAATACCAATAGAGGTACTCGACAGTAAAACATTCCAACGGTTCCTTCGGACAATGAATACCTGATGTTGAGGCACGTACACAGCACAAGTCCAGTTAGCCCGAGGACCCGCTATAAAACCTGGCTTTTTCCGCCAATTAAGATTTTCCAAACGGACAGACAGTCTTTGTCCCAAACTGACCAATTGACAGCGGCGTCAATTTCCCTTACTTTCGGAACGAGGGCTATACTCGACGAATCCGATGATCTCGTGTCCTTAGACACACCCCATCATATTTTTCCTCTGTGGCATCATTGGGACGAAAATTCTTTCTTTCTTGAGATCCCACCGACGAAGGGAGCAGCGCCTGACGATCAGTGAGTTTGAGTTAGAGCAAGTATATCTTTCATCCCGTTGACCGTGGATTCGTCATCGAATCTAAGACCAACGTCACTAACATCGCAAGTGCCCAACCACCGCTGTTGATTGTCGAATCAGTAGTGTCCATACTCGTAGCATCAGGCCGTATCTTCGTTATCACACAACGATGGCCAACTCTAAGGGAGATCTATCAAACGCCCACAACCCTGTTCCTGACTCTTCTCCGACATATATTTAAATCTCATAAATCTTAATAAAAAAATGATTAATATCTACTAATCATAAAAATTTTGTTTGTTATATATGCAAGATATTACCAACAATGTGCAATGAAGATGAATTACAATAAACATAACACAAATATATCAGCTCAATAGGATCGGAAATGATTAATTCTTCGTTTGACCAATCTTTCTCAGAGAATACCGAAAGAGCTCGAAGTTGGTTCGACTCGGAAAAGTTTCGTCGCCTGAAGGAGATTGAAAATGCGCGCATTATTTCCATTGGGAACGCGGTACCGTTGTAAACATGTAAATATCGCGGTTGCAAAGCTCGTGAGTAACGACGACTCACTACAAGTGTTCGCTTCTACTCGTTTCTCGCCGCGCGACATTAGCGTCTGACATTATTCACCGGAGAGACGAAAGCTGGCGCAGGTGAACGCGAGTTTTCCAACGGTGAATTTTACAAAATTCCCAGCTTTGCTGATGGACGACAGAGCGTTCAACTCAGTGGGTATTTTCGACGAATAGAAATTGAATTTTGGGTGGCCACATTTTGAGGAAACCAGATAGAAAATTAAAAATTTGGAATAAGTTAGAAAGATTTGGATTACATACTGAGTTGAATAGTGCTTGTTTTTAGTTTTCTAGGGCAAAATTTCCTAGGATAGATCTGATGGAAGCATAGTGATGTACCACGTGATGACGTAAAGGCGAGTCGAAGAATGATATTCGTTACGAAATCGTACACACATTTCGCGGTTTCCCAGAATCCCGAAGGTCGACGTTGAACAGTTCTCGAGACTCAAAAAAAAAAGATGCGAATAGATTGACGAAAATCTATAGTAGATCAAAATTAGTATCTTTCGGTTAATAGTAACGGCGATAGCTTAAGTTTTAGCTTATTTGGCTTTAGTTTTTTGACTCATTCAGAAGCAATATTGATCATAAATTAATCCATAGATTGACAAGTAGAGAAACGTAACAATTTTACAAATTTACAATTTTACCCACGAAATTCGATTTAGCTTTCATTATGTATACAATATTTACGAAAAGTTTCGCATTCACGAAACCATTTTTTGAAGCATTCGAAGAATGAACAATAATCCATGGCTCATAAAACAGCTAGAAACGGTGAAAATCACAGTGATGCATTTCGTTGTTTCCTCGTTTGCTAAAGATAACAAATCGAACGGGAGACCAGGCATTCATTATCGAAGAAACCATGACGAGGACTGTAATTGCAGAGCAATTATTCGGCAACAGAACAGAACAATTCTTCACCAACGAGGCTCGAGGCTATGCTTCGAAACGTTCGACCGCGACTATTATCTCTATGGTCGATTAATTCCAATCCGGCGATACGTCAATCGACGCGAGAGTTGTGTTCACTTTCCATCGTTGCATTCGCAAAACAACGCAATAGCATAATCCAGACGCAATCCTCTGTGGCAGACATTTCTTCGCGAAGGTTCCAATTTCCAGTCGTCCCCGCATAGTAAAGGGTCGCATTGCTGCTGGAATATAAAAGCAGAAGTCGCTCCAGGGAGTCGGTATTTCATATAGAAAACGTTAAATCCCTTGGAAGACCGTGCGCCATTTCTCGACGTGTATCGAGAATCGATGCACGACGAGAAGAAAAACGTGATACGTGAATACGTGCACGTAGCCAGGAATTAACAGTTTAAGGGGGTATGCTCGGGTTTAATTATTATTTTTTACACTTACGTCTGGTCTTTTTGCTGAGAAACTGTTAGACATTTCAGCATTAGCCTTCTTATACGTGTTTATCCATAAATATTTACCATTATTTTTGAATAATGATAATCAAAATTAAGTAAATTAAACGTAATTGCGTATGAATTTGTTTTATTGACTAACGTAATTCCAACAGTCAAAGATCGTGTGTTGTCGTTCATCTCTTACGAGAAATATTTTTGAACCAAGTGATTGAGAATTTGAAGAGGTATCACGATCGAGGATGAAAGAAATTTGACTCGATTGTGTAAGATTGATTTTCAAGGAAAGGAGATTCACTTGAATTCCTCGAGGACCATGTATAGACTTGGCGAAGCCAGCACGTTTCAGCGTCCCCGAATCTTCAATAGTGGACAGCGTTCAAACGAGAATGCTATCTGAATAACAGAACTGATAAAGTATGAATTATTCTTAAATCAGTTCTATCTTTTATCTATGAAGACGGGATAACGTGCTTATCCTTATTCTTGAAGAAGGATAATGCCCTATTCGGATTCAAATTTATTCGCGAAGGAAGGTTTATGGTTTCTCATTCCAGTCTGTTTATACCCACTCTTTCCATGAATGCTTTTTTCTTATCTTTCAAGTATCATTTTCAACATCTTTTATTATAAAAGCACGAAATCAACGGTTCTTTCTGAATTATAATTCGCAGTACTTAATAACTCAGCACTACTATAGATTCTTTATTTTGAATGTTTTACATATTTTTGAAAAAACTTTTATTTTTATTATTTTTTTATATTGTAGGATTTAAAAGTACAATTCTTGGACTTCGAGGCATTATAAATATAGAAGACCTCTCAAAATTTATATTTCTATATTGAAGATAAAATAGAATACCCTGTAGTTCAATCTATTGAGAGGAATTCTCCGAACCCTATGTTGCCACTTTATCCCGAATGCAGTAGATTTTGTACCGTTTTCCGTAAAATAGGAAATAAAATACACAGAATAGCTGCGACAGGCGACTGAATTAAATTTCAGAGAAGGCACAACCTAAAACTAGATTCCAAATATAAGACACAGCAAGCTTCGAATGCAAATGATTAAATTAACAAACTCAATAATTTTTTGTATTGATAGCAAACCGCGATCAAGTGAAAAGTAATCAAATGAACTTGGCAACGATAATCGCATTTGTAAAAAAAAAAAAATACATCAGCAATCTTGTTGTTTCCAAAATCTAAATGCCACTTATATATATATATATATATATATATATATATATATATATATATATATATATATATATATATATATATATATATATATATATGTATGTATATATATATATATTATATTATATATATATATATATATATATAAAAGTTGTGCATCAATATTGCCATCGATATCCATTGGAAAAATCGCGATCAAACATGGAATTATCATATTATCGGTGGCACTTCACAAGCGGACCGTTCGAGATAGCTATGTCGCTGAAAATACATTTATTATCTCTCGAAGCATAAGGATCTGTAGAAGATGCGAGAAGAAACTCTGTGAGAAGAGTGGCATAGCAACTCTGGCGGATATTTTCTTACCGCGAACGTACTACCGTGGTACAGGGAATATTATATTTTCCTCGCGCGCACCCTACGCGCGTCTTTCGTATTCGCCGCGCTCCGTATCATGCTAATACCATCGTGGCAGTGTTGTAACACTGCTATTTTACTATTCTGAAAAGCGTCGTCGTGCGGGACGTGTTTACCGGCAAGTTCTGAACACGTTTCCGCGCATGGTGTCGCTTGCTCGCGCGAATATTCTTCCCTAAAATGCATCCACGACGAAGCATTCTAATATTTTCTTTACTGGATCCTTGAGATTTGACATTATATCGCTCGGTTATTCATTTCGATAAACAGTTAATAGTGTATAATAATTTTATTTTAATACATAATTAACACAACAATAAATAACACACGAAGTGACAAAGAAAGATACATCGATTGTCGCTAAGTTTACTCTGTACGAGGATAGCAGTGGATTTTTCCAGCATGAATGGAAATTTTGTTAGAAACTAATAACGTGCAAGTACCGCAGTTACCCTGATATAACGAGATCATAAATTCAAGCATCGGATAACGGCATTGATTGATGCAATGACATATGACTGTGCATGCAATATTTTATCTTTTTGAACGCTAGCTGAGCTTGAGCTAAAGCATACTTCATAAGATTCGAACTAAAATTAGATTGACATCAATTCATTTGTCAAGATGCTGCAATGGTATAAACGCCAGTGTCGTACCAAATTATTAATGAATGTAGTTTATTTCTTAATATTACGTCAATCATATTTTTAATCTGGCACGCTTTATCGTAATGAAACTTGGAGCTTGAAAAATCTCCAGAAATCCGCTTTTTAACACTGGTAGAAATTCTGAGAATTCTGAGCGAAATTCTGAGAAAAATTCTACGGCGAAAAGAAAGCAAAAATAATATAAGAACACTAAAAAGAAGATTAAGTCTAGCAATAAAAAATTACGCGAGGGTGTAAAAATAATAGAATTTTAGCAATAAAAAGAGATAACGGTAAAGGAACACTACCTATCTATAAATACAAATACGAAGAAAGTGTTCCGACAATAATAGACGCAAATCAGAAACACAAAAAAAGACATTTTAGAGCAACGAAATTTCAGCACTAAAGGAGCAAGCAGTATAAGGAATCAAAACAAGGAGTTGCAGTAATAAAAGAAGCACGAGGGCACTAAGCAAATATTTGAGCAATAAAAGGAAAGCAGTGCACAAGGGCATCTAAAAATGGAATGCCAACAATAATAATGATATTATAGGAGCGCACAGGAATAGGAAGTTCCAACAAAACAAGAATAGGGGAAATTCCAACAAAAAAGAACAATATAAGGAAGTTAAAGGAAATATCGATACTAGGACAAATGATACTACGTGTGTAACAAACATACGATAATACCACGATACAAGGAAAGGTGAATTTTCTTGAGGTGAATTTTCTTGAAGTGAATTTCCATAAAATGATGACACTTCAATTCTTCGATAGAAACTACATAACTTTCGCATGTTTAATCTGCAAAAGTAGAAGCAAGATGTGTTCTTATTACCATTTTTCTTACTCTACCCTAATGCGCATATGTGTGTATATTGAATATTTTTTATGTATGCACACATGTATGAGTATGTATTTGAATACTTTTCATGTTACAAAATTTACGAGTATCCATAATGCTTGAAACGCAGTAGCAAATGGACACTCGTGGCATTGCTCTTTCACTAAAAAGTGGAGCATTGGCGAGGAACCGATGCTCATATTCAATCTTCCTCGTCATAACTGCGAACAGAGCTGGTTCTCGAATTACATATACCGAAATCGCGAATAAAATTCGTTCTTGGTTCGATAGTATCGAAACCTGAATTCTCGTAACCATCTAGAGGTGCTATTATATTCTTGAACATCCCCTTTTCGCACTCTTGTTGAATAATCGAACAAATTTCAAATCGTAAACACGGATACTCTAATAAATTCCGAATATATGGGAGAGAACGTAGAAAATCACCTAGAGAATGACCTAGAAGATGACACTTGCACGCCAAATGTTCGCCATGTGTTGCCCGAAACACACTGAATATCAATGTCGACGATTTCGTCGCGATACTTTCGCATAGATGATCGATAGCGTGGAAGAGATAGGGAGAGAATAATTCGAGGAACAATGGAGAATCCGGAGGAAAACATCGAGACGAGCACATCGACAAACAAACGTTCGGGTCGGTCACGTTTCATCATGATGCGCCCTCGATACGAAATGTGCAGTATCGAAAACATTATATCCTGCTCCAACGCACGTGCACGGCTACATGCTTGGAATTCAAAGGCGACGAATCGATCAGCTTCCCCGCGGATGCTAAAGCGACATTAAAGAACCGTAAGCTGTAGGGTAGAGGGAGTAGAGGAGGAATCGAAATGAGAAACAGGAGGATCAGTAGTAGAAAAGATAGGTAGCAAATAGAGAAGAAACTATAGAAGATAAAAAAGGATGCAAAGGACAGAACTCGAGGATCAATTGCTACACTGGAAAACACGTATGCTACCGCACATAAATATCTGGACACTTTAGCTGGTTTCTAGCAACTGTAAATGAATATTAGTAAAAGTATAAATTAATGAGAAACTAATGACTAAAAATAATACTTAGTCTTCTTGTAGAATCAACAAATAATACATTTTTGTTATTCAATTAAAAACTGAACGATAATGTACTATAATTCAATACGCGATTTATCGATGTACATTTCTGATGGTTTTCATGAAAATCTAGTGTTAACGATTTCTTGAAGAAAAAGGAATAAAAACGAAATGGAGAAAAATTTGAGTTGAGACTTAAAGGAAGATAAACTGGAGAAACGTACGAGGAGTTGAAATGAGAAACAGAAGGAACAGTGGACAAAACAACGTGAAGTAAATAGAGAAGAAACTGTGGTAGGAATTAAAAAGAAGATGACGGAGATCGATGATCAACCACTGTGATAAACAAGTCGTTCGAAACCGATTATCGTGTTCCAATGCTAATATCGATGTTACGTCAATGAGAATGGAACTATCTTAATTTATCAAGCGATAAAAGAGATAGAGGAGGACTACATTTTTATTATATTTTAAACATGCTATAAATTTTCAGCTGCGAGTTTAACGAGAGAAAAAGGAGAAAAAATCTCTTTTCCAACCGTTGTTCTTCCTATAATCGTATAACTAAAACGTACGTTGTACAAACAGGCACGAAGGACCGTTTAAAAGCTGTTACAAATTTAATGATCGGGCTCCGAACCAGAGAGAGCTTCGAGCTGCGACTGGTTCAGCTCCTTTAATTCGATCGTTCTGAGGGAATTTATCAGATTCAGATGTGACATTGTATCTGTCTAAAAGAATTGCAATTTTATTTCTTTCCGAAATTAAAGGTTTCAATGAATGATATAAGCCGAATCGATGAATTTATGATGAGATAATTTACTATTTATACGCCACTGCATATCTAAGAGAGGTAGATCATCTCGCCCTGTTAACAGGTTAATACGTCATTACTATACAAGTCGATGTGCTTCTCGCAATCAAGTAAAGGGAGACAAATAACACGGTGATCGTTCACGATAGAAGCTGTTGGATAAACAGCGGTCGGATTAGGGACGTTTACGTGGCGAATCGATAACCCCCGGCGGAGGCCGGATTTTGCAAACACGCGTGTGCGTAGCGCAGGTCGCGTGGTCATTCAAACAGGTCCCGAAAATCCAGTCGCGCCGCTATGTATTACACGGTAGGAACGTGTTATCTGGCTTAGCCCTGCGAACAGAGGCAGCCACCTACATTGCGAGCATAACCCAAATACAATATGCATGTCACGAACCATAACGCGTATCCTGCACGAAATCCTTCGATATTCTTTATACGAGTACCACCGTCGCGATTGTACCAAAGAAAGTAAGCTCGATCGTCCTTGATCCTTATGGTATCGTTTTACTTTTTAAGTAATAGAAGGAAGGATATTTAAACATTTATGGACAGCTGTATTGTTCACGTTTTATGAAAAGATGTATATCTTGAACTTCATAAACCGGTCCCGGACAACAAGTTCGAAATCTTACCAACGACTCTAATAATAATATATTTAGTAATTTTTGAGAACATTGGGATTTCTTCTTTGAGACTCTAAAGATTTTTTCAATTGAAATACTCTCGAAACAAATATTGTCTTGAGAAGAGCAACAGTCATTAGGTAACGTAATCTGTTATTTCCAATCTCAGGATCTATTCTTCCTCAACACCATTTTAGGTATACACTGTCTTCCATTAGATTTGACTTGACTCGAATTTAAACGAACTCGCTTCAATTAAAAACTGTTGAAGTGGTCGCCACTTCTAAGAAAACTCTACATCTGGTCTGTTTAGTTTTCTCAAACACTGAAGCCATCGACAGCGTGTAGACAAAAGACTGCGACGAAGTCAGACCATAAACAGTAGACAGACGACGTTGGTTTTCAGTTATTGGGTAACACAGCTAGCGTGCGGATCTGGACCGGCTCAAATTGTATTCTTACTTATAATTAGACTTCTATTTAAATATACTTTCTGCCTTACAATTTATCCACGAGTTTTCTCTGTTTACACATCGAATAACCTCAACAAACATGAACTTCGATTCAAGTAACTCAACTAAACTGAACGAAATCCGAAACACCAATATTAAAATTGTCACCAAAGACTGTTCCCCTAATTGTCGAGAATTCTATGCACGAGCCCAGACTCACTCGCACTAGATCTCAATCACACGAACCCAACAAGGCCACTGTCTTGTAACCACCGAAGAAAAGTCACCGCAGGAATCTCTGGCTTCGAACAAACCTGAGAATGCCCAACTGAAACCAGATCCAATCAACTAACAAACCAATTACCAGCATGAGCCGTGTTGACTGTCGATCGTGAACGTTTGTTCTTCCCCGAAGGTTTCGCGGGTTGCATGCAAGCTTGTGCATTTGGTAGAATCCTCATTTGGTGGATCGATCGATCGCTGACGACAAAGATCTTTGGTCTGTTCACAGGATCTAACGTACGCGGAGGGCGGCCACAATTGGCGGAGCATAATCTTCTCGCTGTTGGTCATCGGCTTCGTTATCGCCGGGATCGTCACGGCCATTTACCTTCTCGGGTAAGTATTCCAATGATTTCTTTCGTTTCTCTTTTCTACTCGTTATTGGTCCACGGTCCTCTCGATAGTTTCCGCTAGCCGAGGATGCAATTACACAGTCGGAAATGCCTTACCCGGTGTAGATTCGCAAAATTAAGCGGAGCTGCTCCCTCGTATCGGGCGAAATCTCTTGATCCCTTTATATTAACGAGCCACGACCCGTAGTCGTCCCGGAAACCCGATTTATCCACGTGGAAATTCTACGGAGGAATTTTATGCAGCTTTTTGTAAACGATATTATTTTTCCACGTTTTTTACCGTTGGGACTACCAGGCTCAATATGAGTTAAAATTAACTACTTGTAGGTTTATATCGAACTTTTATAGGTGTACAACGTTGCACTTGAATGATTTATAAGTATCGGAAGACTTACAGAGAAACAGAATAAACTCGACACATCATTAGGAAATTACTAAAATTTTCATTAATTCGTTTAGGACTGTGAAGAACTCGTATGTTCAATATCGTAATAAAGATCTCATCAATTTAAAGTATTTAGAATCACTATTTTATAATGTTGATAAATAATTTTCCATGTGTATAGAAGAAGCTATTATTTTGTTGTTAATACGGAGAAATTTCAGCTGAATCTTATGATTTATTTCGTAACAAGGTTTTGTGTTCTCTTCTGTAAGAAGGAACTAATCAAGGTCGAGTTACATCCCGAAACAGGATCAGATACAGAGTTCGCTCAAAAAGCTCGCGAGTTGACTTTCACTCTTTACCTTCGAGTTCACTTTTTGCGAGAAATTCTCTCGGATAACCAGCCTCGTCCCGCCAGAAAATCTCCATTTTATCGCTCTTAAAGCCAACTCGGAATGAGAGCATCCCTTCGCTTTCTATAATATTACCCTCTCTATACTTTTTCGCAACCCTTAAACGTCGTAAACACGGAAGTTTAGCCTTAAAAGCTTTGTGATTTAAATCATTAACGAACGTGATGAAAAAATCGATAACTCTAAAGCCGGAGAATAGATGGAAACATGCATCTTTTAAAATATTAAACATCTTTTCCGATATTAAGGGAATTATTGACAAGCATCGAATATTCAACTATGTTCTAGACAAACTATTATCAAATTATATATGAACTTAAGCTCGTTGCAATTTAAATATTAACTAACTTTATGAAAAGATTAATAATTCTAAAATTAATCGAAAATATTTGCAATCTAACTCGATACTAATTGCAAGGTAATTGGTAAACTGAATTAGATGTTTAACGAACTGATATTCCGGAAGAGCTATTATCAAATTAGACATGAACTTTCAGGTACGTCGACGAGCTGTTGTACTGGAGCGGCAGACGGCTCACGTTAGACGAGTGCCTTCGTGATGATCTAACGCCGCATAGGTTAACACCGACTTGGGTTGCCCACGACAAGTTTGTCTATCAGGCTGACGACGGTTCCCTCACTCTCCTGGACACCAGCAACAATTCCGTGTCCCTTCTGGTCTCTAATCACACGCTCGTACGTATCACGCAAAGCGTGTTAACGAAAGTTTCTTTCTCAAAAGAAGAAGACCTCGAACGCAATTTTATCGTTCTTAATTTCCGCTCTACTTTAAACCATACAATCTCTTCGACTTCATTTATATCATTTGGCAAGAATCATTTTTGTTATAAGCTCTTCAATATTCGTTTCACGAAGTAGGAGAACAGCAGAGGATTGTTCGGTGTGAATCTGCATAGTTTAACGCAAGAGTCGCATTGTATTTTAATCTTTCTATGCATCTTTATGAAGCCTGGCTGTGCTTGTTGTACAATCGGAGAACGTTGATAGAAATTTGAGCAGAACGAACACGGGGCCGTGAAACACACAAGTGGAAACCGTCCTTCAACGGTTGGTCCTCGATTCGAGTAAAATCGGTGCAGAAGCAGCCGCGACAATTAAAATTTGCTCTAGCTCAATTAATCTATGTAGACCGAACGTCCAAGTGCAATGACCTCGTTCAGCGAACGTCGGGCAAGAATTTCAACAGGGGACGCTCCTTGGTTAACTTCAATTAAGTCTAATGCAATCTCGCGGTTCAAAATTGCAGAATATTTTTCAAGTCCTTCGAGTTTGAAATCCGCGCTGCGAGGAGGTATCAGCGTTCTTACTTCTTGAACAATCTCCCAAAGAGGATTATAAATTTCAGCGCATGAACGAAATTAATTAAACACGTGGAAACCAACCTGGCGGAATGCAGCCTGAGGTTAATAGCAATTAAATGTAAAGACCTCCTCCGAGAGGAAAAACTTCGACTGCGGAACGATCTCATCTGAGTTCTCGTCTAAACGCTGAATGAACAATGCAAATTAACAACTTAGGTGATGTGAAACGAAAAATTTCTGCTCAAACGTAGAACAGAATTTAGTGACGCTAAGGTATGTTGTCGAGTTAAGTAATTCTTTCAATTAACTTTGTTCTTATCGTGTGAACGTTGATCTTCGGAACACACTGCGATGACCACACAATATTAATTTTATAATTTCGTATTCTCAGTTCTTGGAAATGCCTCTTCAACGGTTTTAACATTTAAACATATGACTAAATTATTTTCATTTGTGACATTTTTGAAATATATATATATATATTTTTTAATTTGTATTTGTAATTTTAATTTGTATATATACGTATTTCAAAATAATGGAAATCTGTTGGATATGCTATATTCCATATATGTAATTATTAAAATTTGTCTGTATGATGTACATAGAACGAGAAAAGGGGTAGCAATAAACGGTCTTAACCGTCGAATATCAAACGTCCATCGTCTTATCTATCGGACAGAGTTTAGCCCGCGGCGCGTCATAAAACACAGAGAGTAGCCCGTATATACGGCGAAATTTGAGGTATTCGCCGGTTTATTCGGGGGAAAAGGGAGTCGCTCTCTTCCTCGCTCATTTCAGTGGTATTGCATTTTCACTCGACGAAACGATACTGCATGCCCGTGGGGTGAGCGAGAGATGATCGAGAACTAAAACGAAGGCAGAAGAAGAAGAATAATAATGAGCTAAGTAAAGAGAGGAAGGAAGTGAAGAAATTGTGGAATGTTCGTTGCAAGAACAATCATGTTCTTGATGGTTATGATCTAATAGATGGGACTTGACAGACACAGACAGGATTTAACAGCTAAACTTTAATTAATCTCAAATGATTCATTAAAAAATGTCCGACAGATGTAGGTCACTTGAGTCAGTGAGTGTTGGTCTTTTTGCATTTCATATTTTCATTAGAATTTTTTAATACAATTTTATTCGCACAATATACTGGCAAAGTTTGGTTATTATACCTCGGAAATTTCGTATAAGAGCGGAGAAGGAGATTTGAGAAGCGAGAATGTCAATTTACTAACCGTTAACGAAGGAACCTTCTCATCTGACGACGAGGAATATGAAATACGATTGAGGGTAATAATGTTTTCTAGTGGTTGAGTTGTAAGATCGCCGTTAATGAACGCGAGCGGTGACGATCGCTATCATTGCTTTTGCTGATTCCAAAGAACCCAAACGTCAGGGGATTAAATGCTCGACTATAGACGAGGCTCTTCTTGCTTGCTGATGGAGAACTCTTGCTGTTCATGTTAATGAAATTGGATAGAAGATTGTACTTGATAAATGTATGATCGTTTGATTGCATTAGGTAGTTTTGCTCACGTAAAGATACTCGTGTAATCTCTCCGGAATAAATGCTTCTTAAACCAGCGAATGTGCAGCTATAGAAGATGGTAATACTTCGAAATGATTTTGCTTGGCTGAGGAGAAACAAGTCCAACGTTCTTGTTCCTTTATTTTTATAGCCAGTCAGTGAACGAATACATTACATTTATTTGGTGACCAGAAAAACACACTTCAATCGCCACATAACTCGTGCCTTTCATCTTCTGGTCAGAAATAGATATCGAACTCTGGTCTAGTGCATAATCCAATTGCACAGCAATTCACGAGCGCACAATGGAAGCCGTTATCTATTAAACGATGCAATAAGATTCATAACGTTACTGATAGCGGACTATTATAATTAAAAAGCGTGATGAGGATGTGAGGAATAATTTTATATGGGAAACATCGCGTAAATACAGCGTCGTACTGCTTTTGATTTAAAACGGCCATTGCACGTGGATCTATGTTTCGAGGGATTGTTCTTGAAAGTTCGAGAATCGTTTGGTTTTACGAGGACAGTTAATGGTCGTAAAATTCCCGCTAACACAGAAAATGGAAAATGCATAAGCCCGTAAATCTTGGCCGGCTTTATTTCCAGAGACAGCTGAACGTTCAAGGCTACCAGTGCAGCGGCGATCTGCGTTTTGTGTTGTTCAAACACAATGTCAAGCCGGTGAGTAATGTAAAATACGAGGAACAACTTCGCAGGCATTTAGAGAGCCCACTGTTGTTGCATTAAACCAAATTATTTGAAATATAACTTACTACTAATTACTGTTTAACTACCCTAGAATAGTGTTTTCAAATGTAAAAAAGAATTGAAAAATTATGTTCATAATCCAATTCGTAAATTTATATCGATATATAAATGAATTATAATTCATAATTTATAAAATCACGATAACGTAAAAACCTCGGAAATCTTTAAATTCTCCGAAAGTACTAAATAACCAAACGATTCCACTATTGCAGGTGTACAGAAATACCTTCACCGCATACTATACAGTCTACGACGTCACGAACGAGTAAGTAAACTGTCCATCAATAAAACCTTTCTATTCCATCAAAGCTATATTTACTCGTACATCCTCACGCACTGTTTGCTGTTTTCAGCCATCACACGCCTCTTCGTCTACACATGTCGGGGAGAATGCAGCAAACGCGATTACAACACGCAACTTGGTTGGGTAACACGTCTGGCCTCCTGATGATCTCTGAGAATGATATTTACGTGAGGATAGCACCCTCCGCGGCGGAAGACGTGCGGATAACCGATACAGGTGTCCCTGGAGTAATTTATAATGGCGTGCCAGACTGGTTGTATCAGGAGGAAGTGATGCCGCGGCCAGAAGCAACCTGGCCTAGTCCCGATGGCACGCACCTTCTCTTTGCTAGCTTCAATGACACCAAGGTCACTGCCCTGGAATTCCCTTGGTTCAGTAGCCAACCGGGTCAGGATGGGCCCAGTTCCAGTCCCTTGTCCACGCCTAGGAGAGGCTCATTCCCACCATCGAGGTCAATTAGATATCCTACTCCCGGCTCGTTCAATCCAGAGGTCGATCTGTGGCTCATGGAATTGAGCAACCTGACCAACTCCTACAATGGAAATGGAACAGCGAACTCGACGACCCTCTTCAGGATAAGGCTGAAGCCGCCACCTGCTTTGGACGGGCAGTAAGTAGTTGAAGGAAAGCTTTCAAGGATAATTTCGTATGTGTAAACAAGTCTGAAATAATTAACACACTCTCTGCTACTAACATTTCTAAAAATTCATTGGAAAAGACACCAGAAATCGTTAAAGATATTTTTAATTTAACTAATAATATTGGGTCATTCAGGAAATTCGTGGCGTTCTTGACACTCGATTTATTTTATTACATTCTGTATATTATATGTTTGGCGAGGATTATGTTTGAGGAGAATTATGTTTTATCTAGTTTTACAAAATACTATGATACTAGATTGACAGATCTGATTGGATAACAAATGCACCAAATTTTACATAAGTCAATGGAAGGAGCGTTATTTTTAAACAAGATAGAACTACCTTCATATAATTGAAAAATTGGTACTTGCTTAAAATTTGTCCCGTCCTATTCATAAGTCTTCCTTATCCTATTTCGAACTAAATAAAATGTGGAAATGAATCGGTGAAGAAAGAGTTTATTTTTTTTTACAGAGAATATTATCTGATATCTGCGGGTTGGGTGGGCGACGACTCCAGCCAAGTAGCGGTCGTCTGGATGAGCAGATCGCAGAATCTCTCGTTGGTATCCGCTTGTCGAGCACCAATGTGGGAATGTGAGGAGACTCACTCCGAGAGAGCGCCAGAAGGACAATGGTTAGACGCACAACCTCATCCCCTATTCGCCCCTGATGGTGACAGCTTCTTGCTCCTAGCTGCTGTTCAGGAAGGCGATAAAGAGCACTTCACCCACATCAAGCACGTAACCTTAACACAACAAAGGATAGCGGTCCTATCTCACGGTCGTTACGAGGTGAGGTAAATTAATAAATTAATTATAATATATCGTATTGAGAATCAGCGTTGTACATATTTTTCTGGATATTTAAGGTAAGTGAAATCTTAGCGTGGGACACGAAAGCCCATTTGGTGTACTATTTGGGCACTAGGGAAAGAAGGCCAGGTCAGAGACATCTTTATGTCGTTCGTGATCCTACTGCTGATGATCCTCGACGTCTGGAACCGCTCTGCGTCACGTGTGATCTCGGCGAAGTTCTATGGAGCAGTAGGTGGGTTCTTACGTATTTAGAACGTAAATAGTTTGTGTTATAGTTGACTTTACTTTACTGGAGTCCTCGAAATTTTATGTCTAAATCACGATCACGTTTTAATGAACAAAAGGATATTTCATATTTTAATAGAATTTCTAGCAAAAAAATTAAAGGAAAAATGTCACGTATCTATCTACTACATTTTTCGTGTTCTAAGTTAAATCCAGACTGGAAGAATCAAATGTCAAAGCCTAACTGTAGGGTGCACCTAATTTGCTTTAAATACAAAATGATGTAGAACTAGGCCAACGGTATCTCGCTATGCAAATACAACCTACTTTAAAAGAACGTAGAACTATATCGGTGGAAACGAGCTTTAAAATTACGCACAACTACGTTAACTCCTACGAATTTATTAGCTATTAAAATTTCGATCGCGTCAATTCTCTAATAAGATATTCAATAAATGGGCTTTATAGGTTCTACTACACCAACTGCACGCATTTTGGTGCGTCCGTAAGTCCACCAAACGGAGACGAAACTCAGGGTTACTACGTTCTCTACTGCGAAGGTCCAGGCCTTCCACTAGCCGGTGTCCACTTGATGACCTCTCACAAAATGATTCGCGTGTTATATGACACGCGAATCCAACGGGGAGATAAACTTTCTCAGCTGGCGTTACCAACTCGAAGAAGCTTCGAGGTAAGTGCTTCGCACAAATAAAAAGATCTACTGAAATTGATCTACTGAAAGATCTATTTCACACATTTCTACTAATAACTAAACTGATTCTTCAGGTACCCCTACCTCAAGGCTGGAAAGCACAAGTGCAGCTATTATTACCGCCTTCGTGGCGAGAGGAGCTCAGAGACGCGGCATTTCCTGTCTTGGTTGAAGTGAACGGTCGTCCAGGAAGCGAAGCAGTGACTGATCGATTCAAGATCGACTGGGGGACCTACATGTCTAGCCACAATGATGTAGTTTATGTCAGGTTGGATGTTCGTGGCGCTAGAGGTCAAGGAAAACGAGATCTGTTCAGGCGAATCGGTGGCGTCGAGGTTCAAGATCAGTTGACCGTACTGAGGCACTTGCTAAAGACTCTGAAGTACCTAGATGTCACGAGGGTGGGAGTGTGGGGTTGGGGATACGGCGGCTACGTGACTGCCATGGTGTTGGGTAGCCAGGAGAACGTGTTCAAGTGTGGCGTTGCTGTGAATCCTATTGCGGATTGGCTCTATTACAGTGAGTTACTGCATTTTGTATAAATCTAGAATATTCCCTAGAACAAACTGAAGGGAATACGAGTTTTCTCTACCATTTTTTATTGTATAATGTTTACTAGATTAGAGCTCCGTATTCCCTAGAACAAATTGAAGGGAATACGAGTTTTCTCTACCATTTTTTATTGTATAAAGTTTACTAGATTAGAGCTCTGTATTCCCTAGAACAAATTGAAGGAAATACGAGTTTTCTCTACCATTTTTTATTGTATAAAGTTTACTAGATTAGAGCTCTGTTCTTTTCGAATAGATTCCGCGTTTACGGAGCGAATCCTTGGTGCCCCAGCAGAGAACTATAAAGGTTACGTAGAGGCTGACCTGACCCAGCGTGCAAGGTTGGTGCCCAGTCATAGCCTCTACCTTCTTCACGGTCTAGCCGACCTCACAGCGCCTTATACGCACGGTGTCGCCTTCGCTAAGGCTCTGTCCGAAGCGGGTATCATCTTCAGGTACCAGGTATGTGATTTATTCAAAGCTTTTCTTTGATTACAATTGACTGAATTAACAAAATCTTCACAGATATCTTACTTATTTAAAACATTCGAATCTCATACGATGTATTTGAATTATATCTTAAACAACGCTTTTTTAAATTTAACAGAGTTACGCGGACGAAGACCACGCCTTATCAGGTGTGTTGGAACACGCTTATCGTTCCATGGAGGACTTCCTCGCAGAGTGCCTCGCCCTGGACGCGTCCTAGTGCCTCAAGCCGAACGCTCCCTCGTTGTCTCTAGCTCGCCTACTTCTGATACATCCCAGATTGATCTGGATGCTCGTCAAGAAGGCTGCCGTCGTTCAGGACTAGACTAGCTTCGAGTAAATAGATATATCGGACGTCACGGAATACACTGGTCCTGATCGTTACGTATCAGACCAACGAAAACGCGAACGAAACAAAAATAGCAAAGAATCGTATAGAAGAAAAAATAACGAAACGACTAAAATTAATGCTAGTCTGTATCGAAGTCAAGAATGCTTGTGACGCAGAGAATGATTACGCGTAGAAAACAAGCGATGATGAGAGGGATGAGGTAAACTTAGTGTTTGTATAAGTAATACCATTAAATAACGTTATGTATCAGTCGCCTGCATCAGCCTGCGGATTCCTCTTTGCTACGAACAACTTTCACTTTGCTCTTTGGACGCGCACCCCGAATAAATTTCTAGTTTAGAATCTACCCCAGCCATCCAGAGAACTATGACACAGTTCACTGGCGCTTGGGCACTTTCAGATTCTGCAAGCTCGAGATTCACGCGTTTTCTCATCTTAAGATCTATCTCTTACGATCCACGAAAGAAATTACACAAAAATTCAAGAGAATCGGCAAATGGTGTCGTGCTTCTCGCAGGCTTGCAAGCTCTTTCCATTTTTTATACAGCGAAACTTTCGAGATCGAATGACGATCGATGACACACGGAGGATACTCAGCGAACGACGATCGAGCGTATCGAGCTTAGCGCGAGCTTGCAAGCTCGCGTTTCATGTTTTTTATATCGATCTTCCACCATACACACTCGTCACCGCTCGAGACATTCATGCCGTTTATATATATTGTTCCGCTTTCGAGCTTATCAAAGAAGCTTGCAAGCTCCCCTTTTTCATCGAGGAACAGTTATTCTCGAAGATGTAGACTTCTTCCTATACGAACGAGTCATATCTCTAGGTTCAATAAATCACGACGTATTACGTAGAGCTTGCAGGCTCGCGTTTCACGACCGTTTTCTTCTTAGTCTACGTCCCAAATATATCGGTGCCATCCTGATTTTTTGGAAAGCTGGTTACGCCTGTGCGATGACGCTTGTCTAGGGGTACCGACTCATTTCATCGTTTTGAAAACGAACGCCTAGTGCTAAATTTTGTGTTGTACAGCTTTGCGCCTAGTCTATGTACCATAATGTTACTTGCGCGTAAAAGCAAGGAAAAGAAGACAACAGAAAGGGAAGAGAAAAAATGTATTTCCCTAGCCCTTTATCGACCTGATCCCTTTTTGCCAAACTTCACATTCGATCCTTGAATATTTGTATATATCCGTATGCACGTCTCTCGATGAATCCCTTGATGCAGGACACGTTCCCCTCGACGAGGTTTGCGAGTGTTCCCGTTTATCGTTGATCGTTTGTTGTACTATATCGCTAAGTTGTACTATAAACACACAGTTTCCAGATTAACTAACTATCGTTAAGTAAGTTAAGCGACGCGAGGCTTTAGGATAACGTTACAGGTTCACCATATACTTTAGCTCGTTCGAGAGGACGAACCTCGTCAAGGGTAACGAACCTTTATCGTATTCCTTTTCTCGATCAACGTCGATCATGTGCAGTGTCCTGACAAAGTCAAAATTGAATGCGCCTTCGGATCTTTGTGGCTTAAGGACACTCTCGATCGACGTGTTAATGATCGATGTTCGTTCAGACGCGGTTGATGTTGGAGGATAATCGTTCGAGATCGATCGAACTCCCGAGATCTGTTTTCAGAACACTTTCGTTAGTCCTTTCGCTACCAAAAAAACCCGCTCCGGTGATTCGTTTGTTCGAAGATCCGTTACTTGACGAATATAATTAGTACCTCTATGTGTCTTTTGAAATTTGTACCGTGCCATCGATTCAAGCTTCTTCCGAATTATTCCTCATCCGGATGATAAACGTAGCGAAAGGGTTGAGAGACTTGGATATTTTTCGCTCGCGAGTCCGATCGAGACGAGATTCCTTTCACAGTTGATTAAGAGGATAAGAGAAAACTAAGTGAACACAAAATATGTCGCGCTCGAACGAAGAGAGTCGCACGTCGCCATAAAACGCTGCCTGCCCAGCAGCCCTTAAATGCCGACAATCAAGGCTAGTGCAACTAATCAAACGATAATAAATAGAAACGGAGAGGATGAAGAAATTACCTAATAATAATTAATGAATTCTTAGATGAGTGATCGATGTGGTTCGTCCGCGTCAGGCTGCGTGGCTGAGGGCCTCGACGAGATACAAAGAAAGAAATTAGGAAACCACAGGAAGAGAAAGACTTGTTAGAAATATGTCCAACGTATGAAAAGAATTCTCGTCGAGGAGATCCACATTTGCGCGTGGACGGATAAGTAGACGTGGCAAATCGATTAGATTGAAATTACGTGCTTGATGTCGATCGTAGAGAGTACAAAAGGTGTAACAGCGCCTGGCTAAGGAATTGCCTCACCAATTATTCACCTGAACGTCTACCCTCGAATCCACGAACGTTTCTTCCACGGCCCGAAAAAATATATTCGAATCAACGTAGCCTCAATATTTTTTCCAGGAAGGATACTAAATAAAATATAACGGCGCCATTTGACGCGGAGATCATCCTGCATTCGTGAGAACGAGAAGAAACGTCGCAATTCCTTAGAAAATGTTTCGCTGGATCCTTTCTAACCGGATTGCGCGACAAGGACAGACGCATTATTGTTAGATCATGTTGTAAAAGGTTCATTTTTCTTTTTCTGTTTTTTGTTCGTTTTCGTGAGCAACTTTTCTCGCGTATGAATTCGAGAGAAAGGGTTAGTAAAACTCGAGAAACACGAAGGGAGAAGCGTGAACGCGAATATAAAAGAGAGATAGAATGTGAGGTAGTGAGAATGAATGAGAGTGTGAGCGTGCAATCGCAATCAATTATTAACTTATAATTAAATGGCAAAAAAAAGTGCGGCGAACTTTAACTGTAGGCATATAGATAATCGGTCTCACGAACTCGGCAGGCACGCAAGCAGTAAAAAAAAAAGAAAAGAAAGAAACAATGGCAAATAACAATTATAAACAGCGATAAGAAGAAAGGAGAACAAGAGGGAATTGCAAGCATGCGAATTACGTGAAATTAAATCGCAAGAAAATTAAATAAATAAATAAATGAAACCTTGGTAGCAGCGCATAAGGGTATCTATAAGCTTTTGGTAACGTATTATCGCCGCTAGGCTAAAGAGAATTAATTAAAAATAAAAAAAAAGAAAATATATATATATTATACAATAAAGAGAAAAAAAAAGTAAAATGCGACACACAAAGAAAGAGAAGACACATACGCAGGACATGCAGATTGCAATTGACGCGGAAACTCGAGTTTAATATATCGGGCCCGTGCGAACACTCGGACGAATTTATGCGAACAATGTCGACGAATGTATTCGCCTGTCCGACCACGCGAAATCGCTCGTCGACGTGCAACTATTTCGAGATGACGATAGAAAATTATACAAGAATAAAGAGAAGAAAAAGAAAAAAAAGAAGAAGAAGAAAGAAGAAGAGAAAGAAATAAAAAAAATGAAAAAGAAATCGCGAGCGTTTGTATCATCCGTAATGGGAGAACAAAAATTTACTGATAATAATAATAAGGAGACTATTTGAAATTAATTTGGATAATCTGTGATACTCAGATTGACGATTATTATTCGGATTAGACGGTATTTCACGCGTTTTTAACGTCATCGGATAACACTCGAACATCGAGGTATTAATAGATAAGGTATCGATAAACGAAATTGTTCGAGTAACGCATGCTCCGAACTAAGTCCAAGCTTCTCCACGAGAATCGATGTACACTTAATAAGTAGTAAACGATATTCAAAGCCTTCAGGGTTCTTGAACGACAAGGTACTGTTATCGAATTGTTATCTATCTAAATATATTAGAATTTCTAGCTGTTGAAAGTACGATTTCTTACTTATACTCTTTAATGTTTCATTGTGAGACTGTTCGTTAAACTACTCTAACACGTCGATATTTAAATATTCGATGTCAGGGTTAAAATACAATTTTCACTACTATATTCGACGATCGAATTTGATTCAAAATTTATTCACACTTTTTCTAATAATTCGATCTCACATCAAAGGAAATAATCAATCGTATCGATGTTCATATCGTCGAGAGCTTGGACTTGATTTCCGGAAGTGGCCTACTCGTCACGACGTTTTATGTATATCAGACTCCTCGATGTGAATCGCATCAGGCGAGCCAACTCGAAACAACGTCTGAATGATCAAAGATTCGGTTTAATCGATCAACATACTCGGAAGCGTTGAGTCGAATATTGGCCAGCGACTCGTTGAATTCAATCGTGCTTCGCGAGTGTGGCCAACGCGCTCGGACAATTGTTTTTTATAATAATAATAATTCGCTCGGATCATCAAGCGAGCGACTATGCGAGAGTGCCGTGAATTATCGTTATCGAGAGACAGGGAGGCGTTCTCGATAGTTTCTCGTGGGAAACGAGGGCACGCGGATTGTTTCCACTCGGTTTTTTACGATATTCGCACGGACCTGGAGACCGAACATCCACGAAATCGGCCACGCCAAACAATCGATCGTTTTCAATCGGTTTCAACGAAGTATCCCATAAGTGAAACGCAAACTATTGTGATAGCACGTTGGATGATCGAAAATGTCGTGTCCTTGATTTCATTTTCTAATATTCAATTATACATCTATATTAGGATATTCCATGTGTTATCTGTTATTTTTCGAAGCTATTTTTTCTGGCAATTTCTAAATTCCTCGCTCGATGAGTTGTTAAAATATTCACACAAAATATTTGATTATTGCTTTGGCAATTTCGAATAGATCAAAGTTTTTAGTTTCATAGCATTTCGTAATGGTCAAAATAAATGAATATTTTCCCTTACTACATACGTTTATTTTCCAGATTTTTAATATGACCACATATTACAAACAGAGTTGTATATTCATACGTTTTATTTTTCTAGTAATCAAATATGTTTCATAATGTGATTCAACGTGTTAAAGATTAATTTTCAATACCTGCAAAGAATATTTCCTACCTTAAAGAATAAAGTTTCGTTTGTAACCACTGTTGTAAAATCAATTTTCAAGGAGGCTTCCTGTAATCGTTTAAAGACGCCGATTTCGCGGATATCGTTATAATTCCACGTAACACCCACGAGATAATCATGTTACTAAGACTCTGCGTTTTTTAATATCAGCGAGACTCGGCCCTGACCACGGGCGATCAAAAGTGTTTTCAATAAACTGTTACATTACCTGAAATCTTGTTGTTTTCTTTCGTTCCATCGAATCTGAAACATACATAACTTTCGATTATCGTATATCATAAATAACGACTATTCGCTTTTGTTTTTTTAATTAACATCATAGTTCTGGAAGGAATGTATACCAAAATAATACCGAAAAGATTTTAGGATAATATTTTCAGGGTATTTTATACAGACGAAGCTTTTCGAGAATTAAAATTATGTCTCTACGACGACCCCGCAAGAAGACTACACGTAAATGGCTGAGTGTTCAAGGAAATAAAAAACGGGAGCTACATCCATCGTTTGGTAATCATAGGTAAATTATTTGATTGAATTATCAGAAAAAAGAATATCTTACTAAATGTTACCGATGGTTATCGATTATTAAAATGAAAGACTTTCGAGACGAATATTTCATAATTTTGTTACATTAAGGTTATGCGATCATTTTTATGCGACGAGATCGAAGAGTCAACGAAATACAATCACAGTACCAGACTCGAATGAATCATTGGTTATTTCGAAACAATCATCGGATAGCAGTATTATTTATTTGGGAACGTTTCGAAACGTTCCCGAATTAATAAATTTAGAAGACAGCAATGACGATTATCGGGAGCAAGTAGCAAAACCGGACGAAATCCAATCTCCAAGCTTCGTGGTAACATTATATTTCTCGTGGCTTTATATAGCAGGCGATATGTTAAGTACAAATTGATGAATAGAAAAACAAATCTTGTTACAGACACAGTGCAACAAAATTGAAAATCCAACAGACTAATCGTCCATTTAAGAGGTATTTTTGTTTTCAAGTATTATTAATGGTACGATTTCTCTTCCATAAAATTAAGATATAAAATATTCGGCTGATCGAAAAGTTTAATGTTTTAAAATTTCGATTGTACGACTTACACGGGAGGACAAATGGCAAAGAGAAAAATACCGCAGAAATTTCTTTTCGTAATTACAATGTGAATTCGATGAAACTCAATAATGTAAATTGACTAAACAGAAACGACGATTGAAGCGTTGCATTATCATTTTCATCCTAAAGTAGGTTAACAGAAATTTCAGTAAAAGCAATTAATTTTTTCTTTTCAAAGAACAAAAATTACAAAACTTCTCGATCAACCTAATCGATCTACAATCTGCACGTACATTTTTAATTATGAGTCATCCTGTATCATTCAGCAATGTTAAATATAATCGTTGCCTTTGATCTTGCAAGGTAAATAGGTGGCTGCTAGAAATCTTCCCGAGGAGGAATACACATTCTCTATCTCCGCTTTACCAGTTCGCATAATTTCAAGTTCTTTCCTAAACGCGTCGGTCATATAAGGCCTGCCTTCGAGAGCCATCAGTCTCGAGAAATCGAATTCCGTGAGGGGAACGGTATTCACTCCCAGAGCGAGCAATTCCGATGGATGTATTCCTAGCCAGCGTACCTTCGAACAGGCCAAGCATTTCCTCTCTCTGGATAACGCAGCCGAGCCAAAACTAATTCAGAAAAACGTGAAAGAAATTTTATCGTGCGATCTCTGTGCATTTTCAATCTTCTTCAACTTCTATTGGAAATATTTTCTCTTTTTCCGCGGTTGTGTAAGAAATTTGATAAACGTTTAATAAATGACCTTATATACATTTTTCATTATTTTCTTTCTTGAGTATTTGTTAGTAAAAAAAAATATCAGTTTATTTTAAAATAAAAATTTCTCAATTTGATCGTCTTTCTCAATTTTATTTCCCTCCTTTTATTTAGAAGTTTCTTTGAACTTTACAGTTTTAAAACTTTACAATTTTCATCATATCATCTGATCATTGATTTACCGATAAACACACATGATGTCCACACCGAAAGGGTCTGCATCCACGATTATATAAACCGGAAGTTCCAATTTCTCGGACAGCAGTTTAACCAGCATTCTTGTAGTCACGTCCGGATACCCTTTTCCCGTGACTAGAATGCAGCTCAACGAAGAGATACAATCATCCTTTAACAATTTTTGAAAGACAGCATCTTTCTCGACAATCAACACCATTTTGGCCCTGGTGCGAACGGAAATTACTTCTGATATATTGTGCGGAATAAGGACACCTCCGGGCACCGTGCAATCGATAATACGATTGTCAGTTAGAGTGAACGTCAATTCACCAGCTACTAATCCCTTTGATGTTGGCAACAAATCTAGATAATTAATATTTCATACAAAATACAATAATATAATAATAATGTAATATATAATAATCACGCAAAAATTAATTAGTAATTTCTGCTTTATTATCGATTGCTACTCGCAAACAAATTATTTTTAAACTTTCACAGATTTTTAATAATTTTTCTATTCTTATTGTTCAAATATTGACGTAATTAAATAGAATAAGAAATATAATAATTATTAAATCCCTTGAAATTGGATTAAATTCATTAAACACTTACTGAGCTCCCATGGCGAGCAGTTTAGTAAATTAGCCACATGATTCACAGCTTGATCCAGATACCCCTGTTCTGGAACTAAATTCAACGTTTTATCGTTTTTCAGGTCGTAATAAAGAGATCGTCTTGTAATGGTCGAGTTTATAATTAGCAAACGATGCGCAGCAGCCATCACGGTCATCGTTAAAGCAAACTTGTCTTTGCCTCTTTTAGTAGCAAAGTTGATCACCGTTCTTATTTCATTTCTTTTGATTTCTTCGGAATTCTGATCAGGTTCTTCGTGAAATTCCGACTCGAGATCATTGTCTTCGGCAGTATGCGTGTCTACCGTAGCATAATTCCGTGCTGATGAGTATGAAATTTGTGGTAATCGACCCGAACATATCTGTTGGATTATAGATGAAGTAATGTTCTCGATACGGGCTACTAATTGCTTCCTAAATATCGTAAAAATAACTTTGTATTTTCTCGTTTTAGGTTTTTCTAAATTTTAAATTGACTAATAAAAAATATTGAAAATATCGATCCAACCACATTCGACATTCACCTCGATTCTGCATTATCTACCACGGGTATATCGATTTTCTTTTCCTCCGCATCTTGTGGTTGACTGTCGGTAATTCTGAATCCCATTTTCACGTTTCTATTTATTTTTGACATTTTCCCTACAATAAATAATTTAATATATAGAAAATGTTATATTTCAGTTACACATAATTTTATCCTTACGAAGAATTTCATTGATTATTTTTAATCGATCGAGTTGTTCAAGATAGGCACATATAAAGAAATATTTAAATATCTCGACAAAATAGACACATCTTATATACCTTTCACAGATGATACTTAATATTATTTTACAGAATATTTTATAAATTTATCGTTTACGCTTCTGAGCAATATTAAAGCGTTCCGTTTAATCAATTTCCTCGTCCATAGATGGCACGAGGAAGGATTGCATTACACTCGGTGGTTCTATCCCCCTACGCTTCTTTATCAACGTTATTAAAATACAACTTACCCTGATCCAAAATTCTAAGCAATTTTCCAAACTTTCGAAACCCGTACGATCTTTCTTCGCGCTATATACATACGCATAAGTAAATATACGTTTTATAAAAATATATGAAAATATATATTTTCAAAGTACAAATACCACATTAATTCGATGTATTCGCTAAAAGTACAAAATTAATATTCCACCAAATTTATTATACAATTCATTCGTTAACGCAATCTTGTTACTTCAAAAATTGATTAGCTTTCTGATAAACCACTCATAATACAAACTGACGAATTGAATCGATCGCTTTGGAGTCTTAATTCTAGTTCTAGTTTGTTAATATTAGAATATCCTTGATTTTTTCCTGTTCGCTACGGACAACTCGATATTATAAAGTAAATCTTAAACGTTGCATTTTGGACGCGTGCCAAAAAAATTGCCAGCTTTTTTCCGGAAACATGCGCAAAAAAGGAAGCGGAAGGGAACGAGAGAAAAGTCAAGAGGCGGCGCCAATTCGGAGTCGACTTTTCCAACAACTGAGACGAGTTTCGACGCGAGCTTAGAAGGCAACGGGGTCAGATAAAAATCTACTACCTATCCGAACGTAACATTCTCACAGCAATAAACATATTAAATTGTTGCAGGACGGAAAAAGTATTGATCCGAGGTACGTAATCGAGATTGTTCAACGATCGACAACGATTTTCCTGGTTGGGGAACGACGGTCGTATCGAGTAGCGAATCTCAAGAGAGCTGGACACCCCGCTGTGCATTTGTGAGCGGCGACCATTGAACGTCGCGCTACCGAGTGCACTAAAAACACTTCAGGACCTCATTCGACAGTAGAAAACAGTGACCGTGCCTGCAAAACGCTCAATTGTAACGAAATTCGGCGACCAGTCTCAGCACTGAGTCGCGTTTGATCGATTTTGATAAAGAAATATTTGAACCGAAAAGATGAAAACACAAGTTATACTATTGATTTTTAAAAGTAGGATGAATAGTTAAAATCTGTGGTTTCTGAAGCAATCAATCGTAGACAAAGTGTGGATCTTTCAGGATCAGATTTGGAAATTTCCATGCGTTTTCATATGCTTCTAAATATAAATAAACAAGGAGATGATTTTGGATAGAGATTTGTTAATCACATGCAATTCCTTCAGGATATCATATACGAAGATTACAGGAAAGAGACAAGATAAGTACATTTTTATTGATTTTTTTATTTCAATACTACTTCGTGATCAAACAACAAAATTTTACTATGACGTAATAGAAAAATATGTTCACTTATAGAGGGCTAATTATATCGAATTTTGGGCATTGCTTCGTATATTTACATGCGTAAGAGATTCTTCAAAAGAAAGTTAGCTAAGTACGAAACACGTTAGATCACACTTCCTGTATAAGTATCCGCAGATGGACCGTAAATTTCCTTCAATAGAGGTTAGCCAAAGCAAAGACACCCGAAGGGACAATGAATACTAACGAGCGGCCACAGGCATTTGCGACGCGTGCCAAAACAGCTTAGGGTCACTGAAACTGCCCCATCTCAATGATCTCTCCCGTTCTCTTCCCTACGAATATCAAATTTATCCGACATTCGCATAATATCGCAAAAAAATACCATACATTACCCTAACAAGTAGCTATATATTGCTATATTAATTATATTATATGCTGTATAATGCTGCATACTTAATTATATGCTGTACATTGCTGTTCCCTATTATTACTTTTACTTACAATTGACAGTATCCAGATTCCCCGCAGCACTTACTTATCGAAATTAAACGACCGAAGGAGAAATATTTTTCAATTCTTGATCATTACAAGCCTCGAGCCTCCGATTAGCTACAATTTATCGAGTAAATCTTGTTCGAACGAATTTCGTTGTGTCAAATGGACGAAGCCGTGTCTCCTGCGAGCGTTCATCTCGATGATTGCATACATTGCGGTCGCTCGAGGCTGTCGAATCGCTTTCCATTCTTCACCGATGTAGCGTGCTCATTCGCGCAAACGGGTAGAAGTAGTAGATACTTCGTCTTGAAGACCCGCGCCAAGCCTCTTTACCGTGCATAAAGGGATTATTCACGACAAAATAATACATGAACGCCGCTCGGTTTCGCATTAAAGACACTTCAAGGCTGTTCTTCTATACCAAAGGGGGATAGTGTTACATTGTGCAACGAGTGTGTTCGAGAAACACCCCTGAGAATGCGCTCTCCAGCCCTCAAATGGCCCGTATATGGCCGCGTCCTCCTCAAAATATCGGTTGGAGCCACTGAACATCATGAAAATATGCCTAATCTTTTGCGCTCACGTGTGTCAATCTCGTGAAACCTTCGAAAAATCGAAAATAATCCCCCAGCGAGAATCATGCTTTCTTCCTAGGATTTGCTCTTACATGGGAAAATACGAATCCGTGAATCTTTTACATGTCATATGTAGGCATTTGGAATTTTCAGTCGGTGAATTCGTAGAACTCGATCCGAATTTAGACTATTTCCGATAGAGAAGGTGCGAATCTGTAACACGAATCGGAGGTTATTTTTCCTAAACCGAATATCTTTCGACTGAATAATCGCGTGTAAGCCCTGAGACCGAGGTAATCCCTTCGTGTTTAGGCCGATTTCACTGACCAGAATCGAAAACTTGTTCCCGTATTGAAACGTCAAATGCTCGCATGATCGAGTGACAAGAATGACACGGTACCTGTTCGATTTGTTCGACAACAGTGATTTGTCAAATCCATTATATTATATATTCGCATGCAAGTGTACACAGACGACGTATAACGTGACAGAGAGAACAAAATTTTTTTTTTAGATTTCGACAAAAAGAAGATGGAAAGAATGCGACGAGTTGTGGACAAACACATTTCAAGGAACAGCTCGAGATATATTGCCTGTCATAAATTTCACGCTGACTGAACGGATACTTTATATTAAATGGGATAAATGAATTATTACGATGTATGTAAGATGAAATAAAAAAATATATGAGTACAGCTAGTTAGTTACAAGGTATGATGAAAAATAATATTTTAGCGGTGGACTCGAATAAGAATTATTATAAGATTAATTTATCATCGACCGAACAAATCAATTATATTATAATCTTTTATATCGGACAACTTGATTAAGGATCATTGTGTACACAAGATTAGTCAAGATAGCGTATCGTCGGTACATCAAACGAATTGTCCGAATGCGTTTATAAAAATAAAACTATAGTTTCTTACAAGATATCATGAAAGAAACTTTTATCGAAGATCTCGAGCGAAATTTATCGTAGTTTCAAAACCAATCCATCGGTGATTCCCTGAGAGCTTTCCCCGGTTTTCGGTAGAGGGGTGGAAACCGCAGAGAACAATAAAGCCAGAGGAATATTTCAACGATTCCGGGTGTTGAAAAACTCGGTCAAACAACACGGAATATCGATAAATCGGCAATCCATCTTTTGTAAGAAGCTGTAACAGTCGGCGACACGGAGAGAGTTCTGTTCAGATCGAATCTACGTCACCTCGCTTAGGAGCAGCTCCTCGTGCTGTTAAAGTGGAACAGATAGCATCGAATTTGTCCAAACAGTGGGGGTTGCAGTCAAAGACGCAGGGGTTGCTTAACGTACGAACAAGAAGTAAAAGAACGCGGATAAGCAGTTCCTAGGAAGAAAAGGTACGTTCCATAGGGTTTTATTGTCGAGAATGTTGTTCGTTGACGCGAGGAAATTGATCATGAGTTTGTAACAGAACGAATTTCATTGATGGAAGCCATCTGAGCTAATAATAATTTATGATCTTCAACTTGTATGACCGATGGGAAAAAATTTACGTACATTACAGGCTATAAATACAATAGAACCTTCGCTATATGAATTAACTGACGGATATAACCGTTTAAATAAGAAAATTGTAGACATAATAATACAACAAGCGAATTTCAACAAATTATAGAATTGAGGATAAATTAATGAAATCGCAAGAGGAAATTGTAAGAGAAAGGCTCCTATTGAACGAAACTAGACTTTTCGACTCTTTCTATCTACGAATACCCTAATTTTTTCGACACACACCCCAGATGGGTTGTTGAACAAAAATTCCAAGTGTACTTGCAGCGGATACTCGAGCGCAGTTTTGGGGAGTCGAGCAAAGTTATTGTAGCGGTCTGTATATTCGCATACTGGGAGGAAAGTGTGTTAAAGAGCACTTGACATCATTCGTAAGCTTGGGAAAGTCGATCGTTCTAAACGGTGAAATTCTCACCATAAACTTCCACTCTTTAAAATATCGAATAATGTGTTGCTCGATAAAAATCGGCCAAGGCAACGTGCAGCGTATGATTCGTTGTTCCAACAAAAAAAATTCCGCAAATAGACAGGTAACGCGTAAGCACATATACACGGTTCTTTGCCGAAGGTTCATGCATCGTTCAATGAAAGCGCAATAAAGGAAGCCCGGTTTGGGCATTTGCACCCGATAAACCTGGATGCGTTATACGAATAATTCACGGCAATTTGATTCATCTTTCGAGCATAATCACTTAACGACCAGTTTGCGGCTCCCTTTAAGTCCAAGAATCCTTAATAACAGACTAGCGCGCCTCTCTCCTTCTCTCTTAACACGGTCCGGGATTAAGACCTCCAGCTAGCAGAAAACGAGCAGCTCTCGTTGCACGTCAAATATTTTCTCAAGGATCTCCGTGCAAAGCGGAAAAACGAGAGAAAGGAAACGCGGCGAACAGGATGAAAGAAAATATCGAAAGATCGGATGACACGAAACAGAGAAAGGGAAAATGAGCGGGGCAGGATGACGAGGGAAAAGAGAAGAAAAAGCGGACAAGCAGGCTGAGTTCGTCGACACGAGTGCTTCAGGCAGATTCGGTAGCTATTATAATAAAGTCCGTAGAAACTGTCGCCTCGATAGTAACGCGGTCGCCACCTTCGAACGCATCCTGATCCAAAGAGGATCGATCGTCTGATTAAAGTCATGGAGGGAAGGAACACTGGCCGCGGGCGTGCCCGGTTTCTTAAGTGTAGGTCAGTTATACCAGACCGACTGGTCCGATCGGCTGCCAATTAAATGGAAACTGGCAACCTGTTATTTCCCGACACGCTTCTGATCTGTACGAAGAGAAGGTCGACGTCGTTTTCGCCTGCTCGCTTCGTACACCGCTTTTTATACCCGACCATCGCATCGAGCTTAAACTTCGATAGAGATCTCAACGAGCACGCGGTATCTTTGACATGGCGCGTCGGATTCCGCGTCTTTGCCACGCGCAGACGCTTGCTGATCCAACATTACCCACGAATCACCTCGACTTTTCGCCATCTGACCACCTAATGTTCACACGTTTTCAACGCTTTCATCGCGCAGTAAAGCAAAGAATTTATTACTATATTATTTTGTTCGTATTTTTATATTTACTTACACTTACGTTTAAATGTCTCCGAGCAACTTCAATTTGTATTAAAAATAGACACGTATTTTGACAAAATTTTTATATGTTGTTATATAACTATTGAGAGTTGATCGCGATGAAATATTCAAGTATTGAATTATTGAGAAATAGATAACTACTACAAAACAACTGTTTTTATAAGCTATCATAATTAATTTTCTGGTTTCTTGTTCGAATAAGAATCTATCGAATTGATGAAATACATACGGATAAGTCTTCGAACGAATCGACCGACAGTTTAATAGCATGATCAATTTCTTGCGGATCTTTGTTCATGGTGACAAGTACCATAAATCTGCGAATCGGTTCTGACTGAAGACGGTCGACAAATTAAAGGTATACGCAAAAAAGGAATTCACTTGAAAATTTTATGATCAGTAACAAAAACAGTAGAATCGAAGTCCTTGGATGCGGTCGTCCGTTTATGTTGCAATGCTTTTTTAAATTGCTCGATTCGTCGGCGACGATCACCGAGATAAAGTGGCGCGCTTATAAAATATCTTCGTGAATTATTTACAACGACATTGCCACGTGACACTGAATTGTGCGAATCTGATCTTAGTCCGGATGTTCAAGCTGGCAAAAAAAAATTTCTAACCTTTTTATAACTTCTTCGCCGACATTCGAACGTTTTATATTTCATAGTTCTTAAATAAACTTTTGTTGACTAATTTTCTCCAGATTTTACGTCGTGGTATTTGCATGATAGTTCCTTATTTCTATTTTATCAAGGATTTAATTGCAACGAGGGAATCGTCGATAGAAGCTAGTAAAATTTGAATTCCTCGTACAACCCGAAAATTATGCGATTCTCATAAAACACGATTTCGATGAATTACTAGTCTTCGTAAATCACGGAAATGTAAATTTTTCAAGGTATTGCATAAGATTTTCAACAAATTAAATCGCGGATGAGAAGAAAAAATCAAATGAAGACAAATGGAGAAAATTCGAGGTCGTTCGCTGTCCTTGGGCTAGGTGTATTGTCCAGTTGGTAACGGGAGAGCCGGACTCGAAAAATTTGTTCGACGTGTGTCGCGTGACAGCGGTTTGCAGCTGCTAGATTTTTTCCGCGAATTTTTCGCGATTCCGAGGCCCGAGGCGAGCAGATGCGTCCTCGACGCGAGATGCACCATTCCTCTCGCGTACTCTTTCTTCGTATTCCCTCTGTACTCCGTATTCTGCTCAGTCGAATTAAATCGCTGCCTTCCGATCGACAGATTGCGACCCCTCAGCCACGATATTTCATCGGGGCGACCTTTCACCCCGTGGGCCAGTTTGCGCGCGATTATCCTGGCACCATAATTTTTACACCTTCGCACTCGTTTCGTCCTCCTCGGTTCTGGCAAATTCGTCGACTCGCAGTAATATATACGCGGCAAATAATCGTTCGAGGTCTTGGTTGCCAATAATTATTAACATTACGAGACATTTATTTGGGAATTTTTATAGCAATTTTTATTCCACATTTGGAGATAACGAAGGATAGAAATTACACGCTTTCGCTGCTCCAGGTAATTTTACACAAAGTTTGGCGAACGCTGGAATTATTTGTATCTCGGAAGGATTAACTTCAAAATTATAAAAATAATTAAAATAATCAATCCGTAATTTTTCATACGAATTTTATAGATTTTCAAAAGTGTATTTTTAAGTGTTTGAATGATTTTCTGTAAAGTATATGGATAATAGCTTCCACAGAAATTTTATACAGTCATAATGTACTTTGGGGGATTTGATTATTTTTTTTACAAGCTTGCCCTTTCCCTTACATTGTATATCTCTTATTTTGATTTCTTTGGTACAGATGTAATACTTTACTCGTCGATATTTCTAGACCCTCTTAATAAATGATATAAAAAAATGGAAGATTTCAGAGGATCAAAGTCCTAGTAAAATGTTTGCTCGTTTAGAGGCACGTAAAGGGAGAAACAGAGATTAGGCTCTACTTAGCGACAGATAGTTTGGGGTTGCAATAATTAAGTGTCGAAGAGAACCCTTGATCGTTAAGGACGGTCTTTATCGTGACTTAAGAGGGGATTAACCGTGAAGAATGAAAAGCTATTGGCTGACCCTGAGGATCATCGGTTGTTCGATAAGAGGTGAACGGTCGCTGATAAACTTGCAAGACTTTCGGTTGCCCTTCGCGACATTACTATAATGAAACCTCAGAATCTTCGCGTGTTACAAATGCATTAAATAAGAAAGAAACCATCCAAGGACGTACACATGGTCACTTAATCATCAGATTCTACAATATGATTGCTCAATTCACAGCCTCGATGCAAGTATACTTATACGGTTCCACTATGAAACAAGTCAGTTTGTAGCAGATGGACATGAACGTTTGCAGCTTACCTTGTTTGCTACATTTTGTTTACAGAAACGCAGAATGTTCCCAACAATTCTCTACTATATCTTTTTGTAGTGTTACATTCTATATATTATACCTTCTGCTTCAACAATAAATTTAACTATACACATTAATTACGAATATTAAATATCGTTACTTTTAGTGCCTCATTTATATAATGGAATAAAATTATTCAATCTCGGGCAAACAATATAAACGGTCACCAAGCATCCCTCGACTGTTCTACAACCAGAACCTACGCTGAAAAGAAATCGAATCGCATCCGTAGGACAGCAACTCAATATAAATCAGTTCAACGAGTGTCTGTCAAATCGTAGAGGCGTGATCCTTTCTGTTTGTTGGTTTTTCAAGAGCATTCTACGGGACTTATTGTTCGTAAACATATGTTCCTGTGGGCGTGCAGGAAGAGTGGTTTCCTCGCGGAAGACAGAGAGAGAGAAAGTCGACAACGACGAAGGAAAATGGATGGACGAACAGCAGACAGTCTGGCATCACCTGGACGAGGAGCACGCGCCTTTCGCGCGCCTGCAACTCATGCAGAGAAGGACACGCGTGAATATCGATGCGCAACGACTGCATTGTATAATACACCGTCGATTGGTGATCGTTGCAATAATGCGATCGTGTAACGTCGCCACGTAACCATGGTACAATGGTCTATACCCTATGCCCTATGGTTTCACTACTTGCCATACGAGAAATCCTTTCGCAAGCAATGAAAATCCTTTTAGGGGAATCCGTTTGAATACCGAAGTCAGGGGCTAGATTTGCGGACAAAAGCTATTTTTCGAGAGTTGCGGCATTTCCGATCGCAATTAAGAATCAAGGGAACGATCTGCGGTTTGAGGGATCTGACCCGGTGACTGAGGCTTAGGTTTAGGTTTGGTCGTTGGTATTTTGATGAATTTTGGAATATGTGTTTGGTAGATTTACGTATATCCCTGTTCACAACATGTAGGATGTTTATTATATTAAATTCACAGAAAATGCAATAAGCTTGAGAAATGTACAAAATGACATTAACGACCAGAAGCAATAAAACTTCTCGTAACAAGGTTTAATTTAAACTTCAATTACAACTTCAATTCACCGGATGGGGTATTATTAAATGCAAATTATGCATAATATTTCAATATTAAGACATTTGACATGCTGTACAAAGCAATGAATAACTGACGTTAACTTGGATGGTCGCTAAAGGAATCACAAACCAAAGGTTAATAATATCAAAAACAAAGATGCGGTCATTATAAAACACTAGTTGTTGATATGAATTTAACTTGACGATTCTAAATTCACTGCCATTTGTAATAAAAATGAATATAGTAAATAGTATTTGAGAAATACTTGTAGGAAGTAACCGTCGACTGTCGATCGAGCGAGACGCGACAGTGCAGTTTCCGTGTGGTGGAAACCAAACTACGTTAATCCGATTTGAGCCACATTTATGCTCATTATCCGGATCCTCGAGGAGTAAACGTAATGAAATATAACTCGCGTCTATCTGGGGGAAATGTCCTTTCCAGCGGCCAAAAAGATATCCAAATCGGTTGAATAGTTTCTGAGATTACTTCGGATACACACATATACCTCTGTACATTATAATAATAGTATAGATTATGTTGCAGCACATGGTGTTTTACCTTTGTCGTCGAAAAATAGGAAGGCGGGGATTTTCTGGAAATCGGAAACCTGCACATTGACGCGTTATTCCGCAGTTAGAACCATCAACAAATTACGAAAGAAAATAATCACGAGTTTCTTTTTTCCACTCATAACACAAGTTTCTCCTACTCTATCGTTTTCGACAAGTGTTTGACGAGCACGCGGCTCATGTCTCGCTGAGATATTCAATTGTGGATACTCGTGACCCCATAAAAAGTCCAGGTGAAACAGCGCACAGATATTAAACTGACATTTAATTTTGCAGGGAACAATTAGACTTATGCTTGGTTTTTAAAAAACAAGTACTTCATTTTCCTCTTCTATTTTTCCTCGTTTCGTACGGTTCTTAATTATGAAAGTTATGTCCCAGGTATTGAATCATTCTGATCCGTTATAGTTAGGTATATATTTGATCCGGTAGTTATTATCTTTAACATTCATTTACATTTGACAACATTTCTTTAGAATGTTGCATTTTCATGTATTATAACAGAATACAGAAAAGAGGAGGCGGATTGTAATGGAATCCCGCGTAAGATGTGCAAAGAAACACGAACGACGAAAGAGAAGCAAAAGGATAGCATTAAATATGCGCCGGTTAGCCTTCGGAAAGTGCACAGGGTTTTTATGACATCCTTGACTATTTTTATCATACGAAACATAGCTCAGTATGCGTACGAGATCGTACATGAGGTTAATTAACCCTCAATAAAATTTTAATCCAAGGTGTTGCCAATCCGAGCGGTTGCGGATGGCATTCGATCACCTCATAATATATATTCGCCTGTAAAACTGACATCCAGCCAATTATCATCAATCGCGAAGGCGTAGAAATTACGTCGAGTGGAAGATCTCAGAGTAACCTCATTAACGGTTGTGCTTGAACTTTACGCATTCTCAGTCAAGGAAATTCTATTGTGGTAGATCTCGAATGTTGAATTCGTTCATTGCGATTGAAAAATCAAAATAGTAAATGATATGCAGTTACTCATAAAGGTATTCGCACATTTGTAGCCACCCTTTATAATTATGTTATGTATGTTGTACAGAATACTTTAAAATTTCATTAGCACTGTAACGCTAATGATCGAATGTAAGTAATGTCTTATTGCTTCTCGTTTGAAGACTGTAAAGTGCAAAGAACGCGTAAAAGATAAATAGATACGTCACGGCGAGAAGTTGCCGTCCTCGAGAATTTATGAGGGAGTTCGAAGAGAAAAGAGCGCAGAGTAATAATTACGTTAGTCGGAGGCACATTAATGAGGAATATGATCGACAGGATCGTGACAGGACGTGGCACCGTATACGTCATTATTGCACAAACAATTGTAATAATAAACGCGTTCAAGAGCACAACGAGTTAGTTTATGCGACTTGCTTCATTGTTTATTCGTACGTCAATGAAGTTTAAGATCTTATTACCAAATTCGTTTATTAGTGCAGGCTATTCGTAATAAGAATGACAATTTGAAGAATACTTAATTATATTCAGAGTTAATGTCGCTTCTATTCGAACATTTTAGCATCGAAATATTCAAATTCGTCCAAATTCGAACTGAAACTCATTCCAAAGCTACAAATTTCCAATCTGCGTCACTCTATCTCGTTCTACGAGGAAACTGGGCCAAACGAACAGTAGCACTTGTCGCGAAAGTCGTCCCGAAAACGCACCTTGCAACGAGCCTCCTCGAATAGCAGCCACCAGCAGGGACTGGTCTAGGTTCAAAGAAAGAAAAGAAATGGAGAAAAAAGGTCAAGGTGTGAGAAAACAGAATTAGAACGGATGAAAAGAAGACGGGGAAGAAGGAAAAGACCTGGCCCGAACGGTGGGCCATCCGAACCACGTAAATAAAACGTTTTGTAGCCGGTTTCGTGAGTGCGGTCGTGCTGGCCCACCTACCGAAGAAAAAGGGCTACCTGCCTTCCTTCAGCTCCCCACGCCAGACCCCACCACGAAACTTTGAGATCTTCATTCAAGCTGGATTCCTTCCTGGGACTCGTTCCTCACATCGGAGACCATTGACTTTTATCCACGCAAAGAAGAGACAGGAGGGGTAGCTCTCTCGATAAAGAAGCCAGAGACTTGTGTCGATATAGGGTACGACCGGACAATGAAGATGACGTTCGTGGCAGAGGTTCAACTCTTCGTACAGATGTAATCGCCTGGGAATCCGCGAGCTAGCGATCATTGAATCATTCTTCTGTGACTCTTTATATCGGATAGGGTGGACGGAGCCGCGACCGATGAACGACGAGGGCGCACAATAAAAAGGTCTACCACCTCCGCGTGCGTGCCAGCACCCATATTAGCGATCCATCATATGACTCCGTAAAATAGGAGGACTCTAACAAGTTCGTCGGGTCCGATCTCACATTAATCTGCCTCGGATCACGCTGGATCAGATAAGACAAGTGCATCGTATCTCGCGGACACGAATAGGGTCCAAAGTATCCAGATAACTCGTCTGTTACAGGTTATTTATGATTGATCGTTCAGTGTTAATTGCTTTGCATAATCAACACGGACATCGGTAGTACTGCCTTACCAGGCTCGGCCAGAGTTGCGCATAAGTTTTCTGTCTTTCTCTGATCGCATAAGCTTTTGCAGCTGCGATATTTTTCTAGTCACGTTAGTGTCCCCTGTCTGAGTGTTTGCGCGGTTTCAGGTACAGCGCGCACGCGTACGCTCGAGCAGACTGCGTGGATTTTTTCACTGTCGCAGAATTCACCTGGCGCTAATAATTGCGTTTGAAAACCGCAAAATAATCAAGTGGCTCGCGTCAAGGTGCGTTTCTCCTTGCTGTTTATTAATCGTTCTAGCTACGTTATAATCAAATTTTATAGAAAAATCCGGAAAATATGATCGAGAAGAAACAGGTGGAACAAGCAGTTCTATCTTACGCGATCCAGAAAATTATACGAGACAGGACACTTTAATGATTAATGGATTTTTGCGAATCATTCTCGAACATGATATTTGAGAAATTTGCAAGTGTCCCATAATTTATGAACAAGAGTATGATTAAATGGTCGCGATGCATCTGTGTTTGCTTCTCCCCGCCCCCAAAAAAAGAAAAGTTGGAAGAAAAATGTAAGTAAAACAGATACGACGATTGTAATTTTATTGAATCAGCTACTGCGAGAGAACGTAGGATCCAAAAACGGATTACGTGTATACGTGTATTCGTGTGTGAGAGAAAAATATTTCCCGAGACTCGCAAACTGTCCGAATAGGCGGACAAATTATTATCCAGAGTCACAACAGAGCGTGCCCTTTTCTTCTCGCAGCTCCACCTTCCTTTTCTTTGTCGCACCATGAGAATTTCCACCTTGCATGTTTGATTTATCGCAATCTCAACGTGTTAGTCTCTCCCGATGTCTCCACGGGACTCCCACGTGGGTCGCACTATCCTCTTTCTCCTCTTTGTCGCACCAATAGACATATTCGAGGTCCATACAGCTCTTCGTCGTCTACCTTTCCCCTTCGAATATCCTGTTTGACCTCAGTCGAATTTCTTGGTGGTCGTACGTACAAAACAGATCTATCTGAGATCGATTATTCAGAAGACTCTAGACTCTCGAGGAGACGGTTAGATCTTTTTCACTAGATTGCTTATGACAAGAAAATCCCCTTAAATATAGCCATTTCTAAGCGAGCTTCGTGTCCGAGGCAGCTCTATTAGCAGCTTCCAAAAGAGTCGTTATTGAATCCTTATAAAAATGATCGAGATGAAGGTACGTATGATCAACGACCTGGAGAATTTGATGAATTGAGAAATGATAGGTATTTTAGATGACTTTTTATGAGACTTTGCACCTCTGCCGTATAGCGATTGAACCTTAGCAATTTTAATGATGGCTACGTGGTAAACATTTACGGACGACATACGCTTGTGATTGATCGAACATGTCTAACAGGTAAAGAATATAAGTAGATACAAGTAATACAAATAAAATGTTAAACGACTAACATAACGAATATTTCTTATGAATAAGATCAGAATGCTACAATGAGAATCATACTTGAGCTTAAATCAATTAACTCTTTCCCTGACAAATAGGGATGTAGAATTAAATAGTTCGTTCGAGCGTTTTCCGCTATATAAATTATATATCGAAACTTCATGATGTAAGTGAAGTACTAACCGGTCGACTGATAGAAACGTATGAAAGAAGCAGGCACGAAGAATACTACTTTCGTAGAGAGGCAGATGTTGAAGAACTGGTAATACGTCTACAGATCGAACCGATGATTACGTATTATTTATATTTTAAGGGGTTGCGATTGGACGCTGCCAAAGAAGCCGTGGTGTCCACCCCCTGCAGATATACCTGATCAGATAGAGGAACAGACCACCTTTTGCCTTCAACCGTGTGGAACACCATGACGAATATACATTACAATGCCCGTTTCATCTATATTGTCAGACAGCCATCGATTTTCGTCCTTTCGCCCTTTTACGACCATTAAACCCTTTTTCTCACTTTCAAGCGGTTGAATCATTTGTCAATGTTTGCTTTGGACCAATTATTATCTAAAAATGCAAAAAAATTCTTTTTTATGTCACGTTTACATGCCAAGGTTTCAAAACCGAAGCACAGCATTCGCTAAAATTACATTTTAGAAAATGAAAATTCAGAAAGTGTTCTTCACGGGCAAGACATGGACGCCGTTTTCATAGCGAGGTAAAGCAGCTCGCGAGGAACGGTCGCCATCGAGAGAGAGAATAAGAGGGGGTTGCGGCACGCGACCGCCACGGACGCATGCGTCGGGACGCACGCACAGGGCCTCCCGATAAATGTGCGAAAGGAGCCGCGACGCGGGTAGGGAATGGGGCGAAACGTGCTGGTCGAGACGGAACAGCCAAAGAGAGGAAAAGGAGCAGCAAGAACGCCGGATCGAGAGGAACGAGTCTCCGCGACCTTGGGATCCCTAACCCACATCTAATTCGCGAGAGGCTGTTTCCTGTGAGCACGTGTGCGGCTCGCGAGTATCGTCACTTTTCCCTAGCCTTCGTAGCGATGGCCTCTGGAATAGCGCTATTAATTGGGATATACTGTAGCTCACAAAATTATTAGAACAATTATCATAGAGAAGTTTTATGTACACTGTGCGTGTATTTTTTATGTACATTGTATATATTGTGCGTGTTACGTAAAATATTTCGAAATTTCATTAGTACCGTAATTAGACACGATTGTCACGATAATATAGGTGAAATTTGAAACGAATTTGAAAGTTACCTATATATAGAAATTACAAGATATATATTTACTTTGGTAAAAAATTAGTATACAGCATAAATTGTGATGTTACATATATGCACATATGTATAGGAGTTAAAGATGGTCTTACTGAATATCGTGGATAAGTCCAATGACTGCAAGCAACAACAGCATTCGCTTGCCTCACATCAAATTACAGTAAATCACACTGAACTTACGGCAAGACAAGTTTCATCGTAATGTAGAATATAGATCGAGTATTCTGTGGACAGCGTAATTGGTTTCTGCCGGAGGATCGACGTACTTACATACGTGATCGCATACTCTTCGTGATTCTCACGGACAAGTCTCATTACAGATGCGTGACGCTCGATTACCAAGTTTCCAGCCGTTTCAGTGGCTTGTCGACCCGATGAAATGGATGGAATACCAATACCAATGTTTTTAAAGGAACAATCTGTCGTATTCTTCGGTTTACACGTCCATTATTTCTCGTGAAAATTGTTAAATAACATCAGTGTAGTTGCTGTTGTTACTTTCTTTCAGACGTTATTGTCGAAAACCTTAGGCTTTCATGATCTCAGTTTGTAGAGTAGTTATAATCTTAAACGCTTCCAGGCGTAAACATTTACGTTCTGACAGCAGTAGCTAGCAATTAATTTTACAGTTAATTCCTTCGTGGGATGTTCTCGCTAGTATTCGCGGAAAGTTACTTGTCTTATTTTTTTTTTTTATCTATTTCCATCCAATTTATGAACATTCTTATAAAAAATAATTCTTAGAAACATTTACACAAAAGTTCTTGCGAACACAATGTTGTAGGTATATAATAAGTATAATAAGTACTTATACAAAATATGTTTATAGGTTTCGAAAATTGTTCATGGATCTATTAGGAGCCATTTTTACGAGGAAATCGTAGAGAAGTCGTAAAATGCACCTAAGACGCTATAGGTCTGAAAGATGCAAATTTTCGATAGAATCTAAGTTACCAAACTATGGAAATCAACGTGTAATTTTTAAATTACTACATATATTTCTTCAATATACTGGATTGTGATCTTGCACGAAGCTATCCTTCGCCTCCTATCGGAGCATGGCAATGGCGGGGTCTTTACAGCGCGGTTCACCGCGAACTAGAATCGCGTTTCAGCTGTCAGAATCGTGGTGAGCCGGCGAGAGGACAGATTCTACACGATATCCCTGGCCTTTCTGTTCGTTCGTTTCAATTTTACGATCCCGATATTTTTATCGGTTCGCGAGGCTGCCAATGACAAGGTGGGCAGGTGGCAGGCCCCGTGTGGTAGTCTATTTGCGTTGTCTGCCGAGACCGTTTGTAAGTCCACGCTTACGTGACCGTCTCTGCGCGCCTATATAAAGCACTCGTGTGGCCGTTTGTGTATTTGAAACACGTCGGTAGGGTAGCGATGCGGGCTCATTACTGGCACGAGCCAAAGCGCGCGACCGTTCGCCAACCTATCGCCACCGTGACCGTTCACGGAATCGTTTCGTATGCCGTTCGATCAGCTATGTATAGTAGGTGGAAATGATACGACAAGACCGTAAAATAATGCGCTAAGTAGGTTTACCGATAGTCTACATTCTGTACGCATTTCGTACGCAAGTGGCAACATGCGTCAGTTTATTGAAATCAATTTCTATCACTATTGATTGATCAACAATGAGTCATAAAATTGGAACTTCCAGAATGTAGTGTGCCTCTGCAATCGTTGTACAACCAAGAAAGGAATCATTTCTTGACTAGTAGTTACGCTACGATTGCACGAGTTATGACCATTCCTCTTCACAAAGAAATGCAAAGGAAAAATCGATCCTGAGTTGACATCGTACGGTCCTGAACGAGACTCTAGGTCCTCGTGACGATTTAATTGTTGCGATCTTTGCAAATTTGTTCCCAAGTAAGTACGACCCTGCCGTCAAGTAGTAGAAAAGCTTCCACAGCTAAAAGTTGGATGTTGAAATCGCCGGAAACCGGATAGATCGTGGTATAAAAATTACTTCTCGAACAAGTTATCAGGGCCATTTTTAAAATATTACCATTTGTCTGCAGCTCGATATAAGCTAATGTAACCAACATGCACGACAAAAGCGTATACAGACACAGTGAACTTGTCGAAAAGGATAGAAGAAAATTTTCCATTTTTTCCTAGATACGGCAGATGCACGTCGTGTACTTGTCTGTGTACTCGCACCTGCCTTACGCCGTAACTGCATATACACACGCTTAAATATTGCGCATCGAAAGAACGTTCGACGCTCGAATGTGCACGATATTATCATGATTCTTTGACTGTTAAATTTCCTTCAAGGATATCTACATTGATAGCGAATTCGTCGATTGCTATTAGTGTTTCTATCACGCCAGGTGTGTAGTAAATCGAACGATTTAAATAATCGATTTTACGTTGCGCCATCAACGCGACCTTATTTTTCTTGTACCTCAATCAGGCATACATGATGCGACGCGCCGCGATGTCTAATTTCAAGCTGGAAATTAACTCGTAACGGTGGTCAATAAAGTTTGATGATATGCCTTGCATCCTGCTGCGCAAGGGACCATGGTATTTGCATGTTGGTTCTGGTTAAACTTGTATTTAAGGATCTTACAAACGCGCTATTAATGCTACAGAAACTGCTTGTGTCATTTACAGTGGTTAAAAAAATATATTTGCACATCACTGCTTACTCTAGCATTTACATATTAATTGATCATATAACGCTTTAGCTTTTGAATTTTATTTTCATGCTCGTTCGAAGGCATTTCATAAATTTATTTCATTAATTAAAGAGTCATTGCTATAGAACTTTTTTCCCCATATGTGTTTGTTTATTCTCATAATATCGAAGAGCTAAAACAAGAAGTTCATCGTGTACCATCGGTGGTCCACACGACAGGGGATGCGTTAAAGGATCACGGAGGACGACCTGGAAACAGGAGGGTTTAGGACTAGTCGTTCGTAGAATCGCGTGCAGGCGAAACGAAGCATGCAGGCTCGTCCCTTTTAGCGCGTATTTAGCGCTGGTATTCAGTTTCGCACAATAAAGCGCTTTGTGGGGTATCCGCTTACCCGGGGGCACGTCGTGCGCGTGCCAAAATGAAAAAACCGCAAAACGGCGCCCCGGCATACCTTTTGTACGGCCTTGGCCACCGTCCCGACGCGTTCGCGTTTTATCGTTCCGCCTCTGTTCTACGTACGCACCTCTCTCTTATCATCGCGAATTTATATTCCAACGAGATTGCTCACGAGGACACAATAAGGAAAACGCTTCGCGAGGTATTTTCTCCACATCCACTCTCCTTTCATCCTCTTTGTCGCAGTAGCCATTTCATAAATCAATCCGGGCCAACGGTGCGGACACGTTCAGAGAAACACGGAGTCGCCATTCATACTCTTCGTTCATTGAATTTTTGTACTCGTTGAATTTTGTAATAATTTGTGAATGAATTCCTTCGATAACCAAAATCGATAGAGTAATAATTATATCTTTTTTAAGAGAAGAAATTATTTCCAATATAACATATGAAAATAGAAGTATATTCTCCTTGCTCTCTTATTTTTGTACTTTTAACATTTCATTAGTGTTATTATGTGAATCGAATCTGTATTTGTGGAAATAAGAGGATGAAGAGTCCTAAGACATATAAAGTGAACAAAATTATTGAAGTGAGTAGATAATAGATGCATGTACAATAGACAAGTTGCTTTTTTAATACCCTGAACTGGTCTGGTGTTTCGAGAAAATACCTTGTCAGAGGGGCATTTAAATGAATATTTCAACTCCATAGCAGCGGGCAGCTGTCCTACTCGGGAAAAGTTATTTAAGGGGGTATTTTCGTGTCAAACGTGTCTTTTTAGAACTTTGTTATCATCTTTTTTACCTCAGTATTTTACATGTGCATTTATCCACATCTCCGTTACATTTACAAATTTTGTTAAACGACAAGTAAAAATCGTATCGAATAGAATACTTCTTAATTCTATGGAAGGTACGAAATGACGAATAAAAGATTAGAAATTTCGCATCAAGACGCTTAATAAGATTTCTCTGTAAAACATTAGTCTATAAAACATCTCAAGATACTTGAATCTCATCCTAAATTCATAAGTAATTTACGAGTAATATTGTTGAAACAATTAAACAAGTCAATGGCTCACATTCAGAAATTGAACTTTCGAGTCACGTTCATCATCCCCCAATTTGTGCACCATGAAACGAACGTAACACGAATGACACGGACCTCGTGACTTTCACAGTTAATTTCTACTATTCCCTAAATAAAATTCAATTAATCGATCCACCACCTCGGATGCGAACAGCACGGAGGTATATCGAATCATTTCAATAACATCAGGTTAATTCCATCACAGATGGCTGAGTCTGGACCAAGAATGATTCTGCAGAAGCAGAACGAATCGCATTTCGAAACATATTGCGACGGCATGCAGGTATAGCACGAGCCAAGTGCCACCCTCTAATGAAGCAGGGGGTGAATATATCGAAACAGAAGCGCTTATTACATTTACGAATGTAAATGATGCTTCGATGACGTGGTAAATGCTTCGGACAGAGGTAATCATCGTATGAAGTCATTAGTCAACGAAGTAGTCATGTGCTGCAATTGTTCAGTTCATTGAAAACATTTTCAAATATCGCTGTATGGTTAATCGTTTAGAAAAACTGAAAATTAACGCGAAAGTAATGCAATATTATTACCATTCGGTAAAATAAAAATTTTCTATTTGTATTTGTTAATTCATAACCAGAAAATTTTGCAATAGCGGAGTGTTACTGTTACAATTACCTGGAATTATGTTTTTTAAATATTACATGGTATTCTTTTTCATAGCTTAATGGAACATAAGGAACCAAAATCTACGTCATTTCATCGTCTAATTACGATAATTTTAACTTGGAAGTAAGCTTACGCCGAGTAATTTCTTACAAATTAAAAGAGCAATAAATTCGAAATCTTTTATTTTGAGAAGTTTGGTATAATTCTAATGCCAATTTGACGAACCTATATTTTGAATTTTTTACAGTAGGACTAATAAATTTTATGCTATGATCAGTAGCTAAATGTTGGCAAAGAGAAACCAAGCTTTCGTGATAATAGAGAAACTGTTTTACAATTGTATACAGTTAGGAACTGTTCGAAAGTTGTATTCTGTCGCAAATTACATCAGATTCTCCGCAAAAATCGTACGCACACGTGTTTCCTCGATAACGATAATTTATGGATAAATATTTTCCGGGACCATGAGCACGCTTATCCGACCAATAAAAGCGGTGATGTTGCTCATTACCAGGAATGACGATTGTCGAACGCGCTCACGCGTTTCTACTTTGGACGAGCAGGTGAAGCAGCAGATAGATAATGGGTGAAACAAATACAGGATGATTATAACATACGGGCTGATTATCTCTTCTTCGGACTTTCCACATCGGCTTTTACCGCTCGCGTTTCCTGTGACTTGCACGACCTATCGACGCCACTCCACCGTCGAATTCTGCCATTGAACAATAATGGCGGAGCGGCGCGCGCGCCTGATACGTGATTGCAATTTTAGCCTGACGTTTAACCCATTAAACCGCTGTGTTTCTACTCGAGGACACGCGAATGAAGGTTTTTGTCATTTCAAAGACAAAACATTCTAAAAACCGTACTTTTGGGTGGATTGACACTTTGCCTATGTAACGATAATGATGAAGAATGTAGAACGAACGACTTGGAAAATATTGCGTTATGTGGAAAATTCGTAGCAAAATTGAGATGTAACTAAAGGTAGATGGATCTTTATTGTTAATAAAAATAAATTTAATAAACTGTTTCAAAAGCGACTAAACGGAGGAAGAGTCGAGACCGGTCGCAAGACCGAACAAAGTGATTCATCGAGTGGAATTCATAGCCGCTTTCCGTGGTGATTTTTCGAGAACGGAAGAGAAGTAAGGTACGCCGTGAAAGCTATGAATCGCGTATTTGCCTATGAAAAGGATCGAAGACACTGAGGTGCCACACACAGCGACGGTAACCCAAAACCCCCAACCCCAGACTCGCAGCATCGCGACAGACATGTCTTGGCACAAAGGATCTCTCGAAGAGAGGAGGCCCTTTTCAGGCCGCGGCCTGAGATCATCTTTCTATTGATGCACTGTTCCGTGCCGCGTGTAAAATTGCGACGATAATGAAGTGCGTCTCGCGAAAATCTCTGCCGTAATTCCGATCGCGCATTATTTCTAAGCGCGGGCCATGTTACCTCGAATAGAGATAACCCTTAACATCGGCGATGAATTGATAAATAGTCATTATAATGATCATTAAATCATATGTATTGGCTCATTAGGCTTGCATAGCAGTCGCAATTCTTCTTCGCCTTATGTTATTAATATTCTGATACCCTATAGTTTCCATTTTGTTCTTGTACCTTGTATCTATTAATATAGTTTTAAGCGCATGAAATTTGCTTGCACGAAGCAGCATCTTCATATTACACAAAATTATTTGGCGCATCTTGTACAGAATACTAATGGATTAAGACATTGTAACATGAAAATTTAGAGTAAATGCCTCCCCAGACGTTTGCAGCAAGTTCTAAAACTAAGGTGACGTACGAATGTGTTTACAAATCTTCAGGGAGATGGATGCTAGTGAAGACCGGTTAGCGCACATCGAACCGTGACCAACGACGTGAAAAACAGGGATATTGTCGAAAATGGTTGGATGAATCAGGAATTTCCATACGTAATTGCAGCGATTATAGCGTTGCGCAACTGGTGTCGTCGCAGCCTGGGCCGATGGTGGTTCTACCCTTAACGCGGCGCGATCAGAAAACTACCGGCTACACATGCTAAAACTTTTTTCCTACACCGATCAAGCGATCAGGGTGTCGAGCGTTTAAAACAGCATAAATTAGAGAGGTATTTTGCGACAGATGCGGGGGTGGCACGTGTCAGGGCAATATGGTCGTCAAATTTCGCCCTCGTGTCAGATCTGATCGCGAAACTCTGTCGAACTATGTCTTTATCGGTGCAATGCAACTCTGTCAACATAATTCTAACATTTTTTAAACATATTTTTCACTTGAGTGTTCGATAGTAAATATGAGTTTATTGTTTATTTATTAGTAACACGATACTGAAATAGTAAAAACGCACTAGATAAAACAAAATAGTACAAAATGCAATAGGTATATACGATATGTAATAAATGTCTTTAGTCTCCGAAGCACTAAAGATACCAGTGTTTCACTTGGTTATAACATTAAGCAGATATATCTCTTTTGTACTTGAACAAAAAAAAAAACATCACTGGTAGAATTCTTTACATTGAAGATAATTTATTATAATCTTAAAAAGCATGCTTATATTTCTTTGAAGTCCAAATATTGCAAATTCTATTTATTCATATCATTTACTGATTATTGTCAATATTTTTTAAATAGATCACAATATTAACATTTAACTTGATTGTGTGCTAAATTTCATCTCTAATAACAATTGCATCATGAAACCAAACCTCGAGATAACCCGTGGCTTCTTCTTCGTAGCAATCCCGACCACTTGGTCGAGCGTCATCCGCGAGACGCATTAGCGACGGCAGCGTAATTGAATTCCCGAAAACGAGGCGCGGGAAGCGATTCCCGTGGCGGTGGCGTGAAAACGTTTCACGCGAGGTAAAAAAAGGCTGCAATTATACAGTCATTACTTCCACAAATTACGTCGCGAGGCGAACCTATCGCACGGAATCTACCCTTCCTGGTACTCCCCGCCACCCTCGGCGCCCATTGATCGTCAGTGCAATTATTTCAGGACTTAGGAGAGGGAGGTGAGCGAGGGAGAGGACTGAGAGAACGTGGTCCCCGTTCCTGTTAACCTATGATTCACCTCTTAATGCGGCTCGTCTTGCTCGATTATTACGGCCACGAATTAAATGAATATGTACACGAAACTCCGGCTAACTCGATTTATACTCGTTTACGACGCTGTTTCGAGTATTTTTGTCTACCGACGACTCGCAGACGATCTACAGACGTGTAACGTTTATAAGTAAATAGGTAACTCGACGCAGACACGAACGTATCCTATCGATGATTCACGAGAACCTTTTTTTTTTACAAAATGATTTAACCTTTTAATCCTATTGAAATTGATAGAAGGAAACGATCCAAGGTAATTTAAGAAAAGACGTTGGGTTACTGTAATTGTTTCTGTCACCATTGAGATCAATTAAGACTTGATTCCATTGAAGATGAAATTACCGACAAAAATCTCCGTACATCTTATAGAAAGACGATTTTTATTTCAGTGAAACATATGCGAAGCAAGAATAAAACATTTTTAGTTTTCATAGCATAAAATATTTTGCCGGGATTGGCCATATATCCCATTTCGAAAATTACGATTTTTATTCAACGGGCGAAGATTCCAAATTTTTTTCCTTCTTTTTTTACGTAGTATAAATACAGAGGAAGAAGAAACTTTGAAAAATCCATAATAGTAGAACATTGTAATCCTGAAGAGGTATACGTTCGGAAGTTACAAATTGCGTTCATCAAAAAGAGAATGCTTCGCTAGAATAGCTTAATTAAGACCGGCTGCATCGTCGCCGAGAGAAAGAGAAGCGAGCGTTCTTCGAAATTTTTGAGTGCACTCGAGACGACACGGTTAGAAAAGGGCAAGACAAAGGCTTGGTGCCAAGCATTCACCAACATTGTTTGCGGTACTCGTGCAATCCTGAAGACCGGGCAGGAAGTGGTCTTCGCGTGGCGTGAAATAATGGCTAAGACGAAGGAGAAGATTTCGATAGACGGTACCTTAAAATGGTACACGAAAGAGCGCCCGGTCATAGTGGTTAGGCAAATTAGCAAGCAGAGAACATAAATTCTTCACGGTGGTCGAGGACCGTGCCGCTTCACAGGGGGTAGATTCATCGACATATGGCGGCCGAAATTCCAAAGCTGTTGTTCTCCTTTTTTTTGCGCTGGTGCAAACCGTATTTGCGTAAATATTTATCAAACGTGTGTGTGTAGTAACGAATAAAATATGAGGGGCTAAGAACCGTAATAGCGTGAGTCAGTTCATTACTAGTTTTCAAAAGATAAAAACACTGCGAATTTTTATAAAAACTCTTTCTTTTATTGATATAGAATTAAAGAGATGGAACCTAATTAGAGATTTACAACGCTCGTAAACAATGATGTAACATACAAACACATCTAAAGAACAAAAAAGTGAGATTCCAAAGGTAGAGTAACGTAATTGATATTCAAAAAACTAGGACTAGAACTTCCAACACGATTTACTGGATTTGCTATTCTGTCTTATGAGTTCTTTGTCCAGAAAACTTCTCAGTGATATCACAGTGAATAAGTAGTAACGAATTCACGTATAGAGGGAAGACCAAGTGAAATCAAACGTTCATAAAGCATAAAACCAACGACACAATCGACATAACATCGAGTGAGCCAGGAAGAATTCCGATTCCCGCGCGTCGGCGCATCTAACAAGAGTAATAAACGAATTAAAGGAGGGTGTCCGCCACGCCACTTTACGGGCCTTGCTCCTGCTATACGGTAGTCCTTTTTAACTGGTTCAATTAAACGCCGTCCATCGCTAGGTGGGGATCTTAGGTGGATTCATGGGCGCGTATCAAATGCCACGGGAATGTTCACGAGTGTGTAGAGAAATGCTCGCTTTGTCCTGCAAGCCGCAAGATAAACATCTTGAGGCTTCCTGCGTTGCTCTCTCCCTCGAGCAACTAGCGACTTCGTGCAATTTCTGGCTGCAATCATGTCGGTGATCCAAATGCATGCAAGCTCGTACACCAACATCAAGCCTGGACACGCTTTGTGGCTTTACGTCGGACCACCGAAGACAATGGAAGGAACAACGATTCTACCTAGTCGACGAAGGCGTGTTGATGACACTCGCCAGATAAGCGGACAACCCCTCGATTATTTTGTCCTGAATGAATCCTTGATGATATGTTCGAGAGAGAAAGTTGCTTGAAATTCTGGATGAATTCATTTTAAAAAGACATTTGAGAAATTAAAATGACAAATGGTACATATTACAACTAAGTATAATACCTGCTCATTAACTATCGTTAATGTTAAAATTAAATACTATTAACCAGTCGATTCAGCAAAATATTAACCAGTTTTAAATACGATTGCTAAGGCCAATGATGAGAGTGTTTATTTGTGAAAACTTTCTCTACATTATTCATATTCATTTGTTTACCATATCAGCTTCTCATTTACAGATGAGAACTTAAATTTCGCTGAAATTAGGGTCGTTTTACAAAATAGTAAGCTTGTTCAGAATTAAATTTTAAATATTAGGGCTTATTGACGAAGTGTATAGATGAAGATACTCAGTGAAATTCGTGTATATTAGTAAGGTATCTTTTTCCTAGAATCGATAAGTAGGTGTTAGGTCAAGAAATTCCCTAGCAGAAGCAGTCACAAACAGAGCTTAACTGCTGGTGAATCTTCCCACACCAATCAAAGAGCACCCCTCGAACGCTTCCTCTTTCGCCGTTTCTCCTCTCACCCCCTCGTAATTCTCTCGGGAGTTATCTACCCCTGATGTGTGCCGGTCGCCTCTGCCTGTGTATATACGCTTCTAAAAGCCCCTTAATTCCGTTCATTTGTACCACTGGCATCCGTATCGAAGAGCAGAGGGTTTGAACTGTCGTCGTTGTACCAGTCGATGTGTTTCCTCGTGTACGTACAAACCAATCGATCACTATACTCCTTCCACATTCTTATACTTCCATTTGAATGTTGTTGACAACGTTTCATTCGAGACATCTCATTCTTCCGTATCATACTTCATTTTTAAACTAAGGTCTCCTTTCAAGGCTTCTAAGCAAACAATGATACAAAGTTTCAACGTTCGTTATTGGTAAGCTATTGCTTAGGATATCTTATTTTTTGAAAATGAAAGTCTTTTTCGTCAGAGTGCAATTGAAATGTTTACTTTCGGAGCTTTCAAAGGAACAGTGCTACAAAATTTCAACTTTTCGTTGATGATAAGCCAAACGTTGAAAAATTTTGTTTGGAAGTGCAGAAAAAGAGGAAAAGATATTTCCTTTTGAAACTGCTGGTTTCAACTGGTTTGATGCTGCAAGGTTTCAACTTCTCGAAATATTGGAAGTTGGCGAATGGCATTGTCGTTTCTCAATCGACATCAGAAAAAAGAAACTTCTGTATAGCTAGAGGCTGGTTCAACGTCCGAAAGATTAAAATTTCAATAAGGCAGGCTTTCAACGCAGGAACGCGCTGACTGTTAACAGTCTGTTAAAGCAGTAACGATTCGATTCGCGAGATACTCGAGAATCGTATTCACACGAGCGCACTCAAAGTCCGAGTAACGCGAACACGGGATGTTTATGGGGCCGTATTCGGACTGGTAGCGTATTGCTGCGCTCAGCATGGGGCATGTACGAGGAGCACCCGTACCCCCATGCTGTCAGTGAAGTGCCCCCTCGTCCAACGAATCGCTTATGTATATCCATGGGAAAAATATTGGTTTATTTGGACGCTACAAGACGCATTCGGCTAGAATATTAGACGTTTTGCGGTAAGTCAACTCTACGATCCTAATTACGTAGAAAATTTCAGAAGAAACGCCAATTACGGTTATTTCGCACCGAATTATATTCTTTGTACTTGTCAGAAAATTGTTTAATTTCGAGGGAAATCAGAAAGAATTGTTATTTATCCATCTAAATTTTGAGCTAATGATTTGCTTAATATAGTGAAAATCCCTTTGGCAGTTGAAACGAAATCGAAATAGAAAAGCAAAGAATTCGAGGATCACAGTGGAAATTATTATCAATTATTTTGTGATAACATCCTACGGATAATGATAATAGTTACGGAAAAACAGGGATGAGTGATACTATGAGTGATACTTGGACGTAAATATGCGAAAGTCACGAGTACCGTTTTCCGAGGGAATGTGCCATGGTGGACACGTGACCACCACGTTCGACACGTGGTTTCAAACGCCAGGTGGTCCTCCTAGCGTCACGCATCGCGTCGTTAAACGGCGATACCGTGATAAGAGGACACGTGGGGCTTAATGCACCCCGCGAAGAGTCGTTTTTCCGCAACCGTCTTATCACGCTCATCTATAGACCCTTCTGACCTGCTTGAACTTTTTTGACAAATGGAAAGTGTGCCATGGAAAATATGGAAGCCGGTCCATTTCTCTTCTGACTGAAGTGAAACCGCATGATGCAACTGATTTTTAGAAAATTCGATAAACTTTTAAATTTATTATTGACAGGTTCAATAAGTTGATAATTTTTGTAAATAGCTCTTAGAATATTGCAAGTGGCTACATACTGTATATAGCCATACTGCAGCAAGAGTATACATGTTGTATTGAAAATATATCTATTTTCCCAAACACAGCTTTATAAACAACCCTAAGATCGACACAAATTTATCAAACGATCCAAGGATAAGTAGACCCTTCGGTTAAGTATATTCTTACGTATACAACTCCACGAGATTTTTATTGAGAAATGTATTGAAAAGAATTGCATAATTCAGCGTGAAGCCGGACATTCAAGCGGAATCGTGGGAGGCACGAAAGAGTCAATCGCACACGGAAATGAATACCTTAATTGTATACTCGATGTGGGCGATCTGACTTGCCAGTAAGCCGTGACATGACCGATCAGTTTACTTCTCTTCCTCTCTTCAAGAGCATTATTTCCCGGTGTCGAGATTTTCGCTATCTTCCTATCTTTTCCGACGAGTTCACACGAGTCATGGCTACGTAACAAGAAGGGGGATGACGTTACATAATGGAGGATGATTGCCGTTTGACAAGCATTCATTTTCTCCTTAATTCTCTTCCACAAACGATAGGGTTTGCTCGTTTCCTCATTTCTTCGTATTAACGATCAACATTGAGCTTTGCATTATAAAGGAATTTCCTTTTGAATAAATTATTCATAAAGTACGCTCTAATACAGATGTTGTCTTCTTACTCTAACATATTTTCATTAGTCCTATCTTGTATTAAAAAAAATTATTTATTACCTTTTTACAAAATCCAAAATGAAAAATATGATTTTTGGTATCTCAAGAACTTAATAACGAATCTCTTAACGAACTTTTCTGATATTTTACATACAGTCTATACTCCCGACAATTGATCAGAAGAATGCATCAAGAAGAATTTATCCAGGTTCCTTTTAAATCATTCAGGATCACTCGGACGAGCAATAGAGAATCAGGATCAAATCCCAATGTCTGAGTCCCATTATGAACTTATTAGGATGTCTAGGTAACCACCCCATATGCTGTTCCAGAACCCGTACAGGCTCCCATATAGAATTACCAGAGAGCATCGTCTCCCTCTTCACTGTCGAATTCTCAGTCTGTCAGTGCGCCGGATAATCATTTTACTTTAATAGACTCTGATCGGTCATTGAACAGCAGAGGCGCTCTGTTTGCTTGTAGGGGCGCGTGCCAAGCAACAATCGAAAGGAAGCTCCCTCGACAGTAGTTTCCCGTGACTTCGCGAAAATCCTCGGACCATTCGCCGCGTTTTTCATCCTCGATGATGTACGAGTCGCCTCTCTAAACATTCGATCCTCGGTGACTATGGTTTCATACAAAGTGACCGCTTTCGCGCGATAGAGAATTCGAGATGGCTGACGCGTGGGTGAAACGCGTCGCTTCCGGATCGATCTTGACCGATGTCAAGAGGATTTCAAGCGTTTCGCAGAATCTTTGTGATGCCTTTTGTGGAATACAGACACGCGTGCGGATAGCAGAAAGAAGAATCGCTGATCCATCATAGGAAAGCTTGTTAGGGGCTATTGTCGTCAATCCGGAAGCTGTGCTCCATTTTTTCCGACGTTGCTGTATCTTCCTCTTTTTTTGCGGGGAATATTTAAATTCCATGGAAAATCTTATTAAATTAGAAATTGTTATTAAATCAGAATAACCAAACTGTTCCTTTGTATTTGTTGAGCTTATTAGATGTATAAACAGAAAAACGCGTGAATAAATTGTAAGGTAGAAAATATAATTTAATACAGAAGTTTAAGTACAAGTAGGAATATAATTTGAGCTGGTACAGTTCCGCACGCTAGCAGTGTTACCCTATAACTGAAATCCCCGAAGCCAACGTCTACTGTTTATAGTCTGCGTTCGTCTCAGTCTTTTGTCTATACGCTGTCGATGGCTTCAGTGCTTGAGAAAACTAAAAAGACCAGATGTAGAGTTTTCTTAGAATTGGTGACCACTTCAACAACTATTTGATATTAATTAAATTCTGCGATATTTTACATTTTTTAATCACGGTAAAAAGTGTGTGCGAACTCAACGATTTCAGAAATTTTCAAAGATGTTAAGAATTTGTACGAATTTCCTGATTGATTGTCAGTAAATTGGCAATTTTAAAACGTAACGCGTAAAGCGATTTTAAAGTTTATTATACTTGAAAAAATCATGCACCTAGTGATTAGTAAAAAATAATTTGGCCATCTAAAGAGAATTTGCTATTTACGACAATGTCGTAGTTAAACAAGTAAAATTTCTGCATATGGTCCTAATTCGACGATCAGGAGCTATTGTTATGAATTTTTCGTCAAATTGTCGTTAAAGAGACTTCAATTTCTCTCATGATTCATAAGTGAGCTTAACAAACTTTTTCTATTTTTCAGGAGTGGAATCTTATAATGTGAATTAAGAAGTCATTTCCGCAGCCATTCTCAACGGTCATAAGCGCATCAGAAGGATCCCTCGTGCCGAAAGGATTACAGGGTTGATTATTGACACAAGGGGTAAGTCTGGTCTTAGGCTGGGCCCCTTTCCACGTCTGGTGACACCCTATATGTTTGAACACATTTGTTGATAACCCCTTCACGATACCTGGCGTATTGAGTTACAGGGATTTATGGAGTACAAATAAAAGATGCGACGAAACATTTAGGGCGCGACATTGATTCCCATACCACAAGATCTCATTGAAAACCTTTATTCGCTTTAATTCGAGGAAAATTTCGGGAAATCATCATTTCACATTAAGATAAAGCGCTATCTCTAAACGCTAGCATTTCTAAACGATGGTCGATGACTAATTAAAATTCGTATTTGCATGTGTTTAGATTGATCCAATCTCCAGCGTCCGAGGGTCAACGTACGTTGAAGATAAACGAATCCATTAGAGCAGAGGGACTAGGGTCAGTTTTTAAAAATTGCAAAATTTATATCGTGCACGCGTGCCAACCATCGAAGTCAGAGGATCTTCACGACGGGATGTCGAGCGGTCTAAATGGCCAGCAAATTTAATTTATGCAGACGCCAGCGGATCATATCCTAAACGGCTACTCGCCCCTACTCGCTGCCGGTCAAAAAAATGGTCGCGTGTGTTCGAACAAAACAACGGAAGCAACGAAACTTTAATGAGAGAGAATAAATGAACGAATGTCCTTTTGTCCTGCGATGACGATATTTCTGGCCGATGGCCCTCGATGATAAAGTTTCAAAAAAAATATGAGTGACGTATATAGATAAAGGGTTAATTAATTACATGATCCTTCGGTAAATTCTATGGATATGTTATTACTGAAATTGTACTTCCGCCGTAAATTTCTTCCGATAAATTCAATTTTTAATTGCCGAGTTGATAGAAAAGCTATCAAACTCTTTCTCGAGCCCAAAGAGTTAAGGAATCTCTAAAGTCTCTTGAAACAGTCTTAACAAGAATACAACGCCCTACGTAAACCATTAAATTAAGACAAATTCCTGCTAACCCAAACTATACCGTGTATAGAAAACGATTAAATGGAAACCTCAAAAACTGTTATTTCCAAGAATTCAACAGGAGAATACAAATTCTTTCTTCATGGTCGAATCCCCGACGATCAGACACTTCCTCCATAGAAACTAATAAGCCAACAAGAAATCGTTCGATCACGTTGTCCCTAAGGTGACATCCAGAAACGTCCCGATCTACAGGCAGGACAAACGAGCCGAAAACGGGGATAAAAGGCGCAACATATAAAAAGTATGGTGGATAGATGAAAAAGAGAAAAAAAAAGGATTCAACTGGAAATGTCGATCTCGGACCGTGATAAGTCATAAATGGACGTATAGGTGCAACAACTTGTACACGCCTATCTGGTGAATTCGCAGCTGAGAGCATACGGGTGCCCTAATGGGACGCCACGAAATTCATCGAAAAAATTTATAATAGTGACACACGGAGGAGAGAAGCGAAGTCAGGTAAGGAGAGTATAAATGCTCCCGTATCGTGGAAAGATTCCACACGGCGATAGAAAGAACATATTTTTCCCCTCTCTCTTTTTGTCCATCTACTGCGGCCAAGCCAATTTAAATCAATTTAGCTGCCACCCCCCGCTTAAACGAGCTTCAATTGGCGCACAATGAAAGTTTCGGGGGTCCTTCGAGGAGGGAGGCACCCAAAGAAAGACGTGAACCACTTAAATCTTCGTGGATGGAGCAAGGATGTTTGGTCTTAAGGGACGCTCGAATCGAAAGCTAGGATATAATCAGGAGTTTAATGCACTCTGAATTGTCCCTATAATGTTTTATCAATTTATCGCATGTATGATTAATCTTATATTATAATATTCTGGTGAAATACTGCTTGATCTAATCACATTGCTTTATCTATTTCTAGAGGCAAGTATTCATTGGCGAATATGTTCGCATACATGTATTTCAAAATCTTAAAAGATACTGTACGAGATGAATGGATTTCAGAAGTTCATGGATTTATAGGGAATTTAAAGATTATACGTAATGTGCAAAAATATATAAAATATTGAAAACATAGTAAGTGAACGAAACGTATTTTCGTTCAGATTCTGCTTGTTATATATGCTTTATGTAAGTTATTATAAAATTTCTTTCGCGATTTCGCTTTTCTTTGCATCTCAGATTCAAATCAGTGTCACACGCATATTCTAAAAATACATGTCATACGTAATGAACGTGTTAAGATTTATGATAGGTGAAACATAAAGAATACAAATATTCTCGAGTTAGGGGTGTGATGGGGATGAGAAGGAAAAATTGAAGCATTTAATTCGACAGACATAGTAGATGGGTGGAAACCCCACGAAAATGATTCGACACGTGATCAGGCAGACGATATTAATCGACTACCATCGATTGTTCCCCCGTTTTCCTACCTCGTTACAAAGTTGCCTGGACGCTCTTGATGGGATGAGAGAGTCGTGTTGCTGTCGATAACAGATAAGATGCCGACTGGCAGTTTAATGAATGTGAGAGAATCGGAAAGAGCAACGCAGGTACAAACCGTGTGAACCGAAGAAAATTACCCGATTTTATTACGTGGCGATCGTAATTACGCGATTAAATCAAACTATCGATGCTGAAAATATCTTTAATAACATAAATGAAGATCCTCATTCAACGATTTATGTGAGAATCGCCGATGTATTCTTTTTATATTACGTTTTGAGGCGTCTTACACGATCGAAGTAACTTATTATTAGTGAAATTTGACAAGTTAAGCGTTATCACCTTACTTGGATATAATAGTTTCTCTATTTATGTCTATATTTAACTCTGTTTAGTTTAGAAATTCTTGGTTAACCGATATTCCTGGATTGATTGATTATACGGTATAAATAAATGATATCATTTTTGTCTAACTTCCTACTTGATTCTTTTTTCACCTCCAACCTCGAAACGATAGGCTGTTGCACTCCACGCAGAAAATCCCATCGTCATAAGCTGCCTAGAAGCATATGTCACAACACCCCAGGGATATATCTCGAAGGGTGGTTTTTTTCTGCGAGCGAACCCTTCATTTAGAGGGCGTGTTTTCTGGGGTAAATTCGGTTAAACGCGAAGTACAATGGCTTCCGCTCGCAAGAAAACAACCTGATCGATATGATCGTCAAAGGATTGACAAATGATTAACAAATTAATATTAAATAAAAATATCTAATTTCAAAGATGCGATGTTACTTTTAAAATATATAAAGATTGATAAAAGAATTTTTAAGAATTAGCATACAAAGCATTCGACAAAGATTCCAGCAGAATACAATACTCAAATGCGATGCAGTTTTTTTTTGAAGGTTGCGGTTAATGATCGTATTTCGGGAAACATCGGTGGATCATTCGAGATGTTACGATACGGAAACAAAGCGAATCTTTTGTACGTGTTTTCGTCCCTCGATAATCTGTAAGGATGACGCGACTCGCGCTGAGTGAATTACAAAGTTCACATCAGATCGAATCTCCGTTCCAGAAGGCAGAACCGCTTTGAAAAACCGGAAGCAGCCGGCACGAGCCTAGAGATGCGAGTGGGTTACCAATGTTCCAACACGCTCTTGCCTCATCTGCCTTCTATCCAGGTAAGGGTTTTCCCGATACGAAAGCTGTGTTACTGTAGATAGATATCGTATTTGCCGTTTTCATCCCGCGAAATTAAAGATCAGTTTATTCGTTTGTTGGAATTCGCTGCAAATTCGTTTAAATGAATGCATATTATGGTAAAACTTCATTTATCTAAACTCAGTCTTTCTCAAAGACAAATAGCTCATACAGTCAATTGCGAAAGTCTTCGTACAGCTTTCATTCGTTTTATTTATTTATTCGTTATGTTCGTCTATTGACATGTCCGCATAAATTGAATTCGTATAATAAGAATTCACTGAAATACAATTCAAGAAAGTATAATTCTTTAGTCGCGTAATAGTAATTCACGTTCGGATAATTGAATTTGGTCATTGGACGATTCGCTTAATCAGACGCTAACTAAAATTTCTAATAAACGCTCTAAAAACGTCTTGCCATATTCACGAACACAGAAAGTTAACTGCGGCATGAATGAACACCTAAGAGCAGTTCCATCGTATTCGAGGCTATGCACGTGGGTGACAGGTGATGGAATATTTAAGCATGATGAGCCACCACAAGCATGCTACTGTTAAAGCCACGCGACGTGCATTCTATGCAAATGTCCCTGGCAGATGCACAGATAATACAGAAAATTTCTACTCGAATGGTACAATTCCGCGTCTTGTGAACGTGGCTAGCGAAACAAATGAATTACTTCATACGTATACGTTGAAACGTAGCCTCAAAACGATCGTTCTCGCAGATTAATCCCGTACGCGGTGTTTTATCAAGTACGGATATCAGGAACAGGGTGCAAAAAATATAATCGCGAGGCAAACGGGGAATCTGGTCATAAAAATCGCGACAAAACTCGTTCATCGGGAAGTCATAAAAATACGGAACACCTCGGCCGAGACAATAGGGAACGATGAAGGGAGAAAGATTCAGAAAAAATGGGAAAAAATCGGGGCGAGAATGGGGGTAGGCGTAATTTTTTCGCAATATTTCCACAATAATTGTCGCTTAAAGCGCGGTATCGAAGTTCGCCAGTTTGGAAACGGAATGGCGACCAGCAAAGAGATAGTGTCACAGACAGAAACGTACTTCCAACCGTGCCCTGCTACCTGTGTGCAAGTACCGAGCCTGTACCGACACGGGAACAAGTACAATAGGCCAGTGTCGAGGACAATAGCCGTGGCCAACAATCAAATCAGAGCGCTATCAGCCGACCACCCACCCCATTCGCGTTTATCCTTTGATCCGCTCGCTTGCTCGCTTACTCGCTCGCTCGTGTCCCAGCAAACACTCCTGATTGCACACCCTCTGTGTTTAAACAGACCCGAACTCTGTCTTCACTACCCCACCCCAACTATTCATCCTTTTCTGCTGCACTCTGTCTTTCTTCAGCTGACTGTTTCTCTTTCAGTTTCTCCCTTTTTGCGATTCCTCCTTTTATCTTCCTTGATACGAATTCTTTTCCGCTGGTTCATAAGCAACTGGCATTTCTCAACTGCGATAATCCTGAGGAAATCGTTGTTTTGTGAATCGCGATATATACTACGTTTTATCGAATTTCTTCGAGACACGTTCAGAAATATAATATCTGCGTTAGTAGCATTACATACTTGGAATTAGAATCAGAAGTAAGGTAACAGAATCAACACAATGTATAGGTCAGCTAATGCGTTAAACGTAATCGGTTATGAGATGTTACTTTTCATGTTTTTCCTTTCACAGCAGTCTATCTACAGTTGTATGTTTTTATGTTCGATCTGTTCTGTTCGACCCTTTGACACCATCGACCCCTCTCTATGGCGGTATTTAAAGTTCTTCTGAAGAAGGGAAGGGGTGAGAGAGCCATCAGCCGGTACAACGAAGTCTCTACCCTTTGACCGACTGTTTCTTTGCCTTCTTTTGGAACTTTATTTCTCAGAAGCGTATTGATTCGACCGAGGAAGTTACCGTAGATGAAAGCGTCTCCATGTCTAATTAAAGACCGTGTTAGGTACACCTGTGAACACGTGGTAGGAAGTGGTGTTATCGCGTACACACGTGCCGACGACTCCGAATCGCACGTGCAGTTACGCTGCGGATACGCGTCGTTACGCAGAGGTGACAAGAATGTTCTTTGAATTAAAGAACGGACACTTTTGTAGATACTATCAGAATTAACGGACTAATAGTCGGTACTGAAACCAGTTACAATAATATCTGCAACTGCGAAGATTGTGAATCATATGTTCATATTAATTTCCTCTATGAAAAGAATCCTATGTCAAGTTAAAAATATAATACAAAAAGAATTACGAGCCATATACTTCTTTATATTTTACAAAGAAATTCTAATACCGAGCCATAAATATCAACAAGTCCGTACATTGAAATTACTTCATTCCTTTAACGATCCACTGACAATTTCATCAGTTTACCAAAAGTTACAAATATAGAACCAATAATATAAAAAAGCCACAATTTTCTTTTCAAATGAGTTACATACTTAATTGCAATTGGGTCGCGAAACGAGCTAGGGATTATTAAGCGATCCAACAGCGTCCTTCTGTACTTAAGGGGGAATCGCGGCAACTCTTCAATTCCGAGGACACGCTCACCTCGGCAGATATGTTTGCGTCGTGGGTTCAGGTTCGATCGAAGCGTAACGGGCCGTTGTCTTGGATGCGGGTACCTGGGGTTGGAGGCAAAGGGATGGAGAAGGTAGGAAGTAGGAGGATTCTACGAGGGACACCCCCTTAAAGCGCCGCGGAACCAGCTGATTGCGAGCTCGTTGCGACCTATGATCCCGTGCAATCACATTCTAAGCCCAGTGTCTCATCTTCTCTAGCTTGATAATTCTAGTTGTCGTATTTTACTCACAGACACATTGTCTACATTCGTTTGCAATTGGACTCCGTTTACCTGAACATATTCAGGGATTCATACTTATATAATATATATATGTTACACTTACGTAATAGATAAGTTCACCAATGCTTCTCGTTATCTATTATTTCTCGTTGACATAACAAAACTCTACGTTCAAACAAGTGGATTCAATCAACGGGAATTTGTTTAATGAAATAGCAACCAAAATTTCGTTGCAGTAAATAATATCTGGATAAACGAAATGGCACTGTAACAATAATATTTGGATAAATGACAGAATAGACTACAGAATACAGGACAGAACAGTATGTAAAACAGTATATAACAGTATGTAAAAATGGGCTATCTGTACAGTCCCTATCGAAAATTAAAATATCAAGTATTTTCAAATTTATTTCACTATCATTATATCATTATCAAATACTTTTTTTCTCCACTCTTTCGCTAGCCACACGGAAGTTGAACCGATCAATTCCATTCTTTGAAAACTCCTTAATATTAACACTAAAAAATATCAAATAATTATCCCCAATAAATTAGATCAGTTTGCTTCCTCTACGATTCGCGTGTCAGGCGACGAAAGCTGAGAAAAATCCCTTAAATGGAGCAGAAAATCGCAAGGGACCTCGTCTCAAGCTGCGCTCTGCAATTCGTTCTGATAAAATCCCGATGAAGCGGTTGACGACAAACGCGCTGGCAACCTCAAATAAAACGGCTATCGAACGATCTGTGGCCGCTTGTTCCATCGGAGTCGGGTACCGGAAAAGCTTCACAGTCCGCGTCGCGTCGAAACCATCGAGTAAAACATCAATAGCCCGAAATCGAGGGGGCCCCAATTCCGGAGCACGAGCAATAAAGCCTGTGTTACGGGCGAGAGAGTGGTGGTTGCACAGTGATCGATCCTTCGGCAGGTCGAGAGGGGTTGCTGTCTACAATTAGGCACCCTGTGGCACACGGTTAAGCCAACAGAGCCGATTGGTCGAGAATGGCCACTCCTCTAGGCGTTTCCTGATGCCGACCAGGACTAACCACGACGTGCACACCATCCACCAGCGGCAACGTGCTGACTCCAGCTAGTACGCACCCGAGTAGAGGCGCCTCAGTTCACGTAGCGACACCGTGTCGCACGCATCGACACGTACAATCTCACGCGTACCAATAAAAAATCGCCTACACCTTCTCCAAACTCGTGTATAATCATTCGACTATTATTTATATATGATCTCTCCCGTTGGAAAAATTTGCGGCTAAGGTTGCAATTGTTGGAGTATCAGTGAATCTGTTCCGATGCTCTCTGTGCATTTATCTGAATTTAGACGATGACGAAGGGACGAAGTTAGTTTCGGGTGATAGGTTGATGAGAAACCTTGGTTAGGAAAAGTGAAGTGTCCTAGACAGACGAAGATCGGGGACTGTTGTGAATATAGAAGTTCTGCCACCGGTGCGACGTCATCTAGGAAGCAGCTACGACTATGGTGGTACTGTAAGTATTTCAAGTGCTTTCTTATTCTTTTACTGTAAAGGGTAGATAGTACTAGGTAAATAAAGGGACAAGTTATTGGCTTTTGACGCCAGGCTTTCGATAGTAATGATAGAGAAAAATAGGGATGATAGAGGATCCGTGTTATCAATATTGTATTGCGAAGGATCTATCATTTTCATCGCTCAACAACAGTCTGATATTCGATGTTCCTGAAGTATAGGAGGTCTCTAAAACTTCTTCCTGTTGCAAATTGAAAGAATCTAGCGCCTAGCTGAAATTTAGGAAGGACTAACGAAAGTCAGGCTAAACTTGTAGTGATAATTCAAAAGCTCTGAGCAGGTGGCGACCATTTCAGCATCGATTTCTCTTCCTGGACGAGCAGCGAGATTTCCCTAGTATCTAATCAGTGGGCGTTCTGCGGGTTTCTCATTGGTGTGTGGGCGTTATCACGAGTTCCGATTGGCCGATGGGTATTCTAGAGTTCTCTGGCGCACATACATGCGCACTTCGTAACGCCGTAAACCGAGTCCTGAAATCGTGCAAACCTAATAACGGTTGCCATTTGCCAATATTACAATGAGCGCTATTTTGCAGTTTCATAAATATACCAGTTTAAATTTGCAACTTTCAATTTTCCACCATTTTACGAACTTATCTTTCCGATGTTTCTATCGCTTAAAATACGCAAGATACGCTCCGATATTTTGTACTACATTTAATATCCAACAGATACGTTAAGCTAAGCACATTCTTCATCCAAAATTATTTAAGTAAGACGATTACGCGATCAAATATAAAATTATTCGATCTTTGAAAGGGATGATCGAATCTTCGAACGTGTATCTTCTATTTGTGAAAGCCCGATTACAGATGCAGCTGTGGCTCGCTATTGATCACGGCCCAACACCTCGAAGACAGATTAAACGAATGTCCGCGAGTAAAACGATCTGCCTTTATCTCGAATCTGAAGAACGTCCTCTCCCTGTCCGCCGCGGTGAAGAACTCTTTGAACCCACTCCCTGTCTCCACTCTCTTCTCTCATCCACGCTCAGCCAGCATCCTTTTATACGGTGGCAACCGAATGGAAGCTGACAGTTTACCAGGTATTAATTATGCTCGTCTGTCGAGGATAACACTCTCTCTCGGGACCCCTTTTCACTTAACTCGAATTTTAAATCTAAATCACTTTTTGACTATTTTCCTCTCGGTAGCCTCGATAAGAGACTTAATTTCGATGATAAAACTTAGAAAGTAGCTTTAAAAATTCAACTTTAAGATCTTTTTAAAACAAACATTTTCAAAATAAAGAGCGTAAACATAACGCAGTATGAGCGAGAAACGTGAGTCACTAACTTAACAAGAATTACACGCACGTAGGTCGAACCTTTCGATTTTATTATATCGGAAGTATTATAGAAAGGCAAACTACGCTGTCATAATGACGGATACAAATTGCTCAGTGATTCGTGACAACTGCATCATCGTGATTTATTTTTTGCTCCATTTTTCTTTTTCTTTTTTCACTTTTATTTCTTTCACGGACAACCGCGAAGCGTCTGTCACGACGACGGGGCGCGAGAAATCGGGAAGAATGAAATAGCGGCCAGGGGGCGAAGAAAAGGAAGGTGGCTCGATAAAACTCGATGAACCTCAATGAAACGCGATAGAACCAAACAAAACCGGTCCAGCTGGATTTTTGTAAGTCAGGTTTTTTGCCGATTCCCCCGTGCTCTCTTCCAGAGTAAATCGAGAGGAAGAAGATACGAAATAAAAGGAGGAAAAGGTAGAGACGAAACGACGCGAGGGAATTCGAGCGTTTAGATACTCCAAAAGAGGAACGCGTGGGGGACTGGCATTGTGCTCCTGAAAAACTATTCCATGCCAATTATCCGACGCGTGATTAATCTCCCTTTATTTATCAATCAGCTTGCCGCCGCTTCAAATTCGGTATTCTTTTGAGAATCTTATAAAGCCTTCGTATCACGTTTTAACCGCGCTACGATGAGTCAATTAGGATAAATGAAAAGTCCAGAAGAAAAGTAATAGCGTAATCAGAAACGAGATGCTACATATTTTGAAAAATTTATACTCCGTTTGAGCTTCGTAAGAAAACATTTTTTCAGATAGATACAGTTAGTAGAACATCTTGAGAGATTGTTTCTATCGAAACAAATTAAAGTTCCAATATATAGGTATCATCCTTAAAAGATTGGAATTACAAATGTGTTTTTCAAAGAGAACACTGGAAGTGTACCATTATTTATCTCGTTATTGGCAAAAATACACTTGTGCCACTTCTCCATTGAGATCCTCAATTTCATCTACATTTTAACTTCATTCGCTGATTCTCTATTTACTCGAACTGAAACGTAGGCAAATTCTGACATAGAAGATGTAAAGAAAGGAAATTTATGAGCATACGAATTTCAAGCGTGCGGTGCAGGAGTTAAACTTTTCCCGTTAGTAACGGAATACGCGCGTAGTATGTACTTCTCTACTATGTAATAATCTGAGTAAATATTCTACGCTCTACCTACGCGATGTCTTCGCAAATGTAACTGCGCGAACTGAAGGAAAGATCGAAGCTTCTTAGGTCGTTGCCTATCGTGTCGTCTATTTTCGAACTTACAAGCAATCAGAGTTCAAAGTCCTCATAAGCTATACACATAGCGCAACGATTCATTTAAATGAATATATCTATAACATATTTAATACACATTTGATATCTTCAAATAAGTGCATACCTAACGTCAGTAAACTTTTTAAAGAAATTCGCACTCTATAATCTATCCACTTTTCTCGTAAACTACCTTACGCGTCTCGTAAACCTAAAACCACAATGAAGAAAGAAACTTCACAGTTCGCTACACGGGTTTGCGGCAAGGCCGGAATCGAAGTCGGCGAAGAAGCCGCGAGAGAATTAACTCGTTTAGACGTAATCTCGGGGGACGATCCCCAGCGAGGCGCGAGACTAGTCTCGCGGTCCATCGAGGGGAAGAGAAATCTCGGCTTTCGTCGCGGTGAGACTCGCGTGATATTTTAGTGGACTCGCGGTATCAGTCTTAATATCTGAAATTCTGAAGGCGCCCATACCGACCGGAACGAGGATATAGTCTCTTCTCTTTCTCTTCTTTCTTTTTTTTTCTTTTATTTTCTCGTCTTCTGTGGAAGAAAGAAAGAAAGGGTGAGGAGAGAAGGACCCGCGGCGGCCGCGAGTGTATGCGTCGCTGACACCAGCTCGAGGCCTCTTCGAACCGCGGGACAATCTCCTCGCAGCATCGTCCGCCGATGTATCATCTTACGCCGGTGCTAAAGGCGATGACTTTATCACCGATCCGGGCAATCATTCACCTAAGCCGGCTCACTCTTCGTTTCTCCCTCGAGCGTTCTCCTTCTCCTCTGCCTCTTGTCTCGTGTCCCTTCTCGCTTTTCTCACAGGACACGAGGCGCGTCCACGTAACGTACTGGCGAACGCTTTGCGTGCCGGGCCTGCCTTCCTCGACTTCTCTTTGCCCAAGCTTGGATAACGGATCGGCCGGTCAGGCGAAATGCTCGCGTGAAATTATCGCCTCGAATTCGCGCCCGTTCGAATCCGACGGTGCAACGAGGTAGCCGTTTGCTCCGCGAATTAAACTCTCCACTGCCGTACAGATTTTTCGTTGTTGCCTTCGATCTTTCTTGTTTTGGCGAGGAGAATCTCGCGATCGGTCGCGGTTTTACGCTTCGATGTTGTGGTCTGTCCTGGTGCCTCCGTGACCACTGCGGGGTGGTTTTTGTCGAGACAAAGCAGCATTATTTGGCGAACATATCGAGGATAGAGAGACTTTGTTGCTAGCGATGGAGTGGAATTATTATATCTGTGGTGGATCTTCGATTCGAGAGATGGAAGACGATATTGGTTCTTTTACGCCAATAGTGCGGACGTGCGAGTCGGTACATTGCAGAAATTGAACGTAAAGCAAGTACATGATTGTAGAAGTATCGTGTCAAGATTCTAGTACAGCCACTATACAGCGGATCTTTATGAATTATTGAGGAATTTAAACGTGTAAAAATATCCAGAATGTATATAATATGCAAAACACATACAAATTACGTTATAGGTAACATAATGCCCGAACAATTAGAGAATCGCTTTCGTGCTACCTTTTTAAATCTCGGTTTTTATTTTTCTACAGCTTTCTAATGGTAAGGTCAAGGATTGAAAATACTAAGAAATTGTCGACAAGATGATTTTACAGCAGAATGATTACTAAAATCGATCAGAGAAAATGTGCATGTAACGGCGAGTTTGCTGCAGTTTAAAATTGAAATTTGATCGAGATCCATCGTAGAGCTTTCACGATGCTTTGAAGCGTGGACCCACGTGAGGCGCGAGCAAACTTCGTCGAGAGTAGGTGTTCGAAGATCGTAAACGTCCGCGTACGAACTCGACTCGATAAAACCCACGGAAACTGTGTGCACGCAGCTAACGCGTAACCTGTACGCTGTACAAATATCGTAGGAGGCGTGCGAGGACCTTCTCTAGTGGCCCCTTGAACTCGATCATACGAGATCGAGAGTCGAGGAATATAGATTTTCATTACTCCATATATCTTCGAGAACTCTATAATTCAACGAGCTTTCCAGATTCCAATTGATAACTATAAGATTTACAACTACAAACCGCGACATATATGTAGTATGCATATAATGTCCATGTGAACGGTTTAGATTTTCCACATTTATCGTAGCAGGAAGTACATCATTTGGTCGCAACATATAATTTCTATGAAAGGATAAAGATTGTTCGTTGGATATTTTCCAGTATTCTTCAACCAAAGAGCTGAAATCGAGCGTGAAAATTTGGTATACGTATTGCCTCCATCGACTTCTAAGCTTTCACAAGCTTGTAAATTTAATGAATTTTCTTAACTTTTGCTGAACTGGCGCTTAGTCAATGTGAGAGACACGTTGAAGTACGTTGAAGTCACATCTCAATAAAGCGAGGCGCACCGGCTTGTTCACAGTTCCGTTTGTAACTTTAGATAGCAGGTTATCCTGGTAGAACGTAGGCGAGCAAAGCGTCTTCTATGGTTGTCTTCATGGTCAATGACACCTGACCGCCGATATTTATAACATTGTTGTACGAGCAACGCCTATTTCGCGTCAAACCGAAACCTTCTGCTTTCCCTTGAAACGCACGATAATTTACGCTCGTGCATCCCCGAACCAACCTGTGCGGATATACCACGCGATAAACCGATCGGGTCCAATAAGCGTTACCTGCGACATTCTTCGTCTTTGAAAAGGCACAAGTACGAAGACGAAGGGACACGAACGAATGCTGAAAAGAAATTCCTGAATTCCCTTGTAAATTGAATAAAAATCATCCAAAACACGTGTAAAGTGTTTAGTTGGCATCGTTCAATCGTAGAAAAGCAAATCTGCTCAAATTACGTGATTTCTGATTTTATAAATATTCTGAATATTATATGTAATACAAGTTTCGAGACACTCTGGGAATGTTAGAAATCGCTCGAGCGTAGAGAAACGCTTGAAGTATCCTTCGTAAAGAATTGATACTTTATATAACTAACTTGAAGCCAGAAAAGAGAGCACGAGGAACATAAGCTTATCGCGTGACCTATCGTGACAAGTGACGGCTTGCAGATCGTTTTCGTGCAGCTTAATGTCGAAGCAGATCATAACCGTGCACTTTAATGTCAACGAGAGAAAGGCAGAAGCTGTTGTTGCGTGACGTGACACCAGCTAATACTTATGCGAGAATTTATGCAGAAACGTTGATCGCTTTCTTCGCTAGTTAGGTTTCTACGCTAACGATTACGGAGAACGTTCCGATAGCTCTTTAATTTCGTAACAGTATCGCGAATCTAGAAAAACAATCATTCGCTGGGGAAAGTATAAAAAATGTGAAACACTATCGATTTACAAAAGATCCTCAACCTGTCTCCTATTCGACGTAATTCACTTCTCAATTCCGTTCACGATCAATCGTGATTATTCGATGCAACTAATGGCTGAACATCTTAGCCCTCAGCGATTTATCACAATTTATACAATTTTCAAAAATATGAACAAAGTATGTAAAAAAGGTGGACACGATCGTGAACGTCTGTTTAACCGAGATTCACTGATCATAAAGATGAGAGGGTTGAAGAAAATGGCTAGTTAAAGGAACGAAGAATTCGTACGTATGCGCAATGCGACGAGGATCGATCTTTTTCTTCGCGATCGAGAATCGCTCGCGACGAATATAAGGATTCCGGAAAGCCAGTGAACGTGCTCCTTGTCAAGCCACCCACGAGCTCCCATAAGTATGGCGCGAGCTACGGCCAGCTACGTGCCATAAATCGGGATTTTATCTCGAAGCTGCCGGTCTCTTGCTACGCCGGCGATTGCGTAATCCTAAATTGGAACTCGAGTTCGATGCAACGAAATTTGGGTTCCAAAGGACCTCAAGGTCGACCTCGTTTCTACGAAGGGAGATCATTTTCTCGTGCTCGAGACATCGATTCTTTCAATAGTACTATGCCAGTATCATAACTACGATAATCTATACTAATCTATGCAATATGGAATTGCATTTGTTGTGTAGGAGTCGCGTTGGGTCGCCGACGATGTCAGCGACTGTTGCCGGCAACCAGCAACAGCAACATCCTCATCAGGAGTGGGACATCAACGACTCGAATGTACCAAAGGTAACTATTTTGTATCTTTAATTATCGAAACTCATTATTCTGTTAAGGATATTTAAAAGTTTTACCACACGCAATACATTATTCATTCGGGTAATTCCCTTTCAGTGTCTCGGGAATGTCCAAAGGCTTGGGAATTTCGATGATCATATCTCTCAATTTCCCCAATTTCGTAATAAATACAGCCACTAAACGTTAGATGATATATCTGGTATACAATACGATATGGCATACAGTAGGATTCAGTCTTCCAGAGAATCGATGCAAAACAAATGAATAATTAAAACTATAAATATAAATTATAAATGTTTTTTGTTTCATATTAGTTCATTAAATTATGCACGAACGTAATAATAGAAATATAACGAAATGGATCATACCTAATTCAACAAAATAATATAAAGCAGAAATTGTTGTTCTATTATTACCTTATGAAACGAAAGAAATTTTTTGGACAACCTAATATCTTTAGCCTGTTGAAATAATATTTCGATATGTTTCGAATTAATTGCAGGTAGTAGAATACGATCCCTGGTGCGAATGGGCTGATGGTCACGTAAGAAGGGTCTATGGACCTGAATGTGAAGAAGCGAGAAGACACGCGTCTGGATGGGCGATGAGAAATACGAACAATCACAACGTGAGCATCTTGAAAAAATCCTGCCTTGGTGTTTTGATCTGTTCGCAAGAATGCATACTACCTGGCGGCGGAAGGGTTCACCTTCGACCGGCGATTTGTGACAAGGTAAGGAAACCGAAATTATTGGAAAGCAATCTTTGGAAGAGAAATATCCTTCTCCTAATGATTCACGATATATATTTCTTCCTCTTTCATTAATCGCTTAACCTGCCTAATTACTAAACCGTTAAGGAATAACTTAGAAATATTTAATATTCAGTATCAAATTCAAAATAATTTATACTCGTTCGATACTCTAGGATAAACGATTACATCGTGAAAATCATTGAGAAGATGTATTACGAAACCCTTAAAAGACCAAAACACCCGGTCAACAGATTTAATATAATTTACATTAAAGAAACAAAGTACTTAATATCATCAAGCTTAGGTTAGTTTATATTCATATGTCGGAGATTGAAAGACAGCGGGTTTCCCGTCCAGAATGTTGGGAAACCCCCCAATACACTAGTCCAGACTTTTACTATAGCCGCCCTTAAGTAATAAAAATAAGAAATAGTCTTAATGTTCCAATCTGACTTTATGACGATGGGTTTGGGCTCGAAGTGACATAGTAGGTCATCGGACGTAGCCACGGTCACGGGAGGGACATGTACCTGACAGAGGTATGAAATGATTATATGGCTCTCCTTAAAAACAAAGATTAACCCGAGAAGCGGGGACAGGAGTATATAAGGGCAGCCTCTTTTGTATGAGGAGAGTTAGAGTTAGAGTGTTAGAGTCGTTAGACGAATTGCCGATTGAGTGATCCGAATCGAGTAGTACGTTGATATTTGTCCTCCCGTGGATCGTGGATTCGTTATCGAACCTGAATTCGTTGTTACCATCATCTCGACCATCCTATTACCATTACTCATAGCCTCTTGTAGTGTCCACATTCGTACTGATAAATATTGGCTACATTCGCGACGGTAAAATAAGTAAAGGTTCATCGAACGCCCCAAAATGCCAACTTGCCTCCGACACATGCAATATTTGAGAATAAATGACTAAAATAGCGAAGATCAGTGAGAAGATTTACATATTACAAAATCCTTAAGTAACCAAGATATTTAACCAATTTTAAACTATTTTAGATTCATTTGATATTAAAGGGTGAATGCTTTACAATACGCGAAAATAAAAATAAATTTTTAGGCGAGAAAAAAGCAACAAGGAAAGCCATGCCCGAACAGACAATGCACGGGTCGGTTGGAGATACTTTCGTGCCGTGGCCATTGCGGTTATCCAGTGACGCATTTCTGGCGGCATACCGAGCACGCGATATTTTTTCAAGCCAAAGGACAACACGATCATCCGCGGCCGGAAGCGAAATCTACGTCCGAAGCGAGGCGAAGCGTGGGTGCTGGCAGAAGGGTGCGCGGTTTGGCGGTTCTTCTGGCGAACGAGGCTGCTTTAGGGTCTAAAGTATATTTACGAATAATTTATTTACCAATTCGCAAATACCATTTTATTATGAATATATTTTATGTATCAAAATTCCTCGATATTTCAAATACCGAGCCTAATCGTGACACTTAAATGAAATATTAAGTGGTATAAATAAATAGTAGAATCATTATATGCTTGAAGAAGTATAATGCTCCAATTCATGGAAACGATACTTGTCATTCCAAAAAACTTGAATTGTAAATTTGATTCGGGTCAGGGAAAACCTTTCTTTCGAATGCGCATCGACCATTGCGCAAATTTTATCGGAACAATTCACGTTGTGCAATGTACGACATAATAATAGAAAATATTCTGTGAGAATTTCTAGTAATCGAAACTTGGAAGACTTCTTGATGTTTCTAACGGATATGTAGGAAATATATAAAAGCGGTATAATGTTTCTTAAGAGTATCTCTAATTCACGTCTTAACTTTTCCCAGTCGTAATTTCTCTAATTTCCGGGACCTTTGGTCTTTCAATTACAATACCGGGTAATACCCAGACTTTGACCGGAAAGAGTTAATATTTCACACTATTCCGATCTCTATCGTATTCAAATCGACGCCATTTTTATCAACGAACGACAATCTGTACGTTAGTATACACATATACATACATATATATATATCATTGCACTAATGCAATACATTAAAATCGATGTTTTCTGCGATTCGTCACTGAATTTCATATTTTCACATAAATAAGAAGTACTTCTCTCAAATATCGTGACCATAATAAACTCTACTCGGAACATAGATACCAATATATATCGATAAAAACACGTTCGGAATATTCGAACGCTCAAACGAATGAATGGTTAGTTATATATAACAGACTTACCGAGACAGGTAGCTGGGACAAATAACAGATTAGAATAATGTAAAGATAGGCTGATCCTCTCCTTCTTTCGACTTCTTTGATGCGAGTAACGTATAAATTCTTGTGTTTTTTCAGTTAATGTCACTGCGGGGTACGAAGAGACCAAACTCGGAAGCGATCGAACCGCCAAGAACAACACAACCACCACCACTGATACCGGATAAAGGTTAACAATCGTATTATTTCAAAATACTGTTATCACACTCGTTCCGCGTTACGTTAGACACTTCGTTAATGGATTTGCGTAACTCTTTCGAGGAGATCCGATCAAAAAATTCACCTTCGAAACCAATTTCGTGAAGCAGCGTGGAACGTTTGCCGCAATCGCTTTCGCGCCAATAGTAGCTTCTTTTTCCGCTAGGCGACGCCACGTCCCATAATATTGCGCTCGTAAATTTAAATTGCAAACTCGGAAACTATTCTTTAAACATCAGGATACGTTTGTTATTTTTATAACAAGAGGAACATTTCGGATACTTTTCATTTATAAGCAGATACAATTATAATATCAATATTATTGTTCGAGGAGAGAAAGATCCATAACACGAGCATTCTCTAAATATGTTAATTATATATTTATGAAATCAGAATTATTTTTCCACTGTTCTGCTTTTTCTCAGTGAGTACAATGTATCTCTTTCTAGAAAAACATTGTTTCTCGATACGATTTCAAATATCACTACTTAACAAATAAGAATTAAAAAGTTTTGGATAATTTTATAGTTATAAGTCGCAGCGTACATTTACCATAGACCTATAAACCCTTTTTTTATTTTTAATATCTACATTTTTATTCCTGCGAAACGATAATATTCTCTTCTCTTTCAGGATATTCCTGTTCCTGTCCTCCATTTGAATGTATGTGTGGTCTACAGACCAACGCCTCGGCTTATCAACATTCTCATCATCATCAGACAACTATGTATCCTCAACAAACAGCCTCGAACGACACCCCCTACTGGCTCCAAGACACCGTGCCAGCCCAAGAGAACGCTCTCGGGTACAATCTTTCTAATCAGATACCCCAAGAAGCCACCTACCCCGACTTTCCTCCGTTTACCGGAGAACTGCTCCAACCAGAAGAGATCTTCCAGCTGGATCAGCCCCTAAGACCAGAATTCAACATGAATTCTCAAGAAGTAGCCAGATCACCACCCACTTTACTAGATCTTGGAAGTGGTACCATTAAATACGAGGTGAAACAGCATCAGGATCAAGCTTATTGGAATCAGTTTCTCAGCGAAGATTCCAGTAGTAGTCATTTGAGCATGCCTCAAGACGACAGACTTCAATTTCCTGGTTTTGAGACAGATAAAGACTCCAATGGTTTCTGCGTCAAGAGACCCGTAAACCATTTCATCTCCAACAAGGAAATGAGTCAGAATCATCACCTGAGCAATCCATTAAACTTTCAAGATTACCAACGACAGCATAATCACAAGAATTTCGTGGATGGAACGGTGAAGAACGATCAAGAGAGCAATTATTGGACTCAAAACCACCAGGATGACCGTCTCACCTTTCCTGGATTCGATCCTCAGAAAGAAGAGGATTTGTTGCCCTCTAGAAGAAACCTGAACTGTTTTCCCAAAGAAAATTGTCAACCAGGACTAATGGACAGGGGGAATTATAACGTTTACCCAAAAAAGGAAAATGGAATGGTTGATCCTGTTCGTCCTAGTCGCAGCCCCATGGAGAATAAACATTACTCTTACGATGGTTATAATCATATGTTCGAGCAATCAGATGCGAAGAATCAATTAACCAGTCGACCAAATCAAAACGCGAATCGAATGGTCCTCGATGAAAGACTGCAGAACAATTACGGTCGTGAGACGAATCCAGATTCGACTGAAAGATTATTTCCGGATTCAAATGGTATGGAGGCAGCTATGCCAACGCAAAACAGTCCAGAACCTTTCTTTTATCCCAGTAATGATCGTTGCCATTACACTTGCGAGGTACTTGACACGCGGCTACCTCAAATGACCATGAATCCCACAGTTACACAATCGAGTATAAATAACTATGGTGATGTTAGTGAATTGGATTTACCTCCCTTCGTCGATTACACGCTCGTAGGAATGCTGTGCTCTACGGAAGAAGACACGTCGAACTTACTACCTGGCTGCCCCCAGAACTCACAGAGCTACGTTCCCCATCATTAGATCCCGACCACCATCTTCATTTGTATTATAAATACGAAGTATATGATAGTTACAGCTTGAACACGCGAGTGTCGTGCAGTTTTGTTTTCCATCCCTCGTCGAGTTTTTCATCCTGTCGTATTATAAAGTTGATTTTGCGATTCTGAGAGATCAGACTCGACACAAACATTGTAACTCTAACGGACAAAGATCTTCTTACGTTGAACTAGAATTTCGAATTGTTATTTAACTGAAGGAAATAAAGAAATTTTTGTTAACAGGAGACTCTTGGTTTAGAAAAGGACACACCTTGCCGTCCCCTTTTCGATTCATCTTTCCACGTAAAGTTGTCCCATTACCGATTCTTCCGTGTTTGTTGGGACACCATGTATAATTACTAACTCTACTGTCGTTTTAAATGATTTTGAAAGGTTGTAGGGTTCAAAGCACTCGAGTCGAAGTAGCTTGGAAAAAAATCACGTGATTTATTCGTAATTTATTTTATTCGTAACAGTTACTCTCACGATCACAATTGTATGTATATTATGTAATATTATCATATACCTATTTTGCGTTACACTTTCTCGATTACATGCGCGATATTCGTTTTTCTTTTTGCTATCCACTTTTTTTTTCATCCCTTTTGAAACAAATGCTGATACCATCTGCTCGATGTTCGAATTGTCTAATCTGTTTATTTCCTATTTCGCGTTGCTTTTCCACAAGCGGCGAGCACAAGGGAGACGAGAAACGAAACGGGTGCGAATCCGGTCACGTGCATCGTCGAACGATCAACGAAATCGATCGCCTATTCTATCTTTCGTCTATCTCCCATTTCTTGTTCGTTTCACTCTCGCCGAACTTAACTATCGAAGAAAAGAGTGTTGCAGCGAGTAATCTAAACGGATCGCTTACGTTCATGTTTGTAAAGCGTACTACCGTGGCTCAGCATTGACGAAGATTTGAGAAGAAAACGCAGATAACAAACAAGAAGGCTCGTTTGATCGTTCGATCGCGAAATTCACGCTCGCGGATCTCGTTGATTGGTTCATCTGATATAGTGGTTCGGTGATCGCGCGAATTATGCCACAACTCAGATCTAAGTGATTAAACGCTACGAATGATGTGCTATTATCTCCCGGAAAAATCGCTAAATCTCGCAAGAAAGTATATTGAATCGTCAAGATGTAATTTACTTTTACAAAGAGCGTCGAATAATGGTTTACGTATCGTTCTCGCGCAAATGAAACATTTCTTCGTATATTCTAAAAAAAAAAAAAGAAAAGAAAAAAAGACAGAAGAAAGGACGATGCCGTCGAAAGAAGCAAAACCTACAACAAATCACGTCACACGACATAGTCTAAAGCTCGTCTTTCTTCGTCGTCTCTACGTGTTTCATAATTTTAGTTTTTATTTTTTTGTCCTTTCTCTTTTTTCGTATTTTTTTCATCTTTTTTTCTCGTAATCATTCCTTTTTGTACGTGAATTACGATTATCTCTCACACAGAGTGTAAAAACGTTTCTAAGCGTATAAATTTTGGTCAGTAAAAAAAAGAATATTCTATAATATCGAATTACATTTTTTCCTATACACATCACACGTAAAACAAACTCTATCGATACTACGTTTACATAATTTTTCTTATTAATTCTTTTTTTGTCGTTCTTTTTTTACTTTTTTCTCTCGCTCACACAGACACGCTCACTCATTCTTCTTTTTTAGGCGTCTAGGTAAAAAAAGGGGAGGTTGTCGTCAAACAACGTTCGTTTCGCACGTCAGAGAATCGCTAGAAAAATAAAAACGCGACTCTATCCCTCATGAGTAATCCTTTCTCTCTCCTCTCCAAATATCTGTCGACATTTTTTTCTGCTTCCAATCTACCCTCTCTCCATCCCAGTTCGACCTCTTTCTCATCGATTTAATTTTAAATCTCGCATCATTACAAAATTCTTCTGAGATGTGGCTCCAACAAGTTCTTCGCACCCATCGTGGAACGCGGTTTTGCACGCACGGGGTTCTTTAGAAAATACTTTCACGCGTTCGTTTCATCTCTTCTCGCGTCTGGATCCTCGTGCGTCCGCTCGCGAGAGACCAGATCCAGTTCCTCAGGTTTTCTCCGCCGATCTCGTCAAAATGGACAATAAAAAAGGAAAGCAAAGGCTCTCTCAAACACGAAAAACGTGAAAATTCTTGCTCTGTTCTCTACTGTGTTCGTTCGTATAATATACATTCGTAATTTTTCGATTTTTCCGCTATCGTAGAAAAACCATTTGACGAACAACACAAGTAGAACGTTGCAGGCACGTCGATTTGGTATTCGTGTAAGTGTACGTCACCCTGGTTGAACGAGCATATTGGAAAACCCGATTTATACACGAAGTTTCGATCGTGATTAGTTTTCTTGAGTTGACGAGATCTTTGAAAACCACGCGTCGAAACAACAGTTAGTGATCTCTTTAACTACTAAAAGCTGTCGTTTACGAGGTAATTACGTTTTCGAATCGTTGAGAAGCATCTGAAATTGTTCCTTGTCGTTCAATGAAAACGAAAACGAAAACTAACCGTGTCATTCGTATTTAGAATGTTCGGTTTCGATTTTTATTCGCATCTAATCGCGCAGACCAACTCTCAACGCACAAGCTGCCCGATCACCACGTAGATTCGAGCGTTTCCAAAGCAAGGAAGGAAAAGAAACACCGCTTGCCGCAATTCCAAAGTAAATCAGGGTAAAGGTTCATCCGAACAGAAAGGGATTTACGTTGTTTGATAATGTAATCCCGCAAAGAGTCTCCTATCACGATTGCTTCATCATCTTTTAGCGTGCTTTAAGATGTATGTACTAAACGACTCGAGACAAAATTCTATTCTTTTGTCTCTCAGTGATATAGAAGAAAACTTCGCGATCGTCGAATCGATAAGAAAATTAAAAATAGAAGCTGAACGATTGCAAAGTTTTCTATAATCGTCAGAGACGCCTTAATTAATTAAGAATTTTATAAAAAATGCAATTCTTTGTTACTTCCTTAAGTATATAAATCGGAGCATTCTTCGTTTCACATCTTTTTTGGTCAATAAACCAAACATCGACATCTTAAAATTAACCTTCGAGATCTGTATAAGCGCTTCATAAATACGAGTCAATCTCTAAATTCTTAATCCTCTTCCACTGTAAGTCGAGTCGCTTAATAATCCAAAATGTAGAAGCAAATCGTGAATACAATCGTCGCGTTATTCTACGATAAAAACTAACTCAAAGCATCATGTCGTGGAGCATAAGCTGGCGCGTCGCGTGACCGTCCCACAACGTTACAGCTAAATGCTCGTCTAACACTGCTCGAGCTTTCAAAGTGCAACGTGCAAGCAAACGTTACGTTTAAAGTCGATCGATTATGTGTGCTCTTTACGAGACAGTGCTTTCTCGTCGTCTTACCGTGAGTTTACCTTCGCGGAGGTGTAACGGAAACAGGGACTGTGCGGAGAGCGTGCTCTACGTGTGCTCTTTGACTTCTCTTCGAGGCTCTTCGATCGAGAAGAGAACTGGACGAATAGAAACCGTGGACATGTAAACTTTCGTGCTGCACGAGGAAAAAGAATTTCATGGTTTTTACGAATATTTTTACAAGTCTCGAATATCGTTCACTTCACAACGTATCAACTCCAATAATCTACCGTTCGCTAAAATTATTGGATCTAATTAGATAAAATTATTGAATTATTCTATCGAAGCGTTTCTCTACTACGACCTAAGCATTTACACAGAACGTCCGTTTAATCTATACATCTAGTGATCTACATTTTGATTCGAAGATTCGAAGAAATCTTGGTAACAAATTAGGAACACATGTCCCAGAATATAAGAACGACATGGAGACTTAATATCGTTTCTAGGCACAGAGTGCTAGTTATGAGAACTAGAAACCCGAGATCGCGCCAGAAATTCAAATTTTCTCGTGCACGATGTGTCTGCTCGCGAATTGATACGACAATGGAATGTCGATCGCCATGGAAGCAGGACGATCGCGCGGTTTCCGCAGAGAAAGTGTACCTACGAATAACAAAGGGAATGGAAAGAACCGGCGAGGCCAGGTTCCGTGTTGAATTCGTGCTAAATCTGTGCATGCGTGCGCGCGCGCATGTGTATGCGAATTCCTCTTTCCGTATTTCTTTTATTCTTCTCTTTTCTTTTTTGTTTTGCGTTTTCCTTGATTTTCGATCGACGAGAAGAAAGAGGAATCGTTCGAAACGAGCTACATCAGCTACACGTCAGAAGCGGGGTGCGTGGTTCTCTCGACAAGCTCGAGCTACACAACTTAACGAACGAATTTTTGTTCTACCTCGTCTTCGTTTATCTTACTTATCAGCATCGTGTGTGTCGGCGGGCCACCTCGTACGCCGGTGGCTTCGCTCGAACACGAAAAAATTAAGGCCGACGAGCGAACAAGCACGTCGCTGAATTCCGCCTGACGAATCAGGTACGCTGTGTGCATGTGTGCCTACGTATACGGTTTCTCAGTTCGTGATTTCGGCAGAGGAAAAATATACAGAAAAAGAGAGGAAGAGAGAAATGAAAATAAAAATAGATACGGAGAAACAAAAGAGAGGCGTAAAAAAGTGTACTTACATGGACCGTCTCTTTTTGTTTTTTGGAAGTGGACGACGTCGTTCGAACTTATAGTTACCGTCCGCCCCGAGGGATTTTAAGATTTCATTATCAACTATAGGTAGAAGTGTAAACGTCGAGCTTAACGATCACAGCTATTGTACGATACTATGAGTGTCTAGAAATTGTCGCGGAGGAAAAAACGATAGTATTAATATTAATAATAATAATCAATAATGATAATAATAGTAGAAGTTAGATAAACGATACACAATAGATACTTAAAGGATCCTACGAGCAATTTATCATAAGGAAGCTAAATGTCGGTTTCTCTCGTAGTACGCCCTTTTTCTCTCGATCGTAATTCGATTGAACCTCGAACTTTTGCACATTGAACAATAGAAAAAAATATATATATATACTATATATGTTTCGTGTATGTATATATGTAACGTGTATGTACGTGTTTATGCGATTCACGTATGCATATATATGCACACATATATACATATATATATATATGTATATATATGTGCGTTTAGATATATATATTTATATAATCTATAAAATTCATCCTACGAAGAGTTTTGCCTCGCACCGGTTTTATCCACGGAGCTAGAAAAAATCTAATCTTCTTTCATCGGTAAACTTCCGTCGTTACCTTCAAAGTAAAGATACATATATATCTGTGAGTATCATGTGGTTTCCACTCCTATGCTTCACACAGCGAATTTTCTGCCGCTGGTGGGAACATTTAAACTGGTGATTCGGAGAAAGATAAATCGACCACGAGGCACCTAAAACGAAATTCATTTCAGAAAGAAACGCTGTGGTCGACGAGAGGAGAGAGCCTCGCCTACAGCGTCTGCTCCGCCTCTCTCTATAATATACTTTGTTCTAAATTAAACAGACTTTCTAATATGTTAAAGACGTGTCTCGATAATTGAACGACACACGATTATTTCACTTCACAAAATCTTAGACTTCAGCTTAGGACCTACGCGCGCGCGTGTGTGTGTATGTGTATGTGTGTATTTTATGTGAGTGCGTTATACTTCTCATACACGAATATTGCACGCTTCGATACACGATAAACTGTGTACACGCGTTTATGTATATTATATATTATATATCATATATATAATATATAGTAGTTTGCATATACAAAGCATTCGTAATTTTTCGTTATACCCCCTTCTCTTGCCTCTATCTTAATTATATTTTTTTTCTTTGTTTTCGCTTGTTTCTTTGCAAAACTTATTCTACTACGACTTTTTTTGTTCACCGCCTCGTCATTTTGCTGTCACTCAGTGCAAAGATAAGAATAGTAGTAGTAGCAGTAGTAGTAGTAATAGTAGTAGTAATAGTAATAGTAGTAAGTAGCAGTAATAGTAATAGTAGTAGTGATAGTAATAATAGCTTAAATTGTTTGAATCGCAGAACGAAGAAATTTCGTTTCTACATCCAAAATTAAGAAGAAAACAATACAAGAAATTCTCTCTTTTGCACTTGCGCATATGTAACTTTTAACAGTTACACTTATCGAATTACAAGTAAAAGATCGTTTCATAGCGTTTAGTTATTCGTAATAATAATTATATATCTGCGTTTGCTCGTGATTTTCTCTTACGTTCTCTCTCTCACACATACATACACTCCCTCTCACTTCATTCTCACGCCAGGTCTCATGTGAAAAAAAGAAACGAGAGAGGAATACAATCATTACGTTTCACAGCTAACCACAGCATTCGGCAATTTGTTTCACTCGTTTAAAAATTATTTGTATCACAATGAAACGCCAGCGCATCCTTTTGTCTCTGATCCCTATTTGTAAGTGATACCCAATTCTAAGTATCCATACCCCTCTTTCGATCATCCAAACCTTTCTCCCAGCTAGTGAACTTTCAAGGATGAGTGTCGTAAAGTTCTGGCAGGTTTTGGCCTTGATCCGAGGATTTCCGGATGGTTGCGAACGTGTATACTAAGGATCCGCGTGTCGGATGAACTGCACGTGCAAGGCCACAAGTGTTCATCCCCGCGACACGGATCCGCGGTCACAGGGCTTATCAAATTGGTGAAGAATCGATGGATTCCTCTCAACTCGTCGCTCGATTACTCTTCTTGAACGCTCGCTAACATAGCTGCACTATCACCCACAGGCTTCACAGCTCTTACTCGATAGAACTTGGTGCCACGTGGAACGCGATACCGGTTATCGATCTGAAACATTGACAACATTAATCCTGGGTACACATCATCAATTATAAGATATCTTATATTTAAACAACAAACGAGAAAAATAATCTCACCTTTATAGCATGACAGTACTCCTTGGAGGCAACTTCGACGATGCTCTGAGTATTTTTCAACGACTCGTCAGGATTCCAGACCAAATCCAAGGCAGCGGTGGATTTTGGGTCGAGGAAATGAAGCGTCGTCGATTCCTGGTAAAACGTATACGTTCTGTGCGTCTCATCCCAGAACACCAATACATTATCCCCTGGATCGCAGCTGGTCACGGTGATATGGCCCAGTTCTGCCAGCTTCGCGGCGGTTGTGTCTATTTTCTTTTTAATGTGCGTGAAGCACGTGATGCAGCCACACGAACGTTGTGGTTTCGGACTGGTCGTTGCGTCCTGAGACGAGCTTGAATCGGAAACGACCGCCACAGAATCGTTCATGTCTTTCTCGCGACTTCCTGACGAAGGCAACGTATCTGGGGCAGTGAAGCTTCTAGATCGTTCCTTCACCAACTCGATCTCCAGCCGAACCTTATCTGCTTCCAAGGTCTCGACTTTCGTCTCGGCCGTCTCTTTGCTCTCACGAAGTGTCTGCAGCTCTGCGTTCATTCTCTTGTTCTCGTTTTCGAGGATCTCGAGCCTTCTGGATAGACAACTTGGATCGTCGCTCGCTTCCAACCGTACCTTTTTCGATTCAGATACTTCCACCTCGTCTTTCTCCGTTTCCAAGCTCTTCGTTTCCTCCTCTAGACTACTCTGGCTCATTTCCAGTTGTTCTTCGCTATGTTCTTTATGTAAGCCAGCCTCGATGAGAACGTTCTTGAAGCTCTCCGAATCTTTCAAACGCCTAATCGTGCTCTTGTAACGTTTGCACTCCTCCGTTAATGCAATTTCTCGTCTCCTATACATCTCCATTGTTCTATCTTTCTCCTCTATCGCTTGCGTCGCCAATCGTAGGTCGTGAACCAGCTTCACCATCCTCTCATCCTCAATACTTCGTATCGTCGCAGAATTCTCTGGCTTCATGTCTTTCGTCGATTGAGCTAACGCGTGACTAGTGAGCTCGATGAAATCTGGTCTCTGAAAAGAAAGTAACAAAATATTGTAGATTTTTGGGAATTTATGGAAAAATTTGAAATTGAATTTAAAAGTGCGAAAATGCACACAATGCGTATAAGCAAAAATATTATAGAAATATTTTTCCATAAAAATATGTATTTGCATAAACATTCACAATTTATTTAAAATCGACTACACATACCTCGATCTTCTCGAGGCTGCTATCACTCGGACTGCTTTCCATGGTTGATGCAGTCATTAGCTTGAAACGGCTTCTGATGGATTGTAGTTCGTTCTTATATTCCATTTGCAGCTTTTCGGTTGTTTCTTTCACCATCCTTTGCTGTTCGTTGCGCGCGTGTTTCAAACTTTCCTCCAGCTCTTGAATTCGTTTCTGGCTTTGCGCTACCGAATTCGTCAAGGACGCTATTTCTATAAACCTTTCATCGTTCGCCTTCTTAACGGCCGCCTCTTTGTCGGCGCGAGCCTGCTCCAAGGTTTCTTCGAGCTGTTGATGCAGATGCGTTTGCAGATTTCTCATTTCTGTTTGTTCATTCTCCAGTTTCTGACGCATGGTGGATATTAGATGCTCGTGTTCAGCCAACTCGGTTTCTTTTTCCACGAGATTTCGTTTTAACGTGCATATCTCTTCCTCCCGATTCTGCATTAGCTTCTTCACGTCTGCCATCTCGAGCTCGTGATCTACGGTGAGCTCTTGCTCGCGTTCTCGAAGACGACGATCACACTCGCGCGAATACAACGATAAAGTCTCGCGAACCTGTTCGGTCATCTTCGAGAAACCAGCTTGCTCCTCGTTAGTTCGATCCCTCAGAACAGCCAGCTCCTGGCGAACAGTCCTCAATGCCTCGTACACCACCGCCTTCATCGTCTTCAAGATCGAACTAAGCCTTTCCACTTCCTCGCGCGTGTTGCCAAGATTCTCCTGAAATGTCGACCGTCAGATACATATCGATAAGTATCGGTGAAGGATCGTTTCCTTCCGTGCTAAACTCGACTAAAGACGTCGAAAACAACTATTCATGACCAAATCGTAAAATCGCAGGCGTGATAATAGAATTAATGTTGTTAGCAGAGGAAAAAACAGAAGGGAAAAAGTAGTTTGATAAATAAGAAATCCCAAAGGTGTCGAGTATGTAACGATGATGAGAGCGACAGTAGCATGGGTATAGTCGGTCCGGTCGAAACGATCTCGAACGAAGTCGTCGGGGTGTATTCTGAAAAGCGAACTCATGACTTGAGTAACATCTCAAGGAACGTACTTCGAGGGTCATAGGATCGGGAGAATCGAGTGCGACGGCAGCTAATCCTGTAAAAAAATTAAAACACACGCACTCACACGATAACGACACGCGGCTGGCTAATAAGTACGGAAAAAGTAACATGAACACGCAAGCACTTAGAAAAGAGCAGATAGTACGACTTGTCAAAAAATGACGACAAGCAAAAAACACATACCTACACGATTTTGAAAATTACTTTGCATTATAGTCAGCGCTAATAGCTTACTGGACAGCGAATATAAAGACAATGACAACGAAAGTACCTAGAAATCACAGAAAGGGAAAAGTAAGTGGATATAAAAATTTAGATAAGCGACCAACGTCGAATAGAGGGTTCTCAAATGTACGAAAAGAGGTGTTACAGATACGAGGAGATGGCGTAGAAAATGATACACATAGACACAGAGAACCAATAAAACAAGAAACACACGAATCAGAATAGAGATACTAAATGTCGTGTATGTATATAAGCAAACAAGTATACCATATATTCATAAACTGTGGAAAAGGAAGAGGACTTGGAACGGAAAAGATACGTATTAGCGGTAATGGAACGTTTACGGCTACGACTACAAGGTCCGTTAGCGAGCTGTAAGTCGTCCAGTACCTGGAGAAGGGAAACGATAGCCTGATGCTGGCCGTCGATGGGATGCTCGCTGAGACTGCTCGGCAGAGATTCGTCCATGTAAAATTCAGTACCCATGAAGTCAGTAGCGCATACTCCAATGGAGGGGCTGCTACCACCACTACCGGATAGCTGCTGGCATTGCTGCTGCTGACCGTCGCACATCACGGACCGTGACAAGGAAGAAGGAGGATTTGGACTGAGGGAGTTCGGCTCCTCGGCCATCGTCGTCGATGGCGTTTCGTGATATTTAGGAAGACCGTTCGCAGTAGCGCAATGAAGCAGACAGCTGCTCGATTCGCCGTTCTCGGCACACTCGGTTAACGGACTCAGCTGAGCTGGACGCTCGCTGACGGACAGACTGGGAAAATGGAAGGATCCAGGCTCGCTCGAGGAAGATGACCGGTTCGTCAGGTCCGCGACTTTCGAATTAAGCGGGGATACGTTAGTTGAGGTCGAGGAAGCGGGGGACACGCTTCGCGAGGCACCAACCTCCAATTGCTTCTGACGCATTTGTTTCGCGCCATCGTACGACTCCGGCTTAGAGTCCGTGGCACCCTGGCCGATCTTCTCGAACTCCTCCGTGTCCGTCTCCGATTCGAAACCACCCCTAAAATCGTATAAATACACAGTTACTCTATAATGTTTTAAAAATTCTCTACTTTTGATAGGAATGATGGTTACCTGTCGAACAACATCGGAGCTCTCGTTCGTTCCTGTTCCTTGGTAGCTACATCGACGCGCATGGAGGTGCTGTCTTTTTCTTTGTTGCCATCGGTGCTTGCCTCGGTGAGACTCTTCGACAAGAAGAACTGCGTGATACTGTTCAGATCTGGCGACGAGATAGTGAGCGCCAGTTCGGGTAGCTGCGATCTAAGAGATTCCATATCCTCTGCTGTCAACTGCAACGCGTACAATCGTGTTAGAACTGTTTGCCTTTGCTCAATATTAAACACGAGCAATAGATATCCTAAATAAATACCTTGGGCAGTCCGTTATCAAAAACAGACGGAGCTTGCGTGGCGAAAGGTGGCGGCGTATCCTCAAGGCCAGGGAATAGGGTATTCAAGAAGTGACCATCGAATTTGCTTTGGAATTCTCTTCTACGAGCCAGTTCCTCGCTATGAACAGTCAACAACTGGCACGCCAGGTTACTAGCCCAAACAAGGAAAGCTTGCGAGAAGGTTCGTCTTCGAACTACTTCGGCCACAGCGTTCATGTACATATGTGGCGCTAGATGGATTTGCTGAAGCACCTCGAGATGCCTTCTCAAACGTTTCAGGCTTTCGTGGTACATTACCAGCTTGCCATCCACCTCCATCATCTTATTCTCCACGTACATGATCCACTTGAGCCGATGATAGATGTTCACCGACAGTTCTTCCTTCGCTTTAGTGCACCTACGCCTAATGTCGCGCAATTTGTTGTGATTTTGCAGCATCACAAGCAATTGGCGCCTGTGCGAAGTGCAGAGATCAGGAAGTACACTGGCATCCCCCAAGTTGTTCGCTCGGCTCTGATTTTGAAGAAAACCTTGAGCAAGTTCTCCCTGCTCGTGGACCAGTTTCTTGGTTTGCGCCATCAGTTGTTCCAACGCAAACAGTCTTTCGCCAAGACCCTTGATTTCCTTCATATCCTGCTTGTTCGCGTTGTCAATGGCCGCGTTCACTTCAGTCTTCAACGCCTCCATCACTCTCTCGTCGAACTGTTCCAAACCCCTCGAACACTGTTCCGCCACCTGCTCCAGACTACTTTGATTGTCTTTCGCCGAGATCCATCTAAGCAAGCTGAGAACCTCCTCTCTGCCATCTGAGTCCTTCTCCGATTGATTTGGCTGATCGTCCGGACTCAACAGACCTTCGGCCTGAGCTCTTAACGCTGGTAGGATCGGAATCTGCGCCAGTGTGCCCAGGTCAGCGTTGAAGCTGCAAGAAAAAAATTTAAGTTTGCGAAGATAAATTTATGAAGTTTAGAGAATGGACACGTTCAATGACAGCAAATGATAACTAGAATTATCGATATAAGGTATTAAAAAATGTTATACCGCGAAATTCACTTTCCTTCCTATCTGTAACAACGCGATGTTACGAGCCTAAAATCATGTATCAGTCACTGCTTTTCTTAGCCCTATTCGCCTTCTTTTACACGCAAGTTAAGTCTCTTTAAAGACTGAACGACTTTTGAATATGTAATAAATATAATAATGGCCCCTTGGCCGTTTAAAGACAGTTACAACGTGTAACGAAATAAAAGAGGTCTTTAAACTTGTCAAAAATTTATGTTTTTAGCCACTTTTGTGGTAATTTCTCCAAACTCATGATCAAAATATACGACACTAACGTTCTGATTTCGGACGAGTCCAATAATCAGATTGTTATATTTGTCTTATAACTCGGTACAACATGGTATATACGTGATTTGCAACGAGTCTCTCCATCTTTAATATGATTTGATAGTTAACGATGGAACAACTTTAATGGTTAGTAATGACCTATTAAATTCGAAGTTTGATATGTACCCATTTAATACATAGTATGCAGACGGCAAATACGAATGACCGATTTAACAATTACTTAATTGCTAGTGTTTATAGTATTGCTAGGACTGTTACGTTTCGTTGATCACGTTGACTGTTATTTTACTACCAGTATCCCAATTATGTTCGTTTCCTTGAAACTCACGTCTTCCTTAATGTCACGCGACACTACACGCTCTCCACACACGATTCCTTGGAACGTAACAATGTATCGAGCGTGTGATTAACGTCATTATAAAAAAAAAAAAAAACTAACCAACTATCACGTTTGCAATTTGAACGTGAACCATAAATATACACGTATGTGTGTGTATATATATATATATATATATACATATTTTACGGGAAGCGAAGCGAACCCGGGACCTCAACAACTTATGTCACGACGTGATTACAGTCACGACGTGATTATGCAAATTGGATGATATCGTTAACTCTAATTGAACGTTGCGCTTGATCTTAATTATTTATTGCCCCAAAACTTAAATGCTATGCACATGAAACTTCAACTTATCCATCTTTTAATAGAAAAATACTTAAATATGTATCACTTCCAAATCTTGTTGTAAATTAAGTTCTAAACTTGCTTACACCACCGTATAACCAGACATCTGCTTACTTCTTAAGATGTAATTTAATTACACAATTACAGATAAAAGAAACTGCAATGATTTTATTCTCATATTATATAGAAATATATATATAATTTATATACATATACAGGGTGGTTGGTAACTGGTGGTACAAGCGGAAAGGGGGTGATTCTACGCGAAAAAAGAAGTCGAAAATATAGAATAACAATTTTTCGTTTGAGGCTTTGTTTTCGAGAAAATCGACTTTGAATTTTCGCTCGGTACGCGTGCACTTTATCACATCTCGTTATAACGGATCTCACTGTAGATTTTTAAAAAAATTTAAAAAAAATTTTTATTCTACATTTTCGACTTCTTTTTTCGCGTAGAATCACCCCCTTTTCGCTTGTACCACCAGTTACCAACCACCCTGTATATTTCTATACAATATGAGAATAAAATTATTGCAGTTCCTTTTATCCGTAATTATATATATAGAAGTCTACGAAATATAAAAAGCATTTATGGCCGGTAATATTCATATAACCTAAACTCTCATAAAAAGAAGACTAAAAAGAAAACACCCCACTGACCACACTGAAGAAATAAAATAGACAAACTCGAAGATGGCATCCCGCTGGGGGTAGCCATCCACATGTTAATTAGCAATAAAGTTAGAAAAATTTCCGAGTGTCCAGCTGGACAAACTGTGAAATGCAAATTAAATAAAAAAAAATATATATATATGCATATATGGATAGGAATGTTTGTTTTCTGTATTACTCACTTTTGAAGTAGTTCCATGTGTTGTTGCCTCTCCGACAGATAGACGGTGAAACTCTGTTGTAAAACATCGGCCCGTGACTGGAACATTTGCGTGATGTCCTCGAGATTCGCGACCACGGCAGCCCAGCCCTGTTGCTGAAGGTGTTGATCGTGGACCAGCCTCTCGCAGATCCTGGTTTGCTCCCGCGCCAATCCACAGCATTGCTGAGCCAATTGGGCACGGGCAATGAGGGTCTGATAAGTGGCCGGCATCGCCAACGACGCATCGATTTGGTTCTGAAGATCGACATCTGCAATGCAAAGGGCGATCGATCGTATCAAGCTCTTAATCGCGGGATATTTGTCCAAATGAACTGTCCCGCTTTTATTGATCGAAATACCACCAATCGTCGAACTCTAACCAGTTAAACGGGAAAGGCGAGTTAATCCTTTCGAGAAGACTTTTTTCTTTTATCAATGGAAGAAGTAACTATTACAGAAACAATCGGTAAATTAAGAAACGAATTGTAATAATTAATAAAAACACACATATATATTTTGCATGAAGCATATTCTAGTCGTGCTTCTATATTTATGGATGAAGCCAAAATTCTGAATATCACTGCACCAATCTATGCTGCTACTTGATGCTTTTGTTTAGAACTTAGCTATATATATCGTGAAGGCTATTATACCTCCAATGGCAAGGGATTGAACGAGCGACCAACCGACACAGTGTCCGCAAGTCGCTTGTATAATTGATCGAGCTTCACCGATGTAATGTTGGCACTTTGGCACGCGACGAAAGCTCAAGGTCGCGTAACAGCTCGGATCATCTCAATACCTTGCGTCATACCCTGGATTTGTAGTGATAATTTGCACCTAATCGTCCAGGTTTCGTTCAAACCGATGGTTCGAAACAATTCTGCTAAGGATTTACATTTTTCTACTTCTACTTTGATTTGATGATAGATACGATAGAGATTATGATATCGATTCAATGCTTAACTAATTAACGAACAAATTATCTCTTCCATGTTATCGTGTTATCAATGCATAATCATTGGTTTCAGCCTTATCTGATTTGAAAATCGTTTAAAATTCAGGTGCAAGATATATTTACGAAAAGTACAATTCTTTTTACACCGATTTGTTTTTCATGAAAATTATCGTAAAGAAACGCGAAGCTTCGAACACTCGGAGCGGCTGCCTGGGTTTCGTCATTCTCGATTCGAGGAAGAGATAACAAAGTCACTCGGGAGTGCAGTAAGTTGTAAATTATGCCCTCTCCCTTGCCGTGTCACGGGGCTAGCGGTCCTCAACGGTGTCGCGACTGCGTGTCGAATAATCTTCGTAGGATCATCATCACGGAAGAATGAAACGAACTATCCACACGCGTATTCTGCGATCCCGAGCAAACGTGGGGTTTCGAATAAATCGGGACGCGTTTATATAAATAACAGATTATATCCCTTTGTATTTTACTTACATTACGACATCCAATCGAGGTCCAACCGATATTAAAGGAATGAAATTCTCTTCTAAACCTACCCAACCGTTTTCTAACTTCAAATTCTTCTAGATGTGTAACAAAATCGCGACTTATCTATTTTTACATCACAAAAAAATATGATGTTCTAGCAAACTACGTTCCCTAGCGATGATACGAGACGATGAGTGTCTCCTTACGAGTCTTGTTCAACGTTACGTGGTCAGTTTCGAGACGAGTGTCCAATGTGGCAGTTGGAAGTTGATGGAAGGGAACTGCTTACATACTGCGATACGTTCTGACAGCAAGGAAAATCGCTGCTGGCCGGAGTTAATTTTATTTAAAGTTTAGAGGCTGTTTCCACCGATTACCTCGCGTATAAACAGCACGTTAGGTTCTCTCATGAATGCTTGGTAAGATTACGTCAAGCACACTTTGAAACTCGAGGAATTTTGTCACGATGATCGTACACTTTATTACTAGCAATGTGTGTTCATAGGTTTGAGCGAGAGAGTAGAAACTGATTGATGAACGTTGCCTAATATCATTCAACGTGCTATTTTTCCTCGGCAAATATTGACCGTAACGTAGATGGTAGTCATCGAGGAAGAAATCTATCAAGACCTTTCAATCGATGAAATAACCATCCTACAAACTTCATTCTTCCGTAAGTTTTATCTGTATAAATCGATTCGTTCTTCCGTACAACAAATAATACTTCTCGTAAATGAAAGTTTCGCAAGTTGAACAAATTACGAAAATTTGAAAATTAAAAGTCGATACACGAGTCGATACAAGTCGATACAAAATAATTTCCATAGGTTCGAGTATACCTTTGTCTTCTGTTAGCTTTTCCGATGAATAGAAAAATAAGACCCGATACGATTAGGTGAATCTGTGATTCTTAGAATTTCAAATAATTGTTAGCCGATTGACCGAAATTCACGCGGCAAAAAGAGCTGCCGCATTGAAAAAGAAAGGAAAGTCCAGTAAAGATGAACCAGAAGAGTAAATCGAAGCTAAACATGTATATGTTGCACAACTGTTGGATATCGGATCGATATTATAGCGCGCTGCTGCATGGGACGCTGTCCTTTCTCTCGCTGCCCCTTGTTCCGGTGTTTCATTTTAGAAAAAAGAAAGGACGATCAGAGGGAAAATTCGTTAAAGGGTAAAAATGTCAGAAGGTGGAAATCGAACGATGAATTCATGAGGTCATAAAAATCGAAGAGCGAGGACAAAAGAACCGTAGAACGTGACTTTTCTCTTTCTCACTTTTAATTTCAATCATTAATTCAGTTATGACCGATTTCCATTCGCAACAATAGACTGCGTTGTAGACGAAGAAGAATACGAAATAAATCAGAGATCGAGACCGAGTGACCCCGACGATTTGCAAATCCAAAACCGATTTGATCGTCGTCATCAGCGAATTGAACGCAGAATGCCGTTTAAGGGGAAAATAACTGCGATGATTTGCGATGCGTGATCTCACCTGGAACTGCGACGCAGAACATGGACAATCGGTAATTAGCATCTGCGATAAAACTTCCATCACGAATGCTTATGGTCAACTTGCGTTTTGATTCGTGTTTCGAATAGCTCGATCATTGTTTAGAGTTTAAAGTGTGGATAGAAGAAAGTTTAACGCATACGTTGTTACTGACGCGCACGTTACGTCGCTTTAATTAACCTGAAACGTATAATTAGTTGCTAGAGCTTTTCTGATAACTAGCCTGCGAATTTCTAGGCATTTATGAGAATTGTAAAAATGGAAAAATGCACAGAACGCGCATAATGCGCAAAGATAAACAAAATATCCAAAAAGGAATTATTGAATAGATAAGTTTTTACCTATTTAATAGATTAATTCGCCACTAAATAGGTGAAAGTAATTTCTACTTAGAGGTTCTACTTTTTGTATAGTGAAATTCTAGGAAGAACATAGTTATGCACCTATATACAATAAAAGCTCCATCGTCTATCGAACCACTCAGGTTACACAACGACGAGGTAGAGGCAAAGCGGGCAAAAATGTTGAAGATTCGCTCGCGTTTCGTCTACCGCATATAACGACGGTAACCTCATTTTAATCGTGTAATTGCGTAAGCTTCCGGCGCAGGTTGAACCTGGCAAACAGGGGCCAAGAATTTCACGGCACGACACTGAATTCCCAGAATATCTTAACTTGGACTAATGCTCTCCTTTTCTAATTATACATACTACGCACCGCAAACACACGCCTACGCGTTCGAGAATGTAACCCTCGTTGCCAGAACAATCGCAGTACGTACGTACATTAATCTAAAAGGGAAAAAAAAACGCATTTTCTTCAATTTCCGTATTCAACCAAAATTATAAAAATTTACTTAAATCGGCATCGATCAGACTCGACAGTTAATCCCCGTCTTCTGTATTTCTACCAATCACGCTATCAACCAACTATCCGGATAATTGAATATTGGGTTATTCGTCGGAAGCGGTTAAGCAAGCCGCCACGATGAATGTCGTGCAATCTATCGTAACTTATTAAAGGGTTAATAGGTCGCGGGCCACGCTTCGCGGAGCGCCGTGCCAGACATTTGCGAACGCTGTTTCATTCGGATCAGTACTCGTACGGTTGATAGTCCAGCGGCCTGCATTAAAGCCGCTGCCAAGCATCCCGATGGGACTGCGTGGACGCATGAATGAAGAACCATAGCGGCTCGATGGGCCGCGATCTTATCTGCGGTGAAAACTCGGTCAGCCGTAGGCTATCTGGGGAAAAAGGGGGAAAGAAATCGCTGGTTTAGCGGTCGATCTATTGGTCGATCGCCAGAAACCGATTGCTGAACGAAAACGCGTTCCTCGTTGGTAAATATCACTCGATTTCTCTCTCCTTTGTTCGAATTTGATTCTTTTCCCTCCTTTTTTTTCTTTCTTTCTTTTCTTTCCATTTTCCCCTTTACATCGTTCGCGTTAGTCTATCGATGACTGCATAAACGTGGGACGTGACTATCAAGACTCCTCTTTTTCTCTTTTTATCTGGACACGATTCACTTTGTACGAACACCAGATAACATCTTCGCGTCGCGAATTAAGAATTCACGGAAAAGTCTGATTACTGATTTTTAAAAGAGAAAGGAGAGCCAGGTTTAAGGTCTGTGTTTTTACGTCGTTTAACGCTGCAGCGAATCGCATCGATTTACTTTCATTGCCATGAAAGTCACGCGACTTTCGGTGGAAATATGAAGTAACAACGAACGTACTTATGCATCGGCGCATTCAGGAGTGAAAAGAGTCGATTTGAGATTGTAAGCCGGGAATTAACGAATAGGCAACGTAGGTTTGTTTCGTTCCTCTCGTTTTTCTTTTAATATAACGGCCAGACTCAGATACGCAGATCGTTAAAGCGGTACAAATTAACCATTTTCTCTGGTTACCAGTGAAACTCCGTACTTTTACCACAAATGCGAAACATGTGTTTTCTCAATTAGAACGAATTTCTTGCAGACATGGCTCATAATCGTTGAAATCCCGCCGTTTTGCTTCAAACAAACTGCAAAACATTCCCACGCCAGCACAAATCTGATTTTTTGCTATGTAAGACGATGTTACATTACCATTTTTCTAACAGTAGTAGAAAAGAAAGGATAAAACAGTTTGGTATTAGCAAACTTGTATACTGTAATTAGTTTCTTTCATTAATTACGGAGTATGATTTTCTATCTACTGCTCTAGTAATTATATCAAAGTGGGAGAAACGTTTTAATGGAGAAACAGTTGGAAATAGCAATTTCGAACAGGCAACGAATCAAGTTTCCACGCAATCCTCAAAAGTGCACAATCCACTGCGGTTCTCGCCACCTGACACGCACTCCTTCGACGTATCCTATAGCTTTCTCTCGCTATGTATCAAGCCTCTGCTATCGGCGACGAAGCGCAAAACCAATAAAATACAAGATTTCGATATGAAGTAACCTGCGTGCGCTCGGATATATTTGCACGTTCGTTCATAAATATTAAGTCACATGCTGGTCTCGTGCAAAATCTGATAATTAATCTAGATTTTTTTTTGTTATTTGGAAGAGTTTTACAATCAATTCTCATTGAGAATTATAAGAAAATTATTCTGACGTGGTACTATAATTTGAATAATAAGTGTTTATCGTATGTTTGAGTCTAGTTGAATCTAATGTTTAAATCTAATTAATCTAGATTTGTAAAGGAATAGAAAATTGGTTAGAGTTTTGTATTCTTACAAGAATATTTCAAAATATTCAAAATATTTCAGAGAAAAGAGTCAATTATATTTTTCCATATAATTATACTATTTTAATTATTAATTATTTAATAGTTGTACTATTATTAATTATCAATTTAAATCTTCTACGTAATTGTCTCAGATTGTTCCAAAAGTTTCTTTCGTTTATATAATAATAATAATAGGTGCACAACATTTTTTGTTTTCTATTATTTTATTAAATTACGTATAATGATGTTCTATTGGAACAAAATGGATCATACATAATTCAATAAAATAAAACAAAAAATGTTATGCACCTATTATTTCCTTATATAATGATGACAACGATAATGTTCTATTGGAACAAAATGGATCATACATAATTCAATAAAATCATATAAAACAAAAAATGTTGTGCACTTATTATTTCCTTGTATGATGATGACAATGATGTTCTATTGGAAATGTAGCAGCACTCGATAGCAAATCTGTTTTTTTTATTTGGAAATAGTTTACAATCGATTCTCATTGAGAACTATAAGTAAATTACTCTGGCGTGATACTATAACGTGAATAATAAATGATTATCGTATGTTTGGTTCTAGCTGAATCGAATGTTTAAATCTAGAGACTAATGTCTTTTTAGTCTGCGGATCTGATCCGTCGTGTCAAGTAATTGAGTAACTGGCGATTGTTAATTCTTATTGGAACAGTTAGACGAAGAAGAACATACGCTCGGCAACGAAATATCCGAGCAATATGATAAGTTAGCGAATATGCGATCATCTCTTGCGACAAACATCGATCTCGAGATCGGCAAATTGCGAAGCAGGTATTGGTTGCGAGCCGACACCGATTAAACTTCCTGAAATTCATTTGCCTACTTTCGATGGCACCATCGAGAATTTTTTTTTTTTATTTATTTATTTACATTCACAATTTGTCCGATTTGGACATTTGGTAGAATTTCATCGAGAATTGGTATTCATTTTACGACGCCTTCTCGTCCATTATAGATCGTAACGAACGACTTACACCCGTGCAAAAATTTAATTATCTCCGATCAGCCGTGACTGGGAAGGCAGCGAGAAGTATCCAATCGTTAGACGGTACAGAGGCCAATTATTCTATGGCTATTGACATTCTGAAGGAGAAATTCGATTGCCACCGTAAGATCTGTATGCGCCACTGGGCATTGATCTACAACTATCTTCAGATAACGACGGAAACACCCGAAACCGTAGAAGACTTTCTCGAAACGGTCAAGATGAATCTCCGGGCGCCAGAAAAATTAGGCGAACCTGTCACATCAAATGTCGTCCACCATTCGCGACTAGCAATGCACCTTACCCAACAAAAAAATGCCCTCTTATACACATCTGATAGACTTTCTTACAACACGGGCGAACGGCGATCAAATCAATTCCACATCAAAGCAGACAAGGGGACGTTCTACCAACGTCCCCGTCGACAGCAACACGCGCTACAAGAACTTCGTGATCTATTACAATCGGATGACCACAAGAAAAAAGTAAACGCATTCCTATCCGATAAGCAAATCGAATGGCGTTTCATCAATAAACCTTTAGAAAACGATTATTCCCAATGCGAGAATTGATTGTAAATTTTAATAAATAAAAAAAAACGATTGGGTAAAGAGATGTTTGTTCGGTCTGAAGGAACTTAGCTACAAAATTCCTGAGATTTATGATAGATGCTTAAGAGTATTGACGCAATAAGGATGTGCGGACATCTGGTTGCCAGCCTGCCCGCAGTGTGTGGCCTGGTCTAGGTAAAGTGTCGCCAGACCTGACACTTATGTTATATTTATTACTGAAATTGGATATTTCTTCTTTAACTGTAGGTATCTTAAGGTCGCAATGTATTGTTTCGTTGGTAACATACCAAAGTGCATCTGTTAAGGATCTTAGAGTAACAGCAAATCTTCCAATGGTTTCTGTCTCATGGCTTGCTACACCCTATAAGACCCTATCCTTCGGACAAGATGATTTCCAGATGTCGAAACATTTTCATAGTATACTATCAATTATCCTAAGGACCCCCAGTAAGTTTTTTTTTATTTAATTAAATTTTACAATTTGTCTAGTAGGACATTTGGTAAAATATCATAGCTTAGTGGTATAATAGTATAATATATGGGTGGTTACCCCCAGCGGGGTACCATCTTCGTGTTTATTAGGTTATGTCCTTTGTGAGATCTGTTGGGTGTTTCCTTTTTAGCCTTCTTTCTATGCTTGATGTGTTGACCATTTCCGCTGCCAGTCGGTTCGGGTGCGTTGCTATTCTTTCTCTGTATCTTCTTGCACATCTGCTAATTTCCTCCTTGACCGTTGGTATTCCCAGGTCTTTCCGAATGTCCTGGTTTCTAACGTACCATGGTGCTGTTCTAAAAATTTTAGCTATACTCAGAACAATAGTAAACGCGCCATGATACGTTAGAAACGAGGACATTCGGAAAGACCTGGGAATACCAACGGTCAAGGAGGAGATTAACACAAGTGCAAGAAGGTACAAAGAAAGAATAGCAAAGCACCCAAACTGGCTGGCAGCGGAAACGGTCCACACATCAAGCATAAAAAGAAGATTAAAAAGGAAACACCCAACAGATCTCACAAAGGACATAACCTAACAAACACGATGATGGTACCCCGCTGGGGGTAGCCACCCACATGCTATATTAGTATACCGCTATAATATTTTACCAAATGTCCTACTGAACAAATTGTAAAATTTGAATAAATAAATAAAAAAAAAAAGAATTTTAGCTTGCATTGCCTCTATTTTGGTTATATGGTTCATTGCTGCTGTTCCCATTGTCACGTAATTTTTGGGTTGGTCGGTGAAAATAAAATATAGTTGAGTCGTAACACAACTATTTACTTGGTTTTAATCAACCTTTATTATGAATTCAGCAATCACAATGTATCACGCACGGAATTAACAGAAATCACAATTCACTCCAACCACGTTATGTAAGACTTAGTTACAACAATACATTAAGTACGCGACTTATAAGAGTAGAGACCGACATAGATATGTTGACTATTCTAAGGATACAGAATAAGTGCAGTTTTACTGACGATACTGTGTCTGAGGAAAGCTAGGGGTGGGTGTGTCTAAGGACACGGGACTATCGGATTTGTTGATGACAATTTTGGTTAAGGAAGTGAGGGCAGTAGACACCATCTCCGATTGGATAATAGGACGGTTGGTGGACCAGGAAGGGTTTTAGCCGCCCTCGCGAGAAAGTTGCCAACGGAACATACCAGATGTGGAGGAAACCAACTTTCTAAGCTAACACGTGGTAGACAATAAACGTAAAGGGAAATTTAAGACAGGAAATACTCGCTTGGTCCGAAGGACCTTAACTATAAAAATGCCAAGGCCCCCTGGTGGGCACTTAAGACTATTGAGGGTGCGCGCCAAGGATATGCAGACATCTGGGTGCCATCCTGTCCGTAGTGTGTGGCCTGGTCTCTGATATGAATTAACGTTACACCATAGTGGTATTCCGTACGTCCAGATTGGTTTTATGATCATCCCCGCAGTAAGTGTTAGGATTTCTCTAGCTAAGGTCCTTCAAACGAACAAATAGTTTTTGTCTTAGTATTCCCTAAATTTATTATCTACTACGAAAGATACGGGATATCTAGTTTTTCTCATGTACAATGCTTCCCGCTAGCAACTTTTTCTCGAGGACGGTTAGCACCTTTCCTCAACCACCAAACTAGAGATTAATCAACTAACAGCAACGCCCATTTCCCTTACTTTCCTAACGAAAGTTTTCATCGACGAATTCGATGATCTCGTATCCTTAGACGTAGCCCGTCATAGCTTTCCTCCGCAGCATCATTTTTTTTTTATTTGAAAGAATTTTGCCATCTATTGTCATTGAGAATTATAAGTAAATTATTCTGGCGTGGTACTTTAACTTGAATAATATGTGTTTATCGTATGTTTGATTCTAGGCGCAGCATCATCGTGACGGAAGGTCAGTTGACTAGAGTTCCTTGACGCATCTTGAGCAATCATCATCCGAATTCAATAAAACAATATAAAACAAAAAATTTTGTGCACCTATTATTTCCTTATATGATGATGACAATGATGATGTTCTACTGGAACAAAATGGATCATACATAATTCAATAAAATAATATAAAACAAAAAAAAGATCGTGTATCCATTATTTCCTTATAAAATGAAAGAAACTTTTGGGACAACCCAATACAATTGTGCTGTTCTATTCTTTATCCAATTTATCTTGTCTCTTTAAAAATATCCTAACGTTTGTGAACGAAAGTGGAGGTGAAATTCCTGACGAAAGATAAGGGTCGGAACGAAGACGACGTGAAAAGATCAGCCACGCGGAATGAAGGGATCGGATAAGGAGAACGTAGATGTGTGTATACGCGAGTGACAAGCTTCATAAATCTATCTCCGCCCTTTGGGAGTCTCCATTCTCCTCCACATCGTTCTGGCATTATGCAAGACAAATGCAGTGATTGCAGCGCGCGAGATCTGAAAAGGAAAGCCTCGCGTTACTAGAATAAACCCTCAAGGCTGGGATCTGGTCCAAGTATCTGATATATCGCGCCTATACATCACGCACTGTGTATACAATGTATCCACGGACCGCTGTCAATAAATGATCATCATAATTTACGATGCAGCTCCTGGTTCACGCGCACGAAAATCCCTCCAGCGCTCTCCACCGTCTATTTTTTCACAAATTTCAAATTAGGTAGGTGTCAAACGAACAAAGATTTGTGTTCGTGGCATAATTCGCGTGGTTACGAATTGAAAAACCGAGAAATATTGTACATTAATCTTCGCCGTAACTTATTATCTGCAAGAAATTTGTAAACGTTACAATAAATCTGTATCGTATTATGCTACACGTAGCGTATACGTATATTATGTAGCTATGTGCACATATGGCACATTATCTCGAGCGTTACAAAATGAGTGCAAAGAAAAGCGTATCGACAGCGATAAATTCGCGTGCAGTTAATTGGCCCGATAAAAGCTTGCCCCCGGTCAAATCTTAACCCGATCGAAGATAACCCTAAGCGCCCGTTGTTCTTCTCCAACTTCCGCTCAATGTTCTATTTCTCTGATCGTTGTTTTTCTTTTCTATTTTTCTTCTTTGTTTATTCTCGTTAATTTACTTGATAGATAAATCTCGAAGAAATATCTTCCTTCGCGATATATTTCTTTTATTGCAATGTTGCAGGGAATTATAAATAGACTGCCAACATTTACGTAAGTTCATATTTTTGTAAATATATTTTTAAAAAATTGAACCTAGGTAGAAAATTATTTTGTCTATTAGCTAAGTATCGTAACGAGTACTGTACTTGGAATATTTCATATATTTTCGGATATTAACTCGATATGATTTCTAACTGGAAAATCTTAGTTTTTATTTTGAGCTAAAAAGCATGTGTTTCTGCGTAGCGAAAAGGTGACGTGTTTAATTTATTTTCATTTATTTGAACCTGTAGTAGTAACTAATGCGTGGGTATTCAATATCCATGAACTTGATCCAGTCGTATCATTCAAGATCAGATACGTGTCTGATCAATGTAAGTATGAGCATGCAAGATGTTCGGGAGTAAAAATACGAAATTGTAGAAACAAACACACTGGACATTCTATAGACGTTTGAGTTTTTAAGTTTGCGATCACACCGTTTCGCGAAAGCGCCATGTGCTGTCAGCTTTACGGTGGAAAACGAAAAGAGAACGACACCGCGATAATCGTCACAGGACAGATTACTCCTTCGTAACAATGAGCATCGTTGTGTGAGGAAAAGCGAGGAGAAATGGTATCGGGGTCTAAATAAAACCCAGCCGATTGGTTATCGACAGCTAAATAAAGAATATCGGCCCGGCTCGATGCCGAGTGCCAACGTGGAGGCTTTTGTTACGTGTTCCTCATTGGCTTCCCTCGCTCTTTCACACCTACCCGATCGACACCCTCTGATTTCCTTTCGTTTTCGACTCGACTTGTTCATTCAACGAACTCGCTTTCGTCGATGCGTTTACTCCGCCACCGATTTGTCTCTTCGGTGTTCATTGATACTCGTTCGTCAAAGACGAAAACGAAGACGAAGACACGAGATTTCAATTTCCTGAAAGGTATAGAGTAAAGTAACCAGTCTCTTGCTATTGAATTAGGTGCATTCAAATTTTTTTTTCTTATTATCTAATTTGTACTTTACAATGTATCCAGCTGGGCATTCGGTAAATTTTTCTAGCTTAATTGTTAAATCGCCACGCCAGAAAAATTACTGAAAATTCTCAACGCGAGAATTGATTGTAATTTCAACAAATAAATAAAAAAAAAAAATTGTTAAATAACACGTGGATGGCTATCCTCAGCGGGATACCATCTTTGAGTTTCACTATTTTATTTCTTTAATGAAGTCAGGTCAGTGGGGTTTTCTTTTTAGTCTTCTTTCTATAAGAGTTTTGCTCGCTTTAGCAGCTAGCTGGTTTGAATGTGTTGCCATTCTTTCTTGTATTTTTCTGCATACCTGCCGATTTCTTTTTTGACCATTGGTATTTTTAAGTCTCTGCGTATATCCTCGTTTCTGATATACTATGGGGCGTTGACTATTGTCCTCAGTGTCTTCAATTGTAGCAACTCTAGGTTATTTATGGGGCTCATTGCTGCTGTCCCCCATAGTGGTATTCCGTACGCCCAACTTGGTTTTCTTATTCTTTTGTAGATTTTTAGTTTATTTTCTATGCTGAGTTTGGAGTTAGTTATTGGCCAGTATATCTGTCTTCTTTTTATCCGTACTTTGACTATAATTTATTTAGTATGTTGTTTCCATGTAAATTGTGTGTCTAAGTGGAGGAGTTCTAGATATTTAACTTACTTTGTTTGTGTTATGTGCGTGACATTCAATTGGATATTTGCTAGTTTCTGTGTTCTTATTGTAAATGTAATATGGTTGCATTTACAGGGGTTTGCTTTTATTTATCTTGTAGCCATTTTTCTATAACATTCAAATTTACGCGCGTTCTTTTATTTTTTTCTTTGCAAAATTAAATAGCGTTGTAGCGAATCCTTCATATACGCGATCATTTATAAGTATTAGCACATCTACTGTTCTCGTACAGAATACGGTAATTACCTTAGATTATTAAAGAGATAATTAATCATATAATATGCTATATTATAATAGATATATATGTCGGGTTTACATTAGAATTAGGGTTAGGGGCGTGAAACGAATCTTCGTTTGGGTTACACGTTGTCGTTATGCAATAGAGAAGACATTGACTAGTGCAAATACGATTATTATAGAACCGAACAAGTAACCGTGGTAGTTAGGTACTCGAGAAACTAATGACAATGATCCTAGGTTCAATAACGAATCCGTGGTCGACGGGATGATAGATGAACGTACTCACAAAATCTAAGTCGGGCGCGTAATATTCACTGGTCGTCAAGGGTTACTCTTTTCATCGATGAGATCGCGAGCGAGAATGACTTTCCCGTGCCGATGATGCCACAGAGGAAAACTATAATGGGGTGTGTCTAAGGATACGAGATCATCGGATTCGTCGAGAAAAGCCTTCGTTCAGAAAGTAAGGGAAATTGGCGTTGCTGCTAATTGGTCAATCTCCATATCGATGGTTAGAAAAAGATGCTAGCCGCCCTCGAGGGAAAGTTGCTAGTGGGAGACGCTGCTCGTTCAAAAATAGGTCTCCCCTATTTTCCCGTAGTTAAGACAAAGACTGTTTGTCTGTTTGAAGGACTTTAGTTGACTAAATCTTAGGATTTATAACGGGCCCTCGAGCTAGCTGAACATGTACTGCGGAGACGCATCGACATCTGGCAATCATCTTACTCGAAGAATAGGGTCTGCGTGTGGCGAGCTACGGGACAGAGACCGTTGGAATGTTTACTGTCGAGTGTTACAACTATTTCCTTTTTAAGGAGAGCTATAGAATTATTCCATGCCTTTGTTAGACAAAGCGTTCATCCCGTGACCGCGGCTACGTTCGGCGATTGACTGTCGCCTCGAGCCCAAGCTCACTATCGCAACTCTCGAACAATTACAATTGGATTGAATAACTACAATTGTTCAATTACAGCTACAGTAGACTCTAGGTTACAATGTTGCGGGATTATCAAAAATTCCAAAGGCTCCGGTGTTCTTTCATCTCCGACATATATATAAATAATAGAATTGTGCATTTGTATAACGATCCTAAATACATGGTGAGAAATTATAAAAACTATGAGCAAGAATTTTAGAGGAAAATAATAATTATATATTGGAGCGTATAAAATTCTCTACGCTACTAAATAATGATATATAAAAAACGACAAAATGGGTATCCAATATAAATATGAAAAACCATAAATTTTTGTTTATTTGGAAGAATTTCAGAATGAATTCTCATTGAGAATTATAAGTGTTGAGGTTATTCGGTGTGTAAACAGAGAAAACACGTGGATAAATTGTAAGGTAGAAAAATATGTTTAAATAGAAGTGAAATAAGTAAAATACAATTTGAGCTGGTCCAGATCCGCACGCTAGCTGTGTTACCTAATAACTGAAAAACCCCGAAGCCAACGTCGCCTGTCTACTGTTTATGGCCTGACTTCGTCGCAGTCTTTTGTCTACGCGCTGTCGATGGCTTCAGTGCTTGAGAAAACTAAAAAAGACCAGATGTAGAGTTTTCTTAGAAGTGGTAACCACTTCAACACCCTCCCTAAAACTCTACATCCCTACAAACAATTATCTCAAATTTACAAATTTTTTATTTTTTTTTTTATTTATTTGTTGAAATTACAATCAATTCTCGCGTTGAGAATTTTCAGTAATTTTTCTGGCGTGGCGCAGTGACATGGCTGTTTATTTACAATAAGTTAATACTTATTATAGATAGGTATAATTTATAAGTATTATAAGTAAGTGCATATGCTTAATTTGGATAATTAAATGAATCTAACATTTAGATCTAGCGGGTAAAATTTACAAATTATCTCTTAATATTTTCTAACTCTTGTCATAAATATCTGAAAATTAATTTGTCAATGCCTTCTCAAGTACATTTGCCAGCCTTTCTCTTTTCCATACAAATTAATTTATTACACAAAAAAACTAGAAGACTAAACAGATCATGTAGAGTTTTTCCTCTTTTCTTTTTGAGAAGTAATAATCACTTCGACACCCTCCCTAAAAACTCTACATGTTTACAAACAATTACCTCTTAATATCTTTTTTACTTTTCAAACCTAACTTTTTCCTTAAATATTCAAATCTCGGTTTTGGCAACGCCTTTGTACATATATCTGCCAATTGCTCTTCGCTTGTTACATACGTTATATCAATTTCGCCTCTATTGTATAAATCTCGCAAGAAATGATATCTTACGTCAATATGCTTACTTCTTTGATGGAATTCTGGATTCTTAATTAATTTCACGGCACTAGTATTGTCTACACATAGCATATACTTAAGGATCTCTAATTTACATTCAAGAAATATTTTCTTTAGCCACATAATTTCTTTCGCTCCTGAGGCTGCACTGACATATTCAGCTTCGGTCGTAGATAGAGCTATACATTGTTGTCGCTTACATTGCCATGTGATGGCCGCATTCGCATACTTACATACAACGCCTGATGTCGACTTTCTTGTTTCTTTGTCGCCTGCATAGTCAGCGTCGCTAAAGGTTTCGAGACTGCCTGCTTTTGTATATAAGAGTCCCATGTCTGCGGTCCCTTTTATGTAGCGCAAAATTCGTTTGACTAATTTCCATTGATACTGGTTTGGATTCTCTAAGTGTCTCGCCGCTATATTTATTGCAAAACTAATATCTGGCCTACTTACGGTTTGTAAAAACATTAAGTTCCCTACGGCTTCTCTGTATGGTGCGTTACAATCATTATCGCCTATGTTACTTTCGTTCCAATTAGTCTCGATAGGTGTAGAAACACTGTTTGCCTCATTCATATTAAATTTTTCCAATATGTTTTCGATATACCTACTCTGATGAATGAATATTGAACCATCTTCTAATCTATTAATTTCAAGTCCAAGAAAACTCTTTACTTCTTTCGAACTCGTAATTTTGAATTCTTTATTCAAATCATCGAAGAATTTATCAATTAAAGATTCGTCTGAAGCTGCTACCAGTCCATTGTCACGACCGGCATACTTCAAATCCGACGGACTGACGATAGAGATAAAGATATGGCGGCACTCGGCGACAATGTATATCGCTGAAGTGCCTAATGAACCATCAACATCCCAACGGTCCTTCCACCGAAGGTTCTAGAAGAAAGAGCACGTGGCAACGATCGCGGACGCCTAGCAAATGCATGGACGGTGGGGATATTGAGGGATGACAAAAGAAAGTAATCGGATCCGATCGAAAGTAAAATCATAAGAGTCAGTCTTAGAAAGTCACGCCTAGAGTTCGGAAGTAGATTGTAAAGTGTATTGATGTTAGAAAAAAATAAAGTTTTCTTTTTTTATTTTTTACCTCAAATTCCTTTTTTTATTTTGTTATTTTACGTGACACCATCGTCTACGTATATGGTCATCAACATTAATTTGTCGTCTTCTGTATAAATATAAAAACAAGGATCTGCGTTACTCTGATAAAATTTTAAGTTCGAGATAAATTTTGTGAAACGTTCCGTCCAACATCTTGGAGACTGCTTTAAGCCATATAAGCTTTTTAGTAATTTACAAACCCGATTTGTACCATCATCATAACCTTTAGGTTGTTTCATATAAATATCTTCTTTCAGACTTCCATATAAGAATGCGGTTTTAATGTCGAACTGTCCGAGGTGTAAATTATTTTTGGCTGCAATGCTGAGCATTAATCTAATTGTGTCAAACCGAGCAACGGGACTATATGTTTCCTTATAATCTATGCCTTCTTTCTGTGAACACCCTTTTATTACAAGTCGCGCTTTGTATCGTTCCGAGTTGTCCGGATTTAGCTTTATCGTTAAAACCCACCTATTGCTAAGTACCTTCTGATCTTTAGGTTTTTCTACAAGTATCCACGTCTTATTTTCATGGTGCGATTTCATTTCATCATTCATAGCTGTTTCCCATAACTCTTTCTTTTCGGATCTCATCGCTTCGTTAAAATCCACCGGTAATTTTTCCGCTACGTACGTTACTGGGTTACCATAAAAATCGGTTCGTTTGATCTTATCTCTATCTCTCAATTGTCTCACATTGTCGCTAGTTCCATGAGGTTGTTTTTCATGTTCACTCTCTGCACTTTCATACGTACATGCTCTATCGCTCTGCGCACTCACATCTTCGCGCTCGACAATTTTCGGTAAACTTAATTTTACGAATTTCGCATTTTCTAGTTCAGGCTTAAATATTACGTCACGGCTTAATATTACATTTTTTACTGTTGGCACGTACACTCGATACCCTCATCCGTCATCTAAATAGCCTACCAAATATCCTTTGTTAGCCTTTTTGTCAAGTTTTGTCCTTTTCTCCGCAGGTATGCGAGCAAAGCACTCAGTACCGAAAACCCTAAACTTTTCTAGATTCGGCGGTTTCCCGTACGCGCAACCTTCACAGAAAAAGTTATTATCCTCTACAACTTTCATATTTGAATTCTTTAAGAATTCTTTAACATGTCTGATGTTCTGATGACATAGCCGTTCGTGCCATAACTGCAATGTGTCCGCGTTTGACTCCGCTCTATTGCTAAAATTACAAACTGACGGTATGATAACTCGCATATCTACTTTATACAAATTTCCGATAACAGAACCTCTTGCTATTATTTTCTGATTTTGTAAAAATATGCAATTGGTCCCTTCCTTTGAAATACAAAAATCTATGCCCCTTCTTGCGACAGATCTAATCGAAAACAGATTTCTTTTCATACCTGGTACGTATAGAACATCGTTCATTGTACATGTTACCCATTTGCCGTCCACAAAAGTCTCTACTCTGATTTTTCCTTTGCCGCACGCATCCATGAACGGACCATCGCCGATCTCTATCTTCACCGTGTTATCGAATTCTTCGAAAACGCTGAACCATTCCCGTCGTCCTGTCATGTGATCCGTAGCTCCTGAGTCGATTATCCAAACATCAGCGTTTGCCGTTTGTATCGCTGAGGTACTTCCTAATAGACCAATTCTGCTGTGATCCCGATTTTGGTTTCTAGGTTCCTGGTTGTCTCTACTGTTGCTTCTTTTGTTATTTTTAAAACAGTTTTTGCTGGTGTGGCCTTTCCTTTTGCATATAAAGCATCTAAAGCAATCCTTCTTTAGATGGCCAACTTTTCCACAGTTAAAGCAACTTGGTCCTTGTTTCTCGTATTCACGTTTACTTGACTGCTTCTGCTGTTCCCTTTTATAATTATTACCTTTTGTTACCAGTGCCACCGATGTTTCCTGGTCGTCTTTCTTCCATCTAATTTCTTCCGTCATCAGCCTGGTACTAAGCCTGTCTAAGGTCTTCTTTTCTTCTTCCACGGAATCCCACGCACTGTGAAAATGATCGAATTTGTTTGGTAACACCGATAAAATGCGTGTTATCAGCATTTTCTCGCCAATTTCACTCCCAAGGACTTTCATCTTCGCCGCTATGAGTTCCAACTTTGATAGGTTGTAAGAGACATTTTCAGATTCTTCCCATTTAAAATCGAAGAACTGCTTCTGGACCATATTTAAATTCTCATCCGACTTCATGTCATATACTGTATTCAGCTTTTTCCACATTTCATGTGCTGTCGTGCAACATAAAAGAAGATCCAACGGTTTCTTTCCTACTGAGGTCACGATTAATTTTCTCGCTAATCGATCTGCTTTCAAAAATCTTCCACGAGCGATTTCTTTCTCCGCGCTGTTACCTGGATGACACAAATTCCCTTCACACACGTTGATCAGGTCGTCATCTTCCTCCAAAAGTGTACGCATAACAAAACGCCACTGGAGCCAATTTTCTTCGCCGCGTAACATCTCGACCTTCGCACTTGCTGATTCCATTTTAGCACTATCCCTTATTTTACTAAGCACAACACTTTAACAATTTTATTCACTTCACGTTGCTACCTTGCAATTTACAGCCCTGGGCCCATAACCTGTTGAGGTTATTCGGTGTGTAAACAGAGAAAACACGTGGATAAAGGTAGAAAAATATATTTAAATAGAAGTGAAATAAGTAAAATACAATTTGAGCTGGTACAGATCCGCACGCTAGCTGTGTTACCTAATAACTGAAAAACCCCGAAGCCAACGTCTCCTGTCTACTGTTTATGGCCTGACTTCGTCGCAGTCTTTTGTCTACGCGCTGTCGATGGCTTCAGTGCTTGAGAAAACTAAAAAAGACCAGATGTAGAGTTTTCTTAGAAGTGGTAACCACTTCAACAATAAGTAAATTATTCTGGCGTGGTACTATATCATGTATAATAGGTGATTATCGTATGTTTGGTTCTAGCTGAATTTAATGTTTAAATCTAGAGCGTAATGTCTTTTTAGTCTGCGGATCTGATCCGTCGTGTCAACTAATTGGGTAACTAATGGGTTTTAGTGGTTGTTAACTCTTATATTATATCTGTTTCTGAACTTTAATATTTCTTCTTTAACTGTAGGTATCTTAAGGTCGCAATGTATTGTTTCGTTGATAATATACCAAGGTGCATCTATTAAGGATCTCAAAGTTTTTGATTGGAATCGTTGAGGAACTTTTATGTTGGAATTACTCGCTGTTCCCTATAATTGGATCCCATAGGTCCAAACAGGTTTTAATATGGCTTTATATAGCATTATTTTACTCTGCACGCTTATGTTGAAACGTCTGCCAATGAGCCAGTAGAATTTTTTAAATTTTGATCCATAAATGACATTTTTTTTTTATTTATTTATTAAAATTACAATCAATTCTCGCGAAATATGAAAATTGACTAAAATACTGGTCGAAAAATATGAAAAACGAAAACCAGCGCTGTTTGAAGTTAAAGGAAACTACCGATCGAAGACTGAGGGTCTAAGAGGCCTATATTTATCCTTCATTGGACGAAGAGAAAAAATACTGTTAATGTGAGTGAGGAGCGTAATTTCGGTACGTTTGATGAAACGAACGGTCACATCGGTAGAAATCCCTCTTTTCTTTGGAGAAAACGAATGGTAGGTAAGGTTTCTTTCTGGGAAAACTAATCCGGACCATGTTCGTTAAACCAACGTTGGAGAAAAAGGGATGTTCAGGTATTCTTGACCCACCAGAAACTTATCCCTTTCGTGAAACGAGTCAAAGAAGGCAGGTATAGAAAAGAAGACCAGAAAGTGAGAGTTATGGATCTTAGGAAACGTGGAAAATATCCAGAAATTAACTAAGAAATATGAAGATGCAGGTCAATAGTACGAGACAAAGTCCCTCAGTCATCCATAAAATAATAAGTCCAAAGTCATCCATAAAAAAGCTAACAAAAAAGCAATTAAAAAGCGACCTTTATTGTTAACTTGAAGGCTTTGGGATTCATTTACATTTTTCAAGGATTTCAATCACGCAATAGAGAAAGAACGATTGAAATGAAAACTACAGGGTTTGAAAATTAGATTAGCAGTTATTTTTTATTGGCATTCTTGAATAAACTGGCGTTAATCAAAAGATTCAACAAAACAAATAATAAAAGTAGTAAAAAACTGATTTCAAGTTTTAGTTATCTATCAAATATCCAACTGGACAAATTGTAAGGTACAAATTAAATAATAATAAAAAAAAAAGTTTTAGTTGATTTCAAACTTTATCAAGATTTCCGTCATCCAATCGGAAAACGACAGACACAAAAGAGAAGCGACCTAAAAGTCGGGTAGCAGATGTTTTCCATTTTCTAAATGACCCGAGTCACTCTCGATCTCCCAGATCCAGTGAAACGCTCCCTAGCTCGAAATTAATATTCTTTCTTCGCAGCAGCGCGGACACACCTTTTCTCTTTCTCTTTTTCTCGCGGAGCATGCTTTTTTGCCGAGCATATCAGTGCCGTGAAAGTTCGCGTTTAAAGTGGATCGCGGACTTGAGATTCAGAGGTCGTGGAAAATGGCCGGCGGCCGTTCTGAACGCTGAACATCTCCCGCGGGTGTGAACGTCATCGGCGATTCGTTTTCGACCTCGTTTGCCAATGGGAAAAGGAATCGTGCCATCAAGAAATAGTAAAATGAGAACAAAACGATATGTCCATTGGCAGAAACCACATCGACAGAAAAGTTTTATATGTATTGGATTATATAGTGAACCACTCATTATCACTTCGAATCTTTTGCCAGCCTTTGAACGTCCTTTGCTGGCTCCTGCAACTCAAAATTCTGTCGAAGCGCCAGGTTGCTTTTTCATCAAGCATTTTCGACCAAGTTTTTTGACCAACGAATAGGAAGATTTAGGTTAATGTTCGAGTTTTTACGTTATACTTGCTATTCAGTAGCGACATTTGAATATACAAACAGGGAAACTAAAGATAAGTAATCTTGCTACGTTCTTTGAAAATCATCTTTGGCCCAGTCATGTTCTTGTAATGTAAAGAAATCTGTTACGTGCGACATTGCGAACAACATGTTATGTTCTTCATATTCATAAACGACAGTCGCGCTTTTCCTCGTCTTCTCTAATCTCGATTCTCATTCAATCGCGCGATGAGGTTAAGCAATAAACGGTAACAGCGCCGCACATTCCCACGTACATACACACTGCACTTTCCTTTCTGTTTTCCCAAGCAACGTCCTACTAGTTGTTACATAAAAGGACTTAACAGGCTGATGGATTGAATACAGCCGTCTATCGATATCCATTTGGATCTGGTCGAGATGTTGTGAAAGAAGTACGTTTTCAACGAAATACTCAATGTTTTCCATTTCAATTTTCACGCGTTGCAGCTTCCGACGAAGATCCAGAAAAAAATACCGAAGATTAGTCGAATCGCTGACATTTCATATTGCAATTGCGATTCAATGATTTCAGAGATTCTAAGTGGAATTAGTAAGAACTTCCTTCTTAAATTTTGGAAAAATGTCGAAAGTTGAGCAAAGTTTGGAAATAATATTCATATGAAACCTATTTACTACTAGATTGCAGATATTTATGCAAATTCATATGTTTATAAATATGGTAAAAAATGGAATCTAGATTTCAGATGGTTTGATCTACTAAACATTATAATAGCAGTCAGTACTACACTTTGCATATTTTATGCGGGGTGCTCCAAGCTTTTCTTGCCGTATACTTTTCCATATTATGCACATTCTGCGTATTATCTGTATCTTCAAGTTTTCCATAAATGCATAACAATCAACAGACCGTTTGTTATAGAATTATTATAGGAGAAAAGTATAGAACGTTAAGTGTAACGTTTAAATCGACAAAATTTAAGAAATTTTTTAGAATGAAAGTTTCAAGACTTAGACGTTAACTGTAATGATATAGTTTTCTAGAATTCCTGTAGAATGGATTCTAGAAATTGGTCGCAACTTGCGAATACAGAACGTTTCCTCGCACATTATCGACACTTAACGCTGCCTGGAACGCAAATAATTATTCAGAATTGTTCGAAGATGCTTTAGAAACGCTATTTAAACGCGTTACTGCTCGTACGTAGCTCTAATATTATGTATTCGTTGATTAGACCCGTTCGCTTATTTTATTCGCGTATATATTTTTGCATTGCATAATACAACTAACAATGTTATATAGCAACTCATGTGTCAGAGTTTATTTATGTGCTGTTCAAGTTCATTCTGGTACATCCAGATGCTGCGTAACATTGTTTCTTAAAATGCAATCATACAATCCGTGACGAATATCCTGCTGTCAAAACGTGTTTATATTTAATCTCTTAAGAGATAATAATATAAACGTATAGCATATATTATTTTAAATAAACTTGGACACGTATATAAATCCTTTATGAATGTATTGTTTGTTACGCAAAAAATGTTGTACTTTTTTCAGAAAAATAAAAACTAATAATCTTTGTCTGCAATTAATAAATTATGATGAGCTGATAAGGGGATTTATCCAAACCAAAAGTCCTATTAGTATGAGTATAATAAACCGTCAATTACGCTAACACCAAACTACACTACACTAATTTCGTGCCTGTCCAGTCAACGAAATAAAGAAGCATCTATGTCTGCAGGTGACACGGAACTCTTTGGCGTTCACAAACGCTGAAACAAAACTGCAGACATGATTCGACCTCGTTCACACGACAAGCATAATGCACGAAATAATTGCGCGGTGGGAGTGATACACGGAAAATCGCCGCCTCGCGTCGCGTTTCGAGCTGAGTAAAAAAGCCAGCTCCGTGGAGAACAATATCGCCGGCGTGTGCTCGCACTTACATCACCTTCGCCAAGGCAATTACCATCCTGTACGTGCTGCTGTACATGTATGCGTTTGTGGCTAAATACGGTATCGTTACTGCGTTTGTTGTAACGTGTCATTCATGATCTGGAACGTTGCTTCCGCGAAATATTGCTTATTACCATTATTACAGTAGACATTGTAACGGAATTCGAATAAAATGTGCATATAATAATTTCAACTTGAATTAACATCGTTGTTAATTTATCTACAAAAAGGCAGTTTCATAAATATGTATTTACTGAGGAAAATTTATGGACGACACTGCTTTCTTTGCTTATGAATGAAAATACTGTTAGCTCGTAGCTCGCAGCTTGTAACTTCCTGCTGACGCTGAAACTAGAGCATCCTGTCACTTCGTCACAATACTCGGCTGTTACTAAATTATTGTATTGATTACACTCTTGACGTTTGTCCTCTATACCATTTTCCATATTACCAGAGCGATTTTTTCCTCCCGAGAAAAATTGCTTTTTCCATAGAAAATATCTCTTCGACGTTGCAACCAACGAAATACGTAGGTCGATTCGTCTCGTTTCGAGCGACCAACGAAATGGTTCTTTTGAAGAAAAAAACATTTCTTTCGCCCGTCGATCAAACGAAACAAACGTTTCGTATGTCGCAACTAAATACATACGATGTAATCGTAGCAATTTCCATCGTGTAAAATCGTTTAATGAGCGTGGTTCGCCTTTGATTTCGATTAATGTAATTCGCATCAATTACGAGCCATTACCACGTCAACTTTCTAATCGGCACATGTAATTCGTTTCATCCTTTCTACGAGTTCTTGATCGTTCAAAGACAGGAGAAATAATATGTGAACCACTGTGTTTGTGAGTTCGGACCAATTTTCTTTATTGACGCGTATATTCAAGATGGTGGTGGTGAAAAAAAACGCGTGCAAAAAAGAAAATGAATATGATTTAGCTAGAAGGCAAGTACCTACGTTTATTAAAGCGTTGCACATCGACCACTTTTGTACATGTGTATGCATGTGTATATATATACGGAGGAAAGATCATGAAACGAGCCTCAACGATGCTAAGAAAATCGCATGACCGCGTTGCCATGTTCTGTTGCAACAGTCAGAAAATAAAAGCCGCCGGGGGAACGGAAGAATATGGACACGTGTACGTGCCGTTCCCACACATCGAAACCGCGCAAATAACACGATGAATAACGAAGCATATTGCTTATTCATTGCGGTAATGCGGAATTTTCACCGCGCTAGCAATTTCTTTTCATCATCAAAACGGTGCACTGTAGTATTTAACCTAAAAAGCTGGCCAAAAATGAAATAAAAGTTCATTTAAAAATAAAAAGTACTCTAATTTTAACTGGCTTCTTTAACCAAGTTACTCCACTGTGCGTTCTACGTATTTCGAATGTGAAATATTTTTCTTCCTCTTTCGTATATATCCGTTTGACGTCTCGTCGCAACATTTAACGACGTCTTTTGCCAAGCGACATGATTTTAACATGGATGGATGCGGAAACAGCTACTTCCACGATAAAATCGCTCTTCGAAAGTGGAAATTCGAAGAAAATTGCTTCGCGAGTAGCAGGGCTTTTTTCGAGATTGAAAGCTGCAAACGAGTTTCGAACTTGGATTGAAACTACCTACTTTTGGAATTGTCGATAGAAAGTCGTCGAGGAAAAATCGTGTTTGAAAACGTGTTAACTGTTGAATAAAAATGCTGTAACGTTATATACAGCATTGTTTATCCATTATCTAACAGTCTCGGACGACGCGGTTAAGTATTAGTAGCGTGCGAATCGGAGAAAAATAGTAGAAGTCATTCAGGTCCAAGGATATCCAACGTATCTGTAGATGAACAAGAAAATCGAGTAAAAAATCACGAAGATCATAAAGCAATAAATCGAATGAGCTCACCGAGAAAGTGGTCTCAGTGGATTTCCTAAATACGAAATAAATACTTATAGCATGATACGAAATTACGTAAATGATACGTAAAATCTATATTTATCGAAAAATCTTCGTCATGAACTTTCAGACCGTTGTAAATACACGCAACAATGTATATCGTTAATTTTTGTCATTTATCTTAAAAAAATTTGTGAAGTTGAAATATATATAAATATATTTACGAAACAACGAGACAAAAAATTATATAGTCCTTTTTATATTAAAAAACAACAACAAAATTTATCATATTGGAACGCTTTCTTAAGTTTTAGAATGTCATTTACCTCAAGTTTTCTTAGGCGGAAAAGTTCATCACTTAATACCATTTTCCATTAAGTTGTTCGATTATAAATGCGTCTCAATTTCTATTATATCAGCTGATCTGGTTGTACCGGACGATAACGTAATTGATGTAGTTATTATTTCCGCGAATTATACGGAGCAAGGAAATCTCAGAACGACAATTCGTATTTAACGACGCGAACGTCTCTCATTCTAATGATGTCGTTAGATATTAAAAACCATTAATATCTCTGGAATTCGTTAGAAGATTCAGCAGCGCGGTACTCCTTGACACAGTCTGGCTATGTCTTAAATTATTAATCGCGAGCTACAACGTCGAAAGAGGAGCGCGAGACAGATCGAAATGTACCGGGTGGCCTGTTTAGATTGAGCAATGAAAACGTCATGACTCACTACCAGGAATAGAACGAATAACGAATTAGACGTGGATTTATGAGACTCAACGTAGAGCGATCGATAGATGTCAAGGTCACTTTGAGGTTATTGTATTTCTCTCTCTTGCTTTCTCCCTCATTCTCTTTCTTCCTCTGTCTTTCTCTCTCTTTCTCTCTCTTTCTCTCTAAATACTACTTAGTTTAGTTAACGTCTTATCATTATAGAACCAGCTAAGAGATTTTTATATGTCTGGTTTATTTTTCTAAAAAAAACAATGTTTGTCGGTATAATTTTAGACACAACGCACTTCGTTCCTTATCATATTAATTACGACGTATAAAAATTGACGTTTTTTAGCTGGTTCTACGACGATAAGACATTAACCAAACAAATAGTATTCAGATAATATTCACTGGAAGAAAGAAAAACGATAAAAAATAGTTTATTCTCGTTTCGTTTCAGCTAAGATATACATCTGATTAGATAGAAATAACGCGAATTCAGAAAAACAAATTACTGTCTGATACAAAGTTGAAGAATACACGGTATACTGCATAAATAAAATGGAGCAGATGAAGTAAATCTCCAAGTCAAATTCCTTTAGCCTTATTTATAAAAATCAGAGTCTGCATAAATATCCGCGGTCCACCGATGACAAAGTTCTATAATGAAAAAAAGGAATATTTTTAGCGTTTCCTCCATCGATATTTTTCCCTCGCGTACCTCCACTATTGCTAATTCAATATACACCTCCGGGAACATATCCGTTCATTGATTGACCAGATATACCCATCGCACCATTTACGTCATTTCTGCTCAACGAAGTTCGCGTCACGCAGAACGCACGTTATACCATCTAGGAAACTTATAATCCGGTGAAAGGGCACGAGAGATAAGGTGAAATCGCAGACTTTCCTACTGTCTTTTGATTTTTCCAGGCCAAACGCAGTAATAGCGTACGTGCACGTGTAACCTGCAAAAGTGTCCGTGCGACACGTGCACTACCGGATAGTGAACGGTTACGCGGCCGACTCACGCGCGGTGCCAGCTTGTCTGCTTTAAATTAAAGTCGCGTCATTCGTCGTCACACGTCGAACCACACGTATACGTATTCCGGCCGCGCGTGCAAACGTGGTAAACATCGATGGGAGAAAGAGGATAGCTGATGGAAAATGGCCGCGACGAAATCTACGCGTACGTGATTATCGATCGGCTGCTAATCGCCTGGGAAAGTGATTTTGGGGTGAAAGTTAAGTATCTGAAAATCTTTCTCAAATATCTTGATATTTCTCATATTTTCAGCATCTCTGCTATTTTTAATATGTGTTTCTGATAGTCTTCGAGTAAAATTTATAGCATCTCTGACGTTTTTTCGGATAAAGCTTCGTCGTATCTTTTTACTTTGACTTTGAATCGAGAAAAAAATTCATTTCCAAACAAAATTTTAATACATCTATATATTTTTGCCACTTTTTGAATAAATTCTTCATCTCATCCGGGATATCATAAAAATTTCCTAATTTGGCTTCTAAATGACAAGGATAAAGATTAATTTTTAAATAAAACTTCGTGTAGTCAATTAAGGAATTCTGCATACTATACGAATGGAATATCAGGTAGAAACAGCGTGGGTCAATTGTGAACAGAGCCATATCAGAAAATTGCCGCGCTTCGCGTTGCTACAATAACGCGAACAGATTTACAGAATGGAACGACCTCGACGAGTTCAAGGGTTGAAAGTCTCAAAGGTCTACGAAGAATCGTGCTAACACGGTGAAAATAATGCTCGGACGTATGCCTGCGAATTGTAAATTGCACCGAATATTTTGCGAAGTAATATTCCTGATAACTATTACATTTTATTGCAACAAGCCATTATTTCAAGTAATCGTTCTAATTATTCGCTCGACTTTCGTCATTCTTGACGTATCGTCACAATACACAATTTACATAATTATTTTGATAATTATGATAATGATTTGCGTAAAAAATTGAATTTATCAGTTAGTTTATCACGAATATTTAAAATTGCTGGAAATAGTAAAACTTGAAACTTTTGTCTACAAAAAAAGGAGGAAATTACTGTCTACTGACAGAAATTACGACCAAACAATGTTGACTGTTATGTTTGTTATCAACTTGCTTTTCGTAAAAAAATTTTATTATAAATGCTCTGTTGCTATTTTTATCTAGGATATATCACTAATTCCGAAAATGCTGCAGGTTTTCATTATAGAGTTCAAAACAAACACAATTCCAAGCTAACAATCAGCAGTTTATATACTTATAAACGATATGCAAACTTTTATTCAAAAAATTTGTCAACTTTTAATTACGAAAAAGGGTGTATGTAACATTCTGTGAAATATTGAGTTACATAACGAGCAAATACATACTAGCCAATAAAAAGTAAAACTTTAAATATCTTCAAACAGAGAACATAATCATTTAGACCACTTTCATAATCACCGTTATAGCCACCTATATTTATGGTAGCGAGTATAAATTCACCTCGATCGTTAATCGGATTTGACGTGATAGAAAATCACGTGAAACGATCCTAAAACGATATTCCGTATTGCATGGGATACTTCATAGCCGAAAATAGCGTACGTAGCGAACCGCGTGCTAAAAGGAAACATGGTTTGCTTACAGCTGGTTTGCGTACGAAGAATCTATGAAGCACGATAAGTAGACTGTGCAAATAGTCACGGCAGCGTGGACGTAATATGTAATTGCAATTGACTTTGCTTCAGCCCAAGGACTGTAAAACAAAAACTAACACACAAGCCTGAACACGGAAACGATTTTTTGTTACGTGAGTGTAACACAACAGTTGCAACAGAAAAAAGACAACGAACAAAAGAATCTAATGAATCAATGTTCTTTTTCAAACGAATTCTCCTTGTGCTAAATTTGCAAATGAGATTTTTTCGCTTTCTAATGGACAAATTTTTCGACTTCAAAACGACATACCCTTTGTACGTGCATCGATAACCAATCGTTTCTCCAAGGAAGCTCTAACTACATGGCTGAGTGATGATTTTATGTTTATTTTATTCCAACAATCGAAGAGAGAAGACGTTCGTTATTCATATACAGGGGTTGAACCTTCTTCACATATGATGTATAAAAGATGTTTCCAAACATCTGTGTATGAACAACAGACATCTTCTCGCTTCGATTGTTAAAATAAAGTAAACAGAAAGCTACCATTTATTAGGACATGTAGTCGTAGTTTCCTTGGAAGAACGATTAGTTACCATATACATATATGATATATAAAAACTGTTTTCATAATTTTGTCCAATTCCTATACATACACCGTTACATGTTAAATAAATATAAGGAAGATTGTACTACAAAAATATTTATCAACAATATTTATAAAAGGCATTAATTAGTTGAATCACAGAATGAAATTAACGATGTATAGATATATGGGAGATAAATAAAGATAGTAGAAACTACTATCGTATTTTTATTACGTAAATCTACAGAACTTCTACACCTTTAAATAATACTTTATCTATATGCTTCCTTCGTATTACAACTTTCATATAAAATCAAAAGAATATTTAAGTACACACTTATCGCTGTCATATATGTAGATATATGTATCTTGGTTCATTTGCCACTGGGACCAATTCCGAGTAATACATGATTTCATTTAACACAGGAAAACATTTCTACGAACACATTCGTATGTAAGTAAGGACCTACTTCGAATCGTAATACATTCTCTCTTTCTCCCTTCTCATCGTACTTACGCAAGCTTCAACGAAAAGAACATAAATTCCGACGATAAAACACTGGAGTCGTTGAACGAAGAGATTTATTAAAACACCACACGAACAATCTTTTTTTATCCAAGCTTTTACGAGCAGATATCAGCTTCCTATCGTGAAGCTCGTTCCGCGAAACACGCAGATACGAAAGAAGTAATACTTCGAATAATATCTGTTTCGTGCAAATGTCCACGTACCACTGTTTACGAACTTGTACCATATTTACACGAAGGCAAGACCCATGCGTACCCGTAGATAGCTGTGCGTATACACGAACATCAGATCCATCGAAACTTCGAGTTGCATTTAAGGAAAACGACCGAATCGATCAGACGACCAATGGAGGATATACACTGCCGACCATAAATCCAATCTTTGTCAATTAAGATCACCTACTTACAAAAATTTCACTTTTCTATTAGGTTGATACATGCGAAATATCATGTCTTCAAGGTTTTAATTTGGTGGCTCAATATTACCCACTCAATTTTATCGCATCGTTAACCAACCATATTAAATTGTATTGCGTCCGTGCTTAATTTGTTCGTAGATTATACCCGACAACGTGGAACATTGCCGCACAACGACGCATTGTTGTTGGTGAAAATAGAATGAAATTAAAATAAAATTGTATCGACATTTTCATTCGGTTCGCACAATCGTTCACGGTCAAGGGGAAAATAGCTGAATAGTAGCACCGATATGCAAATCAAATCGGATTAAGGCGTCGTTGTCGGTGCTCTCGAGGAATTTCGCGATTGCCACGCGATCGAAGAGACGGGAAAGGAGTCATGGGATAATGGATTCGCATCAGTTTGAATAATGCGATCCGCGTGGACCAAACTGGGGAGGAAGAATGCACGAGTTCGTTTAGAAAAGCGAACGGTATCGAGGAAATATCGCGTGTACTTGACCGGAGTAACTGGAATACCGCAATTTCTATGGCCTTACCTTACAATGTTACCTACTCTTTGTTTCAAACGAATTGCGGACACAAAGGTAACTTCAAAGGTGAAGTTTAGGAATTAAAGTGCCATTAGAAGTAATCCTTCAAAGTAAATCAAATAACTTGACATCTTTTTTCGTCGAGTGAAGAAGTGTACGATCGTGTTTATCGATTATTATTTCTTCGACTTCAACGCTATGTATACTGAATAATAGTAATTCTTTGTGTGTTGCGGACGGTATAAGTTATTTGGAGAGATTGTAAAAGTACATCTTCGCTAATGTTTGAGAATAGTTAATAGCGTGTTTGTTATCTGTTTGTATACTGTCCGTGCACGTATTCGCGAAACATACGCTATATGATTCATTCAAAAGCCAAATTGACCAATTTCACATTTGAAGACTACACAAGAAGAAAGAATGTAATATACGACTTTAAATAAGTCTACAAGGCTAAAACACAATCAATGATCCCCCCTCCTCACTCCGAGATTTCTAATTTACGAAACTATCATATCTTTGCTTATATACCACATCATAAAAATAGAAATACTGAAATGACGCAAAAATCTTACTTCCAACGATATCTACACTTTCGTTTTATTCCACTCCAAAAACCCTTCACATCAAATATTGTTCGTCTGAAACCTATCTGACTTCTCCAAAATTTTTTCTTCTTAATCATCTCTACCTGGCCGAAGGACTCCGAAAATGTTAAGTCCCACATAGTATTTACTCAGAATGTTCAGGTCAATGACTCAGTCACGGACCTGTCCGAACAAGTATTGTTGGTATAAATTAATTCAAGGCCAGCCAGAAGAAAAAGACCAGGGGGCCGTAAATAAGGAGCGAAAACGGCCTGACTGGCTGGCTGGCTGGTTATATTCTCCCGAGCGTTATCGAGATCGAGCTAAAAACAGAGGTCAAAGGTGGCCGGTCGTCATTTCAGCCGAGACGAAATCCAATTTCGCACGCACCTCGAGGCGAACGAGAATCAGCTGACGGACACCGGTCGAGCCAATTGAATTCAATGGTTGGGAAAAGATATCGGCGATGGTGGACACAAAATCTGTCGACTGGTTGCCAGAGGAAAATCCTTGTAATGCTTTCTGCTCTACAGGAAAACGAACCTTTTTCCTTTGATTCGTCCGCTTCATGAAAAATAGCCAGCGGACGAATCGAATAGAGCCTTCGGCATCGACGTTTATTTGTATATTCCATGATGGATCTTCAGGTTGAAAATTCACGGTATAAATTATGGCATTGTAGAAATTTCCGTCGCTTTTTGCAAAAGAATCGGTGTTTGATAGTTGGATAATTTTTATAAATATCGAATAATGATAGTCGTTAGGAATGTGCATTAAATCGTATTCTGAAGAAATTATATATGGTTGGATTTCTACTTGAAAGAACATTTCCTATACAACCTAACACCCATGTATATTTTATAAGATGTATACTTGTTGAATCATCGTCGAATCTTTAAATAAAGAGGATTTGTTCCTATTTGTATAGTCGACGTTGAGAGGAGGTCTATGACTTTTTCCACGATCCTCAAACAGTTACTACCATTAAAATTTGTATTTACATAGGAATCTCTGGGGCGCGGAGCGACTGTTGGAAACTTAGATATCGAATTTGAGCATCTGTTAAAATAGTAACAGGGACGATAAGGCAGGATTAAAATATGTAAACTGGTGACTTTAATATCGAATATGATATTTCGTATTTGCATTGAGATTTGGTTAGGTTTATTAAAAGACCGACTGTCAAATATAGATACGAATAAAGGATCTCCTAAATATGCTAATTCCTCGTTTTTCGATTATTAAAAATTCAGTCGAAAAACAGTCTTCGATTTATATTACCATATACCATATGTTATAGAACGTTCGCAGAAATAAGATTTCTACTGTTAAATTCCATATTCTGTCTCAATTCGCACATCCTCGCGACTCGATTCAATCATCGCAGCTGTTCCATGTGCCGCCTACGGTCTACGGAACCGTGTTTCCGCGAACGCAATCGTAATTTTTGCCAGTCCAGTAGCAAAGATTCGAATGCCTTCTAGTATTGATACAGCGTGAGACAAGTCGTTCGTCTATTTAAACACATGTAGATTATACATACGCGTTGTGTGTTATACAGACACATAACGTAGCTGTTTCTTCTCTTAGACTACGTTCATGACGAGTTTCCTGCGTGATCTAACGCACGATGTCGATTGTCGACTGACAACGTGTATCTTTATAAATCGTAAATTTGCTTCCTGATAGAAAATGCGACTTATCGTGTCCTCCCCCTTCACTTGCGTGTGCGACGCATTTAAGCGCACTAGTTGCGTGACATGTTACGTTATTTTCTGATTACAAGAGAAATAATCACTGAAAATAATTCTGAGTAATCGAGTGGAACAAATTCATTATACATGTATATATATATATATATATATATATATATATATATATATATATATATATTCGATGTAATTAACTTTTTATTCGTTCGTCATTCTTCATACTATTAAGTTTTAATTGGCAGAATGATTGCTAAACTCGCGTCATACATAGCTGAACCAAGTATTCCACCTGTTCGTTTGTTCCGAGTATAGATTGATCTTCATGGGTTATGTAATGCACGTGCCGCGGCCTCTCCATTGAGAGTCAAACGTGAAACATTAAAATGCACTTGTTTCAACAATTCTAAGAAGCTTTTCCGGCTAATAAGACTCAATTGCTACATAATAATGATCGCGAAAAACATTAATACACTATTATATTATTACACTGTCACACTGTCGTCTATAAATATTTCAATTTCCAGAGCAATCTGATCTAAGGATATATATTTTTATTATATTTCAGTTAGTTTTGGTATGGTTGCTTAAAAGACAAGATCGTTAAAGTTAATAGAGAGCATTATTTGAGAATTCTACAGGTACCTTTTATATATTTGCAATAATGTGAAAATGTCCAAATACTTGTTAACAATAGTGAATAAAGACACGCAGGTAAAAATCGCGAGTAACAAAATGAAAAATTCGGCCCCGACTATTCGTTATCAGCTCTGTTACTCTCTCGTAACTGTTATGTCATTGCCGCTGATATTGTTATCATTCTGTTTATAATAAGCCGAGAACAATTAAAAATTCAAGGAAAAAGCACGTGTATCTTTCCGCGATTTATCACGTTCATCCGACATAGTATTATTTTATAAATAATCGCTCCTTCGAATTCATCATGCAACGAAGCGGATACCAACGTTGCACAGCACCACCGAAATCGTTCGCGTGACTCTAGTGCATTTCATTTGACTCTCGTGTTTATCCTCTGTATGCTTATCGTTCTCCAACATTCTGCAATTGCCATACTTTCTCGCGAACTTCACGTGAAAAACTCGCTCAAGTTTATAAGATACGTTAAATGTATTATAATACATATGTTGAATTATTTAAAATATGAAAAATATCGAATGAAAGATTGTGTTCGAGGACAACTACGGCTAGCTTTCGAAATATCGGCTTTAGGTTCGGAACAGTGACGTTGGAACGAAGAAAAGAAATATGGCACGCGGTCATGTCTGGTTATAGCGAACAACGAAAAACCTACGAGTTCGGGGATATCACAGGCGAGTCGACTTTTTCCCCTGCTGACTCATCGACCATATTGCGATTGACCTCTTAATGGCACCGCTCCTAGGCCATCGAAACGGCGAATGCGTATTAAAGTTTTTTCCCTGAGCCGAATGAAAGGTAAATTTGTTCCGCGTTAATGAACACAACCGCGAATAAAAACAAGGTAACAAAGAGAGAAAATTAAATTTTTATCTCGTACTATCTGCTTCTAAGATATGAAAACGAGGATGTTTTTGACAGTTTGAAAAAGTAATGCAATGCTGACTCTTTTTCTCCTATACTTACTTTTAATGCCGTTGTTAAAACTTCTAGAACAAATGCATACCAACTTTTATCTATTCTCGAGTATGACACATTAAGAATGGATTCTTATTGTGATTCAATGGATCGATTTTGTCTAGGAATCGACTATCACCGTTTCGAGGAAGACATTTAAAAACCAGTGGCGAGCTAACTCTGCTCTTCGTTGATACCTTTAATTCCCACCCTTTTTGAAAAATTCGTGCAGCTGTTAACGGATAGCCACCACCGCAACTAACGAACAGTTCTATGCATTAAACCGTCTCAATTTTATCTTATCTTTATCTCAAATCTTGCGAGTGATTGTAGATTGAGAATATAGATTATACAAAAAGAAATCGATTCTTTTAAAATTCTAAACTAAATTATCCTTTCAAATTAATTTAACTTCATCTTCGAGCTAGCAACGTTGAAGTTTAATTAATTGGCCAACTGGTACTGCAATTTTGTAACCATCGGGGTTTAGACTTCAAACTAATAGCATTGGTACGTGCAATTGAAAAAACTACCGACACATTTCGATATTTGCTTCATGTCATATTAATCAACGTAATCATTATTCACATACTGTACATATATGTAACCAACTCTACATAAAAGATACTATACCGAGCCGACCCACTTCCTTCGACTAAAAATCGACACTTTACTTGATAGTAAAGTTGATCTTGTAAGCATCTTAATCATTAGCTATTGCAAAATTTCCTATTGCAACCGACAAAATACATATTACGTAACGACGTAATACTCGATCGCGTTTGTTCAATGGGATGTTAAAAACTGGTCCTCTATCCGCTTACTTTCACTTCAACCCGACAATGATAAGATGCAATGCAGTAAAATATTAAATAAGGAAGAAATTCATCAAATCTTAACTTACACCGTTATGATTTTCAATCAGCCGCTTATGCGTCAGTGATATGTATTGACATTTGCGGTTACAGAGTAGAGAGACAAAATACGATTACAAGAAATCATTTAAACATTTACGTTGCAACAAAAAGTGAGTAAATACCAAAAAACCTAATTACCGGGAAACGTTCTTAATTTACAACCGGTATAACACGGATTTATATAACACAAAACTGCGCGTTATATACAATATGTAAAACGAGGGTCTACCGAACACGAAAGCAGAATCTCAGTTTGCCATTTGCTCGCTTTCTCTACTCTAGCTGTTGCTCTTTCGGCCGTGTTTCTGTCAGTAGCCTCCAGCTTCACGACGATTAACTAATTTTCCTCAGAAAACGATGCTCGAACACCGACCCAGTTTCGGTTTCGATTCGTCAACACGAAGACACCAATTCCGTGCTCGGTGCACGTTTGCAATGAGAGCCAACGGCAGATCGTTATCCGTTGTATAAAAGAATCAGGTCAAAGTTGCTCGCGAGGCTCATTGACACGGGTCAAAGTCTTGTTGCGTCTACAAACGAGCCATATATATTCGTTGTAAGCTAGCCAAGGCTCCCTTCTTCAGGAACAGGAAGCAAAAGGGAAGACTCGATGAGAAAAACGGGACATTACGGGATTAGCTGTAGCCTCTTTCTGGCGATCCGCTAAATTGCCGCTGGAAAAAGGGGTCTGTCTCCTCGCGGTTCATGACGCTTTACGGCCCTGTTAACGCAGCCACGGATACGATAAAACGATCTCCAAGACTAGGCAAGAAAGGCTATAAGCTTGTTCATGACTGCTGTTTAATCGTCCATCGTTGGTATAAATATTCGTACAGACGTAGATTAATTTCATCGCGTCGATAAGCGATTCTCCCAGTTTTCTTTGAGATGCTTCAAGAAGTTACTTGGAAATTGGCTATTTAGAGATTAATGGAAGAATAAATCTTAAGGCAGTTCTGACTGAAGTTGCTGGAGGTTTATAATCGCAGGAATGTTTTTTGCACTGTATTGAGATTTTAGAAGTTTGCTAAGAAATACTCGTCGAGTTTTTTGTAGAAAATAATGTAAATCCCGTACGACGAGTAAAGTTATAGTTGTAGCTCCGATATAATTTAATCTATTCTAGCTCGTGGCGCTATATTGTAATAAAATAAATTACAGCTATACTAAAGATATAATATACACGAATAAACGAATTGAAATAATTCCAAAATAATTAAATTTAATCAAGTATGTGCTATTTATTCTCCTTTTAAGTGTGCACAGATGCTAAACGTTAAAAATCCATTAAGTCAAACACATTTTTCGCCTCTAGTGAATGTGTTTTATTTATATACGTTATTTTACATATCAACTTATCAATTAATTATATTCTCATTAAATAACGACCTGAAGCATTCAAGAACTACTGAATGAATGTCAAAGCATTCGTTGGAGGAAAGGAAAAAATCGACGAGTTGAATAACGCTGAGAGGCGCATAACCGATGCGTTTCGTTGCGAAAATCGAAAGTGCGACCGATAAGAGTGAACTTGATCGTTACTTCATCAGCGACTAGTGGAAACGGTCAATGCGAGGTGCATCGGAAACGGGTACGAGTGGTTTGCGGTCGCATTACCGGTACGCGCCTCGAGGAACGTGAATTACCGCATGAAACCCGAGGCTAGCTGTATAAGACGGACAAATAGGAAAGAAGCTCCGCTGGGAAAAAATCGATTTCACAGCGCCTGAAAGAGGCAGAGATGTTAATGGACGAAATATAACCTTCCTAACCAGCTATTCTTTAACTTACGCCTACACAATATCATTTTCTTCATTCAATATTCTTTATCTTCAATTATTGGCTAATCTTAAAATGTCCAAAAGTTTGCTCATATCAAATTATCTCCTCTTTCAATGAACTACGGTAATTGTTTCATTAAGCAGAAAAATTCTTACTTTGTAATCACGATTATGAAGACTTACGAATATTTGAAGATCAAAAATTCCTATCATCCCTACATTTTTGTTTAATATATTTCGTGTCATAAATTTTGCGTGATTTATTATGTATATTGGACTTGTATAATGTGGTTTATTACGTTTGTGGAGACTTAAAGATTTCTTGTTTTTTTTAAAGACGTAGTTCGTCGATTCTTCGATCCACATCGTTGTTATTCCCCTGAATCGAGCGCGTCGATATTCTCACTAGTCGGCCGTCTAGACGCGCGACGTTCTTGGAATCGGACCACCGTTGTTTTTCTCCAGCTGGATCTCGCGTCTAGACGCCTCTGTTCCGCGTTTTCAACGCGTCGCATCGCGTTGACGCGCGTTTCAACGTCCGTTCGTTCACCAGCTAAGCGATGTGTAAGCGCTAACCGTGCAATCTCCGTACCGTTACGTCGTTAAACTCGTATCGTGCATTCGCTTCATTATTACGCCTCTGGATCGTATGTTTCGTCAATCACGAGGTCAGACTATGATTCTATTATATCTGAGTTCCCATCAAACGGATATAGCACAAAATACATTTTCTCAAAACCGACCTTCGAACGTCACGCAATCCTCTATCTGCTTTTACTACAACTCTTGGAATTGTACCACTCTCTGATAGAGTCTTTCTCCGCTAACTTTTCATGGAAAGACTTTTAGTGGTCAACCTTTCAGCGATTTGAGTATCGACTATAAAGTGTATCCTATCGGAACAGTGTTGTTCCAAAGATATCTTAAGATCGTCGAAAGTTTGCTAAGAAAGTTATTTTCTCTTTCAACTAATCTCATTGTGTTTTTTTAACCCATTAAGAATCAACATCGTATCGACCGCAACATTTTATTTTCAAATTTTTGAGTCCTCGTTTCACTTATTTCAATCGTTATTCGTTATTATAACGATATGATAAAGCTTCACACCATCGGATCCCGGTTAAACATTACCGTTCATCAGATGAGGTAGCCCTGATCAACATCCACGTTTCAATCACGCTCCGCTGCATTCGGTAAACGCTCACCATCAACGGACCGTAGTCATATCGTGGTCGTGATTAGACCGCGACTACAAGTCGAATGCATTGCTGCGATATATCAAAATACGTCCATAAGGTACAACTGTACTTACATGTAAGTACAGTTGATAGAGAAGATATAGTGAGACCAAGAATCGAAGCACTTAAGTGATACCGAGTGATCTAGCGACATCTAATTGAAAGATCATATGCGACCTGGATCTTAGATCGCACGAAGATATTTGAACGCGCAACGAAGGTGATGAAAAATAGTCAAACGAGTTACTGACGTTCTCCATTGTGTTTCTATACGGTACTGCAAGGCTGGCTCGTACAAAGAATCGAGGTTGCCTGGGTGTCGCGCGAGTATCGCTATCTTTACGCTGATATCATCTGACTCATTTTTTCTCTCTGTACTCGCGAACACTCGCCGATAAGGATCATTTATTAGCCGCGTCCTTCCGGCACGATTCTCGTTTAACGAAGCCAGCCCACTCTCTTTTTTGCCACGTTTTCTTCGTGAGACATTTCTTTTCGGTCACGCGAGTAACATTAACTTTCAGCTACGTATCAAATACTCTTAGAAGTTGAAATTTTCTCGAATTAAACGCGACAATAGTTTGTTGAAAAGTCTCTGATCACTTTGTGATGGTAATAAAATTATGAAGGTAAAGGCAAGAAAAATCTTTATCTTACAACTGGTTTGTAAAGTAAGTTTTTATCAAACGGACGGACAATTTTAGACAGGAAATGAAAAAAGCTGAGCGGATAGCGGTGAGTTAAGAAAATTCACAGGTGAAGAAGCTCGTCACTCACCGGAACCGTAGTCTATGCTTGGCGTGGGTGGATGGTGGCTCTCAATAGCGGCCTTGCTGAACAAATAGATCGGATTCGTGTCGGTTCCGGCCGAGTAGGAACACACACGCGCGTTTGGTTCCAGGCTTTCGCCTCCACTCATCAGGAGCACCTGGTGCGCAGAGACCACGCCGCATTCTCTTTCGATCGCTTCCTTCAGCTGGGAGACACTGCGCAAAAAAAAGCAGAAAAGTCAAATAATTATGGTGATTGTAGGCCTAGGAATTATAGCCTCTTTCGGGAAAGTGCAAAATAAGAACAAATAGAATTGCTGAATTCATAGCAAAATGAGATTCAGCAATTCTAGCAGAGCAAATTTTAAAATTTTAAATGGCAGAAATTTCTTATTTTAAAAATGCTAAAATTAAATAATTTGACGATCTCAATTAAAAAATTTTGAAATATCTAAGTTTTGAATATTTTCATTTTTCCAAGTTTGAAATGTACAATTTTTGAAATCTTAAAAGCTTGTGAAATTTCAATCTTTGGAAAATTGAAGTCTCAACCCTCTGGAAATTTTTAAAGTTTTAAAACATTTAATTTTCCTGACAGTTCAAATTTTAAAAAGTCAATATTCGGAAGAACCTAAAAATTCTTAATAAAAATCATCGAACTCCGGAAATATCGAAAGCTCAGAGGTTCGATAGCACAGAAATCCAAACGTTTTAATATTTAAACGATGCGTTTATACCGATATGATCAAGCATAATTCTGAGAATGCTTAAACATTTAACATCTAAAAGGTGATCTCGGTACACGATAAGTTTTATGATAAACCGGAGCAGTTGTATAGCTTCAGTGTCGTCGATGCCGTGATTAAGGTCAAGATTATCTTGTACCCGTATCAGGGAGGCGAGCTACTCTTAGGAGAGCTAACAAAAGTCAGTGTAATTGGGGAAACTTGGAAGACTTCTGCGTAGCCGAACTGATATCTAGCACGAGATCACGCCTTCGGTCTAGGAAACGTTGGAAGACACTATTAGCCTCCTGTCGGCTCTTGCACGACCTGGTTCTCGCAAGGCGTTCACACAGCGTGGTAGTAATTGCCGGATGATGCGTTTCTGTAATTCACGTGGAAAGCGACTAGAGTAAGGAGCTTGATTGAAGAAGAAAAAGAAACCAGCTCTTATGGACAGTTAATCGAGCCCCTACTTTCGATCTCAAAGATAACCACTCTCTTTGCTATCAGTTTTTATTCGAACGCAAACAACGACGAATAAACGATTAATTTGCGATGCTCAAGACGAAAGGCTCGTGCGTAATCCGATTGGCCTAAAGAGGATAAAAGTGCAAGCTACGACCGTGGCAATTATGTCAAGGCAATATTCATCGAGACAACCGATAAAATATCCAGTAGATTTTCAAACATAGAAAAAAAGGAACCAAGAACGAAATTAAAGTCACTCTATCATTATTCACGTGTGGTCATTAATTGTAAATAGCGGAGGATGAGTTCGAAGATAAAAATTTCACGAGTCCCTCGATTTAAATTCTGTATCATTTAAATATTACATGAGACCAGCTTTTATAATTAATATGACGCGATGCGCCTCACGTCGTCCCCGCCTTGGACAAAGAGTTCTCCTTATCCGTTATTTAACCTTGCCAAGGGTGTTAATGACGACTCGCCTGTGCTCACGACCACCGTTCCAATTCCTTTTACGCGCAATTTATGGCCACCGCGTGTTGTTCAAGACGAGTCAGTCGCTTGAGAATCTTTCAAGAATAGTCTGATAAAATACGCGCCGTCTACCACGACAACGTGCCTCTGTCGCGACAACGATGCAATTTCAAACCAGATAAAACGGACCTTGAACCGCGCAAATAACACAAACACGCGGGCATTACAAAGGTTACGTCGAATTTCGTAATCGTCGAATTATCGAATGCTACGTATTCCACAACCTGTCACGATCCGAAGATTCTGGATTGAATAAATGCAGCAAAGATGTAAAAATGCTTGTAAAAAATAATGTACTTATAATGTTTTGTAGAAAATTTATAAAAATTCAGCCTTGTCCATAACGCCTCAGTTCACCCACCGGGGATGAAATTAACTATAAATAAAGTTGATCGCGACACGAAAATTGAACGATAAACGTCTGGGCGACCGCGAATGAAACTAATTAAAAAGACTCGATTATCCGTCGACGAGACACGGCTGATAAATTTGTTTGCACATTCCTGGCAATCGCGGTGGCCCTAGACGCGCGATATTTATCATGGTTCCGGGGGACGGATTTTTGCCGAACCGTTTAATGATCCATCGTCTAAACCGGGAATAAATCGCAATTACGTCGCACCGTATTTACTCTTTGGGGCTTTAGCGGTACACTTTGTAATTACGCGCGGGCGAGAATAAAAGTTACGGAGCAAAGGCGCCACGCTGAATCGACACACAACGTTAATTGCCTCGACAAATGGGGTCACTGACCGCCGCAACCGCGTTATCTTATACACAAATATTAGAGGTACTTATTTGCGAGGCGGGCACCTTTTCGCGCGTTGACTCGTTAAAGCTATTCCTTTCTGTGTAACGCTAGAAGAGAGCTAGGCTGACAATGAGTTGGTCGTACGAAAGCATGTTACATATACATACATAGAATGCTATAGTTTCAACTATATGTTTCAACTTCTATTGTAAAGCGATTCGAAGGTATTTTAATTTCAATTATTTCGAACGTGATTCGACGATTTTCGTATTTACATTCTATTTACTATCTTTACTAGCGTACTAGGTACAATAAATAATATTAAAAAAAAAAAGGAATTCACTCGATTCTTGCGTATTTAGCTGTCAGATGTATCGCTATGTTACTATCCACTTTCAGAAGTAACTGTATATTCGAAACGATTAAAATGTTTCATAACGCATCACTACACATGCGGCACATATATGTATCTAGACGTATATTTGTGTGTGTCGATATGTGCGTGCACTAATTGCGAAGGGAGATCTGAAAAAGTGGTTCGAGAGCTTCGGGGAACGCACAAGTTGCGGAAGTGGGCGAGAAAGGGTTGATGGGACCGCGTATAAGCGCTGACAGAGGGTCACGATTCTGCCTGACTCACGATGTACTAAATTCCACGATATGTATTTACTATTTACTCTGTTTGAAAACCAAATAATTACAAGCAAAACATACAGACGTCTAAATGAATTCAACGATTTGCTCGATTTCTAAAAATCGATCGCTAGCGTTAAGCAATAGGTAAATAAAGGATCGCGTGCAAACTTGGAAGAGATCGGATTGAATAGTCATCTTAAGACCTGAATTCGTCGGACTTTCTTTTCACCATGGTTAGATAAAATGCGCTTAGCTTACTCATCCGAGGGTACGTGAAGCGTAACGCGGTTTAATCAAAATAATGGATGTTGTATAGGCCGTGTGTAGCATTGGAAAACTGCATGTTCCTCATCGGTGATAGGCCTGAGCGCACGCTTACCAGTTTTATTTTCCTAATTCACGTTAACCTCGTTCCGCTACCAACTTTTCCTCGATGTTCGTGCTGTTAACACTGTTTCCGTTCTAGGGAACAAACCTCCCGTTAAATCAAGTCGAAACGAAAGTTCTGCTCATTTGCCTGTTAATGTTCAGCGAGACGGATTTGTGTAAAGGAAAAGCAAGCGATCAACGATTGTAACCTCCCTATTTACGCTTCATCTCTTTCCACTCCCACATTTCGAGCTACCTCTCTGTTTATATTGTTCTCTGGTTCGTATTTTTAACTCTTTGAAACTGGATTTTTCTTCATATATACAAAGAAGCAGATGTTATTGGTTGCTGTTTTTCATTTGGATAAAAAGAGTAAGGAGTAGTAACTGAAATGTAATTTCAAAATTTAGAGAATTTATAAAATAGTTCTTGTAACATATACACCACAAACATGTAGGTTATATAACTTCCGAATCACATGATAGTATAGAGTGTTAACTGATACTCAGATCTAGCAGATTTCTACAAAAGCAAATACAGCGACTAATTAAGCGAACAAGGAACAATTAAATACTTAGATAATATATTAGATTACATTTCATACGCATTCCGTTCGTAACAATGTACTTGAATCGGTATCGCTGTTGATAAAATTACGAGTAACGTTACTCGAACAGGTCAGAACGGTCTATGATAGTATCCTACTTTTTTATCGAAAAAGGTGAGGTTCGACTCGAAACGCTTTACGGCCTAACCCAACTGTATAACGTTCATCGATAATCCTTTGCATCGTTTGGCAAATGTTTACGAGACGTTCTCGGGGAAACTCGTAATAAAATACAGATACGACATTGCTACCGAACATTGCAATTCACGTTGAAACACGCATTACATTCACCGTTCTCCCGATCGAACGGCCAATCGAATCAATGGGATTAACCCCCTTTACACTTTGTGACTGCCATATTTCAACTAGCTCTAACTTCCTGTAACCCTTATTCTCCATATTAAATCAATAAAAAAAATAATTTCGATATAACAAAAAAAAAAAAAAAAAGAAAGGAGATAATAGGTTTATAATTTGCTCTCGATCTTGTTACAGCCTTCGAATTTGTATATTTCAATTCTTTCTCGTGTCAAAATAAAAGACCAATTTGCTTCTCAAACAAAATATTAAATAGCAGTGAAAAGCAAACTTTATTCTCGACACAGTGATTTATAACTGTCGAAAATTCATAAAAGAAGCTCTCGTAACTGCTCACTAGAGATTCAGAAAAGCTGGTAGACGACACGAAGCGCAAACAACGACTGGCAAATGTTCCAAACGAAGTTTCGCAAGAGTCACAGTCGTAGCGTGGACCGCAAAAGTAGACCGAGCCTCGAGAAGCGTTTGAAGCTGATTCGTTCCAAGGGATGCACCAAGCGTTCGCATTAAAGACTTGGCCGAGTTTACCCGTGGGTCAGACTCGTGTGTGACACGAGCCAATGGTCGCCCACGCTCGACACGCCGATTTCATTACTATTTTCGTAGCCACCTGCACTTGTCCGCGCATCGCAGATCTCACGTTCCTGCTCGCTCAAGTCAAAGAAAAGCCTTTCGAGCACGGCCTCTATGTGCCCACGTTTGTCCGCGATAGACAAACGGTTTTGCAATTTGTTCACCTTCGAGGGATCCTTGACACTTCTCCATAGCGTGGCGTGGCGTGTTCGCGATACTCGCGCTTGCTACGAGTTGCTAAACGACAAACGACGAGCAATCGCGTGGACGACCATCGATAAACAAAAGGCTTGTGTTGAAACCTTTTGTTGCTGACTCTTCACGTTATTTGCTTTTTTCTTTTTATTCGATTCTTTTTTTCACGCGTAGACATTATTTAGATAAATGTCGCAATATATTAATGAAGCAAAGATATCGATCTAGAACTGATTTCGAAAAGAAGAATAGATACGTCAAATAAATAATAATATTTATTATAAATTGATACGAAAGTCTGATTGATTCATTCAGATAAAATAAAATCATAATAAACCTTCTAGAATAATGAATTTAATCTATAAAAAGATGTGAGTCTATCTCCTGAGTGCATAGATCTATTATCGGAAATGCTAAACATCTTGAAATATAGTATTAACATATTGATTATTCAGCTATTCTTGTTTTATGACGTAACAACCACTTTAAATCCATTATTATTGCGTTAATATCTCGCATTTTTGTCATAATATCTTAAAATAAGATCTGCAGTAATTTAATAAAATATTCTGACAAAGTTTAACTGGAAATGTCCTTGAACATTATATAATTTGCGTGTAGCGACTTTCGATAGGCAACTAAAGTTGAAATGGAAATTAAACTTTGTTAAAAATACGATACGACGTTTGTGATGGAAGGAAATATATAAAAGGAAAAAGGCTTCAAGTGAAGAAGACGAAGAGGCGAAAACGGAACGCTTCAACGCGTCAATGTGTATTTATTTGATATAGGAGGTAGTCAAGGAAGCAGATCCGTTTAGAAGGCAGCCGTTTATTGCAAAAACCGACTCATGTGAACCGGCCACGAAAGGATGTGGATATACAGAAGACTTTTGCGCGCGAAGAAATGAGTTTCCGCAGCATTCAAGTCAAGCCGGACTAGGCTCAATCCGATAACCATCGCCGAGAGTTTAACGAGAGAGTTTAAACTGAGAATAATATCGAACGTTCCTTTATGATACCATAAGTGATATGAATAGACACCATTCGAGAAGTGAAAGGGAAATTGAGAAACGTGAATTTGATTATTTATGGAAACAAAGAAAAAAGAACAGGGAAGGCTAGAACCTTTTTTATTCGAAAAATTCAATCAGATAAAACCTTCGAAACTCACAGATTTTTATCTTCCCCTTGAGATTCGATTGTATAAACATGAAAACGTGTTTCAGATCATGGTGATTTCCTTCCGTGAAAAATAACGACGATATCTTGACCGAGTCTTTAATTTAAATAAGCGTAACGCACAGTGTAACCGCGTTGCTTGGCCTATATTCGACGAAACTTGAAAAATAAACTCGTTGATGATTTATCGGAGCAAGTTTTAATGGTTCATCATTTTTGTTCGGCAAGAATAACCGGCTGGCAAGAACTGCTGCTATTCTTTTATATGAAAAACGAATCTACCGAGTAATTATTCGGTTTGCGTTCGATTAAGTGAAGAAAATACGAGTGGATGAAGCACTATGAAGTACAATAGAGAAATAAATGATGGAACGGTGGAATGTTTATCTCAATCTATCTTACGAAATAAATGTGATATTAAAAGATAATAGATGACTAAAATTTAAGAATCAAAGAGATAGTTACACACAAAACTGTAATAGCAAAATCAAGCATAAGCACAAAGGACATGTCTTTTTAATGGACCTCGTATTGTTGAATTAATTTGTAATGTGCTATTTCTTCATAATAACGTTGACATTGAAGAAATTACAATTAACAATCTTATTTCCAATTCCTATTTAACAAAATTACTAGTTAATCCCATAGATAAATGGCTGATGATATATTTCTAATAGTTATTTACATGTAGCAAAGAAAATATACATCGTGATTCTTGATACATTACGGGCTAAAAATCTTTAAAATTGAATTTCTAGAGATCAATGACCGTATTCCTCAAATAGAACCTCTTATACTCTACCGCGTTCCAGTGTCACGCGCCACAAGCATGAATAACACATACATATAAATTGATCGATAAATTAGCACGTTTATCTAAGTACTACAGAACATAGTAAATCGCATACCCAAATCGATTAAAACTCCTCCAAATTAAATTTCTTTTACAAATTCACCGACGAACTAGCACATATAACCATGTACGTAACCAAGTACTCTAAGTACGCGTGACGTGACTAGTAAACAAATAAGGTAGGAATCTATCGGATCCACGAAAGGCGCATGACGCAAGATTCTAACCTATTGCAAAAGTAAATAGCAACAGGGACTAAACAAACGGAAACATTAAGGGGACAAATGAATACTTACGTCTGCAACGCCAACTTGATGTCGAAGGTGATAGTAGTGCCGGTGTCCACATGGAATATGTAGAGCATTTTCGGGCCGGTCAAACTTCTTCCAGTCGGACGATAAGAGGGAAACGGCCACTAGCCCGCCTGAAAAACTCCACTGGCATTCGGTGGTGCTTGGCGTCCGATAATCGCGACGCCCGACCGACAGAAGATATGTCACCTCAGGCTGACTCCTGCAGTCAGCTTGATCGGGGCCGTACCCCTCGTTTCACAGCGCTCGCGAGTACGGCCCCCTCGGGTTTATGCCGCATCGATCACCAATCCGTTCGTCATCGTCGATTCACGCAAACTCGGAGTAGGGTTCGACCAGCTCACCGTATTTCCTTCTCGATTATTTCGCGCGTATATTGTTTCTTTGTTATTATTCTCCGTCGTGATCGGTAGGTATCGGTATCGAAGTTAAGTTGCGTTGAATGGCGCGCAAACCGACGAAAATACGAGCAACACCGAAAAAGCTCGAGAAACTCGACGATATATACCTTGCTATAGGTGTATGACGCGTATGTATGTATAAATATAACGTGTATGTATATACGTAGATTGGTTCGAAGGAAAGCAGCGATGCTGTATACCTAGGTCCGACTGCTTTCGAGTACACTCCTTCGCGAGATTCGTTGAAATACTTGGAATATAACAAAAGCAAGAGTAAAGAGAAATATATTACGAGATCATCGGTAACTAAGAAAAAAGTCCCGCACAGCCTTCAGAAGGGAAGCTATTGTTACAGTCTGTAAAATGGTCCAGCTGCAGCAAGTAAACGACAGGCGGACCGAATTAGGTACTATTCAGTTTGCAACCCACGATCGTTATTTACAGAACGGTTCTGAATGAATTTCGTTCCGACCGGGGTTCGGTGACGAGAACAAACGAAAACGTAGAGTTCCTTGGAAACCGGGAGCTTAACCAACACACGTAAAAAAGTCTTAAATATTTGACCACTTTTCAACCGTAGGATAATCACATAATAACAATTCTTGATCTTATCGTTCGTCCGCCTGTCATCGATGAAAACTATGTCTCGTATAGGTTGTGTAGGTACTGTTGCTCCTCGAAGTATCGGTCGATCGCGTCCTCCGGTTTTTGTGATGTAACGGAGCACTGTTAGTACGAGCCGACGATCCCTTTAAACACAAGTTCACGAGCCGTACGATAATTTCGTGTACGTAGACGAAAAACAAGTTAAAAATCGGTGAAAAAGAATCACCGTTGCAGCGATGGAGGACTAATCGACGCGATTAACGAGTAGCCCCGGATCAGCTGCTCGTCAAAACAAAGCACTCGCGCGTACACGAAGGGCCAGCGATTCTTACTTTGATTTGCTGTAATGCTGTCCAAGCTCAAGACTCGGCACAATACAAGCAAACGCGTATTCTATGGTTGTACGTGGATGAAAAGACTCGAAGCGAGATCAAGCAGGACGCTAGGACCTCGTCTTATATCGTGATAGGCCCGTGTACACGCCGAGAGTGACGTACCGACCACACAAACAATGCTGCGCCACTCGCACGGGAACGTATGCGCAGAGATCGGAGCACGAAACAAAGAAACTCCACTTTCGCCACGGATTTTCTCGTTTATGCTTTTATTCCCCGTATTCTCTGTTCAGGTACTGATTACTGACACTTGTGTACTTCACGTCGCTGTCGAATTTTCACCGCGAATGCGCCGAACGCTTGCCCGAGAACGACCAGTTTTATGAAGCTCTTGCACCGTGCCAGAGAGAGAGATGGTAGGGGGGCAACTAGCTTGGCGCAGTCCCGTTCGACATTTTGCTCTGACGCATCGCGTCGCCAGCTGTTTACTGCCGAGTCCAGGTCTGGTCGAGCACGGAGGACAGAACGTCTGATTGCTGTGTGCTCAGCTTACGCAGATATTCCACTCGCCACTCAGCTGTTTGTCCGCGATTAACGCGCCATCTTCGCTTTGCCAAGATGGCGTGATTGACGCGTGCGGTAGTTTGAACGATCTGATATTGAAACTTTAAAAATTACAAATTGAACGTTTCCTTCTAATCGTTCTGTATCTTCAATAATATTATTGAGGCGCGTGCAAGTACTTCCTGATAAATTCAATAAAGTACTCTGCGTGTGTTTGTGTGTATCGTGCGTGAATGTTGATACCTTGTTCTTGAGTGACCATATCGTTTGAATCGCGTCATGCGCAGCGATTCATCATCGACGAGATGGAAACCGCTGTTATTCTTTCTTGGTTGATGTATACAGCACTTGAAGCAAGCTAGTTTTTCAGGAGGCAGGCACGTGAGTGACGAACAACTTTCTTTCAATATAATTTAGGAAATGAGAAAACAAACTTGGACTTCATACCACAAAAAGCTACAGACATATGTATCATAAACATCAGCTAATATAGATATTAAAGTGATAGAAATTTGTTTCTCTGAACATCAACAATTTTTTAAATGACCGAATATACTTGTACGGTATTAATTCCGTGGAAACGTAAGTCATAAAAGTATATTTGTGTATATAGTGGTTTTAAAAGAAGTTGCAAAAGTAATAGCGCTGTCATCGACCGAGAGCATGAACGCGCATGCGCAGAGCTATAAATGGCCCACCGCCATTATCGCTTCCGTGTGGAGACTCTTTATGCTAAATCGACTGTGAAAGGGGAAAACGATGCAAATTTCGTACTGACAGAGCGTGGGGTTGCAACTGCACGTGCCGTATTTGTTTATATGCCATAACATTATCGCAGCCAGGGAACTGTTAGAAATTCAGGCTAAAGTTTCATTGCTTTGTAAACGCTTCATGAATATGTGCCTTAATTTTCGAAAAAAGTAATGAACTCTCACAGAAATAATTTAGTTGACCAAATATAACTATTGCCATTTGTAAAGCTATAAAAATTATTGCGCAGTTTACAGATAGCTGCGCATTTCCGCTTAATGCGTTGTTAGTTTATGAAATGAATATTAAATATGCTCTAGGCATTAGTGTTATTATATATGCATGATTTACAATGTCACAGAATAATATAATAAATAATCACGTAATTGCATCACCGAGTGGAAACTCAAACTCGGGTCGACTCTCCGCGAAAAAGTAATAATATTTACATCGACGGAGAATCGTTCACCTTTCGCTCGAGGCCATGAGAGCCATAAATGCGAATCGTTCCCGCCTATATTGTAAGCATTGTCTCACGCGTAATTCCAAATCGATACACGACGAAATCGCAACACAGTTAGGATAGCAACATGCTACGCGGCTTCTCGGTGAATTTTAATTCAGTCGCGGTTCATCCGACAACGGCACGGTGTCAACGAATGGCCAGGAACTTAACTACGTCGTGACTTCTGCATTACCTCACTCGAGACCGATGTAGTAGAAAGAATCTTGGTATGTATGCGGCTATATAGGTGCGTCGACACGTGGCATACGATAAAGTCATAGACACACGCTGAGCGTTCAGTATCGCGAATTAAAGGACTTATGAAGGAGAGAAGGAAACAGATACGATGACAAAAATGTAGCTTCGAGGGGGACGAAATATCGTTGTGCACACGATGTCGTTGTATCGTTGTGATAAATGAGTTTTAGCTTAGCATTTTCACACTACTATCGCCCATGAACACGTGCCGTAGTATTGTCTTACGCGTTTTCCATGTGTTTTACGCAAGGGAGGAAATTTCATTTTCACGCGCGTGTATTATTATTGAATACAATCGTTATTCTATGGCAACCGGTGATAATGATTTCCTCGATTAGTCATATGCCGCGCATTTCGCGCAATGCCCTGATGCAATAAAAGATCTATTGCATTTACTAGAAATACGTCGGTCTCTTTTATTTATTCGGCTAATCTACGTATGTTGTTATTTCAATAAATGTCATCATATTTACGAAAGATACATTGATAAACAAACTCCTAGATTAGGAGATATGTGAAAAAGATTAATATACACATAATTAATACCCTTTCATGTGCACATGCGGGATGATATCATCTCCCCTTTTGAAAGAAACCAATTGCTTTACGTAGATCGAAGTTTACTTGAAAGCAACAGAAATATGATAAGTACTTTCACTTGTCTAAATATTGATAAAGGAACTATCGATATCTAGAGAGATTAGATGAAGAAATTGCTACTCCCCAGGGACGTACCGTTTTAACCAATTCATAACCGGTAGTTCTACACGGTTAGGGATCATTAACGATCATTTTCCCCTCGTGAAAACGCGAACCTTGACGTTGTCTCGTGGTAAGTAGCCAGTCGATGCCTGATTTCTCGATTTTGCCATTGCGAAATGTTGCGCGAGTATAATGTAATCGCTGTTCGTTGGAAAGTCGAAGGCGAAACGCAATAGAACGCGCACGACTCCCTTCTCCAACTCCTTTTCTTTTCTTTTCTTTTTTTGTCACATTTCGCTTAACTTGGACGGCGTCGATCAATTATCTTTCCAACGTCGCATTAATATACAGCTACTTGCGTAAATCAAGTTTTTGTTTCACTCGTTTCCATATGTATATCAGCTGAAATGTAACAAACCGTCAATAATCATACAAATGTTTCATAGCAATGGTTGTAATTTGGTAGGTGCGTTGATAACACGTTAGAGAGAAGGTGAAACGTAAACGTTACTTCAATGATAACAAGCTATAATTTCTTCCGTTCAAAAACGGAAAAAGAACACCGGCAAGAATAAATTTCTCAATTGTACAGGTTTACAGATCTACTTTCCCCAATACACGCTCCGGCTTTTCAGTGATTACGTTCTTAGTTATCAATTACTGGCATTGCAAATGCAAGGTTCTACCATGCTTCAAATTATATATGATACGAGGAAGCAAAGTTAGGCATGTAATCTCAGTTTTTAAAAAATTATGGGAGCTTTGCCTACCTTCTCAACACTTTTGTAGTTCGATCTTGCTACGTTTTTTGGGCTGTTTTCTACACAATTATGTTTTACTATTTCTTAAAAGTTTCTCAAATTTAAGGTAAATACGAAAGAATCGTTGTTGATATACAAGATTCCTCGCTTCAATCCTATGCTAAAGTTCCTCTCTAAATATTCAAAGTTTTAAAAGTTAAAAGTGTAAAAGTTGATGTTTATAATTTTAATTATGACTCGTGCAACATTTTTTTAATTTAATAAAAATCTCATAATATTTTTCTCCTCGCTTCGAAAAATATCAAATAACATTCAAAAAAACTCTATTCCATCGCAAAAAGTAAACAAACGAACGGAACCTCGCATGGACGAATAAACATCCGGCCCAGTAATCTGATCAACCTATATTCCATTCCCTAGAAACCTAGAAGAGAGATGTAGTATTTCATGTACATGATCGTGCAACAGTTTCCCGTCATAACGAATAATAATGCAATTACTGAAAGACGAAGGATAGGAGGAGGGTGGGCCGGGGAGAGGGGATGAAAAGTGGGAAAGAAACTATTTTATAAACACGAAAAAGAAGCCGTAACACGTGAATCATTCGAAGGCGTCGAACGGACAAGCGGATCGACGGGAGAAAGGATCGAGAGTATTACTTGCGATGACCGATGGAACGATGGAGAAGTAGAAGTAGAAGTAGAAGTAGAAGGGGAAAGATGATTTTCTACATCAGCTAAAGAGAAGAGGAACGAGGCGCGCGACGAACTCGCAGATCTTTATACGTGTGCGCGACACACGCGCGGTTTTCACGTCTCTCTCGTACGAAGGTCTCTTGTTAGACTCCGTAGCACGCGAATCGCTGGAGAGCCATGCGGGAGGTGCGTGGCCAGAGCGAGGTCAGCTCACGCACGTGCACGTCGTGCGTACTTCGTATTATATGTTACATGCTACGGACGTCCCGTTCCACTAGCAAAGGCGTAACCGGCGAAGAGGGCGCAGCCCCAACCTCGTTATTAGGCTGTTGCATAATGAATATCGAATATTTTTTATCGTTCACATCTTTGTTCAACCCTTGGCAGCAGTCAACGGACTAAGAAACGTTGCACTTTCTAGATTATCTCAGAGTATTTTTTAAACAAAAGCCATATTAATCAATGGAAATGATAAGATGTAGTACAAGCGGTACGGTTTTTAAAAATATCGGTTTTAAATTATGTTTTTTTTTTTTTAATTTACCATGGTATTTATGATTGTTCACATTATGCGATAGATGAACGTATGAAAGTAATATTTGTTTTCTTCAAAAGTTCAATATATAACCACTTGAGTAATAGAGTTGAGAAAATAGAAAGTTGATCAATTCGTCTTTCGAGAGATTCGTAGGTGTAATATTTTATATGTATGATGTTCGAGGCAACGTGTCGAGGACGAAAACATTGTAGAAAAGATACGACCAGGAAGTCTATAGAACGACATAAAATGAAGTCAGCGAATCAATTGAATTGCTGAATCAGGATCCTCGTTCGAATCATTAGTTCGTTACGAGATTGGTCTCGTCAATCGAGTCGCCCTAATCGAAATTTTCTCTCTTGACCTAAAATTCCAATATGATTTCTGTTTTTACGATCTTTACGTTCTACGCGTTATTTTTTATTACGTTCATTAGCATTCGTAACCTAGAATCATGGAAAAATTGAGATCACGCGAACGTTATTAAAGTTACCCAATATTTCTGATAGTTATAACAAATTGAATAGAATCATACGCGAATTTTTGCTCTGGTTAGACCAATTAATTTGCACATTATCAATAGAGAAGAATTGTGTGAATATGTTAGTTTGTCAGGTTTGACAAATGTCTGTAATCAAAGACCAGCATGCGGTAGGTTCATGTTATCGCTCGTAGATGATTATATAAGTTCAGATTACGCGAACGAGAAATTAATATTCGCAGTTATAAGACGTATACTTTGCTAAAGAGAAGCTACGATCGAAGGATACGGTAGACGAAACAAAAATATTTAATTCAACGTTTGTCTTTAGATCCCTGATGCAACGTGACGAATGTATCATTTCGAAATTTAAATATAAATTTTTACCAACTTCGTTGATATTCTCGAGAAAGTAGAATTTGTTAAAGTAAATGATACGAATTAGCGTTTCAAGGATCTGAGGAACGTTTCCCGGATATTCATGCTGATTTCTACGCCGCTGAGTGACGGTAAGAATCGACGTTCTATTCCTCTGCTCTGGGTTATCGGCCGTTTCTTTTATCGTTTTTCGCTTCAGTGTCGACGACACGCGGACATTTCCACGGTAGCAAACATAACGAGGAAAGCGAAGATAAGAGATAAGAAGCGTGTCAAAACCGATACTGTCACGAAAAAAGAAGAAACCGGCTGGTAACTTGTTGTACATATGCTCGTGCATTTGCAACGAGTAACTTCTTTCCTATCGATCGATGTAGCGAACAGCAGAAAAGGATCCAATAGTAAACGAAAAAAATTAAATACATATATAAAATTAAATATATATATAAATAAAATTAAATATATATATATATAATAAAAAGAAAGGTATACTTATACCAGTACAAGAAGGTAAAAAAATATATTCGTTAAGAAAACGAAGCATAAGGTAGATCGTGATTCTGATAAGAATGAAAATATTTACTTTCTCGAATATCCCGCCACTGTAACCGATAAAATAAAGCGACGATTAAGACGCTGATAACGAACGTGCCGCATTCGTACTCTCGTATAATAATGCGCAATAGACTTTATCTAATCCCGTCATGAGCTACAGAGAACAACGATATACATATAGCATTCTATATTTGGGCATTCAAAATATTTTAGGCAACTCGCGCGCATGTGCATGCGACACCGCGTGCTTGATACTTCGAGGAACACGGAACCGAGGAACCTTCGTAACAAGAAAGAACATTACGAAGGAAAGCTTATCGATGGTGGACAATCGGTCGATACGTCACAGCACGTCAATGACGAATTAACCACTTGTCCGTTGAACGCGGGATTATTCATCGTTTAAAATTAGTACTTTTTTCCTCGATCGGCCGTGATTGTCTTATCGAGCGTGTAATTCAACGTGAATCGGTCATCGAGATAAGGTAAGGATGATCAGCCTCATTACACACGTGCTCCTATGTGAGTGCACAGACAAATCGACGCAATCCATACATCGCTGATCTGTCACGTTTTCAAGCGGAATAATATTTGTTATTTCTGTGTACGAGACCGAGAGATCTTCGAGACGAAACACAAAAATATTTCGAATGCATTTTCGAAGGTTAATCATTTGTTCATTATCTAGAAAGCGCCTGAATTGTCGAAACCTGTGTGATCGTCGCTATGAAACAATGAGGTTCCATCAGTATCATATTCGGTCACGTTTTATCCTAACACTTGCATGCCCGTAAGCTAGAATGACATCGATAGCGGACGATACATCATGGTGTGAGGTCAGGCGAAACACGTGACTAGACTGACGTGATGCACGCAAAAGGTTGCACGAGAGATCGCTCATTACTGTTATCTTTTTATCTCGGCGAGATGCTAGATACGATAAACGAGGCAAAAACTTCATACGGAAGCGGCTCGTTTGCGTTCTCTCAGTATCTCGCGATCGTAATCATTGAGTTTTTGAAGTAAATCGAGCAGAGAATGCATTCTGACAGAGTATGGAGAAAAGAAAAAGAACAATAACCACGTATATCTCGAGAGAACCATAAATCGACTCGGGGAACGTTAGGCTGTTTGAACTTTACCGAAACGTGTTTCTGTAGTCCCGACACACATTCGAGTACCTATCTAACGTGCGACGTGTTCGAAGTATTCAAAGGTTTTTTCAATGTGTGCCGCGTTTTAATTGCGACTTAATTATTCACGAGTCTCGCGTTACATTGTAGCCGGAAAGCGACCACAAATGCAAGGCTAGGAAGAGGGGGGTTATGTGATTACAAGCGAGGCAGGGAACCGTGAAACATGTTTCTTATTCGCGGTTTCGATGCCGCGTTGTAATTAATGCTCTATCGAGTTTTGTCATTGAACGTATAGTATACGAAAATATTAGTCTGTTGGTACGTTATGATACAAGTTTATTGAATCACTGCTTTCTCGCAAATGGACAATGACAGTGGGCCCTTGAGTTGCTTTTTTCATTTTTTTTTCTCCTTTTGAATCGCGTATGTGGTAAGGTACCAAAATTCCTTTCACGCCCGTGGCTCGTTTTCACATTTTCAATGTAGCCATTGACAGAATGGTAATCATGATGACAATAATAGTAATAATAATTCATGACAATAATTAATAATAGCGACAATAATAATAATGATAGTAATAATAATAATATACAATAATAACGAGATATGCTAACTGTCGATATATCAAGAGATAACAAGTAAAATATACATATGGTCGTTTCTTCGTAGATTTCTTCTCGATATAGCAATCAAATGACGAAAACAATTTTCATATTTTCCCGCGTTTCGTCTCGAACGATATACATCTAATTCTTACGAAATTTTGCCTTTGATTTGCGATATGGTTGCTGTGATGCAAATGATTAATGATTAACGCGCATAGGTTAGGTTCGGCTCCTACAAATATCCATCTCTTTCTCTGACAAATTTTCTCGATGATTTTCCGCTTGCGCTCTCTTTTTCTTTTACATATTCTCTTTCATACTCGTACATACACTCTCTCTTTCTCTCTCACTCTCTCACTCTCTCACTCTCAGATTCGTTTATCAAATTTTAGAGCTGCTCTCTGCGGTACTAATTAATCGAGTCATATATATGTATATAGTCGCAATATATATATATATATATACAATACATGTTTCGTGACAGCGAACAGGCCGTCGCAGCACAATAGTTTAAATTACTTATACGAACGATCTTCGTAACAAAAAACATCTTCGATCTGTTCATAATTCATAAAAATTGTATTATTTCGTTTCTAAGATGCCCGTCGATCTAGTTTCCTTTCATCGTTTCGACTTATCACCTCATTTCGAATCGATGTCTCAGATTTTTGACCCATGATTCATTCTTTAAACTAACATAATTTTCAAAAAGATTTTCTCCATCGATTTGGTCGAGAGGAGAAACAAGATGGCACGGGCATCGTGTACCTTTCGATTCGCACAAAATTCATCACGCGCATGAGCGTTTTTTCTATTTTCATCCTAACATTTGCCGTCGATTTAAGTATTCGAGATGGTACGTAAAAGTGCTAGCGTGTAGGTACAAAGAGGAAAATATATATGTATATTAATTAGCGTAGGATGAAAATAGCGAGTCTTTTCTTTTTTGGAAAAATAGCTTCGAAACGGTTTGTTAGTCGCCCGTCTAGCTTCGAACGTACAACGCGTCGAAGGGGCGCGAGCCAAGAGGATTTTAGACGATTAACTGTGACGATCGCAATCTATAATGCTCTTCTCTTTTATTTACAAATTCATCTAGATATACAAGCTATGCCTGAGGCTAGAAAAAATGCGATCACTCGAGCGCAGGGAGATTGATTCTCGATCGCGACATGAACTCGAGATTTTTAACTCGATCTCCGTGCCACCGCGTGAAAAAAGTCGACGTACGTTTACATCGCACAAAGACAATTTTTTCATCGTATCATTTATTCATTTATTTTGTTCTATTAAAGAGGATTCCAGAGGGAAACGGCTCAAAAATGTATACAAGTAATTTTCCTTGTAAAAACTCCGTTAATCTATCGAACGTTGCGAATCACCAAAACGACGTCACATTCGTTTTATCGATGAATTTATGCATATATCAATTGCATTATATTCATTGCAAAGTTGTGCACGCTCTTAAATATTCATCGGAGAAATACAAATGATGCCCAGGTTAACTTTTGAACCGTACGCACCTAGAAAAAAATTGATTATCGAAACGTTTCTCGATCATAAATAACTTCTATCTGATTCTCAACCGACTGGTGATAACAAGAGTAACGTTTATTTATTTTTCTAAATAGATCTTTTTATCCATCTAACACATCACATTACCGAATTACTTCTTTTTCCCTTTTTTTTTTTTTTTTTTTGTCATGTAAATACAGTTATACCGCATCCAAGGATAACCAACATATCATCGTGACTTCTATTGCCATGATTCGAAGTTCATATTTTTATTCCTTTCCTTGTACAATTTTCGATCGAGACAAGAGATTCCGACCGCATATCAACGATCATGTATAGACGACACGTGACTCGATTCTAACGCGTATATAAAAATCGGACAAAAGTGTTTTATATACAATTTCCACGTGAAAGGCAAGACTACACGTAAAGACTCCGCAAACGAAGTGATCTCCCGTAGGATTTTGCACGATTACAATTATATCGATATCCACATAACACCCATATAATTACATGGACACATCGATAACACATGAATACATCGTAACGTTAACCGTACAACAACGTACAACTCCGTTCGTCTATCAAATTCGTAGAAATTGTAACAATTGTATAGAAATTCTAACTCCTTCATTGCTTTTTAGTCCTCTCGCGCTCTTTTCCCTACCACCGCAAATCTACATTGTGAAACTTCCAAAGTGTCCCCACGATCGATTGGCATAACGTTTGGAAAAATATGTTCGATCGTCTGCGGGTTTCTCTTTTTCGAGAATCTCTACAGGACAAAATTGTTTCACGCTACTCTAGCTGCTCTATAGCTTCTTTGTATAAAAGTCGTTCCGGTGTCCACGCTCGAGTCGATCGTCGAGAAAGAACAGGAAAAGTGTAGAGAGATTCGTGTGTGCGCATCGTGTTTAGAGCGTGGTCGCTCGCACCATCGGGACACGACCAGCTCGTACAAATATTAATATTATTATTATTAAAATATTCGGTGTAAAAATATGTATGATACAGGCGCCAGGGTACCTCGGCGACTTTGGTACCCTGTCTAAGAAACAACGAGCGGCTCTTCTCTCTTTCATCATCCGTCGATAATCCTAGTTTCCCATGAATCCTCGCCGGAAATCCTTCCGCAAAATTGAATCGAGTCGAGAGTGATTCTGACACTACCCCAAATGCTATAGTTTCGACAGCGATTCGTCAATTTCTCTCTTCAGTCTCCTCGCAAGAACGCGTTGAGATACTTGAAAAAATTCTCATCTTGCAAGTTCCTTCTTCTTGTTACTGTTCCACGCGAATCCTCGAGGTCCAACGTTCCCTTTGTCCGACCTTACCACCGTGGGACCGAGTTGGATCGCTCGAAAGCCGTTTTCAGCGGTTTTTTTCGTGATTTTGTCTCGAGAGCACTGGGTCGCGCCCTCTTCTTTATCGTTTTAATCCTGGTAATCGGTGACGACTCGGGGCGTCGTGACACGCCCGGGTCTCAGGTCACGTCCACCACGAGCCCGTGAACCCAATCATCGGCTGGCTGCTACGTCAGCAGCTTGAAGAACATCAGGGCTAAGGATATGTTGATGAACAGCACCAGCATCACCAGCTGTTGCCGGGAGAACCAGTCCTGCAAATTTTCGTTCGAATAAAAAACCAGTTTCGTTTACGGATCTCTGAATTATTTATTAGTGATCTGTCCTTTTATGGAACTACCGCTAATAGGATTCCTAATATAAATTAGGGAATAGAATTAATGAAGCTTTATATGTTTATTCGACAGAGATAATAGGAACCACTAGTAAGTAAAAATTGATGTCAAATAAGTTACAGGACATGTAGCACAATTCTAGTCTTTCGCAAGAAAACCTTCAGAAAAGAACTGACAGAAAATTCGTAATACTCAGTAACGTAGTGTTCGAATGTAAATGATGCAAAAAGTGAATCCGAAATTTACGACTGAAACATGCAAATGTATGTAAGGAAGAGTAGTTTTGTTTCGTATGCTGTTAGAATATATTATAAGCTGCGTGACGCTCGTGATTAACAGATACAAATAAACATTTTATGAGCGAAAAGAGACTAATTTATCAAAGCAGATTGCTTTCATTATAACCGATCAAAGTATATTCATTTCAATTTATTTGGTATAAAATAGATCTTGTCGAGAAATAAATTTATTATGAAAAGATTAATATATAAGATTAAAAGGTGATTGATTGATCGTTCGTCGCACGTATGAAACTTCATGAGACAATTACAATTCAAAGGATGTTCTAGAGAAAGCGGATATTCAAAATGATTTGATTAAACATTCATATTTGCGCATCAATACTCGTGCGACCTACTCTTGGAAATACCCGATAAGAAGCGAACGTTTTTGCGTCGTCAATTCGAGCGTGAGGTTGTCTCCCCTCTTTAATTTTTTCCAAGGTCGTGTCACCCGATTGTATTATGAGTACATAATTCTATATTCTACGCGGTTCTATGCATCGTCTACGCAATCTTGTAATCGCGAGTTATCGAGAGTGCCATTTATTTCGTCGCATTTAAATATTTTAATAAGTTCGCTTTCGTTGAAAAAGACGAGAAATGTTACTTATCACGTTCCCCACCTGCGATCTTCATTTTTATCTATAACAAAAGTTTGGTTGCTGATCCTATCGATTCATTCATGAAATTTTAAAAAGCCGCGAAGGTGTAGATAAATTTGGCGCACATGGAGAAGGCAGCACGACAATGGTTTAATTAAAGCTTTGACGTTCATATTAAACTTATTATAATGCTAACCACTTAAGACGATATTATCAAACGATGCTCCGACGTAATGCGTTTACATATGTAATTGGTTTCCCATGTAATTATATATTACAATGCAAACTACGCGTAAGATTAGTATTGAATTGTATTTTTATGCCTCGTATGGAGAAAAAAGTATTGGCGTTTTATATGTTTACTAGAAACTTGAATTTTTAATTTAAAATTTATAGCCTTGATTTGAATTTAAAATTGAAAATTAAAAATTAGAAATTAAAAATTAAAATTAAGTTTTAAAAATAACAAAATTGAAAATTACAAATAAGAATTAAAAATTCAAATTTGCATTTGAATTTGGTAACAATTGAATTGTCGGAAAGAACAATAGGGATACTCACTTTAACCTGAGGACTGACCAAGTATAGCAAGGGATTGGCCCTGAGTCTTTCACTCTCGTCGATCTGCCTGCGGATCTCCTCTCTCCTCATGCTGCTCAGGACACTGACTTCCTCCCTGGATAGCGGTGCCGTTGCTGTCAACTGAATAGGTTGAGCCACATCCGGCAGTGATTTCTTTCGTTGAAGGGATACTGCCGCCGCCGCCGCGGGCATCGCCTGCACGAAAAAAGGAAACGAGAAACAAAGAGAGAGAGGTGGCTCTTGAACACGATCGATCATGTAAAGATGTAAACTTTCATTTCTATGGATGTACGTATAGCGTAAACGCGCATCATACTGATAAAAGGGCTTTTAAATAAACTGCCTTAAAGATTTGTCTGATCAGGAATTCGGCAATTAAAATCTCTGTGAAAATTCAACTGGTGTTCACGATCAGGTTTGTCGATACTTCGCGAGAATTACATGGGAAATTATATCTTTGTTGTTAGAGATATCATAAATCTGTGATCGCAAATAATCGCAATTAATGATACTCGAAGTTCTTATCTAATGTTGAAAAACGACGAAGGAATAATTTATTCTCGCGTCTGAACTGATAATAATGGTTAAGGTTAAGGTTCGTTGGTTATAACGGTTGTAAGGTCGTAGCGACCCGTTTCAGGAATGGCTTCAATTTGTTTGGCGCGTCGTCGAGCATCGGGGACGTTTACGTGTTCATTAGTTACACATTTTGAAGAAGCAGAGGATACAGGACGGCAAAGGGAGAAAGACAAAGAATTCTTGGACCAGTTCCAAAACGTGCAATGTCGCTCGTAATCGTACGTAATAACGGTGTAAAGGCCAGGAATTCTAATCCCAGTGAACGTGATGCGTTGACCTTCGGCACCGAATTTTATCTCATTTACATAAGAAAAAGAAAAAGAAAAGGAAGGCTGATAACAAAATAGTCTATTTAGTGAAAATTATCTATTTAACTGTGCTTCATAGCCTTACTTTTTTATCAATATGTTACATAAACATTTGCCTTCAAGTAATTACTGCTTTGATATTCATATAAATTTAACGCAACCCACCATAAAGAAGTGAAAAAACTCAGTTACTATCTAAATTAAAAATTCAAATCTATTTTTTTCTCAAGTTGAATTTGGAATTTAAATTAATACCCAAACGTTGTTTTATAACGGTCATAATGTTACGTGAGTCCAAGTTTTCCGCGTTTTAGCAAGCGTAAAATTAGACCGGCGCCCCTGCTTCCTTTGGCGATAATTTTCTTCGATATCATTAATTAGCCTCAATCAGAATAATTCGTCTTATTTCGTTGTCGTATCTGTCGCTACGGTTCATCGAGATCCTGTTCCGAGGGTTTAAAACTGTCTCTCGAGCGTACTATAAATTGCAACGATAGTGTCGCGTGATATCTGAGAAGAAAAGCCCGGCTTTCATTCTCGATGCACTCTCGGTCGCGACTCGTCTTTGCTATCTTTCATCCCCCGGTCTCACTATTCGCGATATCAAGCCCGGCTTATCGAACGATTTGCACCGTAGCAATCTCTATGGACAATCATTTCTTATCTATTAACACAATTCTTGCTGAATTTAAAATGTTTGATATCTTTCAAACATGAAAAACCGTATTAATCGTAAATTCTGCATCGAATTCAAATTTAAATGCAAACCATTGTAATTAAGATTATCAATGTGTAAAGCTATTTATTCATAAGTATTTTTTCTAATATCGTACTACCTCGAAAGTACCTTTTACGTATTAACGATTGAACAGCACACATTTTCATTGAAAAAGATGACATTTTTTGATTGTTGTTATGATGATTTTTGTTAATGTTTTAATTTTAATGTCACTTAGCTGCAATTAGTAAATATCTGAAGAACCAAGGATGTAAGCTTTCTAAGAATAGATAATTGAGCGAAATTTTGTAAATAACCAAAAATATATGTAATGTTATGACGATCTATAGAATTAGTTTTTAAATCGTTTATTAGGTTTTCCGCTTTTGGTTTTCAATCGTAATTACAACGATTTGAATTGAAGCTGGCCGTCGATGAATTCAATTGAAAGAGGTCAAGTTCAACTTCGATTTCGTCCTCCTAAGATAACACTAGCTTATGAGAGGGGTTCATCGTCACTGAAGACAGATTGACAGAATTTGGGACGTTTTTTTTTGCCTCTGTTCATACCTCCACTGGAGGCGCGACGATCCATGACTCGGAGGCCCTCCTGGCCATCAGAGCGGGGCTGCATAATAGCGCCTCTTCCTCCTCGTCGGGTTCCGACCACAACATCTTTGCCTCGAACTTCCTTTCTTTCCAAAGTCTCTAAAGTTCACGGTCGAGAGCCGACAGCTCGAACTCGTCCGAAGCACCGGTCAATACCGTTGTTCTACCTTCTACCGGCTCTATCTGAACATTTCGATTCAGTTTCTCACAACAAGGGATCTCGAACAAGCTTCTTTTACAGCGATCTGCCCGGACTCCGTGGCGCTTTTCTCTTTCCAGATGTTCTTGATAAGCGCTTCTTTTAGTTCACAACGATGAAAATGGAAAATTCGGACCTGCAGCCTCCTGGTGAGGAAGCCAGGCCGCAGACTGAACGGCCCTGGCTTGTTCGACCGAAATAGAGAGACGCCCCACTATTTTCACGTCGAAATAGCATCGACGAACAGCACGTCGCGACGCTCACGGCTGTGAATCGACAACGGATGCCAGAGCCTTGTCGATCCGCTGCTCGTTGATTTATGACACCCTGTCGTCGAACAGTCCTCCCCGTTAACTTTATTTTGGAGTCACACTCGGAATTGTCGCTTTTTCGCATCGTGCATCGTATCGAGCGATAGTTATTGATCGGTATTTTTAGTCGAGCTCCGTTCTGGGCCGGATGTTGATCTATCCAACGATGAAGCCAGAGGGCCGCTTCTTCGCTCCTGACCACGCAAGGAACTGTTTGCTTTTGTTTCAACATTGAACTTGGATTCTTACAATTTACGGAATCTATCATTTATTTTCGTCGAATCGATTTTTATTTGCTCTGAAAAAACTTGTGGGTGGAATTGCGGAGGTTATGTTCACCTAGATATACTGATTACTCTCGCAGAAAAATAATCGTAGTTTCGTTTCATTATTTCTGATAGTACATCCACGTTTAATTTCGTTCTTTTCAGACCCTGAACGATTGCGTATTCATTTTTGTAGAAAACGAGGAAACGGTAACAGGAAAGTTTTTCAATTTGGATTTTAAATAGAGAGAAACTGATATTAATTTGGAAGACGTCATTTGTGGCGCTTTCGCAAGTCAACTAACCACTAAATTTTTTTAAATTTTGGAGGAAATGTAGCTTTGAGCAATAAATACGGCGTTTAAAAAATATATCATTGGTCAGGTCAGGAATAAACGCTTATCATGAAACAGGAAAAATGAGAAAAAAGAAGAGGTATAACGTAGGGACGAAGAAAATTGCGTAGGGTTGTTCACGGGCGAAACACGACCGGAAATATTGTTACGCAAATAAAGTCGAACTCGCAATTCGCTGTCTGATTCATGTAGCTGGCATGCGAATAAATTCGTCGAAGGCGAAATTTTCGAGAATTCTACGCCCCGTCTTCTCACGCCAAGATGGGGCTCGGCCCACTTTATTTGCTTTCTTGTTTCCTTATTGCGTCTCGTTGTAGTCGTTTATATCATTTTATGAAACATCCAAAGATCTATATTGACTATTTGTCAAGCAAACAGAATAACAGCAATGCTGTTTAGTACACATTATTTGTCAACAACAGTTTACATAAATTAATATATTACTCTTTTTTTCTTGGAATAGTCATCATGTTTTTCCTTCCAAACAGGATGTTATTTTTTTATTTCGTTCAGAAAAATATATGATATTTTCTGAATTCAATAACATCATTACACATTCATATTGACCAAGTTATCGCGTTAGACCACTTGTTTTCCAGTCAATTCATTATGGAATTTTAATCCTGGTGGCCATGGTGCAACAATAATTAGCTTTGTTAATTGAGGCGATAACGCGCATTGCAAATGCATTTCATTGCCGTGGTCTCCTGACCAATGACGTATCAGCGTACAAGGTAATCATTGTAGCAACTCTATATTTTTCTTATTTTAAAATAGTTTCTTCTTATGACAAGCATAGTATGCAGAATTTTTTTCTTCTCCGCTTTTTTCTAGCGTGTGAAAATACAACGTTTTACGAGCAATGAATATCCGGTGGCTCGTATTCATGTTCTGATAAACAGTACGTAGATACTCTATGTAATTAACAAACAATTAATCTATCGGGATCATTGACTCAACGATTCGATAACATAGACGAAATTCAATTGAGAGGAAACTGATCGTAAAAGTGCAAACACCTAGTTTTCTAGAGGCTTTGCGGCCACGAGTTTCTGCATTGCAAATTTCTCGTTCGCGTCGTGTAATTCAGGTCGAAACACATGTTGACCTTATAAATATTTCAGGAAGCTCGTTTTACAGTTATACAGTTTACGATTTAATCCTACATTAATCGCGTTCGATGGCAAATTTAATCGATCTTTCGAGTTAATTAAGAAAATCTTTATTTCCAGTTTTGCAAACCAGTTTCGTCTTATAGAATGGTGACTCATATAGAACAGAATACAGCCTACACGGCAGATATAACGAGGCTCTGAAGATAACTTTCAAAAGTGCCTACTGCTCCTCCGAACATAGTTACGAAAATATCATCCGTTGTTTTCACGCCAATATATATTGTCTCGACGAGTGCGGACATCTTGTTGCATGTATTCGATGTACGCGTTTCTTGGCACGACTCTAAAGTCCAATTAAACCAGCATATTTCGTTATACAAAATACACGAGATTTTTCTTTTGCCGAATTCTTGAACAATTTGTATTAGCGGCATCGTGAAGCAAGATATTTCAAGGCTTTGTCATTTCGATTTAATTTCAAGGTTACTGTTTACCACGATGACGAAACGATATCGAATTTTTCCGTTCATTCTACTCGTAAATATAACGAAATTGGTATAAAGAAATCAGTGTTTTCTGCAAAATAATAAGAAACGACGATGTGCATCCGAGTTCATCGGGATATCTGTAATTCACGCAAGCAAGAGGTCAAGGAACGTTCGAGGTTTTTCAAAATTTTAAATACTAGATATCCTCCTAATCGACATGTTTTAATCTGTCGGCCAATAACAGCTTTTACATCATATACATAAATACATTCAATACATCGAACCAACATTTGTAATATCGTTGTGTAATTAGCAAGGTTTCATCCCAATATATCTCTATATCGGTAAACTCGTTCCTCGAAATGTAACCTGGAAGTACATCGTTGCGTGTGTGCATTGGCTATTCTCGCTTATCGATCTGCTTTCCTCTAAGGACTCTCCTACTACGTTGTTCTCCTCTAATACAACACTATGAATTGTCTTTATATTAAAATACGTGAAATCCCGGTTATATGCCACGGTCAGTGTCTTTAGAAATCGTATCTACCGTTTTACAGAGTAAATCACAAACGCAATTTGAACATCTTAGAATTCTTCGTGCAAATATATCAAAAAATATTTTTTAAATACTTCATATTGTTTCTTTTTGTTAAGAAATATTTACACAAATCAATTATTTTTTAAAGAAGAATATTATTATTTATTAAAGAAATAGATAACTCTTAAATAGTTTGACGTGTAACACGTCATAACACTTTGTTACGCGTACGAGAGCTTACTATGTACGAGATAATGATCAAATTTCAACGTTTGTGCTGTACCCAATAGGATTATGTTGCATCTCAGATTCTCGTGAAAAGACACTTTCGAATAACTTGGCACTTGAACAACCCCGACGTTAGCTTCACGATACACCCACGATGGTGCTCGATATTTCGCATAAAAAATAGTGTTTGAAAGGTCAAGGAACTTGGGGAGGTTCAATTCCAACCGAGCTTCGTCGTCTAGATTATTCTCGTTTTGCGCTAAGGTTCCAGGTTTCATTCGATTGTATCTCAGGTCATAATCTTTTCCTCCTTCCCCCTTTTCTCTTTTACGTTGGTTTATTTAGTTTTCGTTTCTTTAGGCACGACCATTGTTGAGGTACAATTGCAACCACGTTGAATGGAGAAATTCTCGTAAAAAAGTTTCGTTCGAAATAAGCCTTTAACGAGTTTCCATCTTTTTCCATGTAAAAAACTTGCCATTGATCTCGTTCGCGTATAGAAAGGGTTAGAAATTTTCGTAGAAATTCTTAATTACTTCGAGTGTGTACAACCTTGAGCAACGTGACGCATTTAAAATTCAATGTTTGTTATCGGTGGTTATATTTTATCGAAATAAGTAAGCTTTAAACGTCATCAAAAAGTATTGTTTTATTCTTTCGTTCGTCGTAGGCTAGCGTCGTACTTTTAAGGAATTCAACGTGGCGCACAAAAAGCGTTTCGTAATTGTACTGTGAAAAACCGTGAATAAAATAGAGAATCCTGATATATTTATTACGCGTGTGTTTGTGTTCGTGTGCGTGTATACATATACGCGTTAATGTTTTTAGGGTCGTACCTAATGCACAAAATTATACTTCCTTGCGTCGTTCTAATTCGACGAGAGGAATAGTATGTGTATTCAGAGGTACGTCGAGAATTAAATTTACGTATTCATAATGCACATTTGGTACCGACATTTGTGCCTGTTAAATAACAAAGATCAACCCGTTCGAGATATTTTAGAATAGTAACTTAAAAAGTAACTTAAAAGGAACAAATACATGGTCAATGTAAATATTAATCCTTTTAAAATTTAATAGGAGAAAGACTTTGGTATCAAATATAGTAAGTGATATAAATTTCATTCATTAAGTAATTATCGATATTGGTTAATAGTTGTTTATATTTAGTTAATTATCAATATTTATTTCCCAGGAAAAGTTGAAGTTACGTTTTTGTTTGTATTTAATACCAAAAATGCAAGAAATCTTCACGATAAAGAAATAATTCTTTTCTAAACCGTTCATTCTGAATTCTTTGTTATTTTATAATATTATACTGTCAAAGAGTTAAATCTTCAAAATATCTATCTTTCTCAGAATCTCCCATTATATCACCAAACTTGATTTTTTTAGACACAAGTTCCATTTTACATCTTAAAGAGGAAATTTAAGAACAGTTATTACACAATTTCCACTAAAATATCTCTCCTTTCGTTCGTCGGTAATCCTACGATCTCGAAAGGGTTATCATCGTCTTCCATTCGTACAGTATTTATTACCTAAATAATTATCTCACACTACATATTTTCTCTTACTTATATCTACGAAATATATATGTATATATAACATGTGTGTATATGTGTATGTATATATATATATGTGTGTATATATATCCCATCTTGTAGAACTAGTACAATATATCATAAACTTTACAGAGTGACGCTACGTCATAGAAGCATGCGTTAGAAAAATAATGTTTCTGATCAAAAAATAGGAGAAAACAAGCGGCGTGGAGGTGGAGGGTAAAAAAAGATTTTTTTCTGGTAATCGTCGCCAAGTAAACGTGAAACGTGGAACAAGGGGGACTGTAACTTCCGTCGGTAAGGGTCGGGGAATGCATTCGAGACAGTACAATTAACATCCGACAATGACGGATGAGAGACAGATCGTAGAATTCGAGGTAGAAAGTACATAGGGTCTTGTTGAGACAGAGAGGAATCGAGAAAGAGGTACGAAGCTTGTTAAAAGGAAAAGAAACGCACGGTCAAGTAGAATGAAAGAATTGTAAAAAAACCGGTCCCCGCCTCCACACCGCGCGAACCTTACCTTTCGAATTCCTTGAATTGCTTAATTAATGGACGTAACATCATACACGTTACTTTGCTTATTTAATGGACGTAACACCATGTTGAATGAGTTGGAATCATTTGCGTGCGTGTGTAAGTGCATGCTCGGTTTTCGATCGTTCGACATTCAATCGCGATCAATCGATCATTCAGTGGAAAAGTATTCGATGTTTGGATTTAATGAGAAAAAAAAAGGAAAGACGATTGAAATAGATTGAAAGAAAAAAAAGGAAGAGAATTAATTAAACGGTTGTGTTTTGAATTATCGGTCGAGTAGTTTGGCTTTCGTTCGATCACTCGAACGAAAGTGTGTGGAATTAAAACGAGTCTTTTTTCTGTTTTCCTTTTTGGAAACGTTAACGACGTAAATATCTTTGCATCCGGGTCTGTACTTCTGTACCATTGTTCGATATTGCGTTTTTCTTTTCTCTTTTTTTTTTCCGCTAGAATTTTCACGTCGGAACGAACAGTCTACTAAGCACCTCGATTTTCGACAAATTTTCATCATCTTGTTGCTCTCCCCTACAAGCTATGTAGTCGAACGAATCGCAATATCGACAAATCGAGCACAGGTCGTCTGCATCGCCTGACAGAACTCTCGCAAATATTCGTTCATCCATTCTACTACATCTATTGTGCTTCTCATAGAAAAATAACTTCTGTCTCTGACAAGAAGGCGGAAAGAACGTTGTCCGCTTCGTTCAATGCCCAAATTCGATTTAACCCTTTCAGCCTCGATAATACTATTTTACACCGAATCCATGAAGAAACCTTTTTATCTGTGCGTTCAGCTTTTGAGCTTCTTTTCACCTCTCAGAAATCTTACATCCTTTAACCGAAACCATAAAAAAACGAAAGAAAAGAAATTGTTATGTACCAGAGGTTGAAAGGGTTAAGTGGCTGTCAATCACGAATGCGAATTACCTACATAATAGCTAGTAACAATCTACGACCAGGTACGAGTTCTTTGCTAATTCACACCTTGAGAATTTCAAGATTTGCCAGTGTTAGGGTAAGGCTATGAAGAGCGACCATATAGCACGGTGATGACTTATGCGCGAAAGAAGTCATACAAATAGAATTTTTGTACAGCAAACACCTTTCAATTTGCACCAAGGTCTTTTATGACAAAGAAATACGTTCAACCCATGGCGTAGTCATCAGTGACTCACGACAACTTTGTTTTCATGATAGATTGTTTACTTCGAGTTATTCGGTAGAACAAACCGACGGTGGATTATTTTTATGTTTTGTAATTTCTTACATCAACGTTTTTCTGTGCCGACCTTTTTTATGTTTCATAACGATCCTCGTTGCATAAGGATACTTCCCGATTATATGTTATCCCCTAACAGTATTTTATCGTTCAAAGGAGAACATCCAGAATCGTTCTTGCTATAACCTTACCCTAATGCCCCTGTCTGGCACACACGCGATCGTTGAGACTAAATGGTCGGTCTGAAAATATTTTCTTTTTCGACGCATACCAAACAACGGTTCCGGTCTCTGTTCCCGTTAACACGTCGCTCAGGATGCCCGTGTAAACTGTAAGATACCCGTTCGCTAAACCATGTACAATACCACGTGCACCAAACGAGTCGAGTCCGTTCAAACATCCAACGAATGTGTTTGATCGATCAAAACGTTGACGATACGACTGAGCGAAAGCCTTAGAGTTTAGAGAAGCGGCTAGGCCATTCTCCTCTAGACCACGTTAACAAAATTCAACGATTATTCGTCCAACAACGAGCAATCGCGTGAAACACGCATTTTGGAACGTATGATACTTTGGAATGTACTTGGGTATTAATAATTATTGGTCGATGGAGGTTGGAATGTATTTAAACGTTGTTGCACTGTTGAAGCTCGAGAAATTGTTGGTTGCACGCGGTTCTTGTCGTGAATAGACCCTAGATTCTTAAGCAAAGATTCTGCAAAGTTCTTTGCCCTTGATATTAGCTTCGTTTTTCCGCGAAGAAGCATGTATTTTAGTCACACTAGCTGTTGTTATGTGGCCATAAGTTAGAACACAACGTGTTATACGCCCTACGGGTAACATTACATTCTATAACGAACACTAAACACAGTATCACACTGAACAACATACAGGCTACGAATTAATTCGTGGACCGTGTAAGGGTAATCGTAAAAACGATCCATCGGTATATCTTGATCTTAACCCTTAAATTAATTCTTCGTTACATAATCATTTGTCGCAGGCCACACTTTCTCTCCGATAGAATCGGAGGAGGCAGACCCACCCCCCTTTCCTGCCCTCGAGCAGCCCCTTCTCGCTTGTTCTCGTCAGGAATCCAGGATCTAGTCACGAACGCCGCCCCTCTTTAAACTGGTCTCGGCTCATTCGTTATAAAACGCGACGCGACTCGCGTTTGGTTCTATCGCAGTGTGTGTGTGTGTACATATTTTATTTATAATACTTATACTCATAGGGTTGCGCGGCCCTTCGACGTTGCGGCGAAGGCGGGGACCGTCCGGCCTGCGTCCTGGGATGGCATGCACAGAACACAGCACAAAATGCCACACAGTTACACAGACAAACAAATCGACAGAGAAGAAAAGGTACAGATAAAGAGACCCGTCACCTGGGCGAGGATGGACAAATCCATGGGTGTGTTATTCGGGGTTAAGGTCGTGATTAATAATCGTGAATTAATGTACTCTGACTCGAGGGAGGAAATAATCTTTAGGTGAATTATACAAAGGTGAATTATACAAAGGCGAATTAAAAAGCGTTAAGGTCGAAGAGTAAAAGCTATCGATGAACGTTAATGCTTGACGTTCGTATAAAAATGGCGACCGTTGCTTCGAACCATTTTCTCCAACTATATGTATAGAAATCGTTGTTCGGTTCGTGGTAGAGAAAGTTGATTAACGAGACGAACGAGTAGTTTGATCGTGGAGAGAAGTAAAAAAATTCGGAGTGCTTACTTCAATTACGTTCGCTAACTAATGGCTATATGTAAACTATAGAGCGGGAATTAAGATGCGAGAAAAGAAAGAAGGATACGATCATTACGGTCGCTAGAGATTGAGCAGAGAAAGATCGTACGATGCGTCTAATGAGCAGGCAGAGTGAATATATTATAATGGTATATATAAAATTGAAAAGTAAGAATCGAAAGTGCAATGGCGTTATAGAAGAGAAGTAATAAACTTTAATAAATCGGAGAACTCGATATGAAATCGTGCTACGAGGCTAGCGAAATTCTACTCTGGTTCCTTTTACTTGTTCTCGTTCTAGAGGCTCATCTAAACGATTACGTCGTCCCGAAGGTATTTCCTTTCATGAGAAAACTCTCTCTCTCTTTCTCTCTCGTTGCGAGATAGTTAGCTATAAATTCTTAATGTTCTCGCGGGAAGCGTGAATGAACGAGTAACAGCGAACGATTGTTATCTTGTTTAACATCCGGTGGTATTTTTGAACGACACTCTTGGAAAAGCGTCTCGTTGCATTTCGTCGAAAAATCGTTGCGGTCGAGCGTACTTTTAAAACGAAACCGATTTTAATACGTTGAAACTATTTCCCGAACTTTTTACAAATTTTCCTTTTTTTCCGCGTCGCGGCTTTCCCGAAAGGAACTTCCTCGAACGTTTGTCGAAGAAATATAATCCCCGGAGAATCTCGGTAGATAGACTCGTGACAAAGGCCTAAATAATGCACTAAAGGGAAAGCCTATGAAAAAAGGAGTAGCGAATCTATATGGATCTTCCTTGATTTAACATTCATGATACTCGGAAGGATGCGGACAACACGTGAAACGTATTCCGGATCATTGAATTATATATAACGAGACACTACATCCGAGAAGATATGTAAAAGGAATACTTCATATATCTTAATTTGAACAACCACGAACGAAGAAGATAACGTAATTCATATATTTAGATTAAAAATTATACAATAAAACGTTAGAATTTAATGTAAATTTACTTCGAAGAAATACAAAATTTTTTGTTTATCACGTATTCCAAATTTCAATTCGAATAACGGATTAAACAGGATATGTTACACAGAAATAAAGAAACAAAGGTATAAATTAGCGTGTGAAGTTCAGATCCAAAAAGCTCGCAGCTCCTTTTCGAGGTCTCGTGACGCAAGTGCAAGGACATCGATGTCGCGTGACAAGTAAAGAGACATAAGAATATGCGAATGTAATATCTATGTGGTGGATGGTAAGTACGAAAGAAAGAAGACTCACCTTCGACATGCCACCTCCGCCACCGCCTCCGCCACCGGATGCGGTCGAACCGCGTCCGGGAGCGACGTAGAGGCTTTCTGTACGTTTAGGCTGTCCTGGACTCGGCAGAATATCTTGTCCAAGGTTACGATTCTTCAGGAGGGCACCCTCGAATTGACCGGAAGTCGAGGCAGCGTACGTCGGCGTTGCGGCACCGCTTCCCACTACGGATCCGTTTAATGGTGTGCCCGACCGAATCGCGCTCGGTGCTCTCATAGATCTAAATTTGCAGATCGAAGCGTTAAAATTTATTCATTAATACTTTTGTTATTACTAATCCACTTTTGATTGTAAATGAGTAATTTACAATTTAATCCATAATTACAATGGTAGATTAAAATTTGTTACATTTTTTAATTAATATCGTAAAAATTGAAATATCGAATAAGTAGATAAGCGACATGAAAGATTGACGAATGAAAATGGGATTTAATATTTTGGGAATGTTAGTTTCTACTATTATTGATCAGTGTTTAATTGTAAACGTAATGGATAACAAATTGTTAAATTGTTTACTTCATTTTACTTCATTTGGCGTAAAATGAAGATAATAAATATATATATAAATAAATGAGAAGAATAAGTTTTGGGAATAAAAAACTAAAAAACAGACAAATTGCAAGGCACCTGTCGAGCATATCTAGGGATGGATTCGTGACGGATTTATCGACGGACGGCTGTCTCGATCCAGTCAATCGGGAATGCGCTCTAGCGTATCGATCTACGGAACTATCACGACTGGGCGGCCTCTTATAATGATCTAGCCTGTAAAATGATAGATCAGAACCGATATAATTAAGAAAATATCCTTTGAAATAAGAAGAATATAAAACAGATCCTTAATGCTAGAATTATCAATAATGTGTACTATCTAATTATTATTGAAATGGCATGATTACAGTAAATAGTTATATACAGGGTGTTCCAACAATCGTACTATCCGTGTATTAAAAAAATGTTAACTCCGTGAATGTGACGAGTTTGATACTTCTAGCGTTAATCGAATTTGTTGTATTAATTTACTCGCGTAAACAATGAGCTCAGAGACCTGTCGTTCAGCGTTTGCCCAATGGTATTGGGTCGATCCTGGGGAGATAAAACCCTGCTGTTTCTCCGTATACTCGTAGAACTCGGTGGTCGTTTTGCGTCGCCATCAGGCTCGTATTGTTGCGGAATTTGGGTTTGTGATTGGGGTGGTAATTGCTGCTGTTGCGATTCCCCATATATTTGCTGGGAGTTGTATTGATTCATTTGACTTAGCCCATATTGATTCGGTAACGTCTAAAAAGAAATTGAACAGGATTGATATATATGCACAAAATTATATAACCTACACAGTTTAATCGAAAAGAAGATCTAGTAATCTACTTAATGTGTTATTACCTGCTGACTAGGATAACCTTGCATATTCTGATACGCGTGTGGTCCAACTTGCTGCTGTTGTTGGTACAAATACTGATCGCCCTGAGGTGGATTCATAGGTTGATATTGAGGCTGATTATAGGGACTACCTTGAACAGGGTACTGATTCTGCGGAGCGTATTGCCCTCCCTGGAACTGACTCATTGGCTGATACTGATTCGGTATACTGTTAGGATACTGTTGAATAGGATTCTGAGCCATCGACTGAGGGTACTGCGTTTGATAAAGATTTTGACCGCTCAAGGTAGTCTGGTTCAATTGATTCAGAGGTAGCTGGTTCACCAGTTGAGCTGGGGTCACCTGATTCGCTAGCTCGCTCTGCGATAGCTGATTCTGCGGTAACTGATTTTGCGGTAGCTGATTTTGTGGCAATTGATTGCTCAACAGTTGATTTTGCGACAATTGGCTCTGCGGCTTCATGCTGGCTCTTCTGATCGACTGCATCACGTTACTTGCCGTGGTTGTCGCTGATGTAGTTGTTCCCGACGTTGTTTCCGAGGTCTGGTTCTTCATAGGCGTAGAGCTAGGTTGATCCACGCTGCCCCCCTTGTGAAGAATACTCTTCGCTGGAATACTGTCCTGAGGTGGTGGCACGTACTTCGGTATCTCCCTGTTACGTAATCTCTCGAGTCCAGGTTGTCGGAAGTCCGGCGCAAATTGCTTCGCCGTCTGCTGAGCCAGTTCCGAATCTTCTCTCGCTTGCTCGGCAGCTGCATCCGCCAACTCGGCTCTTCCTCGTGCAGTGGCTGTTCTCGAGATCGCTATATCCGCCTTCTGAAGAGCGATCTTGCTCGCCCTTTGAGCCGCATTCACCGCAGCCTCTATCCTCTCACGGAACTTGGCCGATCTGATAAGGAACAGATGCTTCTTCTTCTGGCTGGTGATCAACACGTTGTTCTTGTACTTGCCCTCTTCCTTGGTGCCATCGCGGAACGTTGTCACACCGTATCCGTACTTTCGATTATTGAACCATTCACCCTCGTATCGCAAGCCATCGCTACGCTCCGATATACCGAAGCCTGTCCTCTTGTCGTTCTTCCACTCGCCGAGGTACGTCTCGGTTACCGAGGCGTCCATTTGTTCGTCCTGAAAATGAAATATTGTTCTTATACAAGGAAAATTATATTAGAAAACTATTCAGCCGTTTCAACCTCTTTCGTACTACTATTCGCCAAAATATCACAACGAATCTCACCTCGATGACGAAGGACGCATTGCTGTCCGTATGAACAGATGCCGAAGCCTGACTCTGCGAGCTTTCTGTCGACATCCACGATGCTGAGCTAGCATTACTCCTAATACTGCCCCCAGTACCATGTTTCTCTAGATCACCTGTACTTCTTTGCTTTCGAATCTTCAGTCCCTGAAATTGCAATTATCTTTTAAACCAACCTGTCTCAAATCTCACTATCTTTCTCGAATTTTGATAGGATTAAAATTACGCCTTACCGAAAGAATGCCCTTCTTCAAGGATTTCTCCGTGAGACTCTTTCTCCTTGCTGGTGGATTGTCGCTTCTAGCTTTTAACACGAAACCACCCCTACTGTCACCAACACGACGATCCCTTCTGTCGGTCGGTTCTGGTGTTGGTGCCACTGCTCCGCCATCGTCCGCGCTCCTCAGAGACGTTAAGGAAGCCCTGACGTGCTTTGACGGTTTGTAATGACTCGCCAAACCAAACGGAGCACTCGCTCTCACGCCATAGCCGTGCCGCATGCCGTGGTACCACTGACCTTGATACGTGCCTATGAAAAGTTAGCCTATCGTTAATCACTTGGTTTTCTTAATCACTGTCTATTGAAAATTCCATTTATATCGCGTTCTCTTATCGATTACATTATACAATAAATCATTCAATTAAGTTTGCGATATTATCAATGTTTAGATTTTTTCTTTTTTTTTACCTTTCGTTTTTTATTTAATTTGTAACCACACATGGCGGAGTAAATAATAAAATTGCTTACGCTAGATTAACTACTATTTGATTTGACTTATAAACGAATTACTCGTATTCGTAAGCTTCTGTATCTTACGTTTAGTTGATAAAAGGTCTCAGTAGACTATCATAAGGGTTTCACTTACATTTTAAATATTAACGCGAGCGTAAAACCATAGGAAGAACTCAAATCTTTTCTCGCAAGCAAATTTTTCTGTTTACCATCCTTTGATAAATATACATATGCTTACATTTGCAAATTCGTTTAAAGCGTATCCCATTTCCTTTTCCTGGAATATACCAAGTCCAATCAACTACCGACAGCCGCTTTTGCCGCGGAATTTACATATTCCCACCGTAAAGACGAAACTTTGTGGTTCACCGGTTCATGTTAGAAACAGGGTCCTGGAAATCACGTTCCAGGAACGATGCTACATACGGGCGGATGTGACGAATTCCCGGGAACGCTTGCACTTGGTAATAAGGTGCATTGTTTTTGCCAAAACGTGACCGCGTTTCAAAATGTCTCGCATGAGTCACGTAGTGGCGCGCGACTGGCGAGAACAAACGTGTTACGTGTGCGACTCAGGGATGGAATTATTCCGGATAACGTGTGGGTGCATTCCTCATTCGAAGAAAATCTAAATTCCACGCCGATGAGATACCGCAGACCGCCTGCAGACCGCTGATCTAGCACCGGCTGAATGATCATCGCACGAAGGCTATCATTAACGGCCACGCGATCTTTCGTGGAAGAATTTTCAATCTTTGTCGAGTTTCCCTATTCGACGCCTCTTATACGCTTTCTTTCTCTTCTTGACGAAAGAATTTGTATATTGTAGTATTATAAGCGTTACGCGGATATTTATGTGGCCATAAGAAATTTCAATTCATTGATGAGGAAATAAATTTTCATAAAAGCCACAGACCCGTTATAACTCAAGATTTGAAAAAATTGTTCTCAGCATATATCTGTGTAACATGTATACATACATATATAAGGAAATTTTTAAGCATTCCGTGTTTCAGAAAGTTTCAAGTTGACTATGCATAGAGTCGGGAAAGTATGATCGTGAAGTTTAATGAACAGGTATATAGGTTAAACTAGAGAGAGTCAGGTAATGATATCGCGGATCTATGATATTGGAAATGTTTGAAAATAATTCAATGCATCTATGGCGCGAAACGTTTCGGTGTAATAACGTTTGAGAAACTTTTTCACGAATTTACATTACGGTCTATTTTATCTTTCGTGACCACTGTGTTAGCACGCGAATTCCGCGTGATTCACTGGAAAAGTATTTCGCTAGGAAAAGAAACAAAGAACGACGACAATGAACACTTTTCAGTAGGCCGCAATGATCAACAAAGTAGCAGCGAGCTACTCGAAAGCGTTTCCATTCTGCACCGTTCCTCGCACAGTCCTGCATTATTCGACCAACAATAATCATCAAAGTCTTCCGTCCGTATTCGTCGGGCATTAACAAAGTACCACGATTGCAACGGGAACGATGCATGTCGTTTGTCGTTCCACGATGCACGTTAGTGATGCTTCTCTCCCTTTATTCCAGTCGTGATTACAAAGCAACCTCCCGCGGATTCGATTCGTACAGTCAACAACAATGCGTTTCTCCGATAGTACGTACGTGTTTTTAGATTCTCAGTTATTGGACATCAACTTTTGGAAACTATTTTTTCAAGCACAGACATCCTCAATTAAATTTCCTGTCTTTTGAGTTTGTTTCGATCGAATTGTCTTTGTAGATCGTATGGTTACAGGATTCAATATTTTTTGTCTGCGAGAAAAATTCTTTTTTATCGATTATTAATAGCGGAAATATTTTTCGGGTGTCTTTACAAAGAACAATAGTCGAAAACATTAGAAGGTTTTTTCAATGATCAAATTAAGGATTGAGATTGAAACATAGAAATTCATGGACGAAGGGGTTAATGGAGAATAAATCAGGGATAGACAGAAACTTTGTCGAGCCTCGTTAGAACTAGCTTAATGATTATCATTCAATCGTATTTCTTACCGTTAGTTCTCAAGTTTACGGAGAGTATGAAAGAATCATTATTTATATGCGTCATTTTTTATCGTAATTTTATCTCAATAATTCCTTGGCGTTCTTTGACTTATTTCTCTCTCTTTCACTTTATTTTTTCATCAAATCGTATTTCTTTTTGGACGTTTAAGAATTTTTCAAGTTTAAGAAATGTAGCCTGGATTTTTGTTTCAATGGTATTTTAATAATCTTCCTAAAACACTAAAAGTAAGAGATTTTAGATTAGGACAAAAGCGAAATTGACGCAAAAAAACTGGCTTGTATGTATGAATCTACTGAGAGGTTCTACCGTAGAATCTGATCATTAAGACACTAGATGTCACTACTCTCATAGGAAAGTTTCTCCTGTACTTATCTCGTTTTAGGAAAAAAAATCCGCATTTGCTTACATGGAGATCTTGGGTTAATTCCAACACGAAAAAATTTAATTTCTTATAAATTCTTTGTAAATTAATTTACCTAGAGGAAACATTTCTAATTTTTTTCTAATTTTTAACATTTTGTTCTAATATAGGGCAACGCTCTAATTGCAGCAATCAACCAGAATAGTCCTAAATACAAGAAAATAATAATCAACGTTAATAATTAAACACCTCGGCTCAGTTTCAGTAGTAAGGCCGCAAATTCGTTGATCGTGCGGTGTAATCATCGTCCGTGACGATCCTCACGATCGCCAGGAGGCTGAAGACTATTAAAAAATTAACGACGCAATTTATCGCGCGATCTATCTATTTACTAAGGTCATTACGAGGAGAGGAGCTGGTCGTCCGCTGATCGATTGCAGAGCGGCAGCCAGCCTCGTTTCAGAAAAGTACCAGGGTCAGGAGAGAGGACTCGGAAAATGGAGTCTGCGGACGGCATTATTGCAGCCGACTGTACATATGGAAACGACTCTCCCTTCCCAAGCGGAATATTATTTCGCCAGCGTTTAAGCAAGTGGGTCATGCCGTGCTTCTCGACACGGTTCGGCTGCCGATGCGAGCCCGGTCCACGAAATTGCACCACCGTAAATCGCGGCTAACCGTGCCTCCTTCTTTTCTACTTTAATTAATTTCGCCCACGATTCGACCACTTGCCGTTTCGTTCTGTTCCGTCAGTGAACGAACGAAAAATCCCACCTCTCCACGGTTCAAATTCTTCTCGTGCCTCTTCGGGCCTTGTTTTTTTTTTTTTTTTTTTGTTTCTTTCTTCGTTCCATGAAACAGCGAATTTTTCAGTAAGCATCTTGAAAAATAATTAGGAGCGGAAGAATTCCTTCAAATAATCAGAGACGCGTGAATATTTGGCTATAGGTTTGATGAAAACGTGACACGGCTAGGTAAAGTACATTTTTGAGAAATCGATTTAAAATGGACAGTTCGATGAAGTTTATGGATATGGAGATTATGATTTCTATGAATTATACGATTAAGGAAATGTTATCTGTATAAAGGTTTGCATGTATTTGAACATTCGTATTTGTATTTCTATTTGTGAGGATAGACAGTCCGAAATAGGAACCTATTAATAGATGTTGTGAACGTTTATACAAATTTATATTTCTATTAATATCCTTGAAATGCACAAAGATGCTCAATCTGCTTATTAACAATTTGATTATTTAGCGATGGGAAAATTTTTGACGTTTTAAAATTTGGGCAATAATTCTTAGAGTTTCTAATAAATTATTGTTTATGTACATATATATTTCTTACTATTAAAAGAAGGTTGGAACAATTTTGGCTTATGCGATTCTTTTTGTTAAATATTACTAGGAATAATAATATTCCCATTTTAGAAAGTAGTTTATTTTTAGAAGTAATTTTTGCGGATACCTCAAAATTGCCGATTTTCTTGGTGTGTACCAGTCTTTTCGTAAATCGTTTTGTTGATACGTAAGATGACTTAGAGTTCTAGAAATTTAGAGTGTTTTCCTATCGTAACGAAGAATAGCAAAAATATATCCTGTACAATACAAATGTATAGATAAGGTTATCTATAACTGATTACTTCGTTTACACGTTCGTAATTATTTTCTATACGGTAAAAATATTTGAAGTTCCACATGTACATATAATGAGTTTCAAGCGTTTCTTTAACTTTCATATCTAATTCGTTTAACTTTTTTTTCAATAAGGCCAAGGAATTGTGAAAGCGAACATATGACTGTTAGTCTATTATTGTGCCTTTTATAGTATCAATCTCTGTTAGCATTATCAGTTACAATGGATTTTCGAAAAGTTCTAAATCATTATCTTATATAAACTCAATATTCTGACTAATTATTGATCATTCCCTTGAACCAATTTCTTATCTTATATAAAATCAAAGAAGAAGAATCTAATATTTGTATATAAGAATTTTAACACTAGTAGGAGCATATCTACGACAATTTGTCGTAAATCAATCTCGAAACTGCATGGAACAATTCATGTAATCTTATCGGAATACCGTCGCAACTACGCTATTCGAATTGTAACTTCACAGACTTTCAGAGATCGTTAAGCAACCCTAATCAAATTTCATTTATACTTCTCTGGTAAACGTACTTCGTCTCCAGCTAGTTACCCTTTGTCCCAGTTGGAAATCCAAAGAAGGTTTACTCTATCCCGAGGAACATCGTGACCATTCGTCATTTCGAATTCTAACACAATTATGGAAATTAGCTTGCCTTCTTCCGTTATATTCCTATCCTAAGCACAGGTCCTGCGAAATCCCAACGGGACCGAGATTAAAATCGCTCGTAGCAACGAGGGACGTTTCGTGGACCGTTTCAGCTATTCGGGTCAACTCTTGTTCGTCTGTTGGAAACGCCTCGGGACAAAAAGTCCCGTCAACGCTCTTCTGTCGACGATTTTTACGCGAATATTGCAATATTCACAATGCAGAAGAATTCGTCGTGGAAAAGTGATATTTTTACGGTTGAACGAGTGGAAAAACTATTATTTATCGTAGTAGTACGGTAGAGATCACAAATTTCTTTTAATTGAATTTGATTGAGTTAGTGGATCACCTACGATTCGCGAAAATGTTTGAACATACAAAACTTTTATGTACATACTTCGTGCGCTGTATAAAACATTTATTTCACTGACGCTGTTAGGAGACACGACTTTCATGACTTACATGGTGAGAAGCTTTGACCGTTAAACTGAAATATTATACAAATATACAAGTAAGTAGTAAAAATACGAAATTGTAAAGAAAAGGACAAAGTACTAATTGTTGAAGATTCTATTTAATTGGTTGGTCATTTCTAAACGACGACCTATATTAATTATTGTCGAGGTTCTAATTTCACAATGTTTCATCTACTAGCCGTCTGTATCTTTCGCAGGTGAAACAGAAAGAGAAAGAAAGATTGTTCGTTCGTTCTCTCCGTTACGGAAACTTTTACTGGTTATTGAATTTCCGTCGAGTCTGCTTTTCCCTTGCCTCTCTTCGTAACACGCTTGCTCCACTTCGTGGAACTCGAGCAGCGTCGAATTTCGTGCTTTTCCGTTATTCCACTTTGTCGTTTCGACTCGAGCTTCTCTCGTTTAAGGCATTATCCGTGTCGTTTTCTTCGATTAGGCTAAGTTTGTTTCGTTCTCGCGTGGTCTTCAAGGATAAGGTCGTCTCTTCGTCCGTAGTTCGACCTTAGTACAAGGTTTACGAATAAATATAATGTAAAAATTATAATGTAAAAAACAAGCTTTATATATATTCTTCATAAAAGAGTCATTCAAATTCTCAAAAGTATGGCATTGTAAATCTATAAAATTTCTATCAAAAATCACGAATTCAGAAGCTTTATGAAAAAAAGGGTCTCTAGGATGTACAGGGAAATAAATACTTGAATTATTATGAAATTTTTCTTTATTTTATTAATATAAGAAAATCGAAATTCCTTAAGAACCATTATAATTATCAATTCAAACGTAGCTAATATTACAAAACTAGAACTAAAGCTTTCCACGCAATTTATTCAATTTACCATTCTATCTTATGTGTCCGTTGCCCAAGAAGATGGTCAATTGGTCATTTGGATTATCCCGGTAGTCCTAATGCGAAGAAGCTTCGACGTTTATGTTTTACAAAATTTGTTCGCGATAAATACAACTTCATACACGCGATTACAGAACTTCTGATTTTATCCTTTTGGCGGTGGAATGTTATTTCTGTTACGCAAACATTACCCCATATTTCGCGATATCTATGGAAGGCAAACTGCCTGCGATCTAATTGGCGCTGAAAAGCACGTGACCGCGTAGGCGCTGTAAGGTTAAAACACACGTCCGTGTTCGCCGGTTGATTGTCCCTAAAAACGTTTACTACGGGGTCGTTCTTCTATTTATCAAACGACTTCCAACAGTTCCAACTACGAGCGTGTTCTCTATTTACTCGGTTTCCTCATGCGAGCAGGAGAGTTCCAACCTGTTCCGTATAGATTACGAGGGTGAAGACCCTTTCTGGCTTATATCCGTCGTGCATGAAGTATCGCGGCCATCGAGCCACGCAAACTTTCATTCGACACAGGCATGATAGGGAACGGCCGGGTATCTCGCGCTAAAATAATCATCGGTGAATTTCGCCGCTGAAAAATTGATCGCCAGTGGTCTGCCATTTTTCCATTCTCGAACCTCGCTCTCTTTATTTTCAACTTTAAAATTATTAAAAATTGATGACAGTTCGCCCAACAGACGAACATTATATTCGATCATGTATTGATAGCGATTTACACGATCGTGATGGATATTACGATAAAAACGAGATTCTTCGAAGAGATTTCTTTGTCTACGGGTAAACAAAAGTCGGTGTACGATCCTGTTTCGCTACATGGCACTGCCTGGCCCGCCTGAAATAGCGCGGCCACCATCTAAGATGGTGGTTGGTTGCACGTGCAATGAAAATCGCGTTTGTGCTAGTAAGAATTGGCCATGCGAGTGTATTTCGGTCCGCAGCCTCCACCAGATCGTCACTAACCACCCCACAAGCCTGTCGTTCTCATCTGTTTGTTTCTTTCGAATGATACCTGAACGCACAACGCTATAGCGCACCTAGCCCCGATTGTCAGGTCGGATTTTGTACCTGACCTCGCTTCTTCATACGTTCTCGCGGTCGTGTTTCAAGCTTTCATGGAATTCTAACGAGTCTTGACTTTCGTATCTTCGATTACTCTTTTAGTTTTACTTGCTCTCAGAAATATCAAATTGTACAATTACTTTGACGTGATGTAATTGAATGATATTTTCTATAAATAAGGTGGAAATAGCTCGTTATTAATTGTTTCTTATATCTCAATTATTTGATATTTTCGTAACGTTTATGGTTGATTCATTTTTCCTCAAATCGCTGCCATTTCTATATAATCGTTAAAATTTTTCAAAAATTCTACGTTACATTTCGCACGATGGATCAGTGGAAATAGTCCCATATGTTCTGCTTGCTCGATCGGCGCTAAATCATTCGACTCGCGTACGGCCGTATTTATTCGAAACTATTCACCGTTGGCGGTTCGTGGCCGTTAGACGATCGAGAAGCGGCCAAATAAAAGCAAAATTAGACCATCGAATCTCGGTTATTTCCATCTACCGACGTTATCGCGGTGAATCGTGTATCGGAAGGAAGGTCAGTCTATTTGAAACCTATTAATTAAGTACGACGACAGAGCGCGTGTGTAGTCGTGTGAGCTATTATGCGAGGGAGGCGGAGGCGTAAAGCGGCGGAGGAAAAAAAAATAGAAGATTGTCCGCATAAAAAGGAGCCGCGTCTAAAACTGTAACGGACATACTCTCCTCGGGTGGACGATTACTTTCGCACGGGCACGCAACAAACCGTGACGCAAGGCGTTCGAAAAACGGAAATGACGGCAGTTTACAAAGTAGGTGACGCCTGTTTTATCAACGACAGGCAATCCGCCGTTATGATGTTAAACGGGAGAGGCTTTGCACGCCGTGCGAGCATCGGAGGGTTGTGTCACGCTCACTAGAGAAAAACTACACAGAACAAAGGAAGAAAAAGCGGATACGAGCTTTCGTTATCCACGCGTGAATCGTTCCCTTCTTTGTGAACCGGGACGAGGCAGCCGAACTGTCCTCGATGAATGGCTCGACTTCGTCGCGCAAACGAGCTCCTCCTGCGACGATGGCTAATTGCATCGTGAGTCGGCTAAGTCCTCCGGGGGTTGTAACTGACGGGCGGATCCGTTGTTCTTCTGTCATCGTTTCCTCTTCGATGGATCTCGAGGGTCGTTTGGCGAGCATTGAGCTTTGCCTAACGAGGGACTATTTCTAGGTATACATCGTTGTTAGAAAGTATCGGTATACTCATTTTTTACAGGATATAGTTTAATTACAATATTACACGAGTCCACTTTTGATTGCTAAAACTATCAATCCCTAATGTATTACGGTAAATCTACTCCATATTGATAGCAATTTACCTAATGGATAATTTAAATGTATACTGTGTTAATTCCATCGGTACGTTACAATGGAAAATAGAATGATTTGTAAAAACTAGGATTTATCTAGACAAATTGAACGATCACTGTCGCATCGAACGTTACAAAATCCTGCTGAAAACTCGAATATCGCGGAACGAAACTCGAATTTCAAGGGTCAAATTCGTTATGCGAACGCGATTAACGAGCGCGGCACGGAACAATCGATTCGCAACAAGTGTTTACACCGATCGGTCGTTCGCCATTTGTCGCTGCAACATTAACGCTTCCGCGAGTATAATCGACTCTGACCAACAAACGAGCCGTTCCTATTTAAAATGCTAGAGATTTTTCTTGTCAAATATAGAACCATTTTCATATATACTTCCTAAACACCGTGCAGGGACTCCTCGTAATTTCTTCGCGCTGTTCCTCGACAGCGCTCGAACACGGGACGTTCATGACATTCTACGAATATTCGACCTGCCTTAAAGTTTTCTTGGGAGTACGTTTGAAGTCGCGACAGAAGGTCAAAGCTTGGTGAAAGTCGCGCGCGATATATTGACGGGGCGTGGTAGGTTCAAGAACTCTATTAGCAACGTGAACGTTCGTGAATTGATAGCGAGTCAACCCGGTCCTCTTCTTCTTATACGACAGAGATCGAGCATCCTGACTTTACGCATAATCTTCACACATGCACACACACGTTGTTCTAGTCCAGTTATACAAACGCGTACAATCATGGACAGCTGTGTGCGGTAGCATTGGTATTTATAAATAAATGCGTCGGCCACGTGCCACGAGAGAAATGGAATGGCGTTTGGAGAGTGCCTTAACTCGATCAAGAAGCTTAAAACGGTCAGGTCTGGGGGTAGAAGTGACCGCTGGTGGGGAGATCAAGGTGGAAGGAATATGCCAAACGCACGATCTAGCTGCTTCGCACCGAGTCGGCTAATCGTATTTTGTTTGATTTTCTTTGAAACAGCCGGAATTTTGATGGATCTCCCAGAGTTCGAAGTCTTAAACTTCGTCAGCGTTTCTTTGACCGCGAAGAGCGGACGATCGGAAACGAGAATGGTGTAAAGGAAGATATAAAAGACAAGGGAAGCTTCTGTTTAGAACTCTGTTGGCAAGCGTTGAACGACGTTTGCTGGTTATTGCTTGAGAGAATTGTTATTTCGAGCTCTCGTTTCTTCGTGAGATAGGGAATTTTGTAATAAGAGGTTACCACGGAAGCTCGGTTCGCTGGCAAACATGAGAGAGACTTGTATATAACGTTAAACTATACTGTACGTCATATGCGTAGAGGAGAGTCTATAAAATCAGCCACGCGTACATGGCCATGTCTTCTGTCACTGTAAACGTTCTATAAACGTTAGAAAATAAAACGAACGAAAATATCTCTGGTTGGCTACCATTAAGGCTTCTTCGAAACGATAAGATTTTTAAATACTTTGCGCCCGACGGCCGATCGACAGCCATGAAATACATTGTTTCTAATTTTAGCGATGGCTCCGGCGCGCGTTCATTGACGAAAGTTTGTGTTGAAAATAAAAATGAACGCTGGCTGGCAGCTTCCGATGGTTTCTCGCCGTTTCTAATCACGATTTGCAACCGGTACGGGATTCTTTAATGGGGGAATCGAGGTAAACCGTTATTAGAACGTATCGATATTATTATTAGACCGTTATACACGTCCTGATAATCTAAGGAACGCGTAAATATTTATGTAATCCTCGTGACGTAAATTTATAACATTGTTGTACGAGTACCGCGGTATCACTCGTGTTGCCAAATGACGTGCGCGTTGCGATCAGAATAACGTAGCTGGTAACTAATGCTCAACGAGGAATCCGACAGAGCCGTAGTGGATTTTTCTTTCTCGTTTAAAATCTGCCTTGCTACACGAATAAAAAAGTGTATTATTAACGCTCACAAAAAATAAACGATATATTAATTTACGACACGGTGTCCTGATCTTCTCAGAGCTATTTATTATCCATTCTACTTTTTCTAGCCTTAATCACCGTGCTACTTTACAAATTATTGCGAATGCGAATATAAATACTGTTGCAGTGCTGTTAATGAATCTTTTACGAGCCGCGAATCATGCGCTGAAATGTCGCAACATGTGAAACGTATATTTTTTTTAATATAATTGTATTTGCTATACAATTCGGAATGAACACTATTGAATTGTTTTAAGCCCAATGACATTAATAATAAGAAGGAAAGGAAAGAATCTACAAAAAGGAATGGTAATTAGAAATGTTTTCAAAACGACGAGAAATGATGAAATAAATTTCACTCGGGAGACCGGGTGTCCCATAGTGTCGTTTCATCTTCCGTGAATTCCTCGCGTCGACCGTTAATTAAGGATGGTAATTAAACACCAGCAGGCCACTGATACATTCTGGCGACGATAAATCTCCACGACGCAGTTCCTCGTGTTTCAAGGCGTCCTGATGACGCTTATCGGCCCCACAGTGGGTACGTTTATTCCGCACGACAAGCATTTTTCACGTCGACTTTTGGATCCGCCCAATTGACATAGCTATGCTAATTTGAGACTAAATACGCCACGAACGAAGTCGGTCGCAAAGGGAACGCAAATACGATGTGCGAACACTATCGTAAATGATTTTATGTTTGCTATATATGTTTTTGCCAACATAATCATGATAATTATGTTTCGTTACGGTACTAATGAAATTTCTCTTAAAATGTTTTCTATAATACACATAATACACCTATGAAAGTATTTAAATACTTTTTGTGAGTCAGTCTATATCGCTCGAGGTTCGATATGAAAATAGAAAACACTCGATAAATATTCCACGGCGGGCGCTGTTACTCGTCCAGACATCGAATAAATTAAACCTAAAAGTATCTTACTCTCGTTCGATATATATCTAGTTGTTGCTCCTCGTACTTTCCTCTTTCCTGTTCTGTTTATATCCAACAACACGAAACCGGTTTCAGAACGATCCTTCAGATCATATTTATTCGTAAAGATTTCGCTCAGCGCCAGTGGAACAAGACGTCAATGATCAGACACGATTGAACTCGTAGCTTAAAGGTATCGAAAGCCTGGAAGTTAATTGTCCGAAAGAAGCATCCAGATCAATCTTTATTTTACCAAATAATTAATAAATTATCGTAATTGTTACTGTAATTATTATATATAATTTAATGAATTATGAATAATTTAACGAATTTAATTTTTAATGAATTAACAAGTTATAGATTTCTTTAATCTATATAATATAATCTTACAATTTTCCGTCAAATAAGCTGAAAAAATTCCGCCTGAAAAATGTTACTAACAATATTATTTTGATCGTATAACAGCTCTGAAAATACTAAAAGATACTTTCGATCGAGGGGCGATAAGTAAGCGGAAAAAGAATCCCAGGTCGAACGACCCGAAATAATTTCTCGATAGGTAGATCGATTAGAACCAGACGCCGGGCTTAATTCGTTAGACGCAGAAATTCGCATTCATCACGCGAACATCACGGAAACCGAACTCTCTTACAGGAGAGACACTCGTTTCTTCGTATCTTTGACTTTCCCTCTTTCGTAACGTCGGGCAAGCATCCATTATTTAAACGAACGACGTTCTTGTTCGAGGGTGTGCAGCAGCAGTCGTTCAATATTTATGAACTACGGGAAACGAGGGAATGCTTACGAAATATTCGGCCAGGCTGTGATCATGATCCTCGCGTAATGAATCGTGTCCCTGAAGTACACGAACTTTAATTAATCGAACCTTTTCCCCCCTTATTCTTAACTAAAAGATTGTGTTCCGCGTTGTTTCGTGTGTTGGAAATCTTACTATACAGGGTGTGCAAATAATCAAGGTACAATCAAGACGAGGATGGTTCTAGAAAATGAAATTTAAAAAAATATATGGAAAATAAAGAATAAAATATTCTTACATGAGGCTTTATTTTCGAAAAGGTCGAATGTTAAGAATATTCTTTGAATATACCTGTACTTAACTGCGTCGTAGACGAATACAGATTTTGATACAGGCCACACCCTGTTTACAAGTAACGTTAATATCATACCTAATATTGATTTCTTATCAGTTTCTGTGCTATCTAAGTACACATCAGCGGTAGATATTAATTTTATGCCTCTTTAGATAAAATTTCCGTTTATTTACTGATTTTGCTTACATTTCAATTTGTGAAACGAGTTCCTCGTAAGACAGAATTTCACGATTACCGAAATATCCTGTATACTGGACTTATTTCCTTTTTAATATTTAACATCGTAACTCTGCTCTCAGATAAATTTCCAAATAGATTATTATCAATCTGGAGAAGTTAGAATTCCGTCCCGCACAAAGATTGTGTTTTCCTTATCCTAATCCTTGCCCGTTAGGTATTATGAGCGTAATGAAAGGGAGGAAAGTTTTAAGCGCCATCGTAAAATTCCTTTGTTCTGGGCTCGTTTCAGGGATACAAGCTCGATATTTTAACATCGGTGCATGCCGGTTAACCAAGTTATATTGCCGCTCAAAGATAGAAACTCGGATGTTTATCGAATCATCGATATGTATCGTTTCGCATTCCCGGTTCTGGCCGCGGAAACGTCTTGTGTTTCTCTATGCCCGACTAAGATCCTATTCTACTTCCTTCGTTTCTGCTCAACTTGTTACTTTACCGAGGAAACTCCGATGGATCTCGTTCGACCAAAGAAAGAATCACGAGCGAAAAAACTCTATTTCGTTTCCTTTAATCTTGAAAAGACAAGACGTCTCTTGTTCGCGGTGAATCGTCTGTTTCTGAAAATAAGAAACAACAAGCGCACACGAATGGCCGGGGTAGTTCATTCAAAATCGCTTTTCCAGCAGCGTAAAATCACGCCGTGCTCGCATCACCGTGTTTTCTTTACTGAAAGACTTGTAGGATCGTTCCTCTCGCCATTCTCCACTCCTAACTTCGCTGATTGCGGGATAATCTCTGTGAGAGCTCTCATGGTTTCAACGAGAGGCGATAAGAATCGTATACAAAAAAAGCAGGAAAGGTATCTCGGTAATCAGTGCGTGAAAAAATGCTCTTCTACAGTGCGCTAAGAAAAGCAGGTAACATTTATGTGGTGTGATTTCAAGACAATTCTAGATATCCATTATCATTCTATACGGCTATCGATATATTTCTAGCGTAAAATTATTAGATTGGTGGATATTAAATGTCATTTATTTCTTTATAAATTTTCTCCATTGCTTTGATATTCAAATTCACACCACATGAATATCGCTTATCTTTTTTAACACTCTGTATATGTCTGATTTTTCTGCTTTTTCTTTTTTTCGTTTCCATTACATATGCTTTTTTCTCCTTTTCGCTTATGAAATCCTACTGGCTATATCGTAATCGCTTATAAACGTTGCTCTTTCATTAATTTCCACCGTTATCATGGAGGTGGGAGAGAGAGAGAAACAGAGAGAGAGAGAGAGAGAGAGACAAAACAAATCACTGGCGTTTTATCTCGGCGAGAAATCGCCTTTTAACGCGAACCGCGCTTCTTCCGTTCATACGGTTTCCACGACTGCTGGTCCCACGTGTAAAGGGACAACAGAACCTCCTCGAATTAATTCCCTGTGCAAATTGTTATGTAAATTAGACACCCTCTAGACTTCTCCGTCTATTGAATTTTTATTCAGTGATCTTTCTTTAGTTTCGTTTTCCTTTTCTTCCATTAGAGAAGAAGAAAGAAATATTGTTGGGATCCGGTCGAGAAACGTGAAAGACCTCGTTCATTTGCTTGATCTTTTTTCTCATCACGTTCTCTTTTAACATCGTAATATCGTGCAATTATTCAATACTCGAGAAAATGATCGATAGCATTGATCAACAATCAAAAGGTTCAAACAGGAGGGTGAATCAACGCTGTCTGCATGGATTGCTTTAAAGGTGGAGCGCTATGGTAAGTATAATTATGATATTTGCACGATCTTGTCCTTCTCCACGCGGTTTGCACACACATGCGCTTCCACATTTCACACTCTATGCACGCGCCTTTACACAGCTGGTGCCTGGATACACTTCGACGTGGAATTATTTTCTTCATTCTACTTATTTTGCTTCGTGGCTTTGTAATCAATGACCTTGAAAACGTGCATTTCAAGAAATACTAATATTTAGACTGAGGATTTTTACGCATTTCCGACAAATTTGAAGGTATCCGCAGAATATTAAAAATTATATGAAACATTCAGAGTATAGTATTTTCGTTATAATATTAAATACATAGATGAAACAAAACTCTATTCATATTCCTCCTTTTTTACTTGTTTTCATATAATTATGAATTTCTATCAACGACAAACATCCACAGTAATTCGTATTAATCATTATTTTAATAATTCTTTATTCATTTATAATAAAATTATCTCCTACTTCGTCGGAATATTTGCGATCGTCTGTAAATTTGCTATATCTCGTTTAATCGGATGAAGCTACGTATAAACTGTGAAAAGGTTTGATCCGGTGCATTGTGGAAGAAAGATCCAAAAGTAGAAACAACTGCTTCTATTGTTATCGGCCGTATCAGCACGCAGAATAGAAACTTTCTGCGTATCTTCCTCTGGTAATTCAGCACCTTTCCCGAGGCCAAACTTGGCTGAGATTTTTGTGTTACACGCGCACGTGTATTTGGAATATACCGTGACGTATTTTCTCGGTGTTTGCGCGTGTTTTTGTGTTACATTGCACAGCTGCATCGCAGATTTCCATCGATCTTTTAATGATCTTTTAAGTCAGCAATCCTCGGGCGTGTAATCAATCATTCGAACGGTTCGCGGATCTAAACGTTCGAATAGTTACGAAAAGAGATGGATAGAGAAAGAGACACAGTTATTCAACCGTTAATTTGGTTTTGCGCACGAACGAGGACCAAAGCGCAGGAAAATAGCGAGCTTGTAACAGGTATGGACCTATGGAATGGTTGGCCGGTTAATTGTCTTCGGTTCGGTCGAGTAAAATTTATTCTAAATTTTCCTTGTCCAATTTTAACCTGTCTTTCTTCAATTTTCTATATTTTTCAAGCGGTTCAATCGTCAGAAACTGTAGATATGTCAATCAGCTGAATCGTCTAAAAAATTCTAGATAGAATCATTCATATTCAAATTAGATATAAATCTCAAAGATCCGCTAAAAATTGTTCCGCTGTTCTCGATTTGAAAATAACATTTCAATGCACCGAAACTGTAATGAATTCTCCTATACGCAAGAATAATCGTTGACTCAGTTGATTGTCAAAAACTATGGGCCAACCATACTGGAATTACCTAAAAATTCTAAAATTAAAGAATTATTCACACCAGATTCCTCTATTTAAAAGGGAAACTGTGTACCACTGTAACGAAGGGAAATCGTCACAAAGCTCCACCTACGCATCCATGATTCCTAATTGCCAAAAGCGGCACGCCGATCGTCAATTTCGAGAATTTCGCCTACAAACCATCGTATTCGCGACGCGACTCGAATAAGAAGCGGCCTGGCACAGTCACGTCATCTCGGACGTGCGTGCAGTACACGCGAAAATAGCACGATCATTCGGCCGGAATTGGTCGCACGATGAGTTTTCTCGGCTCGTTGATTCCGTGAGACGTCACGAGACATTGGTGCACGTGCTAATTAAACGTGTTTCGATGGAATTTAAAATGTTCACCGGGCATTTCGTATTCCGTGCAACGATCCAGCAGTTCAGTTTCCTTGGTTTACGAGCTACGTTAGCTTCAATGGCGTCGTAAACGAGACAACAGGCACAAAGTGAACACGTCCTTTTAAATCTTCCAGCTACGTTTACGTTCGTCTCGTATGTTCTTATCGTAACGACAATCGGTAATGATCTCTAGATTATTGGTTCTACCTGTATTATCCTTGGCTCATTCTCTGTTACTATGAATTTTTCTGTCTTCCTCTTGCTCTTATTTCAACAAACGAAAAGACTTGCAATGTTTCAAGAAAATTTTTGTGGACTGTGAAACTGGTCTTCTTTTAGCACGGTGTATCCTCTTTGTAAAACCATAAAAAATATGTGTTGATTTCATTATTGTTAATTAATGAAAAGTAATTTTTCCACAGACTAAAAAATATTCGGTGCCATAAGGTATAAAAGAAGAAAGATTAAAACAGTTTCTACTGATCTTTACAATGTTAGGAACATTAGCTTCTTGCTTTAAAATCTTACGGTTACAAAAGCATTTTTCCCAACATTTAGACATGTTCGCCAGTCATGCTGGAAAGATAAGTCATCAAAACTGATGGTCTTAAACTTGTTGCTAGTAACTTTGCTCCAGAAGCTGTTCCACGAAAGTCCCTTTAATCACTCGAAATACCGCGTGGCGTGTAACTGTAATGAAAATAAACAGGACAAGAAAAAAGAAAATCCAAAAGGTTCGAACGGCGCGTACAACATCGTTTAGCGTTTCTTTGACGAGCCCGGAAAACGCAGAAACGTTTTTTTTAGATCAGGCTGCTTGCGTAATATAATTTTCAAAAACGTGTCACCTTTTGCACGCCTCTTGTCGTGCATGGCTAAGAATCTTTCTTTCTTGAATGTATGAAAAGCAGAAGGTGATCTACGAGGAGAGGATCGTCCAGACGTTGAAACGCAATCACAACGTTTCTCGCGTGAATTTCATAAAAATTAGGACATTGGTTGCTCGGATAATTCTTAATTCATTAAACAGACGAAACAGCCTCCTTTTTTGCCTAATTTTGACAGGAATACAGTGACAATTTACAACATTTATAGAACATTCTAGTGTGTGTATTATTTATAAATATTATTCATAGAAAATTTGTATGAATGTATTATGTGTGTGTTTATATGTTTATACGAAACCTTTTAAAGTTTCATTCATACTATAATGATACACGACTATCATGAATACAGCGATAGAATTTGAAACCAATTTGAAATAATAATAATAAAATAAAATAAAATAATAATAGTTACAAGCCGTTTATTGCAAACGTACACTTAGCAAAAAGTAAAGATACATTATGAGTAAGTTAAAGGCTTAAATATGTATAGGTATTCCTTACTGAGATTGCATTTACACAACTTACACGCGTTATTTCACTGTTCGGCGGCTAATGGGTTAAGTAATGATTTTACAGGGCGAGCATACATCATCGTCGGCGTTTCTTCCTTGACAGGAGGGCGCCGTGAGATCAGAAAACGCGGGCAGCTGGCTCGTTTGGCTCTAAATAAAGCGCTCAAGTGCGGCAGGCGAAATGAAACGCAATAAAACTTATCCGCACCACTGGCGCGTTCCTTTCTCTCTCTCCAACTTCTGTCTCAGCTCCCTCGCCTCTTTTCTAAATCCTCATATTTTCTCGTTTCCCTTCTTTTCTCATTTTCACTCTTTCACGACTCTCGCCGTGCCTTCTTCCCTTCTTCTCTACTTTTCCCTCACGCTCCGATATTTCATCTCTTCCTTCCAAGTTGCTTCTTTCCATCGTTCCTTCCTTCTAGTTCTTGTTTTTCTTTCGAACTCGGTCTTATTGTTCTTCCCTTGCCGCGATTGTTTCCATTCTTCCGTTCTTCCGCTCACGTTCGAAGTGAAATTAATATACAGGGTGATTAAAAAGTGGAGCAACCGACTATTCTTTTTTACGATTTTCTTTACTGATAGTTACAGAAAAGTCGCGCAAGTATCGCCGATTATTCTTGTCGTTGACTTTAAACGATCAGAAAGATGACAGATCTGGGGAATTCTTAATATTTCAAGATATTTTGAAAATTGAAAAATGTTAAACAGAGCATTTCAACTAAAAAGGGCAACTAATTTAGCTCAATTGTGTAATAAGGTTCAACAGTAAGCAAAAGATATGTTTTATGGTTGAAGGTTTTTGTTATCTAAGGACTTCTATAAATTGTATGTCATATATTTCGTTATGTGTTTGTTAACGAATACGGTTCTTGCTTCGAGATTGCAATTATATCTGGTAAAAGTTGATCCAAGATTTCGCGATCGTTTCCCCATCTAATTTCGTAGTTATCTACGGGTATCATTATTTTCAGGAGTAATCCTGAACAGTATGCCGATGCTTTGTATCACTATCGATCGATTCCGGAATATTAAGCCAACAATGTAATACTCTCTAAGTAGCACAACAATTTCCTTCCAACATTCGGTTATCCGTTTTAGCAACGTTTCATCAAATCCTATCGAACAATATTATTATGAAATTCTCGTTAGAACTGAAATTAATATTTTGTCACTGAGCGAGCAATATTCACAAATAAAAGGAAAAACATAATATGGTCTGTTAAATGTTCATTCGTAATTAACTTGGTCTTGGTTTTCAAGCAATACGTAAAAACTATGCGTTTACCAAAGTTCTCAATTGAATTAATATTATTAGTAAAACCTTTCTTTTTTTGAAACTAAGTTTTCTCGATATCTCGGCGCCTTCAATGAAAAAATTCCATAAAATATTTTCGAATATTTCGTACCACGCCTTATATAATATTTTCTATGTCTCTTTTCTTTTTCTTGATATAGACGAATATTTTGTTCTCCACCACCGTGAAAATAGTTTCTATAGATGGATAAGGATTGATCGAAGGACGGGACGAAAAAACAGATGTGCCGATCGACGATATATTGGAACAGAAGATTCGATCAATCGCAATTTACTCGTTTATTTCCCGCTAGCGATCCTTCTCTTGCGACGAGGGCCGAAGGTCAGACAGTGGTACAAGAGGGTGATGGATTTTGTTGATCGAATAAAATAAAAATAACGAAGCTATCTCCGTGGAGCGATTAAAAGGAAGAAAATGATCATCGAAGGGAAGATTGTTTTCGTCGTTTCCAAGTCTGGAGATTCTAAAACGATGAAATCATTGGCACGGGGAGTTGCTTGGTGGTATCGATTTGTCCAAATCCTTTCTATAGCAGCTTTTATTCGTTCCGAACACGAGGTCGACCAAAATAATACTTAACATGGTTCTATTCTATTTCGATTGAAGTGTGGATATATTATGCGTGGTTCCTATCGATTATTTAGAACAAGTATTAAATACTTTTCTACGAAGTGTTATTTTATCGAATAAAAGTTTAATATTAAAAACAGGTTTATATAAAAAGTATAATATTGCCGATATTACCTTATAGAATACCAAATTGACAAAAATATTTCATACGTGTCTATTTAATGTCTTCAAAGTGTATAAAAATAAATTAGAGTGTCGAATTCAACGTTTTTCAAGGATAAATTTTCATCGATGTTGGGTGAATATGATTCACCGTGACTTATAATTAGACTACGGATGTTTATGTATTTATCGGAAATTTTTGGCCGCAAGAATGTACAGAAAGTACATGATACACAAAAATACACAAAATATCGATTTACAGGGTGAAACTTTTTTTTGTTATCGAAGTTACTCATAAAGCTATAAACTTGTATAAACATCTAGAGTCTATTTGTCATTTCATTTTTTAAATTTTGTACTTTGTTTAGTTACTTAATCATTTCCTTTGAACCTCTATTTTCTATTAACACAGCGAACCTAACCCGAAACTTTGTAACAACACTTCCTTATACGATACGTTATACGACCAAACGACGACTTGACATTTTATCGATACAAGGTAAAAAACGCACTATCGGCTCTCCTAGCGAGCCATATATTATACTCGAGAGGTGAACGTCCAAATTTCACGTTTCACTAACATAGGTTACATAAAATCGATGACACGCTATCCCTCTGACACTTTTTCCTTCCCATTCGCTAGCTCATATCCACATCGTCGACGACGCTCGTCTTTCCTACAGCCATAGATCGCCTGGATTTATTTCTTTTTCTTTTCTAGAGTCACGGCAGTGTTTTCCGTACGTGTGCGTACGCGAATCGGGGTCGATCCGTGGACTCGCTCGAAATGCTACAACGGCCAGGGAAAATAGTTGGAGTGTGAGTCACACGATTTTATCGCGGCCAATCTAAAAGTTGCTTTACGAGCCGTTGTGGACCACCGACCGTCACTTTGCATTTCCATGGATCGCAGAAATGCTACACGATGGATATTAAATAAACCCGACGGAAACGCGGTAAGGAACTCTGATTTTTATTTCAGCTGTGACTTCGCACCGTTTTCACGTTGCTTTCGTGTCTTTTCTCAGACATCATGCCATGCTGTTTGCTGTTTTCTCACCCTGGTTTAGGAATAAGGTTAAAATTGCCTCGGGGACACCGGAGAAATTTCGATTGACAAGTCGAGCGAATGGAAATCCCGATTTCCCCTCGAGGGATCAGAGTCGCATTGAAATTACGATTCTTTTGTGAAAAGATACTCGTATCACGAGATTAATCGACGCAATGACGTATGAAAGAAAGCATAGAGATGGAATATAAGGCTTAATCTGTTTGAAGTCGGTGACGCATTACTGATAAAAACAGCCAATAACACAGGTTTCTAAAAGAAATTTTTATTATCAGCTAGTATTAAAAACATATTTTAAAAAAGCTATCTGGGGAAATACGTTACTGAAACGAAGTAATAGACGATATTACGTAAAGATTAAAGCAAAGTTTTATGCATATGATGCATATAGTGTGCCATCACAGATTAATTTAGGAATCAATGACACATGTATTCTTTCATTCCTCGGGCAGGACAGAAATCATCTAAAATCTAAAACATGTATTTTTCATCTCCAAAACCTTGTTACTTATTTCATTTCCCTAGATAAACGGAACAAATTCGACTTCGAATGAATAGTTTGGATTAATTGTAGGTCGGGTGTTTGTTGAATTAGTGGAGGTTTATGTCCGATTTCGTTAGCACGTGACTTTAAAACATCGACTAACCGCACGACGCCCACGAAAGGAAATACCTTCAAAGGTTAGAATTATAGGATTCCAGATATATAGCTGGTAACGCGACACGCACTGTCATCGCACGCAACTCGTCGACACGCGACGTTAATTAATGCGAACGTTTACTTATTTATTTCTATCCCATGAAATTACTGTCTTTCATCAAGCATGCACAACTTCATTAAGAACTTAAATCGTTATAATAATCTTAATATCGTTGTGATTTATTTCACATTATCATCTTTTGATAAAAGAGTGACGTAATTAAGGAAAATTCCTTATTAATTAAGAAACACGTAAGATCCTTGTGTAGTGTGAGTTACATATATATAATAAATGCTATAATATTTTATTATATAATTATAACATTGCTATCCTAATACACAGTTCGATTTTTTGATATATAGAAACAACTTCTGTAAATATTTCAAAACTGACAATTTTTTAGATAAATCGCTCATCTAGCAAAAGGACGGTATAAAATATCCATAGGAAATTTGTCTTCAATCTCAAAGATTTTCTTCGCGAATTTAGATTAATAAATGAAATATCAAATTATTTGATACGAAATCGAACGAATATCTATGTTTATTGATTATTAAAGCAATGGAAAAGCTAGTCATAAAGATGGTCGTGTTGGCTATACTGCCAAATTGGCAGTGTTCCAAATTTCGTGCGAAAAAGAGACTACGTCTCTAGCAGACAGATTAGTAATTAAAGTACTTATTAATAACTACAGGATTAAACGCAAAAAATTCGAATGGCGGTTCTCATCGGTTAAGTGGGATCAAAGTTCGTCGAGGAATCGACAGCTTCGAGTCGATTAATCCGCGTCGAGATCAATCCCGGACACGTGGCTTGTCACTTGGAGTTGACACAGATTTCCACGAGTTGCTTCGACACCCAGGATACGCCGTATCCTTTGATCTGTTTCTGACAGCTTTATTTCGTTCCTATTACGCGTCAACCTTCCCTACCGCGTTCTCCAATGGTTCGTATTATTTTGCATTTCGCCTGAACTTCTTTCAAGCGGCAGGAGATTCTATTCGTATCGAGTCAGACAACGAATAATTCGCTGCCTCCTCCATGCTCGAAAAATGTACAACTTTGTACAGAAATTGTAATTAATTTTCTAGACTTTTATTTTTTTCAAATTATAATTTTCAAACTTTGCACTTGCGATGTAATGCTACTCTATTCGTTCTTCATTCCATTATTAATAATCCCATTAAAATAATGAGTCCCCCTTACATTAATTATTTATCTCTCAAATATTTATCAAGCCTTCGTTAAATTGTTTTTAAAATAGCATGCTTCGCGGCATAAAGTACCACAGAAAAATTACAATAAGAAATGATCTATATAAACAACGCATTCCATTCAGCCTTTTTTAATATACCACACTCGATATCTCCGCCCACGTACGATGCACAAAATGCACGTAAAAGGAGCGAGAAACCAGCGTTCTTTCAATATAAAAGCACGATTAAAGTAGAACTCACCGCTGTCCGCGTAGGTCTCTGAACCGTATCCATCCTGAAGTCCACTCGCCCACGTGCCCTCGTACCTCGCCGTGGACGTGGTCGATTGTCTGACACCGTATCGACCCTTGAATCCTTGAGACCATTCGCCGCGATAAATCCACCGTCCACGGGTCTCCATGCCCAGACCGTGGCGTTTCCCATTCTGCCACTGGCCTTCGTAAACCGATCCACTGAAATTCAATATTGTTGACGAGTGATAATACGATATAAGATGTTCTCAGAAAATCAGTCGCTTGCGTTTCGCCCCTTAGCCTCGATGCACCACAGTAATCAAAGACACTTTCCGGACTTGTTGCTCTTCGTGATTCAAACTGTTTTGCTAATTGGATTTGTCTCGTGTTTCTTACTGCTTTGTATTGAAAGGGAAGTTTCTTTCGGAGAGATAAGGCTCGTCGAAGGGTGAACAAGATCTCTTTAATACAATTTTGTGTCATGGAGATTGCTATTTAGAGAATTTGGAATATATAAAAATTGTTAATTTTATTGACACTAAAATTATGAGAATTACTAAAAGATTCCTAATATTTTATGGAAATTTTATAGATTCAGAACAAATGATTTCTGAAAATTTAAAAATTACTAACTCTTTTTTTTAATTATACACATTTACTAATATATATGCTTTTTTTAACGATTTGAATATATGGATAAATCTTTTTTTGTTTACATCGTATATTTTTCCGATAGTTTTCATCTGGATTATCTTGACGCATGTTCTATCCTTCGTGTTAAATGATTGATACGAAGTCACCTATTTGAAATATATGAATGTATGAACTGTTGTGTTTTTTATAGATTATAGACTGTTGGTTTGCGTATCTTTTATAAATCTGATCAATAAAAGTAACAGGAATTATATGGAACAAATCAGATTTTGCTAGTCAGCTTCCAGCATACAATCGATACGAAAGGAACTCGTTATCGAAATGCTCTTTGGTCTTTTCAGCAGCTTTTATCGCGTTCAAATTCGAATACTCGTACGCTTTTCCATACAACAAATACTCGGTGCTCAAAGACGAATATGTTTCGCACGAGTGGATCCTCCTCGACTTCTGAAGGGAAAAAGAAACAGATGCTTCGATCTGAAGGAGCGATTTTCCTTTTTATGTTTCATTCGAAGTTGCAATGAAGAATCTTTCTCTTCCTCGATATTGCGCCATGCGAAGAAAGACCAAATTCTTTGTTGGTTTTGTCGCTAACACATATACAGTTCTGTATATATAAAAAATACGTTGCAACAAATGTACTTTGTTCTTTTCACGGAAAAGATATACGTTTTTCATAAATATTTATTTGACATAGATAGCTTTTCATATAAAAAGAATCACGATTACTCATTGTTAAAAATCAGTTTCTGTTATCTTTGGTTCTTTATCCTTGATACTACGGTTGTTTATGTAAATTCTTATTTTTATAAATAAAATTAGTCGAATAAAACCTAAACTAAAATTTATTTTATTTTATTATCTTATTATTCTAGTATATTTGTTAGGTAACTTGTATATGTTTGTAACTTATATATCTTTACGTTTAGGTTTATTAACCGTTCTTTTCTTTTTTCTATAATGTGGACTTTTGGCGACATTGCTTGCTAGAGATTATTCGGAAATTACGGTTCGACATTCGCGACAATATTCACGCACCAGTGTCGCTTGCACACAGCTCCAGAGCTCATTTTAATTAACAGCGGACGAAGATTGAAAATCGTGTTGATATCGAATATCGAAGACGGCCGCTTAGGAGAAACGAAAAATGGACAAGTCGTTGATATTCGCCATATGAATGAAGTTGCAACATTTTCCTGCGAATAATTTGAATTTTTTATTTTCAAACAACTGGAACTAAAACCTCTGACGTCATTTACTTGACCCATCATTTTATCTTATTGAATCCTTTTTCAGAAATCTTGTTGAATATAGAAATATCGTAACATAAACTTAGTACAGTCATCCACCTTATCAACGAAACAATATTTCTTCTTAATTTCAAGAGTTATCCGATGACTCACAAGCATGCTATCTATTTCCACCAAAAATATAAACGAATAAAGTTTTCCACTTTATTATGACCAATGACAGAGATAATTGCCGAAAAATGGTTCCACGTCATTTGTGGTCTCGAGTTCGTCATCAACGAAAGGCAGCATCGTAATTTGTCGGGCATCCCTAGGAAAACGTGACTTGACGAAGACCTTGCTCCAATTTAGACGGAAACGAAACGACGGAATCTCTCGGCCCAGATACGTGGTCGCGAGAAACACAAGTTCCCCATCTTTGTCCCTTCTCCTTTTTTCCTCTTTCTATTTTCTTTCCACGGTATTTCCACCCTTTCAACGTCGCCAGCGACGCACTCTGATCGAGAGGAACCAACACCGAAACGTGGCGAGAGTATTAAAAGAAGAAACGACCACAGTCACGCTGGAAGATCTTTAATACCCTCTAATTGCTCATTACAATTATAGAATGACCTTGTTTGAACTGTTAAACACATGCACGATAGCCATCCGATAAGGTTTAGTCAGTGTAATTAACGATTAAAGTGGAACGATCATTTTCTATTTTAATTATTCTATGATCCTCATTATTGCGAATTGGATCTTGGAATTGATACTCTATGTATACATCTGTCACGATATTAATTTATGTAATTCGAAATTTTGAAGCGACCCTTCTTTCGTTTTTCTCTTTTTCTGTTTTATATTATTTCAATGATCATGCAAGATAATTTGGTAGTTTAAAATAAACGAAAAGACGAAGACAAAATCGATCAAGGGACGAAAACGTGTTGTTATATCTCAATTAGAAACTTGTTCGACGTGCGTGACTTTGATTCGCGATACGATCAAACCCAGACCTTTCGAATGACATTTTTCTGTTACGTGAGGTCACGGAATCCACAACGTGTTCTCGTAATTGTAACATGACTGGTTAACGTGGTTGGTTAATCGATACGCATAAAACGCACGAAAACGTCGTGCTTATCTACCACCGTTTAAGGAGGTCACGAATTCTTCGATGGGTACTCCAACTTCGCTAATATCGAAGCCAAAATTCGAAGAATTATGGTATAAGTTATCGCTGTCAAAAGTGTAGATAGAAATTTTTCATTATTAGTAAACTGCGAATATGTAACTAAAGTAAATGGAACCGACCTAATTTAAAACCGTTAGCAGGAAACCTTCGTTTCTCTCGAGGCAAAAGAAAATTTGCAATAGGATCTGTAACATGGAATTTGAATACACAGAGACGAACAGACAGTTTTGGTATCTGGATGTTTAGGATGGTTCAGATGTCCCAATAACTGACATTCGATAATATTGGTATATTCTTGGACAATCCAAGTTTCGATGCATCAACGTGACCTATTATCCGAATAGTCGAACCGTGGCTACCGAATGCTTCAAGGATCTACGAATTATTTATGGTTTTTGACAGGGTGACGAATTCAGGATTGTTCCAAGTCCCGCGAAACACTCTAAATATAGTAATTTCGAATTCGCGGCGATTCTTTTCGTTTCGGCCTAATCCCGAGTGTTCCCATTGATGAACACCGTCGTACTAAAAATACATAAAAATGTGGGTCAATTCCCCTATACGTTGAAACGTGCGTGTGTCAGCCGATGTTAATAACACTTATATTTACGAGCTCTCGTTGCACTGGACTATTTAAAGCTGCGTGACAAAATTTCTTCCGGAACGATCGACGGCTCAAATATAGTCGCGCAACTTACAACGTTACGCGGTCCCGTGGAAAAGAATCACCGAGAGAAATGTTTCCACAATTTTTATCACAGAAGCTTATTACACCGTCTTTTTTTTTATTTATTTACGAATGAGGCAAAAAAGAAAAATGCCTTTGATATAAGAACGAGCGAAATGTATCTAGTGATTATATTTCATTTCATCAAATTTTTGCCTTGTCAAAAATCAGATCTTCTCTAGAAGAATATTAGACTGTGAAAGTGATACATATGGTAGCATTGTTTGTTATTTGAGCAAACTATAGGTAAAGTTAACCGCTTTACTGACCGCAAAGATAATTATTTTTTATTTTTCTTCTCTAGGCGAAACTAGACAGAGATTTATTTTATCTTCGAAATACCAGAACGAATATATTATAGTTTTGCATATCATACACGGCTTATATATTTTGGCATTTTTATTACCATAAATGTAATCTTCATATTGCTATACGTCGTTGCAAAAATCCTTTCGATAAATACAAACGTTATATATTATTATATTCTATATACATTGATCTCATTTGAAGAAGAAATGCACTTGTACCATTGAACACAATCGAAAAATCTCTCAAGAGGCGATTGAACAGGAATACCATTGAAAAACGAAAGAAAATAAGCTTCTATGATGAACCGAGGATTATTTCCCCCCTGTCAGAGCCGTTGGCTGAAAGTCCTGGAAATTTGGCGAAACGATTGTTTGCCGCGTCCGTGAACTAGGTCCTAACCGCTCGGATCCCACTGACCCGGACTCGTTGTCCTTGCACTCGATGACCTACTTTCAGGATCGGGAGATTCCCGCCCTGCCCCAGGTATATACCGAGATACGTGTCAAGGTCTCTCGTTTATCTCGAATTCACGCCGTTAGAGACGGTTCCCAAAGATAGAGTAAAATCAGCTAAATGCCGTACGGCCAGGCTAAATGTACGAATTTATCATCTCTCTATTCGATGACGTCTGCTAGTCGAAATCGGTTCACGCTTTCTTTCCACAAAAATGCATTGATAGTGCGACTGATAAATGGAAACATCGTTATTGTGACATTTATGGTTACTATTAGGTGATTATTGTATTGTGAATACGTCATAACGTTCAGAGTTGCTTTTCCACATAACAACGAGACCAAATCCTCATCACTCAAATATCAACTCTGGTCATCTCAATTATAACGTTTCAATGTGCTCGTTAAAGATGTGCACGTTTCCTCTTTGAGCGAAAACCTTCATCCGTTTCGTGGTCGTTTATCTGGATCTGTGTCGTCTTTAGGATTCAGAAGATGAGGTTTACGGGTTCTTTCTGCTTCTAGCGATGTATGTAACCCGTGAAAGCTCTGCTTTTGCTTTTGATAGAGAAGCTTCCACTACCTAATCCTATATTACGGGCTGTCTATATTTAAGAAAACGATAGTTATATCATTCACGTACGACGAAATGGTAGATGAGTTGGATGAAATTTGATCGAATATAATCGATCGTTTCAAGTTTGGACCGTGTTTGTTCTATCGAGAGTAATTATTTTAGTCCTCTTGCGAGTCGAGGAGATTTAGCTTTCGAGACAAGAGAACCGAGTTTGAAAGCATTCGACCGCGATCGAGATATCGATGCTGTGCCGGTGTATCCCCGAAATACTCGGGCATGCACGCTCCAGCAAGAACTAACGAGCCTGAACCAGTTTCATTTACACGGATGCCTGTTTCAAGTGTTTATTATTCACCGAGAATCTTCAAAATAGAAAGACGAGTGACAGCAAGCAAATCTAATGTCTGTTTTTGTAGTTAATGGAAAGGCAATTAGAACATGAGGTAAAGATTGTTCTAGATAAATTGAAGATGAATAACGTTTTTATTAATTAAATTCATGATGCCTTTGATTTGACATCGTTCCACTAATTGAAGACGGTTTACGATCTGGATAGTAACAATGTACACGGAGATTGGTTTAACCGAGAAGATCAATTTTAATCCGTAACGAACAGAGAGGGCATTTGTGGTTTTAAATCGTTGAAGGCCAGAATTTCAAGAGTTGCGATGTCTTTGTAGTATCTTAAACGAAGTTTCCAAAAGATCCGTTTTATCGGAATTTTAATGTAATCCACATTATTAATGTTTAACTATAAACCACTAAGAAATGATTTTCACATATAAGTTGCATTTTAATGATTGTCCTTGCGTTTATTTTACATCGACGCATTTTGATAAAAAAAAAAAAAAAAAAGAAAAAGAACAGAAAGAGCCCGTATATCAACATCCTAACGGAATAACTCAGGATTCTCGAAAAAAAATAAGAAACCCGATCAAAATTCGCCGGAGAGAGTCGAGAAAAGCGGCGCTAGTAAGCGAGGCAAGGGGCGAATAGAGCAAATTGAAAGCATGCCAAAAATTAATAAGAATCCGAAGGTCTGGTCTCACCTAGGCCAGGTGTAGACACCGGAGACCTCGAAACCAAAGTGCCAGCTACCAGAGTATGCACCTTGGCCCTTGGGTCCCGTACATACGCCGTGTCCATGAGCTTTTCCATCTTCCCAACCGCCGCAGTAGGTGCCGCCATCGTCGAAATCGAATCTGCCACCGTTAACCTGGGCACGATTAGACGCCGCCGTGGCGGTACCTGTCGCTCCAGGTTGGGCAGTGCTTATGCCACCTGTTTGAGGCAATTCAGCACCACCTGCCACCCCGTTTGGCGCTGGCTGTTGCTGCATCTCTTAACACCACTTTCTAGTCTTCCACCACCTCCTCCTCCTCCACCACCAACTTGTTTCCCCACCACCCACGTCGTAATCTTTGCCTTTTTCTTTTTCTTCCTCGTCGTGATTGTGGTCGTAGTCGTAATCGTTGTGGTTGTCGTGCTCCTTATCGTCGTCTTCGTCTTCGTCGTCTTCGTTAGTGTCGTCGCGCTGATCCGTTACCAAAAATCGCACGCGCCTCGTCTCCCTGCTGAACGTTGCTCCGTCATCCTTCCTTCCTTCCACCTCCACGGTTCTTCTCGTTTTACGCGTACCACCAACGGACCTCTGCAAGATCACACGAACAACCCTTTGTTGATCACTCCAAGTCGTCGACGAGAAACACTGATCGCGTCAACTATTTTACTTAGCCACGTGAAAACTCGCGTACGCGATTATGTCCAATGTCTTCGCACGGGAGCGCGGGGTCGTCTTAAAGAACGATTCGAAGAATCGACGAGACTCGAGCGCTACTATGCTCTAACGACGAGATTAGGGTAAATTTCTCTGAACCAGCATGGTCACGCGTTATCGATCAATGATCGACCGGTTGGTTATTTGGATGTCAAGGATACGGTTTTTCTCTTCTTTGTGTACGATCTATAAATACGAAATTCAGCCCGAAGCGAGGCTAGACGAGAACGCTCTAGGATTCGACACGGGTTAATTTTAGTTGCCGTTGGTCGGACAGCAACGGACCTGAAAGGAACATCATCGCCGCAAAACCTCGAGTCTCGGCAATACGAACTACGATCACAGTTCACAAAGACGATCTCGTGACTCCCCTGCGAAACGGCTTCGACCGGCTTCCCGTGGCCTTGAAACACTTGAGGACACAAGGAGAATCGATACACCCGTACGATTTCCTTCGTAGCACCGTGCGTCGTTTTACACGTTCGATACTTTCGTCGATTTCTTATTCCTTGCACTTCCTTCTTCTCCTCATCCCTACGTTTCTCACCACTATCGATCGACAGGGTTCTGGCGATTCCGCTAATCGATCGCCGATTATCCTTCGAGCCTAACACGCGCTCGACTCGCACGCACACGCAGCCATTCGCACGCACTCGCCACCGTAAGCAGCCAGTTTAAACGCGGCTCAGATTCCCTATCGAGTCAGCAGCTGATTTCGCGCCACGCGCCACGAATCCGCGACAATCGATAAAAGGAAAGGGAGAGAGAGAGAGCGTTTTCTCTTCTGCTAATTCGCCCCAAAATCGACGATTCCGATCAACGTTCCATCTAGATCCGATCACCTGTGGTCAGTCGGCACTGCGCGAACGGCACAATCGACGATACACTTTCGAGTTTTCCCGAATATCAACGTAGTAGTATCCGTCTCCAGGCATTCGATGGGCAGTCTTAATACCAGGAGAGGATGCAGCAGGTTTTTCGTCGAACTTGTCGAAACTCGACGGCTGAACAGCAGCCGCGGTTTCGCCGTCCGTCTGACGCCGTTACGCAACGCTTCTATAAGCATCCGTGATCCGCTCGGAATGTGACCCTCTCTCACTCGCTCTCCCTCTGCTACACAGTCTATCTCTGTTCCACTCTTTCTCTCGTTGCTCTCCTCCCCTCTGCCTCTATCTCTCTTGTTCCACCTCAGCTTTAGCTCGCTCCTATCCTATGTTCTGTGTTCGTATGTCGCTCGGTCAGTTGTTAAAACGAAGGCGCGAAAGCTCGTCCGATTAGAGGAACAGTTGGAGCTTGGTTCCTCTCTAGATTAGTTGCTGGTCGCGTTAGTCTACGTGCAAGTAGTAGATGAAGAGAAGAAGAAGAAGAACAGCGGCATTCTGTACCGCCTGGTCTCCCTGGTCCTCCTACGTGCGAACACGATGGCCAGTGAATCAGCCCGCGCCGCCTCTTCCTACATGCGGCCTCTTGTCGGTCTTAAAATATTCACTAGACTTCACGACGAGCAGAGTTTCGCGAGGAGCAGTGCCGTTCGGCCAGGGAATATAGAGCGATTCCTCGTTGGACTCGACGGCCGATTCACCTCTATCCTTTCGTTTCGTGGATCCACCGAACGAAACTACGCACGCGGTACACTATAGCAGAAAACGATAGAACGCAGAAGAACGAGCGATTAGCCGGTTGAAGCACACACTCGCACCTTCTTCTCTCTCTATTTCTTCTCTATTTCTCTTTCTCTTTTTTTACGACGTACAGGACAAGCTTCTAGGGATCGAGATGATCATCGGTAACGTCACCGTTGCCTTCGTGTCCGATCGCGATTTACTTCGTGTTGTTAAGTCTTGGTAGGAGCGATAGTCGTTGATGTGATGGTAATCGCGATGGTACGCGTCAGCATGATCAACGGGGGCCCGGAAACCCGGTGTCGTCGCGACGTCGACGTTTAACCGTTCGCGACCGCTGGCTAGACACGATTCACCGCACCCGCCCAACGTCCGTCCGCTCTAGCAACACGCTAGAGCGGTGCTCGTGCTCGAGCTCTAGCCTCGAGCTTCTCGGCTAGCTGGCTAGGAGCTTCTATTTTTACCATGGGGTGGCGAATTGTTCCCCACACCGGCGGCGGCCCACGAGGCGGCAGCTCGAGCGGACCAGAGGTTCGCCAATGCGACCGGGTTCAAACCATTTATAAATAGTAGGAGTTTCTCGCGCCGCTCGCGGAAAATCGGCGACGATTTGCCGAAATACAGATTCGGGTCTGACTCGATGCTTTCGAGGACGTACAGTACTGATTCCTGGATTAACCTGTTAACCGGGTCATCCCTTAACCCTTTCACGGTCCAATACTTATTTAGCTTCCGAGGAAAATTATGTTTTAGCGATTATTGATAATAAAAACAAATTTTGTCGAATGATCTAAGAGATGTCAAATAAGGACATTCTATTGATCGAGAACGTACTAAAGTACAGATAACGTTGCGTACACGTAATATATATCGAGAGTGAAAGGGTTAACCCTGGTTCGTGAATACCAAAGAGTAGCTATAGAATATGTTAATTGAATTCGCAAGAGGAATTTACGATAGGTTTGGTTCAAGAAGAATTTATATCTTTGATGTCTGGGTGGTTTAATTCGTCGATGAGTGCGAGGCAGTCGAGCTGTTCGTATTTCCGATTAACCAGCCGCCTTGTCGAACACGTGTACCGGAGCGTGTAGATAAAAATTAATGATATTTAGAAATAGCATCGGCGAACGCGATTGATACGGTATGGGCTCTGAATCCCAGCGAGATTCACGTGTACGAAACGAATACGCTATATTGCTAATTAACGTTTGTTGATGTATCGTGTATACTTGTATACGTAGGAGCTTGCACGAGTGATTCGAAAGAAAATTTCTGAGAGCCGGTAAATAGAGGCTGTAAACGGCGGTAAAGTATCATGGCATGAGTGTTCATTCAGATTTGTATGATTACTAATTCATGGGAGAATTTACGTGTTTGATATATTTAGATGATCCAACTTTGAATGAACGCGTAACGAGAAATATCAACAATTATATCTAGCACACGTGTTTCCTATTCGTAGAACATCCTTGCATAGAGTGAAATTCGAGGAAATTTACGAGAAACTTGGAATGTTTCGTTCACTCGCCTTCTCAATGAAATCCGGAGAATATAAGTTAACGAAAATCTTAGAAAACTCAGTGATAGATTTTTTCATTCTACCAAAAGTAGAAACATTAACGATCACATTCGGCGCGCAATCATGTTCCCTCTTAAATGGAATATTCTTCTTCAGAATGAATTCAAAGAAATTTACAAGCAACTACGAAAACACTCAACAATCTGTCTTTCGATTTGATAACAGAAGAATCTTGACAACAAGTAAACGTAATAACTTGCACGTCGTTGAGTTGAAGTCGTAGTAAAAGTTACGAAATGGGGGGTGCTTTGCTTGCTACGGGAACATGCAATGAGATCTAAACGACTGGGTGAACAAAGATTTCGATCGATCGATGAAACAGCATGGACGCGTCTATAGCCGGTGCATAGGACTGCATTTTTGATGCTGCACTCATCAATGTCGGTCAGTCGCTTTCCTCCCCCTTACAGAAACTAGGCTTCCTTGAATTTATTAGAATACATTCCCCCGTGTCAACGATCCTACGAGACTCCGACTGTAACGTTGTCTATTTTTTTTATCTTCTTCTTTGTGCGTCGAAGAATGGACGAAGAGAGCTGATCGAAAGCTACGGAGTCTATGTAGAACGCGGACCGTCCAATCCTCGCTCGTGTCCTCCCGCTTTTTTATATAACAGAAATCAATTAATCGATCCCCCTTCGGTGTGCCTATTGTTGCACGCAACAACGAGAAATAATTACGCGTTCCCCGATGATGCTCTCACGCTCGCCGGCGCGGTCACGAGAAAAAGAAAAGAGAGGCCACAAAGCGCCGGTATACCCTCATTATTAAAATAACTCCTCCTAGAGGATCGTTTTTCCCTCGAAATGCTCGTTCGAGTGCCAACTTCGAGACGATCGACCGCCTTCTTCGCCCAAAAATCCATCGACTTCCACCCAGTTAATTCTTCCATTTCGGTTCGATGCGACCGCCTCGATCGGCGTTTAGTCGGCGAAAAATATTACAGGCCAAATCTAAGCGAACGTGCGACGCCCTCGTTCCACGCATGCCTCTTGCACCTGCGGACGCGTCCGACCGCACCGTGGCTGCGAATCGCATCGTCGTCGTCGTGCGTATCCGTGATCTTTGTCTCGTGTCACCCACTGATGATTATACCGATGTTCTATGTATGTATATAGTGTCACGGCTATCACGCGGTCGTTACGCGGGAACAGAAGCACCTGAGGAATCGTCGGTAACGTCCACGAGGCTTGAGGATTCCTTAGAATCTTGCGAACTTACGTTACGCGCTCTGATATTGTAAGTTTTGTTGCAGTAATAAATAATAGACGAGTAATAAATGTCCCTGGAAAGGAATAATCTGCAGGTAATCGCGCGCATCCAGAATGTTTTCTAGTAAAAACAAGAAATCATGGAAAAGAGAAGCACGCTAAAATTAATCACCGAACATTCTATAATACGCTTAATGGACGATGGATAACGAGAAATCGATAAACTCGATCTATATCGAGGTAAGAACAGATATAAATATTTCGGAGTTGAGATTATCACGCAGCAGAATTGGTAGTCCTCGAAATATCGCGTCACCGGTGACCAAGTCGAGGAAGATCCTTACATCTAGTGGTATCCTGCGAATGGACGAGTCGGGATCGATCCGTGAAAGAAGAAAACCGACGCACTCGCGACCCAAAAATACTTGGGAAAAATCATATTCGAAGCGCAGCTGCAAGCATCACTAAAGAAAACACACGGAAATAGAGCGGACACGGCTAGAACACACGGCTCGCGCGCGCGAGAGTGAGGCGCTCGTGTCACCGTGACCCATCGGGAGAAGAAAGAAGCTAAACTAGAGTCCTTTCAACGTATTCTTCTCACCAACTATCCTCATATTTTCTCGCCATAATTCACGTTGCACACGCTCCACCCAGAACACACCACCAATTTTAAAGCTCTCTCGGGTTCGCACTTCCGATCGATCGATCCGCGCGAGCGGCACGTGCAGTTTTCCGCGGACGATTCCGGCCGAGTCGTCTATCGCGCACTACGCACTGCTCCGTGGAAAAACACGTTGTGCGTTTTTCCGCACACGTGCGCCCCGGCCCGCACACGGCACTTGTCAAGCGCACTTTCGCAGCTGCGCCACACCGCATTCACGCATGCAACCCTCTGCAGCAGCACAGGCACACGCATTCAACCAGACGCACGTTTCATCGATACTATATCGCGGTATACTTGTGCACGATACTCATAGTTTAACCGTTAATACGATGCGATCGAAATAGAGAAGATCGGAAACGACGATATACCGTGCCGTGATGTGGCGTCTCGACGCTCCGGCATCGATGGGCCACCGTGGACGCGTCGATCGTTGCTTCCTCTGTTACTCTCCACCGTTGCGCACCGGTCTCTGGCTCTACTTGACCCTGGTCCTTCTTCCTTTTCGATCGTTCACTGCCTATCCTCGTCGTGGTCGTTGTACGATGATCGTGTCACGCTGGTCGTCGCTGTAAAGTTGTCTTCTCTTGTTCTCAACTCTTCTACACTTCCTGTCACTTCCGGTTCTCGCGTGTCGTTCCGCAATAAAACAGGTATACTATGCCCCGCGAGATTCGTTTTATTGCGGAGGCTCCGGCTCGGTTTTCCACCTCTGCGTCGTCGACGTACACGCACCGTGGATACGGGAACGTGCGTCAGGGTGGTGGCATGATTGCGACTATCCACCTCAACGTACATCGCCGTCGGCGCTGCCCTCGACGCCGTGCGACGCCGGCGTCGTGGCGCCTCGAGTCGGCCGCTCGAGTAGCACACATGCGCTGCTCGATACCGATGGCCGCGATTCGTCGTTCGCGCCGTCTGTCTTGAGCGGGATATCCTACGGTGAGCGAGTTTGTCCGATGAATTTTCATTATATCAATCGAATCTGGTTTTTGATTATTTTTACTAGATAAAGCTGCCACTTAGCGTTTCTCTGGTTTGATTAATTGGCCTGTGATATCAACGAATGAATTGTTTTTAAAAGATGTGAAAGATTTCGTTCGGTTATTTGAATAGAACGAGGTTTCGTCTCGTTGCGCTTAAATTTTAAATTAAAATAGTTCCACAAGTTTATATATAGTTAAATATGAGTTTCAGGCAATCTGACAGTCTTCCGATCTAAATTTCTAATCTAAACTCCTGCCATTTGTTTCGGCTTATCTTTTGAAATAGCACAATGTGGAGAGCGTCGTTCTATTTAAGCTCAAATATCATTCCCGAAATCGAGAAAATATTGTTGCCCGAATGGTCGTGGCAAACTTTTGCAATCGAACTTTCAACGAAGTTTCATGCGACAGAGCTTCGGAGTTACGGAGAGCAAATTATTTCGAAACGTTTTAAATTAGAAAGAAACGCGAACAGAACCTTCGAACATTACAGGTTTCCACAAGCTACGGAGAGGGATGTTACGATAATTCGAACGTGATCGAACTAAATTTCAGGCTCGAGCGAATTCACTTCTATCAGGTCCCGTACTCGAAAGTACATATAAACAAGAAGATGGGATAAGGAGGGATGGCAGAACACATTTACGTGCATGTCGAGCTAACTATGTAGTACATATTTCGAATGTAGGATACAATATGTGACCACTGGATGGAAAATCGAGGTGTGGCAGCGTTTACTGGAAAATCGAAGGCAATTACTTCTGTAATACGCTTCGTAAAATTCAATAGATTCGACTATCGACAAGAGAAATGGTTCATCCGTCACATTGTCGTATCTTCCGTATAACAATGCATCAGATAAATTTACGAATATATCTTTTTCGTGATCGAGCAATTTAAATATTAGACAAATTCTTGGAATCTTGATCACGTGAGCTCGTTGACCGTAGCTTATTGTTTCATTTTACGATAAAATTACATTCGCTATGAAAAGTACGAAACACTTTTATTTCTTAAATTATAAGTTTGAATTTATCAATGACATAGGATTTTTTATCCTTAAGTAAATATCTATGAATACTACGATTCTGTTTTCTTATTTATAGTGTACAGGATTCTTCAGAAACAATATCGTTTATTAATCGTTGTTAAACAAATTTTGCCGTCTGCTGGCAAGATGTCAGCACAGGGCGACTGGTAACATCGTCTGTATCGACGGACAGTTAAATATCGACATTAAATCCAAGCTCGAATAGATATCCACCGTTGTTGTGTTCGTATGCACTGCATCTCATCTGTGATTGGCGATCATGTTCTTTGGAATATCGAATTTTACCATCGAAAGTTACCCTTAGTTAAATGTGCACATGAGATACATAATAAATATTATCATACTATAAATTTTGTTACACGAACTGAAATACCGACTGTATTTCTCTCTTACTCTGTCCTTAGTTATTATCATGTTTCTTCTCATTTCTCATCCTTTTTACGCCCTCTCACTGCTTGTTTTTCTAAGATGCATAGATGACATTGTAAACTATATTAATACACTATAGAAATATATTTAATATTTTAAACATTGGTTGATCCTTATTGTCGAAAAACGCTTTCAATATTGCGTTTGTTGCGATAGTTAAGTAATTCGATCGTTGTCCAATTAATATACATATTTAGTAGTAGAATCGGTGTAAATTTTTATTTCGAATATTATATCTTACGGAAACAGTTAAAAATTTGGAGTTTATCTCGTCGTTGTTACGTATGCTAATTTACAACAGAAAATATCGTTCGAGATAACTAAAATCTACGACATTGATTATGTTTGACATTATCATAAATCGTAATGTCGCTATCGATTTGTTTCATTACGAAGTGAATCGTTCTTCTTATAAAAGGTATAATCTTTTACATATTTATCACTATTATTTTGTATTTATCACAGTGCTATGTTCTTATAATAATCATCCTAATGAAACATGGGAATTAAAATCTTATCCTCTTATGAGCGAATAAAAATCAGATTATAGATAATTAACGGAGCTGAGAAGCTAATTACATATGTATTTGTAATATAGTTAATTAGTTGTTAATAAGCATAAGAATAAAACGTTACATTCCTAAATCAGCTATCATTCATCGATATATCTACGCTTCAAAAAGCTGTATCGTAATTTATGGTGTTTCTATTTCTACCATCGCATAACCGCTAACTTGTCAGATTACACGCTATCATTGACGTAGCTAAATGTGAACCAGATTTATCTCACGAGCAAGAAGTCAGTAGCAACATATGTACATTTTAGTGACAAATCTTTGTATTCGATAAAAACGTATAAAAAAATATAATACATTTCTTGAGGATTACATAATTTCACGTGTTTCTCTAAGAAATGTGAGAATTCTCGCTGATAAAGATACTTTGATGTACTTTCTCCTGCAAAGTTGAATGCAACGGTTGACACTAAGAGAAAGTAAGAACTCAAGAATAAATTCACGTTTGTATACTCAAAAGTCGATTCCTAATACAGGTGAAAAATTTGAAATTATTTTCCCAATTGTATCCATATCGAGATTTATTTTAATTTTATTATTAATTAAAATTCCTATCGAATAATATTACAATTATCGATAGTAGTTTCCTGTATTTCGATTAATTTCAAACGAAATAATTTCATAAGAAGGAAAGAAAAACCTAAACCGATTATTTTTTTAAAATAACAAAGTAAGCGCTATCGAGCACTTTATCTTCTTTCGATAAATTTCTAACGAAATAATTTTCTAAAGTAGCAGAGCTCGAGGCAGATATTTCTTTGAAACGCTACATTTATCAATAGTCATCTCTTTTCTTTTCGTAAATCTTTTCTGAAGGAATTTTCTAATATTACTGAATTTTAAGGTGACTTTTTTTAAAATTCTTAATTTCTACGGAACTTTTGACCACTAATCCATGTTTTAAAATATTCGTAAAAATACGAAAATGGATCAGAAATTAACTTAATTAGATCAGATGGTTTGATTAAATAATTAAATTCATAATTTATCACGAACATTGAATCGCTACGCCATTGGATAGCCAAGGCAAAGTCTAGTCAGGGAACAACTAACTTGTATGCATCGGATTTCAACCGGTAATAGAATTATTTTCCCTTGCCCCCGATTGATTTCTAGGCAGTGTCCAGTACTGCGTGCAGTGTCTCATAGGTGAGAACTCGTGTAAATAGTTAAAGGGAATGGAGAAAAATCGGGAGCATGAACGAAAGTAATCACTATTGTTGATTTTTCGATCAATCGTAAATTTAATAAAAATCGATTTTCGACGATGAATCTGATAACAGTTAGATAGTAAATCTAAGTGTATCGTTTATTTTGTAGTCATAGCCATAAAAAAAGCCTCGCTAGTTTTACGACTAAATTTAAAAAATGATATTCTTCACTGCATGTGCGATATGAAATATCAAATGGAAATTACATCAAGTGAGAAAGTATCGAACGTTGAATTTATTATTTTTTAAGTGACAAGATTTATCTTCGTTTTAAAACAATTAAGCAAATTCACGAGATTATCGAGAAATGTTCTATCAGACACATTGAGTCTTCCATTTACTTCTTTCATTTTCTTCATCATAACTTTATTTTATTGATCGTAGAGAATCTCTTCGTCTTTAGGGGATTGAATTTTTTCAAATTGCATCGAATTCGTATAATTTCAAGTTATTAATTATTTCAAATTAAATACTTCAATAGAAGAAAAATATTTGTGGATCTCTTGCGAGATTTCGCTGAATTCATGAAGAAACAAACTCGATAACCTCTAACCCTACCGAAATTTATTAATGTTCATGAGTCATATACAATTAGTATCTAGTCTACCTCTGGATTCTGCCAAAGGAACACGTACGATTAATCTCGTGCAAGATTAAACGCGGTGCATTTTCTTTAAAACCGAGCCGCGTTTCAACAAAAATCTGTATTTCTTCTTATTCAAACTCTAATTTATTCGAATAAGAAATAGATGGCGATTAGAAGCAAATTAATTGAGCAAACCGGAATTTATTCTTTAAATTCTTTGTCGTCATCGCTATTTCAATTTCAATTCGAGTGTAATTAATCTGCATCCTTACGAGAGGCCTAATCGCGTCTTATTTGCCACCGCATAAACTTTCTTGTTATTGTTATTTCACAAAACTTCGCATCTGAAATACGTGAAATCTCTTCAGCTATCTAACGCTCATTTCTATTGCGATGTTGCGTCAGCCAATGATCGTGAGTTATCATTAAGTTCTCTCGAACATAACGAAGTGGTGCGAGCCATCGATCGTGTTTCTTTTTAGACGTAGCAACGCAGCGACCAAAAGCATGGATCTCCTCGGTCTAACCTTCCAGTCTCTGGATTTCAGGAACAATAAACCTCAAGAAGGCGATTTCCTTGACTTGGAAAACCAAGAATGCGAGGAGTCTTCCGAACAATCTAATAAGAAACCATGGAAAAAATCTAAGGAAGACTTGGCGTCGTGTATCAAGACCGAAAACCAACATCCAAACCAACAACTGAGGATGATTAGCTTGGACGAAGTTGCGTGGCATGACACTGCTAACAATTGTTGGATCGTGATACACGATTTTGTTTACGATTGCACAGAGTTGTTGAAGAACCATCCTGGTGGATCAGACGTGATTCTTGAATACGCTGGCAGAGACGCGACTTTGCCGTTCATTGGCACTGGACACTCTTCTATGGCGAGGCAGAGCTTAGAGAGATACCTCATTGGTGAACTTCCGCTCGAAGAAAGAATCTTTCGTGTATCCAACGGTGTCAAAGTCGCTGGACTTTAATGTATAATTACGTTTGATATTCTATTTGTTAGATGATTTTTGTTCAAAGACACGTTATAAGTATATATAGTGTTGTGTGTGTGTGTGTGTGTGAAGATCTCGAAATTGTGAAATTTGACCCAACATTAATCTTATACAGTATGAAGGTTTTGGAATTGCAAACCGCGATAATTACGCGATTAGACGTAAAGATCAAAGACCAAGGCTAATTTCAGTTTTCCCGATACTCTTAGTCTTACGACGAATTTTTCCGTGCGCTGCCGTCCTTTTATGCATTACGCCATTAAATATCTGTATTAAGTGTATCAAGTTCCTACGTTCTCTTTTTACAGTAATAGAATAAAGAAATTTTATGAAGTCGTTCCTTAAATCGACGAAAGAAACGTATCTTTAATGTTAATGTTTTATCATCTTTTGATACTTAAACTGCGAATATAAGCACAAGCACAAGCACAAGCTCATCGCTATATTTGTGAAATAGATTTATTACGAAATCAATATCGCGTCGCATAATTGTAGTGGATGATGAAATGTTTAAATGTTATAAATTCTACGAATTTCTATTCTTTCTGTTTATAACGTAGGATTTAAAAATACATTTATTATAGTTCAAAACACTCTAAATGTAGAATGACTTTCAACTTGTTATTTCAGGCATTGAACTGGATTCAGTCGAATTTAGTATAAGATAAAAATATTACCTACGTTCGATCGAAAGGAAATTCAAATATAAACTGTAAAATATAATTTATAAATAGAATATAAATTATAAAATATTGAATAAGCTATATGATATAACGTATGAAAATATAAATATTCTTTGCCTAGCAATAAATCAACAATCTCATTACTATTCTATGTTGAAAGCAATATTACGAATCACTCATTAATACCCGAAAACCATGCACACGAGATTCTAATTCATGCACTGTTTCACACGTTTGTTCTCGTTTGAAGCGGAATTCAAATAACGATGACGAATTAACTATCAGCGTGTATTATAATTTCACCGCGGCATCGCGCACCGGTTCACCGCGTTGCTAATACAGGACTATCGTGCCAAGTACAATTAATCGATGCAATAAGCAGCGAGTCACGTGAAAACGCGCAATTCATGCTTAATTATCCCCGGTGACGATCTTTATTTGTAATGTCGATATGCAAAGACGATAACGAGGCTTTAATTGTTTCTTCTCATCGAGCTGTTGCATCGGTTCGCATCATTTGACACGCGATCTCTCGTTCGTTTGATCGGCAACCGGCATATTAACGACGTAGAATAATCCGATGTCGTGTCGGAAAGTAACATTAAATGTATTAATAAAGCTCGCGTAACATCGGTCTCGGAGCGGTTAACAGAGAAAAAACGCGTGTCTACAGCTCGTCCGAACTGAAACAGAAAATTCTACACTCACGTAAAAGTTTGTAGTTCGGTGGAAATTTGTATCGTGTTGTGTGATAATTAGTAGACGGCGGATATTTATCAATTTGAAATATGTCGACGTATACAGATACATACAAAATATACAGATAACATACTAATGAAATTTCGACACATTTCGTATATTCATAATAGGTGTCTTGGAATCTACTGTCGAATAATTTCGTGAGCCTGTGTATATGTATCTCATGCAATATTTTTATTTTTTCAAAAATTATATATGCTTCTATTAATATACGTATAGACTACATAGACTGTAAAGCTTAGCTTTCATCGGGCACGATGTATTTCTCGAGTTAAAAGCAAAGGAAGCGCGTGCAAGGTCGATAAATCAGCTTTTCGGAGCATCGTCCCAATTGAGTCGGCGTATACTCACGGGAACCGTCTGGGTTATTGCAAGAGGTGTTTCATTCTTTAATTAGACACCGTGAAATTAGATACGTTCGGTGTGTCTGCGGTTGCGGGTTAAGGTATTTAAGTCACGCCTTCCTGATCATCTTACATCGTTCCATCTAGCACTCGTTTTTTCGTGCCCATTTCGCGACTGTACCTTTTGGTTTCTCCTATATGTACAAGTGAAAAGCGCGTTACGCTTACCACGACGATATCGTTCAACGTCGTGCTGCAGACGTACATCTCAGTATTAGGAATTTACACTTGTGCGAACAACGAGAAATTTCAAAAATCATTGGGATTTTCTTAAAAACTCGGGAACTATTATATTTCGTTTGAATTCTTTGGGATATAAAGAGGAATAAAAGGGGAATAAATGGTACGCTTTACATCGGTACATTATATTTCTTGGTCCTCTAAACATTCATAATATACACAACATACAATATGACATAGCGGTTCAGCTTTGTTTAATTTCTCGTTCGAACGCGGTACCGATAGAACGTTGTAATTAAGTTTCTCGTTACTTGCGAACGTTGCTTTTCCCTCCGCCACTATTTCCTCCTCCAAGTATCTATCGTGTGCCATTGTGCACAAGGGCAGGAGATAGATCAACATTCACGGAAATTAGTAGGAGATATACACAATGATGAGAAAAATATTTCTATATCGGAGTAATGCGTCTACTAAATACCATCGTAGATTCTGTTCTCTTTTTTTTTTCTTTTCGTCTTTTTCTTATTTAGTTTACAACGCTACGTCTCTTATCTCGTACTTTGTATGGAAACACTTGACCATTTTTCACTTTCGCTCATATTCTCGTTGAACGATTTCTCTCGTTTCGTCTTCGCTTACGGTTTCGGATTAAATTAGAAAATTTCGTTCAGTCAAATTCAAATTCGGAGAAACGATACGTTACGCTCACCAATCGCCTGGTTGCTTGCATTGTGCATGCTTTACTCACAAGACAATGTTCGGACGATAAGATTTCCGCGCTATTTTAGGAGAATCGTAAACAATGCAACCGAGGAAAAAGGAAACTTTTCATTTCGCAACTCGTTTCACGCAAGATTCACGTTCAAGACTAATAAACAAGATAATTAAAGATAAACGATTACTTAATAAGCGTAAGGTGTTTATAAACGCCGACAAGCGAAGAGTTTCACAATTCAAACACCGAAAAATATTCAATTTCGTACGCTCGACGAAACGATTCCATACATACGATGCAATGCGAGCTTTCTCGTTTAAACGACGGTTGAAACACGCAAATTGACACGAATTAATCTCGTGCGGGAGAACCTATGCATTTTAGAAGTTTCGCGCTCTTTGGCAGTCCTGGGTTCCATTCCCCCTGCGGTTAATTACGCTGGAAGTCAAGATGCTCCGAGAAATAAATCCCCTTCGACGCATCATTGTTACACCTTCTTTTACATTTATTATCTCTTTATCGCGTGAACGATAAACTGTGTGCGCTTAGACGTACATGTATCATCTGAAGAGACGATTTTCCTGTCGCTGTCGTTATTATAAACGCGAAGAATAATTTTAGTCCTGCTACGATCTTTCAATTTTTACGTTATAATCTCACGTTTCAATTGTAAAGATCTTAAGAGACAAATGTATATATATATATATATATATATATATCATCAAACAAAGTAGTTGTACCAGATTAATTTTTATAAAATTCGGTTATAATTTTTATAATAGAAATAATGCAAGTGATTCAATCAATTAATCCGGAGGATTATTATATATAATATATGTAATAATAATAAATAATAATAATATATATAAATAATAATAGCTAAGAACGTAATAATATTATAATTATTATGTACATATTATATATAATATTATTATATAACTATTTATGGGAAGAATAAAGGAGGCTTTTAAAGATGAAGAAACACGATTCACTCGAGAGTGATGGAAAGAACGTAGCAGGATTAATTATATATTAATTATATACCACTGAATGCAATTCTTCTCGTTCACCTCGTAACGAGTGCTTCGTCAGTTCCGCGTTTCTGTTTAGTCTTGGAAGTCAAGACTCTTGCACAGTTTGTGCTCTCAAGCCTCGTGGAAGCAACTCGAAAGGAGATTAAACTGTTTTCATGGTCGAAGAATGCTCGACAGCGCATAGGAGAATCACACGCTTGAAACTCGACGAGGTTAATGTTAGCTAACGTTAGATCGTTTGAACAGGAGAAGCACCACGAAGTACTAAATCTACGCGACTGCATTATTTTTTTTTTCTCCGCTTTTTCATTCTTTGTAACGCTAAACACCGTCTCGAGTTCGTTCGAACACGAATTCGTTCGTTTTTCTAATAAACCGAACATCATTCGTCGACTCTATGCATTGAACTCTATGCGTTGAACGTTTATTTCTATGTCCGTCAATACGGCGGAGAATTGACGACACGCTGATTTCGTTATCCTTTCGCCGTATTAATTTTACAGCGAAATTATTTGCGATTTTCGGGATTTCATATTAAGGAAATGAGTTATTAATCCCTCGAGTGCCGATGACGTTTCATTTGCGTATGCTGCGTTGCTCGAGATTACAGCGATCGATCGGGTAAACACTGTGGATCACTGAGAGATTCGTGGATTATTCGTAGCGGTATCCACATCGATCCGTGCGAAAAGTCAGAGTTCACCGTGCGCCCGTAACGTGTTGTAACACCGACTATACGTATCGTGAATTATTTATCAACTGAAATATTGATTTTTTAACGAGATGATATAACGATTGACGAAGAAGCTGTTGAATATTGTTTGGAAGCAATTCGTCGTTCGAGTAGAAAAAGGATTGACAGGTATTCGTAGCAAATGGTGATTGACAGATATTACTTTAATTCCTTATCGCATAATTCTTTCTTTTCGTTTTGTTTATCAACGATAAAATTGTTTAGTAATAAAAACAACTATTGAAAATGATACATTAAGTGATGTATTTCATTACAACAAGACAGAAATGATCTGTCACAAAAAGAAACGTGATCGGAGACATTCCCGAACTCCAATCATCGTTTACGACGCTAAATTTCAAGCACCTTTTAATCATTCGCATTTTTTCAACGTAAAATACGGATTCCGAATCGTCGAATCGCTTCGTTACTCGAGTGTACGTTAGATGCTCACGAGAGTATGGCAATAATACACTAACGAGTCACGTTTTACGTGTTCTTAGCGACTATCGTACATCCACCTCGTCCCACTAGACCTACTTACGATCCGCGGAATGCCATCGTTAAATTCTTAATAACATCTGCTTTATAATCCTCTCGTAACATTTTTGCATCTTCTTTTCCCACGAATGCATAAAAATCCACAGTCGATTATAATAACATTAGTCCAATTGTGCAAGAAGATACTGATAGTTACCTATATATACAGTAAACTTCCAAATGAAAATATGGCGAGTCATTATTCCAAAGAGACGACGTAAAAAAACAACTTTTCTAAATCTAAAAAGAGCGTCCCAATGGATGCACGACCTTCGTCAAATATTTACAATTATTTTTAGATTACCAAGGCGGAACGCTTCGTTAAGGATAACAGAATGCACGCATTCTGCGGCAATGGGAACTCCTAAACTCTATAAATCAACAGACAAGACCATTCGCTCTTCTAAATTACATCGAATATGTCGGAACGTTGTTCTAAATACGATAAACGTGCCGATGTGAAACAACGTTAATATAATACGTTGCAACATAGGCACGTCTCTTCTATCGTTTTTTTTTTCTTTTTTCCTTTTACAACACACCGACTTTAATTTATACGCTACTTTCTGCTTTGTATGTCGTTAGGACAGCCTAGGTTCGTAGGTTCGAACGCCTAGAGCGCCGTAGTTTACTTAATTACTGAGTCTTCCTATGGTCTAATGTGGTACGTCGAGTGGCTCGATAACTTTACACGATTAATTATTGTAATTATCCACGGGAATTGCGATTACCGCTAACGAAGACAATTAGTCGCGCCCAGAGCAGTACGACGATTTTTCATTTCTCGTCGAATTAAGTTACCTCTTTTCTTTGCTGATATAGAGATCGAAGGTAAGGGGGGGGGGCTGGAAGCGATTCGCATAGAAAAAATCCATGTCTCGAGTATTTAACTGAATCGTATTTAATCGATACTGTGATATTATGTATTTTCAATACATTTGATCGATGGATCTTACGAGCGCAGAGGAACGCCATTTATCTGGATATTGTTGATAGCTATCCGGAAAAGTTAGAATATGTGAGATTATGTATAAGCGTGTGTATGGGAACAGTCTAGATTTGTGATAGGTCAAGATAGTTCGACAGGAAATTCAAGAAGCATCGAATACGTCGAAGTACGTGTCAAGATATGATTGTATATAGAGCCCCTTTTTCGAATAACAAGCAATGAACGTGCAATGACAGAGTTATTAGTGCGCGTAACATATGTATTAATTACGAATAAATTTTCATTTGGTAATACAATGTCTGGATAATTGATGTTCTACGGCGTCGTTCCGTGAACATTCGTTAAAATTTCGTCAACGCATACTTCTGAACCTTACAGTGTATTTGCTGTGACGAAACACTTGAGTATTGTTACAGAATCATGTGAAACGAAATGTTTCCGATAAATTCGTATCGTTCACGTATTTAGCTTACATTGCTTGGGATTGCGTACCCGAACGAAATTCAAGGACACTATGTTTGATAATAATATCTTAACTCTTTATGTTTTACGATTAGATATGCGAATATATACAACATGACAGTAAAGATCGACACGTTTTTCTATTTCCTATAGAAATTTTTAATGTCCTTTGGTTTCTTTCGCACACCTATAGTGCCTTTAAATCGATACTATAACTGTAACGAACTAGGATAATTCGCAGATATTGAACGTTTCATTCAGGAAAAGAACGAAAACTTTGAATGAAAATCTACCAGATTGTGTAATAAGTGGACTGTGGATGTTTATACATTTGCTGAAAATTGAAATATATAAAAATATGCAGAATATAATTTGATATAGTTTGTATATATAAAAATATATGAAATATCTACGGTCAAATATTTGTTATAATATTCAGAGAGTTAAAGAAACTTGTAATGAAATTTCTTGATATTTTCATAGACATTGATAGTTTTCAGAAATATTTCTAACTATATTGCATATGTGAGCGATAATGAATGGACATACGATAAAGCCGAGAAGCAACAGGGATATATTGCTTAGTTTGTATAATTTAATGATATAAAGTCAGAACGAAAATAAGGCTGTCTTTAGTAAACAAACTATTTATAACTGAAATCACCACAGCTTCGTTAATTCTCGCAATACATGAAATATGTGTTAAGTTTCAATATACGGAAATTTTCTTAAACGGGTAATGATTAAAATTAAAAAATAAAATATTTTCGACAATTTTTTAAAGATATACGACAGTTCAAACTTATTACACAACCTAATATAATACTCGTCGCATTTTCGATCGTTGGAAACAAATCACGTGGTTGTTTTCACGATAATTTTGACGAATGGAAAGAAGGACATTTACCAAGAAACATGAAAAATGAACTTAATGTGGCGACAGTCAATGTATTTGTAGTGAACACAGTGTTTGCTTGGATAATTTGTTTATCGATAAAACAGGATCGACAGTGAACACGAATTTGAATTTCATTTCGAAACGACCATCGAGGGCCTGTTAAATTCTTTTTCGAGGTTTCATTCATTGAATCAACCGACGATTGAATCAACTTCCTCGCAATCGAGGCTCGAATCCATTGAATGCAAACTTTGTAAAATATGCTGCTTTCGTTGGTCTTTAATGTAAAATGGGTAAAATTATCGAGACTATAAATAATATAATTCCTACACTGAATCCAGCATTAATCTTTTCGTTCATCAAAAAATCCATAGCATCCATATACAGCGACGTCTAAATGCCTAATGCAAAATTATAAGCCCATTTACATAAACGATTGGATGCAACCGTGCATTACCCTATTAGCTCATCGATGATGTGGTGTCACGTTACACTCGTAATACAAACATTAGATAATCCAACAGCAGAATGACTAGTACCGTTCAAATTACGTGCAACGTTTGTATAAATCTAGGTGTACGTACTCGTAATCGCGATAGGAATCAGAACATGCACGCGTAAAAGCCATAGAAAAAATAGAACTCTCTAGCGAGATCACCGTATTAAAACAAAGAACAAACGATCTATAACGCCTGTAAAATTAGGTCTACGCGAACATTGTGCTTCCTCGATTCATTCCGAAGTCGTTGCATCTCCCTTCGTTTAATTTCTAATTAAAAATCTACGCTTTCGTTTCTAGTAACGAGTTCTACGTATTTATGAAAATTATAGAAAAATGGAAGTCAGTATGACCAAGGTTCTCTTACATGATAATCTAACAATTAATATTATTAATAAATTAATAAGTTACAAATTGTAGGTAGGTTTTCCTTTACAATTTAAAGTTTTACGTCTCGAACGAGTTCTAAATTGTAAAATTTATTCGCGGAACTTCGCTCGTTTAATTCAATTGAAGTTTTTATCTTTATAAGAGAGAATTTATACGATATATTCACGCTAAACGTATGGAGCTTGTATCAAAGAAATAAAAATGAAAGCTACTTGGAAGAATACATATTTATAATGCAAAGAGGAAAACGAGCTTTTATATTTTACAAAAAGACATTAATATCCCAAATGGGATAAATCCTTAAAATTTGAAAAATTATAAACTGATCATTCTCATTACTTTCGTAGCTCCAGCGTTAATAATATGGCATTATTAATTATATTGTTCAAATTAGATGTTAATTTAGTACTTGGAATTTGCAATTTGTGACATGTAAAATTTCACTAATAATACTAGTTCGATTGTGTAAGAGTACCCAGGTTTTAATTGCTATAAGAAGACACGAAACGAAAGGTATTCTTCCTTTTCTCCCGTTTCGTTAGGCGCACATAAGGCCTGGACTAGCCAGAAAGGACAAAGGCAATGGCGAAATATTTCGTTTTCGGTTCACAGAACGATCGATCGATTACCGAAGATGAGACGTCAAGTACTGCGAGTAAGAGCTTCATTCTAAATTATTCGTCGATTGCTTGCTCGTAGCTGAATTATCTACAAACGTTCCGTCGCACTTGTGATCCGTGAATAGCGAATGCAATTGTCATTCGTACGTACTGTGAGCTCTGGAATTTTCGATTCGTACCATCCTTTGGAATAGAATCAAGTAACACGATGTATATCGATTTGGTCGTTTCATAAGTTCTGCTCCCCGTTTATTATCAATTGTCAATGCAGTATTCTTTTCTACTTATCAAATTATATAGTTTGTTAGATAATTATTTTCGATTTTTCTAATTAGTTTAACACGCGCGTTGCTACTGCCGTATATATTGTATCGATTCAAATATTTAGCAATAGTAACAGAAAGACCACATCAAGTAGTCGAATTAAAAAAAGAAAAATAGCAACTGAGAATATAATCTACGAGACAAAAGAATATAACAGATGGTTTTTTAAGTTCCAGAGGGGAAATATTTATCAAAAGTTTCTACATACTATTTTTATCAAATAGGTGTGGTAGCTTAGGTACAGAAAAATTAAAAGTTTTCGGATCACAAAATACGATGAAAGACAGCGGCGGTACTTCATATCAAATTTCTAATAAATAGAACAGCACAACTTATGAACCAACGTATTACATACACTAGGTTATTTGCTCGAAGAAAGATTTGTGCGAAGAACACAGAATCTCATCACTTAGGGTGACTACAGTCGAGTCGACTGAGTATGTGAAATGGCAAGTAAGAAGTCGCTTTGTGTAAGTGAAAATTTAGGCTAGTTCAGTCGAAAGTCGATTAAGGATCGAGTGATGGGTAAAGTTTTCGTATACAAACACAAAAATTTAGATACGCAGGTGAGTGAAACCTACTCAACTATGGTTTTTTACCGGACGCTCGTTGCAATCGATTAAGCCAGTGGATTAAATTTGCATTTACACAAAGCGACTTACTAAAATTTCTCACTGATCGACCACTTAGTCGAGCCGTCTGAAGCCATCCTTAGCGAATAGTCTTCCCCGTTAAAGACACCAACGGGGGTTCTATGAACGTCCAGAATTTCGACGGAGAAGCGCTAGACGATGTCGTGGAGAGCAAGCTCGAAAGTTTCGAGCGTTCTCGGGATTTTTTGCGTGGATAACGTTGACAGTTTCCTCGAGATCCTCGCGGTTTCTCGGAAGTTTCCCCACGTTCCTCCAACAGATTAAGTCCAGCATGATTGGAAAAACTTGGAGGATCTCCGGCGACTTCCGGCCGTCTGGGAAGTTTCCAACTAGCTTTAAAAAAATTCCGAACGCTCGCCCAACTTTCGAAATCCCTTTCGTGCTCGTGGACGTCCATCGATTTTGTTTCTCCTCTGGATAAAGTCGAGCGAAAAAGTTACTCTTAATTATCGGTCATTTCACGATAGTCGTGCTAGTTCGAAACTTTTCACGTTTCTAATTCTACCCGGACACGATGAAAGGAATAGCAAGTTAAAAGGAGGAAAAAAGAAAAAGGAATCGAGGGGCGTGATCGATTATACCAAAGTCGATCGAGGGATTTGTCGCCGGAACCTTGACGGGCTTCGTTGCATCCACGATGAAATTCTTCTCTTCTAACGGTCGCGAATAGAGACGCCTCGATTTTTCGAATCGGGCAATTCTCTAGTTATGTTCCGTTCCGGATCGCTACGCGGATCTTCACTGTGGCTTACATCAAGCTGCACAGGGCTATCCCGTTCTCGAATGCTGATTGCAACGCGGTCGTTTCCATGCAGAACGCGCCATCCTCGTACATCGTCGCGATTCTTTGCTGCTGCACACGGCTCTCGCTTTGGGATCTGAAATCGTGCGTGAGATTAATCTTCTTGGGAATCGCGTGTCGCTCGAAAAATTGCATAATCGTGTAATCGTCTTCGAGGGGAGGAATATTCAGATTTCTTAACCCGTCCAATAGCAACGTGAGAAATAGTTGATGGAATAAAATGATATGGAATATCGTATCGAATTAAAAACAAATGTCGATTCTTGGAGGAAAAAGGAAATGAATAGTTCAGAAGAAGAATAGAATAGAATTTCAAATTGATTTCGAGTACAAAGATCTTCTATTTTCAAAATCGTAATAAAATGTAAAAAATACTATAGATGGGCATATTTTGCTCCTTAGACACGAAAGTATCAACGAAACTTAGAAAATCGCGTGATAAACGTAAATCTCCTCGCGTGAACGATTCGATTCGTGTTAAATCAGAAAAGCACTGCGTCTAGCGATTTGTACTCGTAACGCATCCACCCATTACGATAGCCCAGGGAGTTGTAAGGCACGTTGCCGTTCAGTACGAGCGTCTGAATTATTTCGTGACTTCCTTCCTCACCAGTGAAACGTATGCCCTTCTCGCGCGTCTTTGAAAACTCACCTGGGAGGCATAGCTCGTGGACGTTGTTGCGTCCTCACTTGCTCCCTCGAGACTTGCTGGTTCGAGAGGTAGCTGCTATCTCGCAGAACGGTTCCCTGATGGTGGTGGTGATGGCCAATGGATCTCTCGTTGTTCTGAGAAAGCGACAACTGCGCCAAATATTCTCTGAGTTCGGGCTGACTGGCCAACAATTCGCGACGCGTCTGAACGTTTGGTGCCGTAGGTGTCGTCGTCGCTGTCGTAGAATCTGACCATGGAGGAGGTGGTGTATGGGATCGCGATATCATGGCGTATTTATGACACAGGTATTCCTCGTAGGTGGGTGGCAATCCGGTCTGAAAAATCCAAGATTTTTTTACATGTTCCTTTTACCGACATCCTTCGTGTTTTTCGTCTTTTCGAACAGGACATTCTGCACATTATGACGCAAATAAAAATATTTTCTATCATTTAGGGTTTGTGTTGTTGTAAAAAAAATGATATCCAGCCAGATAAGGTAATGATATATCGTTTAAATTATTATTTTTCAAATATTTTACTTGAATACTGGCCAAGCTTGTTAATTTAAAAATTCTAAATTTACCTTCGCGTTGAACGAATTATAAAAATATCAGAATTATCAAGCTTTATGGAGTTTTTCTAGGTTTCAAGCATTACCCTCGGACTTTAGAAGTTTTTCAATTATTAGAATTTCATAGAGTTTCGAGCACTTTGTACGTGGAATATTTAATTCGAGAATTTCGAATTTTATAACAAACTACCATTGCTATTGTTGTTAAATATATATCCAGTAATTGGAATTAAATTTTTAACTTATAAATAACTGGCTTCATGAACAGTTCCATGGCAGTTTCAACACACTGCAAATTTATCGTGATTTCGATTTCAGAGTCTGTTTTGTTGTAATTTTGGGCTGATTGTCGAAGAAGAATTATATTCGTTAATGACGCAGTCCAGAGAGTTTGGCATTTAATTACTTGTATTGTTCGTGTGTAATCGACTAAATCTCTATCGTAAAGAGTTAAAGCCGAGATGATGGAATTGCATTAAAATACAGTTGAAATGTAATACAACCACCAACAATGGTAACACATAAATTTTGTAATTTGAAGAATAAGCGGGCGATGCGTTTCTATGAAAGGACTGTTGCAGTAAGTTCGACGGAGAATTATTATTTTGTTTCACTCCTTGCTTTACAGAAATGCTCTTCTGGTTTCTACTTCGTTAACTTTCGAGAAGAATTTCAAAGAACTACCAGGAAACTCGTAGCGAGTTTTGTCTGGATTTCTACACCCAAAAGTAGGGAATTAATTCACAACTTATTTATAAATGTTAATTCCTACATCAATTTGTCGTTTTGAAGAATACATTAACTCTTGGAATTTATTTGAAGAAAGAAAATGAAAGAAAGATTTCCTGCGATGATCGGGAATCGAACAAAGTGCAGTTACTTGAAAAGCAGAAATGCTGCTCGCATCTATTCAACCAATCTACCGTCAACTTCTTTCTTCGAATAAACTCTTTAAGTTATTTCCACGAAACACTTTCCTATGACACGATACTTTCTCTTTTACTTCTTCAATTCGGTAGACAAATGACAAAAGTCACAATTAAAGTTAAAGAAAGATAAATTACAAGTTAATTACAGTTTGTAGTTCTAAAATTATGAAATCTTTAGAAAACGATGTCGACCAGTTCCACGTGCCACACATACGATTATTATAATAATTTTTCTGTACTCGGAATACTTCGATGTAAACTCTTTATCGTAAACTGCTCGTAAGAATTTTCGTTCCAATTTCCATGTCGGATTAGTTCGCAAGTTATGAAACAGAAAAAGGGCAACGAACTGTAATCGAAGCAATCAAATCGAACACGAGCGGTGACGGTCGATAAAACGGTAGCAAGAATGGAGCGGTACAAACTCGGCAGAACTCGAGGTGTTCTGGCATCGTTACTGGGTGTTTCAAGTGGGTCGCCATCGGGGGTGGCAGTGTTTTTCGCAAAGGGTAACCGCGACGTGGCACGAAAATTTATGTGTCGCCCGGCGCCGAGAAACTACGCGGTCGAAATGGCTGGCCACAACCTGAATGGTTCTTCAGTTAAGGAGCAACTCGAAGAATTTGCCTCTTGTTCTCCTGTTTCAACCCCTGCCCATCCATTTTCTTCTTTTTTTTTCTCTCTCTTTCCGATACTGTACAAAACGTAACCGTGAGCGATCCACGATCGTTACAAGAATTTCTTTGCTCTTTTTCGACCGACTACCTCGTCCATGAAACTACGTTAGGTCTGGCCTTGTTCGGATCTGGATAGAAGGGGGCTGCAGAGAGTTGATTATTCGAATAATCGAATATTCAGCAAACAAGACTCGAGTTAGCAGAGTGGATCGAGCGTTTTGAATATTCAAGCATTAATTTTACTGTCACCGGATTACACGCACACCGACGTATACCTTATCACGAGATTAAAATTCGGCCTTTTTAAATTCATTCGTCAAGCTCATTCTCAACAGTCTCGTTCTATGGCGAATCTAAAACGTTCAAATGGTAAATTCACCCTCGCAATATCGCTCCACCTTCGAATTTTTTTTCCTATACGTAGATGAATGGTCACGAAGGGCAAACGAATCGCGAGATTATTTGGAAAAATATATCTATATATCTATATATATATTCTACTGCAATCATCGAGGAATTAGGGCGGCTTCGAGATAGCTAGAGCATCGATTTTATGGATTGCACCGGTTCTGCGGTCGTTTTAATTTCGTACACCGAACTCAGTCCATCAAAAACGATGTCCTGGTTTCCTTGAATTTGGTTAATCGTCGATTAAACGGGAAAGAATTCGTTTTGTTCCATGCCAAATGAAATTTCCTTTATCTAGTTTCCTTGTGCTTAATTAGTAGCTTGAACATGTAATTAGTGAAACGTCAATTCGTTTACAGAAGGTCTACGAATTCACTGGTCGATTACGATCCGCTATCTAACAAGTCTGACCACGAGCGTGCTCTGTTACTGCGGTCGTCCAAGAGAGAGTGCGATTCTATCTAGCGTCTGACTAGGACAGGTCATTACTACTCAATAGTTAAATCCTCATCGTCACGTTTGAGAACGGTGAATGGCTTCTAATTCCGTCGTGTGCCGTCGATACATCCATTCGCTTGGCAATTTCGTGACACACGTAACTAGCAACAAACCGTGTCCGTTCTGTTCTTTTACGGCATCACCGAACAACGCGTGTTTGTGGAGATAGAAATACTTGTCGCTGGAATGTTAACGAATGTCTAACTTTTGATCAAAGAGATTTCTGTACGAGGAAAATACCTAGATGTGCTTTTCGTAAAGCGTTGGAAAGTTATATGTGATATTTGGCAAATCCCAATTTTGCCACAATGAGTATGCGAATAAATAAATCAAATATTATTTTTATGTTTGTCGTTTGATTATCAACGAAGTCTTTTACTTATTCGCCCATTATATAAGATATACAAGAAAATTAAAAAAGTCGTTTGGAAAGCGTTGAAGAGTTGCAAGCCATGCGAGAAAGTTTGGGAAAATTGAGTCGTATTGACTGAGAGCCTATCCGGGTGGAGTATGGAAATTCCATAATTTCTACTATTTTATGACACAAATTAATTATACGAATTTCAATGACGACATATGCGAATAACTGGGAATAACAGAAAAAGGGGGAGTTTCGTTTAATTAACGCGTTTATATAAAAGAGAAGCAAGTGTTAATTATAAGGAACTTCGTTAGAAAGGCTAATTACGTCGGCCGTGTTCTCCGTTTGAAAATCTATTTCTAACTGGGGGTTAATGATAATCACTTACCTGCCACGTTTTCGAGATCGCCACGTCATAGGTGGGCGGCGGCGATACCATAGAAGGAATGGCGTAAACGGGTTGCGATCTACTTTGCGCATTTAATTGACTATTTCCGGTTTCGTTAGCGCTCGCGTTCGGCGTGTCTGGAATGGTGGCATACAGCGCCTCCGCTATAGCGTTTTCCCGAATCCCGCCGCCGAGTATGCTCGAACCAGAATCTACAAAGAAACGTCAAATAATCTGAAAAATGTTCGACATGAGCTTGGAAAGAAATTTCAAGTTTAAAAAGTATCGTATTGCTCCTGAATTGCTGGCTTTTGTGACGTGGAAAACATTTTCTTTTTTTTTTTTAAGAAATGAATCTTCATGAAATTATCTGAGAAATTCGCAATTAGAAACGAATAAAATCGATTAAGTATAGAATCTGTTTTTTTGAAAATGCATATATCGAATCTTAAATCTATCAAAATTTACGTACAATGCTCTAAAAGTTGAATAAATTATCAAGATATAACAGTTGTCGATATTGATATTACGGTAAACGCTAAATATTCTACGATTTATACTCGTAAGTAGTTCTAAGACTTGGCAATTAATATTAGGTCGCCCGAAAAGTTTCTTTCGTTTTATAAGGAAATAATGGATGCACAATATCTTTCCATTTTATATTATTTTATCGAATTACGTATGATCCATTTTGTTCTATCAAGATAAAGATTACAACGTTCGACAGATTAGGTTTCATGTTTGTATAAAGATGCGTTGTTGTAAAAGACGTGTCTGTAAAAGAAAGACACTTTTCGAACAACCTAATACAATGAATTATTCAAACGTAAAATCTGAGGTCGATATTGGTTTCCATAAATTGAACAATTAAAATTCTGTATGTCACCGACCTATATAAGTATAGTGCGACTCCGCTCTGTCTGCGCTTCGGGTTCTCCTTGAGTGATTCAACCGCTTCTCGTGTTTGCTACTTTTCGTAACTGGTCTAGCTTGTTCTGTCACCGAGCTGCAGCTTCCTGTTTCAGAACTTCTGCTCTTCCCACGAGCGTCGTCTTGTTGTTTCTTGGCAGCCCGCCCGTCCGACTTGCTACCCTTCGACTTTGATATTCTGATCGTAAGCTTCCTCGAGGACAGGGCGCCACTTCGTGATTTTGGCAGATCGACCACAACTCCGCACCCGCACACTGGCGCGTTTTCATTAGGCATTCTGCAAGAACAGAATCTTCTTAGAATACAAGTCATGAATATTCTCGATTATTATTCTCTAGAATTAGAACTAAACTACAAGTGTTAATGGAAATTCATAGCTTTACGAGCGTAAAATGTCTCACGACTGTTCTTTATTTCTGATTGCTATATCACCTGGTTTGAGGACAAAAATTGGAAATATTTATCAAAGGAGAACACTAAAATTAGAGTATACTGAAGAGAACATAAGCTGTAACGAAGGCAAAGTAATTAACGTCACTGTGTATAACATATTAGTAATTAATGAACTTCGCTATCAAAATTCTATCGCGTCTCTCAATTTGACTAAAAAGTCGAAAATTATCGAATTAGTCTAGAAACTGTAGAAGCTTAAATCGGTTGACCAGTAACGTCATAAATCTCTGAACATAGGTCCAACTACGAACGCCCTACAATTCCCTTAAAAGCTTAACAGATACCTGCGTACGCTCACTCACAGAGCTTCGATCCATTTATCGGAAAAATTTGCCAGTGTTAATCATGGAAAATAGCACGACCAACCCGCCTAAGCGTCCAAAATCCCCTTTTAAAGAGATTACCACCGGAATTAATCGAAACCACGAGTGGCAGTGAGTCGGATCTCGAATTGGCCGAACTAAACGCCATTTCTCTGGAAACGATATCATTCAACGAATACTCTGACATTGATAATCCAGGTTGGTTAATGCCGTTCGATAATAATCAGCCGGAACAACACTACGTGTTTCGCGAGATCGCGTTATCCAGCACACGGGCGCATTGCCATTAATAACAAGCACATAATGGTCCCTGATAGAAGTCATTGCGCAACGTTTGGCCCTTCACACTGGGTATACAACGTTCGATCGTCCGTGAACTCGATTAGGCGAACTCGTAGGTGGAAGGACGATTCCTTTGTGGAAAACTGCGGTTATTCCCTGAGCCGGCCAATACTCGTCTATTTTGAATTGTGTAGTATAATAAGGAGAAGAAAGGAACCTGTATAAAGAGAAACGGGGGTGGAATTTATGGTAAATGATTTTGGAATGACTTCTTTAGAATATTTTTCAAATGGCAATCAATAATGTTGTTAATGGTGTTGTGGGGCCCACTGCAGATACTCGATGAAATTATCTAAAGAAAAGTATTTTCTAACTATTCCATTTGTACAAACACTTTCTCTCGCCTAGCTGACATTGCTAAGAAATCTTGTATAGTTCGCGAGCAGATTTCGAACGAAGTATATCTTCAGTTTTAATTTATCCTACATTACCAAGGGACGGAAAACCGAATATAAAATCATATAACGAAATTTCAAGTTTTGCGACAATTGGGATGTTCATATACAACCACAAAATAGAATCTTAACCTCGGTTAAAACTTCGTCGAATTGCATAACGTCAGACTATCCTTTACTCGAGGAAAGCAGCCTCTTGCCATAAATTCGATGTTATTCGGCGTTCTCGACGGTAATCGTCTTCGAAGCCGTCCAAGTTCTCGACGAGGCAGCGTCGCAGACGATATAATGAATCGATAATCGTCCCTGCGAAGAAGTTTGCGAACGTCTGTCCTGTTCGGTTAATTATTCGACTCCCGTGAAAACTCTGCTTCTCCCTTTCTCGGCCGAGACGGGGAAACATCGATGTTCGCCAAAGAGTCGCTGCTTTGATCCAGAGAGATTTAAAGGCGTGATTTACTGGAATCCGGAAAGGAGTCGCTTTCTTTCTTTCTTCTCGCCTTTGTCCGTGCTCCCTCGCCGGAACAATGGATTCGATCCTTTTACAATGCTCCGGGCCTCCTCCCTTTTTCGTTAATTTGTCTTTGAACGGAGGATTCGTCGCCGCGTCGAAGCGTTATCGCGCGTTTTCCAGGCCTCTGTGCAACGATTCTCATCGAAAATATTCTCGCGTTCAACAGCGACGGCGGGACGAGCCAGCCAGAAATTTCGCGTCGACTACCTTCTGCCATTTTTACAGTTTTAACGAGTTCATTTTCCTGTGTGCCATACGTAACGCGCGTGATACTTTTTGCGTTATATTTATTCCTTCTTTCCACGAAACGAAACAAAATTCTATTTTCACCGACGCTTGTGAAAATTGCAACAGAATGTTACGACCATACGATTCAGCACTTTGTTGAGAATTGTGGATCTTAGTCGCCGAAATAAATGTATAGGAATACTTAGATTACAATTAGAATTGATATTAAAATAGTTTCAGATTTATTTGATATGCGATTTACAAGATATTCGTCGATACACATTTGCACGCGTCTCAGCACTCTCTTTGTCTCACCATCTTCTTTACCACACTACCAACGAAACAGTTGCATTCTTCTATTTTACGAGACGCTGTGCACGCACATACTCCCACACGCTCATACTCATATGTGTGTGTCACTACTATGCGGCTAACCCAGTGGAGCACACGAAATTACACATGTCTCAATACACTTAAAGAGTTATATTTAACAGTGTCTTAATCGAAGACCCTAACTTACTTCTGCGATATATTAAATAAATGCTTTAACGTAATATAAAAGTTAAGGTGGGAAACCACGTATCATTTAATACCTACAGCACGTATAATCGCAATCGTCGGAAACATCGTTAGATATCCTCTAAAAGTTACGAAATATTCGCTCCTTTCTCTTTTTCTCGCGTAAATTTCATTTCTCTCTCGTCTCTGGTTTACACGAGTTTCTAGCAGGCTTTCTTGTCGGTGAGAGAAACGAGCACGTCCTTCGCTAGTGACACAATCCAATTTTCGTATCGCCGTCGATTCGAAAGTATACACCTTTCTCCTGCCCCTTGTATCACATACCTTTTTTCAGCCTTGTCCCGGGAGATTAGAAGAGAGTTACACAGGCTACTCGCCCCTTGGCGTCTCCAACCCTCGTTTCTTAGCCCATTTCCGCACAAAACTGGATTTCAAACTCATCCAACGAGCACTTTCGGCTTTGAGCGTGTTATACATCTTTTGAAATATTCGACATGTTTTGTTCTTGCCTACGTATCCCCTTCTTTTTGTCTCTTGGAAAAGATTCGTAATTTCTACTGAGACACAAACGCAATAATAAATTGAACTTCCAATTCGGTTCTATTTACGATAATTTTAAAACTTTCCCTATATTTAATTACTGTTCTTTTTAATTAATAGCTTATATTTCATTTATTTCATTAGATGAATTATTTTTGTATTTTGTTAAACTAGTTGATAATTTTAACAAAGTTATATCACAAGCGTGTCAAAATTCAGCACTATGCACGCGAGTTCGGAAATGAACTGTAATTACTTTGTGTTGTCAATCAATCGCTTTATGTTTCGTGGCTCCTAAATACTGAGAAATTAGAATTATAATCGACATTACACGCTATGTTACAAGAATTATCCGAAACAATAGCCATTAGCTAACTGTATTTAGGCCAAACGTTCCTGGCTATAAAGCACGAACAACTGAAACAAACTCGAGTGTGCAACATTCAAACTTAAAACACGAGTCGATCATCAAATTAAAAACTAGAAGGAGACAGCTTTGATATGGAACTGCTTAAAAACACATCGAATTTTTGAAACTGCTTCTCTATAAAAGATAGGAACTGTGATCTTCGTGCGTACGTGGATCCAAATATATCGACAACAGATTGCGAACGTACAATCCAGAAGAATTCTAAAACGTTCATACCTTCAAACGGAGGCAGCTTTCACAGGGAATCGACGAAATTAATTTCTTATTTCGTATAAAGGAACGACGATATAATATCAGCAATTGAAGTTGCCTACTACGTTTCATGAACACGCGTACTGTCACGAGATGCATCCGGAGGGCGAGAAGAAATCGTTGCGCGAAAATTAAATTTAAATCTTAACCAGCTTCCGATCGCATGGATTCCTTCCGTCGTCTCGCAATCCTACAGCGAGTTCTCTCGAGTCTATGTATATATTTCTGGTTTTCGAGCAAAAATATATGTATATGCATATAGAAGACATCGTTGTAAGTGCTGGAGAGATTAAGTTAAATTGCTGCGCTTCTTTGTTCGAGAGTCGCTTTAACCCGTCAGGAATTTTCAGACTGAAGAAATTCTTTAAAGAAGAAATTTCTTAGAGTAGGTTTTAGCGTTTAATAGTTGCAGGTTTCTTCTTTAGCCGGATCCTTTGTTTTTGCGCAGATTAAGGATCCAGACGGCACGAGACGTGGATGCTCGTTCGTGCTCGAAGCTAAATCCGCCTCCATCATGTTGCTGAAAACGAGCTGCTATATATCCAAATTTTTCGACTGACATTAACGATCTACAATTTTCTACGGTTAATCTAAAGCATGTATCACCTTTGTAGCGTTTTGTTTCATAAAACGTAGCTTGTAAAATCCAGCTATGTAACTTAAGTTTCTTCTGCTCAAGTAGCTTCTAATTGTATCATGTTATTATCCGCGAAGAAGCTAATTAGGATCGCGTAATTAATTTCGATGCATTTAATAGATTTTAGTATGTTTCGTAGCAACTTATTTAATATTATACAGAAAATGAATACTAAATTCCAATCTCTTGCTGCGATTAATAGTCGTTCGTTAAAACTGACTCGAGAGCTTACTATTCTAGAACAAACAGCAATATTTCCTGTTGATTACAGTATACGCTTTAACTAAAGTTTTCAACAGTCATTTAATTACCATGTGTGGTTGTAACTTTACTAAGGAACGTTTCCCATTAAACCAAAGAGGAGCAAAAGTTATGAACAACAGATTATCGCGCCGCGATTCGAGTAGCTCGAGAAATTGTTACGTGCGAAGGATTAACTAGTCATATCGAGGTTAATGATAGAATTCTGTTGTCGATGTTCTCCACGAAATAATCGTTCGAAGGAGTGGTAAACAACGCCGCTGACAAGATCACGAGGAGCAATTTATTAATGGGATAAATTGTATTTCCGTCGGTCCTTTCGACATCGAAGAAACATGAAAACGCTTCCGGTGGATCGACGCGCTCCAAGCATCGAAACTCTGGGTAATTACGCGGCTAATTAACAGTCGAATTTAATTAGGAAGCGCTCGAGGCGCGTTCGTTATCATCTCGATGAATCAACGCGCTGGTTCTAAGCTTGAAGCTGTTCTTTTTTCATCCCCGCCCCTCCCCATCTCGCTCGCTCGCTCTGTGTAATTCATGAAGCACAGCGGAGCTTTATTAAACGCGAAATACCATGATTGCTCGATCCGAAAATCGACAGAGTCGTTATTCGGCCGGCTGAGATTTTGCATAAGTTAATTGCCAACGGGATTATACCTACCGCGATATCGAATATACGAAAGGAAAGTGGAGAAGTTCACTAGAGTATTAACTATGACGATAGGGCTTTTTAAACGTGAAAGTAAATGTAAATTTAAACGAAGAATTGTCTACGAGAGATACGATTTAGATTTGGAAATTACGTGATTTTGGAAATAAATTGCAATCATCGTAAAAGCGGACAGGGTTTACATTGAAATATTTCAGGTTTGAAATATGCGCAATACGTGGTACGATTAGAAAAACGTAAATTGTGTAGTTTATAGAAACGTAGCTTATCTTTTTCGAAATTTCATAATATTTTAGTTTCAATGTTGCAGAAATAATTTATTATATTAATAAAATTTAGTAATATCCCTTTGTGACTGATATAATGTAAAGCTAATTCAAATGTAATAATCGCTTCGTTCTTAACATAATCAAACACTTTTCTCATTACTTAATTACAAATGCGACTAAATGAAATTGCTTTTCTCTGTCTCTTGAAAAATAACCGTTTCACTATTGTGTCGCTGTTCTTTCGTACGATATTTTGAGGAAAAATTCGTAATAATAACAGTAGTCCATTTCTCGGTGTGTCTTCCTCTGAAATTAAATAAAACTTCTTCCTCAAGTTCCTTTCTCTCTAAGGGCGTTCCCATTTGCAGCAGCAGATAGATAAATTAGTTAGGAAAGTTAGATAGCCGCCGCGAAATCACTACAGTAGAATTGTTCAGTACGGGACTCGGTAGAATTCAGTAAAGGATGATTAGGCAAGTCAAATAGACCAGGATACAATCGTGCTGCTAGGAAGTAACCGTGCATGGTCAGACAAATAGTTACGGGTCAACGTAGAATTCAGAAAGCTAACTAGTACTACTGGAATTTTCAGGAAACATGTATTCAGCTGTACGCTTATACATATATATATAGGAAAAATCTTAAATCACTTAAATTTTCTAGGTCAGTCTTTCTTTCCCTTCTGGGTCACCTACTCTTCCCTTTTTATACCTCGAAATTAAGCCCCTTCATTTTTCCCATCGATCAAGACAAATTCCTCCTATTAATCAAACGCTATGTATTAACCAAATTGGGGACGCTTTATGTTTATATAAGAACAATTAATTTCCTATAATACGTGCGGTATATAAGTAAATAAGATCGGAGATTAAATTTAGATTAAGAAGTTTCAGTTGAGAAATATGTTTTATACAATGTGCAATAATTTTTAAATATTCAAATACCTATGGAAGGTAATATGGTGAATAAAGATCTAAATTTTAATTTCTCTCAAAAAAGGAAAAGAAGAACGATATGGATGGGTAGAGAAAATATTTTTTATTGCTAACTTAAATTCAACTACCGTTCCGCAATATAGTTCCCTTCGGTAAGCAGAAGGGGTCTTAGAGCGTGCAGCTGATGTTCCTCGTTTCCCTAAACCTCTCCTTCGAAAAATCATCCAACCACGAACGTGGCTACGTTATGCATGCTTCGGCAGTCTTGTTATTAGTATATGGAAATCTGCGTATAAAAGTGGGGCATCGGTCGTGTCGATGTATTCGCGTTTCCCACGCTTTGTTACCTGCCTTTCATTATGGATCTGGCTTCCGACCTGAGGAATAATGCGCGGCCTTTCTGCATCGCGATACGCCGCCGTCGCCACTGGCTGGATCACGTGTAATTGGTAAACCGCGATCGGCGTTCGAAAAATTGGGTCAACTAGTTCAGCATAGACAAACAGGGGATACCTCTATTTAAATTTTCAAATATTTTAATGCTCGAGTATTCAGATTTTCAAGCATTCAAATATTCAAATTTTTTAATGTTTACATTTTCAAATATATGTATGTACCTATATAACATCCTAAATGTTAGATATGAGGATAACGAAACTGTTCATGTACACACATGTTGGTTTGGTCTTATTTTTCAAGTTATAAATAATTTAATTGCGCGCTGAAACTGCCTGAACGCAGGCAACCCACCTTACTCCGCTGTATGCATTTTATTACGAAAAATAGAATATACGTAGCGTGGGATGTAGCATGTAAATTTATAGTCTGACACATTTCGACATAAATATGGCTAAAGTTATTTTAATTTTATATTGCATAAACGTCATTTATAGCCGATGATTAATAAATATGTAACGATATTCAAATAAAATCGTGGAAGAAGCGGTTAAACGTAATCGAGGTGCCTTCAATCTTGTGTTTCACGGATAGGAAGCAATATCGGTGTTCGTGCCGGCAGAATAAAAAGTTATTACAGCTCGCCGTGGTATTACACTTTACGAGCAGAGCGATATGCATCTCGATTACGTTGCCGTCCTTGCGATAAAACTCGAATTAAGTAGATTCTAAAGGAAAGCCGAGACCTCTCCCTTCTATAATCAGCGACAATTTCTTTTTTCATCGCTTTAATTCGCAGCTCCTTTCAATTTCAATTTCAGAAATATTTCCCATTCGAAATCCGTTTACATTTCCAGACACGGCTGATCTTAGATAAAATTAATAAAAGCATATCTCTTGAAATAAATTTAGTTCGCGACGTCAACAACGCAGAACATCTACTGTGCTCGCGAGCAATGTGCAGCGAAGGATTAAAGAAGCGAATCATGTTACACGGACCAACCAATTGGAATCGGGGAAGAGGAAGAATACCTACGACTTTACCGGAAGATCAAGATTTATTTCTCGAAAATCCAAGACGTGCTCCGAGGATTTTCTTTGGCAAATCCAGCGGCGCATGACTGGATTAATTATAGCGAGCTGAGATGCGCCGTAATGTTGGAGCTGTAGATGCCGACTATTGATTAAGTCGTCGATAATGTTGCTGACACGCTGACAATTCGAATTAATCGAGAGAAATAAGATTAGTAAAAGACCATTTGTTCCTCTTCTGCAATCCTGATCATGCGATACTTCGTTAAGCGAAAGATATTAAAGACGCGAAAGAAGCAAAGAATAGGTAGATTGATCGACGAACAGCATGGTTCGTTTGTGTTCGTTTATCCATTTGCTTTTTAACATATCGTATTCGTTGTAACGAAAAGAAGTAATTATTTCGAACGATAATCTTTGATTTCTACGAAACCAAAACGGATTCCTATGAGTTCTCTCGTTATTTCTGTAATATTTATCGAATTGCCGCTTTTGTAAACCACTCGATATAGTTCGAATCGAATTATTTTAACGCGAGAAAGAGAAAAACTTCAAAATGAATTACATGAATTTCGCGAAAAACGCGCGTATTAGATTTCATCTTCGTAAAGATTCCAGTCACTTTAATTCACATTTCCTAACGAACAGCTGTTCGTTGAAATCACAACGCCAGACTTTGCGGAAACTTCGCTCGATTATAGATTCCATCAATTAATTAATCTCTTCTCCGCTATCTAGCAATTAAGCTTCATCGTTTGATGTTTCACTTTTCAGTCAGTTTTTTTACTGATACGTGCATATCCACGTGATGCCGCTACATTAAACTATCAGAACAAAACAATTCATAGATGATTTCTCCACTTTTTCCTACTAATTCTCTAGTCCTTTAGAATAATTAGAAAAGTTCTTTCTTGTTGGCTTTCTGATTTACTTGGAGGCTCGACGAAGCTATTGTAATCCTATGTATGTCACTCTACCGATTGTTATTTATTTTTTTCATTTTTTGTACTGTGTAATAAGAATAACAAGAAACACATTATTTTTCTTTTTTTTTTTTTGACAGCATATTAAACTTTAAAATTATTCCCCTGTGAAAGACAAAGACACAATTTCATGTCGAAATGGTAACTTGTTTCAATTTTTCTTAGACAAGGGATTAATCGCGACTAGTTTCACTTCGCACGACATCGATTCATCTGTGCTTACAAATTTCCCGCAGAAGCTGACCGCTGAAAGCCCGCAACATTACATTGCGTCCTACATCGATTGAGCTTCCTCTTATGTTCTCATATTTTCCAGCCCGACTTTGGTCATTTATTCATAGCAGTTCCAAACTCCGTTTACCCCCTATACGTGGTTAATGCGATTAAATCGCACGAGGCAACAAAACTTTGGTCTCTTTCCTTAACTATCGCCTAACGATTGTGATAACTCAACCATAATATCAGTCGTTAATACCGATTATCGATTGCGAATAAATCACGATTGGTTCTTCAACGTAGTAAAATCACGAACCACTTTAAAGAGCTTCCATTGTTTCACACAAATCGATGAGATCTCGCGTTGTTTTATTACTGTATTCATAACGGAGATTTATCTATGAGAATCGACATTGTGTCTCGGTATAATTAATCCTTCAGGAAAATTCCAGAGGCTGTTCTAGAATTATTGCGCGGTGATATAACGAGTAACTTGAAGTACCAGTAATTTATTGTTCACCGATTCACCTTTGAATCTTAAACGACTGTTATCATTGAATAGTAATTCTTAAACTTCCATGCTGTGGTAGAATCCACCTCTGAAAAAGATTTCTCATATTTGAAAGTAACAGCTACACAATGCGAAAAAGGATTTACCTAACGACTTGCTTTTAGTCCATAAAATTAAAAATCATCAATCATCAATCTCACGCCATTGGGAACTTGAAGACAATCACTTTGATTCTTAAAAATGTAATCTAGGAAAGCTTTTATGGACAGAATCTCATTACTTCTGAAACAGACCACGTAGCTCGCAATACCTTTAAAGAAGATTCTGCAAAAACAAAATAAATGGACTAAAGAAAAAATTGCGGTAACTCGATTATCCTCGTGCTGCAATAATTTTCGATGAAAAAGCTCGCTCGCAATTACCAACCATTCGTGAACGTGACGCCTGGCGAAACGGGACCCGATGTACGTATTCTTTCGTCGGTCAAGCTCAGGTCAAGGTAGAACAGCGTGTACCGACCCAACATTTGTTCTTTCAGTTAATAGGAAACTGCGTGGCCGCGAGCTTGTCCCCACCGATCGTAATAACAACAAACAGCCGTAAGAAATTCAATTGGAAAAGCACGAGGTACCCCCGTGTCGCCTACGGCTGTATATTTGTCGACTGTTTGCCCAGGAAACGTAGCGGTGTTGACCGAGCAATTACCACGAGAACTCCAGATCGTCGACCGGAGAATTCCCCCAGTTGCGATACTCTGCGGGCAATTTCGATCCCCGATCACTTTACCTTAAACTCTCGACGAAACTAGCGTGAAATCTTTGGAATTTTGGAGATTCATGTTGAAATTTTCCTCTATCCTCGAGATCGCGTTGGAACGTTTTGTCGGTTTGATGGGAAAGTAATATCAAATATTGACCGTGCCATGGTGCATAGTGAGTCACATGACCCGCACGTTATTATTTATGATAAATTTAGATTACCATCTTGTTTTGGTTTTTACAAAATTATTTGAGCGAGAAGGATACAGGCATGTTAGAGCGAAAGTAGGTTGACCCTTTAATATATCTCGGAAGCAATCCAATTTTTAGAAATACAGAAAATCTACGGCAGAACGAATGATAAAATAAAAATTCTAGAAAGCCTAGAATCCCAAGAAATCGAACAGACCTTTGAAGTAACCCATAAATCGCATGAAACTTAATGCTTGTCAGACCCTTCTCCGACAAACCCTACATTCGTCTATTTTCTTTCCTTTAACCTCAAGTAACGTCGTGAAAATCTCTAAAACACGAAACACGCAGCAACGCTATTCCTTCGCCGCAATACGTTGTATTACCGTGGTTATTAGGTTATCAGATCCATCTCGTACGTGGATACATAACTCGATGATCAAGGAAGGAAGGAAGCAAGGGGAAAGCAATAGAAGGAGAAAGAGGAAGGACGAGGGGAGAAAGGGGTTGTTAAAGGACGAGAAAAGGGAGAGAAACGCAAGGTAGGAGAGGGTGCAGAGCAGGTGAATCCGGGTCATGCCGGGCCAGGAAGCAGTGACACCAAACTCAACCCGGCCACCCTTCTCGAACTGGGTCACCTTTCACCCTTATTCTCTTCCTTTGGTCGCGATTTCCCCGTTTCCGATCGTCTCCACGCAGAGGAGCACAGGGTTTCTCGCGTTGCTCCTTCTATCCGGAAAAGATCATTGCGATTCGCTGAGAAAACGATCAAGTCGTCAAGATACCCGAGATACGGTAGTGCGATGAAAATTCTATTAAAAGGGTGGATCCTGTTCCGAACAAGATCTTCTGTTTAATTACAATTGGCTCGAACCTCGTATTTATTCACGTGGTATTATTCAGCCTCGCCCATACCTATACATTTTTTAATCCACTCTGTATTTATTATTGATTGGGAAATTTATTGATGTAATAGAAATATATCAAGAGAGCGAATGTTTCCTCTGTGCTCACAATCGGTGGTGATCGTGATTTTTGGGAGGACTATTGTTTTTACGTTATAACTTTTTCGTTTCATTTCGGCTTTATTTGTTTCTGGTTGAAAAATTCGATCGTGAACACAATTCGTGCGAAGGAATTATTTATTGTATGAACGTATTATTATTATAGAGGAGGGGGGGGGGGGGGGAGAAAGAGGTAGTTTTGTAAGTATCGGCAGATCGAATAAATGCATCGAAACACGCACGTGCGTTTTCCACCACGGTAAGTATTTTATTATTTCATGGTGAAATTACGCAAGTGTCGGTTTCCATCAGTTTGAATGGAAATCTACCGCGGCTGTATTTTCCATGCAAATGAAATTTATGGCAGAAACCAAGTATTACTGTAATTAAACGTTCTTCCATGTTGCAATCGTTATTCGAACGTTTGCTTGTTTTTTCTCTTCCTTGAAATTCAAGGAGATACTCGTAATGGGCTTTTTATTTATTTTTTACCACGAGTGATTTTATTACCACGTGTATTTTTTATCATGGACCGAAATCACAGATATCGCTATTGGAAGTTAATAATAAATTAAACATTCGTTGCAGATAAATGAAAGCCTGAAATTGATATTCCTATATATCAACGATAATAACTTTTGTAGTAAACATTTTTGCTACGTTGCTAATCATATATTCCAAAGTATATGTATATTATGTCTATTCCTTGCTTTCACAAACTATAATTTCGTTTTATAAAATTAGCTGGCTTTTTAGTACCGCTGACCTTTTAAACTTTCCTCTGTCCGCCACTGTAATTTCATCAAACATCTTATCTCTGGGCCTACAGGGTGGTAAAAGAAGGGTTCGGAACTTTAAAAGTAGATAGAACTCGTGGAAGAAAAAAAAAAGCAATGGATGAGCGAGGTTCTACTTTTTTTCTCTAAATTTTGCCGATAAGTTACATAATCATAATTATTGAACGATTAATATAATCCTCTATGAAAATAACAGGAGGAATTCAAAGTAAACATTGATTTTGTTACTACGGAGGAAAAAAAATTGATCTACAAATACAACATTTAATCAAAACAATTCGCCGCAAATAAACTATTGAAAAAGTTTAACGAGACACCCTGTAGGTAACCGCGGAAACCAACACGACCCGGTTGGTAACAATACCGAAGCGATTGATCGAACTGGAGTTTGCTTTGCAATATCACGAAATGGGACCACTTTGAATCTAATAAGAACCACTAGGTAAGCAATTCGACCTCTTCAACGAACCTTCAATACTCAAACTAATCGAAAATTTGAAATCTAGACTGGCCTACTCGTAGTTCACGTTCAACAGAAGCTACTAGATGGCAAAAATTTCATTGTGTCATGCATCAGTAATAAACATAAAAATGTAACAGACCATCCTTACGCGTAATTACGCGACTTCGTGCGCATAGCTTTGTCCTTTTCGCTGAAACGTTTGTCCATCTTCACTTAAATCTTTCCGACGTTATTTAAAAATCAAATGGGAACGTAACATGTTAACGTAACTCTTCGAATAGTTTATGCGATGAAACAACACTTTGGAATCCAGACACAATAGAGTATCAACAAGCCTCTGCATACCTAACAACCACTAGATCTCTCGAGTTCATTCACGAGTATGAGCATCAGACAAGCCAGCTTACGAGTCAATTGACAAACACTATACACATTCCTACACAAACGTCAGACGTGCGGCGAACATGACCATGATGTAGGAATATTGGATTACAGACATGTTTATGCTCGTTGGTATATTCACTGCTATTTATACATGCGTTACGATAATTATTTAATCTCTTAGCATTTCTTGCTCAGAAACTTCCACAATTATAAGATTAAAAAATGATAAAGGAAAATTAGTTTCATCTTGCTGGAGTTTTACAAAACATACACAATATTATCTACCTTTAATAGAAGTGATACGATGTAATATAATATATAATATAATATAATAATATAATAATAAATTGTTATATTCAAAAAATCGCAGTAAATAATACGCAGCTTCGTAACTGGAACATCTTAGTTTTTGCGAATCTCGATAGAAGAACTTAGAAACATCACAGTCTTCTCTGTAAGTTTAATCTGTGTTTCTATTAGCTAAAATAAATGTTATAATAGTATATAAAAGAACAATCCATGCACTAACGTTATTATAAACGTATATACTATATATATATATATAAAAATACAGACTAATAATCCCTAAAACACTGGAAGATTATAATATTATTATTATTAATAAGAATTACTACACATTTCCGGAAACTATTTACCGCTGGAAGAGTCAAAGATTTCACACGACGCATATTCCTGCCACGTGCGTTAAAATTCCACGTGAAACCATGCATCCAATTCGTGAATAAACGTTAGCTCGATTATCGACCACTCGTTAATTCGCACAAATTCTTACGCTCTTACGTAACAGTACAAAAACGCCATATAAATGGGCGTGAGTACGTTAATTGCTGGAGCCAGCCGCGAATCCCAATTTCTTTGTGCATTATCCCAATGGAGTTGACCGAAACAGGCCGCAAAGCGCCAACATACGACTGAAAAAGCTCCCCAGAGGGTATGGGAGACCGAGGTTGGGACGTCATTAAAACTTACCGGCGAGTCGTTCACCGAGTACGCGCGGAATTCCAGCTGGTCGCGTCTCGGCCAGCTAGCTGACTGGATGTTACTCGAAAATGCCAATCCACGGTCGTTTCCCACGAAACTTTTTACTACTACTGGGGCTAGCTTATCTCGCAACCGGAATTTCAAGCGCATGAAATGTTTGAGATGAACTAATTTCGTACGGCAGGCAAGGATATCTCTTCTTCGATACTTTTTTCTTCGACGTCCTTCAGGTTGTTGCTGTAACATTTGCTCTTTACTCTTTCGCATCTATGGACGAGATATCTAGCGAAGCGGAGATATAGAAAAGAGAGGAAAAAGAGGGAAGAGTAATTTGTTATGGAAAATGTAACATGGTCTATTTTCAGCATCGTTAACCCCTTTACAACGTCATTCACGCGATGTTATGAAAAGAAAGATAAAAAGTATATGTCTTTAAAAATGTAACGTGTCATACGTTCTAGCATTACTATCATTTTTCCATACGTCTAAATATTTTCTACGAAATATATACTTAAATTTAATATTTTATTGCTTCTACGTACATACATTTTCAGATTTGTTTCAAATTTTACCAATATAATCATGTTAATCTGTTTTCATTACGATGCTAGTAAAATTTCAAATTGTTTCGTATAACACGTATAATATGTACATTCGTAGAAACTTTCTACTAGCGTTCCAATACTTTCATCAGTCCGTCTATGTATGAACTCTTTAACTACGTTGAAAAAATTGGGAAAAATGAGAAAACTTTGGCGAAAATATAAATATATATGGAAGTTAAGAGAGTGAGATCGGGGCTTTTCTGTGCTATACACGTCTTTACATCCATCACTCGCGAATCTCCCCTTACTCGTTCATACTCGAGAATTTATTCGTCCGACGTTACTGTTCAACTCAGTCGTATGCTTCTCAGTCTCTAACTTCGCAAACCTCGCAGCCACCCTTATCGCGAGAGCCCTCTTACATGCGCGATACTTACGGACAACCTTTTCTTCCTGAAACGTTCCAACTTTTCAAGTTCCACTCTTTCGTGTCCAAGCGAACAGCATATAAATAACATCGTATTTGCAAGCAATGCAAGCAACGACGAAGACACAGTTCGCCCATCTTCGAAACATCTTTCAAGCTAATCACGATTTACGAATAGAACGTATGTTTGCAATAAACATCTTATAACCTTTCTATACATTTTCGGCTAAAAATTTTCTTTCAAATTTACCAATACGATCATGATAATTGTATCACCTCATATGTCACGTAAAACGTGTATATGTTTATTATATATTATATATATATTATATAGTATATTTAAAATAAGTTGGTACAAGTGTTGAAATACTTTGGTGGGCCGATTTTATCGAGTAGTAAGTGCAGTTAACACCCGATCTATCAGATCAATCGTAGTATTAAAGTTTGATGGCTAGACTGTCTCGCTTGATCTCGCGCAATCGCTCTGAGAAATCTCAGGATACAGAGGGGATTTCAACCGCACAAGCTTTCATCGGCCATCTACGACGCGAAAAGGATAAAGATCGGGAGGAGGCCTCGCATGAGAGTTCGTGGGAACTGGAGTGCGATCGACAAAGGAAAGGAGAGTGCACCGGATGAAACCTGTATCCGAGGAAAAAGCAGCCAATGATATAACAAACTGATGGTGACCACCACTTTAATATATTGACAGGATTTACCTGTGGAAGCGACGCGCCACGCGTAAAGAGTTTCAGATACTCGAATATTGATTGGGGACAGAATACGAAGTTTAAGGGGAATTAAAAGATCGGTAAGTTTACGTTAAATTAAAATGGAATTCAAGTAACAAACAGAGCTGCAAACTGATTACGATTAAATTCTGAATGTCTAAGCAAATTCAGATTTTAGTGTGAAACCCAAGTACTGTGCAAAACAGTGGAGAGATTAAGGACAGGGAAGCAAACCTGTCAGCGGTTGGAACAATGGTTTTTTGTAATTTACATCGCACCACGCGACGGATAGGGTTTAATAACGCACCCGGAGGAATTTGTAATTTCTGCGCTTACTTAATGCAGAACAGAAGCGTCGGCGAATCCTATCAAAGTTAAATACACGTCAAAGTTACCTCATGGTTGAGAAAAGTTAATCCGGCGCTAGCTGGCGAGCTCCTCTTTTCGCGTCTTCAGTCTCACGCTCGCTTTATCTTCTCTCTTTCTCTCTCTCTCTCTCTCTTTCTCTCTCTCTTTCGCCGGCCGTCGGGCTCGCACTTTTGTTCTTGTTCCGTTCAGCGCGTCGTTTTTCGCGACCCGTGAATTCTTTATGCTCCGCGGCGAGACGTGACGCGAGGACATGCACGTTTTCAAGAGAAAACACAGCGTGATGAATTCAAAGCTGGCAACTCTACACGGGGAACGAATTGTTCGCGCTAGAATATTTAAGAACCCGGAAATTGTTTTCCTGCGATTCACTGTTATAATATATCCGCATGCCAGTGGCGACATGTTTATGAGGGTCGTCGAAAGCAATCAGGTCGACGCCATTTCGCTTTACCATGTACGACGATTCACCGGCTCAGCAATGATTATAGCTGCGAGGGTCAGAATTTATACGCGAGTGGTGGAAATTTAGTTTCCATTCCTTGATCCTGTTCATTTCCATCGTCATGCGACGCTACATAAAATCCGATCTTTATACGTTCGTACGTATCTTATACATATAAATGAATGTATGTGACAATTTTGACGAAACTTCGTACGTTCTGTTTTTATGATCGTATAAAAGAATGTAAGGCTATAAATCCAAACAATATGTCTGCGATTCGTACTCTGTCTTGTAACGAAGAATGTATTGCAATATATTGCAATATATTTCAGTTGTAGAAGTCTATTGGTTCAATCGAGTAGGAAAACAGACTTCACCCTCCTGACCGCAAAAGAAGAAATTTTGCTCTCCAGCTACTTTTATTTATCGTCGATGTTGGCACATTTCCAGCATTGGTCAACGAGATTATCTTCCAGAGGAAACGATCAATCAGGCTTATTTGTTAAAAATCGGATGACTGATGTTAGGAAATCTCTACGTGTCCCTACCGATGAAAATAATCCAAAAGTATGAATATTGTTGTCGGTGTCGCTCGAATTCAATTCAATTAGTCGTTTATTTCAAAACCTCGAAATTCGATGTATGTTGACGTGTCTGAGTAATCTGGTTATTTCTTATCAAGAAAGCTTTTTCTCCTCTTCTATAATTTCTAACGTAGACGACATTTTATGGAAGATATTAACTAAGGCGTACAGATTGAGAGATGCCCAGATACTACTAGAAGCTTCTTGTCTGATTCCACATGGTCACGTTTCACTTGTTAGATAAGCTATTGTCCCATTCGGTCGGCCTAATCACCTATCATTTGGCACTGCTTGTTTGCCTTCCTAGCGACCTATTCTACTGTTGCTTCTTCCTCGATTGTGAGAAACAGATTCCCCTTACGTTTGTCTGTACGTTCTTCTTATTGTTAGTCTCTTAATCTGACCACGTGCGGTTTTATTTTACTTAGTCGGTTACAGCGATGTCTGGCTACACATGGCCCTATTCTACTTAGGTCGAGTTGCCATCAATTCAGTTCGTTGCTCAAACGTCCGATAATGTCGTTTTCGTACAGGATAAAGAAGGGATCTTGACGCGAAATACATTGCCAATTTATCGAGCCATTAATGAGAAGACTCGTGTCCTTCAATTATCAAGAACCAATTGCTTTCAATCAAGCAAAAATCGTGCCAACGTCGTTTTCAGAGAAAAATTCGCTCATGAATCCTCTTAGATAAAGAATTTATAATTTCGTTGCAAATCCGTCTTCAGCTTTGAAATTGAATACTTAAGCTACCTGATATTGTTCGAGACGTGGCTAATTACTCGTGACATTTCAATACTAATTAATTTTGTCGGCATGATAATTCGTCGGAACGCGTATTCATTGTAACCGTAGCCTCCGACATTTCGAGGCCACGAAACAGTCGACCGTAGAGCGGAATTCGGAGAGGGAAAACGGCTAATCGAAGGGGATTGGCTTGGATTAAGAATATCCCGACGACGAAGAGGGGAAAAAGGGGAGAAGAGCACCCGCGAAAAGATGCAGACGCTCCGCAACGAAGGATCGGGGTCACGTTCTTTCACCTGAAAGAACGAATTACAAGAGAGTAGTGTACAATGAAACTCGATGCGAAAAATGAAATTTTACTAGGGGGGTGTAAGGGAGGCATAGGAAGAAGAAGAGAACAGAGAACAGGAGAATGTGCTCGTTATTCAGTGACAATCGCAGGGAATTTCAAACGATAACTGAGACTAAATGACAAATCACAACCCATCGCCGGATAAAAAAGTATTCATGATTAATGCAAATGAGCGATCCTGCAAGAGAAGCTTTGCGAAAATATCAGAAATGGACGACGTCCCTTTTCATTTGGTCATTCGAGACTCTGGTATTAGCTATAAAAAAACCTTGTAAACTCGTTCTCGGAAAACTCGTCACTCTGAGAATTTACCTTTCTACGTGTCACAAAAGTCCGACAAAATTGAGAGGAAGAAATTTAGCGATATGTTTAATGGACATTTTCATTTCTTTAACGAACAATTCAAGACCATAAATTGGTATCTTAAGTCATGAACGAGATCTAGATTGCGGCAAAGAAAATTAAGCGGGGATCATCGCCGCGATAGAAATTACCAAACGTATCGACAGATACCGGATGTGCTGCGCTCAACGCATTTTCCGCTCGGCCGGCCCGGCTGAATAAAGCAAACAGTCTTGGATTTCATTCACGGTTACGCCATTGCTATGTCGTCAAATTCAATACCAGACTTATTGTACGATTGTACAATGCGTCCAGGTTTCATGCACTCCGTCTGCAGCGTAACGAACGCTCCAAGCTCTAGACAGAGAAAAAAAAATGGAGAAACGAGGCAAGAAACGAGCAGACGAGAGGAAACGGAAAAAGAAGATGGAAAAAGAAAAGAGAAAAGGGAGAACTTGGGACGAAAATAGCCGAAATAGCTGGTTTAGCGACCAATTGACAAATCGGTTAACTTGTCGAGTCACCACGTCGATCGAGAATTATTTAACTGGCACGCGTTGCCTCGTTACAGTGGAATTGCGGCGAAACGAAATTGCGGTTCGCCGTTGTTCCGGGGAATACGCTCGATACGCTCGCGTTCCGTGGCGTGCATCGCTTCCATAGGGCGAACTTTCAGTGGAAAACAGCGATAATGGTCGGACGAGTGATTTATCGCGCTCCCGGAATATTCGTGCCTACCGGAAGTTTTCTTCACGGTAGGAAAATCATCCACGTTGCGACGCCGATGTTTTTCCGATACATTCTAACGATATACATTTACATGTATAAATAAATGACAAATACATATGTATTTGTCATTTACAATCGTGTTAGAAGAAGGATGAAAGATCGATCATATCGTATTTTAACTTTTAAATATGTAGTGTTGCTCTTTGATATCGCGTCTATCTTTTCCAATGTAACAGTCATATAACATACACCATTCATTGTACTACCAGGGATCCTTTGTATAATTTACCGACCATTAATATTAGTTTAACTGTCAAAATATAGAACTGTTTTCATATTTGTTGTAAAGTTTGTCAAAATAATGCCGAGAGTCGAGTATCATGACAGTGCAAATAAAATTTCAAATATTTCTTTCGTAACATAAACAATACATAATAATCTATTCATAAGAAGATTGTACAAGTGTTCGATTATTTTCGCGTTTCCTTGTATGTCGAAAGATATAAAAATTATGGTTGTAAGTAGAAATTTATCGCTTTGATATATTCCTCTGACGATTTCCGGAAAACGAAGGATATTGTCTCTCAATAATCTTTCGTTCCTTCGTCTGGAGATTTGTCAAATTTCTCTGTAAATTCCATTCCAAAACTACTAGAAACGTTCGAAAGCTTCTCCAGAGGTTATCCATTAGTCGTACTGAATGTTTCACACGTAAATCATAATTTTCACTGGTCCCGATGATGAAATCTCTGCATACATACCGTGTTTTCACGAAACACGCGTCGCGAAATTTGAAACACACCTGCAATTATCGTGTTCTCCCACTTCCGCGGGATCTCAGCCTTTCCCGCGACGAAAAACGTTTCACACCTCTAGGGTCATTAGTTTTAAACGGCCGCCCCGCCTTGTAAAAATTTTCCTCGTAAACGCTTTCAACGCGATCCAGACGGGCGTGAAATGCGCGAGAGGCACGATGTAATTAGCAACCGCTCGAACATGTCAACGAGTAATAGCTTAATGTAAAAAGCACGGGAAAAAATTCACTGAAAACCGTCACACCCTACCTTGTGGATAAAAATAATTAATTCGTTAAACGCTATTGCCACGAATCTTCAGAAACATTCTTCCAAAGCGACAAGATCCAATTTCACAAACGTTTCGGGGCTCGAGGCTTTCACTTGTCATATCATCGTTCATATTGTGCCGCATAAGCTCGCGACACTTAAACGTGTCCTACCCATCCACTCGTAAAAATACAAGCATTATCAATTCGTTAAAAACCCTTGCCATGAATCTTGGAAAACGTTTGAAAGCGACGAGATTCAATTTCAGAGAGATTTCGAGACTCGAAGCTGCAACTGAGCCACTCCACGCAAGTTTGTGACGTTCACAGCGAAAACCATAACTGAACTTTTCAGATTACGTGTATTTTCGTATGCTTGAATATTAATGGCAACAAAATATGATTTACACAAAATCTGGAATTTCAGATTCAGTTATACTCTTCGCTGGAAACGCATCCTATTCACTCGCGTTAAAAATACAACCGCTCTCTTCATTCCTTAATTTCGGGCATTTCGTAACGAGCAAACGGAAACTCGCTTCTTTACCTTTCGTTTGAAGCCGCTCGGGGCGTTCGCTGGCACAAGGGAATAAGCCTGGGGGAAAAAAAGGCGGAAAGAACGAAAGGATATATCGACGAAAGTATGTACACACACTTATGGGCACGTACAGCAGCAATAAAATCAACAGAACGTTAGCAGACACCTACGCGCCGGTTTCGTTTCACGAAGAACGACAGAATTAACTCTCGCTGAATTAGTAGCTTCGATATCACGCGATCATTAAGGATTACGATCGCCTACGCTTTAATACCGGACACCGATATCCGCCTAGTCGAACTTCCTCGGAGGAGAAGTCAAGGAAATGAAGCTCGCGCCCTCATCTCACTGGGAAATCGATTTAGAATTTTTCGACGCGCGGGAAACGCGAAACAGTATCGTGAATTGAGCCCCGTGGGTGTCCAATGTATCGACAAATATGAAAACGGACTTTGCATAGCGTAGGAATGGGAATTTTTGGCGATTATTTGTTGTATATGATCGGGGTTTGAATATTACAGGTACGTGGATGGACTAAGGATGCGTTAAGTTAGGGTAAAAGAAGAGATCGAACGTGTCAAGGTTTAGAATAAAGATAATGTGAATAAAGTTAATGAATAGATTGCGGATTTGCGTCAAATTTGTAAGACAGATGTAAGAATGGATAAAACGCGTACAATGTATAAAAATATATAACGTATCCTAAGTAAGGTATCATTATAATCTTTGATAAGTAAAACGAATCTTCGTTTAAGTTATATTTCTTTAGTCGTGTTCGCAAAAATATAAATTTGTAATAAGTAAAAATTTTATAAAAATTCTTAGTCTAACAAGGAAGAATATCTGAAGGGTTTGAACGCAAATGTTTAAATATATTGTGTGAAAGAAACGTATCAGAGTTTTTGAATATTAAGAAAATATAAAAAATGCATCGTTTCTATTATTTGGAAAATTACACAGTTATGTTGGCTTAGTAGATATATTACAAAAAAAAAAGAATATTAAATGTATAAATATATTGTGTGGAAGAAACGTAACAGAGTTCTTCAATATTAAGGAAATATAAAAAGTGCATAGTTTCTATTGTCTGGAAAATTACACAGTTATGTTGGCTTAGTAGATATATTACAAAAAAAAGAATATTAAATGTATAAATATATTGTGTGGAAGAAACGTAACAGAGTTCTTCAATATTAAGGAAATATAAAAAGTGCATAGTTTCTATTGTCTGGAAAATTACACAGTTATGTTGGCTTAGTAGATATATTACAAAAAAAAGAATATTAAATGTATAAATATATTGTGTGGAAGAAACGTAACAGAGTTCTTCAATATTAAGGAAATATAAAAAGTGCATAGTTTCTATTGTCTGGAAAATTACACAGTTATGTTGGCTTAGTAGATATCTTACAAAAAAAAAAAAAGAATATTAAAAGTAGAATTTCGCTTATCTAGTGCAAGAAGGCTTTGATAATTTATTGAACAGGAAGAACGATCATGTAGATATTCGTGGAAAGGATAAATGAATTAGCATGGGATCGTACGAAGGAACAAGTTGTCGGTGGAAATAAATGAAGTAAAAGTGTAGTGAAACGTGTATATTGGCAAACGTTCCATGAATTTGCATGAGTTGGCAAATTTCTGTACCCGAAAACTCTTTTTTCAGAGAGTACGTACAGCAGGGGAACTGGGGAAAGATGAAGTGGAGTGTTTTGATTGAGTTTGGGAATCAAGTTGATTTGGGGAGAAATGGAGTGTCTTTCTTATTTTGTCGTCATGAAATTCCTTTCTGGCGAAGATCACTTAAAACTCGGAGCTTTGGAACAGCCCCTAAAAATTTTCCATGCGAAACATTTTTATTTATATTAGGAGAAATCTGTACAAAATCATGCCATATTTATTTTGGTAAGCAATAAAAAAAAAAGTCCGGCGGCAATTTTTTAATTACTTTTATTTATCAAATTCCATTCTATTTTATTTTCGTTATGAAAATATTCAGTAAATTTCATTTTTACGTAATATGTTTCATAAATAGAAAAATTATGTCTTTTTATCTAAAACCTTAAGAATACAATTTTATATGTATTTCTCCTGCTTTCACAGTGTAGTTGAGAATTATTGTGTCTTTAGGTAGATATTAACTGGTTTCTATGATCAGAATATCACATTTTTAAACGCATTGAGTATCGACAAGCCTTTGAAAACGATTGTCTCGGACAACACAAAGGGACCGGTTCAATAGCAGTTGCGTCGATCAAGCCTTATCGATGAAAATATGCCTTTTAATTGTAAAATCAAAGAATCGGCGGATTCCATCGTGGAGGAAGATCTTCAAGGACAATTGGTTATGCAAGCACCAGTCAATTACATCGAGCGTGGAAGCTCAAAGTATACAAGATTTGTGGATTCCAGCTTTCTTTAGCCTATTCGATTACAAAATCAATACCTAAAGGATATTTAATATTCATTCTCAAGCTTTCAAGGAGGAATCGTTTGAAAACGTCGTCGAAACAGGACATGGATCAATTACGTCGAAAGAACGCGAAAGAATCTATCGATTGGTTATACGAGTCGAGGCGACACAAAAGAATAAGAAATAAAGTTGAATTTCCCTGAAGGTTAACAAAATGTATTACAGAATTAACCAACGTTCATCTATTCTTTCAACAACAAAGGCAGTGAAACATCGTCTCCAATGCTCTTTCCTTATCTCTCTGCTTTTTACCCGACACATGAAGAGATGTACATTTTCTTTCGTAAATATTAGATGGTGTGAATATACGAAGCGTAATAATTAATCCAGATTAATAAATGTTAAGGTTTTATCTCCACCTATTTAAGGTGGATGAATAGAAAATATATTTAAGCAAGTTTAAGTATAAGTACAATGTGTACGCTAGTCCAGATCCACACGCTAAGCAGCGTTACTTTACGAAAGAGCTTCGAAACCATGGATCTATGGGTATTTACACAATTACGAAAAACTGGCCTGTCTGTACCCCGCTGCGTCATCCGTGCAAGGCATGTTCCTAGAAAACTATGAGGCTGAGAGGTCCTTCAAATTGATTTAGTGCTAAACAATATTCAATGGTTTCGAGGACTAAGAAAACTAAACATCAGAAAAAATGTGGAGTTTTCCTTGAAATGGGATCCACTTCAATAATAAATCTAAAGTAACAATTAGCCAGAATTAATATAATAATTCTTAAAGATCTTGATAACGTTGCAATCACTCTTGGTAAGTGTCTTTGTATTTATGAACGGTTGTATACGTAACGCAATAAAGTCGAAAAAGTCAGAAGAAACTTCAGTGACAATGACATCCTTCTTATTAACTTCTTAATACAGAGAGGAGGGACACAGAGACGCGCGAATCGACCTGGAATGGCACGTATATCTCTTCCCTTCTACCGGATGAAGCTCCAAGAGAATCAGATTCTTGTATTTTCTCTGCCGTTGTCAGAAGAAAACTGCCAGCCATTTATCGTTTCTCCCGAAGATTACACCCACGCTCGTGGCCATCTCAGAACCGCGTGCAAGACGTCACGGAAAATTTAATCTTGAGCCAGAGATTACTTTTCCGCTGTGATGCGGATTATCAATCAGAAAATTATATCTGCCGGAAGAGGATCTTCCGCGAAATCGTGCGCGAAATCGGCTCGACGATGGATATTTTCGAGTTCGGCGAATTAGCTTCTGCGTCGTTTTTATTTTGAGAAAATTGTTATTAACGCATAACGATACATCATATCATTATTATTGAATACTAAGTCAAACCAATCTCTAATGTATATTTAAACATTGTATGTATGTTATACAAATAATGATAATTAAAGTGGTAGAATGAAAATGAAATTCATTAATTTTCAACCGCACCAAGTTAAACCAAAAACTTTTTATCATTTTCGAGCGCTGTGCCCAACAGCTGTCCCCGATAAAGCGGCCGATCCTGTCGCCATTGTTTCACAGCCATTTTCTCTCGGCGTAAAAAAAATCTGGCGGCCGCACTTTCCACGTTTCAATCGCAGGATTCGATAGCAGGCTGTCGATATGTCGCGTCGGCTAGTCGAGCCGACAACGAAACATACTTTTCGGTCGGTGCGGATAAACCACGGGAAGTAAAATCACAGGGGGAAAGAGGGAATGGCTGGCCTAAATTCGCCGTGACCTTAACGAAAGCGTAACGAAAGGAGAAAAATGGAGGCGCAAAGTCGGAAGCACGCTCGCGATTTGACGTGTCTCGATTTCGAGATTGTTTTCCTTTTAGCTTCGAATAAACCGGAAAATATCGACGAACGGCTTTGCCTCCTGGTCACTACGCCGGCTGTCGTTATTTCGCTTCGATCCATGGAATAGAGAGTTTATATCGGGGATATCAGGTGTGACCGTGTACAATTATACAGCAATACGTATCAGTGTGTACCATCGGACTGCAATATTCGGTAAGATTAATACGAAACGTTCGCTTCGTCTAGCATAAACTCCCGAGATGTTCGTAGTAATAGTCACGATGTGGAAAATTGTTGGGGTTTCTATCAAGCTGGTTGTAGATGAAGCTTTCGCGCGATCGAAGATTAGAAAAATGTGGGAAGGGGGTCGGAAAGTCGAATGCTTTTTGCTCGTTCCATCGACAAATGGCCAGGCTCGAGATAACGCTCGAGGTTTTATCTTCTCTATCTTTTGTCGGTCACCGTGAGAAAGAAGTCGCCGGGTTGGAGGTTTTATCGCGAGCTGTTACAGGTCGGCGAAAAAACGTTAACGAATGACCAAAAAAAAAAAAAAACAGGACTACACGTGGCTATGAAATGTTTGTCGTCGTTACGTAATTTATTTCAAGCTTGCGTTTTCGAGAAAGAAAGCACGATATTATTATTGGTAATGGCGACGCTTAATTCCAGTTCTACCGACGTAATTCGCCGATAGTCTGGAGAATTTCAACTCGTGGACGACACTCGACCGATCAACTCCATAGTTTCGTACGCGAATTTGCTATTTAAACGACGTTCATCGTTACAGAAACGTTGGCGAATTCCACTTCGAGTGGCCATTGTGCAACAATACGAACAAAAATATCAGTGTCTGTTTCGAGGTACGATCGATCGTCTGAAACTATTTTAATTAAATCATCGCGAAGCAACTCTCGGATCTGGCAGACGCCAGCTCGCAAATCACACAATAATATCTTTGGCTCCAGACCTAACCAACTTTCGCGTTCGAGCTTTCAAATCACCAAAGAAACTAGCTATTATATTAAGTCGATAGCTTCAGAGTCGAACGGGTAATCTCGATAACGGAAAACACTCGTAAAAATACCCTTGACTCCGTTTCTCTGTCTAAGAAATTGCGAGATTGAAGTGTACGGTTCACTCGTGAATAGTCTTATCGCACTCTGATTATATACGAGCAGATTCTGTTTGTCGGATTGTCACAGATTTATCCCGATATTCAACTCGTACAGATACACTCTATTTAGCGTTTCATATATTATGCTACCGTTCTACTACTTCAGAAATATATCATCCCATCCGATTCAGTCAACTGACGTATAATTCTATTCTATCTGCTTGGTCACGTACGATCCCGTTTTACTCGTTTACAAATATGAATTTCTGGCGTATCCACTGGCGTACACTGGGGATTCCTACGCTATCTAATGGACACGCAGTTACTTTGCTCGACTTATTCTCTATGGCATTACTCCGACTGACTGATGACACGCGGATATATTCTACTTGCGTAACCATTATCACCTATAATTCTAAATATCGTTCGAAACGCGATCTTAATGTCCAATACCATACTATCCTAAGAAGTTTAAATACTGGAAGAATTTATTTATACTTATTTATGGTATTTTCTACATTCTTTGTCTTCTTATTTCTTTCTCTAACACGCATGAGCTGGTATGTCCGAAGCATTTCGTTTCCACAAATTCCTCCATTGCTTGATATGCCTTCAAAATTTTCGTCTCCGATAGATAACGTAGCGTTAACGATTCTCAGAGAATTCGTTCATCGATGATATCTAAAAAAAAAAAAATCGAGGAATTCAAAAACCATAGAGAACTATAACAAGAAAACCGCAACTACCGTGGAAATAGCGCGCACGGTTAGGAAGGAGAACGCAGAGCGGTACCGATATCGACGCCAATAACAATACATAATAATAGCGTAAAGCCAATAACCCTCGTTCTTTCCGAATGACCTACATCCCGCTCAATCTCTCGACGTCGATACAACGTAAAATTTGAACGAGCTCCTTGGCCAAGGAGCCGAACGGTTCGCTGCGTTTTTCGAATGCTTTTCAGCGTACTACGTTATCCAACTTCCTCGTCGAGCAGCAACTTTCCGTCGAAACGAGCCCTCCATCCCGCTTTTCAGTCGTTTACAATGTGACATAGCCGTGGCTGGCTTCATTCACCATCGAATCGAATGTTCCGCTCGCTTTTGTTTCGGAGGACTGTGTCGAATTTCGTTTTCGTCCAATGCACGTCCACATGATAGCACAAAACGTCGCGCAAATACCATTTTCGTCGCTTAATCGCACCATTCTGCCTAGCTTTTTGCTACAAATTATCGTTGGCCCATTAAACTGTGGCTTTTATTTTCCATGCTTCTCTCAGTCAAATAGCACGTACCTTCATGAAGGAAAAATGAAAAAAGGGACGAAAAGTAAATAAGGAATTCCTTCTTTGCTAGAACGATTATCGGACGTCTGCTTCTTGGAGAGTAAATTTTGTCGTGTAAACGCGAGGATACGAGCGGTGTTCAATGTCGTTCGCTTCTTTGCAGAAGAGAAGAGAGAAAGAATTGACCGATTGGATTATCGTGGAATTGGAATTCGTATCCGGATCTTCCGCTTTGCGGATCGATTTCTTCGCTAATTAAGCCTTCTGAAGACTAAAGGAACTTTCTCTTTTTGATTTTTGTTCTTTGTGCTTTCGCAAGTAATACCGTAGATTTCCTGGAGTTAATAGCCGAAAAAATCATCCCAATTAGATTTTAATGTGTTTTACAGGCTAACAAAGGAAAGGAAAACCTCGTGTAAAATATTTCATGTGTAGTTATTAATAAATTATTTTACTGGCAGGACTTATACTTCCATGCCGATCCTTTCACAAGCCGCCATCCTCGGACTCGTTAAATACTTTTTATGCTGGAAGGAGAATGAGAAAAGTTCGGTGATATTCTCCGGTCCTTTCACAGACATCTTTTTTTCCTCTTTTAGAGTATAACACGCCTCTACTTTGCGCATAATACTTATACATAATACGCAAATCACGTACAGCGTTCTCCTCGGTCCTTTCAGCTCTCAATTCCATCGGGATTTCATAGAAACTTCTTTGAAGATGCGCAAATTATACCGACACCGACTTAGGCAAAATATTTTTCTTCCTAGTCCTCGGTAAAATATCTAAATGTACTAAGTCGTATCTTATTTAATGTAATAATGTAGTATCAACATACGTATGTACATATGTACGCTTGTCGATTCATTAATATTTATCGAGTCTCCATTAATCTATAATTCTTCCAATTGTTAACTGTAAGTTACAGCAATTATCATCTGATATTAAAAATCGAAAATGCAGAGCAACTTATGGAATGACTTGATATTGCAGACGTCTGGTATCCGCAATTTGGTCGTTGCAAGAGTCAAGATATGTTACCGAGGACAAACATGTAAGACTCTTATACATTCGTCTTAATTACGAGCCGAATATCGAGGAATCTTTGCCGAAGCATCTCCAATTAAAAACCACACCTACTTCCCTCTAACGACCTTCATCAGAAAAGCACTACTTATACCCTCGAACACTCGTTAACGACAACTTATCGTCTCGCAATCCCGCCTCTCCACCTTCTATCGAAAAGCAAGGAAACCTTTTACGAGTCGTCTCTGCTTACACCTACAAACTCCTAATGATCTCATCTACTCCACTCCATCTTCTCTACTTTAATCTGGAAAAAAAAGAAAGAAGGATCTTCGCTATGTAACCCTTATGTCAGTACTAAATCTACGTAAATCCGTAGATATATGATATATAAATGGATACGAATCGCTTCAGAGTTTCGCAATAGAAGGAACGAACAGAAAAAGTACAGAAGGAATCGAACGTCTGAAGCAACAATAACAGGCGATGTCGCATCAGTAGCTAGCAAAGAGGCCGACGAAGCGATATACTTAGCGAAGGAAATGACGAGAGGCGGAAACCAGAAATTCGGTTCGCTGGCAGCGAACTGGGTGCAGGTGGGTGGCGGAAGGTCGATCCGGGGGTTCGAAAACCAGGTCACAGCCAGGTCACTGAGCCACCCTTCCAGTGTGCCGCCTCGACGACAAATAAAACGAACAGTCCTCGGTCCGATCGCTCACAAATTAATTAGAAATATCGCCAGTCCGCTGATAGAAAGCGCAACCAACATTCTGGCTATGATTCGGGTCGAAGAAGAGAGAAATTTTGGAGAAAAAGGTATAGTAACGCACGGAAGTATTTCACAACTTGTCGTTAAAAATGTTATGTACATGTGTATTTTATACTAAACATTTTGAAATTTCATGTCATGAACACGATCGATAAAATCTGAAACTAATTTGAAATTGTGTACAGATTAAATCACGAGAAACAGAATACTTAAATATGTAACAGTTACGTTATTTTGTGGAGCATAAGTAATAGCGAGAGGAATAATTCCTCAATTTCAAGATCAACAGCATTTTTCCGTATAACGCAATAATATATTCGTGAAAAGTGTGTAAAAGTGCTAGGGAATATTTTTATGAGCTGCTGCAAGAGAAATTTATCAAAAGAGTATTTCGGGTGTTATTTGGTTTGAGATGTCGATAACGCGCGTAGTTGGCTGGTTTTTTGAGAACAAGAAAGGAAAATGGGAAAATAGCGAGCTTAAAAGAGCTGATAAGAGGTACGACATATTGCGATGTTGGACGAAAAGGGAAGATTGAAATTTTGCAAACTGTACACGTACACAGTGCATGTTTTCTATAAATTGATTTCTCTGATTGCCGGTTGCGTGTTTCGTTGGTGCGGACAAGCCAATCTTTTAACTGCATTCATGGGGATTTCCGCTACGCCACCGAGTTTGATAAAATATTAAATCTCAGCATGGGACGTTCGGAAAGAGCCTATTTGAATAAAATTTCGGAACATAGGCTACGCTCATTTCGCATTCTAACCTTTGTCATCTCGTTGTGTTTGTTCAGGATAATAAAAACCGCGTTACTACGTGGATTGAAACGATGAAAAAAAAGGTTGAAACGAAAATATCGAGACTGAATTATGATTAACTAGAACTTCATTCTCATGGACATAACGAAAGTAATTATTTGTTAAATGTTAAGAATGATTAAAAAAAAAAAAAAAAGGAAATATGTATAAAATAAAATGGCATGATCATAAATCCTTTGTTCGTCGCTATTACCTGTCACATCGCGCGTGTTGACATTTTATCGCGACTTTTTATACTACGTATTCGATCCTTTTCTTATATGACGCCTCGTTTTCATTGTAAGCTATAACACCGTCTATATATAAGGCCGTCATATAAAAAATAACACCGTCAGTATTTGCACGAGGTTTCTTCAGAAGGATTTTCTCACCTTGAACGACGTTTAACTGCGATTAATTAGCCATTTAAACACAATCAAGTGCACGTTGAGATGAAATTTCCCAGCAACCGATGTAGACGATTTTAATCATGTAGAACAACAGCTGAACCCCTGCTCCGGTCAGCGTTTGTCAACGCCGAGTCGTTCACGCCGGCCCATTTCCCATAAAATTTTCACCACTTCTCGCCAACATACATCATTTTTCTTATCGCGTTTACTCAGAGGACTTTATAAACTGTATGTAACCGTCTGGATCAAGTTGGCTAACCCGTAGGACGTTGGTTATAATAAAACGATAAAAGTGGAAAGAGCAAAAGTAAACTTTGCTTAACTTGGAAAAAAGAAGTGCGTTCTGTAGAACAAAAAATATTGACTTGGATAACTGAGAACTTTGTACTTATATAAAAAATATTATAAACTGAAAACAAATATTTTCAGATAAATAATTCACCGAGGATAAAAAAGAAGTTGCTAGATTTAATTTCTTAGATGTCCATGCTATTTCTCTCAAGTACCTATTATATATTACGATCTCAATCCTTTACTGTTCTTTCATGTCGAGTAGGTTTCGATATTCTATTTTATCCCGTTTTTGTTAGTACCAAAGGAATACTGTATACTCTATACGTACAAGCATCTTTAATTCTTTTTTAATTTAAGCATAATTCCACAAAAAGATACAATGAACATTATTATGAATAAATGTTCCTTCAAAGAATAATTAATAGACAATGGCTACATATGTATGCGTAATTACGTCTTTCAGAAAAATTTAAGGTAATAATCCTTTTCCAACTCTCATAAATACGTTTCTGAGGAGATTAAGGTATAAAACGCATTCTTTTACGTTATACATCAGAGTTTCTCCTTCCAAATAACAAAATTTTAGAATCACTTTTCTATTATCCTCCTGACCAATTTCAAAATCTTTGAATATATTTGAATATATCATATATTTAGGGGTTAAATTTTACTATCGATTTTCCTTAGCCTAGTCCAACACTACTGAACAAGTAATTTTACGTCGTGCGACAATTCCATAGCTATTCTATCCATGAAGCATCCACATGACCTTGTTAAAACGATTTCGCTACAAGTTCGCCGGATGCAGGCTCCGGTGCGACGGTCGACGAATTAGGAAGCGAGCTGGCCGCTGACCTGGCTTCCCTGCTGGCCCGTTTTTGAATAATTCGCGTGACCCGGCCAGCGTGGGTGCGATTGCACCCGTCAAAAACTAGTTCCGCCGAATTCGCCGAGTCTTCGTCGCAAGTAGTCACATTCTGTCACGCACAGGCGACGAAAAGTGGCCTCATACGCTCGTCTACGCTACGAATTAATTATAAATCGCACACGACTGTACTCGCCGGATATACTCGGGGATAAACGATTTTCCTGGAGCAAGTACATCTTCGAGGTTCGAAATTAATTTTGCTTGCCAGATCGACTTCTGGTATTGGTACTTAACGACATGTTTCAAAGAAAAGAGAATTCATTGAAATAATTTTGTAGATTAATTTTCTTCCCATTCAACTCTGGAATTACCAAATCAATGAAAATCACTGGTATCAAATTGTTTCTTATCAAAAACGCGCAAATGTCTCTGGTAATGATAAAATTATTAATTGTAATAATAACGATATTGTTTTTCGTTTTCGCTATATTGTATTAATTTTAATTAATTACGAGTAACATATATCGCTTAACGAAAGACATCAAATGATTAATATCGATGGTTGTTACGTTTTTATTCATTTGCTCGAACGTTTCTCCTAATAACGAGAATCACGACAATGGGTTCGTGAAAGAAACGACGGCAAATGATGATAATACAAATGAGCGGATGTATCGAAACGAACAGCCGGATGTTATAACGTCAATAACAGTTTTACGTTTCTTTCTCTGAATAAAGCGGCAATGGAAAGTGGCCGAGAGCTGCGAATAAAATGTAGGAAAAAGCAGCGCGATTTTATTAAAATATAACACTGGCCGGGGAGGAGGATAATTAAAAAGGCTTTCAGGAACTTACCAAGCAGCAGTTCGCGTATTTCTACCGCGAGTTTATGGATCGACCAGAAGGTTCGAATCTGTCGAAACGCAAATATCGACGACAACGAATTACCGAATAAAAGCCGAATAATTAATTATATCTTTCTTTTTGTCATGTCCAGTGGGATGTAAAATAATTAAAAAAGTGTGACAAGATATAGGAGCAATTACAAGTAAAGTGCAGAACGCGAGAGTAAATAACTTCGTTGGAGCGAAACACGGCCTCAAATCATAATTGAAACGCTTTCAACGAAACTGCCGCACCGAAATGACATTCACTTAATAAATTTTGTTAAAAAAGATTTCATTAAAAAAAGAAAGCGATTATAATTGCTAGTAGACGCCGTGCGCGGGTATCGAAAATTTGTTCACAAGCAAGGAAAATTTGTTTAGTTGCAGCTAAGAGCTGTTTCCTGGTCGTAGTTAAATCCATTATCGTTCTTCTTTTCCACGATCCTCTCTAATTTCGTTTAAACACCAGCACGGAAGCATATGTTCCGTGTTTGTTTGGCCTTTTTTCGAACGTTCCGTAAACGCATTGACTGTTTTCGATAAAGAGAAATTGTAAAAGTTGTCCGGTGTCGATGATTATCGTTGATCTTTATTGTCGTTTTATAGACATCTGTCGCGAAGCTTTGAAATTTTATCGTCGCTCTTTTATTTGTCGATGCTTGAAAAGTTCAGTATTGGAATATCGGTTATCATCTGTGTGGAATTTGTCTCATGAAACTGTTACCCTACACTACCACGTACAAAACACTGCAGTTCACGAATCGACGTTTTGTTCAATACATACATATTAACAATACATAATATGAACTAATGACAAAATGATGATTAAAAGTATAATTTGCGAAGAATTCATTTACCTTTTTACGATTCTCTTTCTTTTCAATTTAAATCGTTCTACAGGTTTGTATGTGGTTTGTATAGCATTTAACTTTAAAACATTTATGAAGTAGGAAAAATTACGAACGAAATACCATTAACGAAATATCGTTATTTATGATTAACGAGCTTCTCCATTACCGATAGCACAAGACTTTTACGCGCTACAACACAGCGCAAACATTTGTACGATAACCACGCGCGAGTTTTACACCAAACAAACTTACAAACTGTCGTGTAACAAAGGAATGACGAAGTTTGCAATAAAGGAACTCCCGATTCAATCACTGCACAACCAAACATTAATCCCGACATCTAAGACCCGAGTTCACCGCCTGCGAAAAAAAGCAATCAACGGAACCTCGTTATTTTTCTCATCAGAAGTACCATTCTCAGCATTTTCGCGGTCTCGTAGCAATTAAAAGTGCCGTAGAAACAGAAAAACAAGCGAGCCAAGAAAAAGGGGAATGTTGGCCGTTTGTGATTTAATCGAGACGAGATAACAAGCGTGCTTCGAGAATTGCAAATCGACCAAGGATTACCGATTAGGAGCAGTATTAATGGCGATTATGAGGGCTGCAGGTCCTCGGGAGGACTCTATTATCATTTCGTTCTCCTGATTTCTTGGCTCGAGAACGTTTTCTCTACTTCTCTCGCGATAACTTATTTCCAAGCTTGTGACTGTTCAGAGTTTTCTCGAGGAGCTGTACCTCTAACGAGCTCGAGAACTTTGGCCCAGCGAGTTTTTGGCCAAGCGAAAGAACAAAATCCGCAAGGACGTGATTAGCCAGGGCAACTCGTTCGAACCCACTTGGAGAGACTTCTCCAGCTCGTTCCTCGCATTAATCCCCTTCCTGCCAGTCGTCACGATAATCAGCTGCTTCTCCTCTTTTGTCATCGTTCCTTCTTCCTCTCGCGTCTTCATCTCCATTTTGTCACTCGTGTAAGAACCAGTTCTCGGTAAATTTTACGCAAATGTCTTGTCCGATAGCCCACGCGATGATACCAATCATCCAAAAGATGATAGTTTTTGTAGAATATAATTCTAGTTCGGATAACGTGAATATTAGACGAATAAAATGAATTTTGATATGGAAAGTGAAAATAATATTGACGGTGCCAAAGGATGTTCCGTTGACTCCATGGAAGAATGGATCGAAAACGATATTTCATAAAAATTAAAAAATGCCAGGCATAGGCGTTAGTTATTGCATAAACTCCAACAATCTGTTAATTTTCAATGAAGTTAGAAAACAAAAAACAACGATTCTGGAAATGCCTTGAAACACCACGGTGTAACGTAGTTTCGCCGAGCCTGATACGTGCGAAATGAATGTGTTGTGTTTGCTGCTAACACGTTCCTGATGTTACTCCTTTTGAACGTGTCTTGCAAGCATATCGTCGCTAATGCACGTTCCTGCTTGCAGATACACGTTTAGAAAGCGCGGTTCTGGGATAAAAGGCAGAAAATTATCACACGTACCAAGGCTGAAATTAGTCGAGTAATTTGAATTCAAGATTACGTTCATACAAGCCGAATCTTTTGTGCTATTTGGTCCAATTCTCAACTTCAATTAGTTCGAATGAATTTATATTACTTGGTCTTGAAATAAATGAAATTTTGTAAATCTCTGATTGGCTCCGATTTCTATAATTACTTTAGCAAAAAAAAAAAATTAATTTACCCAAACATCCACAGTATACTAATAACCTTGCTACTAGCGCGACGTCAATCTCCAAGTAAAGTGAAAACATCTCTATTTTATAGAAACTTGCAGAAATATAACGATGAGTGGTAACATCAAGATCTTTACCTCCTAACGATCTCCGACAGAAAATTGGCAGAAGAAACAGTTTCCTTTCGGAAGTTTTTCTGCGCCGTTTCCATATTTAATGGGTCGTAAAATCACAGCGTTTTACAACCTTAACCGTGGCAAACGCGCACCCGTTTTATGCACACGTAACCGCGTTCTTCAACGGATATCTGACACACTTCGAGTCCCCTGGATGTTAGCAACCCACCCAGACGTCGCGTCCGCGTATTGTCTTTATTGTGCGCGGACAATAGTCGTGATTTCCCATGTGCCGTTATCTTCGTAACCGAACTGGATACGTTCACGGTTTCTCTATTTTCTGGCTGTTCTCTGTTCTCGGGGAAAAAGAAATTTGCGAATGGATGGAGGGGACGAAGAGCGATAGGAACTGCAACGCTTTCTGCAACATTTCATCCGAGCACCGTCTCTTTGTTTGGTGAATTTGATGGAACGTCCGTTAAGCGACGATACCTTATGCTAGTAAATGCGAGTCTCAGGTTACCAATATTTCCTCGATATACAACTTTCGTAAAACGAGATCTTCATAGCTTGGGATGCTAGACGTTGCAACGTTTTAGCCTTTAGTCAGCCACCTCAGACCATAAAGCTTTTAAGAAACATTTCTTTCAACTTCTCGCAACTATTTCGACGAAATGTTTTATATTTCCTCCGGCTTTCGACGTTAGTCATTTCTTAATCTAAAAAAGCAGATCTTCCGATTTGATTTTAGAGTCTTCAATTTTCGAAACATGGAATTTATTTTTTCGTAGAAAAGGAAGTTTCGGATTTAGATTGAGCTTTTAACTTGTCATGTAGTTTTACTCGAACGGAAAAGGATACCTTCGGTTTAATCTTCGGCTTCCCCAGAAACAAATATTGTTAACCTGTCCGGAGAAAAGACCTTTGATTCGATCTTGAATCTCCACTGTTAAATATTTTAAACTTGTCGCGAAAACAGTGCTTTCAATTTGATCTCTCAAGGTTACATATTTATCTAAGCTTCTTACGAACACCGACCTTTCGGTTTGAATTTAAGCTTTCAGGATCAAATCCTTTTTTAGTCTGTCTACGAAAACAAAGCTTTCAGTTCAGTTTTGAGCTTTCAAAGTTACATTTACATCCAAGCTGTTAAATTATTCGTGAATTTGCAAGAACTTACAAATTTTAATCTTGCAAGGAACCAAACCCGAGACTAACCGCTTATTTTCGTAAAAACTTAGTATATTCACTCTCAATTACGTATTCTTGATATAATTGAGATATAAAAATTCGAGGGTCAGAGAAATTTATAGATAAACAGAAGATAGAAAATAGACTCAAAGAGTGCAGCGGAATTAATTTCTTCAAAGCGGAGTTAAGTGCTTAAGCCGAGTATCCCGTGAATTATCGTTTGAGCCTCAATATCGATCGTACGAAAAGAAATTTCAATCGTGTACAGCTGAAAATCGGCGAAGCAATACAAATGCTACTCGCGCTTTCGTAGCAGCGAACTCAATCCTCGAATTTTGAGCACACGCTTCCGTTTCTCACGGTCGTTCTCTTTTCCCTTCACATTTTTGGCCGATATTTCAAAGTGCATTTCGCGGCACCAAGTGAATTCAACCTCGCGCAAATAACTCGACGACGAGAGATAGCCACGGCCTTGGTAGCGAACCGGTGCACAGTTTTGGACAAAAGGACCTAGAGTGAGAGAGAGAGAGAAAGAGAGCTACGAGTTGCGAGCGTTTCTTTTATAGTCGAAGAATGGTTAGGTAGATGGCCGCGTAAAGAGAACCGATATCTCCGAACGTTCCCACCAAGTTTTTAATTATAAGATAGTCCCAACTGTATGAAATTATTATCAGAGTTGTTGGCGCGAGTAGACGGTTTATAAATTGCGGCTATTAAAACTTTATGAACGAGGATAGCGTATCGTTTCACTTTATTAATCACCTTGTGTTACCTCTCTCCGTATTTCTCGGCCTTTCTCTCGCGTTTCGTCGTCTTAATTCATTCTAAGCTGAGACATAACTACGCTTAAATGAGGCAGGTTTACTACCACTATACGTAAACTATGCGCTAGGTATAATTCAATTCTATAATACGTAGTATAAAACGATTCACGAAGAACAAATTTTCATGGAGTAAGAAATTTTCTAAATCTCCAAACATTTTCATCATTGGCGATCTAGAATCTAACACAACCAACCGAAAACGATCGTCGATTCGTTCTAGCCATTACTTATCAAGAATAATTGCCGATCAAGCAAGAAATTCACCGTGTCCCATCGTTCAGAAAATACGAAACCCGAAAAGTTAAATGGAACGTGGAATCCGGCTTTAAAACAGATAAACATAGAGAGACAGTTTCTGGTAGACAGAAACGATCGAACGGTTCGTTTGGTTTAATCAGCCACCTGTCCTGCGGATTTTCATGCTGCGTCTTTCGCGCTATATTCCTGGGATTTATTCAGAAGCACGACGTTCTCTATCCCTTATTTCCCTCGCATTCCACCTTCCTCTCTCGGTCTCCATGAATGCACGAAGCGTGGGGTAATTAGTAGCTACCACCGAGCCACTTCCACGACCTACTTTGTGTTTCCCGAAAAGATAAATAAATAAGAGCTTCCTGTCTTCTTTATTTTCATGCTTCTTTCTCTTTTAATAACTGGGACAGCCGCAGTAATTAACGTATCGACGGGACAGAATGCTGAATTGAGCGGTATCAATTCAAGGTGCAATGAGTTTTGCATCTCGAATACAGGAGATGTGGAAGATAAACTGATTGTAAAATATTCGGTTGTGAACGTGCGTGTCGATTAAACGATGAAACATTCGTTTCAAGGATGAAAGCTTCCTTTGTCTCATTCGAAAACTTTCAGTACAAAGAATTATCATTTATGTAGGGATTTTTATTGTATCATCTCCAAAGTGTGAGAAAACGATCAGTGTCAAATAAATCTATATTTGAATATGTTGGGAATAGTTGTAAAATATAAACTTTCGAATGATTATTTCACCGATAGATTGTCATCGAAACAGAGATGCAATATAATAAATTGCGAGCGAAAGATACGTACAATCGTTACGTATAAGAATTTTTCACTCTCGATCAATACGAAAATTCATTGTCCTTTATTAATGTCGTGGTATGCCCGACATACAGTATACGATACCTTTCATTCGTTTCAATCTATCAATTACAATCGACACTTCTCCATCCATTTCCACCATTCATCGACGCGTCCAAACATTCTTGAACATTACCATATACAACGCTCCTCAAAATGGACAAAAGCGAACGTTATTCAAATCTTAATTTTCAACTTGACAAAAGGGGAAAATTTAACAGCAAGCGAACAAAACGAACGGCACAAACAGAAGTATCGGCTTTATTCGAGCGTGACGAAAGATACAGTAAAAAAAAGTAAAGGAACGTTACAAAAAAGAGAGACAGAAACGGCAAAGGCTTGAATAAATAATTAAGCGAGCCAGGGTTCCCTTAATACCCCGAATAGAATGGTAGAGACGCGGAAGCAAGGGCGAAGGCGTCCCTAAGATATCGTTCGCGTAGATGCATTAATTAAAATTCCATCCCGACACCTACGAGCCACCCCCATACGTCAGGCGAACGATACAGTGTTCGAGCCGCTCCGGCAGATCGAATCCAATTCACTTAAAAGGACCACCCGCTGCTTTATGAGCCTTCATTCTGTCTTTTTTATGCGTCCGTCCTTGCCCTTTTATCTTACGTACGCGTCTCTCTGTTTGCTTCGAAAATATTTATGCATATTATTCGTTCCAAGTCGAACGTGTTTTCTTGTTCCACTTTAATCCGATACGTGTTGTTTAGGTAATTTATCGGACTTTTGACAATTTCCCAATGGGATTACGTTCGAGAATAACTTTTACAATAGATATTTTATTGTATCAGATCATCCTGAAAGTTCTGACAATGATAAATTTCCATCTTGGAACAACGTATAACCATATTGAAGGTATTGAAAATAAGCGATTGAGAAAATGATTATTTCTTTGTCGGCAAGTTTTTTTTTTTTATCGGATACAAGGAATATATGCTTTCAAGTTTTTATAGAAAATTACATTACGTACGGTGACATTTAAAATTATCAGGCAAAAGGCAAAGATCGTGGAAATTTCAAGGTAAATAATCCTGTTTTATAAAAATTAATTATCCAACGAGCTTTGATCCAGATGAAACGCAAACTAGATTCCATAGGATTTTCCGTGATATCAAAGATATTCTCTATTGTGATATTCGCTGGATATAGAGTTATTTAATCACAAAGTAGCCAAAAATCATTCCACATTCGTGGTACAAAAGCGTCCCAAAATTTCCAAAAGCACAGTTTATTCCATCCCGCGTTGCTTTTTATCTAATTCCACTGTTCCCCTCCCTCCTCTTTTGTTCTGCGCGCTGTTCCTAATTTCCTTTCACGCACGCCCGGCAATTTGCTACTTAATCAAACGCCTGGCTAAAAAGGCCGCCTAATTAGACAGGCAGTCGAAAGGGCCGCATTTACTTTGACACGTGTATCGAACTAGGCCAGCCAGAAGGTAGACGACGTCGGTGAAAACTTTCGAATGTAACTTTACTGCCCGCTCGGCTCTCTGATAATTAAATTCCGAACGACTTACGTGACTACGACGTGCGATGAAATTTTCAAGAATCGAACAGTCTCCCGCAGCTCGACCAATCCGGTTTTCTTCAATTTCCAATGATTTCGTCTCCTCCCAATCATCGTTTTGTTCTAACATTTCGATTTATTACGCCCTATTTATGTGCACCATTATTTTACGAGTGAAATGTCTTGGAATTTTTCTTAGCCTTCCGATATTTCGGTTTAATATCAGAATCAACGATCATCGAAATATGGAACTTGTAGCTGAAGAAACGAAAGTAAAATGTGTAGGAAAAAATACATAATGCAAGGGAAAATAACAAAGCTTTTATGTGTATAGTTTGCGAGCGTTGCTGCGATATGAATACGATAATGATTGAACTTCTGAAAACGTCGCGTTGATGCGAGGAATCATTGAATAGCGAATTGAATGCGTTTTCCTGCTTTATTTATATGTGATAACATAATACTAACACAACGTGCACATACATTACCGTTCAATTGTTACTATCCGAACAATTGTTTATTTTTAGCAAATATATTTATCTATGCATATCTTTAATCAGAAAATTACGGTTAAATCAAATTGCAATGACTTTATTCTTCAGAACTTAGAAGCAAAATATCGGTATTTTCAAATAAATTGAAGTTTTTGAACAAATGTTGCTAAGGACCAAGAAAGCGTAAATCCAGAGAAATCAAACCAAAATTCGACGGATCGATCGTTGTCCAAACGTTCCTTGTAAGCTGTCCCTTTGCTTTACACAACGGCAAACACGTGGCATCGACGTGACGTAAACACGGAGATGTGAATGCAACGTGACTATTAAGCTTCATTTCCACTGACAGAATCGTGTCGAGCCTGTGCATCATACGTTGTCACAGAACAAGAGTGTATTAATTTCTATTTAGACATCGTTTACACGTCAATTTTAATATCCCCGATATCGCTAACAGTTTCACAGTCTCAAGCCTTCCTTTAGCTTGAATCATGTGAAAATTGAGATCAAAGCAAATCCGATATCAAAGGCGAATTGAATAAGCAAATCGAAACTATACTTGATTTTCCAAAGAAACACCGACAAAGACAAATCGACATAACAATCGCAACAATATGTGCATTTTATTTTCTGCATTTACCCTTAAGAAAAAATGTAAAATGCTTGCAAAAATGTAAAGATTAACAGAGTTCAATTATATTTGTAAGATGACTATATCTACAAAGAACTTCGTAAGGCGTCTGTCCGATAGGAATCAAAGAAGAAGAAGAAAAAGTAAGAGCTTTTCTTTGGATAAACTTCAGTGTTGTGAAAGACATCTTAGGTTCGTCTCGAGTGTTGTTAAAGATGTCTGGAAATTGTTGTCCTTCTTCTTGGCAGTTTCCTTCGTCGCGAATTGCTTCTACGCTGGACTAAATTATTACAAATATTCATATCCTACTCTGTTAAATCGTAACATACGTATGAAATGCCATACGTAACAATTCATACCTCGGTGAATCTTCAAAAAATATCTGCTTATATACGTCGAGATTAAAAAACTTAAAACGAATACAGGAAGAATTTTCAATTATTCATTTGATTTCAGAACTCTCAATTCAAGAATAAAAAAGAAACGGAGAGCGAGATTTCAATCGAATCTGATCAATCTGCTCGTGATAACTCGACCAACGCTATTCAATCGCGATTCAGAATTCCATGCCAATGTCAATTTTCCAGAAGAAACGAAACATCTTACATTTGATGCGCACGAACGTGAAGCATAGAACGATAAGTGAATTTCGTTCAAGATTCTTCACGGTATACTTAAAATTTTCCCGTTGCATTCCACGAATATCGTCGTTTAAGCTACTTCCTTCTTCGTCGCTCGTTTGTTTTCGCTTTAAAGATATTTCAAACGGAACGAAATTGATTTTTTTATGTTGAAAATAAAATGAATTGGGAATATTTGCAATTTTCCAAATCGATTCTATTTCCTGCAAATATTAATTTTCCACTTTTCAAACTACGATTGCTTGAAATTTAAGAAATTTCTCTTGAACAGCGACTCCGTTTTATAATAGTCAAATAACTTTGCGATCTCCTTTTGCTCCATATAAAAAAAAATTTTTTGATAAGGTAAAGAAAATACTTGAAAAATATGTATTACAGAATAAAAAAAGACAAAGGCAGCAACCCTTAAAAAAATACTTAACGATCCCCATAGAGGTCACAATTCCACAGATTATAAACCAGAGCTCCAGACTGATTAAATTCATATCTACGCTAATGTCACTTAATTAAACATCTTAATTAAACATCTTAATTGTTATATTTTCATAAAATTATTTTAAACCAAGTCCAATTTAACTACCACGTCTAAGATAACTAAGTTCATATTTATACAAACACTACTTAATCGAAATTAAACATGAAAATTTTTATACTTTCACAAAGCCACTCTATCTAGATCATATCTAGTTTAGCTATGTACGTGCTACAAAGCTTAGTATCTACTTTAAATTATCCCGGTAAATATCGTTATATTAAATCTCGTTTCATTCTTTTTATTTTCAATTTAAAGTAGGTGAAATCCGAGTTAGACTACGTTAGACCCAAAATAGAGTAAATCGCGCGCACGAAAGCAGATATTCCTTTTCATTACGCGTCCCTCCAGCATCAGCCTATCCAGTTCCCATCGTATTTCATTGGACAAGCCGCGCTTAATGCATTCGAAAGTTTACCTCGCGGAAAAATATAACCGGCACGGTAAAATCCCCAAGAGAGTAGAATTAAGCCGAGGAAAACACACTATGCCGTGAAAATATTTCATATATTTCACGATCTATGGAAATTCCGATGCGCGAATTTCCAGGTCACTGGTTGCGGAAAATCGAAGATCCAGGGCAATCCGGAGATCGTCAATCGATATTGACCAATTTACGTATTCCCGGGATAGTGCCGTACAATTCAAAGAACTCCAATGCATCGGTGTACTTTATTCCATCTGGAATTTATTAGGTGTAAAAATGAATTTAGTCTTTTGGAAGCTAAACCGATCGACACCGCCTTCTGTTGATTTTTTTATTTCTGTACCAAATTTTCTTACCATTGGATTTCTACGGCCTTTCCACAATTTTAAAATTATCATTTATCGCAACGTTAAAACATCGAAGATATCAAAAGGTTGCTTCCTATGGCAAAGTACATTATTGCCATGTCTTTAGAGTAGTAGGTAATTTAGATTAATAGTCTGGTGATTCTAGTCATTAATTCGCCATTAATGTAGGCACCTATGTAAAATTCACATAGTGTTGTTAGAAATCAATCAAAGCATACGTATACTTATAAATGGTAATATAAATGTCAATATGTAGATGAAATTACAATTTTATATTTTTGTCTCGATGTATCGAAAGTAAATAATTTTCTGACGAAACACACACAATAAGGCAACTTCGATGGAACGTATTAATACACGTACATCCCTTTCAGATTATAACTGGCTGTCATCCGTGAAGCACTTTATGATAAAAGCCATTAAAACTACGTAGTAATGTAAATAATATATGCGCGCATATGATATAAAAGAAATCACAATTTTTTCTTCTATTCGCTCGTCTCTTGAAACTCTTGATTTTATCGCTGTACAGCGATTAACCCCGTTCGATTTCATTTCTTTTCCCTTTCGACCATTCGTTGAAATCTGCATTTTTTCGGCGTATTACGAACGCATAATGCGTCCGATTTCAATCAAATGTAAATCCCTTTCGAGACGAATCTCGACACCGTTCGCAAAATAGCAATTAAAAGTGTAAAAAATTTCACTGGCAAACAATTTCTGCAATTCGCAACATATCCCCGACAATACATGTTGCTATTTTTTAACCGACGGAACAAAAGAAGAAACAAACGCGTTTCTGTAAACTTCACCCGCCCCGGGGACCCGTCGATGTTCGCTCGTCAATCCGTCTACGTAAACCGCGCAACAAAGGTAGAAACTAATAACCAGAAATCGGTTTCCAAAACAGAACGAAGGGAAATAAATCCATCACCAGCGCGACGTAGAACAAGGCTTTCTATCGCTTAAAAAAAGCGCCGAGTGCGGTTCAGCGTTCTCGTCGACTGAAACAGCTGTCAGACCATGAAAAAGTTATGGGATACTGTTCAAGTATTAACTATTTCAGTTACTATATTTATTTTTTCACGTAGAATCCCTTTCTTACGAGACATTGCGTATAGTTCACAGATAGCCCGCAGATATGATATAATAAAGTCACTGGAACAATTAAATAACAAATGTATCGACAATACCCACTTCGAGATTAAACTACAAAGAAGGTTACGAAATGTAGCACTTGACTTTTTATAGAAACCGAAAGTATAAATCTCAAAATTATCCGCGTCGATCCATACAGTTTTACTTAAAACGGCAAATTAAACGCGTTAAAAATTTATCATTCCTGAGTGCACGTACTCGAAACTGTCATCAAATTTTTCTAATCCTCTCATTGCAAAATTCAAGTATGCATCTTCCTCTACAAAATCTGTAAGGCATATAACAATATCCTAATTGGGGATCTTTGGAAATTTCGAGATTTAAAAAAGAGAATTCGATAATAGAACACGACCAAAATTACAGTTTTCCCCCGAACAGACAGCCGCTTTCGAACACTGGGCGATGCAGTTGGTGATCGTCGCGGGCTTCCGGACGAAATTGAAATTGTTCCCGATGAAGCACGGGGGGAGCGGGATCGGGGCGGACTAGAATCGAGCCTAACTAACTTGTGCAACGAAAACGCGGAACAGACGACGCGCGAATGCACGAAGAAACGAAATGAAACAGCTGAGAGGGTGAGTGCACGCTAGAAATTGCTCTCTTCCACTGATCATCCCCCAGAGGCAACACGCGCATCCTGTTCCACCCTGTTTTTCCGACCTATCCAGCATGTCTCGAGCCGGCTCCAAGCGACGTGATTAATTACGATATCGCTTTTTAGCCGCAGTTCTCTGGCCCCGTCCGTTCGATCGCCACTTCGCTTTTTTCTATCCGTTTCAAAATCCGCGGCCCGCGTTCCACACACGTTCCCGGCTACGATTTTTTTTTTATTTCTTCTTTTTTTCATTAATCAGTCCCGACGAATTAATCCGGCACGTATCCGCGTGGCTGAACCACGCCCCGCGTTTGCGATCCTCGACGGGGTGCTTCGGATGTCTCGTGTTGTGTTAGACGCGAATGGAATTCGCTGCGGTGACTCTTTATCAGTGCGTAGACGCGGATAATTTTGAGTTTTAGCAGGGCAAATTAGTTTAGTATTTTCGTGTAAGCGTGGAATCTTAAATGTTTCAGTTTTGATGTGAAAAGGATATGAAACGCTTGTCATAAAAATATAAAACGGTATAAATTTGAAAGTAAAAATATAGCGAACTAGTTATAAGAATAAATCATAAGATAATAAATCGCGAAGTAGTTAGAAATTAATGAGTTAGTTCAATAAATCAATCAACAACCTTTGGCGAATTTTGATCATTCTTTGGAATCTTTTTTACGAATGTAATTCCAGTATGTAAGCTGTGAAACAATCTGTCATAAACCATATATTTAAAATTTCTAAAAGTTTAGTAAACTAATTATTATTAGTTTATTTTCACAGCCGTATACTTCTTCGCGCATTTTGCTTGTTTCTTCTAGAAATTTCACACACAATCCAATCTTCTATCGCTATTTTTAGCCCCGTTTCTCTATTTTCCCTTCATTCGGCCAATCAGTAGAAGATAAAATACACGAAGGCTTGCCGAAAGAAATTCGGAACTCTCAAAGGCTAAAAGTCCAAGGCTCCTGAACTTTCCCAAGAATTTTTGCATCTCGTAATATCGTAAAGTTTCCCGATCTGCCTAAAACTATTCGTATACGAATTCCTCGATCTCCTTGTCATCTGGTTCGTAGAAAACCAATAATTAAATAATCTAAAGACAAAGCGTAGTCGAAGAATGAATCGAAGCACTTGAAAACATTTTCGAACAGTTATGGTTTTCAGTAGAAACGACGGCTGGCTGGTTTCAAATGACGCGGAGCGCAAATTAAGGAAGCCTCAAAAGCGGGAAGTTATGTCGTCTGGTCTGGCGGGGAAAGTTTCTTCCACTTGGACGGCAGCTTCTCGTTCGCGAAATTTGCTCTCTCTCTCTCTCTCTCTCCCTCTCCCCCTCCCTCCCTCCCTCACTCTGTCTCTGTCTGTCTGTCTCTCTCTCTCCCTCTCTCCCTCCCTCCCTTTCGTCTTGTGGTCGTGCATCGAGTCGCACGATATTAATTCAAGTTTCCCCGTATCCTCTCAAGGATTAATTAGACTTATACAAAATGGCGGGAATCGTGGTAACACGTACCTTCTGGCACTCGGCTTGCGAAACGAGGCCAAGAGGAAATTCAACATTCTAAATTATGAATATTTAAATCTATTTCCGCGAGATACAAAGCACTCGTGTGGAAAAGCACAATTTGCGCTTATAAAAGATACAAAAAAGAACGGTCGTCGGACGTGGGGGGATTTGAAAGAAAAATTGCCTGAAGCGCGGATGAAATATTAACAAGATTCGAGCGATCTATGCTAATTATACTCTAAAAGTTAATTAAAATACCTCAAACGTTTCAAATAAAATAAATGAAATATTTGAAAATACGGAAAATCAAGTAGAAGCTCTCCTCTCATTTCCGGCGAATTATCGAACTGACAACCTTCAATGGGAATTTTGCAAATCTAATATCGTTCCAGATATCGGCAAACGGCTTTTCGATCGATTTGTTCCCAATAGAAAAATTCGTCATGGATCGCGACATCAGCTGGCAAAACGTCGATTCAAATCGACGTGGAATCAACAAAATTCACGGGTCAATTAGCAACCGTGCCGGCCGCCTCGTATAAATGATTTTTAATTGATTCCACGAAAGGAGGTAGAGAGAGAGGAAAGAACGGTCGTCGGTGATTCGAAACGCGATTCATTCGCGCGGGTCGGAAATCAATTTCCCTCCAAAACTACGACAGATCGCAATCTACGCTCTTTCATCGAGCCCGTATGAATCTAATTAAATTGGTCCCTAGTAAACGGGTCCCTCATCGACTCACTGGTAACACAAATTAAAAAAGCAGACTAATTAAAATTAATCCAACTGCTCGATAATCGAATTTCTATTACAAAAGCACCAAGAACAGGTCGCATGTCAAACAAGAACCGAATGTGATCATAAAATAAAAAGAAGTCTTTATAAAAAAAAACGGATCAGACACATCGCACTAGCACGAGCACGCGGGACCGGCCGTCAAAACAAACCATCTAACGAGCTTACGATCTAAGGATCTACCTTGCGATCGTGGCAGGCCTCTCCGAGCGGGAACATCGAACGCGTGCGATCCACTTGCCTCACTCCCTCTCTTTCTCGTTCTCCGTTTCCCTTCCCTCTTTAGGTATGTTTTTCCGCTCTTATGGACGACGAAACGACAGACGTATTGCAAGCTTGCGATGGCACGTGAACACCACGGCCGAATGGCGCGACTGAACTCGCCTGAACCGTGCCGGAGCTTGACTCAACCGAGGCTTTCGGGCCGGCGCTCTCGTTCATTTGGTGGGGGTGGCGGCGTACAGGGGTTGAGGATGTACAGCGAGGAAGGGTTAGAAGAAGGGAGAAGGGAATGTGGGAAACGTTGGATAGACGGGAAAGGGTGGAAGGGCGAGAATGAAACCGCGATCGACGGGTAGAGGGGTTAGGAATAGTGGATTGTGCGATAAAGCAAAGAAGTCCCGCTGGAGAAAGATGGTATAAGGTGGTACAAGGTGTTGCGCAGGATTGATGTACGTGTGTATGCGTGTAGGCGAAGAAATGAATGAAATGGAAGAATGTGGAAGAGAATTTGAGGAAGAAGAGGAAGAAAGTGAAACGAGCAACTGGAAGGACGAGATATTGTTTTGCGGATACGATTCGGTAGAGGAAGATAGATAGAACTTCGAAGACAGGTCGGAGGACTAGAAAGGATAAATATTAAGCGAAATAAGGGAAAATGTTGCGATAAAATTTGATAAGGAGGAAAATAATGTAAAAGAATGGACACTGAAGGGGGATGTTTTTTCAAGCGGTTGCAAAATGACAGAGTACAGGGAACGTAGAAAGGAAGGTAGCACAGTGGATAGCAAAATGCAAGGGAAACAAAAAGAAAATGGTGAAAAAACGGCACGATCGGTGGATTAGAGAAGAGAAAAGAGATGGATGAGCGAAGAATAAACAGAGACGCGAGCTGCGTGTGTACATCGATTTACCAACTATGGCACACACTGCGATTCTATCGCAACGAAGCTTGCAATGTCGGCTTATGAAGTTCGCCGACATGTCACGATGTATTCCGTGAACACGATCGTAATTACGGAAACACCTGTGCCAGTTATGAATCCATATGCTACTACGTCGCAGCCTAGTTTTTTAACGCAGCTTTTATAAATAACGCGCGACTTCTAATTTTTCCAGCTTATATTTGTCATTTCAAATTAACGATAAAAGCTACGAAAAAGAATTTCGTTATTTCCGTTTCATAGGATAAGCTAAAAGTAATTTTATGCAACTGCGGTATGACATTTATACGGAGCTTCCAGCGTTAGAACTCAGTTGCATTCGAGTCGCGGAATTAGAAACACCTTTCAGTCCTGGCAGAAGACATTTGTATTCCAATTGAGTGATGATTTTTTCCATACATACGTTCTATAGATAGATACCACGTGTAATAAGACAGGAAGCACCTATTCTTTACATTTATAGGAAAAATTAGCTGAGACTTGCGTTTTTCGCAATTCACGCGAATAAACTGACACAACAACGAATCTCGGACCATCTAATTCATTCTGAACTTTAATAAACCAGCCAATATTTTGATACTAATTGAGTTAAACATAGATAAGCCCCGTCGTTCCACTAACGTCAAATTTCAAAGATAGAACCTGGATAAAAGTTGCCATGCGTAAAGTTTGACGAGTACTTTATGTACACGTTACACGTTCGTCACTCCGAGCTCCTAAAATAACATACGAAAGAGACTGTACGAAAATGTAATAAATACTTGAGGTTGAACGAGGCCCTTCAATTGCCTAATTTCATTAGGTAAATTAAAGAGGAATATCCTGATTGGTAGAAAATCAGATACTCGTAAAAATTTCGCTAACCTGTAATAAAGAAGCCAGATTTTAACTGCCAAACATGGTGATATCAATCACGAGGCATGATATTTTTCGTCTAATCAAAAAGCACGCAGCTTGCGCCTTTAATTCGTTATATTACTCTCTACATATATTTTTCGTTCACTTGGTTGTATTAAAATGTTAGAATCGACTCGTACTGAGCACGCGATACCAATCGCATGATACAAAAAGTGTGTAAAAATGTAAGTCTAGTTCCAAAGTCAAATAAAACGATTATTCTGATGTCGTAAGATTAATTAACGATATGACTGAACTAACTTTTAAACTGTTATAACCTAATACAAACTTTAAATTAGAATCCTTAACGTCAAACTTCAGACACGGTGCAACAGTTAGAATACCGTAAGAGAAGTGTGCTAAAATCACCATCGGATCCAAATAAGCGTAGTATCCGATGGAAGTATCGTGGCAGTTTCATCCCAGTCGAAAATCCCAAAAACCGATTCCACCGAGATAAAAGCTGCAGAGAAGCTTGAGAATGACAAACTCCGGCTTTTCTGAGACTAAGAAGAAAGGGATCGCAACGCTTAAGCGGCCGATTGATTAAAGCCCCGCGAACACTCCGCCCGTGTGAATTTTTAATGAGAGAAGCGAAGTCTGAACGAGCTCTGGTCGACTTCCGAGTAGCGCGATCGGCTTTCAAGATGATACTTTCAACCCTCTACACGGGGCTAGAGGCCCGGAAGAAGCGAGAGAAGAACGCGAAGGGTGCTCAAGTGCCTTTGTTCGCGATGAATGCTCGCCCCTCGAACAGGTAGCTCGCGAACCCGTGAATCTTCCTTCGATTAGGCAGCTTCGCCATACGAACCTATTCCTCCAAAACTCGTTCTCGTCGCGTGCGTTCTTGACCCGCGAATGGGAATTTTTGAAGCTAGCAATGGCTGACACGGTTAAGAGCTCTGACAAATGGCCGTAGCTCGTTATTAAAGGAAAGGGTACAGTCGTTGTTCGCTGCGTTTAACGTCGCATAGTTCATTGAAGGGTAGACGCAAGACGGTGATTTTATTAGACTTGGTAGGGGGAATTTACGAGCACGAAAATTCATGGCTGAGAGGAATTTATATAGAAACCATAAATCTCTGACGAAATCGATGAGCGAGTGGTGATTTTCAAAGTTGTATGACTGACAAATTGTAACGAGTATCGAGTATCCATTTTTTACTTTCTTTAGGGAGAGAGAAAAAATTGTAGTCTGTCGCCAAAGAGAGCGTACGTTATAGAGCGTTACAGTTTCGATCTTTTGGCGGGAGCTAATGTTATTGCCAATCGTGTCGTCGACGAATACAAAAGGCAATCGACAAACGCGAAGATTAAACAATCGCGTGACCGATGCAACATCTGTCCATTATGACAGCATTGCGCGGCGGAAAAAATATTTTCACGTAGGCAACGATTATTCGAATGATTCATCGGCCCTAGAACTCATGCACGCGGTAGACAACGTGTTTAGAAATGAATAAGCTGTTACTGAGAGAGAGAGAGAGAGAGAGAGAGAGACGCGCGAACTAACGTCGATAATTTAGCACAATCGTGATAATTCAGCGAAATGCAATTCTCCGCCGACAATCCAGCTCTCGTCACGTTATAAATTTCCGTTTTCTGCCGATATTACCGGCCTCCGTTAAAAATCCACCGCTAATATACGATGCCCTGTCAAAAGTCCGATCCAAACTTCTTCACGCCCCCGATAAATTCAGGAAAATTCCCAACCTGTCGAAAACAAGCAACCGTTAATCACGAAACATCCTAGAATTTTTCAAAATTGCCTCGCACCGATCACCCTTCCGTTTGTCGAACAAACAAAACACAGTTTACGCATTCTTTACAACTTTTTAGTACTTGCTGAAATATACTTTGTTTTTATCGTGTAAGGTATAACGTGCGATGCGTGATTTCAATTGTATTTTTCGATAAATATGTAATGAGTTTGTTTGTATCAACCAAGTATAGTTCACCATGCAACATTTATCAAAACCCGATAATCGATGACTTCCTGGAATATATGACTCTGGAAACTTTCCGTCCATATAATGGGAGTTTACGTTCAGACAAGTGAAATCAATAGCTAAAGGCTCATTTAATCGTGCACTAACGAGAATTTCGTTCCTCTAAGTACGGATAAATGAAGTTTTACTGTATCTCCATTTATCAACTCACTCAAGCTTCGACAAGCTCACGCGTTAACACGAGACAAGTAGTCGGAAAAAGGAAACAAAAAGTAGCGGGGAAGAACCGAACGTAACTGTCGAAACTCGACTCTGTACATTTCGCATGGTGCGTGCATTTTTTTACTTTTACGCCGTCAAATTTCCCATAAGTCCATAAAAATCCGCAATCCATTAACCATTATCTGATCCATTAACCAATATCCTCGAACATCGATCTATCATTATCTCCATCTATCAACATCTTCCAACTCCAACGAACTCGCATTAACACGAAACAAGTAGACAGAGAGAAGAAACAAAAAACAAAAGGAAGAACCGAACACAGTTTCGATCGCTCTCGAAGCTCCACTCGCCGCGTTTCGCGAGCCACCTGCTCGATTACCCTCGGAATTAATGTATGAATTGGGTACACACGGGATTGTTCCATGTCCGCGCCTCACCCCTTTCCGCGTTGCCCTATATTCCCAGCCTCTCGAACATCGGCCCATTGACCTTTTCGCGGCAGGCTAGGCAACGAAGAGGGGGTTGCATCGGGGTAAATTCGCGGACCTCGCGAAACGACGAAAGAAAGTGGCTGCAGCGCGACACGATAAAGCATGCGAGTCCGAGATCGATGAGATCGTATTAATTATAACAGGCCTGAAGAGCACTCAGGACCTTCCGACCACTTCGCCGTATATCATCTCTTTCCTTCTCTCTGTCCTTTTCTCTTTCCGTGTATACACCGCGAAACGAAATTCGCCACGACGGCAGAAAAAATCTTGCAAAGGGAGGAAGTACTCGTCGTTCGAGCACACACGTCCAAGTGTCTTCCACCAGGCACACAGTCTTTCGCGTGTTCATGCGTGTGCGTGTATAAGTTGAAAAAGAGTTGACAAGCTTTCGCTGTCTGTGGTCGTAGACGACTCGATCCGACCGACGAGGCAATTATAAGCGAAATCGAGTCACGATCTTTATTTTCGCGTGGGAACTTCTGGTGTGTTGCAATTCCAAGCTTAGGAACTGTGGAGTTTGTCTTTATTATGTGACGTTGACTGATTGTTTGTTAGACACGTGAGCCGGAAAATCGGTTCGTTCATTTCTCCTTTCAGGTAGAATTGAATAGGCCTTTCAGAATTTTCACAATTTCGTATAAGGTCGCCAGCTGTTCTAATATTTATGAGCAGAGGTGTACGTATTTTATTCTAAGAATGCTGTGTTAATTTACCATTCAAAAGATACGCAGAAGAAAGTGACTAAACGAATTTTATTTCATTCTTGCAGGTTTGTTTATTTCGTTACGTGGTTTATAATAAAATTTCAAATTGATTCGAATAAACTACGTAACAACGAAATTACAAGAGCATTCGGTACTTCGACTTTTCATAAGATTATTTTATACAATCTCGTGGAGGGCAGTGAAATTTTCCAATAAAGTTACCATCGATCGAATTTAAGATTGCTCGCATCGAAGTAAAAGGTTGGCGAAAGTTGTATCGCGCTCGAGGTCATTCATGAATACTGAAAGACGTCGTGCCACGGAACAGGCTCGTGTCCGGCTATTAATTCACTCTCTGAATAAGCAACGGGGAGATTTTTTTAATTAAAACGTGCGGTCTTTCTAATTAAAAAGCGAGCATTCATCGATTCGCGGCGCCTCGTCTTAAGATTTTCTCTCGCAGCCAAAGGAATATTCTGAATGGGAAAAAAATGAAGGTAGAAGAACAGAAAAGACACAAGAAAGTAGACGCGCTCCCTTTCAAAATGCATAATTCAAACGTTTCTGAATATTCCGAAAATTTCAGCGCGAGCCGGGGTCGCGAGTCAAACACGCGATGCAAATTCACGTTTAAGTTTTAGCTTAAGTCAGCCAACTCGGAAAAGTCTTTAGTGATCTAATTCCCTTGTATAATGCACGTTACGAAGTATTATCTATGCTTCTTTAACACCGAGACACGATATAACAGTATCGCCTAAAGACACATTGAAGAAAATAATATTTCCAATAGAAACCAATCTTATAAAAATAACTTCAATCGTTTGCAAGTAACGTAAATCAATATATTGTCCGCCCTGCAACGATAGTTGTATAATATATGAAATTTGAGATCGTAGTAAAGGAAAGAAACAATAGAAAATCTCAATCTCCAATCGATAAGAACGATCATCAACGATCGGCAGTAAATTGAATCAAGAATGTTAAAAATATAATTCTTTACAGAAGAATTAAAAAGAAAATAGAGAGACAACCTGGCTATAGAATTATAGAGCACAGTATAATTAAATTTAATATGCTAGCTGCGCGTGAAAATGGAACCTTGAACACAGTCCTCTAATATATTTCCTGTCTACTTTAAATTACCAGCACAAATCATTTAAATTAGCAAGACAGAAGATCCACGTGCCATCTTAGCACTTTTTATCCTAAACAAAAAGGTAACCTGCTAGTGAACTTGGTCGTACTCTTAAGCGCGCGAGAACGGAACGCAAAAGGCACAAAAAAGGGTGGAATTGAGGGGGTGAGTTTCCTCCACGAGGGAAGGGATCGTGACTTCGTCGAGCGTCGGCTAGAGGGCGGTGAATTTCCAACAACATGGCCGTCTAACACCGACACCCCGTGCAAGTCTCCACGAAGTTGACCAGTTTCAAGAAACCAGTGAATTTCATCGTTGCGCCTGAGGACAGTCCAAACTTGTGAGTAACGACGCATTGTTCGTAATTATTTTTTTATCGGTCTTTCGGTTAATTTTTCCAAAACAACGCAAATGGTCTCGACTCGAACTGCGTGCTTTGTCCGGCAAAGGAAACGCACCCCTCTCGCGTGTATCTCACCATCCCGTGCAATGGTGTGCGTTGACATTGGCGATCAATAGAGCCAATGGTTAACGATAGACTCGATCGTCTAGAATTGTCGATCGATCGAGCGCTCGTCTTTTGACATTTCTTGATATTTAATATAGTAGGAAATTCTATAAAAGGAGAAATTGATTTCATCGAATCCGTTTATTATTGCACTTTGGTGATGTTTGTGTTGGATGAAATCTCTCCAGGAAGTTGTGATTTATATTTAAAACGATAAAGTATAGTAAAATCGAAATTATTGAAAAATAATTTGAATGAAAGATAGTTCATCCTTCCTTTTTTTTCCTTTTCTCCCTTCTTCTTTTCTTTCTTTTATTTGTTTTCGAATGCATACTTCGAGTTGCACGACTGCGTTTCATGAATGAATAGCAAGAAGGAAAGAGAAGCAAAGCAAACACCACATGTTCGCATACTATTTATACGCGTTCATATCGTTTTATCCGGACTTTTAATCCACTCCATATTTATAACTTAAACTAACTTTTCCCCGCGTATTGAAACCAAAAGCCGCCCCTATAAATTTTCTCTCGTATCACTGCGAACGTTGATCTTTTAACCGCACTCTTTAAACCAACTCTTCCGTAACCTATGCCGCTAAACCAGCAGAGAGATCAAGTTTATTGGCAATTAACAATTTCCCTCGTTTTTTCATCCACAGTCTATGAACAAAGGAAAATGTGCGTTCGATAACAATTTAACGATCCATCACCGTTAATACCAGACCTTCTGTTTGCACGACACGTGTGAGTGTTTCTGTCTGTCACCGGGACCCTCGTTTCAGTCGAACAACGCCCTGTTCGGCCGTCCGCCCCCTCCGGATTTCAGTAAATGCCATTTCTACGCTGTTCACTTTTCTTTTCTCGCTGACTCAAGAAGACAGAAGAATGGTTCGGTGATCATTTCTGCGTCCTTCACGACGTTTCTGCGTCTTCGTATTTTTTTATCACGTTTTGTTAACGTCGCGATCCTCCATCGAAACTTGTAAGAACCTTTCGTTCTAAATCCCTGTCTTTCTTTCCAACGATATATTTTTCACTGTCTCCGTAAAATAACACACAGATGCTGTAATTATTCGAACGATACCTTTTTTTATACCTTATTTCGCATTTTATATAAAAGCTAAGCAAGGATTGTTCCCTGCTATTGTCAACACAGACGATTCTTTATTACATTTAACAAACGTCATTCAACAGACCACCCAGTTCCCGCGCAATTACACACGCGATTTGTATTGCAAATATTTTTAACCCCATTATATAAAATCGAACCTGTATCGATGATGCATTGACATAGTATTAATCTTGTTGTTAATTAGATGGTACTGTTCGTTCAATTAGCAGCGTTAACCAAATTCCTCCTAATGATCCGTTTCGTTGCTCCGCCATGGGACAAAGGTTATTTTCGCGAATTAAATAGTAATTGTACCTGCTGGTGCCTCGTTGAATTTTATCAGCCAGAAATTTTCACCGACGCGACGCGGCATTGTCGATGCCATCGATCGACAACAACCTTACCTCTGTCGATGATCCTTACTTACTACGTATATCGACGTACATCACGAACGTACATCACGAATGTACACCACGAACGTACATCACGAATGTACACCACGAACGTACATCACGAACGTACATCACGAACGTACATCACGAACACTCGTCAAGCAATTTATTTACGATATGAGCGTAAAACGCGTACCGGTCGTTTCGAAATGAGAATTCGAATGAAAATTCAACGACGAAAAACGCTGTCGATTCGTGCAAGTAGTCGAGTCAACGTTTCACCAGACACGGCGGCTGACTCCAAGATATTCGTTTCACGTGCTCGTGTTTGACATTTCATGAGATCGTTCGATGCTCGTTCGAAAAGCGAAACGCTCTTTGACAAGGAACGGATCGCTTTAATTCACCGCCTCTTGCATATATCAACAGGTGCATAAAATTGCACACGGCTCAATAAACGCCTACTTGAAGTTACAACTATAATCTTTTGACACCTGGACGCGTATCATTTCGATGATTCAACTGATTATTTAACTGATTTTATAACGCTCTTGGAAAATTGGCTAGCTAAATAACTAGCAAAATTTAATGATAAATTTACGTATTATTAAACTCTTTTATTTAATCAAGAAATGAAAAGACAAGAAAAGGAGAAGGATTTTAGTAATCTTCAAAAACTTAAGAAGTATCGATTAGAGATCAAGATCTCATAGATTTATTATTAAGATTGCTAGACCGCCCTTAGGAAAAATACCAGTATTAGTGATATAACTGAGTAAGCTGAACACGCCAGCAAAAAGGGAGTGGCTAACATTCGATGCCAGTCAGAAGTTTGTTTGGTGGTTTAGGATTACTCATCGGCGCGAATTCGAGCCGAATAAAAGGAGAGAGCGAGATTGATGTCGAAGGCTTTCGAAAGCTGTTCCTTCGAAAAGGACCGACCTTACGTCCCAGAGTCTTCACTGGCTGTGAAATTCGGCTGTCTGGGCTTCTCCATCCCATTTTCACCCTCATCGAAATATCGAATATCAACGATAAACGTATCTTGGTTGGGACGTAATACCGATAGCAAGCAAGCACAAATTTTCCCTGGCAACGTTAGGCTACGCCTCACACGTGAAACAAGACCGCATGACCTAAATCGCTTCTCGAGTAATTTGTTCCCGGAACACTCTGTTCCGCTGCTTAGAGATTGCTTTTCCAATGATAGCGCAATTTATTTTAGGATAAAAGAATACCATAAAACGAGTCAAAGGGGCGTTCAATTAACGTATCGTGGACGATAAAAAAAGAACATTAGAAACGTTGAATGTAACAGGCACAAATTTAATGAAAGAAAATTATTTCTAGCGAAAAGAGAATTTCTTTCGCACTCTTTGTCATTAGTTGATAATATCCTAAAAACCGATAAAAATGACAGCGCTCGTTTTCTTCAGACAGACAGATATTCCCTAGGTGAAGATTTGATACCTATTGCCGTACATAAAAGTCTGCTTTACGGTTTCTTCGAAACACTCGATCGCCTTTATCGCTCGTTCACCGTCGCTCGTATTTATTGCGACTTCCTATATCTTCGGCTTCGTGTTTCTCGCGCGAAAATCGTGGCCATTTCTCAGCAATTTCTCATCTATTACGGGTCGTTTTTGTGCCCAGCCTGCAGCGTTTGCGCATTGGCCACCCTCGGTAGAGGGTAGAAAACCTTTACTTGGAACGATTACATTCTTCCGAGCTCGTAATGATACGTTAAAAGAAGATGTTAAATAAGAAAGGAACAGTAATTGGAAAATAAATAAAAATAGTAAGTGTTCGAATACTCTCTTGTGCCTGTGTACATCCTCTGCCAGGGATATCATTTACTCACTCTCACAGATCGGTTTCACACGGAGATACACGTATCGCGATACATACGTGTATCACGAGCTGCGTACCGTATGAATGTCGCCATTCGTTTTAATGTTTCGTCCGCTGCCTTAGTACGAAAAATATCGTTGCCAAGATGGACGAAATGAGTATCACATCCCATCTCACGAGAATCGTGATGTTAAGGCTTCCATTGGTGTACATGTATATTCAATACCTATCATATGCATATCACGATACACATATCTTCGTACGAAACCGGTCATACTATTTGACAAACTTCATCGAACAAAGGATTTCTAAATCGCGTACGAAATTTGAAAACCAAATAAAAAGTAGAAAAACGCATGCAACCAATATTGATACGAAACAAACGATCGGTGTGTATATTTAAAACGGGGAAAAACAATGCTCCAGAAAATGTTCCGGGGTGGGACGAAACGGGATGAAAATCGCTTTAAAAATTCTACTCCCTCGAACGAATACGATGTAAACTCGACGAGTCTCATTGTTCACCGTCTGAATGCGAGTTGGCGCATCGGATGCAACGCGGCCCTATTTCGCGAAAAAAAGAAAAAAAGCTTGAAATGGATTGCTTAAAAATTTCAGCTATCTCTGTTATAATATTTAACACAGCTGAGTAAAATATTCTGTAAACGGGGAAAAATATCATCGTACACATCAAGCAACGTGTAATTTCGCAAACACGTCACACGAACTGAAACAATAAAAATTGATCGTTAATTTTGTTACGACCAATCTGTTGATCATATATGTATGTTGAAAAGAAAAATAAATTATTATGTCGGTAGAATTATATATTAAAATAGTATATTAAAAGAAATCGAAATTCGAAACCGACGTAACACGAATTGTATATGCTCTGCACGTACATTATGACGAGTTAATAACAACGGTACGATATCATTCTTCCAAACAAATAATGGTAGATATGAATAATTGAACGGAAAATGAAAACCGCCAACCCACCTGCGGTTTTGATATGATTTTAACGTGCTTGTTAATCGCTTTTTCCCGGATAATTCGTTGATTTTCGTTTGCTTGAATTATTTTGCATTTCGCAACGACCCGTTGGAATTAGGCTTTATTTCGTACTTCTATTCGAAACATCGCATTTATAAAATTCTGCGTGAGAGGAATAAACAATCGGTCTTCTTAGATATGGAAATAGAAAATGGACTTCAGGTATTTCACGGGTTTTGTCGCCGTAAGACGTTAAGAGTGAAAGAAAACGGAGAGATTTAACAGTAATCACAGGGGCAACAGTTCGCGAATGAAATGAAATAATAAAAGGCAGTGGATCGTTGGAACCTCCAACGGAATCGTCTGTGAAATTGTCTCCCTCCATCGTACTCGACGGTTGATGTTTGGGCAAGGTAAACTTTTGCCGCGAAGACACCGAGATTACCACGTCACCCTGGGGGTTTAGCATCATCGCAGACGCGACCACCTTGTTCTCCAAACTTCCACGAAAAGGCACCACAATAGCGGTCGAAGTTCTTGCACGAAAGGACACGAAGCCAAGGGTGTTTGTTGTCTCCGAGACAATGCGCCTTCTTGGTCTGACTATGAAACTTCTCGAAGGGGAGAATACTCAGAAACGAAAGAAAAACGACAAGTGTCAAAGATGAATGAGAAAAAGAAGAAGATAAAACGAGAAAGAAAAGACATAGCTCGTGGTATTCTCTTGATACAAAGTGAATTGTTTCCTTAAAAAGAATGACTCGCGTATTATTTAGGGGAAAGATACGTGGGAACGTTAACGAGGCTGAAGATGTTCGCTCGAGAACTATAAAAACTATTGGCGTTTAGTCCACTAATTAAGGTTTCTCGAGCTAATTAGCTGGAAAATGAAACAGCCTGTGAAGACGCCATTCTTCGCCCGAACGTTTCCGAGGAAACTCGTAAAAAATCTATATCATAAAACTTTCAGAGAAAGCGTTAAACGCGATTTATTTCCACGTCGAAGAACATTAGAGCGTCCACAACCTCTCTCAAGACGAGACCACATCCAAATTTCCATTTTTCATTTTGCACCTATCAACGAGCTTCCATCTACCTATCCCCGTGAAAAGATATGTTCAACGCTAAAACGAAAAATCGCTCGCTTCAGCTTCGTTCGCCGTTCTGCAACTCTAAACTTCAGACAGCTGCAAGTAGAGACGGTCGTGCGTGGTCGGACACAGGCCAGATCGAAGGGAGACGAAGTGAAACGAGGATATTTGGATGCATAGACGATGGAAGAAAAGGAGTACGAGAGTGAGACGCGAAGATCTATCAGGGTAGTCGCGGAGAAAGAGAAAGACGAAGGAAGAGTTAGACAGGGAGCGTAGGGGAAGGGATGAAGCGGAACGAAAGGATGGCAGAAACGGGGGTAAGAACGGAGAAACTAGGACGAAAGGTGCGAGCCCAGGATGACGGTGCACTAGCTGGGGCCACTGACATGAGACCGTCCACTTCTATCGAGGGGTGTACGGCCATTGAATCCACTGGATTTTCACCCCTCCCCGGTGCAACCTACTTTACCAGCTACTTCGTTCGTTTGCCTCGCGCGAACCCGTCGAGTGGTCGTCTTATTTCGACGACCTGTATCCGATGCGAGTGCCGGCATTCCGGCAAGCGAGCAGTGATTCCAAATCGTAGCGAATTCTCGCTGCTCCCTCGGCACTTTTCTCCAGAGCGAGCTCCCAACGCGAGGAAACGAGCAAACGAGCGGTCCGGATTTGCACCAGACCGCGAACATTGCCCGTATTAGGCAAATTGCCTCGAGTGTCTTATTATCAAAGTTCGTTCGACGCTGCAGGAGTTTCATCGAAACGATAGAATTAATTAGATCGACGTATGTTAACGAATCTATGAAGATAATTTTTTTAATTGATGGTTTTGTACGGGGGAATTTAGTCTAGAATGATCTCAGAGGAAGGAGAAGATCGATATTTAGGAATGTGAGTCTGTATATACATTATGCATGTTTTGGATGAAAATATAGAAACACAAGGATTTCTAGTAATCCAGCTCCGCAATACGTAATTGCAACTTTTTTCTGCCTCTTCTACGTTTGCTCAGCAGATCCTTCGCTCCTCCCATGCCAAAGGCAACGATATCAGTAGTACAAGGAAGGTGAAATTTTGGTTCAGGAATAGGAAGCAAAATACAGTCGCGGTGGTCGTATCGTATACGAAGTGTGAGTGATACAATATCCGTGGTGCAATTGCCGCCAGTTCCTCTCTTTTATCTTTCTCTTTCTCCCTCTTTTTCTTTCTATTTCTCTTTTTTCGCTTCTGCCTGCTTCTCTGAAGACATTCAGATGTTCGTGCGGCCGTCCTTGCTCTAATTCAAGAGCGATGAAACTTCCTCAGATTGTAAACTTTCCGACTATTCTGTCGCGGGATTAACGTGTACGATTGCTCGCTGCTGTTACGATTGTTTGTTTCTTGAATTTCTGAACGAGCTTACAGTTGCAAGAAATTCTAATAAGGATTAAAACTCGTAAATTCTTCAATAGAAATACTAACAACACTTAGGCGATACTATTTTCGAAAATTCTTCGACGTTTTGGGATTATTGATATCTCGGAATACAAATTGTTAGCACTATCCAAACGTCTGACTCTCAGGCTGTGCTATTCTACTCGGTTTACGTAGATGGTCTTCTTGCTATGTTGTGAGATTAGTCAGGCACTATTCTACTTGAAGCTACAAACATTAACATACCAATATCACTCTTAGTAGAATGTACAACTCTGCATGTCTGCACACGAACGATCACGTTCTATTTACTCGACGACGCGTGACTTCCTTCTTACCCATTTGCCCACAGTCGACAACCTTCCGCTCGTCTGAACATGAGTAGTCGAATCTACTTGTTGTTCCACAATATTTACCCGACTGTGAATCAGTGTCATTCTATTTCTCCGATTATAACCAATAGGAAATTCCACTACTTAATTTATCCACAAATCAACCTAATTTTACGATCCAAATTTCGCTACATACAGTATCGTTCTACTGTTTCCACATCTACTTGTCACATCGAATAATTACCGAATTTGATAAACACTATGCTAACGAATCTGAATATCCCAGAATATCACCGAATAAACATTTCAATTAAAAGCAGATGAATGTCTGATTAATGGTATCTACATAAGACCGTAACCGCGAGGAAAGAAATTCTTACGAGAAGGAGAAATAGATACCCGTTGCTTCTAGCAAAGGCTGGTCTGTAGATCAGTACACGAACAATCTCGTCTTCCCACGCAATTCGTGCACCGAGCCAAAACGTTCCACCTACGCCAAGTAATTCTATCTAATTGCACATGTCCGTCGATCGCGCGAAATAAGCGCGTCCCACGTTTCAGCTCTCTTTTTCGACGATTCGAGTTAAAAGCATGACAGGCACCGCATTGTCACGGACTCGCTTCCAAGGTGATACATTTTTAACGTTCCAGCCGAGCATTTCGAGCGACACGTCGAATTAAAGCTGCCACGCTCGCAGCAGCCGTTTGACTGACGGCTTCCGGTATAAACGTTTCTACTGTCACCTAACTGAACACCTACGATAGGATAGACCGAAAGAATTTCTCATTTGGCAAGGCGATAGTGTACGTTAAGGAACAGGGTTCGCGCTTTATGCGGAATGATCCTTCGTGCGTTTAAAGGAAAGCAGGAAATTGGATCTTTCCGCGCACCTTTCGCATATAATATTGATCTCCCGACTCAGAAGCTTTAAGAGCTAAGTACGTTCTTAATTACGTTCTATATAATATTATTACGTAGTTATTACAGAATTCATATTCTTATGATTGTAATTTAAATTGTCCGATAAAATTATACTAGTATTTAACAAGAAGAATATCGCAACTTCGTTGAAGTATTTGGGACACGAAGAATATTATTTAAATTATAAAAATGGAAAACTCTACCATCTGAATTCTTAAACATTAAGGATTCAAAACGTTCAAACTCTACTATGTCTCTCTCACGAACTTTAATATCATCGATTATATATTTAAGCGACGTAATACTCTGCCACCTACTCGAAGTTCCATACAATTTTGTAAGGGAGACCTGACTAATTGATCATCCCAATGTTTCCAAAACCCACACACTCGGCCAAGCCTGATATTCCGCAATCTACACAACCTTGATTTTACATTCCATATGTCCAGAAGGTATCAAACCAATAAAGCCAGAGTTTGTTCGTACCGGAAACAATCAAGACGCCGGACGAATCGCGAGATAGGTCACGTAGCGGCTGGATCGTTCCGATATCGATCACCAGTCAGAGAATTATCCCCGTTACGTTAATTCCCGTTGGAAATCGTCGAATTCGGCAAGAACCGCGCGTAGCACAGATCGTTGCTTCGTCCGCGGAAGCTTAACTGCGCTCGTCGCTTTTTAATAGCATGTTATCAGGCCAGCAATATTAAGTTGCGATACGATATCACAGTAACATTGACATGGTATTAGCATACGTGTATCGTAAATTTCGAAATAGATGTGAACTACATTATTAGACAAATGTTTGTCATTTTACTGGCGTTCCATAAAATTTCATTTCGAGGTGATAGAAATTAAATTCAACTGCATATGACATACGTACTTTCCCTATTTATAATACTCGCCATTCTATATGGAACATAAGTGAAATAAATAAAACAATGTAATAACGAATATCAACGAACCAGTTCTCCCAATCTTTCATCATACATCACATAGAAAATAGCTAGAGGATATTTTATCAGTAAATGTAGTAACTACTTTGTTGCACCATTGCAAGCGGCTTACGATCAATATACATATGATCGTTGTCTGATCGACAAAACGTTCGTTCGTGATGCTACCGACATGACATAGAGATGTTTCGATGCTGTATTGTTATGAATAAGTGGATTTGTTTATATATTAAACTCCATATAATATCGTGAACAGGTCTGATGATGTTTATACGCTGTATAGTTAGGTGGGCGACGGCCTTAAATATCCGAAGGAGTCGACGGCTTTAAAGTCAGTCGCAACTGCGCCAGGTCGACCGATAAACGGGAAACTCGGCCACTGGGTCAACGACAGATGCAGCTGGTGCACTCGCACCGAGACACACCCCAACCCCTCGCCCCTTCATCCCCCGCTCTCTCTAGCACGCTTGTTTTTTCTATGTTTTTCTTACTTTCTTCTGGGTTCTCTGTCTGTCTGTCTATCTGTCTCTCTCTCTCTCTCTCTCTTTCTCGGTTTTGCTTTTTCCGTTGCTCTCCTTTTTTTCGTCATTCTCTACCGCTATTTTTCAAGTTGGTTTTCTCTCTGCCACTGTGCCTACTGGCTCGCGCTCGATGAATCCGTGTCGCGTAGCATGAACGAGAATCACTCGAGGATTCTGCGAGCTGTGGAGATAAGGAAGTGTGGGTAAGTGGCGATGATGGAAACAGAGTGAGGAGCTATAGTTGCCAAGAAGCTTTTTTAAGTGCGGTTTGAAAGCAGAAGAGAAAAATTACACCGCACCTATGCTATATTAAAGTCAATAGTTCTTGCATTGCGTACGACACGATTGTAAATGTAGGAATATCGATTAGAAGTTCGCACGCGTTTCGGCATTGAAAGCTGCGTTGCTATTGAGAGGGGAAAAATTCACCGACAACTTTTCTATCTTACGCGTAAAAGCTTGAATCCATTAAGGCCGGCAACGCAATATTTCGTTTGCAATTTTGTTTCAATCAATCTACGTTATCGAATTCCTTGAAATTACGAATACAACATTTTCGTTTGTTTCTCCTACCGTATTCATTCTACGATTTTAAGAAGTTTGAAGAAATTAAAGATTTATAGCACAATAATAAATTATTTTCCTGCAAATTAAAAAGCAGCGTACTTTTAAAAAATATCTATTGCAATAGATTTTTCTCAACAACATCTACAGTTCTACAGGCGTCTACATAATTCCACAATATTCCGCTGTTCATTTCTTAATGAATTAGTATAGTTCCTCGGATATTTCGATTAATTCCTATCGCCCTTTTCTCCCAGTAGCCGACTGTTCGCCGTTAACGAGCAGATTTTTTATTGCAGGCGACTAAAGAAGGAAAAAGAAATAGTCAAACTGGCACCGTTCAAGTTTCCCTTTTCAAAAATGTCCAAGTCGCGCAGCAGCGACGAGAAGGACCGTGAGAAGGACAAGGACAAAGAATTGGAATACAAAATGGAGAAAGACAAACATTACGAGAAAGAAGCGGACAAAGGCAGTGACACGGAACACGAGGACGAAGAAAATGCGCAAGAGGACGAGGAGGAAAACGCGAATGGACGAAACGTTCAACTTCCAATGAGTCAACTGCAATTGACCACCGAAACTGAATCCAATTTAAACTCGGCGATATTCGATTCCAACAGCCTGATGGTGAGGAACGAACAAGCCATACCGAGCTCCCCTCCTCCTTCTTACGAGCACGTTATCGAACAGGTGAAGATCTGAGTTGACCTAACCGAATAAAAGAGCTAACTCGCTCCGTTTCATTCGATCACCAAAATCTTTAAGATGGAAATACTTGATTCCAAATTTTTCTACGCGTACAGTAAGATCAAAGTTTCTTTTGAGAATATTCCATTGAATATTTCGTCGTTGAATGCTGGAAGTTTTTTAATTTAACTTTTTTTTTAAGTAATTTTCGAAAGATGAAAGATTTCTCATTTATTGTTTTAAGTGTTAGGCGAGAGCTTAAGCTTCGTGGTATGATACAGGTTTTTATTGAAATTTTCTATTATACTCTGATGTAATTTTAGACGCGGTTGGAGCACGCAGCCGAGGTTCAGAAGTACGAGGGTGGAAAGAACCTCGGGAACGACGCGTCTGGCGAAGATAATAGAACAAAAGCACCCAAGATCCTTCACAAGTCGAGTAAAGAGTTATACAGAGCAGTGGCGAAACAGTGGGGCATCACTTGCAAGATGAGCGACCACTGCAGATGCTTGGACTGTCAGGTAACTTGCCCTTGTACAGCACGAATATCGAATAACCCACATTTTCAAATATTCTACGAATACTTTGTTACTTCTTCAAGACAATATGTGCGTAGTAAAATCGAGAGTACATGCACAGTAGAATTATTAAAATATTTTCATTTGCCTTCAAAAACATTCTTTCAAATTAAGTTCATTTTAAGTTGTTCATACAAATTGAACAAAGTGTTCATATACTTATGAGCAGCAATATATATATATATTTCAGTAACGTACAATTGAACATGAAAACTCATAAATTGCCTTCACAGAGCTGTTATTTCGACTGCGAGTACGACAAGAATGAGAACCAGAAGACTGACGGTGGACTAGGCGCCGGCACGCCGATGTTCATTTCCGAAGTGATGCAAGGTTCCGGTTGCGTACTGTTCTAAGACAGCGGAAACGAACCTCCATGGCGACGACACGGTCTTCACCGTGTGCTTCCATAAGGAGCAAAAGTTCACGTGATTGCGCACAAATCAGGTTGACTGTTTCCTAATGGACCGACGAGCCACGAATCAATTAGTTATTGACCGTCGTCCTATGGTTATTTGGGATGAAATTGCTAATAACATAAACAGCCAGCCAATATTTAAAACTTTATAATCGAAAAAATATATGTAAGTGGATCTTCGTGAATTTTCATTTAGAAGCTCTTGGTTCAGGAAAATTGATCGGAATTACAATTAAAATGATCTCTGTGTGGGAAATATCGAACACTATGCAATGCCCTACAATTTCGAGGGTTTTTAAGAAACAATGGTCATCGAATGATATTGTTGAAAATAAAAAATTCGAATTTGAAGGAAAGCCGTTCAGATAAAAAAATTGCAAGTCGCGTATTTGTGTCCCAAATTTAATTCACGAAGAAGTTCATTCTATAGAGAAAAGCGAATTTTCGTTTTTGAGCATCACAGATGTTGATGAAATTTTTCGAGGTGGTATCTCACGAGAATTACCCTTTTCATTGAGAAGTATTTTCGATAATGTCAAGCAAACTGCAGTGTGCTTTAACAAAGAAGTTACTAGAGGAAGTATCGAAGTCAAAAAGACAGATTTCAACTTGTCAATTGTATACATATTACTCGTTGCATTTTCACTCGGTGGTAGACGATTGGTAAACGCTCGACCAATTTGTACAATAGGCGTAGAGTTAACGTTCAAACGACCTCGCTGTTGAGATTGTTTAAAAATTCATTGTCCATGTCCGACCGAAATGATACCTACTCGATTCTCAAGAATGTTAATATCGATATCTGAACCGTGTTGCTCATAGATGATGTACATTTAATCTCCCCGGGTCCTATGGATTGAACTTGATTAGCTTGATAAAACTGGACCAATTTGCGATCGTGAATTTCAATTCGAATTCTTCTATTACAAGAGAGTGTGAAATTTTATCGATAGAAGGATTTCATCTGGGGAAATTACAGGAAAAATATACATTAGCGTAAATGTTAGCCATGTTATAAACGCGGTATATAAATAATCGGCGTGTTGTCTCGAAAACTCAATACTATTGTAAATGATCACTTTTATGCTTTGTTACATCGACTTGCTGCGTATTTTCTCTAGCTCGAGGAATGAGACGAATCAATTACAATTCGAAAACAGTTACGTACATCGTTAATAAGTACATAGATTGCGGATTTTTATGCGTTTATGAAAAAATCCAAAGATGCAAAAATGCATAAAATGCAAATTGTATGCAAAAATATGTAAAATATGTAAAACATCTAAAATACTCTTAAAAATATGAGTTTCATAAATATCCGCAATCTGTTAATAAAGAATTATAAAATTCAGATAAAACGAAAGTTTCTCTGTCTTTCATAGGCTAAACACGTCTTTTTACCAACTACTTTTATTATTATACACACAATTTACATTTTTCGACAACGATAAACGGGCCTATTATTTAACCATTTCATGTGTTGCCATCTATATACACAAAATAGCATTTTTAACGAACAAACACTATTCAAAGTTTTTCTATCGTCTTCTCGACTCGACGAGTCTACTCCAATATAAATAATAAAACATATAAAACTAATTTAGGAAAGCAATATCTATATAATTTACTATGATTATTACAACTACCATCGACCAATAACTTTTAAGCAAATCTTCGAACAACTAGAAAAATGTTTATTGGATTAACATTGATTTTTCACACAACACGAAAAACCACTTACTCTGCTGAAAGCAAATATTGAGTCAAATAGTACCGGCCACTTCCGGTACCGCGTTCTTTCTCAGTCTCCGTGGAACGAACGGCGTTAAGCTGGCTATTACGCTAGAAAATTAGAAAGCATTCCCAAAGGAGCAACGGCCGCGATCTCATTCCTCGAGAAAGAAATCGAAAGCTGTCGATTCAATGGCCCCTGTCGATTCTTCCTTGCGGCAAAACGCGCGTAGCTAGATGTGTAATTAACGATTGTAATTTACACTGATTTCCCGCAATACGCGTCCGAGGAAATCGAAACTCGAAACACATGAAAGTATTATAGATCGAGCGTCGAATACGTGTATTCAATGGTGTCTCGTTTGCATCTTTGTTCGCCCTACCAACGATTCTGATTCTTTTATATTTTTAACACGTCAAGTGCCACGTTGGTCATCGATGATCGATAGGAAACTTTTCGTGCAGGCTTGAAATTCTCTTCAAATAATTACAATATGTAAGATATTATTTGAAAAATAATATTGCCTAAAAATAATATGCATAGCATATTAATTCATATGTTTAATTTGTATTTTATTAGAACTTAATTAGTATACACTTCTTTATACAATCTAGTAATTGTATTGAAGATCTTTTTGAAAAAAGAGTCTATAGATTTACGATAAATGGAAATTTTTGAAATTATCGCTGCACTCAACGCGTTAAACCTCTCTATCGCTTACGATTTTCTTGGGTAAACGATAGTCAAAATATCGCAAAAATATAGTATGAAGACATTCTTACGACTCGGTAGATTTGGTTCGTTTACTTAAACCCGGTTCGACTTTTCATTTTTTTTCCTTCCATTGTTTTAATTCAATTAATTCTGACCTATCGCGCTAACGTAGTTTACCTAGGGATACAACGATATCGATTCTTTGCTGCAACGCGAAAATTCGATTTTACTGCTGTAAAGGCAAGCCTCGGGTCTTCGAGATGAACGCGAGCATCGCAGCTATATATCGTTTTTTCGAGGACTCTATTGTAAATGTTGTACTCGTTGCAACTCATCGAGCGATTCAGCAGCGAGAAGATAAATAAAACTGAGGTAAAAATCTCAAACGACACGATCGTCCAATGGTGAACGTCGATCGGGTCAATCTGAAACATAATACAGTACCTGCCTATACACTTATCTTTTCAAAATACTGTTGTTCAAGATACGAGAGTTCTTTTGTACTTCGCGCCGAAGAAAACACGAACAATATTTCACGTGCGTGAACAGTCGATCCTTCCCGCCATTGTTAAACCTGCTTTTCTATCGGTGAGAAGCATCCTTTTGTACGAATAACGCGCGATCCGTTTACCTACGTGCGCTAAAATGGTAATTTACGTATCGAAAAAAACTTTGCTCCATTTGGAGAAAATTTAAATTTTATTTGACAAGTATAGTAAATTTATTGCTGCCTTTTATAACAAAGAGTAAAAGATATAACTTTTTTTCTCAAAAGGTATAAGAAAAAGGAAAGATATCTAATTCTTGCTTGAAGAAGATTAAAAGTTTATATCGTGTTAAAGGGTTCAAAAAACGATAGAAATATTTTTATATACGTTGAACCAAATTAATCGTTTTCTGACAAACAACCGAATCGATAATTTTCAATTTAACCTTTAATATTAAAGTTGCGTAACAAAAAGGAGCAGGGTATCTCGACGTGAACGACCAGTCGCACAAATTACATAATTTCACTATAGTCAGTGGATCATTTTCACCTGAACACCTGACATACTCTGCACACATTTCATTTACAATTAATCGATTCCTTGCGGAGCTTGTGTATGTGTGTGCGTGGAAAGGGACGAGGTAGAAATCGAAAAACATATAAGAAAAAAAAGAAAAAGAGAGAAAAGTGAGATACGTATGTATAGTATTTTTCTGGGCCGCGAATTTTTCATTAAAATGTCATTGCCTTGAATGACAAAACTTGTAACGATTATTATAATCTCTACTATATAATATATTCATGATATGAGACAGTATAATTATGATAACGATTACAACATTTAACAAAGTACTATTGTAAAACGGCCGCGAGACATGATTATCATATATTTAAGACAAAAATAGAATGTATATTACTGTTGGAAATTTTAAAGATATTAATCGAAACAAGTGAAACTATCTGACGATGAAATTCTACAGGAATCCAGCCGTATTTTGAGACTTCTCAAAAAGAAAGAACTAGTAAGCTGTAACATTTAAAATATTATAATTAGACTGTAGATTTGTATGCATTTGTGGAGAATTTAAATGTGTAAAATATATGAAACGATATAACATACAAAATGTAAAGATACTACTTAAAAGTATAAAAGATATCCAAAGTAAAGTACTCATCCTAATATTTAAAATCTAGAGAATGAAACTAATCTCTGTCTCTATCTAGTATCTAGATACTATTTCTTTAGTTACGTACATAAAAATCTGAATCTACATGAAAATCCGCAGTCTAATTATGATGAGACAGATAAAGAGTTTTTTTAAACACAAAGCTGTTGTAAAATGTCAATTCCCTCGCATCAAAATCTACTATCGTATAATCCAAATACATATTCTACAATTAGTGTATAAGTCGCAGGTTCGAAGGACAGAATTTTTATATCTCAAAATAATCTATGCATTTGTCAAGTGTCGAGTTTTGTTTCAAAAGAGGATTTGTTGATGAGGAGGAAACTATAATTTTGTTCCTTTGTGAGGGGTGAATTTAAACAAGCATGAAACTGTACCATCTCGTAGCCTAACAAGCACACACGCTAACCCGTATATGTGTGTGCTCGCGCGTGTATACATGTCGTTTATTCTGTGTATGTACGTTACATAGAGAGTAAAGTGAACGATTACCTGGTGAATCGTCGTTCCATAGAGAATATTGACTGTAAAACTCGATGTATTCTGGTAAGTTCGCACCAATAAAAAGTGGCCTAAAGTAGTAAAGTTTTCCATTCTGTCTCACCATTTCATCTCATCATTATGTCTGATGACCTATTTTTTCAGAGAGCTCCATAACCACTAAACTAACTAGGCTTTCATCTATCATTGTTTATTGGGGTATCTTTGGCATTAATTATAAAAAAAAGTGGTTCACACGTTTCACGTAATCACGTTTCCTCAAATATCTTTTATTCGAACATGTAGAGTTACAAGTTGTCGCAATGGGAACATGTTTGGCATTGGTTGCCTATACACAGGCGCTGTAGAAGCGACTTTTTATTCATATCAATTTAAATATATATGTCGGAGATGAAAGGACATCGGCGCCTTTCTTTTGGAATGTTTGGGAAGGTCCCCAATACTTTAGTCCAGACTTTTTATTATAGCTGCACTTAAATAATAAAACTGAGAAATAGTTTTTTATGATCTAATCCGAGTATGAGTGCCCAAGATTTATGACAGTGGACTTGGGCTCAAAGTGATATAACAGGTCGCTGAACGTAGCCACGATCACGGGAGGGACGTGTATCTAACAGAGGTATGGAGTAATTATAAAGCTCTCCTTAAAAACAAAGATTGACCCGAAGGGTACAGGGAGTACGGAGAGGAGTATATAAGAGCGGTTCCACTTGGACTGAGATTCAGTCTGATAAGTTCTACTTGTACAGTGGACAAGTGCGTTGAGTCACATCAGAATCGTGGATCAAATCGTATTTGTCATCCTGTTGACCGTAGATTCGTTATCGAACCTAAATTCATTATCATCGACATCTCGATTATCCAATCGCCGCTACTTGTTAAACTCTGTAATAATCACATTTGCATCAGTACAATATCATCTATAGTACATAACAACGATGGCCAATTCACGTGAAGATTCATTATGCGCCCCTAACCCCAATGATAACCCGACATATATATATACTGAGCTTGATTTAAAAGAATATCTTTTAAATAGATCTGCTCTCATAATTCAAATATAATTACCAATTAAATATCATTTAAGATATGTAGTGATTAATGTCACTGTATCTTACGTAAAGACAATGATTTAAAACACAACGCGGTGCAATTTGTTCATTAAAAAGCAGTCGAAAAATTACTTACTGTTCAAGAAATACAGTCATTAATCATTAAGTGTCAAGGATAAATTACAATCGTCGATCGCAGTCGCTTACTTGTTAATTGAAATACAGTTTGAAAGGTCTCGAAGTTCATACGTTTCGAGCAGCTGTATCAAATTTCCGACGACCAAAAATAGGTTTATTAAGTATATCCTTGTTTTACAACTCGTAGACACGCATGAAAACGCTCGGTCAGTGGGAACGCTGAATGATCGCGCAATTATAGCAGCAACCTTGCTTCTTTCCAGCAATTTGTACCGTTGTGTCTGACGTAAGCTCCCAGCAATAATTCTCGGAGAGCTCTTTATGCTACACGCTCGAATCGATTCTCTGATAGAAACCTCGACCTCGTCAGAAAATCTATGAAAAGAGTGAACTGTATAAAACCCCACGTCTGCATCTCATACTCTATACTTGCGTGATGTATAGTATTTTTTACGAGCTAACAGCTTCTTGTGTTTTTCTTTGTATAAATGTTTTTTCGTTGGAGTAATATTAATATCAACCAGCATTAAAACTCGTGCAAATAAAATAAATTGTAGAAAACTGCATTTATTTTCTATACTTTACATTTTCACGGTTTAGTCTATTTCTGGTGAATTCGCTTTACTCGACAACACATGGTAAAACACGAATGTCAGCTTTCTTATTTTTTTAAAGGCCATCCGGATTCAATCCCTCGTTTCTCTTATTTTTCGTATTGTTCAAACGTATAAACAAATCTCATAAAAATCGTTAAAGAAGTCCCTTTCCTAGAAATTCGTCACAAATAATAAAAAGTTCCTTCTGTTAGATTTGTTGTAGAAATTAATGATGTAATATGTTGTGGCAGAAAAATATGTACCACGTCGCTGACGATAACGATGGAACCAAAGTCCTGAAGGGAATCCAGAGTCTAACAGTGTAGTCGTAACGATTTCACGCAGCTAATTCATAATTTTCGCGCGTGTCCTTGCTGTAACATGCGCTGGACACGATGCATTCCGGTTTTTTCCCGATCGTAAATAACCAAGTAACGTCCGTCGGCTGGAACGAGTCCGGGATCTCGATGACGACACGGTTGTTTAACCGCGTGTGCGGAACACTTGTCGGTTGCGCGTGTTTTTCCTACTATTTTTTCCATAAACTACTCTTTCAAAACCTTGTTCTCTTCTTCCATACGACCATTTCTTTTTACTTTTTTTTACGAATCAATCTAACATCAACTATAAACGGAAATAATAATTCTTTATATCGAGTTACGTTGTACTTTTCAAAACAGTTTCCTGTGATTTTAAATTTAATTGCAATTTATTCCTTAAATGAAACGTTCTATTCAAAACGAAATTATTCCGTAAAATGAGAAAATCATGTCAATTACGTTTTCAGTTTATAGTCGTTTGTTCTTCGCGTCTACGAAACGAGAGTGAATTTTCCTCGTGTAAATCCGATAAAAAACAAACGTACATTTCATCGTGGTACATATTTTTTAAATGTACAGAAGAGTATATCGCTCGCGGTAACGAATTCCTTTCTCTGTTTACACTTTTATCGATATCGCTTATTAAACAGCCGGCAGTGTCGCTGCATAATCTGTGTGTTCCTCTTTGTTCTGCTTCCTTCACAATTTTGTCTCCGTCTCTATCGCCAACCGTGCCATTGGCGTGCCATATGTATACAATTGCATGCTTGTTTCTCTCCCACTCTCTCTCTCTTTCTCTCACTCTCTCCGTCCCTCTCTCTCTTCCAACATTGCATTCCTCTCTGTTTTCCACGCAGAGTATTCTTTCACGTGTGACAAACTGCCATATATTTTTTTGATCACGTAAATGGGTATATGCACTTGGATATCTCGGATTTTCTAACTACAGTTTTATTTACAAAGGTCTAGTTTCTGTATAAAGCAGTTGTCCATATTTCAACAGAATCGTTGTACAGCTTTTTGCTATCATCGTTGATCACTCAATTCAATCTCATTTGTCTCTCCAGTCATAGTTAATTATTTCGCGTTAAGACGATTCGTAGTATTCAGTTTATTAAGTTCTCTATATCTACAACTTCTTATTCCACGGAAAAAGAAATATGTAGTTTAAGGTCTTATTTTCTATTTTTATGTATGATTTCATTTTTATTGCAAAACAGATCATATCATATATTTATACATATATACATATACCTGCAAGGACTCGAAAGTGATCTAACTAAAATTCATTTGTCCCTATTATTGATATTTAATTTCGTAATTATAGAATTTTCTATTTAAAGAAACTATCCAGTTAACAGGTTAATAGAAGCCTTGTCTAATTATAGTGAACTACATTGTTCAGAAAATAGGCCAACAGAAAAGGAAACTCCTACACTTGCCGATCATCTAACGCTTCCTTGATCGTTTCTACTCTAATTTCCTTCTCCACGCCGTTTCCAATCGAATTACCATTCAACCCGCATAGCTCAACCCCTCCAAAGTCTCTCGAAACGCCTGTTCCCATTTCCGCTCATCAAAAATCCTCATCTTTGCTTTTCAAGTCTCCATCAAACAAACCAAAGTAAAATAGCTATACTGGCTACTAGAAAGATAATTCAAACTGAACACGAAAAATAAATTGTTCATGTACAAAATCATCCTAAAACCCACATAGACATATGACATATAATCACAACTAACTGGATCTATTCTAACATAAAAATATTACAAAGATTTCAAGATTCGAAAGCTTGACAAAATATATGCAACGCGCCATAGTATAACGCCAACGTAATACTTAAAGTTAAGTTACCTATGCCTATAGTCAAATTCGGTAAAAATTCTCTTAAAAGAACTAATCACACCAACTAAATGTACAGAACTCCCTGAGAAGATAAACTGCTTCGCCTTCCATCCGAGCCCTTCCATCGATTACCCAATCTGTCTACGATAGTCTAGTCGCGTTTATTAATCAGTCAGAATAAAACCGACTCGTGTGCTCATCCTATCTCATTAAACGACTCTGCTCCCCTCTCTTCCTCTACGTTCTCTTGTTACTCTGTCTCGTTTTGTCAAACGTTTGCTCGTTCAAACGAACGAGGAACTCCATCTTCTTCCAGACCAGGCCTGCGCTCCCTCTCTCCACGAGCTGACATTCTCCTAGCGGCGGCGCTCGTTGGCTGTGTGTCGACCGACGACGATCGGAGCCAACTTCTGTGACCATCGAGGTTTCGTCCCCTCGTGTTCCGTTTCGTGGCCGGTCAGTCAGTCAGCTCGGTATCGCATTATGCTACGGTCGCAACGACGGTCGCATCCTAACCGTGGCCGAAGCCTTCTCTACGCGACGATACCAGGAATCGGTGCAACGTGAGATCCGATGGCATGCATCCACCCGGAAAATGGGGAAAACCGCCAGCAAACTAAAGTCCCGCAGAAGCCAGAGTTAGTGTCACATTCTACATTTTGTAATTTGTTTTCCTTCTGTTCCTTTGATTTGATTTTTGCAGCAATTTTTCTATTCGAAGCAGTGCTTTGTTCTTCGGCATTGAAATTTCTTCCTTCGAATCACGTGCACGCTAGTTGCGCTATACGATGTGTAAAGTCATTCGTGTTTAGTCAATTTACTGTCCTGTTTGTTTTATTTCCTCGTTTCTTTGCGTCGAAGAGTTTTTCAAATCGAAATGTGGACATTGTTTGTACAATACAAAGCTCATGCAGGTAAAGGTACCATTTGCAAGTTATAGTGGAGGATTTTCAACGTGTTTTGAACGTGGATGAACAAATTTTTGAGTTATTAAGGAACTGTATTAGTTGTTATTGAAGTGTGTGCTTTTTCTCTCTTTTCTTTTTTTTTTTGTTTTTGTTTGAAGGATTTGAAGGAGATTGATGATAGTGTTTTATGCGTATGCGGGAGTGGTTTGTTCGATCGGTGAAAGGAGAGTGATGAGTCGCCGTGATTCAGGGAGCACGTGCTCAATGATGGACGGTCGAGACTGATATCGGTGAGAGATCTCGTGGTCAAGCGTAAAACGGCCACGTGAAGTTACGTTTGTACATATTTAACAACGTTTGTACCACTGAATTTTTAATTCTTCTTTTAACTTATAATTTAGTCGAACTTATTAATTTTATTAAAAAAATCAAGAGCCTATCGTTTCGACAATAGTCTAATTAAGGTAATGATTAAAAGATCCTCTAATCTATAGAATACAATAACCAATTAGCTAACTTTCTCCGCAGATTATCCTCAGAATATGTATACAAACTAATTCCTTATAATTTCTCACAAGGGTCTTCGTACACACTGGAAAAATGCTATTTTTAATGCAAAAATGTGTAAAAATAATATATATATATTTCTACATTATAGAAAGTAGGTATAATTCTTATACGAATATGTAGACAGAATAGGGAGACAAAAATATTTGTACATCTTAGTATTTTGAACTACAGGTTATGCTAATACTTTGTCAGAACTGTTTTTGTCCTTAAAACGAGTCTTGATCTTTTTAACATAAACACGCTAACTTTGGCGGTAAATTTTGATGTCATTTTATCTACATAAAAGTGCCCTTTTTGCGTATACAGAAACTTACATGAAAGACTATATGTACTAAAAAAATATCCTCTAATCCTGGCTAGAAGAAATGAGCACCGTGTTGCGTGATTAAAGCAACATTATTAGTGAAATTTTGCAAGTCGTAAGTTAACGGCGTTGATCAATTTTCTTGCAATTGTCAGTTCGTTAATATAATTGTGATTAACAAATTATCATGCAAGAGAATCCAGGACGCTTTTACTTCGAATATTAATTCAGTTATGCAACAGCTGGGACGAAAAATCGTTGGCCAAACAAACGAAACGAAACATCGCGATAAGTCACCTGGCATATCAGCGGTTTATCGTGAAGCTCCGCCTACGCAACGATCGCTTCGCGGGCTGTCGCGTTGTAAGTAAATACACGTGTAGAGAATCACGTTGGAGTTTTATTTGAAAATCGAAACTGGTACGAAGTATGCTAAACGTGGGATGTAGGTCGCACGGTAGTTCCTTCTTGCGCGGGCTGCGGCTGATAAACGCAGCTTGCACCGACCAAACGTCGAGATAAACGCGTGTCTCTAAGGACATTTAAGCGCGCGAAACGTGTAAACGGAGCACACGGGGGCAATCAGACGTTAAATAGTGGACTTGCTCGACATTTTTCGAGAACTCGGCCAATCAAATCGAGTCGACCAACGCACTAAATTTAAAATTATATACTTTCGTAAATTTTCTCCTACATTTTTTGGATTATGTTGCATCGAGGTTGTGGATTGGAATGTAATTTGAAATTTTGAAATCTCGCGATTTCTCTACGCGTCGATCGAAACTCTCGGCGACTCATTCGTCCCTGTCAGCTGTGTACAAACTGAGTCCGATTGTAATTCCCGTCGCGAGGTAAACGCGCATATAATTACGCAGCCACGAAGGAAACGGGGGAATCTCCACGCACGTTTTACGCACGTGAATAAAACTTGTTTTTTAACAGTACGCGCAAAGAATCAGCCGTGTCGAACGCTCAGTTTTCGATGACAAAGAAAAGCGCGCGTGTTCTTTCAACCGAGCTGATATAGCTAGCGTATAACGGAATTTATTTTAACAAAGTTCTCCAAAATTCGTCTGCATTTAAATTCAAAGACTTCCGTTTAAATGCGCAGACGAAAAATCGAAATATTCATGAAAGTTATAGAACGAGAAGCTTTCAACGATTTCGCGAGTAACTGGCTGTAAAAATGTACCACAAATGAAAAGAGAAATATTCTTGTTCATATTGTATACGGTACATTTGACGATATGCAGATTTTGCAAATTTCGAACTCTCGTCGCCAATGAAACATTTATGAAGCTGCAGCAACAGGTGAATCAGTGTCATTCAGTCAATTTGTTGATCAAGTTAAATATGATATATGTGTATTAAACTTCCGTGAAACACTTAATTTCTATAATATTCTCTCTCGATATTTTCACAGATGTAAATCCAATAAGAATAAAAAGTGACAAGTTTATCAAAATTTATTCAATCAATTGAATATAATTATCCGATAAATATCACTCAAACGCCGAACAAAAAGTAATGAATTTATTTAAATTAAATCAAATCTGAAATGTCCAGAAAAAGATTATCTTTCATCCAATGTTCGACACATCGCCAAAAATCCAAGCAAAACATAACAGATCTATTTAAATCAAGCATCAAGCATAAAATCGGCAAAAATATTCCCGTGGTTTGTTCGTTTCGTTCGTGCTCGGTAAAGCTACCTAATCGCGACTTTTTCGGTCGATAATGGTTCTCCAAACGTTGCATAGTTATCTCGATAAGCGGTTGGCTTATCAGTGTCGCCAGGTATGATGTCGGTGAGCAAGCGAGCGAGCGAATAAGCGGGCGGCGCAAAACACACCTGCATTCCAGCGGCAGTGTTTTTCGAACACGACCAGCCTCGCTCTTCTCCTTTTTTCTCGACTGTCCAGGCTCTCCTTTTTCCTCGTATGTCCTAGGCTCTTCTGGCGGCTCGAGAACTCCCATCACGGCTACCCTCCAATTTTCTTTCTCAAGCACACGGTGAAATTTTCAGGAAGACTTAAAACTTCACGGGTGGCCAGAGAAAATGTGTAGAATAGAGTAGAGTTCGTGCCAGTCGAGAGAAGAGTGAAAGCGTAAATGTAGTGTTTAGAATAGCTTTTATGGTCTTCTACGAATGTCTTCGTTCTGTAAAATCCTATGAAAAGGCTATTTTCATGCAAAGTCGTATCCTCGTGTAATATTACGTGTCGTATCTTCGTGTTCATTTATTAACGCATGAAACAATAATTATTTTATAGCAAAACGCAGTACTTTATGAGAATATTCGAAAGAAGAAAAAGATTGTGTTTGTGCAGTCCTGTTATTTCTCAGAGAGATATATAGATCATGCCAATATTTTATGAGAATTTATATTTTTAAAGCGAAGATGTTAATTGGCATAAAACACGCTAACTTTGCTGCGAAAGATGTGCAATTTTATTTAATAAAGATACTTAAGTTAGGAAATATAGTTAAAAGAAAAGGATCAAAGAGAAAAAAGATGAAGTTTGATTTTTTTTATAGCTGAAAAAGACACGAATAGTTTGTCAATAAGAGTAAAAAAAAATGGCGCGTTGAAAGATTCTCCTTTTCTTTTGTGATTGGTTTTTTGACGAATTATGGATAAGAGTACATTAAGGTCAATTATGCAGATCTACCGATTGAAAGGAAACGATAAACGTGCATATTCTTGCAATGAATGGACCATTGTCCCCGTCGGCGTTGATCTATCGCTGACATTTCGAGCCCGAAGAATTTTTAGTCACGTCTCCTCTTATCACGATCGAATGATGCATGTCTGTTACTATGAAATTTAACGATTCGTCAATTTATTTTATTATGCGAAATTCTACTATTTCGTATGCGAACATTGGAATTTTTATATTAAACGTCGGATAGTCATTTCGACAGCTCATGCATACGTAAATGAATGAACATTTGCGATGCAAACATCTGTGTTGCAAATCAGCAAAAAATGATGAAGAGATAAAAATACTTAAAAATGCTTAGTAAATGTATTTCTTCATCCTCGTTTCAAAACTCTTGGCAATAATTTCAAATGTGTACACGGTTAAAAGTTTTAACACAAAACTTCCATCTCATCAAAATTAAAGATAACATCCGTAGTCGATGGTAGGCAGTAAAAATATTTTTCAAATATACCAAATTGATGCGTATGAAAATATTGTTTGTGTGACCTTTGAATTTGGTGAACCAATATTACTCATCAAAATTTTATTCTACTTCAACAAATATGCACCAGTTTAATAACGAAAGAAGAAACTACTCGCAAAATCTTCTATATGTATCTCAATCTACTGGTCCTTCCCACGAGCGAAGGAAACTTTGTTACGTGCAGCTGGTGCTCGAACCGTGTTCCTGAAAATAGAGCGGAACGGTTGTTTGGAAATGCTCTGAAACAGGTACACTTTCGTGGCGAAGAATGCATTCCGAGTCACGCAACTGCCGTACAATTCGCTACTCAGCACTCTTTCTCTTTTTCTTTTAAATCGTCCAATGTAGCGGAAAACGAGAAAACGAAGACGAGGAGAAGCATCTTTGCTTGTCTAGAAATACCCGGCGAAAAATCGCGAAGTTTAACGGGGGAACATGGTCTCGTATCCGCGACTGGAAAGGCTCGAGAACAGGTTTATATCCGCGCGTGTGAAGGCGAGCGAAGATAAACGAATCGAAGCGAAAGTGAGCCGAACACTTCAGTTTCTGACCAACTGTTCTAAGGATCCACGTATGATCCGCTTGTCAGATGTGGGTACGAGTGAATAAAAACGTAATACCTCGCGTGTACCGCGTATAAAACGATTTTCAAATCGGAATCATTAAATCGATGATGAACAATCGAGGAAGATTCCACGACTTCGATAACGAGCGCGGTTGTTTCGTGGCTGCACCTGCGATCGCGTTCTCCGTGAACACGATGCAGTGATCCGGTCAGAATTCCAGAGAAGGACGAGCCCAGTTGTACTGAGCAACATTTTCCGAAAGTGATACTGATCCTAGCATACGTTTCATTTATGATTGAAACGGAACGACACATTTTTTGATTTTTGGGGTTAATGAACGACAGGTGGATTGATCATAGTGTAAAATGTAAAGTGAATGGTTTGATCGTTTGAGGTGGGACTGAGACCAGAGGAGGGGTAGTATAGTGAAAAGTGCATATGCAGTGGAGGATGTAGTCTATGCAAGGGAGAGATGAGACTTTGATTTCAATCATATAAAGATAGAAGGAATGGTAATACTAATTATGAGAGCAGGTGCAAGAAGCTCCTATCTCGACAAATAAAACTGAGATCAGAGTCGGGAAACTCATTAAAACATCCCAAAAGCATCTTTCGCAACAGGACTCGTTAAAGTGCTCATATTCATACATAATTTCCTATATCTTTTTGTTCTGTATCAATTACAATAAAAACTTCAATTCCACGAAGATTTAAGAAAATAGTAGTTACCTAATAAAGAAATTCCTAGATAAAATTCCTTGATAGGACGACTACGATCATAGCCTGCCTTGTTGAGAGGCGAAAGAGAAACCCCGATAAAGACATTAACTGCACCGATCGTTTGTACACGAAACCCGATGAAACCATTTGACGTAATCGCGATGGAGGGGCGTTGGCATCTCTGTTGGCGATAGCAAATCGCGAGCGAGTGGTTTTAAACGCTATCATTCGTCCAAGTGATTTGCACACTGACCACACGGCCAAAGTTATTGATTACAAATAAATAACAAACGAAAGTGAGTGACATAAACGTGAGCTGATAAGATTCGTCCACCAGTAAGTGGCACGGATAGCGATGATCGTAAGCGACAAGGATCGCGCGCGGAAAAGTACCGGCATGCGTGAGTATTAGAGACGAAGGATTCGAACTTCAGATTAACAAGTTTTTCTTAAATTACCTATGTATCGGCAAATGTATGGGCAATTTGTCGTTCGTATGATCGATGAGTTAGAAATTTCTTTGCATAGAGATCTTTACGGGTTCTCGATGAAAAACAAAGCGATTCGATTTGCTCTCTATAAGGAACGAGCTAATTTGTATTCTTGATGGAATGATAGATTATAATGAGACTAGGTACAGCAAGCAAATGAGAACGTTATGGAATATGAATCACTAAGAAATGTGTAATAGATGTTAGCGCAAGTTGGAAGTGATGTTTCTTTCGTCGAGGTTGATTGTTCCTTTTTCGAGTTACTAAGCTTTGTAAGGGAAAGTATAGCAAATGACCTTGCTCGATAATTTGACAGAATTGGTTTTCTGATAGTAATAGGATTACTGAGATGCAAGAGAAGATTCGGCGAAATAGCTTGTTCTTCATATCGAAGCTATAGTGTTCTTCTATAAAGATGTACAGTTCTATAATCTTCTTTCTTCTTGATATTGATATGTGATATATGATAATTTAATTAAAATGTGTATATATTAATAACATTTCATCTAGAATCACTTTGAAAAAATTTTAAAGAAGATTCCAATTTTTTCGGATGATTCTCGATGAAAGTTAAGAGTTTGTTTATTTCTGAAAACAACTGCATGTAATAACACACTTTTCGATAATCTTTAGGCATAGCATGGAGCTTCCGGTTTCCATCTATGGGCACCCTACAAAACCTAGGCGCCAGTGGCCGTCGTCGAAAGAGAAACGGCATATCATCTTCAACCTCTTGTAAGGAACTCCATCAGAAGCGACACACGATCCACCTACAGCCGGAAGCAATTATTCATAAGGAGCCATCATTCATTGTGACACCACCGTCGCCGGAAGATCCGACCGAGGAGAACAGAAGGTAACTCGAGTGGTGTGTTAACTAACCATAAACTAAACACTCTATTCGATAAAACGACTACTTGAAATCAATGTTATGTACATATACGCTCATATATGGCTTAATTTAAATTAAAATTCCCGGTTATTTCGTAAATTGTTCAATTTAGTTGAATTTTATGCATATATTTATATTACTTACCCAATTCTGAATTTTTAATAATCCATAATTTCGAAGAGTAATATCTTCAAGTTTATCAATCTACGTCCCCTAGATCTTTAGATTCCTTCTAATTCATAACCTTATACTGATTTGTATGTTTAACACGTTAAGTGTTACACCAGTTTCACAATGTTTGGCCGTGGCGCCACGATAATTTTTTTATTATGCAATACATATAATGTTGAAATATTACATACAGGAGATATGATACGGTGTATAATCATCATTAATAAATTTATCTCACTGAGGTCACCGATGACCCCCATGACGCTCTAGTGCAATTTCGCTCGATTTACTTATCCTCAACGATTATCAATTATCTCATATTGTTTCTTCGAATTGCTAAATAATAGTTCTATGTTGTTCGCGGGTTGTACCATAAACCTACCTAAGGTCAAGGACCTTAAATGCCATTAAACATCTTTCAAGTCGAAACGTTCCTTAGGGTTATTGTTCATTAAGATAAAACATGGAAAAAGCGGATTTTTCTCATGTTCAACGGCCACTGGTGGGGACGCACATAATAGATCTATATTTCATGTACAAATAAAACTATTTTTATATGTTTTATATTGCATTAATTTCGTCACACATTGTAGTAACGATGGTAATAATAAAAAATGTATAACTATTGACATTTGTTCAAATTATGTATTTCTAACAATCTCGGTGCGCCGGTCACCGGTGACCCCCATAGCATTCAACGTGTTAACGATAACCAACATTGAAAATGTATACTTTCAACGCAACTAATCTCCCAAGTTTCAAGTTTCACATATATACATATGTTAAAATAACATGGGTTCGAAGAACCCTAAAAAGACCCGAAGGACTTTTCAAAAGGATTCGAGTCGAAATTCTCGCGTTATAAGTTATGAATTAGTCTGTTGGAGGTACACCGAGGATACCGGTACGGGAGCATAATAGAGCCGGCAGGTCCTGAACCGGTTTTCCTCGATCTTTGCCTTTCAAAGTGATGTCCTCCCTCGGCCGGTCGGGAATCCCATAGCGGAAAGACAGCACAATGGGGGAAACTATAAACGTTCCAGCGATACTTGTAGCTGTTTCGTAATCCCTTCGGAAATCTGTGCGACAGCACATCGACCGATCCTTGTCCCGTTCATGTCGAGATTTATCTGAACATTGCATCGTTGAAAACTATAAGAACTGGCATTTCGATCGTTAATGACTTCATAGCTTGACCGATATGAATTTCAATAAGTTAAACGCAGCGTTAAATCGAGCGTGGTTAACGGAGTGTAAAGTGACGTTGGAAATTGATTCATTTTACGCTATGTTGAGCAGGGATTGAGTATGATGATGCTAATGATCGGTATAATTAAGGTACGGTAGCGCCTCCATGTTGCAGGGAAGTCGTGAAATCGGTCAAGCGACGAAGTTATGATAGAGCATGCCGATGAACGAATTGACCGAAACTTGAGTAAATTGCAAAATTTCAGCATAAATCATTATGTCATCACGTTAAATTTAGTTCAATCGTGTACTTAAGTTCATAGGTATCATCTTGTGCTCTTTACACTGACTTTTTTTCATTGCTGAAATCCTCTTCTGCGGTAACTTTGCGTTACTTCCCTTTGCTGCTACTTCTTTTTCTACGATATATCATTTTATTTCTTTTCTTATTTCTTTCTTTTTTAAATTCTTTATACTGCTTTGTCTATTACCAAGATAGAACGTTCAGATGTCAGAGAAAAGATTTTTATCCGAATAATTCCTACAGATTCACAGAAAATAATTCACTCAAACTAAGAAGTTCATCTAGTCGATTAACTTACGAAAATTACTGGTGGTTTCAATGAATGAGTACTTTCATAGATCTTCTGCAAGTTTCTATGAACATGATGGGGAGGATTATAGGTAAAACCAGGAGCAGTGTTACACAGAACGATGCGCATGCGTGCACTTTCGCGCGAATCGCTGATAACGCGAGTAAAGTTCTGTCGCGTTGACATTATAGCTAGGGACGATAAGAAACGCTGCATACTTCTGCGAAACGTATCCCTCTCGTCTACGTGTAATTCCAGTTGAAAATTGTTTTCGTCACGCAATCAGTTGCAGTTCGAAACGGTAGACTGTTAGACTCAAAATGTAACAACTGGCGCGTACGAAACAGTAGAAAGAAATAACATTCTATAAGTTATCCGAGACAAATTTTTATATATGATTCTTAATCTTCGTATTTTGACTATAATTTTTCATAAAAAATTAGATATAACATCCCGATTCATTTCAATAAGCTGTTATTTTAAAATTTAATACCTGATAACAGTAAAATTCTGTAAGGAATTTAGAAAGATAAGAAAAAAAATTGACGAAAATCATCCTAGAGTGATCGATTGACCTTGATGGCATGTATTTATGATAAAAATGACAAGATTTTTAAATAAACGCATGTGTGCTATGTTTCGCGCATGCTATGTTTATAAGTTTATACAGATGCTTCAGTCCTTATCGCGAAAAAAATAAGAAGAAAAAAGGATACTATCAAACAGTACGCTATACGCAATTTTTTCAATCGCACAATAGAATCACGCGTCAAATGATATCAGACGCGTATAAAATAAATTGTGATAATTTAATTCGAAAAAAAGATGTTAAATCATAGCTTGATACCTATGTAGGATAGTCCATAGAAATAGATCTAACAGATATAATATTTGTATTCATTCAAAAGGCGGTGTCCACATGTTGCACCACGTGTAACCAAATAATCTCGTATATTTAGAACATATTGGGGCGCTCGGTTAAATTTGTTTTTTTATTCGTAAGTAGGGTGACGTAGAAAAATATGCATCTGTCGTTGCAAGTGGAATCGTTTGTTACTGTTTACCAAGAAACATTCCCCTACTCTTAAATCAGACAGATCTATAACCCCATAAACTGATTTATATTATTGGCGTAATCATTTTAATTTACTAACAACTCTTATTCTTAATTTCATTAATTAACAGTCACACGGACTATTATCAAACGGACCTGATACTGTCGTAGACCTGAGACAGTACTCTCGCGCCCTTACATCGATCACCGAACGATGCACTGCCTTTCCAAGCTCAGTACGAACGAAACAAATGCACAGATGCGTTTTATTACACTTATCGAGCGCCCCTATTTCACGCAGGCGCGCCAGACCCCCATATGCAACACCCTGTTCCTGAACAGATCAATAACTTTCGCGTGTATCAACTAGGCCTAACGTGGTATCGCGATAACGTTGAATTTCTCCATTGAAATCAACGAAAGCCTCGAAAATCGGGAGAATATCTCGCGCTCGAGTTCATCGATCGAACGACCGGTGTCAACTCGAATGTTGAAAGGCACTCGAGAACGGAGAAAACGCAGGCGTGGGTGAGAACGCGATGAGACACCATAGGTACGCAGTAACGTACTTAGCATATTAAAAATGCAATAAAACGCACCGTTGAATCGTTTAAAACTAAACTTGGCTTCTTTGAATCATCTTCATCAATCGATCATCCTAATAAATCCTTCGATCGTCGTATACCATAATCGAGTACTATTTTTACTTTAGCTGTTTCTAAGAGATAGCTGTCTATTATTTTGAACTCTTGACAGTTTTCTAATCTGAAGAAGTCAAGATTAATTTACAGTAAATGCTATCTTTGCTCATTTTCGTAGCTGAAATATAACGTATGTAACATGAAATTAACGAAATTCTATGTATACAAGAAAATAATGAATTTTAATTTGAATAAAACAAGTTTTACAACGAATTTAATTAACGAAAATTAACGAATAATAAAAGCACAATAATAGTACGTTAATCCACGATGTTTTAATGATCGCAGAAGAAAACAAGAAAAGGATGAATTTTAATAGGTTTCCAGTCAAACGAGATCGCAGCATCTATAGGGAAGGAAGAGAAATATTTTCCTTGGCTAGAACGACGGCCGAGTCGAATTCGTCTCCATGTCGTTCTATTAATATCTCACGGGGCGCCCCTCTGATCCTCCAAAAATACGGCCCTGCTCCCGTCGTGGCTTTCCACGCACATAGTTCAGTGGGGTGCGCGCGCTCGGCCCGAGAGCCGTGTGGCCAAACCCTGTCTTTACGATTTCTCGCGGCATCAAAAGAAAATTCTTTGCGCGCGATCACGTTCGTGGAACGCACCGTGTGTTCTTTCACCTTCGACGAGAGGGAAGGTTAAAAGAAACAAGTTGAAAGGAAAAAGGGTTGGAGAGATGCACCGAGGCGAAATGTGAACGATCCACGGTGTAAAGTTGCTTTTTCGACGCAGGTCGTCGGAGGTAAAGGTCGAGGAGGCGGAGGAGGAGGTGGCGAACGGAAGGGAGGACTGCGACGCGTGCGAATCCGCTGCGAAAAGGGTTGACAACAGTAACGACTATTCCAATCTACCAATGGTAAGTGTGTCATTTATTATAGGAAACGTTTCAGATTCGAAGAATTCGGCGGAAAAGCGTGGAATCTGTGATAATAGGCGTTAATAGACGGAAAAGTTGTTGATACGCAAGACGGTTCGTTCAGTGACACCACTCCCCAGTGAGATATAGATTTGTGAAAATTTTAAAGTTTGAATAAATCATTTTTAATAATTCTCTGATACTGATGATGAGTTTTATACCTAATTTATATTTTTATACGCGAGTCGTGTTTACATAAAAGTAGTAAGTTTGTAGTATTGAACAAAATAATCACATAGTGGATATTTTATGTTGAACAGAGGTTCGTTTAGAATATTTTTAGAAATGACCAAACTAACGAAGCTCGATCTTGATCGAAGTATGACAATGAAAAGTGACAGACTCATCGAAGAAATTTGATGATTGATTCGTTGACGCTACTGACTCGATGATTCAACTTTCACGCGTGACACTCTACTCCAAACCGTTGATAAGTTGTACGCATGAACGCTAACTTCGTTGATCCCTTTATGGAGCGAGTACTCAAGGCTATTCTTGTTAAGCCAATCTTGCGGTCTCGTACCGTCCAGACATTTCTTCGTTGATTGTGGCTATATGTAGCTTATCTTATGCGAAAAGTCGTTTGATAGAAATAGTAAAAATACTCGTATGCCCACGCGGTATCAAATTAAAATACTAGTATAAGGTAAAGAAATTTAAGAATTATAAAAAGAGTAAGAAGCAAATGCTTAAGATTATATGTAGAAACGTCAAACTATATAAAAAAAATAAAATCTCCAGGTCATTAATATTGAAAAAATGCTAATTCCACGGGTCTTCTTGAATTTCTAATGCCTGAAACTCTATAGTCCTAAACTATGTTCGGGAGCCTCTCATTTAAAATTCACATTCTCGCTTATCTGATTTAGGATCCACCCGAGGAGTCGACTCGAAAACTTCTGGAGCGAGAACTTCGACTTCTGGATCCCAGAGATTTAAGATCGCACGCTTGGTATCATGGTAGTACTCTTCGAGGTGGTCGAAAGGGCGCTGAAGCGGAAGTACCGAACGATGGTGACTTCCTGGTCCGGGATTGTGCCTCCCAGCCCGGAAACTACGTCCTTACGGTCCGATGGAAAGGGCAACCCCTTCATTTCGTCATCAACAGGGTGAGTTTTTCTGAAGACTATCGCATTCTTTATGTAATCTTTGCTTTTAAGCAGTAGTTTTTAATTTTAGTTTTTGTTTTCCAAACTTCTTCCAGCAAGCGTTCTGTAATTTCCTATTAATTAGTGTTCCGATATAATCAGCCGTTTCTTTAATCAGTATTCTGATAATCAAGTTTCTACTGTATTTAAAACCAAAGATTTCTAAATTTTACTTTGAAAAGGAAAGCCCATAAATGTTTATAGACTTACAGTTTTGTATATTTACACATTAGCTTTATTCGCTTTTCCATCCTGTATCTGTGAATATAATAAGAGAACTTCACGTTTTGATAATTGAGTTTTTACTATACTTTTCTCACCATTATCAAGAAACTAAATAATCACTATCGATAAACTAAAGGCCTCTATACTAACAGGTAGTAATTCAGCCAGAGACAGTCTACGAAAGGGCCCAATACCAGTTCGAGGACGAAGCGTTTGACACGGTAGCCGATCTGATAACTTTCTACGTGGGCAGCGGCCGTCCGATAAGTCAAGCGAGTGGCGCTCGCATAATCACTCCAAAACCAAGATGCGTTCCTCTAACCTGCGTAGCAGGACCAACAAACAGCCAACACTGTTCTAGCCCTTCCTCCTCGTCCCTATCGACCGGATCTCCGCCTCGCCTACCTCGAAAACAACAACGAAGTCACTCTCTAACCGCTCAACATCATCCATCTGATCAACACGATAGTCGTCAAACATCGAATCAACAAGCAGCACCCCATGGACCGGTCCAATCGAGCACTCTACCACGAGTTCCACCTATTCAGAACCAACCACCATCGTGTTCCTTATCTCTGGGTCGTCAGAAGATCACCAGGGTGACTTCCGACCCGGCTCTCCAACAACAGCAACAGCCAACTCTTCAACCATCGAGTTTGAATCATCAAAATTCACATGGTACCGCCCCGCCAAAGCCACCAAGGCTGCCATACGCCCCTAATCACCAGCATCACGCTCATCACCATCATCATCATCACCATCACCATCATCAAGGTTACCAAGCGTCAGGAAGCGACAGCGGAAACGGATCTGGAGACAGTGAGTTCGAAACGAACAATTCAGGCGGCGCCAGTAATCCGTCTTCCTCTGCTCCTATCAAAGGAGTCGTGATTAGAAGTCATTATAACACCAGTAATGATGGTACCAATGGGAACAATGGCAACGAGTATGAATTATCCGCAGAAGAGCAGCTAGTTGTGGCTGCACCGTCTTTAGAAATCACGACAGCTTTGGATATCGAAGGATTTACGACCCTGTTATTGCCAGCTGGCGAGCATAGACCTCTAGATCCTACAGCTTTAAGAGGAGTGTCTGGAATGTTGCACGACTCGGCACCAAGAGTCTTGGCGTCTCATCTAACGAAGATCGACCTGGAATTGGCTCTTCAACCTGGATCTGGGAATAGAAATGGGCTGAGTGGTATCGAATTAGCCACTCTGCCGCATGGTCGACAAGCCAGGATGGATTTGATCGAAAGATCCGAGTGTCTGAAACTTGTGGTGGCAGTGACTGTGCTGGCTGGAGCCACTGCCATCGAAAGAGCAGCTACGATCAGCAAATGGATCAAAGTCGCCATAGATACGAAGACAGCTCTGGGGAATTTGTATGGATTCTGTGGCGTGATGCTTGGTCTGTGTCTGCCTCAGATACAGAGGTTGGCGAACACGTGGCATTTGTTGAGACAGAAACATACCGACGAAGCTTTTAATTTTGAAGCGAAGCTCAGGCCTACGCTTCGTGCTATGAACGAGTGCACGAACCCACAGGCACCGAATACTACGCTCCCACATCTGTTGCCCATCGCTTTGCTCGGTGAACGAGGTCCTGAAGATATTCTTGGTGCGTTGAATAAAGTTTCTCTTGCTTTAATGGTAGATCTTCGATTCGAATTTAACTTGACACTGAATCCTAAAAAAAATCGTTTATAAAAATTAATTTTTATTAATTTGAATTTTATTATAGGAAGAATATATTTTTGCTAGTATTGGCCATCTAAACTAAAATTTAACATCGGATGCGTAATAAAATTTGAATCGTATCGTTTTTTAGGGACCGTAGCCCCATCAGGTCTAGCAGCGGCAATTCTATCGCCTTGGGAGAATTCAGCCCCAGACTGTGGCCTATCCATCGTTTGGTCTCACTTGGAATCAGCTCGAAAAATGGCAGAGAATCTCCCATTATTCCGTAGAAACGCGGAGATCGTTCTCGAGGGCTCGAGAAGCGACGAGTTACTATCTGACGCGTTTCGAACGGAATTTCATATAAAATTCCTGTGGGGAAGCCGAGGGGCCACCGTAGCACCGGAAGAGAGGCATTTAAAATTCACGCAAGTGTTAGACGCGATGTTCGACAAGTGTTCATCGACGGAAGTGGCGGCCTAAACGCGATCAAAGGAGAATATTATAAATAGAAGTTCGATTTATCTTGACGTTACTCGACGTTTTTAAATGAACATTTTTCTCGCGAGAACGAGACAAGCATAAGAAACAAGGGACCCGAACATATTTGCGTTCGACTTGCGTTCTAGGTGTAAATTATGATTCTGTAATTATGTAATTAAGTGATTGTAGTTAATTGTACTTTCGTAGGGTTTAGTATTTTATTTAAAAAGATTCACGATTGTGTGGTCGAATGTACTGTTAGTTGACTATGCGTTAGAACTTTTTGAGATGTATGGCAAGGTAGGATTATTTGAATCGGTAGAATATTTCGATGAAATTAAACAGTTCATCTTATAACTTATTAAATTCAGTTATGAACAATTTTTTCGCGATCGACATTTTAAGATAGACTGCTTGATTCGTTGTTAGTAGCCTGATGAACAACGAAATTATATGATATACATTGACGCTCGATCATAGTTTTCGAGAAGGAATAAGTTCTACTCATCAAAAGCTAAGAGGTTTGTTTAATTAACGTTAATATTACTTAATCATAACCGTCATAGTAATTCAGTAGCGCATATATATTACTTTATTTTTGTAAATTATTTTATTATTCGTTTTATTAGTTCTTGTATAATATCTTTTCGCTGATTCAAATAATCCTAGCTTATCCTGCCATATCCGTTATCGAGCCGTTTCCTCGCGATTCTCGCAATTTTTTGAACTGTTTCTTCAAACGAGATCGCAAATCGTAATTGTAACTCGTGCAACGTGATTTTTCCATCGTGGCGAATGACATTTTTGTAAAAGAAGAAATAAAAAACAACGAAATAATAGGTGTTTTGCGATAATAATTCGCCTCGATGGTGGAATTGTATCTCTAAGGAACAAAAAAATCAAAAGCAAATAGCATTAACCTGACTTGGACGTATAGTATATCGCAGATGTAATGATAAAACGTGTCGTATTTAGCGCAATAACGATTCCCGAGAATGTTTAACGATCCTTTTATTATTAACAGGAAAACCGTATTTAACGTCTTGGAAGAAAAGTGGGCGACGAGAGATATGATAATCAAATCGAGTTGAACTTGTCGTGTACTTAACGCTCTAACCGATCCTATTATTACTCGACCGATTATACGTTGTAAATGTTGTTCACGTTTGTTCACATTTAATAATATATACGGAGAATGAAAATCAACTTCGCCTTTCAATTCACCCCCTCTCCCCTCCTGTCGATTTTTGATATATCTTCTACAAAGATATTATAATATTCATATGTGAATTGTGAAACTGATATTAAAACTTTCTCTTTATTTTGCACAAAATACGAGAGGAAAGATTATTTTTACCAAAGAATAGAGATTCAAATACACATCAGGCTTCATAAATATTCAAAAATGCTTGTAAAAAGTAAAAAATCCGTAAGTAAATATGTCCGAGGACAGTATTTTAACATGGCACTTCGTAAAAGCCGCGTCTAGTGTCATCTAGTCTTGAACTGAGAGACATCTGAACGTATCTGATATTGTGACTTCAGCGCGAAGAGATAAAACAATTTGTTGACTAAAATTCAATGACGATTTACTACAAAAAATTCGCGATTAAAATGTAATGAAATGTAAAGGTTTGTTCCAGTTTTATGTTTAGATATAATAAAGTTTGGTGAGTCTACATTAAATTCAACAGTTAACTAGGAATTTATTAAAGATAAATTAATCAAGGATTTATTCTTTAATATGGAGTAAAATAAAAAGAAAATAGTTTAACATGACCAAATTAAGAAATGGTTTCTTTAACTTTTTTAGTTTCATCTTACAATTATTATTATCTAAAAGTCAAATACATACCAAATCTGCATGCAAACTCGTCGAATTGACCACTGATTACCATGGCGTCCATAAATTCCTATTCCTTGCAAGTGATTTGTATAATCAACAAATGATCTGCATAAAAAGAAAACCAAAGATTTAAAATAATTGTATAAAACTAAAAGCAATTACATTAAAGAAAGCAGTAATCAAATTCGAAATCTATCTCGAAAGTTTGTAATATAAACCATGATCATATCGACAGGTTTCGACACTCATACTGAAAGCATAGAAAAGACCGTCTGGAATTTTGAGTCACGAAAAATCAACATAGAAGACACAAAGCTTCATATTCTACGCATGTGACATGCTATGAATATTTCAAACAAAGGCAGAGACATTCTACTCGTTCCCTTCTATCTCGTAAGAACGAAAACTTTGTTGTTTTTCATATTGACTTTTCATGACTCAATTTTCGGACGATTTCCCTAACGAATATCGAGACCTATTTATATGATCGCGATATAAATTACCAGAATCTTTAACAGTTACATACGTGACCAACAACAAAAAAAGAAAAACTACCAAAGCTAGTTCAAAACTACTTACTTTCGATACAATAAGACACTATTACATAACTATACATTAGTTAAATGAAGCTAATAGTAACCTGTAAATAAAGTAGAAATACGACGCAGTTGAAATTACACACGTCAGGGTGGTACGTCCTTACGCTACGACGCCTGACGACTTTCGACACTAGAATGACGTTATACGCAGCAGATTCCCTCGCAAATTCCTGATTGGTTGAAGCGTAGCATTTCGTTATCCAATCAAAGCCGCGCACAAAATTAAGATATTATATAACATAAAATCTTCTCGTAAAGTCATTATTTTTCCATTTTTGCTCCGATAATATTAATCATATTCAATCAATAATTAAATACAGTGAATATAGTGTTTCTTTCTGATTAAATGAAAGAAAACAAGTTTTAGTTAGAATATAAGAAAACAGAATTAATATTGGATAGCGATCGTGTTTATAAAGTATAACAAATACTGAATATAATTCAATGAATAGTACTACAACAATATTAAATAATTAATATACATAAATTGATGTTATGAATATATTATTTAGTTTTATTTTTAATATTTACATAGGTAATTCACAGTTTAATGCTTGGTTGAGTTTGTTGAAATGAGGATGTTACTGAATAGATATTTGATGTTTATTAAAATGTTATTTAGGTATTATCCTAGACAAGTTTTTATTCTGCTCAATACATGTTATGAAACTATTAATCATTTATGTTATGATTTTTATACCTTTTATTCAATAAATATATGAATAATATGATATTATATTGTTAAATAAAGCTAGTATCTAATGGTCTGGTACTTTTATTTATTTTATGGAATCTCTTTTAATCCACGTTTTAAAATATCTGCTCCATGAGAACACCTTTTAGAGAAGTTCCTAAGAGTAACATTTCTTTTCATAAAAATTCCATAGTAACAGATATTTTCCTAAATGGAATATTTTTTAGAAACGATGAATAACAGCTTATCTCGACTCCTATTAAATATATATATTTCACAGAAATTTCTGGCTATTACTCATAATCGTCAAATGCTAATGATGCCAATTCTCATTCTGACGCAATATTTCTGAAGGCAACAGTTATCAGAAAATAGTTGAACTGCAATACGAATATATAAATTTAATCCAAGGTAAAGGTATTGAAATATTTCTAAGAAGTAGATATGAAGTATTATTTTATTTTTTAACTAAATTTTCAATTAAACATACTTATATTGATTTAAAATAAAATATTTTCCTCTACTTTTTATATGATGTAGTAAGAAAAAAATAATATACTGTGCATTGTGGTGAACTAATTAAAAGTTATGTTTTCCGAGTGAAATTTAAAATTTGTACTGCGTTTTAATCAATGCTCTTCATCTGATATTTTTTGCAAAATATTGTATGTAACTATGTACTCTAAGTACTACAGAATCTATGACACTTATAAAGCAATAAAATAAAATAAGCGATAAAATTCATAATTTTATATGCTTTGCGCTATCTACTGTACTAAAGAAAAAATTTTCCCTCTCTAGTTGTACAAAGCAATAAGAATGACATAGCAACGTATTTTCAAATTAGACATGTAAGTACTTTAGCGAGTCATGACTTGGCTGATAATAATATATAAATTTATCTATATCTGGCAATAGTCACCGTTTAGAAGGTGCAGAAAACGAACCAATGTACGTATAGCTTAAACACAATTTAATTTATTTTCGACAATATTCGAGTTAATCTCATTTTCTCTTTGGGTTTACCGGCAAACTATGAAAGTTTTAACTGATTTACCGTTAGTATCAAGATTATCTTCGAGAGTCATACGAATTTTAGGATGTAACAAAGGAGTTCTGACATTACAAGGCACAAACACATATCTTGTTGGTACAGGTACTAGGTAATAAATGTCAAATTCATTGGTTAAAGAGGTTGGTGGTATATGATATCTAATGCAAATTAATATTTATCTTTTACAGACGCATATTAATAGATGCAGGTGAAGAAAAATCTTCCAATGAGTATACAAAAGTATTGCGTGAAGTCTTAGAAAAAGAGAAAGCAACTATTCAACATTTATTAATTACACATCATCACGTTGACCATTTAGGGGGAGTAAATTATGTTTTAGATATGTTAAAAGAAACTGATACCACAGGATGCACCAGTATAGTGTGGAAATTACCAAGAGCTTCTAATGACAAAAACTCCAGTAAACTTGAAACGCAAGTTCAATGGGAAAATTTAAAAGATAAGCAGATAGTGGAAGTAGAAGGAGCTAAACTTCGTGTTGAGTATACTCCAGGACATGCATCCGATCATGCTTGCTTTATGCTCGAAGACGAAAAAATACTGTTTAGTGGAGATTGTGTTCTTGGTGAAGGTACTGTCATTTTTGAGGATTTAGAAATCTACCTGGCTTCTCTGAGAAAAATGTTGGGAATGCAGGCAAAAACGATATATCCAGGTCATGGGCCTGTAATAGAAGATCCAGAAACTGTAATTAATTATTATATTAAACACAGGTTAAAACGAGAAAATGACATTTTAGGCATCCTGCAGCAAAATGCAAAAGATAATACATTATCTGAAGCAGATATTGCAAAATTTTTAAACATGGTAATAATCATTATTTCATTTTTGATACATATCTAAACATGTGATGCATAATATAAAAGTTAATATTTCTAGAATGTTTCAAAACATTTGTGGGAAGCAGTAATCTACAGCATAGAGCGTCATCTTGATAAATTAGTAAAAGAAGGTAAAGTGAAAGGCGAGAAAGGAAAGTGGCAAAGTATGTAACTAAAATGATTTTAGCAAATTATTTAATTTAAAATGTAAATTGTTAAATTATCTATAGTGTTTATAAAATGTTTGTAAATATTATACAAAAGGAGAAAATACAATGTTCTATTGTTTCATGATTTATTTATAATCTAATACTATGTCTATACCCATGTCAGTTGAGAAAATCATCGAGAAAGCGATGCTGTGAAACATTTATTCGACTTACAGGAACAAAATGATAATACATTATTTACGAATTTTGTTTTTCAATATTTAGGCTGACAATGCTAAAAATGTGCGTACAGTGTACAATAATTGTTACAAAGATTTTCACGAAGTATATGCCACATAATATAATAATCTGCTTAGTTGATTAATGCATTCATAGTCTTCTTATTTATTTTACGGGTTCATTAAAACACGTGACACGTGAATAGATGCTCGATATAAAATATATACTTTGCTACAAAGACATATCACGACAATAAACGTTTCAATATCTTCATTATAAAATCTGTTTTCTATTAGATAATATTGGCGAGTATTCATACACGCGGTATATAGCACCCCTTATTTTGAACAAAGGGGAAAACCCCGACGTAACATGATGTTACAATATAAATCTATATATACATATATATAGATTTCGTTTATATCTTTAATAAGCTCACTTCATCTAATCATCTGTTTCTCTCTTTGGGTAAACGTAAAAAATATATATATATATATATTTATATGCACTCTATATATATATATATAAATCTCAATGATATATATTTCTATGGTATTAATTATTCTTCGTATGGACATATAATATAATCTCTCTGTTGTTTTGTATTTGTCTAGTAATTATCGATAACATCATCAACGCAATCACATAATATCCTATTAATTGATATTAATCGTTAACAAAAAATTGTATTTATTAAACAACATACGAAATATATTATACTTAAAAACATATAATAGAAACGACATCAAACAACAAGATGATTCATTTGTTAGAATGAAATCAAGTCAAAGAAAGAAAGATGCTTTAATGTATTAATGAACTCCTGTAGGATTCTAATTCAAGGTACTGTGAAAAAACATAACTTTTGTTACACTCAATTCCGATGGCTCCACTTAAAGTTGAGTGGGGTCAGTACATTGTTGATTATTACAACACATATACACACGTATCGTACTTATAATGTTCCTTTTCCGCAATGAGAAAGACCAATCGCAGATACTTTACAATAGAGAAAAGGCACCTGGATGCGCAAGAGACATTTGATGGAGATAAATAAAATGAATTATCACATTCGACAACTCGTAGAAAAAGGAAGATAAAGGAAACTCTAATTGTCGCGCTCTTGTGCGCCCGTCTTACTTAAAACATTAAAAGTTTTCAATTGTTACAAAGGTGGTGCTAACTTCGTCCATTTTCATCATATAAAAACGGATTTCATATCTATCACATACAAAGTCTGAAACGACAATGTGGCACAAATATATAACTCGTACCGAGCCAAGACTATATCTCTCATACTCAACTGGTTGGAATTAATTACTCTCATTCGTTCAGTCGTTCTCTCTCTCTCTCTTTCCCTCACTCACTCACTCTCTCTCTCTCTCTCTCTCTTTCTCTCACTCACTCTCTCTCTCTCTCTCTCGCTGGCTCGCTCACACATTTCCTTTCCCTCACGCCTTCTCTCTGTATCCTAAGATACATCGAATACACAATTATATTTTAATGACAAGAATACGGCAGTACTACATAAGAAAACCGTTTTGAGGATCGAAGCAGCTCGGATTTATGTAGCTTAACAGATCATGCTCTGACATCGAGGTAAGCTCTTGAGGCAACATACCATCTTCCTGCTTTCTAACAGTTGTACCGTTTGCACTATTAGCTGCATTTGCTATAGGTGGGTTTACATTTTGACTGTTGGGTGTTTTATTCGCCACTTGTTCAACGATATTATTCTGGCCTGAAGGTGATTTAGGCAAAATACCCTCCATAGCACTGTTCATTAATTGCGCGCTTTGAGTGGCCACACTATTTAATATGTTCTTCGTTGCGATAATGGCGTGCGCGGTTGTCGTAGTAATGGGTCGATTGTTAATAATATCTTGAGTAGCGTTAGTAATTACATTATTAATCGCTTGCTCGGCATAATTAGTTAGCCTTTGTTGAGATGGTTCCTGGGCCGCTCCACTCGCTAGAGCAGAACTAGCTTCAGCAACGAAACCTGCCGGCTGATTTAACATGGAACCGATATCTTGTTGCACCGCCTGTTGCATCGCTTGAGCCGCTTGCGCTTGCTGAACCGCTTGCTGAACAGCTTGAACTTGTTGTACAACTTCCTGCGTAGCTTGCTGCACCGCTTGTTGAACTACTTCCTGCGTTGCTTGCTGGACAGCCTGCTGAACGGCCGGTACTTGAACTTGTTGTACCGCTTGCACCTGTTGTACAGCCTGCTGGACAACTTGCGCATGCTGCACCACATGTTGAACAACTTGCTGCTGCGCCTGTTGCACAGCTTGGACCGCTTGCTGCTGTGCCTGGGCGACAACCTGTTCGACTTGCTGTTGCGCTTGTGCGACAACCTGTTCCACTTGATGCGCTTGTTGAATCGCTACAACATCTTGTTGTATAAGACCCGGAATCTGCGGAATGTGCTCCGCCGCTGTCGACATACTCTCGTTCGTAACTTGTAACGGATTATGAGATGGTACACTAACGTTAGAATTCGACGTACCGGTCGCAGCCACGGACGGCTCCTGCATCGACGGTAAAAGAGCAGCGTTGATAGTAGTGAGCAAACTATCGCCGTTAGTCTGCTCCGAGACCACTGATGCGGGCGATGGAACGGACGTTGCAGCATTCCCCGGCAAAGGTGTCACGGTTTGACCCGGCAGGAAAGCTTCGAGAATCGTCTTGACGTTATTTGGTGGACTACTTCTATTTTGTTGGGGGCTCGAGATCGTTTCGTGATCAGTAACTGCGGAAACATGACTCATTATGGTATTACTATTGGGATTTACGGTACGCAGAGGGGACACCAATTGATGAGATTCAGCGCCAGAGTTAACGAGAGTATCTAACTTGACGCCTTGAGGGGAAGAAGCTAAAATATTGGAAGCTTGTCCTTGCTGAGGCTGGCGTCCTGTAGTAATAATGGAAGCTCGTTGTTGTATGGTACCTACGAATCCATTCTCTTGACCCTCAGCCTCTTTGACGTTCGACTCGATATGGTTGAGATATTTTTCTACGCTATGGGCACTCTGTGCAGGTAGCTGTCCGTTTGATGTAGCAGTAAAATTTGGTAGTGTAGCGAACTCCGACTGATGATGCTTCATGCGAAGATCAACAACACCGCCGCCCTGAAGACTTCCATTAGGGCTGCCTTCTGCCGGCAACATCGGATTAGTTTCTTTGTTGATATGATGAGGACTTAGAACTTTGACTTGAGATGTTTCGTGCATACCTCCGAAGGTGTTCTGGTGTGTCGACACCAACGACAATGGATGTGGATTTCGCATTAGATCTACCACGCCGAGGAGATTGACCGCCTCTTGCACAGGTGAACCGTTCGCCGTCACAGGAACTGACCTAATCATATTAGCCTGAGGTGCTTCCCTCGAATTCTCGCTGACGAGCTGTTGCAACGGGCTGGTACCATTCGAACTGTTCGCAGTCGGCGTCGGTATACTCTGCATGCTGTTTTCGCTAATCATACTGTTTTCGCTATTCTCGTCTAGTACCTCGGTCTTCAAATTATCTGGCAGAATTAATTGAAGATTCGAAGATGATCTGCGATTTAAAAGCGGATTCGCTACCAAAGCTGGTGGCGGCATCATCACGTCAGGCGGTGAATTTTGACAATTTGAACTTTGTGCAGCCCACATCATAACGGGTGTTACCTGAGAGGATGCCGTCACCGGTGGCGGACTTGGATCGCTCTTAAGAGCTTCCGGTGTTTGAGATGTTGGCTGTTGTGGCTGTATAGTCGTTAAGAAATTTGCTGTTCCTGCGGCTGCTTGTGTAATCAGAGCTGAAACATCATTACTTTGTATATATACGTCTAATATCTACAAATCATTTATAAACGATACTTCATTTGATTACTTCCCTTTTTGTATGTTTAATTGTCATAATCATATAATTCTTTTAAGAGAGGACAAGAGAGTTTTATTACATACAAAGATGAAAGATTCACTTACTGTTTGATGTTACACCTGTAGTTAGAGACACTGCTGCAGGAGATGTTGCTAGAGTAGTATCACCGTTAGTAGTGGATAGAGGCGAAGTTATAGACTCGATTTTGCCCACAGATGGTTCGGGTGGCGTAGATGCAGCGGTATAAAGGAAAGTATGAGGCTCGCTCGTTTTTCCAGACGATACCGCGTACAATTTTACGCTAACCGTTTCCGAGGGTGCCAGATCTTGCCGCCTGTATGCAGGTACCACACAAACCAGGTGCGTTTGTTGCAGAAACTCCTTGTCAGGTAGAACCGCGCACTCCCAATGCGGCTCCAAACTACTCGATAGATCATCGTTGTCTAGTTGAAATACTACGCGAGTATCTTTCAGAAAATTCTTTCCAAGTATAAATAATTCTAATCCTCCGGTACATGGACACGATGTGAGTGATTTCTTACAGATCTCCGGTATTCCCGGTGGTTGAGCTAAAACGATCAATTATATCAATGGAATATAATTATCACGCTTTTATTTTAGCAAAAAGATTTCTTATGTTTTAAGGAACACTTTATATTTATCAAAAATGACTTTTCCCACCTTTTTTAATCTTAAAACATTCGCTAAGGATAAAGAAGTCGATCGAATTAAAAGAACCGCGGCCAAATTAAATTTAATTAAATATAATCTGAAAAATCTTATTGCGATACGTACTGCAAACTATCGGTTGAGAACAAACTTGCAAAGTTTCCGAACTACCATCGGGATGAGTGATTCTAGTACGAAAAACCATGCGACAACGAGTTGATTTTTTCTTGCTACGTCCTTGAAGCACTCCGGCTTCCTGAGGGAATCTGTGCTCCACGTCGACGTTCCGTTCTTTCAAAATACCGACGCAGTCGCACGTGACCATCATGTCTTTCGCTGGATCCATGTCCACCTCGATCACGATGGTACCGTCGATTTTCCGTTCGATGCATGGCGTTGAATTTTTACCGCTTACACGGCAAGCTTGGTAAAACATATGGGGAGCGACACGACCAAGATCCGTGCCGATGAAAACTTGAAGGGTAGTTGGTTTATCGTAACCAACGAGACGAACAATTGGAAATCCATTTCCGGTTCGATCCTTCACTGCTCCTCTCGAACCTTCCGTCTGATAACGAGCTCTGTGCTGTTGCTCGGGTTGACAGATAATTTGCAATTGCACCTTTCCATCTGTAGAAGCAGTACCTGTAAGTTGTACAAAAATACCATATTACAATATGTTCAATCGAACCGAAGATTCGAAAATTGTTGTCTTCGAAGCTTAAGCTTCGTACGTTAAAAAACTTTGTTATCCTTCTCTGATTTAATTATCAGGATATAGAAATGATACCGAGAAAAATATGTATCGATAAATACGATTGACAGTCGTAAAAATATGCTGATTTCTCTGGTTCTAACTTGAGAAATAGAATTGTGTAACAGGCATCATTCGCAGATATCGTTCTTATAATTCCATTCTTTCCGAACGAAGAGACGAGGAGTCGACGAGGGAAAAGTGTTTTAAATTCTCATTTTAATACGAAGAGAGGAAACAACGTGTGAAAGTTATATAATTTCGTTTGACCTATATTCGATAATGCGTTTTCATATCGGTGAAACAATATCGACGATTTATTTTAACTGGATATTGAACGGTTCCTAAACAACGAAGATAACTTATCGTTACGGTAAAAAGTCTGACGGGAGGTGAAATATTTCGCCAGAAGTGGACGTATCGAACTAATGACTAGCCGAATACCAGCGACAATATGGTCGAAAAAAAAATCATGCTAGCCGAAGGTTATCGGTTTGTATTATTCTCTAAGACAAGTTACAAAAATTTGTCGTCTGTGATCTTTTTCGCTTTCCCTTTCCTTCTTTCTTCCGTCCTCCTTTCTGTTCATCATCATCCAGATACAAACAAGAGTCTTCACGCGTAAAGTTTATTTAACATATTTATCTAACGAACTCGTGCCTCCACTAAAAATGAACAATTAACACGCGCCCGACAATATAAACAGTACGCGGCGCGTACTGATCGCTTTGATAACGGCGCTGTCCTCTCAAAATTCCCATTGTAAATTATCCTCTCGAGAAATTCAAGAACATCTCTATAAGACGACGCGGCGACAGGAGGAGTATCGTTATCTCTGCCTCGTGACCTCGCGCAGACCTCGCGACTGGTATCTCCACCAAAAAACCGCAATATCAACGGCAATAAATTTTCAAAGCCGTCTGTCGAGAGAACAGTTTGCTCTCTTAACAAGATCGATAAACTCAACGGCATCGTTTCGGATGTTCGATAAAATGAAAAGGGTTAGCGACAGATCCGAACGCGACACTCGTCGAACCTCCAATGACAGAAGAGAAAGGATAAAGATGAAAAAGAAAACGAATGAGCGCGAGTAACCGCTGAAATATGCGAAGAACATGCGAGAAAAACATGACAAGTCCAACTGTATCGATTTTTTTCATATTCCATATATTTGCGTAAACGTTCGCGAACTAATTATGAAATTACAATTTTCATAATTTGATATAATATCGATCATCAGATTTTTAGATTCCTTATCATGTTCTTTTCTTATGGTCATCCCGTATTAAAAAAAAAAAAAAAGAAAAGAAAAAAAAGAAAGAAGACACATGAGAACAAACGTGTGTCCTGCACGTACACAGTTGAGAGGTGAGGGTGACAGGGCCCTGCTGAGTCCTCTTAGCAAGGACACCCAAGCCTGGACGAGATCTCGAGACTTCCACCACTCTCCCCGTGGCTCCGTTTCCTGTCCTATTTCCTGAGATCGTAGCTAATCCACCTATTCCATTGGACGAGCCTCTATTGGCCGTCTTGCTGTCAGAATTGGTCGTGTGTGTAACCTCCGGGAAGGAGAAGTTCGCGTCCTCGGACTCCAGCTTAATGTCCATCTTTCTCCTCTTTGAATCCTCCTCGCCGGCGCCGTTCCAAGCCTGTTAAGACCAACAGAATGGATTGATATAGAGAGGCGTGAGTATGCGTGCGTGCAATGTAGCTGCCTTGGTCAATTTAACGAATCAAACCGCTGATCGACCGGGTTCAACTACCGTTAGAGACCGGTCAGTGTCGCCGTCGAATCAACGACGATCCCATGGCGGCTACGAGTGATCGCATTAGATTTCGCTTACGTACACGGTAGAGAGTGGCGTAACTTTCGAAGGAGAAGCTTCACGGGCTTTGACTAAACATATCAAGCGGAGATGCTCTCTTGGGGAACGTTCTCGGGGTTGGTAGAAATAGGATGTTACAAAGAACGAGGGTCAAACGTAGTTTACCAAGCTCTCTCAGTGTTAGATCTTTTCTATTGCTAGCTTTGAAACGAGAAAGATATCTCGTTGATTTGGAAACTATGATTTTGGAACTGTGTGAGAAAGGCAGTCTAATGTACGCTATAGCAGATAACGCCTAGATGACAGATAATGAAATAGATAGATAAGAAGATAATATAAGGCCTTTTGTTATAGAACGACGCGTTAATGGTGAAAGTATCTTACTCTGTTTGTTTTATCTGACGAGATTTTGCTTCGCAAGTCTTTAACGATCGAAAGTGGCTACCGTAAGCGTTCCACTATAGTATCTGAAATCAGCCGCGATACTTTGGGCAATATCAAGTGCTTAACCAGCCTGTAATATTTACTCAATTATCACGGACTATATCGCGGTCGCGTTGTAAGCAACGCATTATTAAAACGTATGATCTGCGTGAGCCTCGTCCGCGTATAACGTACATACGTATGTACACGAACGTGGCCGAGCTTCGCGGCATTATCCATATATCGCGTTGTTACGCAACACGCAGACCGAGAATAAGTTTATCACTGCATGTATCGATATCAATCAAAGCTCGGTGGTGGCTGCGGGACACGCATGTTTGTGCAACACGATAAAAGTCAGGAGGAGTGAAAAGAAAAAGCGAAGAATAAAGAAAGGAAAAAAAAAGAATCGCGCGATTTCTTTCGAGTATCTTCACAGATACCGCTGCACGTTTCTGATAGTTTCACAATATTTCTTTTAACAGGACGTTGACTGGATCGCTGTGTGTTGCATACGTACGGGATAAAAATAATTTCGAGACAACAGACTCGCCGGTTCGAGATCTTTCACTTCCTCCACTTCCTTTGCGTGTTACGACACCGGATGAAACACGAAGATATATTTTTTTCTTCCTTTCTCAATTTTCTTACGAAGCCCGTAACAGTTAGAAAAATTCATCGGATAATACAACAATATATTATTTGATAACAGCGCAAATGTAACGCTATTTTCATGACGATAATAGTCGATAATTCCGTGCTTGTTGCTTCTGCCAGTCGCTTTTGTCACGTTCACGATAACCCGCCGCGATATACGTATAAACAAAATGCTAGTAACATCGAAGTTAGCATGCGATAAGTGAACATGTTTCTAACGTTTGAACTGTTTTAAATGACTAAGGAGATCTGCTTTGACGTAGATATATACGTAATTATCCGATTCGTACAGTATCGATGAGTTTGAACGATTTGAAATAATTCCCGGCACTCGAACGATGATCCTCTATCGATGGTTCCGAATTATTTCGATTCATCAACTTTCTAATATCAAGTAACTATCGTATAAACTCTGTGCTATCGATCGTAAGTTTGAGACTATCCCTTTGTAAAATTTTGTTACGATTTTTGACCAAATTGAAAAATCAAAGAAATAATCGTAACACGAATCTTCCATTTTTCGATATTGTCCACGTATTCTTTGACTTTGAAAATACACGTTTACAATATTTATTTCGAGATCAATTTAACAGAAAACCGTGAATGATACAACCGCTACGCTATTTACGATAATTCCACTCTCGCTTTGCACTTCGAAGCTGAACAACATATGAGAAATCTTATATACAAAATGACAAGTGAAAGAATGTCAATTCGTCTTAAACCTCCTCCTGTATCGATCAATGATTAAATCTTATTCGAACCGACAATACTACCGATCTTATTTCTGTTCTTTTATCGATAAAAATTTCACTAATTTATATAAGATCAAACAGAGTTCGATATCGACATTAAACGTTTATCAGAGTATCTTCTTACAACATCGACGATTAATACTTTTTAATAAATTGCATAACGCAATAGAACTTCGTTTATACGAACAAGTGAATACTAATACTCAGATATGTGAATTCATAGTTAGGCCTCTACTTTCCGAAATATCGAAAGTAATTTTAATTATACGAACATGTACACTCATAGTGAACATAATGCAATCGTTCGAGGGATTCATAACAAAAAGCATCTTTAATGTCTGTTCGATACATTTCAAATTTTATAAGCGAGACATTCATTACACGATTCCTATGAATCTATCTACGAATTAAGAAGAGCTGAAGAGGATAGCCAGTTGAACTTCTATCATAGAAACTATTCGAACTATCCGAACTATTTTAACAATGATTTTCGTATAAACGAGAGTTTACTGTACAGCGAAGTGGTTGGTCTCAAATTGATCGAACGATAGTGTAGTTGACTAACGTTTGCGTTCGTAAGGTGTTGTTGACGGTCCTCGAAGCCGAGGCCGGAATCGTTGGAGCTATCGCAACTGTCCTGTGCCGAGCCGCCTCTCGATCCGTGCTCATCCGAGTTTCGTAAAGATCCTAAGGATATCTTAGGCTGTTGCTGTTGCTGCGATTGTGATTGTTGTTGCTGGCGTTGCTGGTGGCTGATCCTTCTTGAGGCGGAATGCGCGCGGCTACTCGACGTGACGGTGCTTCTATGAACCGATCCTGTCACCGCTGATGATCGACCAGCTGCATTGTTACCTGAAACCATAGAATTTAATTAATAAATAGTCAAAATTTGGATACAACGATCTCATAATTGAATGCGGTTTAATCCCCTACGAAGAACTCAGAATGAATAATATTTTTCAAGGTTCCTTGCATTATAGAAACACCGAGAAAGATACCGACAGTGGTGAAGTACGTAAAGTACGACAGTACGTGTGAAAGTTGGGGATGAAAGTTTGCGATAGAAGCATAAAGCACATAGTAAAGTTTAACTTTGTTCTTTGAAACGTGTCAATTATAATCGTATGAGACTTAAATGAACGAAACACAGGTACCTACCTCTAAAGAACTTTACTATAAAATGATCGTGACTCGACAATTTTTAACAAGCCGAAACCTTGGAACATCGAGTAATTTCCCGTTACCTCACCCTACGTAACGTACAAATGACGAGAAGGAGCTTAATAAAACAGCTCGGGCCAATCGACGATCAAAAACTCGCCTTCCCATCAGTTAAACTCGACGAACTCGTCCGTGACAGAAATGAAATCGAGTCGGTCAACAATAAACCGACACCTCGCCGCGCGACAGCGAATCGGAGGGAAGCAAATAATTCAATTCGGACAATGACACGTTCCAAGTCGGAGTTCAAGACTGTCAGACAGGAGTGCAACGATACATGCGTCACCGACCAGCCGCGACATTACGATTCTTCGACCATGTCGATCTTCCTTGTCGGCGACGAAGCGTGTTACGTAATTTTTGATCCGAAGTATATTTTTGAAAAAGGACGAACGAGTAACTACGAGAATCGACAATGAGATATGTCGAGAGCATAGAAAGATTCTCGAGTCGAGTATTAGTTCTTGTCGAAGACGAGCAACGTAGTGTCGCAATCGTTGCAATGGAGACACAGTGCGATTTGACTTTTATCGAGAGATAAGATTTATATTTATGAGATTCGCGCTTATGAGATTTGTATTTCTGACGATGTACAGAGGCTCCTGACGCTTCTATTAGTCATCACTGAAAAATCGCAACGAAGTCGCGTCGTTCCTCTGAGAGGCATTATCGCGCGATTTTTAACGCGAACGCGACTCTGTTCGACGGCGGGAAAAGAAAATCCGTGGTTATATTTAAATAACCGCGTTCTGTCTGACGAACAGGCGAGAAGCGACGGTTCGACGAGCAGCTTTTAGCCTCGATGCAGCAGCGACTGGTCGTGATTTTCATTTTTCCACTATGGCCGATACAAGCGGTACAGACATCGAGCCGTACAAAGTCCGACAGAGATCGATGATTGTGTGTTAGCGCACTCGTCTCTTCGCAGTCAGAGTAAAAAGACGGGTTTATCTCACGACGATTAACCAGCCGGCGATCGACAAATGGAACGAACAATACGCCGCGTATCACGGATTGATTTTGATATTTTTTCTACGTCTCTCTGTTCCTTCACTTTTTTATTTATTTCCCTGGTGCTTTTGTATTTCCTTTTTCTCTTATCCTTCTTTAATTTCTTCTTTTCATTTCTGCGTATTCATAGAGATTCTGAATGACGTGAATATGTCGTAGGGAGCCACTTGTTGGGACTATCCAACGCTTTATTTGGGATCGTAGAGGAAGAAATGCAATATATATAGTTTTTATATAAAAGACAAAGAGTACAGTTGGCAGGTTTTAAACAGAAGTTAAGGAATTAAGAATCGAAGATTATGTTATTTTAGACTTTTATTTAAAAATCTATAGGAGGAAATATAGGAAGATTTGCTAGGAAGAATGTACGGCAAATTGGTTACAATTAGATATTAAGTTCGAGACTTAAAAATTATTTTAGGACAGATCGTTTAAACTGTAATTCTTATTAAAGATTCTACTCTTACTATTATTAGAGAATGATAAAACTGCTCCACATACAATAATGTGGCGTAGTTCACTTATCATAATATAACTACATATTCTGTATTTCGTCATAGGCCCCACTGAATCTATTTTCGCTGATAACATCCCACGATAAAATTCTGCGCGTTTCTCTGGTTTTTGCGAGTTTCAGATCTCGTAATAATTCGACTATAAATCCGCCATTCGACGTTTTCGCCCCTGTAAACCGCCATCTCGAAATTCCTTCCAGCCATTCTCGATTGTATCTTAAATATTGGACCTCGTCATTGCTGCGAAACTTTGAATTACGATGTGTATTCGATCCTTCCCTTTGCAATAACAATTTTTGCAATTTTTCCATCATTATGGAATATAATTCATCGCGACCTGGCTGACACATCATCAAACTGCGAATGTTCATACTTTTACGAAGAGAACTAAAGAACGAGGGATGCTCGAGGGATTTGTTTCAACCGCTAAAACTTAGTACCATGTCTCGAATATTTTTCCGTATTATGTTCATTCTGCGCATCTTTGCACCCTTTAAATTTCCCACAAACGCAATCTACGAACCACACAAATATAACATTTTTACACGTATTAACAAATACAACAACACAGAACCTTCACGATAAGCAAATTCCAAGGAGCAATTCCAAGTAAACGCGCGAGCGCAACAATTATCCTCGCAAATAAAACGTAAGTACAGCCGCGATACGTGTGCAAAAGAGTCAACCTCGAGCTCGCAGATAAACAGGGAAAAATGCGTCCGAACGGATTGAAGAGAGAAGCGTCGAGCGAAGAAATGAGAAAAGAAACGAGGAATATCAAGAAACTGGCAGAAAGAGAGCGAAAAACACGATGTGAAAAGAGAGAGAGAGAGAGAGAGAGAGAGAGAGAAAGAGAAAAGGAGAAATGGGGAGAGAGAAAGGGAGAAAGAGAGAGAGAGAGAGTAATATCGGTCTATCTATAGAAGCTCGACTACTGGATGGGATAATTGCGTGGGGGTGAAGTTGCAATCGCACATGCAACTGGTGGTGAGGGGATCACCCCTCTCTGCCTTGCCGCCAACAGGGGGTAGACAGGCCGACGTAATGGGCACGTGCACACACGTGTAAGGTGCATCTATGTGATCGTCGAGGAAAATCACGGGACGATGTCAACGACCTACGTTCGCGACGATCTTCGTCGTTTTCAACCTCGATGCTCGGCGTCGTGCACCGTCGCTTCGTGGCGACACTCGCTACACACCTCGTTATTTCGCTTTTACCTCGCCGGATAAATCGCGACCTGTGCGCGGAATTTAATTACGGCTGCGAGTAATTACGCCCGCGACGTAGACGCGAACGTCTGACGGGATAAGGGTACGCGTTTGTTCCTATCGGCGACGTTTATTTTCCAACCAATTTTCTACTTATTTCGAGTGAAATTCGATTAGCTGATATACGAAATACGTAAATTTGTTTACACGTAGTCTGGTTATATTTAATGGTTACTTAAGAGTGATGCAATCAAAGAATTAAAGCTATCAGATATGTATCATCCGGTAACGAGGTACTACAAACGGTGGTTCTAAATTTGTCGAATTCTGCATAAGGTTGACGCGGTGACTCCACTTCGTTTGTTACGTTCCTCGCTTCCGTTTCGAAAACTGAACGTGCCACTTAGGATAATTGAAAGAGCAGCCATTCCGCCGGCCTTGCAATACATTAAAAGCTTGCCAGAGTTGCGTAAATCATACATACAGGTGGATATATTTCCCGTTTATCGCGCAACGCGTTCCTGCGCGCCGAAAAACACGAACTCTAACCCTGTTTGAAAATCCTACGTAATTCGAGTCAATAAACAAGGACTTTAGATCTCAAGAGGAAGCTTAAAACCGCTTAACGATCGCGAAATATCTTATCGCAACCCTTCAACGATACCAGTCTGATATCAGCAAAGTTGTTGATCGTCTTTCTTTTTTTTTGTTCACGATAGGGGCTTGTTACGGTTGTGAAAGACAACCCCGAAGAGATCAACATGGGCGACGTACCAAAACCACGAAAGAAAATCCAATAATCCAATGATCGTCACCGATTACGAAGCTAACGAAGAAAATAAGGATCGCGTTGGAAGAAGAACAAAGGAAAAAGAAACGACCGCGACGACGAACAACAATTATACAACCTGTGTCAAATAAATTTCGTAGAATTCGTAGTAGAAGGTGTGCAAACTCGTTTAGCTAGCGAACGAGCATCGTTATCCTAGTGTTCGGACTATTCTCCAAAGTAGACTACCAATTTTTCCTGTTCTTACGATATTTTTTCTTCTTTCTCTTCTGTCTCGTTTTCCCGCCGCCTTTCGACTGTTTCTTTTCCTTATTAGGCCTCCCTCTGTCTCTCCTACGCCGTGTACTTACGTCTCCGCCGATTGTCCTCGAACTCGTGGAACATCCGTGCATTTGCGAGTGTACTCCCGATAACAGGATCGATAAACATCGTTACTATTACACGGCAAACAGCGCGTCGGACCGCGCGCTAACTATGACGCCTCTCGAGTCTCAAGGATATTGTTACCTGCGCCGATCGATTCTCTCTCTTTCTCGCTCTCGTGATCCTTATCGTGTACGATCCGTGGCGTTCACCATCGTGCGCGCGGAAGTAACTCGTATGCAAAAGCACCGCCTTCTTCTACTGGTTTCCCTTTTTTTTCTTTCGACCACTGTTTGTCAAAGTTTCTATAGCAGGACTACGATAATTTGAAGCGAATATCAAATAGTCGGTATCAAATAATTGGCGGCAAAAAATTTCGTCTACTGGTATAACGATTCTTCTATCGGTTTCCTCCTTTTCCTCTTTTCCCTCTTTTCTCTTTTTAATCGATATATGTATTTGTTAACATTTCTATAGACAGACTATGATAATTCTAAATAGATGTGAGACAGTTGTGACACAGTTGACGCAGAAATACCGCTCTTCTTCTACCGGTTTCTCTTACTTTTCTCCTTCGATCGTTCTCTGCCAAGACATCTGTAGCGAGACTACGCTAATTGTATTTTAAGTGGATACCACCAAGAACAATATATAATTATAATCGTTATATGTCAAAGAAATAATTAGTGGTTTTGATAATCAGCGGTTTTGAGGTCAGATTAGGCTGTGCTTTATCTTTGATGATAATGTTATAACCAACTTCTGTACGGTCATGCTTTTAAGAAATTTAGTTTAGAAAATGTTGATATCTCTCGATAAATTGGCTGATTCGTCATGCAAAATGTCACTCGATATCTTAAGGAAAACTTCAATATGGAATTGGAATGAAATATTTTATTCGCGTCAACAACACTGTTCGTTCGTCTTTTCCTCGAACTCGTGAAATATTTTTTACCTAAGAAAATCGTATAAAGAACTTGACAGAGCTAAGATTAGTAAGAACGTTGTAAAGATTGAAGATTCGCGCGGCAACTAGCAAAATCATACGAATTGTACAAGTTCGTAGTACTGTTGGTTTAATTACGCTTTGCTAGTTTAATCGCAACTTAAACAAAGTTACTGCTAGATCATTGCTCTAGGTGTAAGTGAAGATAGAGAGATAAGGTGGTGTGCTATCCGTCGATTTTTCTCAAACATTGACTAGATAAAGCATATTCTTCGTTGCTAGTATATCGACTAACATGCCGATGACACTAACATACCAATAATACGTACCAAAACTGAGGAAATGTTTATTCGTAAATTAAATCGCATCGGAAAAAACGTCTCTCTTAATTTTGTAAATTTGCTTCTGTGCATATTCTCCCTTTTATCTTTATTTTAGAAAAATATCTCTCCATTCAATCTGTCGGGTACTCTCGATTTCATTTCATGGAAGTTTCAAAATAGTATTAATGAAAAAAAATATATAAACATCCATGCTTCCAGCTTTTATTTTATAATTTTTTTTTATTTAATAAGGCTTTTGCCTATCTTTATGTTATACAACCCGTCACTGTATACTTTCGATCGTGTTATTTCCTTTTCTAGATGACGACACTCGACATTACCTTAACGGTTTTCACGATTTCTATATTTTATCTCATAGATTCCAGCACTTTCGCTGGAATTTCGGAAACCTGCGTGTAAACGATTAACCAAATGCCTCGAGCATTTTGTTATCTGCCCGAAAATCGAATGTACAGTTAGAGAACTGACGGGAAACTTTCCAACGTTTTCCTGTACCGTCCAGGGGAACCGCGTTCCACGGATTCTTGCGACAGAATTCGCGTGACACGTTGACAATCCACTACACGGTTAACGACGATACCGATAGCCTACTTAAGAAGCGGCGATAAGCTCCGTAAAATCCGCGAGGTCACGACACAGCGTGCTAAATAAACGCCACATCGCACGGATATAGCTGAAGAGGAAAGAAGGAAAAGAGTAGAAATGGAGAAGAGATAAAGGCTGTGGACGGACGCCGCTTCAAGATCGATAACGAATTTTCGTATTCTCGTCGAACCAATGAGTTTTTAATATCGTGGTTTCTCTTGTCCCTGAGAGCGATCGGTATCGAAAATTGCTGAAATTCGACAGATCGGGAAACGTCATCGACGAATGCAGCTGTGTCAATAAAAAATAGCTACGAGGATCGCGAAGAGCGGAGCAAAGTTTCTCACTCGAGTTTTACAATTCGCGGAAACCCGTTTCGATAAATTTATTATTTAACCCTCAGGCTGTGTAGTTAATTTGTACAATTACCATCGGGTAATTTTAGACGCGAATGAATTCTATTCTATTTTCAATTTTATTATATCTGGCGTCGATTACGCGACGTCCGTAAAAAATTGACGGCGCACAGACGATAACGAGGGACGACAAGAGTTTTCGAAAATAATAACCTCTGACTTTTGTACAGTTCGAGCAACATACATATATTGAAAACCAAACTCTTCATCGTCCTCGTCGTCGTTCTTCATCGTCGCGATTCCTTTAATCGGATGCGTCGTCATTCTGTTTCATTGACACTGAAAAAGAAAAAAACGCTTGATCCCTGTAACCTCGAGTTCAATCTATAGGCAAGAACAATCACAACAGAAGAATTAACATTTTAGTAAATAAATATTTAACTCTTTATCGTGGCTCGTTTGTTATCAAAGTTTGTTGTCTGCGACTCCATACAGACCGCGTTTAAAAAGGGAAGAAAGAGATACGAGTTTCGCGCATTTTATCAGTAGGTATCCTCCGTGTACAATCGAGTGAGTCAACGTACTTTTTAATCAGATCTCTTTTTCTTTCTCTCTCCCTCTCTCTCTCTTCATCTCTCGACCACTCACTCTGCACGTACATCACTACACATACAGTTTTAGAGTCGACAGGTCACGTACAGTAGTTCGCGAAAGTACATGATCACCTGCAGAAGCTTTTTTTGGATACTGTGTGTGTTATACAAAATATTTTGTATGGCACGCGATATGACGCGATTTTGGTCACGTTGATAAAGTTTGAGATAAATTCGAAAATGTATACAGAAGTTGCAAGATATTTATTGCAAACAGACACTTCATAAGGACCGCAATGTTATTTAGACAGTCGATTATTCGTTGTAACAATAAGCTTAAATATTTAATAAGATCGTGCTTAACGCTAGTAAATAATTATATGTTCTAGGTAGCTATCGTTCATATCGCACATGTAATATAATTTTTTTGCTGCGTTCTAATATATTTCCAGACTAGTTTCAAAGTCTGTCATCATAATCATGACAAACGTGTTCCTGTAATTATAGCGTTAGCGAAATTTCAAATACTTTGTGTAATACACACATAATATATTCATACAAACTTTCTGTGATAAGCGTTCGAATAATTTCACGAGTGATTGTACCTCGAGTATGTACGACGAGTCGATGTTATTTACGTAACAATGAAAAGAAATAATCAAGCCGGCCTCTCTCGCTTATCGATAATTCCGCGAGATGATTAGTCGGTTGACGGGCCACACGTTCTCCATCTCGGCGACAAGCGAAAAACAGGCCTGATAAGTATATACTTTTGTGAGAAGATCGTGCTCTTTCGTATTCCGATTACTTCTTCAGATTATATCTCGACGTGTACGTTTTTGTTGTTCTTCCGACTGTGATACGACACTTTGATAATCGCGTTGATAGTAAAATAAGCATAGTTTTCTAGTATTTTTGGACATCATAAAAGTAAGCCATGTATATAGATAGTAACAGGATTGAGATAAGTGCGCAATTATTTTGATAAAATCGTCGATTGCCCGAAGATTCAGAAACGAAAGATTTCGTCAAATCTTCTACGTTTTTCGAACGAGCACGAAGTTTGATTAAAATTATAATCCGACTATGGTAATTCGTTATAATCGTAATCTAACAAATGTAGTACATTCGTTGATAAAATTTAGTTTCATCCTTCCAAATTACGAGCAATCGTCGCTCGCCAGGCCAGTTCTTTTTCTCTCTCTCTCTCTTTCTCTCTCTCTCTCTCTCTGTATGGTTTAATCGGATTCTGGTCGCGTCGCCAGTTGTATCAAGTGTACTGTTAGACGAGCGTACGAGCGGTTCGTATATATTGCCCAAGAATGTGTACATGCGCATTATTAATGAGCGTCGCTTTGCGCGTAGACTTCGCACTCGCGCGGCCGAGCACATGTTCGAAACACGTGGATTATGTCGGCGGGGACGCCTGTAGCGCGAGATCTCATCTAGATGGATGTGCCACGTTATGAAAGAGCCCGAATACCCAACACGTGGGACGATTTCAGGCCAATCGGGTCTCGGAAGGTATTCTTACGGGTTTCGTTCGTTCGAGAATCTAGTCGAGATCCAGGCGTGATCGCGTTGAAAAAAGATTAGGGAATCCGTATAACCTTGACGAGTTTTTACGTGAGAAATGGCCAGAATATAAAGTAGAGTACTATCACCGATTCGATGTAACGAAATGAATAAATATCGCGATCTGAATATTTGATTGACGAGCGAATCTCTAAATTAATAATATTAGGTTTTTAATACTTCATCGATAATTAGAAGAAAAAAGTTCAGGAAGAAAAGCCATGTAAAGAGCGGATATTGAGTTTCGAGCATCTCACCGACGATTGCAGAAAAAGATCTATCTGGAGATCATGCGGCAAATGGATATTGTATTTTGAACGATTAAAAGAAAAAATCTATAGAGAAGCATATTTAAAGATGGAAAAAATTGCGTCACGTTTCCCTAGGGAAAATCTGTCTATTACTGAGTATCCAACGATACGAAACGTGACCCGAAATAACCTCACGAATTGCGGTTTAACAAGAAGGTTATCAAACTAATTTCTCACTGTTGCGAGTCGAGCGTGGCCAATTGAATACGTTGAAGAATTTGTACACGTTCGTAATCGTCAACGAGATTCTTCTAGGAATGAAAAACACATAGTTGAATTCTATGGATGTTGGATAATTTCGCAAAGAATGCAATCTATGCGAGCGAGGCCCATCTACTACGATTCATCGTGTTCTCCTACGTTCCCGGAAGCACTCAAGAGGCCGAGAAACGGATTAATCCCTCGAGAGTGTAATAAAATGGCAAAGAATTTGAACAAGTAATTTAGAAAATAATTGTTTCAGTGTCATCAAGATCTCCTGCATTTTTTACATCAGAATTAGAAATATACGAGAAGCCGAACGTGTTGGCAATCCGATACTCGGGACGGGTCGAGTCCTGAAAGTATCTCGTAATTCGAGATTGCCGGAATTCTTGAGAATTATAAAATTATATTATATCTATCTCGTATTTTGTTATATATTTATTACGTATATTTAAAATTCTGGAGTAGTGTTAAGGTCTCCGGGATGCTATCTCGAATTACGAGATACTTTCAGGAACCCGATCCGATCCCGAGAAAAATTCACAACCAACAATTAGGTCCCGACCCAAAGTATTCGGGTTCTCGCATACCTCTAGATATAACATAAATTATAATAGTACTTGACTTTAGTTCGGAGCAAGGTAGACTTTGATCGTATAATCAAAATTATGTGCAAAAGTTTCGCTACTATAACTACGAATTAAGATAACTAGCGTTATAACGTGAATAATAAATTATCTTCAATTCCTAGGAATTAACTTTTTTCAGCGTAATAATATAACGAAGAATCAGTGTTATTTGTCAGAAGGCACAGTGCTATTTAATTGCTTTTTTCATATGGCAATACGAATAATCACTTAAAAGAAGTAATAATTATTCAATACCTTTGAATCTCTGAAAATTAAAGACGAATTACAATCAGAGCTTCATCGTAACAAAAGATTCTGGAAAATGAGGCTGTTTTCCAGCGTTTCTTGGAAGCATTTCACGATTGTATAATTGCATGCTTGTTTAATATCGTTCAATCTATTAAGTATTTGCCCGTTTAAGCTCGTTCATGATTGTAACAAAAAAAAAAAAGAAAAAAGAGAAAAATGCTGGAAATACGAAGAAACTTTTAATTCGTAGCCGATTAAATATTAAAATCGAATCGAATACGCATGGCGATGTTTATCATTTTCCATTTACGATGGAATTTTTCTAATCACAAGATACCGAGCTGACAAAATATTTGTCGACGCTGCAATGTCCGACCTACCTAACGATCCATGAAATGTCTCATCAAGGCTCGGCCACGATCGGATATAACAAGTTTCGACATTCGACTCTGCGTTCTACGCTAATTTGTGATAATTTTAACGTCGAGTCAGCTTCATCGGCTGCGTTCAGGTAACTCGAAATTGGATAATCTCATGCGAGGACACAGATATTTACAAAGTATCTGAGAGATATAGATGTACCGAAAAATTACGCCTATTTGGCTAGCTGGATCATCTGTTCTCAGTGTACGTTAAACGATCGTTAACGAGAGAAAAAAAATCGTTCAAGTCGCTGGTAAAATATTTCGCGTTTTAATTTGTCGCAAATTCAAGAACGACAGATAGCAAGCGCGCTCGCGAGTATTTCACATCCATACGTTTCACACTTGTCTGAAGATCGCGGAACAATTTACCTCTATTTTTTTTCTTTCCTATATGTGTAGCTCGATCACATGTAATTTCATGGCCGACAATGACAAAAGAATCTGTGATACGTTTTACCAAGATCGAACAACGAGAAACAAAGGCGAAACTGTTTGGCGTTGTTCAATGGCGTCCAACTATTTTTTCTTCGATATCGCTGGCAAAGAAAAGTAACGATAGGTATATAACAATAATACGTTCGTTTAATGGAATTCGAGATTCGAATCATTGAACGAACGCAGATACGTCGAAGAAAACTGCAGAAACTTTCTCCGACTATTTAGATTCTTTTTCTCCTACTGGTATTAAATAATAATCAACGATTAGATAGAATTGCGCAATCGTGTAACCTTTATTATCGTAATAGCAGCGTGAACATGCGGACAGTTTTACTCCCGATACTTGTATCTACAGACACGAGATCCTCAGAGAAATAAATAATCCGCGCAAGCCTCATCTTACGCAATCCAGAAGGATTACTTTACAACCACGCACATTACTCATTCCTATGCTAAATTTTACTTCCCGCAACTTCATCGCTCATCAGAGAAACTGTCCCGCCAAGTGGCGCGTTTTTTTCGATCCTTTTCAAATCTACACGACTTCTTTAATTCTTCGATGCACACGATTTTTTCATATAGTATGATCCATACAATCATTTTAATTCTACGACTTTTTCAACTTATTAATTTGTTCAATCCTATGATCGACGCCAACTTACAATGTTTCTCAATTCTTCGATGTATCGATGCTCCGATAGAAACGATCTTTCCAATTTACTACGATCTTTTTCAATGCTACGACCCACGCCGTAATCGACATAATATTTTCAAAGGTGTATTATAAGAATTTCAAATGGCACGATCTTTTCAATTGCCCGATCAATAGAATTCTGTTAATTCTGCGATCGATAGGATCTTGTCGCGTGTTGTCGTACGGCCAAATTTTGTCAATCGAACGACGAAAACGGTTCTCACGACTCACCGAAGAGCGTATCGCCGAACGCAGGAAACACCCCGTTCTCGAACGGATCGACGAGACGTAACATGGAACAATAGAGATCGCAACAACTCGTGACACTATGTGGAACGGTTCTGAAAATTCTTACCACAAGCCAGAAGATCGGTAAGAAGAAGAGGAGGAGGACGACTGAGGAGCTGATCGTTCGCCACGATCGGCCGCGAACGCTCCAACGACAGAAAATCGGAGAGGAACGAACGACGAAGAAAAGCGCGGGAGACGCAAAGCGCGATTGGTCGGCGGTGGTTTCGAGGCGGATTGCCGCGGACCCGAAGCGGATTGGCTCTCCCTTCTTCCGTTTCGCCTGGCAACGACCGCGCAAAAGCGCTTTTCAGACGGGCCGCGATAACCGGAGTATCGCGATTCGCGACCGTCTCTCAGCGGCCGTAGTCTTCCTTCTCCTCCTGCGTTCTGGGACCAAACGAGTGAATCATAAGAAAGCATAACACAGATAGAGAACGTTCGCCAACGACGGCGATAGGGGTAAGAGGCGAGAGAAGCGCGTATCAAGGGCGAAGGAGAGGAAGGAGCGCGCGAGGGCAGTGATTTATTGTGAGCGTTCGAGACGCAGGAAAAGAGGAAAGGAAAGGAGATGGCGGAGGAACGGAGTGGTACGGTTCGAAGGATTCCTCGCAGAGGTTATCTCAGACCCGATACAATAGAGACGGCGTCGATTTCCCGGGTGTTAGACAGACGAAACAACGCGCAGAAATGCTTCTAACAATAATATCGAGACGGCAGATAAGCAGAGAAAAATAGCGTGGAAATGCAATCGACCCCATCCCGAGTTCCGAATGGAAATACAGAACGTAGAGGGAGACTGGAGGATTTAGAAAGAAGAGGAGTGACGAAGTATGTGTCGTATGGAATAATTGTTATTTATGAGAATTTAAGAGATGGATAGATTTACATAGTATCTGTATGAATTCGAGGTGGAAACGCATCGAATGAAGAGGGCGTGTCCCTTTATGTATGAGATACTTATGCATAAGATTTTAAGGGATGAAAGGGATACCATGCTACTTACAAAAAACTTCGTAGATCTTAAAAAAACGAAGTAAGCAAAGCTATTGCGTACTTACTACGACAAAACGATCAAGAACTGTTTTATCAATACCTGATATGTTAAAGAATAAACGTGCTAATATACGACGTTGTGTGTACATGGTTTTTTACTTAAGCGAAAACTACGTTTTTTTGTCAAATGTATGAAGACCTGCAGCGCGACTAATTTTTAACAAATTGTATTTCTCTTTATCAAAGGTCAAACGAAAACTATATATTTCACTGAATGAAAATAACGTACCGTTTCGGAGTAGAGGTCGACTCGTAAAACACGAAAAAACGGCTTGTTGTTCGTACGATGCAGACGTATTTAAGTTACACGTTAACTGAAATAAAGCGCGGAACTCGTTTAAAAAAGAGACAAATAAATTTGTGGAATTTGGAGCAGAATAATCGTACGTTTGAAAAAGAGGTAAGAAGAGGAGAGGAAAAGAAGAAAGGAAAGGAGGTATCGTGGCGTTCTCATCGACGACGGCATAAACAAGTAGAAGACTCGCCCAAGGGTACCTATTTAATAAAGAGAGAAACCGGTAGGATGAACATGCGAAACTCTTTATCGTCTTGTAGCGCTAACGGTGGCGTTAGCTCGATTAAGTTGCAGAAATCTTCGCAATTTCTCTAATTCCTCCAATTAATCATTCCGGTATATCCATAAACCAGGTTGGGAAGAAGAAACGTGGCTAAAACATTAGTAATCCAGACTTGTAAAAAAATTTTGATAAAGAAAGCCACGTGAAATTTATCTCCTCTTACGTGGATGATGCAACATACGAAACGTTGTCTCTTAAACCCAAAGAAAACTGCGTCATTCAATAGCAAGAAAAGTGAGCTCGTTTGAGTTTCTTGAACTCTATGATAGCAGCAATAACAACAAAAAAAAAGGAAATAAAACGGAATTACTGTTGCTTTGTTGCTGAAATTAAAAGCACCAATGACGTATAAAACTTGGATGAAAGAAATGAAAATAAAAAGAACACATCTTTATTCGTATATTTTACAAAACAATGATTAACATCTTAAAAAATATAAGTACCTAAATTTATAAAATATCTATCCAAAGTTACGAGTCGATTATGTTTTACTGCTTTTATAGTCCTAGAATATAGTGACGATTACGGCTAATAAAAGAAACGGGAAATTCTCTACGTCCAAATAAAATTTATATAAATATCGCATTAAGCGTGCGGTATAAATCACTCAAAGTCTCGACGTAAGTCGCAAGTGAGAGATGAAAGACAATAAAAAAAGAAAAGGAAAGAAAGAATTGAAAATACCACACACAGAAACAACTGGTTTCGACTGGAGATATCAATTACCAGGCCTATGTAGGCATGATCCAATCGTTGAATATTAAACAGTAATAATGAAGCATACACATATGGAGATGGATCAAGTTTACCGTGTCGATAAGGCTCGATCAATGCATTTCCGGTGCATCGAAGTTGCAGAAGCATTTGAAGGTGCTCGTGCCCCTGTTCCAAGGTACAACTGTTGGTCCTCCTAAGTTCTTGCCGCCTTTTCTCAAGATCGGGTGCCATGAGGTCTCCGAGGACCAGAAGGCCCGAGAAGTGATCTTCTCTGTAGTTCTCAAGCGTATATTTCACGCGTCGATCGACGATCTCCGAAGATTGAAACGATCGATCTTCGCGCTTTCACTTCGCACTGTCTCTCCACACGATTGAGCCTCGTCGTACGAGCAACTTGTTCCATATCACTCTCGAGGTGCACGTGTTCTAAGTTACCTCCGTTCGCGAATCGATCGATCGATCGATTTGGGGAATCGTTTGGTAAAAACTTGATCTTGGATCGTTTCCAAAAAAAATTGCCAGTCTCAACGTGTGTATGTAGTCTCTGGTACGATGATCGAATCGAATGGAAATTCGTGAAAAGAGGTTTCTCTCTTCCTCTTTCTTCCTTTCTGTTTACAATGCAGAATCGAGAAAAATGAAATGGATTCCGAAGAAAATGTCTATCTTTCTCTGAAATAGCAGCACTTTTTTAACCAACACAGCACCAGTTCGATGTTGTTCACACGGTAATATGAACGATCAAGCAAACACAAACGAATCGATATACCGTTCAAGGTACATCGCCTGATCGCAACGACTGTCAGACGCACACTGGCGTTTCTTGTCTCGTCGTCGATCGGCCAACCCGGCATGGTTTGAATAGCGAGTAAATAAGCCCCCACCATGAACGCTCACGCAACACGTTTATACGTTCCTGCATCCCCGACCAGCTTCGGATATATCGAGAAGGAAGGTGACCAATCAGCAGCCGCTAATTACCCCACTGTCTATCTATCGCATCTCGAAGCTACTGGCTGAAGCCCGACACATCGCACACAGTTCTTCCCGGCGAGCAGTTTTTATCCCTATAATTTCATCCCCAGTTCGTTTATTTTCGGGGGAAAACGATGTTGACGATGATCCAACACACGTTAAGGTGGACCTATAATTGCTCCGCCTGATCGACCGTTGGAAAATGTAAAAATTGCACGCTTATTGCGGGGACGTTCGATTTACGTGTCTAATTTAAACCATGGGGCTCTCAAGGGTGAAATTTCAGCTCTTGCGAATTTTATTTTAACATTATCGTCCAATAATAACACAATCAACTTTCTATTTTTTATCTGCTACTGAAGAATAAATAGACCGAGGACTGTGAGTATTTTGTAGATTCATAACTTGTTGAATACAGCTGAAAAACTTGTATCTATTAAAAGAAAATGTGCAAATGGAAAATGTACGAAACGATTTATTGTAACCACTAAATATTCAATTTCGGTCGCATACCGTGCATCTTTACATCCAGAAATTTTCTATAAATGCGGACAATACGCATCTACGTATCTACGTATTCAAGGTTTAAAAATTTCTATGTGGGAAGAGAAAAAATTTGTTTCTAGTTTTACGATGAAGCAGAAGCGGTAATGAATGGGTCGGTGGGCAAGAGAAAATTAAATCTGAATATTTTAACGTGTTTCACGTCGGAACAAAGCAACAGGTAGCCTCCAACACGCCCGCGCTCTAATTGGCAAGCTTCGAGTCAGTTTCGAATTGGTTTCGCCCCGAAACGACGAAATATAGACGGCGACTTATCTTTCGGGGATATTGTTTGCATAACGAGTAACTGTACGGCTGGAGTTAAGTTAGAACTCATTATCGTTCGAATAATTACGAACGGTACCGTATTAACCCTTCGTACGAAAAAATCGCTGAGTAACGAACCACTTTGTTCCCTCGCGGTTCTAATTGGTTATAGTGCTTGAACTTTTTACAGCAATTTTGCAGTTTACCGTTGTATAACGAGTTAATATGACGATGAACATTATGGAGAAGTCAAGGACAGGTGCTGACGACCTCGCGTGTACCCGATGGATTAATTTTTCATGAATTTTTGTTACTTTTATACTTCGATTTTGATGGATGGATCTGTTACAGAATGAAGCTTTCTGAACGAAAGTTTTCCAATTAAATTTCTACACGATCAAACAGTTGTTCGATTGGTTGTTATTCGTCGTTATTTCCTAGGATGAAATTTTCTATCATCTGATAGTCGTTTTCTTTTTTTACTATTATTTTCTCGAATTTAAAGTCACGGCTTTTGAAGGATACGTGAAAGATCGAATATCTGAAAGAACTAGATCTACTGGATGTTTAAACTGTTGACGAGGCTATAAAATGCGACGCCGTTCCCATAAAATCAGCTCATTTGATTGCAACCTAACTCTATTGTCCCCTTCTCCTTTTACTTTTCCAACTTCTCTATGGATTCTTCCCCCTTGGCAACTTTTATTCCGAATTAAATGAAACAATCCTCAGCGATGTTCGAATCCGTGATCGATCGATGAAATACGAACAGGGATAAGTGATAGAATCTAATGCAAAGAAAAGATGTTCCTTTTCTTTTTTCATCGCCGCATTCTTATCGCTGAAATAAAATTTGGTAATTATTTACAAAGCGGTCGATCTCAACATTCTGACTAACTTTCTTCTATAAATATAATCGTCACTCGGTTTTAGCCATATTTGCAAAAACATATTCGATACTATATATGGTAATTTACTATTTACAACATGTGTGTTATTGATCTGAGGTATCCTACGGTACAAACCATACAGTTGTAGACAGTAATGCAGACAGTAATGCACATACACAAACTGTAGAACGTGTCTGGCGGGAAACCAGAGCAAACACTACACGGTATGGAAATCGCAAAGGACGTTATATTGGCTATTTAGCCAAGTTTCTATTTCGACAGCGGTATGATTTGGATAGTCGAATAGTTACGTTTCTTAAAATAATGGCTGAAATATTTTTTCAATTTCGAATAAACGATAATATAATATAAAGTTTTATATAAATTCTAAATTATTTAATAGTTAAATTTATTTCATGCTACCGTTACCAAGACACTCGATAATTATGATCACTTGTCGCATCTATTTGTTTGTTTCTGGCATAGACGCAATTATTATTATTATTAGTGTATAGTATAATACCAGTACAAGTACCAAACTAATAACCAATATCAGTTCAGTAGAAAACGATCTAGGATCTAAGATGAAACCCTCTATTTTGCCTTTCCGTGAATTAATTTTGGTTGGGCTAGATAAAAATACAACCGTCTACGTTACAAACAATTCAACAAATTTAATAATTTGTTGTAATATAGATACGATAACGCGTAAACAATACCAGGACTGTGTGCGTAATGTGAACACTTCCTGTCAGAAGCAGAATATGATATAGGGTAGGATATATTTTTGCTGATATTTAGGAAATTGAAACCGAGCGGCGTATATATGTACAAGGAAAAATTGTTCAGAATGTTAACCTTGATAACATCTCTTAAGGTCATTGAAATCGTTGAGATCGTTCACTTGGTAAATAATTACTCAAAATTTTCTTATGGATAAGCAAATATATGTATTTGATAAACGTCTATTAACGGCAAGAGCAATGAAAGAAAAACAGTTTCCCGAGACGCGCGAATAACAGGAGAATTTCGTTTTGCATCTTATGGAAGTCACAGAAGGCGGACCTTAATCAAAGATACTGTAGCTCTCATTACCAGGTTGACGTTAGCGAGAACGAAGAAAAAATCGTTATATTTATTTTCAGTAATATTAACCAGTTACTAATAATCTTCGATTTGGTACACCTAACTATACCTGTGACATCTGAGACACTCGTGGAGCCTCCTGAACGTACGTAAAATCAGGATGATGAACTGGATGAATGGGCTCCGTTATATATTTAGTTTAGTGCAAACACGATTCCGCGACAACGATTAAGAAAAAAATATATAACAGGAAAAAAAGAAAAAGCGGGAAAAAACGGTGGAACTACGTTACGTAATCTGGCCAGGAAAAAAAAATCTGGACAGTACGAAGAATAATCAGTGTTAACTTTGATCGAAGATATTCAATGATACTTAACGACGAAAGCAGGAACATGAATATATTATTATTCATAAAGCAAGTTAATGAAGTTAAGTTAGGCATAAATATGAGTCATAATCAGAAAATTCAGTTGAAATTTATTAACCGCGTATATTACAAAATTTATAAGAAAAATTAAATTGTACGTTTGAAGATTTGCTTTGAAGGTTTTATTACAAGCTTGATCTTATATCATTTAATATCTTATTTTATGAGGCACGTAAGTTGCGAATGGAATAATTGATTTCGAATAAAGTAACCAGAAAATGAAGCCTGCGAAAATTATTTAGTATATAATAAATAAAATAGCGGACTTTTCAGTAGATAATACTTATGGTTGCCAGTGTACGTACCAATCCGAATATGTCGAAACGCAATTAGCTCGAGACTTAACAGATTTGTTTGTCGATTTAGACAATAGTGAAGATTTGTCTACCGATCGCAATACCGATAATCCGATTATTTAAAGACTATGTGTCTACCAATTCGATTAATTAGCATCGAAGGTTAACATTTGTTCGGTCTCCACTTGTCGGAGCTGTTTGCGGTGTATTTAACGCTCTTACATAAATTAACCATCGATAATTATTATACATACATGGTGTTTGTGTCTCAGACACGTTTGTTTTACAATGGTCAAAATGTATCGAATCCTGCGGATCGTAATTTGATTAACAGTATTCCCAAGAAAACTATAAACGTTGAAGTGTTCGTTAAGAGATCAGCCATTTCATATGCAATTTACTATATTTGATCATTATTATCATTAGTAGAATACATTATTAAAATCTATTATTATTCCTATTAATAAACAATAATAAATAGGTAAATATTTATAAGAATAAAAGAGAGACGTATCAGAAAAGATCGAGGCTAATGAAGTAATAACGATTAGAAATGAACGTTTAATAATTGGGTGGCATAACGGCAAAGCAATTTACAGCAAACTGAACACGAACGATTAAACGACGATACATCGACCAATAAAGTACCTTTTGACGTTGACACTCGATCTCCATACACGAATGAATTTAACGTTTTAATGAGCTGAATCTATAAAAAGCATTCGACGTTTACGTCGATTGAAATAGAGATTTTAAATTGCAACGAGTTACGTGAACCAATTTAGTTATCACTGTTAACGATCGAACGTTTCCAAACAAACGGCCTCGCAGAAAACTCATATGGAATTAAAGAATCTGAAAAAATCTGATCCATGGGAAGTTAATTTGTGTCCTGTACATATTATACAAAATCTGTAATATTTCGTCGATATTTCGTCAGAAATCATACTAATTTCTACTCGAATTTTTTGATATATATATATTAATTTCGAAATATATAAATATATAGTAGATTCTTCCTTATCCAATGTCACATTTCCATTCGAAAGAAGACAATTGATCAACGCAACCGAAGCGATATTTTAGCGAAACTTTGCAAGTCAAAAATTTCAAGTTATCGACACTAATAAATTCCTTTGCATAATAACGACAAGCTTGATAGGAAAACAAATGAAACCGTATATGAATATTTTGCAAATAACAAGTCAATTGATTATCCTATCTGTTAAATGTAAGATTGTAGAGAAGACAATGTATAATCTGTAAATTAAATAAATCATCAATAAGTATGAAGATACATAAAGAAACAATTAAAAAAAAATGAAAGTATCACGATTTGAATCGAAGAAACGATAGGACCAGAAACAGAACTCGATCTTTCGTAGCAACGCGATTGTTAACAGAACGGTGTAGTAAACAAATCTGAAACGATGTATATGTGAAAGCAATGATCAGGACTCGTGACTCGTGACCCTCGACATTAAAGGTCTCGCTTTAATCGAGTCAGCACACTCCGTTCGCGTTAACCAGCCGCGTATCTCCCCGTCTGTACTTATGTACAATTTTTTTCTTTCAACACCCACCAATCGTCACGAGCGCTTCCGAACCCGCCGTAGCCGGTTTCTTATCAACGTATCCAGGCTAATCTAAAGGCGGATACACACAGTCGACGCATATACGTCGAACGCGTTGTAATACGGACAATCGGTGGATCGCGAACGCGTCTCGTCGATTAAAGACTCGTTACAGTGTGTAATGAGCAACAGCGTGTATATTGTCGAAATAGTTGAACCGTCTGAGTCACCTCACGTGCGCACAGAAAAATGTGTCGCGAGCCTGTGATGGTCGTTTCGTTGTCACGAGTTACGAATCACGAGAAAATGATATGTAAACTTTCTCCGAAACGATCATATAAAACTTTCAAAGATCGTCGGAGCAACTGACCGATTTACGTAATTTCTAATATTACATACGATTCGGGGAAGAAAATGTGTAATTTTGGATTCGTCTAATTTTGAAATATGCTCTAATTATACGGTTATAATCGCTCTAATTTTGGAATTTGAAATTATTTGTTTCTAAAACGGTACACCGATTACAAGATTATTACGTTGACAGTTGCGATAAAATTTTATCGTCTTTTTTTCATCCGTTTGATTATGCTATTGAGAGAGCATCCTTGTGCTTGTATTTTCTTCTTCGAAAGAAACGCGATTATTAATATCGCAATAGTGATATACAATTGTCGATACACGATTGCTGATACACGATAGCCACGATGACAAAATGAATTTGCATTCATTTATGAAAATTCGCGTCGATGATATTCCAGAATGAATCTTCTGTTCGATCGCGAAAAAATTGCACAACAATGGGAAGGCTTTAGCTTGTATCGTATCATCTATCGGTGTCGCGTCATGGTCACTCGATTGTTATAGATCCTCCGATAGATCTGTCTTCTGTTTGAACAACAACGAGAGAAAATTAATTCGGAAAAGATAAAAAGCTGGACACGTGCGATAAATAGATTCGATGCGAAGCTCGAGTGTCCATGCGAAGGTTAAAGACTCAAATTATTAACATCGTTCAACAAGATCATCGTTCCGCGAATGAAAAAATGTTATCGACGTCGCATATATCGTTATATTTATCGATAAGGATAAAAATGAGAAATTGTATCGAACGAAAGCGTATTAGTTTCAAGTACGCTCTAATAATATTACTCGATATATTTTTATATTCAAAACATCATCGTTTCTTGCCTCTTCTTTAGACATTTCTATGTTACATAATATGAACAAAAAACTGATTTTTATTTGCATATAAGTGTGTACTACATGTATATTACAAATTCAGTTATGTATTTATGTAAACTTGGTTCATTATTATTAGTCAATTTATTATCGGAAACAGTTTAAGTTTATTAAAAATTCAAATATTTTCTTGTCTTATGATAATTTTGAAAAGAACATTATCTGTATTCGTGTAACTTTGCTTGAATTTGTTGAATAAAAAAAAAATTAATTTACGCGAGTCATAAATAAACTTCATAATTTTATTTAATAAGTCACTGATTTAATTTGTATATCTAACATTGTAATTATTATACGATTCACGATAATATTTAATAATGTCGTACATTACATATTACTTGTTTCGATATAGGCTACTTTTCCTAATCATTAATGTTCCGTTTATTGCTCTATATAATCCGGAAAAATAATTCTTTAATAGAATGGAGATATAATTCTTCCAACAACGGGTATTAGCAATAATACGCCAGCGACCAACGGCCGATTAATAGGATTTTCATTGTCAGAGATCACCGACCGCGTGTTCGTTAATTGGATCTTCTGGCTCAAATGTTGGAAGATACACCCTTTCTACCAAGTAAGCCAATATACCATCAGCTAGCTCTATACAGTGATTCTAAACCGTAAAACACGAAACAGCGTGAGCGAATCATACGATGAAAGTTAGAATTACGTGTACTATATTCGCAAATTTTTACTCGACGATGTTTGGTTACTTTCACGATTTTTGCCTCGTTATATTTACGTTTGTTCCGTATGTTTCTTGACCTTTGCTCGATAGAGGCTCGATCGTTGTTGTCAAGAGTATCGAATTAAAAGGAAAATCGGACGATAAAGCGATATGAGAATACGACACAATATACGCGAAGCGTTATACGTCTGGTATAACATATACAGACACGAGAAGCAATATGAATGAAAACCAACGACAGGACACATGCAAATTAAGATGTGAAGGAACACGTGGCGGCATGCTCCATTTCCAGATCGTCATCGGCATAATCTACAACGAGACCGGCTCGAGAGGACATTCTAATTTTACGTAACGACATCGTACCAATATCTTTTTTCCATTTCGCAACAACAATCCTCATTTACAGACCGCGATCCGTTGCAAAATCCGTCGCGACGGATCTGGCTATAAACATGGCTGCTTCAACGAGCAAGGAAACGAGATTGAAACAAGAAATACTGGTTGCCGTTTAAATTGCATCGCGAATTGATAACACTTAACGAATAACGTCGCTTGTTGTACAATAGCGACTGGCGGTGTCCTTGTTCGAATAAATCGAATCCCAGTCATTTTTCAATGTCTTTCTACTTCGTTATTATTATTGTTATTATTATTATTATTCGTAGCGTCATTATTATTCTTAGAAATGAAATTAATCGGCAATTGCGAAGATTCCCGTAAAATTCGGAACAAATAATCCTTCATAAAGAAGATAACCCAGAATAAAGATCCAAATTAATTAAATCATCACGGGAACTGAACTTCTCTTTTGCATCAGCGTTTAGCTTTGTAAATCTACTATAGCGTTATGCGTTTGAAATAAAAAAAAAACTATAACATAGAATAAGGAAATAATGTCAATTAATCTGCAGTTGTAATTTGTTTAACAATGTATGATATACGATACACTACAAAATATTCTCTAGTGGTGATTCTAGTTGCTTCAATAAAAAAAGAATTGTGGAGAATCGGTAGCCTTCAACAGGTGTTGTTTAGAGCGGAATGGATTCGCGTTCACTCGAACGAGTCATCGAGGAGTAGTGTGTATGTGCGATTGTTCAGAGGCTCGGCAAATGACAGCGCGAAGATCGCCGTCTTGCTCGAGGAAGCACGGCTGAACATGATTAGATAATCGGCAGGCTGACGCGATCAATTAGTGTGCAGACATAAACGTGGCACAATTTCTGGCATCGATCGTGACGTCAAGGAACTCGACACCCGCTGTAATACCCGCGACAAAGACAAAAACACGTAAGAACTAACAGCTGGTTACCTGTACAGGTGTAAACGATACGAAGGACGATAATAAAGTTAATATTTCTGATTAAACGATTAAATGAGTAATATTCTAATTATATTGAAATATCCCGCAACTCATATAAATTTATTGGGAACAACAGATTCATTGATTATCCTTATTTTTTATAATTTCTCAATCAAGTAATAGGTTGTCACGTGTAAATAAGTGAATTTAATCAGTCACTTAACCTTCACGCTATGTAATCAATTTTTTCAACTGCTGTTGAAAAATATCGATCAATAAAAAAATTCTTCACTCTTTACTTGTCCTCTCTCAAAAGGTATACTAATCAACTGTGTAAATTGAAAGAGAGGAAAAAGCGACAATGTTATACATATCATATTTAAAAAATGAGAGCCTTGTATATCAATTTTTTATCTTCATTTGTCAAGCTTTATAACGAAGGAGAACTTTAAATGGTATAGATTAAGGTCAAAGTCTGCAGTGAACAAGTTTACAATGGCATTCAACTACGTTGTCTAACAATAGAAAAAGGTAATAAAACAGACAGTAGCTGCAAAAAAGTGTAAAACAATGTTCTTCGTGTCATTAAATATTTATGAACGTTCTACGACTTCACACAGAGCAAAACAGCAATAAATTACAGTAGTCTGCTAGGAAAAACTAGTATTACATATCACAACACAAAACGTAGTAAACATACGAAGTCTGCAAAGGTTTATGTCAATTTGCACTAAACTGATCGTTCAAGTACATACCATTTTTCTCCATAATCGTACATTATAGTTGAATACAAATCACTAACAAATATCATGCATAGTGATGAAACTGTGAACAGGGAAATACTCGTAAATTCAATTACGTTTATTATGAAAATTTGCATTTTCTTTTTATAATATAGGATCTAAAAATATCCTTGTATTTTAAAGCGTTATAGCATAACAGCTTTCAGATTCGTTTTTGAGTAATAATTGCAAACTAAATTAAATGAAATTTAGTATATTTGCGTGCTCGCTACTATGAATGAAACTCAGATAAATGTAACTCTACTATACTACTGCATTGTCATTCCTTGGTTAGGTTGTTACTTGAAAAATCTTTAGAGCGTTGTTCTTCGAACGAAACACGACGAGTATTACGTGGCAGTTCCCGCAGCCATTATCCTGTATGCGACGATTAATCTCATAATCCGATCGTTACGAGCGATTAAAGCGATTATACCGGTGCGTAATATGCATGAGACGAGACGCGTATGCTGTGTTTACTCGCAACGATACGATTTTCAGAGTAGCCCCATATTTTTACCCACCCAAATTGCATAACGCCCATGTTGTTGTTACTCGAATATCAAACGTTTATATTAATTGAAGTCTCTTCTGTTTGTCTGTTCAGCGTTTCGCACCCGCGATTCGCGATATAAATATCGTATTTATAGCGTGAGTGGTGCATGGATACTTGGAATAGACAAACTCTATTAATAACGAGCCACAAGATAAAATATTTCCGAGTAATATTATTCGAGTGATGCTTCGTACAAAATGCTTAATCGGTGATTACTAATAAGTTGTTGTGACAAATTGGTGAAAAAAAACCGCGTCAAACGGTCAAACGATTGCATAATAACTGACCTGAACGATACTATACAATAAAATTGTTGCAAAGACAATAGTGACACAATCGTGAGACGAGCTTGCCACTTGCCACGATATTATGAATTCATTTTTTACATTAATTTTGGTATTCTTTTGTTACGATATGCCATAAACAAAGACCACCATGGGAATGATACGATAAGTCCATTTTTATTGAATTTGTTGATTTTGTTGATAGCAAGGTATTTGAGTAAATCACACATATTTAATTCCAAAATCAAAGAAAAAGGTAGGTTCGATGTGCGATTGTTTCGCTATTTATTAAATTTTTTAAGTTATTTTTCTAAAGGGCGTGAAATGCAATTTATTAGATTTTTCATCTGTGGTGATCAAATTTAACACTGTTGTTTCCTTGTAAATTTGAAAATAAAATATTAAGTCGTTCGAAAAGTCAAAGATCAATATAAATATACAAGGTGGTTGATAACTGGTGGTACAAGCGGAAAGGGGGTGATTCTACGCGAAAAAAGAAGTCGAAAATATAGAATAGAAATTTTTGTTAATTTCTTTTTTTTAATTTTTCCATCGAGACAACGATCTACAGTGAGATCCGTTATAACGAGACGTGATAAAGTGCACGCGTACCGAACGAAAATTCAAAGTCGATTTTGTCGAAAAAAAAGCCTCAAACGAAAAATTTGTATTCTATATTTTCGACTTCTTTTTTCGCGTAGAATCACCTCCTTTCCACTTGTACCGCCAGTTACCAACCATCCTATATATATATATATAAGATAAATATTACAACGTTCGACAGATCAGGTTTCATGTTTGTATAAAGATGCATTGTTGTAAAAGAAGTGTCTGTAAAAGAAAGACACTTTTCTAACAACCTAATATGTATCGCCATTTGAATCTTCTAAAGAGAATCTCTATTTTCTGTTATTCGCTGTAATTGCGATCGTATAACAAGACGCAAAGAAAAATCACGATCGGATATCCTCGTATGCAAATGAAAAAATATTAACACAATGCGCAACAGTGCAGCTATTGAAACAGATACTGACTTTGTAGATACAACGAAGTCCAACGTACATCGGACGCCGAAGCGTGTTTGTCTGTTTCTGTCGACATGTTTGAGACTTTGTCGATAATCGTAAATAATTGTTTTCAGATAGGACGTTATTTGCGGCGTAACTTTGACTTGGTGAAACCACAGTTCTTCCTATTACTGCTACCATTTCTTTGAAGCGAAAAACGTGTACAGAAGAGCTACATAAAAAACAAGCCGTTTGTCGTTTCCGTAGATTGTAAAAAGAATTTACAAGAATCTTTTTAAGTTCTCTAGAAAGGCAAGATCTATTATAACAATCATTTAGAGAGATAAAAACAGAATTTTTGCATTTTTTCTTTCACCTTTACACTCTCTTATACTCTGCAAGTAAACTAAATCCTTCATGTGCAACTTTTATTTTATTTATCTGCTGTGTTAGATTTAAAAAATTACAAAAACAATCTGGGCTGTTCATTAATACATCTACTACAATATACAATTACGATAAAAGTACAAATTCGAAAAGGAAAGAAATTCAAGAGCAATGTAAAATTGATAATCAGAATACGAAATGGCAAAGTTGTATGAAAAATAAGAAATGTCAGACGTACATAAGATTTCCGTATTTCCATCCGAAACCAACTCGATCTCGTGACAATGAAACGTGTGCACACGCGCCCACGACTTCGCATGCAAATGCTGTGTAAAAGTCGCGTGCACTCGTGTAAAAGCGTGACGCAAGCGTAAAGCACACGTGAACGTAATGATGTCGAATGAAATTGGCATATACATATACTGTCTTGTAACGAAAGCAACAGATTTGAATATAAAAGACTTCGTACTTCTAATGATTTCTTGCGACACATGCGGATTACACGTTCTCCTTTTGGAATAGAGATTAGCCGTAAATCATTAACAAGAGCCGGTAAATAGCTTAGGATTATTTGTATAAGAAAAAGATTTTAACTGACGATATTTACAAAATAATAGTCTTGTAAATATATTAGTTGCTTATGATATTTGTTCAATAAACTCCTGGTAATTCAATTCGTTTAAGAAAATAAGATGATTCACGTTTCTATTTTAAACTGTTTTATCTAAATTGATGGTAATTAAAGATGGAACGTAATAGTTAGTTAGCAATGTTTTACAACGAACTTTATAGTTTTCGAAGCAAATACGATAAAACGTTTCTGGACAGATAGAGAGTGTACACTTAGAGTGTAAGCTTTTTGGCCAGGATAAGATCGACCCCGCCCTACTGTTTGAAGGTCGGGCAAATATTGGAGAAAAGGAAGGAACCTTCAGGACCCTCCAATCGTACGAAGGAAACGGAAAATTGATCGATATAACCTCGATATCGAGTATCAACTTCAACCTACAACAATAATAGTTGAAGATTCAATCCGATAAAGGAGAGGAGCCGATTATAACGTTATAATATGAGCTCAACTTTATTAAAGTAGAGCTGAATACATGTGCGATAACAATCGTAATAATAATCGCCGATCCAAAAATTCAATTGAATAAAAGCTTTTAAATTTTGTAAATTGTATTTTCTTAAAAATCAACATATACCCGACAACTATTAATTTTCCAATCCAATTCGCCAATCCTATATTCAATCTAAAAAAAAAAAGAAACCAATTATAAGCTCGATTCTCCACAACTTCCATTCTACGAAACCAGGGAGCCCAAATTAACCAACACCATCCTATTAATCAAGAATCCTCAGAGGAATGGTCAAACGCAGAAACGAAACCCGAAAGAAACCATCGCGGAAGCGTCGAATCTAAAACGGAAGGGGTGGTGGATGCACGCGGGGTAGGAAAAGCACGTTCCCGATCCGTAACGAAGCCATAGATCCAAAAGGGGTTGCGATGACGCCAGCACGATCACAGGGACGCGCGAGATTTCGCGCGTGAGTGTGCTCGAAGAGGAACGATCGGCAGTCTCGTTCGGCTCGTTGAACATAAATCTCGTCTCCCAGTGGACGATGACCCGTCGCGCTTATTTATCATCGCTTTTCTCTCTGTTACGGCTTAACATTAATGACAACCCGATATAGTTTCCAACGCAACTTTCACTAATGGCCGGCTGTTTCCATCGACAATTAACAAAATATCATTTTTTCTATATTCCTAAAGAAACTCGATGATCTTGGATATATAAAAAGTAAGTGGATAGAAATATGTAATAAGCGATATTACAAGCTAAAAAAAACTTCGGATCAGAGAGGATTCGAATTTTTGAACGCCAATATGACATCATCAGTCGTCATAGTATTAACTATGCTTCAACGCGTTCACCATAAACGGGACTCGATGACTGTGCACGTATGACACCATCATCGTCGTTACACGAGATTAACAACAAAACAATAGTACCCTGAGCCTTTTACCGACACAGTATACCATGAACGTTATCAAAGGCGAGATCATTGACTATTGACTTTCGCATTAAGATTATGCCTAGAATTTGTCATCGACGCATCTGCGTCATTATAAACGTTCGTAGTGTATCTATATGCCTTGTGAACTGTACGAGATGATAGAATAGCCCATAAATCGGCCAAGCGAGCCTGCTTAGCCTATCAATAATCGTTATCGACACAGTGCTGCCAATAAACTGTTTTCAACCGATAAACCGTACGTATTCTTTCGAAATTTTGCTCGCCGATTCAATCGAGCTATTCGAAAACGAGCGATCAGGGCAGATCGTGAACGCTTCGACCGAAAACAGTTGATTTGAAAGCGAATTATTTTGCTATTGATATCTTGGTTTGCAACTGAATTAAACACGGAATGAAAGAGATTTCTCGTTATAACAAATTCCTTTCTTTCCTTTCTGTTCTCTGACTCTGTATGATACGATGAAAATTAATCGATTAATTAATTTGAGTACGTTACGTAATTGAATTTATTTTGTTAGATCGCAAAAGGCTAGTATAGTCTCCTTCCTTTTTTTTATAAATTTAGCGTAATTGTATATGGCAGTGATTAAGCTGATGTAACGCGAATTTTATTGGTTAATTAATTTCAGTACCTACGTTATGTGGTTGAGAATTTTTGTTATATTAAAAAGGAGCAGATTTTTCGTTCATTTCTTTAAATTTAGCACAGTTGGATGCGACAGTTATCAAAAGCGGCTCGGATTCTCGACGAATCACTGTCGAAAATCTGTCGCAAGCCCCCAGGCAGAGAAAACTGATATGCCACTCATTGTTCACCGAATATCAGTCTGAAAAGAGTTCTCGCCGCGGTTGTATAACGCCACGGTAGATAATCTCGCCACTGCTATCTTTTCGCAAATAGCAATAGCGATTACCTGAATTACAGTACGTGTGTCGCGGCGATGACTTTTATTGGGCTCTTGTATAATAGCTATAAAATATATTGAAGAAAGTAGTACAGCTTCAAACAACTTCAGGAAAGTACTCCAATTTCAAACAACTTCATGATAAAATACGCAATAACTTCAATTATTTGAATTACTTCGTTCTAATTTGCATTTTAATGAATATTTAACTATACCAATTATCTCTTAGGAAATACATTATTGATCAAGTTGTCAATAAATAACATGAACAATCAATATGTCATTTATTTACTTGACAAAGGTCTCTTAATCGATCAACCTTAGCAAGTATATTAAAATTGCCTTGTCACCTTTCCTATTTGGTAAAAACACTGTGTTCCTCGACGATTCCTGAAAAACTTTCGTACATTATAATATAATATCGTTTAAAATAAATTAAACGGATAAAGAAACAACAGTGTGCAAAGATCGCAAGTGTTCCGTGTTACGCAGTAACGAGCATTTAATTATAAAATCCTTTCAAAATAACTTTTCGATATCCGTAAGCCTGGTAAATTTTTATGACTAAAGAATTTGTTTAATACGAATTAAATAAAATAGAGAAGCAATGAATAGAATTGATAACAATAATGGAGAAAAAATGGGCAATACAAGACGGGGAGGAACGACAATAAGGAAGCACAGCAACCAGGCAAAACCCCAAAAGTTGCCATAGTTTTAGAGACAGATTATATAATGGAGTGCAATATAACAGAGTGGATAAGAGGGGGGGGGGGGGTAGATATATAAAAAAAAGAGAGATAGACAAAGAAAAGAATTTAGATACATATAAAGGAGAAGGCAATAAGGTGATAACGCCATAGGACTGATAGGATGTAAAAATCGTAATAGGTAAACGAGATGTAAAACCGAAAGCTCGTCCAAAGCCGAAAGGCCCGGACTATGTAATAATAAATAAATAAATAAATAATAGAGAGGCAATGACTTCCATATTGTTGGAAGGCGAGCGTACGTCGGCCTCTCTGTTTCGTCGACGCGGTAGCCGCGGAAACAATAAATAATCGAGGCAAAATTATTACGGGTCATTCGCTCAGGCTTCTTGATCCGTACGATCATTAAATAGTCGCGCTTTTCTCGAACTGGACTGCAGAGGATTTATCGTTAGGTGGAACGGCCTGCTATCGCTCCGCGATTCTCACACTGTCGAGCGTTCATCGAAGCTCGCGAGGTTCACTGATAACGAAAACAATAGTCCGCGGAACAGATAGTGATATTCTCTTTCTCTGTCTTTCAGACTGTATATTGGATTCTTGGCAAGTGCTAAAATTACTTCGTGTTGAATCGAAATGACCCAAAAGGTCGATCAATCGCTCGACTTCGCTCGCGCGACGCGGACTTTACTTTTCCCCTTTTCCGCGATGTTCTACTTGGCGAAGCCCTTTCTCTCTGACTTTTCCGTGCTATCTTCTTAAATTAATTTTCATGTGAAACCTCCTGCACACAGATCGATATTAAGATTGAAAAGTAACAAAAATTCAGAAATTTAAGTTACAAAATAATGAAAATAGTGAACTTTTAGAAATAAACATTACAGGTCTGCAACTGATTAATTATGAACGTTTGAAGGATCAGCAATCGTTTACAGATTTGAATCTTAGATTTCCGAAGTATATTTTCTTCGTGAACTGATCAATGATTGAACAAATCAAGACACGTGCATTTATTACATTGTGACGTTGATAAATTCACAAGTTCATCATGATCTATCGTTTTTCTAGAAAATAATTAATAAAGTGGCAAAGCAAAACATTCTGCAATCAATTAATCTTCATGTTTCCTCGAAACTCTGCAGGGATCTCACCTTTCACCTGCGATACTCGAACGCTGCGCTAACAGAGAATCCTATCGACTTTTTTCCTGTCATTTAGTCGAAGAATGTGTGTTGCCTTTTAGCAAGTCAAAGTACTCTGACTAATTACCAGAATCACATTTTACTTATTTCTACAATATCGTGTAAGCTATACGAACGATACGAGCTATGTACGTGATTTACACGCCATTAGTTGATAGCTTTTTTCTCGTAAATTATAGATACGAGAAAAAAAAAAAAAGAAAAAACATGAATGATTGAAAATGAATTATATATTCACTATAATATCCTTTTCGCAAGTGCAAAAATGCATGTGCGTTTTGCAGCTGCGTTACTTTTTTTTTAATAGAAGCCCCCTTTTTTCATACATCGAATCCTTTCGCTATTCTACGAAAAAAGGTATTATGGTAACATGGTCGAAGAACGAATAGTTTAAAAGACTTTTAACTACAATTTTGTAAGAGTACCATATGGAAAATGAGAAAAGACGTAACGCGGTACTCTTGTATTTATATTTCCTTTGTCCTACATATGATAAATTCTATAAAATTTAAGTTACAATATCTTTTAAACTAACCAGTTTTCCACCAAGTTACCCTAACACTTTTCTTTTCGTAGAATAACAAAAGTCATTGAAAGAAAAATAGCCTAGCTGCAAAACGCACATGCATTTTTGTACTTGCAAAAAAGATATTATAGTGAATTTGCAGTTCACTTTGAACCATTTGTATATTTGCACCTTCATGTATTTCTTATGCTTATCGTTTGAGAAAAACGCTGGGAACTTATATCGCGAACATCTAACTAATCCCAACATACAAGAAGAATTTTTTGTTACATTTTCCACAAATATATTCTTTTTCCTTTACTTGGGTTTTATTATGCAATAAATGGAATATACTAATATTAGCTAGTAAACGTATGTTGCACGATGGATGGCACCACAGAAATCATAAAATAAAATTAGGTTCTTTTCCAAGGGACGATAAGTATCAGGTTGTCCGGAAAGTGTCTTTCTTTCGCAAACGTGTTTTTTACAACAGTGCACCTTCATACAAACGTGAAGCCAAGTGTTTGAAATGTCGCGGTGTTTATCCCAGCAGAACAAAATAGATCGTAATTCGACAAAATAATATAAAACAAAAAACGTCGTGCGTCTATTACTTCCTCATAAAACGGAAGAAACTTTTCGGACAACCTAATAATGTGGAATAAATTACAAGCTATTGATTATTTTCTTTAAATAAGAAAGCGAAATTTATCCTACGATTCGAGTTATAATATCCAAGTAAATTACAAGCATCTAATTAAATTAAAAGCAGAAAAATAAAAAAGAACAAGACACGTAGATAACTCTCTTCGTTCGTTTCTGGCGCGTATTATTTCGTAAGCATCGGATTGTTTTCTGGTAGCGCCGGAGAAAAATTCGCAATTAAACGTGTAATCATGCCACGTTAAGTTATTTCCGCCTTGAACGCAACTTAATTGCCCGCGATAATGGATTCGACGATCGTTGTTGCAATCGTTCCAAGAAACATCATTCTGTTGCGAGATTTTCGACGCGCGCCGACGCGATTCAACCGGAAAACGACTTATCGATCGTTTTTCACTGTTTTCATTTCGAAATATTCGATTCATCGTTGCGTGTTCCGTGTGCCCAACATCTTTACGTTTGCATAAGTTATCGGCGAAACGAGACGGTGCAAATAGAGATTAACGGTCGCGAACAGAAGTCACGTGTGAGACTAGAAAAGCAGCAGTGTCGGCGTCGTTAGTATTAGTTATTATCTGCCGACCTTCTTTCGCAGAGAACGCTGTCATCCAACCACACTTCCGATCCCACTAACTGCAAACTCAAAGAGCATTTCGATGATTCTTCTTCATTTTACCAGGCTGATATCTATGCAGGAAATACATTCGATGAGAAACGAGAACTCGTTTAATTAATTGCAGATTCAAAGTACATTTTGACGATTCTTCGATGATTTGACGAAGCGACGAAGTAATAATATTCGAAGCAATAATATAAGTGGAAAAATAATAGATCGAAATATATGTGCATGTAAGTAGCTGCATGATTTTATTTCATATTTAAAGAAAGCAACAATTTTTCTATATTTAATCCACATCCATTTCTCATTTTTCCAGTTTAGTATATTAGCTCTGTAACATAATACGATATTCCATGGCTAAAATAAAGCCAGACAGACTAATTATCATGGATACTAATTTAATAACTGTACAATAATAGGTAGACTGTAAATGTTTATGGAAAACATAAAGGTGCAAAATTGTACGCAACAAGCGAGAATATAGAAAATATGCAAAGTAGAATAAGCTTAAAATAAAGTGCAGTATGTAAAATAAACTTGTTACAATATGTATAATGTATATACTTGTCCTTGTTTTAATTCCAAGATCTCGTAACCTTCTGATTTGTCTCTCCTAACTTTTTTTATCAACTCATCTGATCTTTATTGATTTTTAACACGGTGATTATAAAACGGTCCAATTAACAAGTTAATTTGATTTTCGTTACGTATATAAAATCACCGATTCATCAAGCCATTTTCGAACCGTAATTCGCTTTAGTTCCATTTAACTTGGAAAACATCGATTCTTCTATTATTCTATACGCACGATATACGGGTACATACCTGATCTATCGTCATCTAAAGGTAACATCTCGCCAGTCTATACGTACCTGAACTATCACACGACAACGATTCGCTATATGAAGTTATAAGACGGAGTGCCCACCTGCCAATCAAACGAAACACACGACACGTGATTCAAGTACCGTGTAAAGATAACAAAAAAGAAGCGAATTTTGGATAAGCACGATGCAGAGCAGATTAGCCCTAGTGTTCGGAGCAAGTGAAGCGAAATGAGATTACTTTTTCGTACGTTCAAACTCATCGAAGCAAAATTAATTAAGCAATGCGATAACATCCATTAATTCCCGACAACCTGTCGTCTGAATTCGCAAATACGTTCAGGGATCTACGTAAAGTAGATGGAACCGAAATGGAACTACCAATAAGCGTTCATAGTTCGCTAGGAACGATTTATGACAGTCTGCCAAAAGATATTTTGGCCACCATCCATGGCAAGTAATCAGCCAAGGGGTTGTTTGATAGTACGGCAACTTCGAGAATGGAGACAGTCGTGGGAATCGAAAGCACGATAGTTAATTAGATTTTGTATAAAAGATGTTGGTAGTACACCGACAGCGTGAATGCGATGTATTTATTTATTAAAATGTGATTAATTAATTTTGTAATTGTAATTTATTAGTGTATGATCCTCGATGAAGCGATTCATATGTATGAATCGTACGTACCTATTTAATAATTAGTATAATAATATTACCTATTTAATAACAATAACAATATATCTGTCAATTTTTGATAAAAATGTGTAGAAAGAATCTCGAAGCCGAGGTTTTGTCACATCGATAATGAAAACACCATCGAAAACTGATCAATGTCGAAACATCCCCTGACCGTAAATTAACAGCCAGCAATACATTTAAACGTGTTTCGTAATCATTCCCAGACCAGAAGCTCATCGCGTCGATTTGTTACGACACGTTAACGGACTTTATGTTATGTAAAATGTTAATTAATACAAGACCGGTGCACGATACACTCGTTGCTTCTTTTAACAGACCAAGACTAAAAAAAGCCACGTGTTTCTCGATGGATCAATGTTCGAGAACAAAGCTTCTCTATATTCAGAATCTATGTTTAAACGTTTGAATAACATCTCGTAGTATTTGAATACTTGACCGAAGAAATTAGACCTTTTTGATTAAAAGGGAAGGCACCTCTACCCTCTTGGTGCAAATATTTGCCAAGCAAATTTGAGAATTTTTTATTCGATTATCGAAAGTCTACAAAGTTTCTTCAACAATTTCGGAATCCAAATTTTCGATATCGATCAGAAGTAGATCCATGTTTGCCTCCAAAAATCTTTCGTTTCAGAATTGTCAATGTAGTAGACCCTTATCCGAACACCCGTTATAAACGTCTATTATTACGCGAATGTAATATATACCAAATATATTCTTTTTCTTTCGTTCGATTAAGTAAATTCTGATTACAATAATTTCTTTCTAATTATCGAGACAAAATACGACGTAATTAAAAAAACCCAAAAATGACGTAAGTGCGACAGAATTAGTAAAAACACACGATATTGGAAAAGCCATAATCGCAAATATTAGAAAACAAGAACACGATGTCAAAAATTATCTAAAGCACGTAGATTCTCTGCAGATGCTGGCAACGGTAGGAAAACCTTAAATATACCGATGTAACGAAATGGTTTCATTGCGATAAAGACGATAATAATGACGATTTTATACAAATGCAAACAGCAAACGAAAATGCTGATGGAGAAGCGCCTTGTTACGTCGAGGCGTTCGTGGCATTCGAAAAACAACTTGGATGGTTCGAAGTATGACAAGAATGTAAGTCTATGCACTTACCTATGTTGACAAAATTATATAACTTAGCGATCAAAAAGATATTGGATACGTAAATATTTAAGGAATCTGTCGATTAATCTTAGTCCGTATTTGAATAAATGAAATTTCGTATCAGAAAAATGATAGCTCTATTGTTCGAAAATTTCATTGTCCCAATAGTATTATCTAGTTTACATAAGGCGGACTCTCTATTATAATTAACGATAGAGCTGATAACGCGATGTACCTTCAATTTTCGAAAAGAATTTCTTTTGCATCGAAGCTCGACTCGAAATAAATTTTTCTACCTGGCACAGGTAGCATTTCGAGACGATATTGAAAACGACCTTGAGACCGCTTTACTCTTGTCGTTTAATGCTTCTTTCGACGTCGTACATAGGAGAGTCGGTGACCCAGGTCTATCACAGTAAGCACCGTCTAGTCAGACGTCTTATCGCAGTTGGTAGACAATTATTCTTAAGAGTGAGATATGTTAACGACCTTGACGATCGATTAGGAACGAATTTCTATTAACTACCACGCAGTTTATTGCCGTTATCGTCGTTTTCCTATTCAAAATCGTTACGATGTTACGACGTCTGTCGAATTATCGGCACGAATGTTGTTATGTTTCACGTACTCTTAATGGATCTAGTCACGCGGCTATCGAGTTGATGTCCGTTTTTTGACGAATCTAACTCCTCTTATTACTAGTAGGCTATCCTGCTAATTTCTGCAGTCTTTACTCTATCTGATTTGAAGGCCATGTATATAGCTATATAGAGTGAACCACGTAACTGGACCCGGCTGTAACTCCGATTTCGTCGAGGACAGAGGAAAGACGTACAGAGAAAAATCGAATGGCACGATAAGATGCATGTTCGCGGATTTTACTCGCTTTTTTTTAGTATGCTTCGATATACCGGAAAAGTATAATTCCATTCCTTTTTCTAAATGCAACTCTATAATTTTGTATCAACCATTCGATGCATTTTTTAATATTCTACAAAGAAGTGTTAAGGTATTTGCGTCGAAAAATATTTACCTTAAAAGATATTTTTGTGGCGGCACGGGCCACGGAACTTTTCAACGGCTCCGGATGCAAAGCGCGACGCCGCCAAAGCGCAACACCGACGTGCCCAATGTACCATCGATATCTTCACACTCTTTCCGCCGAATTCTCGGAAGAGTATACACGTGCTAGCACTGGCGGCACATCTAATGAATGCACGCTAGTGGGGGATATCGATGGGCTACGAAGGGAAGAATCTGCGCGATCCGAAACAAAAGCAGAGTCAGTCTGTCTTGCGCCATTAAATGTGTAACTTCTCGGTACTATTTGCATAGCAACGCGTCGAACGATCTCGCGGTGTCTATCGTTATTTGTTAGTTGTTACCTGTTGTCTGTTAAGTGTAATTGTTAGTTGTTAATTGTTAACTCTGATTGTTGATTAGTTCTAATAAAACTATTGTTCGTTAAAAACACCAAGAGTAGTTCCTTACGCACCTATCACCATACCTACCTCATTTTAATTGCAGTTTTGTAGAACTTAGCGTATGACAAACAAGGACAAACGTAAAGCGGAATGCTTGTGTTTATGTTTTTCTTGTCTTTTATATAATAAATTTACTGGAACTAAAATCAAATACCTTTTAAACTAGGCATTTTTCGATCCAAGTACCTTAATACCTTTTCCTAAAGAACTGAAAGATGCATCGAATGGTTAATAACAAACTATAGAGTTCCATTTAAAAAGAACAGCGCAATTGCACTTTCCCCGTGCATACTAAATCGTTGCATAAAAAAGAAAAAAAAAGAGTAGCTACGAACATAAATCTTAGCACGTCATTCAATTTTTCTCTCTACAAATTCTTTTTATTTTCAATGAAATCCGAGCTACAACCCGACCCAGTGGCGTGATTCATCCTGTATATTTCAGATATTATACAAATATACTTGGACATATATATTACATGCCATGATGTTCGTGTAAATCACGCGTCTTTTGTTAAAAATAGCAGCTAATGGATTTTCTTCTGTTCTGTAGACTTCAAAAGATCAAACGTGAAAATACAAATGCGTGGCAGACACAGTGATGCAGAAATTGTATCAGTTGCTCCTTCATATTCTCCTAATTTACAATCAAGAAAAAGATCCTTGGACGAGTTAACATTTATTAATGTTGTTAAATAGGAATACCTGTGAATCACTCTCCTTGTCCTGTCTTTTATCCTTTTCTCTCACTGCTCTCATATCCGATTATCTTCATACATATGTATAACTGTTACTACGATGACAGCGCAAAATATCTCTAAGATCAAAACGAAAGACACGTGTTGAAACTGACGTGGACATTAAATTACGGAACTATAAGAAACAACAAAAATCGACATTCGACGATTCCAAACGACGAGCTATCCAAACCAAACATGTTAACATCGAATACCAAGGCAGTCAAAAATCCTGAAAATCTACTGGGCCACTTAACTTTACAGGAATTCAGCCAGCCCATTAATTTCAGGGAACAAATGTCCCAGTGTGAGTGCTTTATAGCATACTTAAATCATCGTCTCACATTAAAAGTTAACTTTATTAGGATTTTCGATAAATACTAAATGATATATATTAAATAATTGTAATTTTCATTTACCTGTATTATTAAATATCCTGTGACATTTCTATATGTACGAATAAATGCTTTTGTGCATGTTGGCATTGATTTTATATGATTTTTGCATTCCATTTGTGATACTTTTATTGCTTCTCGGATCTCCTCGTTTTTGGTTACTTTCTAAGTTTCTCCGTGTCGGTCATAAAATTTTTTACACCAAAAGGATCGTGTACAAAGAAATATAAAAAATTGTTCAACGTACGAGAAAGACAGATATCGACTTATTACAAGAGAAAGAATTCGAAACGCGACGACAATAACGATACAAGCATCGATATTAAAACACGATATAGTCGCTCGATAGAAGCACGAATCGGCTTCGTTTATCGCAGATTAAGTCGAACGAGCACTGCGAATAATTCACTTCGCATTTATCAAGCGAAATCGTCGCTCTATTAATTAATGTCTAAGGAGAATCGAGAAAGATACGCTCTAATCGTTGCCTGCTGTCGAAGCGCCAGAAAAACTCGAGTCTTTTTAACGACTGCAATTGGCCTTATTAATCCGAGTCAAGCACATACTTTGACCACGACCCATCTTCATCTCTGTCTTGACGATCCGCTGTTGCCTTACGACGAAAATGCGTCGCGGCGAAACGTTTTGCTTCTGGCTAATCTTGTGTAACGAGTTACATGACACGGCGTAAATTTTTTATCAGTCAGCCGAACGATGGTTATGTGAAGAGCTGACAACCATAACAGTGTAGGTTGGTACACTGGTATTTTTTTAATAAAATAGCATTCCATCGCTGAATCCCGTTACGCAGAAATTAAATGAATGGCAAAAAAAGAAAAAGAAGGAATACGCAAATTATCTGGCGTATTAGTATCTTTCAAATGTCTGATTGCATAATCGCGATGCAAGCTTTTACGTTAAATTTTCTTGATGACGCGAGAAAAGAGTGTATACTGGTTAAGTCTTGATAGAAAGGTCAGTGCAATGAAGTCTAAGTTTTGGAGCAACATTTAACAGTATTATTCAGTTTGATATAATAAGAACGTAGCCATTAAGCAACGTCGTATTTCATCCTCGCTGTTCATTCTGCTTCGTTCAGAAGCGTAACCCCTAATTGCTTCAAATATGGTGTTGCAAAGTGTTATATACGTTTGTGTATGTGCATATATAATATAACATAACAATACAAATAAAATACATATTTGAAAGACTCAACTATGCAACATCGAATCCGATCATTTTGATTATTTTCGCCTTTGCATTATTTTGATATACTCGTTATTAGGTCCTCGATACTTAAAAACTGACAACTACATTTAGCATTATGACGCACAGAATGAAATTCTCTAAATTCTAGTGCGTGTTAATTACATTCAATTACTTTCCATAAATTAGAAACTCCAGTCTCTCTAACCAAGTCGGTATAATATCTAATATTTTCAATGGAAATTAAAAACAATGAAAATTATGTAGAATTTAATTCTTTAAATTTAATTAAACTAAACGACAATTTAATTAAAATAATTCTGGCTAACACTCGAATGGAACGAAAGCGGAAAGCGATCTTTCGAGGTAGTTCGGGCGAAGTCGCCGTTCGAACAACACCGGTGCCCGAGGACATTATGATATTTCATATTTTCTCTTTGCTCGAAGCATGAATTCCAAGAAGGTAGCGACAAGGTCGATTGAAACGCGCTGTACGAATACGAAAGAGGAACACGAAGGGTGAGTTGATCGTTCATGAACAACGCGAAACTGGTTTTCCCCAGTAACTACCGATTCCTCTCGGATTAAAGGGGCCACTAACGTCTTGTATTGCACGAAAGAAGTCTATTATTATCAGACTTTCCTGGTTGAAGTAGAAAAAACAAGCTGGAAACCGCAAATGAGCTAAACTTCCGCTTTATACTCGATGTATATCGTAGAAACTGATTTAGCTACATAAATATGAAGCTGAATATGCATATGACATATTTACGAATCAAACAGCAAATGTATTCCTACTTCACGACGTCCGAAATTTTGGCGAGCCCGTGAAACGCGCTTAATGTTCCGCGGCAGATTTTGAGATCCGGCCAGATGTGAAAAAGCTTAGCAAGATCCGCTCGAATTCGAGGGTTCCTATATACGTGCTATGTGTTCAGTTTATCGCGAATCGCGTTATTAATCTCACAATAAAAGTTCAAATAGATTGCGGATCCCCTTTAGCCCGCGGATCGATGCGTTATCAATGGGATTTAACCCTGTGGAAATCGTAGTTGATCTGACAGATACATAGGTAGATACATGTAAAATCTTTTTATGCTCACTTGTATTTTTAGACAAACACGTTTTAAAATTTACTGACAGAAGATAGCTCGTGATATGAGTAGACTGTTTATGTAAATGTTTATGTAAATTCATATTTTTACGAGCGCACATAGATACAGAGAGTAATAGAGCATAACCGTAGAATACAAATGAATGATAGAATAATCTAAATAAAGATTCGTGATTAGCGGGAAGTATCACATAGAGAGGTAAAGAAGTCCTATTATATCAACTATTCATCCGTATGTTTATGTAATCAGTATATATGTAATATACATATTTTGCACACATATGTATATATATACATATATTATACATATAGTTATCATACAACTATACTATATGTGTAGCTAAAAGCATCCAATGCATACAAGAAATTCCACCTTGAAATTCCCCTTGCATCGCGTACTTCGCCAGGAACCTCTCATTTGATGGGAACGAGTATAATTTAATCGTCGCGTCGATTCGTTATTATTCGTAAATATCGCATAAATAACGTCGGCGTAACATCGACTTCTTATAAAAACTCACGATAACATCGATCGACGGCCGATTGAGCGGGAAAAATATATGCATCTCGAGCAGCATTACGCATGTATAATTGCAAAAACAGGAAGAAGAAGGAAATGGATTGGTCTTGGGTATATGTAAATAAACACAAAAACCAAATCATCTCACGATCCAACGGAGCTCGCTTGTGACGCAAATCTACCCCCCTGGTGGCATTCTCGCGATGATTTCATGCACATTCGCGATTTATTCGATATATTCTATGAGCGTGGCGTGGCAGCGGAACGGCGTATCGCGAGAACCGTTCTCCTCGTTCGACCGCGATTACTGACGCATTCTTCATTCTTGCAACATTTTATGAACGAACGTGCTTTCCGTCGCGACAACGGTAGCCAGGCTCGTGCGAAAAGACGAGAGAAAGAATCGCACCGGTTTCCTGATAATCGGTTCAATGCGCTGAAAACCGAGAAAAATTCGAAACGTTACATAAGCGATCACGCTCCGTTCGCAAACATGCCCTCGCAAGTCGATCGATCTTATTGGACTGCGACATATGGAATGTCTGTTTTTTAGGTCGCGTTCAACGATAACTTTATCGGTTCTAGCGATCGTACGCTGGAATCGAAACATTTTCGTCAATGAGTCGCAAAATTACGGACTGTCTCGAGGAAATCATCGAATTTTTATATTTTACACGCTTCTGGATGTACAGTAAGTCACGAAAATACTCGAGTGCTTGTACAATCCTTTTATGAATATATTGCGTGCATTATGAATGTGTTGCGAGTTATGTGAAACTTTTTGAAACTACGTTAGCACTGTAATAATATCACGAATATGTTAGTCCAGTTTGAAAGAGATCTAGTAGAATACGTAGAAGTTATGAAACGTTAACCAGAGGAAATCAAAATAATATTATAGAAATCGCAGATATATTTTATAAATGTTCATTTTAAACTTTTAATTAGTATCGAAGGTAGTTTCATTAGAAAATAATATAGAAATATTTGAATAACCTCTGTCAAATTGGTATATATTTGTACTAATATCATGTAACTGCTATCTACATTGTTTTATTTATTTCAGACCGATATTTATACCGATATAATCGTGACAATCTATCGTTACAACGATAATGAAGTTTGAAAATGCTTTATTTAACACGCATAATATATCCGTCGTAGATCCTTATCGCAAATAATAACAAATATCGATATAATTATATCACTCGCTATATCATTCCTCTCTCCATTTTTTAACGCGTTGATCTTGAATTTTGAAAAATGAACGTTTGCATGTTTAGCATATCTTGCGAACTAACGTAGATAACGTTCACGTGTTATCACACCATGCACAAAGCATGATAAAGTAACTAACTGATGCGAATACTATAAAACCGCGTGAGAATCGCCTTTCGAGGAAAAGGTAAGTTTCTTCTGTTTGAAGCTAGAATGCTAATTATTCTCGAAAGGACACGAATCGATAGTTAGCGTTATATAACATTCTCTTGATAAATGCGTATACCAGAATCCGATGATGTTCGAAAATTGACTGGCATATAGATAGCGTATTGAAAAGCAACAGATTATTTAGATTAAGTTGCAAAAATAGATGAGAAATGAGAAGAGGCGAAAAGTTCGGATTGAAAGTCGCGCGATGCATCAGTATAATTCAAACGTTGATAATACAACGATGATATCAACACTGGTTACGTAACATTTCGCGACACTTGCGATTTAACGAGGGGAAAATCGCATTTTAAACGGACTCGATATGTTTGAATATTATAAAACAAATGATAGTATTTGTTACATTAACCGGCGAATAAGAAAAAAGGATTTTATCGAAATTCGAACGCGTTTCTCATGACGAATGTGTGATACAGATATGCCGCAGTCTATGCGTCAATTAATTCGATAGCACGATTTTCCTGCTAAATGTAACCCCTGGGATAAACCATGACGAGGGCGATAGTATCTAAAGAGGTGGCGTCGGGCGCCGCGGCGCCAGCCGTCCCTCTGTGGTCAGGCAGAAATTGTAGGCCAAATGAAATGCAGTGGACAACCAAGAGAAAAAAAATAGAGGAGTCCGATCGTACTGGTCTCTCGAGTGAATTTCCAATTGGAAACTCCAATTGGAACCTAACTCTTTTATTGTTACCTAATGAATTTTTATTTGCCTATGGGAAATTTGAAGATACAAAAATGCAAAGAATACGCTTGATATGTAAAAATATATAAAATGTCCAAAGTATAGTACTCTCTATAATATTCAGTAAATAAATAAATCTCTCTTATTTCACAGAGGGTTACAATAGTGAATATTTTTTCGACTGTATGATGTCACCTATATAAATATTTCATTATCGTTATTATTAGATACGAATGTTTCAAGACCATACCGACATCGCAATCCAAGATAGAATGTTTCTACCAAAGAAAATTGATAATACTGTAAATCTATCAATATGTATAGAGGACATAAAAAGTTGGTATATCTAAAGTAGTATAAAGTAGTAAGAAAGTACGAAGGAAGCGGTTTGGCCGAGAATTGAGAATGGGAAAGGCTGCATCGGGCGAGAAGGTGGCACCGCCATAAATTGTTAAGATCAGTGTAGATTGACGGTGATTGAGACTAGATTACAAAGACCTTGAGTCGCTTAACACCCGATGCTGGATTCATTGACCGTTATTCCTCCGAGAAATTTTGCCGAGGCTCGGCTAAAAACGCAAAACGATCCTGGCCAGGTCCTTGACAACTTTTAGGCGTATGATAATTTGCCGGCGTGTGCATTCGCATCCAAATATCCGAATTAAGCCTCTCCAACTCGTCGAACAAAAATATTGAGATACCAGACTAATAAAGTAATTCGACAAAAAAGGACATAAGTAGAAATAAAAAGATGTATAAAAAGGGAAAGAAGAAAATAAGGGAAAAAAGGATGATAATTTGCTGATCTTTAACTGTATTAGAGCGTTTCAAAGTCTTTTCGAAAGTCTTTGCTTTGTATTTCTGTGTGAGTTTTATTTCCAAAAGAAGACACAAAGACTTTTGGAATGTTCTAATAGAAATCTTTCATAGAATAGAAAGTAACAGGACGATCGTTACAGCAAGAAAAGTATGCAGCACAAGTAAACCGTTGCATCAGTACACGTCGATGAAATGATTATTATTATTATTCAAATGGGTCTGCTTCGATATTAAAACGCTCGTTTAGATTCACTGTGCTAGCCGCTGCTCGTTCGTTGCCATCAATTAAACGAGTACACTGAAGCCAATACGTTCGTAGAACTTTGGACAATTTTGATAAGGACCCAATTGATTTATTTTCCTTACGTCCAATGTTCTCTGATTAATCTTGTTGCACGGTGTATTAATAACAATATAGTATAGTAGCGCATACGTAGTGTCAATCGAGGTAAACACTCGACGATGAAGCAATCAATGTTTAGCATTGCTTATATTCAACGATATAAGCAGAATCAACTTTTTTTCGTCCGTTTCGACCAGCGTAGTATAGTATTTGTTGTAATCGACATTCATTCATTATTACCGCATATTTTACACTGTTTATCGTGCTATAAATTCACATATTAATAGTATTACTGCAACGTAATACCGTAATTGGTACTCCGTATCTTCGAAATTAAATCGACAAGGATACGTGTTTATTGAGTTCGCGAGTAATTATTCTATTCTTTATCTTGTAATATTATGATGTTCACGATATTAAGAAATAATGCTTAATCTTGCTATACTCGTATACTGTTTATCTTCCAATCTTGCTTTCGTTTTAACAAAATAAAAGACGGAAATGAAGTAATACACTAAAAATTAGAGAATCTATAAGCAAAAAAAAAATGACTAGATGCAAGAAATTGGAAATCCAAGTAAATTTGAAAATTTTCTACCGATAGGGTAATACGATTCGAAGGTTAAAATAGATACACTAGAACAGTATCGAGTATCTCTTGAAATCAAGTCCGTGAAAATGAGTTTTTTATCGGTAAATACACCGTAAAACTCATAGACAGAGAAAACTAGTTTCACTTCATTTGGCCACATGGATACCGTTACCCGATTCGAAAAATACCTGTCGACGATACGTGGACAACTACAGTGGCATATATTTGACTATTGCGAGGTACAGATTTTACGATGGACGAAGTTTATATAACTACATAAAGCTGATATCGCCGTATCACTATCATATCGGAATAAAAAGAAAAAGAAGAGGAATAAATGCTACAACTAGACCATGAAGTTGGTCAATGACCAAGAGATTTCAACGAATAAACCATCATCATTAACTGGTATTATCAAGAAATTAAGAGACTTTCAAGGACACGATATCTGGTTAAATATACTTCTAGATATTGCAGACAATCGTTGAAATTGTTATCTTGTTCGCAAAGATCTGAAACTTTCGAAATAAACCGAATTAGATAATAACCTACATTCAGAAGAATAAACAGACGATTGTAATTACTGAAAAGAAAGACATATGTATTTTAAAAAGCGTCAGGTCATGTGGCCCATCGGGCGTCGTTAACGAATGCGAATAACAATTAGAAGTCCTATCACGGGCCGAGCTCTATATGAACGGTCTTTTATTCTCGCTAAATTTAAAGACGTTCTTTCGTTTCTTCGATTTCCTTGGTGTTGTACAATAACTGTTAAAAAGAAGAAATTGTGTAATTCATAAAAAAGAGGAATAACAAATTCGTTATTTCTTCTGGTATTATGCTGGTTATTTATATCGAGGATAGGAATAAATTCATATGGGATTTGAATCATAAAATTTTCAGCACATAAATGGTTAACGTAATTAATAAGAAAAATCAATTTCGATATAAAATAGAAATTAAGTGATCGTTCCAAAATGAACGACAATTTGATGTTCGTGGTATCCACAAACTTGAAAGGATCTCGCAAACTTTCCAATTCACACGTTGTAAAAACCGCATGCCTTAAACTCGATCGATCAAGTTGTAGGTATACGATACGGTATGGAACGGAAAAGCGCAATACGAAGACAGAAATATCGCAAGGTATCGGACGCGAAATCAACTTGATGCGTTCCGCCGGGTTAAAAACATCGATCCGCGTCTTTATCGTCATGGTAACACGTGCACTTATACAATTATCCTTGTGTGAGGCTATTGGATGTATGTTTCCATATGGCATAGTGACGGTATGCATGCACACACTTGTTCACATAAGTGCGCCGATTACGTACGAACGTGTACGTACCTCTCCTCTATTTGTTATCTTACTCTATCTTCCTTGCTCTATTCTTATCACAGCATGCTAAGAATGCATTTTCACGGTTTCACTAACACGCACTTTCCGTGTGACATGCGCGAAACGAACTGGGATCTCGTTCGGAATAGTATTGAAATAATTTTATGATCGAGGATTCCGCTCAATTAAATCTATAAATATCTCGTAAAATTATCCATGTAGTTAAAAGTGTTTAGTCGTAGTACACAAGCTACATACATACTATTTTTAGAATACTATTACCGGTATATGAAGTGGCGAACACGAAAATATGATATATTTTCAAGGAAAGTGAAAGCAACTTTTGGTCGAACGCATAATAATATTGTATGAGATTAAAGCAAAACGAGACTATGTCATTAATGCGTACATATTAGTAATGCATATTGTGCGAAACAGGTTATACATACATACATATATATGTACTGGCGTGGATAACACCTAACGATTAATGTTGTGGATCTACATATATATACATATCATATATAATAATAGTTATATGGTGCACTCTTTCTAGTAAATCCACGCAATTAAATATTAATTAACGAATACTGTTGTGTAAGTGACTAACATTCTTGGAAGCTTGTTTACCTAGAAATACGAACGTAACATATACAATTCGTTTTCTACAGGAAAAATGTAATTACTTGTAAAATTAATAGCTACGCAGTTAATATGTAAAAAGGCCAATGTCTGGCAAACTCTAACGTGATAATATTCTACGAAGATATGGTGTTTCATTCGAGTGAAGAAAACAACTATTGTTAAACGATAACGACGATATTTCATCGTTAATAACAATGCATGTCAATCCAAGAGACGAAGTTCAGATCCATTGATAATAATCGTATACATATTCGATGTATAGTCAACATTCGCTCCTCATTCTTAAATTCACTTGAATTTGAAACCAAATGATGTTACTATCCTATCCCATTATTTAATTCATACCAAGGCCGAGTATTAGGGAAATAACTGAAGTAACAGAAACAACAGTGAATCATGTTTACTAACACACACCAAAACGAAATGCATTTATACATGCAAGCGTGTGAGGCATCCATATTGAAAACAGCATAACCTCACTAGCTGCTTTGTAGCATGTATTATCCTTGGAAATAATGTATAAAACCACAACATTCTATCTTAATCACGATTACTATTTAACTTAATGATTATTACTTCAACAAATTAGCCGCCATCTTAGTGGAGTAAACTACAAATACACGATTCTTAAAGTGTGCACGCTTTTGTACATAACCTTGAAACTGACACATTCCAATCACGTATTCTATGATTAAATTTCATAAACATAATACGAAAGATATTTTTTTACTCCAAGAAATACATATTTTTTAAATATATATTTATCTTGACATTTTATGGTTCAAACATTTATGCTTCTATGAATTTTTGACACGCATATAGAAGTATCGTTTACATTGAATACACTTTTGTTGGAAATTTCTCTTATATTTATTCACTACATGTAAGTTAATATCACGTAATTAATCTTCACATGTTCGGCCATGTTGTGTTGATACCATGGAAAACGATTAGAGGGACCGAGAACGCAGCAGGGCTATCTCGTCGACTGGCAGGCGAACCATTTCGCAAATTTCCTGGTATACCAATCTATCCACTTACCGGCTGTGGCTTTGGTGTTTTTCCCATGATGCCTCCGGTTCTTCTTCTCCGATAATCGGCCCTTCAGTAACATCGTACACGCACTTTATCACGATTTTTATCACTTGTCTTACACTGGCTACGCATTATTATTCACCCACACGGCAGCCATTTGCCCTCTACCTACTCAGCTATAAAGCCTGCCTCGACGTTTCGTTTAGCCTTTGGCTTTCGGCCATTCAACAGCCTATGACGTCACGTAGATCTTGGTGACGTATCTATGCTTTCCTTATATTTGAAACATTTAATTCTAAAATTATAAAGCTATGAGAAAATTGTAAGCAATTTGTTACGTGCAATATTTTATACGAAACTTGCTAACACTTAATATTAATATAAGAAGCAACATTATTATTATAAGAATGTCATATATTTTTTTCACAATAAGCGGGGCCTTGTGATTCATTACAAATTAAGCGGCACTGGCAAGATTTTGAAATAATCTGTTTTATCGATAGTCGGTTATATCTAAATCATGAGTTATAAAATCGCGGCGCCAAGATCTATGCGTTATAAAAAAATTTTTAAATTTAAGTTAAAATAAAAAAGTTTGTAAAATGAAGATATTCTAATTTATGATATATATCAAAGAGGAGCACTCAAAGGGAATTCAAAGGGAATTTGTAATAAAAACAAACAAACGTAAGTGCGTGTAGGTATGTCCGTTTACTTCACACAATCAGGTTCTCTTTCACGAACACATTTATCCGAACTAAAAATTGAACAAAGAATATCAAAGGCAATCAATATATCGTTAAGAAATTGGTTTCTCGCGATATATTTCTGATCCAATAAAAATTTATTTTGCAATAATGGTTTTGCAAGAATTGATTTGCTTCTTCGCACCACTATAAGACAATTACCAAAGCTCACAAGAAACCATACGTACATATCATAACCGTATAATATATATATATACCATATATATATATATACCATCGCGTAGAAATCTATAATATTTATATATCATAACGTAGATCGAAAAAGACAATCATAACATACATACGTCGGGCATCTATATAATAATTATACGAAATACATTTTGCAAAAGATCACAACAATTATGCAAAAATAGACGTCATTCGACACGTGTCATAACTACAAGAAAAATCAAAACTTTTCGTCCTTTTCTTGACATTGCAACACGTGCCGAATTAACCGCAACACTCAGCAATGTAGGTTACAGTTATATATTCGTCGACGTAAAAGTTCTAATGCTTCTTTTTTTCCTTTCAATCTCTGTTTTTTAATTAATTTATTTTTTCTCGCGTTAACATTTCTGCAATAGCCCTTTGTAAAAATTTTTTGTGTAGTATCAATATCTAAGACCGTAGGATATCGGTTGCAATATCACTGCGACATATTTTCTTTTTACTCCTTTTATTTTGTGACGATACCGTGACCAAAGCTAAAAGTTTCCTTCCATTTGTGGTATCCCCATTATATATATACGAGTATCTTAAAAGACCGAGGAACCATCAGCTGACTATTTCATTACGCGAAGGAAAATTTCTGTGAAAACTTTGCCCTGATACGGATTTTGTTATATTTTTAAATACTTCCAGCGATGATATATAATGCGAACGAAATTAAGGCCCCTAAGCCACGGTATCCATACAAGCATAGAGGAATCAAATGTCTTTCGCTCCTCCTTTCTCTCTCTCACACTCTCACTTAAAGACTACACATTTTGACAAATAATTAAGTCATCACAGAAGCATCATATTATCATATTCAATTAGACTACATATTTCGTAAATGTTGTTGTCCTGTTAGCGCAGTAATATTACAATGATCGAGTACAAAATGGTTTTAAAGTTTTCAAGCCTAGTATAAAGCACTATTATATATATTATAAGTGTGCTTACATGTCGGCACGAACCATACACATATACTTATCATATATGTACTGTACTGTACACACATATGGTCGCAATTACCACTTACGATCTAATTTAGCGGTAGTACTCTATGATTAATCTACGAATAAAAGCAAACTTTTTAACGAACAAAAGCAGAAATCAAAAACTATGTAAGAAAAAAATGAAGGATAAAAAAAGTCTTTATCAGGAGAAAAAATTTTTTAACGTTTAACTCCGATAATCACTATGACCTTTTTTAATTTCAAATATAAACAGAATAGTTTTTTAACGGGGTAATTAATGAAATAACAACATTGTAGGTATCAAAAGAAGGAAATGTACTGAAACAAGCATTATAAAAGTTGTAAAATATTAGACTCCAACATACACAATTGATCACAAACATATAAGATATTTTTAATGCCACCTTCTAGAAGATCCACAATCGTGTAAGTGGTAGGCACATTATAACTGAAAATATTTTACATGTCCTATCTTTCAACCGAGGTTAGGATTAGGTTAAGGTTAGGGCTTACGTCTATGTATTCGTGTACATTTAAAAAAAAGAAATGAGTGTAGTTAGATAAAGACAGTGATATTCTTTGCACGAGTAGTAAGTGGGAGAAAAATAACCAGTTAATTCTCCATAATATAAACGTTTCTTTGAATCATTTTGAATGTTTTATCTAACTGTAATAAAATAAAGCCGTTAAAATTGCAAATCTCTCCAACTACGATTAAATCGCTTGCATTAAGTTCCTTAATTTTCTTCCAGCGAACGAAAATGGCACCAAGCGTAATGGAGTCTCGTAAAGCACAGCGAGTGCAACTCCTTAGTTTTAGTTTATTTCAAAATTCAAACACGTAACTCCGACGATCTATTCAGCGAGTGACTCTGCAAGCGGTAGTCAAATCCCGCTCTCCTCTTTCCCCAATTTTATAACGATGAAAAGGTATTTTAACGAGGATAGCGATCAAGAATGACGTTATGTTTACCCAGAACTGGCAGTTTCCTTTTCAGCAGGCAGGACAGATTGCTCGGACAGAGCTGCCTTATTCTGTCTTACCATCTCGGCGCGCCTCTCCTTTAGAACAAGAAAAATAGGAATGATATTTTAAGCGTAAGTTTACGAGATTCAACTATTCTAAAATAATGTTTAAATGTATCATGCTAGAGGTGATATTAAGCTAACATCCATCAGGTATAGTAGCTCATAAATGCAGGATCATGCTGAAAAGAAAATGATAAAAAATTAGATATATAATTATACATAATATAACTGAATTCCTATGAGGAATATTTTCTGCAACATAATATGACAAAGCACGATTAAAATTCATTAAACGTTCTAATGATAACCGTATGCTACTGAAGTTCATAAAATTTCTACTGAAACTCAATCAACGAAACGGGTATAATATAAGCCAATATCTCATGGTGGTAGGAGGTGAGAGACAATAAGAATATTGAATCAACAAAAAGAGGGCGAAATTACATGCTGGCGAATAGCCTGCACACGACGTTGAATCTCTCGCTGTCGGTTCTGCTCCGCAGTAGAAACCCTCTTGTCAAATTCGAACTTTTTCACCAGAAGTTCTCTCGTGGCGCACTCATCCGCCATCTGACGCACTTTTGCTATCTTCACAGTGTTCTAAACGACCATTTCAAATTCCCTTATTGGGTAACATTGTCGACAGTGTGTAAGAAAGGATTTCCACTAAGAAAACAACCAAGTTTGGAAAACTACATTCCCGTGTACTCGTGTTTTCAAAACTTGACCAAAACAGGTGTTACTTCTACAGAAGCGAGAAATCCTTCCTGGTAGTTGCCAAAACAATCTAATAGAAAACCCATAAAACTAATACAAAAGTCTAAGTTAATGAATAATGCATACGACTTACATGAATGCGCAGCTTCTCTTTCTGTTCGCGTTCAATATTCTGACGGCGTTCGTGAGCTTGATCTAACTTGCCTTGAATCTGAGATTCAAGTTGTTGCACACGCTCGGTTAGTCCTTGGCGTACGCGGGCAACTTGCTCCTCCTAATAATAAAAAAATGAGATTAAATAATATATAAAAGGATATTTTATTTTACTAATCAATAATATCGAAGACTGACATGTTCTTTTAGACGATCCAGCATCCTCTTAATATTCTCGTCCCGTTGAGCGGCGGCAGTTTTCAGCTTTTCTTCAACGGCACAACGAACCTCCTGAGTCTGCTGTTCAAGGCTCAAGCGAGTTTTCTCTACACTTTCTAACTATAATCAAAAATAGAAAAAACATGATAACATTTATTCGATGAATATATGCAAATAAAGGAAGATCTCAACTAACGTGCTCTTTCAACTTGTTTTTCAGTTCCGCAATGTGCGCCTCTCGCTTCTCTTCTGTATTATTCATCTTAGCATCTAAAGATTCACGCGTCGCAGCAATGAAAGCAGCGCTAAGTTCATCTTTTTTGCGAGCTGCCTCTTCAATTTTGCTAAGCTTAGCAGCAAGAGCAGCAAGTTTATGAGCTTCCAAAGAAAGTCTTCTTTCCTCCGCTGCTCGAAGCTTGTCTTCAATAGCGACTTGTTGAGTCGGACTTGTCTGTGGGGGTGACGGTGCTCTCTTCTGTACTGTTGGCTCTGCTAAGATTACCTCATAGCACAATCCACCTTTGGACTTCTCTTGGCATCGAATCTCAGTTGCTATAAACGCGTTAATAAGCAAAATGTATCGGTAAATATATTGTTAATTTCAAATCCTTGGAATTAGTCAGAATTATTAATAATATTTGCTTCAATATATTAAACATACTAACTTGAGTACAATTTTACAAATTAAAAACAATTATTCAAATGTTAACATAATTGAAGAATTAATTTTCATTAAATCAACCAATTGCGTAAGTGCAAAACAAATTAATTATCGCTACTCGTAACGTAGCAAAAATCTACATACGCATAACGACGGGATGGTAAACCTTCATGATTCATTAATTATTTTACGCGTCCCCCATCGAGCGCAAGGTGCAATTAAAAACATCCAGTCCCCCAGGCCGGCGAGACACAATCCACTTTGGCGGAAGATTTCTCGATCCCATTCATCTCGGGTTCGCTTCGAAGTGCACGAGTTACGGAAGTATGACTCAGACCACAAGAAGGAAGGATCGATCAGCCCACGAGACGATTGTCTCTAGGCGCCGCGACGTCTAGCGTCGGCACACGCACCTTTCAGCGGCCACCCTACCGTACACCGCAACGGAGCGTTCTCCGACATTCGCCGCCTTCGATTTATAATTCACCGGCGACATATTGGCGACTATTCGACTCGAGTTCGTTGCACTTTGCAGCGAGCGCAATTTGCACGGAAAATCGATCAAAAGGTTGTGCAATTTTCAATCGATAAAATACCGTCTAGCAAGCAATAACATATAAAATAACAAGGATATATCGTTAAACGATAAAGCTTTCTACTTTCTTTCCACATCATCGACTTTATACGGTTCTTGAGTAAAAGTCAAGCGCTGTTAATTAAACTTAATTCAAACGCGATTAAGCGTCCGATTACGTAGGTACTGGTGCAATTCGAAAGTTAATGGATCGACGGCAAGACTCGTTAATTAAAAAACGACGTATACTCACTGATGAACTTTACTTTCTTCGGTTGCTTGGTTCGCGGTTTTCCTTTGCCGCTGGGCTTCTTGAAGGGCGCATTGCCCCTTCTGCCTCCCGCTTCGAAAATTGAGAATCAATGAGTGTCGTATTACCGTAGGGACCAGGGAAATAGGAATCGTGTTTTAATTAACGGGAAATCGATGCAACCGTCTCCTATCGGTTAACAAAGGTCAACAAAGCCAAGGGTGGCCATCTTGGGCCGCACCCCGATCGTAGCGAATTTTGTGGAAGCTTTCCTCATGGAGCACATTCGTACCGACTATTTCTTAAATCTGTATAGGTATCTGCACAAGCTCAACATAAGTCAAGATTTAAGATGGGAAATATCGATTCGATCAAATTACCGTGCTTATTGTGTTAAAGTATACGCCAAGCTTTGAAAATAATAAAACAAAAATAATATTAACACACCAAATTATGTAATATTGAGTTATATAAAAAATATAATGGAGAATAATGATGCTACCGGTGTAATAAACTTTTGATGTGGATAGTAATATCGATGATACACGAGTACACTACGAGTACCAATTGGTAGAGGGTAGAGAAATTGATCGAACTGCAGGTACCTAAGATAATACGATACCAACGTGATATCGACCACCGTAGACTGCGGTAAAAATACACCGACCATCAAGTTCAAAAAACATGTATTTAAAAGGAGAACGTTTGAGGGATGTTCGAGGAGGAAATCGTCACGTTTCTTTGTGCCTCAAAGTTATTTAAACATAACATATTCGAACCTTGTCAAAAGCAAAAGGAGTTATTGATAATTTACATTTTTTTTAATTGAAAAAATCAAGGCAGGTAAGACGAATAAAATAAACAAGGAGTTGTTACAGAATTGATTTAACGATCGCGATATCAAAGGTAGTAAGTAGCGAGAATGAATAGAGGTGAAAAAATTCCACGTAAAACTGCATGCAACGATACCATATAAAATTAGATTAAAAGAAATGTCTGGTCACGAATTTAGCGGATCACTTCGATCGTAGGAGTCATTCACCGCGATATCGACTCCTCCTCCCCTACTAGTTCTCTGCATAGCCCGCAAATGAATTACCATAGAAACAAAAAGATAAAAAATAAAAGAAGAAAATACGAAGATCGGTTGCACATCCTCCTTCCTAGCAAAGACGACAATTTTTATCAAATAAAGAACTCACCTACGATGCCCAAAGGTGCTTTGCAGCTGTGACAGAAGCACTGCAGCACTGAATCGCGCACAAGACCGATCAGCATATTTCTAGCGTTTGTTTACTCGCTGCTGCCCGCGAATCGTGGTCCGTATTTAGCGAAATTAAAGAGCTTGGCGAAAACGGCTACGAGAATGAAAAAAGGGAGCGCAGAAGAGTCGGCGAGAGGACACGTCCAACGAGCAAGAAGAAAGGCCGGAAGTGGCTGAACTCGTATCTGGGGCGGTGGCTGGAGGGCGACTGATCCGTACAGTGCGCCACGACGCCGGGCGTCGCTCAATATCCACCGACTGGCGCCTCTTGCGCCCCTAGTCGTGGCAGACCACTCCCCACTGCAGCGAGTAGCCTACCCGACGACAAGCCACCCTTCCACCTCTACTAACCTCCAACCTCCAACCTCCACCTCGAGCAACCTTAACATGCCTATATCGTGGACCCGGCTGCCGGTCGCTAGGCACGTGTGGAAGCTACGTGGAGGCGTAAAATACCATCTGTCTAACTCCAACCACCGTCAAGCTTCTTATACTTTGACTCAACCTCGTACCACCAGCCTGCTGATCAATGGACGATATCTTCTTATCACGATCTTTGCCACATTCCGCAGTTTGTCGAAGCGTAGTCCCGCGTTTAATTTTTGCTATGTTAGAATTAGTAAGAATTAAAGTTAGAATTAGATCATTATCGAAAATATTGAAATTGAATTTCGTTTAACTGTAGCTGGAATATCTATCATCGAAGATATGGTAGTTCTTACACATATAATCGATAGATTTCTTTCGAACATTTTCTTTTGTATAACTGATAGAATTGTAAGAAAATGTAGTGAAATAATATCGTAATATTGTACAGAGATGAGATTACAGTATCTAAAGATCTTTGAGTTAATCATTTTCCCGCAGCATATCGATTTGAAAGTTTGCGAATATTTTATATAACCGGCGCCCTATTTCGCAACTATAAATCAAGCCCTACCGCTCGCTAGATCCTGCCCTTGCTTGGTTGCGACACCGAGGATGCGATCTTCGAACTGACGACTTTGCAGTATGCGCCTTGAAGAGCATTTGTAGAGTGCTGAGAAACCTTGTTTCGATTGTTCCGGTATCTGTGTTAAGCACTTCTACTTGAATTTACTTGAACCCTCGGAACACACAAAAGCCTCTTAATTTCCTGACATTTGATAAAACTTCAACTTCGACTTTATTGTTATATTTCTTCGATCGACGTAGAACGTGATTTCGTTTCGCGAGGAATAATTCAGTCGTTCACCCACCCCTCATATCTAAACGATCCATCAATATTTTTTGCCCTTCTCGATAGCTCTACATTGACACTCGAAATAGATTGCTCTTTTTACGAAACTGTATCTTCTGTTTTGTCTATGGACACACCCTTCGTATCTTCGGATCCGACTGACCGTACATCGTATTCATCTTTTTTTATCCTCTGTGGTTATTTTTCGCAGTATTTTAATAATCCCACGAATTGGTAAAATCGGTCGAAACAAATGTAGAAAACAATACTAAAACAAATCGGAGCCAGAAAATGTAGGACGCAAACGATACTCGTTGTTCCGTAAACTTTTCCATTTGACAGAAACGATCGAACAATTGCAATGTCGGAACTCCGTGACGCATTACAATCGAAGGATATGCCGTAAAATGAATGAATCTCCTACACGTGGATCGATATCGTGGAATATTTTCAGAACTCGGAACGAGGGAACAGGCGATGTTAATAATGCAGTCGCCCCTTTTTCTACTGGTCACGAACCGTGGTAAATTGCGCAGAAATCGGAGTGACGTATTCTAATGGAAGTACCTCGAAACCGAATCTCGCCGTTTGCCAAGGATTCTTTTTAAATTTCAACCTTTCTGATATCTTCATTTAAATCTCACTGTACAGCTGACAGCAGATGATACTAATACTATTACATTTCCCTTGTACACCAAAGAAAATCATTTTATTCTCAAGCAAATAAATAATAAGTAACAACTGCCCGATAGCAATTCGTTAAAAAATCTATTTACCCGAAGAGGAAAAGGAGATCCATGGAATGTCTCGATCTCATACGATGTTTAATGAGTTTCACTCGCTCGTTACGTTTAATTGGATGATTTAAAGAAGCGTTAATGAAAAGAAAGACAAGAAATAGAAGTAAAAGTTGTAGTTGACCAGTCAAGAAAGGTGCATCGTTTTAAAATATGGTTTATCGTCGCATACCCTTTAAGGTAGGAAGAAATTCAACGGTGAGTTTCACCGAGGGAAATCACTTATGGACATTTCATCCGATATATCTTGCACCAGACAATCAGATTAACCTACGCACTTCGATGTTACCATGTGTACGCTGTTTAAATACTACCGAGAGTTAACCGAACTGCTCTCTTTCACGCGTGTAAGAGAAACTTGAATCTCATCCTTCGGTACGACGAGAGAAGCCGATCTGAAAAGAGCGAGGAGCGAGGCTTCAAATCGCACGCTAGCAGCTGACACAGCGTTCAATTGTGAAACAGCATTATTTATCGATACACAACACTTATGCGGGTCCCGTTACACCATGTACAGTCCGATAATGAAAGATCAATACAATCACTTTCCATATAATTATTCGCATTGCGAAATTACAGATAGCTATAGAATTGTCGCATTCAATTAATACATAAAAAAATCTTAACCCATGGAGCACGTATGTTTCGTTATATGTATCTTACATTATATTCCATTCTGTAAAAAATTTAGAACAAACCTGGAGATAGGTTGTAATGCAATGATTATTTTTTAAATTTCATATAATCCATCGTTTGATCATTTTTTAAATTTCATATAATCTTTTGATAATTTTTTAAATTGTGTTTAACTCATCATTGTATCATTTTTCTATATTTTATTTAATCGGTATTGACTATCAAAGCCTTCCAGAGGAAAAAAAATGTTCAGCTCCAATATGACAATCATAAAAAGTCACGCTCATAAATATTGACTCTACAGTTACAAGGAAACTTTAAATTACGTCTGAACTAATATATCAAGCAATCTTAAGAGCTGAAGTATATAATATAACTATAAAAAGAACAAAATGTGAAAATACAACAATTTATCATGTTTAGATAGAATAAATACTCTATTTGCACAAATATAAAAATATCGCAACAGCGATTTACTGAAGAAACACATTTTTATATATTAAAATTGCTGGTAGTTGAGAACCACTGAAAGGCGTTCAAGCACTGCAGTTGAGACAAGCTGCAGTTGCCACGGTGAAGTGCAGGCTGCACTTCTCCGAGGACGCCAATGGAGGGCTCTGACCTCTTCTCAGCAACTATCTACTTTTCGCTGCCTTAGGGTGTGTTCCTACTGCCATCTAAATTGCCTTCCTAATTAACGATCCTTTGTCGTACTGACTTTGTCATCCAAAAGTGTAAAAATCGTATTACATACAATTCACGACTACCTTTTTATTCGACACGGAATTTTGGCTCATTGCTCGTGGCGATTTACGAAACTCGACAGAACAATGACTGGAAGAAAGTCGTCGTTACAAATATATAAATATGTATATAGGTGTATCGAACTATCGTATCGTAAATAACATCGTTGACGTGTAGTACATACTGATTGTAGAAGATCGAACAATGTATACATGTATATACTTAACGTGCATGGAATGTATATTTGATAAAATATATTCATTACTTTCTTAAAATAAGCTATCAATTTGGATAAATAACAATAAGAAACGTAAACATATTATGTATTATATATAAGATGTATAATGTACATGTCACGTATATATTGTATACCTTATCGCAATTCTTTGTTAATACTCAAGATAGTATGATATAGATCACAAATATCTGGAGTTAACTGGAGAAATTGTTATAGGAAATAATCGATTAATATCTTTGTTCAAAGATTTCATCACTTACATTCGTTGTTAACAGGCGACTCAGTAGCCGTAGCCATTGCTGCCGTAGCTGTATATCACTGTAAAAGAATATCTTTCATTTTATAAACTGAGTTTGAAAAAAGCTAGATAGTATTTTTTGCGAATATTTATTTCTTGTTTCATGTAAACTACATTAACTTTCATACATGTTTTGCAATTTCTAATGTAATAATCCCATCTAGAAAGTTCATTTCAAACAAAGGAGGTATATAAGGAAACTATATGCTATTTATATTGTGGCCAAATTCCTCAAGGATCGAAAAGATTTTATTCCTGGAAGAAGTGTCTTATAATACACCTGTATACCATGAAAGGGTAATAACTTTCTAGGAAAAGACAAGGCATTATTGCGTGTTATTCTTACATAAACGAAGTAAACGGTATTTGAAATTATTCGAAGCTGTCTGTACGATGTACAGTATATAGAGTGCAATGAACCAGCCTCACGAATATATGTCAAATTTACTTTGGCTTGACGTTCAGTGACTTCACGAAAAATCGTTTTCAGTATTCTCTTCTATATTTTACGAAAAATATTATAATAAATTTATTTAAATACAATCACGGAAAGTCGAAGTTACGATTACTTCTACGCATGATCGCGTTCGAAAAAACGTACTGCAGTCACGCTGTAAATCGAATGCGGAAGATGTCGATTAGGGTTATTATACAAAAACAACAGCACTCTCTTTGTTTGGTATTGAATATTGATTAAGCATACACTAGAATAAGCGGTGTCTCTTTGTTCGTACTCGGTGGCGTCCCTTTATCACCTCGTGAGCTTACCGTCATAAATTGGAAATAAACAAATTAACTTACCTGTTTTCCCTTTAAAAGAATAAATAAGTAATTATTGAAGAGTAAAAGTAGATCCTGCGACAGGAACAATCACGCACGCACTTGACAATGCTAGGACTGCTAAGAGATCTGGACGGTCGGTGGACTTGCTGGCTTGCTGGCTGCTTTTATTGCGACATGCAAGTATCTCTGTGTATTTCAGCGATTCACACTGGTGAACGTTCGGCTACACATACGACATATACGTACATTTTGTCAAAGTGCTCGAACATTCGTGAGTTCTCATTGGTTAAACTAAGTGATCGGTTCATCGAGATTGGTTCGTTTGAATTTGAAGCGTTGGCTGAATTGTACCAGGACGTGTCACGCGGGTCTTTTACTACGCATTCGCAGTACCGTTTTCATTGTTTAAAAGATAACCATTGTAAATACAATGTACTTAAGCAAGGTAATCACAGTTTCCTTAATGTATTCTATTCATATTTACGTTATATCACATTATGTCTTATTAAGATATGTTTGTCATTATTTATCATAAATACATAATTCGATAATATTTAATTATATACTTATGAATTTAAAAGACCTAATGATTTTATTGAATTGCTTATAATTATCGCGAATCATTTTATGCAATTTCTATGATTAAAATATAATTTATAATAAATAATCTATAATAGTACAGTGGAAGCATTGTGAAAATACATGCATTTATATTTTTGACTGAAACACAGTCACACAGTTCAAAAAAGATTCATTTTGGATGAATCATATGTCTGCATCTCCAGCAACGTGCGTACCAATGTGTGGGAAGTTATGACCGACGACCGTTGTGCGACCATCAGAACGTAAAAATCCGTTCCAAATATGGTCGAGTCGTTATAACTGGTTTCGATGATTTTACGAGAAAACGCCATATATTCGTTAAGATTTTAACTAATCATTATTACTTTTATTTCTATTTATTACTGAAAAATGTGAAAATTTTGTTTTATTTTTCTTTATAGTAAGTAGCCAGTTTACATTATTAAAATCATGTCAGTCAATTATGCAAACCATTATGCAAAATATTTAATAAAATGCATGTATATGTTTCATATATATTCTGTTTTATAACTATAAAATAATCTTTAAAACAAAGGAACATGCTTTTTTTGTGTACTAAGTATGATTATTTATACATTATCAAATTTTTTAATATATATTGAAAGTATTTTTTAAATATATATTATTGTTATATACATTAAACAATTATTAAAAATCAATCAAAGTCAAAATGATGACGTTTGTAACTATGATCATTAGTTTATGAAGGGTTGGAAAGAAAGAACATTTTACTTAACACATGTTTAATGTTTCTAATCTTTTATAATAAAATATATATCAAAATTGCATGTGCCTAGATTAATACATCAATAGTAAGTCAATTATTATACAAATAAAATTTATACATATATTTTTGAATTAAGGCAGTATCTGTGTTTGAATAATTTATGGAACTAAATGGTAATATGATATATTTGAGCAAATATAGACAGATATATTGTATAGAATTGATAGTTTGGAGATGTAATATCATTGAGGTAGAATATTTCAAACATTATGTACATATAAAGAGGGAAAACAACATTTGCTTGATATGTTTTGCTAAACTGAAATATAAAATTGGCATTAAGTCAATTCTGTTAATTTCCTCCTTTTATTTATATACATTAGACACTTCTCGATCAAACATTCGTAACAAAAATCTCAGAAAAGATTCTATAAAAAGTGTATAATTTGTACTAGTAATAAATATTTGATATAGAAAACGCTTTGTGCCAATTGGCAGAAAATAGAACCATACACATTTATGGTTTACCTAACTCTTTTTCTTTTGTTAATAAAGTATACTCTATTCAGTAGAGTATTGTTTCAAATAACCAATTGTTCTAGCTACATATACATGTAAAACATATGATTACCAACTTTCATCATATAGGGGAGTACCATCTCCACTTAGAGACATACTCCGGGGACTAGAATTTGTAAATGGAGTTTCTCTAGGAGATTTATAAGACGGAGTACGAGCAGATGGGGTTCTATTGCGCGGAGTTGCTCTCCCATTTTGAGCTTCCTGATTTCGTGGTGTTTTTCTAGATTCATTGTATCTTGGAGTAGTATTACTAAAATTAGAAAATGAATATTTCATTATGATTTTGATATATTTTGATATATTATGATTTCATTGATTTTTGATATATTTTGATATAGACAACTTACAATTCTTTTGAAGATTGCTTTGATCGAGCCCATGCTTCCGCCGCTTTTGTCCAATTCGTTGCATCAGAAGTACTAGAGACAGATCTATGTGATCTTGCAGTTCTATGTGAATTTGAATTCATTGCTGGAGGAATTGGTTGTAAGAATGGTCCTTGAGAGTGATTAGGTGTTTGTGGATGATGGGGCGTGTGGTGTGGTGTATGGTAGGGGGTCATAAACGGAGTTTGGCCGGAAGGTGTATAAGGCGTACTTCCATACATTCCATAGTTATTAACACTAGCAGCTCCTGGAGTGTATGGTGGATAATGATGTGGAGTTTGATTTGCTACTTTTGAGAGTGAATGTAACAAGTGGTGTGGCATATTCTGTGCTACCCTCTGTATTGTATCTGGATTCACTCCTGAAAAAAAAAAGAAACAGACAAAAAGGAAGTTAATTTCAGTAGAATAAAAATTATCATAGGATCTAAATTCTTAGTAATATGAGACTCACCATTCAGTCCTGGAGTACCATTGTATGGTGTTCTGGAAGTCATAGTTCCATGTGGAGTACCAGGTGTAGCTTGTCCTGGTATAGGATCTCTAAAGTGTTCTTTGAACCAGCGGAACAAGTCATTTATTCTACTAAACATTTGACCTCTAAATCGAAATCCATCAGGCATTACAGTAACATATTCATGACGGCAACGAATTCGTGGTAAATACGAAAGTAAAAATTTTCCAGGATAATTCTAAAATGTATAACAAAAAATATTAATTTAATTGAAAAATAAAAATTTTGAAGTAGGAATATAAGCAAATATTAAATATTTTCGAACATACTTTAGCTGCAGACACAATATATGGTATCCCTCCAGGATTTTGCTTCTTCTGTTCCTTCAAAATTTCTTCTGCTTTATCTTTAATGCCTTCTACACTTGTTTTGTAATATTTAAAATCTAAAAGTTCCGAAGTATAAGCAGCCATCGGATTAATATGTCTAGCGATAATTTCATCCAAATCTTCGAATTCTTCATTGCCAATCCATAAACTGCGACCCAAAGAAAATGTATTTTCTTTGCCTTCTTCCCTTATATCAATATGTTGATAAATATTTTCTGTGACTTTCCATGTTACGGTCAAATGATCGGATCCCTTACTGCTAGGTCGTATTATTGCTTCCCCTTGCTTCATAGTTAACATTAACTTTTCAGCTTCTGCAAAACTTATATTATGGAAACTAGGATGAATTATAACACGTTTTACATAAGTTTGTCGTTGCTGCAATTTCTTAGCATCCTCCTCTGTTTTCGTATCTTTTTCTTCTGCCTCTGCTTCATAATAAACGTCTCGCTGAGGTCTAAAAAGAATACACGTAAAATATTAATTGAGGAACTTGTTGAAATGATTATAAATAAAGTTATTATAATTATTTGTTGATACTTTACCTCCATTCGTGATTTTTATCAATAAGATCACTCGTCTTGCTAGTACATTCGACACTAAATCGTTCTACTTCGATCTTAATTATGCGACAATGAATTACTTGTCCGACACGTACTCTTTCCTCTGGATTAGCGACATGTTTATCAGACAGATTTTTTACGTGAATATATCCAGATATTCCATTATCCAACCTTAAACGAATTCCAGTTGCTTTTCCCGGACATGCACCGGCATCAAAATGATTCCATACCTCGGACAATTCTGGAAAATCGTTTTTCAAGCAAAATGGGCATTGCCATAATCCGGTTTCATCATTTCGAACAGGATTCGCTTGATCTAATTGATCTCCTTGAGGTCTTCTATGACTTATACCAACAACTGTTGCCAAAACTAATTTACCGACATAGAAAGTTTCCGGAGTTTCTTTAGTCAAAATATCAAATAATTTTTCAGTATTTAGAGATTGGTAAGGTACACGGAGGTCTTTGTATCTACAGTTCAGTTCAGCTCTTATATCGTAAAGAGTAATGCACTTGTTTCCAAAACCCTGTCTTTCAAGCTCCTCTGCAAATGCATCCAAATCTAAATCTTTTAATCTTTCTGGTGATTCAAGAATTTCTTCTAGGGCACCAGCAGGATTTGCATCTTCATCATCATACTCTAAAGCATCTACTGCCATTTTTCTTGCCCATTCATATGTCTCTGGATGTACACGTGAGCCATCTAGTACTTCTACATATGCCTCTGTGCTATCTCCTAAACTATTTGTATCAATTTTAATAAAACCAGCACAATTAACAAATACTTTAGGTCCCATATGACATGCTGTTATAAGCTGTGTTCTATTTTCTAGTCTCTGATTAGTTTGTTTCAAAATCTTAATGAGAGCCTGTCCTTTTCTAGGTCCTAAGCCACACACAAATTGTACTAGGTTCGCTGTATAAGGCTGCTGAACTGCTTTATTTAAATCTACTCCTACTTCATTTATACGATTTATAAATTCCAAATATAAATTTTCTATAAGATCATCTTTAGGAAGTTGATCTTGCAAAGGATGATATTTAAGGCACAGAATTTCTTCATCTATGGTACACAACTGAGAGAATTCTAATAGAGGATCTTGTATTCTTCTTGCTAAAGATATAGCTTGTCTTAATACTTCTGGATAATCTCTGAACTCAGATATACCTCTGTTACTATTTGCATAAACTTTAGTAAGTTCATTGTCACATATTTCCACTGGGATTGTAGGAAATTGTTCTTCTTCTGCAAGATTAGCTATGCATTCTTTTATATCAGATACTATCATTAATGCTTCTCTAGATTCACCACTTACTACCACAACATGTGGTTTCTTTGTGGCAATAAAATTTTTGATTCCTAGTAAGTCTACCTCTTTCAATATCTTTTCATTTTCCCTAAAACTATTTTTACGTTTCAATAAATGCGGTAATCTTAGGTAATCAGTACATTCTCCTTCTGGAGAAATTATGCAAGTAAAGGCTGCTTGAGACGGATCAGGCACATATGCCAAACCCATCACACGAATTCCTTTGCTAGTATTCCAATCTTCGTCATCTTCATCAGGAAATTCACAAGTATATGGAGCAATTTTTATCCAATTGTACATTTTGCGGCAACACGCTTTCATAACGCATTCTTTTGCTTCTAACAAAAGATTGGATCTCAATTCTTTTTTCAATTGAGGTATAATAATCCGATTTAAAGCTATTTCAACACTACCGGTTCTTAATGCATTCCAATCTTGGACACTTTTACTAAATTCGTCCCTATAATATAGTTGCTTTATTTCATTGATATAATTATTGCTAGTATTTCCTTCTATCATGTCACTAAAGTAAAGTGTAATTAATTTATCTTCTTCTGCTACAATTAGTTTTAAGAATTGATCACCAACAAGATCCCGTACAGGCTTATTTTTAAGATATTTTAATCCATAAATGGCATGCCCTTCATCTATCTCCTTTATTCCTTTTTTAGTTGGTTTTACGGATACTTTTGCTCTTTCCATATACATTTCTCTAACACATTTACGAACTAATGGTTCGTGCGCCAACTGAATCGCAACCATTAATTGTGCAGCTTTAACTACTTCGTCACTTGTCGTAAATATTGCAGAACAAAATTCATTTGCTACTATTGCAGGTTCTATTGGATCTTGATCTACTTCATGACGTTGATAATTGTCTCGAAGATTTTCAGCAAAATGCTCGGGTGAGAGACCAAATCTTTTAGTAAATCCGTCTAATCCAGCTTTTCTGCAAATATAGTAAGGACCTTTTCTAACTGGCTGCTTTAATGATTCGTCTATTTCTTCTTCTTCATCCTCTGCATCAGGAATTTCAGATAGATCTCCATTTTCTTCAGCTTCTGCAAGTCGTTGCTTTCTTTTTTCCAATTTAGCTTTCCTTTGTGCTTGTTTTTCCTTCTTATGTGCAATTTCTTGCATGGATGACACATCCTGATTATAATACAACATAAAATGTTGATAAATATCATTTAATTCTTCAAAAGTATGAGCATTTTTAAGTCGTTCAATATCATTGTCCTTAATAACTCGTATGTTGTCGGGTAATGGAGCATCAGGATTTTTCATAATCTCATCTAATTGAAAATTCCTCATCTTCTCAAAGAGTTTCAATAAATTTTCTTTTCTTTGTTTCAGATAGCACCATTTTACGTCAAACTTATAAATTTTCCACAAATCGTTGATGTTTAACTCTGGCAACACATATTCTTTTCTATAAAATGCAATAAACGGAACTTCGAAGTTCTGATTACGCATAAAATCTAAGGCTTTCTTAATTTTGCCGATTGTTTGCGGACCCTTTTTAGCTCTTTCTTTGGCTTCTTCATTTAGATGAGAATCTTGTATTGAAATTGTTGGTTGACAGAATGCCTGTTTATATATCCATTTGGCTTCAAGATCTAATTCATCCGAACCTTCCACTGTAGGTATAATGGGAACAGCGCGAAGTTGCATGCGTTCAGGAATGTCTGTAGTACGAATCTAAAATAGACAAAAGTTATAATAGTATATATATATATATATAATGTTATATAAATATAATATTAAATTTAATTACAATCACTGATGATAAATTAAAATTAATTCGAATTATTACCTCATTGTCTACATCGGTGAAATGTCCGCGTATAAGTTCACTGGGTTCATATACTTCAAAAATACTTTTCCTTGTACTCTTTCTCTTAAGATGTTTTTTTGATGGCCTTGGGCGGTTTCCTATCTCGCCATGAATATATTCATCTTCGTCTTCCTCTTCAAACGCATCCTCTCCATATTTTCCAAATTCGTCATAATCAAAATCAATGCCAAAAATATCTTGGGCTTCTTGCAATGCACTATAATAAAAATATAATAAAAAAATAAATAACTATATCATAATGAAATTTTATAGTTTATTTTAAGAATAGAAACAGTACTTACGCATCTGAAAATACAGGTCTTTTCTTTTTCCTCTTTTCAGTTATGGGTATTCCATCACCATCCACAATAAAATCGTCTTCATCATCACTTTCTTCCTCACTATACCCTTCCGCTTCACCTCTATGGCTAACTTCACTTCTTTCTTCATCTTCCTATATAGCAAAATGAGAGTAGTTAATTTTTTTAAATTAGTAAATTACTAAATAATTCAAATATACATTCTATTTAAAAACTTACGTCTCCAGAACCTTGAAACAATTCGTTGGCAATAGCATCTCTTTCATCATTTATTTCTCTTTCTTCTTCCACTTCTGACTCTTCATCTTGTATTCTACGTAAACGCTTAAAACGACGTTTCTAAAAAATGATATAATATTTAAAAAATTGTATCAAATATAAATTTGAAATATTTTATATAGTTTTTTTTCAGCTATATATACCCTTTCAACTTTAACTCCTAAATTTTCTTCAAGTAGGTCATAATCGTCATCTTCTAAACGATCATCAAAATCTTCATCATCACTTTTTTTACGTTTTCTAGAATTATCACTATCCTCGCCATCATTATCATCATCGATAGAATTATCATCAATAAGTCCTGGAACTTCTCCTTCATCTTCTAAATATTAAACGTACATATAATTTAAAGGAAGATGTTTTTAAGTATTAGTAAATATTAATTTACATATTATTAATGATGTATAAATCTTGATTCTAATATTTAATGTATTCTAAAGTAATAATGTATTTTCTAGAACCTTCAAAAGCTTTGAAAGAAGCAGTAACTAAATACTTGTTTGTATCAAACATTTTCATATACCTTCATCATCATCTTCATCCTCACTGTCTTCCATCTCTTTTAATTTTTTAAGTTTTTTCTTTTCTTTAACATCAAGTTGGTCCTCCTCCTACGAAATCATGAAACATTAGATTCTATGTTTACAAATGGCCGTATTGAATCATTTTATTACTTACCTCACTTTCTTGTGCTTCAATGTCCAAATAATCTGCCATCTTCTATTAGAAATATAAGAATTTTTCGAAAAAATATATAACAATATCAATAACAAAGAGCAATAACAGACGGAAGAATCCTATTATGGTGTAGGAAGTAGTGATGACATCAGTACAGCTGTTTAATACTGCACATCTACGGATACTGTGATCGTAAACTTCCTGAAACTGCCGTGGTGGGGGTAGACGATTCTTTGTAGCATAGTTCCTTAATCCGCCGCTGCAGTACTATAAATAGCGGCTCTGCGATCGAGTTATAAGTAGTTTTATATAAACAATTATAAAAACAATTTTATAGTTAACCTTTGTATTTCGGACATTTTTTGGTGTACTCACCAGAAACTCTGGCATATTTTTATAGTGAAACTTATTGAAAAAAAAGTTTTGCTTTGAAAGAAGAAAATTACAAGTTCCTTAATCCGCCGCTGCAGTACTATAAATAGCGGCTCTGCGATCGAGTTATAAGTAGTTTTATATAAACAATTATAAAAACAATTTTATAGTTAACTTTTATATTTCGGACATTTTTTGGTGTACTCACCAGAAACTCTGGCATATTTTTATAGTGAAACTTATTGAAAAAAAAGTTTTGCTTTGAAAGAAGAAAATTACAAGTTCATATGAATCCACTCACAACTCGACTGCAGCGACTTAATTTTGGCGGAAGATACAAGAACTTCATAAAAGAGGTCTACCCCATCATGAGAGTTCTTGAACCCGTATAATGTTATCTATATAATCGCGTGTTCGCAAAGAAATACATTCGTGTCCGATGTCCAATCAGCTGACTTGCAAGCAAGATAATTCGTCAAATCTCTTTCTTTTTCTTTAACTGTATTCACATAAATGGAAGTAAACTGATAACTGTAATACTTTCTTGATTCATAATTCGTGCCTGCTGTGATTTGTAAATTCCTCAATAGCGTGGTAGTGCACATTGAAACCAAAAAAGACGAGAACATGGCGAAACAACGTATGAAATGATCAGAATACGATTTTAAAACAAATAATTATTTAATCGGGATGACAACTAATGAAGAGTCCATAAATGACGGTCTCTTAGAGAGACTCGTAAAAAATGATGAAAATAAGGTTGTAAATTGCCGAAGTAGTGCAGATAACATAGAAGGACACAAATTACGACACGGTACGGACAGTTTCCCCAATATCAATGAAAGACCGGTTGATGATATTTCGATCGAATTTTTTTATAAACCGCACAGCATTACATTGCTTCTCATCTCAATCGGTGCTGTAATATATTCCGCATTCACTAGGTAATTAAATATTCAAATTATCTTATTATACATATGTTAATTCTTGTAAATATCGGTATTAATTTAATACAGGAATACTACCAGTGTCGAGGATAACATTTGGGCTGGAATACTTTGTATTATATTTTTTTTTCTGATTATATCAATACTTACATTTCCAAATGGACCATTTACGAGACCTCATCCTGTCGTGTGGAGACTCGTATTTGGCTGTAGTGTACTATATCTAATGGGCCTATTATTTATGCTGTTTCAAGATTATGAAACAGTCAGAAAAATCTTTGTTTGGATAGATCCTCGCTTGGCGTCATTTCACATTGATATGGACAAAGAATACGGTGTTAATTGTTCGGAAATTACAGTTGAAAAGATATGGAACCATTTAGATATTTTTGCAGTAGCCCATTTTTTAGGATGGGCCTTTAAAGCAATCCTTATTCGTCATCTTGGTATTCTTTGGGCCATTAGTGTTATGTGGGAAGTAACAGAAATAGCATTTGCTCATTTACTACCAAATTTCGTGGAATGCTGGTGGGATGCTTTTATACTTGATGTTGTTGTCTGTAATGGTTTGGGTATTTGGGTTGGATTAAAAATTTGCTCTCTATTAGAAATGAGAGAATATAAATGGGTAAGCATCCTTGACATTGAGAGCACTACTGGAAAATTGAAAAGGGCAATGCTACAATTTACACCTGGTAGTTGGACTGCTATTAGATGGTTGGATCCAACTTGTACATATATGAGATTTGTTGCTCTATGTCAGTTGGTAATATTCTGGCAGGTTTCAGAACTAAATACATTTTTCTTGAAACATGTATACGAATTTCCACCCTCTCATCCATTTGTTGTGGCAAGATTGGTATTAGTTGGAGTTATAGTTGCACCTTCTGTTAGGTAGGGAAGAATTATAATAGAATAAGCTAGATATATATTAAACATAAATTTTTATTACAACAGCTATAACAATTTATTACATAAGAACCATAATATTTTAACATAATTATAGGCAATACTACATGTATGTAACAGATCCAACATGTAGTAGAGTAGGGACTCAGTGTTGGGTCTATGGTGCAATTATGGTTACAGAAGCTTTGTTATGCATAAGGCATGGTGCTGCATTATTTGAACGTACTCAAGCACTAAACATTCTTTTGTGGCTACTTTGCCAGTCCCTAATCTCAGTTCTTTGTGTCTATGGCTGTGTTCTGTGGCACCGGTACTTTGAGGTATTTAGTTTAAAAATTAAATTTGAAATTTTGTAACTAACTGTATGGTTATTTGTGTCTTTTTTTCTATGTCCTTTGCATGATTCTTGTCTTTTCAGACAGAAAAGAAAACTACTTCAAAACAGTGTATCACTCAATTAGACAACAGTCATCTGGATGTAACCCCTAGCAGTGGTATGTGTGATGTCTACTACCTTCCTCTAAATAATGTTTAAGCCGATAGTGTACTGGGCTATTGACATATAATTAACTGGCTGTTAAATATAAAGCAAGAGTGTCATATAAATCATTTGCAATCTGTTATTTGACTGAATGTTATAAAACTCAAATAAATTTTGTTATGGTTGCTTTTGTTTTTTGTTCTTGATATTGAAAAATATGAATTTTTATACCTGTTTACATAAGAATATATAGATATATACCATAATAATAAGTGTAAAAATGATTTAAGAATAATTATACATATGAATGCATGAAAATATTTTTAAATTAATATACATTTTATTATATAAATATACATTTTTTGTCACAGCTCAGTCCATCATTGGTAGATAGAATATTGGACTAATGAATGTTTGTAACAATTTATGTGTGTTCTAGGGGACATGGTTCATTCTACAAAATCTATGGGTTTGCTGGAAAAGAAGCAGTTGTAAACAAATCCACAACAAGGAACGTTCGACTTAAGGGTGAATTATTTACACTGTCAAATTTTCTAGTCGCATTATAAGATCATACAAAGCCGCAGTTTCGAATGTAATAGGCTGTTGAATACCTGAGTTCGTCTGATTTTTGCATACTGCGCCTGTTTGCGTGTGAATGTTATGAAAAATATGTTCCTGAGAATAAATGAAGAGCGTCGTTACCAATTAAAAACGCTTCCTTATAAAAAAATTGATCGTCGTATCATTTACGAATCGTAGTTTATACAATTACTGCGTCACGTTACGTTATCGTAGCTTCTTCGTTACACTGAATATACGGAAATGCACTGCATACATAACTTGGCATTATCCGTGAACCTTCTGGACAGTTCCAGGTTTCACCGAGAAGTCTATTGTTGGATGCAGAAACAAAAATATGAATTCGATTTGGTAACTGTTCGTTCTCATACAATGATATATACGATGACGTAAGTGGAGACTTTGTACAGTACATCTATAAAAACCATGATAAAAAGGTAATGGTAATAGTCATAACGATTGTTATTTTATTCAAAATGTCAATGCCATAAATCTTACTATAACAAGAGTACCTGAGCATAGATGAGGTAAAATAACTTATTGAAATCCAGTTCAAGCCATGGAAGATAAAGCCACGATTCTCTAGACATCAATTGAGCCAAAGTATCGTAGGCTAATCTGAGTCCCATCGCCTCGGACAGACGTTCATTTAGAGTCAATTGGGAAATCTAAAACGTGTTTAAACAAAAAGAGAGTTATTGCGTTTAAAAAGACGTACCTAATTAAACGTATTACTTTAAAATAATATTTTTACATCGTAACGATTTTATAGAAAGAAAAATATATGAATTCACCTTATAAAGTATGTTCTGTCCTGTAAATGATAATGTCATAGCCATAGAATTTTTATAGAGAACATTTCGCTGATAGTCAATGTAATCTTTGAAATTCATGTTTGTAGAATCATTATCGTTTAATAGAGAACTGGCATTGCGATTTCCATTCCAATAATAAATACCTAGCGATATATATTAAAAAAGTATATATAGACGATAAGATTTTTCCGAATTTTCTCGAAAGTATACTAATAAGTTACAGATCTATAACATTGGTCACTAGTATATTATAAAATTGTATATTGCTAATATACCAGTTGCGTCAAAATGATGTGCAATTTGGTGTGCTATTATGTTACCAAGTGTCGCCAGTTTTATGTAATTAAATGAAGATTCATTGTATTTCATGGACCAATCAATTACACCATAAGGTATTACAACGAGGTTTAATCCGTAAATCGCGAGCCCTTTAGATTGGTACGGTGTTGCGTAATGTGTCCATCTATATATTAATGTATATAGTTCAACAACTTTAAACTATTTCATATATATAATTTCAATTAAAAACTTACATTTGTGCAGAATACCCCGGCTTTGTAGATAATTCTGCATATATTAATTTTCGGTACCTTTGCATCAAAATCACTGAATTTTCGAAATAGTTATTTGTCAGATTTATCTAAAATTAGACTATCGTTAACATTTCATTCAATAACTTTTAGTTATTATAGTATTATTTAATCTTTTTTTGATATTATATAAACAATTATGCACATGTGCTCATTATCTCATTAGAAACCGAAATAGTTTTTCGTACCTGATTTGCTAGAATTTTTCTATAAGTTGATTCGCTATCAGTATAGTATGAAATATCAGGTACGGCAACATTAAGATTATTTATTTTTGCAATCAATGCGTTACGTTCCGCCTCTGTAATCCATGTTACATTCGTGAGTTTTAATTTTAGGGTCTCCTTAAGTGTCTCAAATAAACTATATATCTATTAAATTATATGATACTGATTAGTCACCTAGTAAACAATCTTTTCGAGTAATCAGAGTATATGAACTTACAGTTCTATTCATATACGTAAGTTGATCATTTGTAAACGAAGAGATGTATAAATTCGAAGCTTCTGGGATTAAAACGTTGGCAGCTACGCGAAGGCAGTGTTTTTTAACATCTGGATGTTTTGATATAATTAACTAGAAACAAACAAAGACAAAAATGAAATGAAGAAAAATACAATACAAAAAAAAAACCGACATAAAAGAGGACGTTAATCAGGGAATATAACTATACCTTGTGATACAGATTGTGTACATACAATCCTAATAATGCATTATGCAATGTCATCGGGTCATCTTCGAACTTTTCCAGATTTTTCAATCCTTTAGATAGGGCATCGTAAAAATAAACCTGCACTTTTACTTCCGGCTGAACCTTTTCGTTCGTTAACAAGTAAATTAGATGCGTCCAATTTATCTACAAGTATGTTACATAATATATCCATTTGATCGAACGAATTAGCTTAACTTAAACGGGTATAAACTCTCCCTTACGATTTTAAACTCGCTATCCAATTGTTTGACAGTGACGAGAGTGTAATTTTTCATAAGTTCCGCCTCGCGGATCTTGTTCTTAGACGGAAAATTCTGAAACATAAAAAAGAATCGAGGGAACGCGTTCGATTGTGAGAAGAACTCGATAAACTTACTGCGATAAATGATTGCAATATACACAGATCGATGTTAATGATTGTAAGATTAATGTTCTGAGCAATATTCGGCTCGTTGAATACTCCAAGCATCGTCAAGGCTTCGGTAATGGATTTTATTAGCTTTTTCGTATCAACCTAATAAAATAAAATAAGAAAGACACATTTGTTATAAGTTTTCATTAACAGAGCATGCTTTTTCTTGTCTCGATTGATATACATATCTATATATGTACTTTGCACGTTTTATATTCCATATATAATTCTTCTAGATTCACCGTCTCGTTCTCTCTTTCAAATTTATTTGCGTAACAGGGTTCGTTATTTTCGTCTATCTCAAGAAGATCATCGTATGTCGTTGGGCTTATTTTAAGAGTGAATGTCGGAGAATATTCGTCAAGATCCGGAACTATGTCGAACAGTAAAGTGCTAGAGAATTAGAAAAGCAAACGATAAATATGTTAAGTGAACGTGATATGTTATAATTTTGTACAGCCATTGTCTTCAATTTCTTACCTGTTTTTTAATAATAGTGTAGCGAGTAGTTCGGTAAAGTTTATATGCTTTTTAGGCCATGTTTTTTTAGTATAAAACTTGCCTACCTTGCCTAACGCCTCTCTCGCTATAAGAAAAACGTTATATTATTTCTTATACATTAAACTTGTATTCAAAGTTAGAAACTATATAATTAGATGTGTAATTTTTCCGTACCCAGCTTGATTCTTTCTGTCTGATTGATACTCTCGTATTGTATGCAACTGTTGTAATAGGCGGTGAAAATAGACGATATATTTTTCTTATTTTCTTCCTGCATTTGTCCTGATTCAAATTAAAACAATGTGTTGCATGTGAGAATCGCCACTTTTTAGATTTTTACTTCTTTTGTATACTTTTCTAAATAATGCTTCATAGAATACTTTATACAGAATTATTTAGAAAAAGGATTAGAAAAAAAGAAATATAATTTAGAAACAAAATTAAATATTTAGTACTTGATATTACATAATATTTATCAATTAAGAATTGAAAAATATTTAAAGAATAGTTTATTGACAAAATAATTTTTTTTTATATAGTAAAAAACCGAATTATACTCACCTAAAATACGTTGATAAGCTACATCTTCCAAATTCCATTCTACGATTTGAGGATTGTTCTCGAAATTACCGCAAGCGTATTCATAAAAATCTTCACATGGGTCAACCGTATGATTCATGTAAAATAATATCTTGCTGGCCAAATTTTTGCATTCACCCTCGTGACACACTGGCTTATCAATTGGAGAACTAAAAGTCGTACTTGTAGTCTCATTGTTTAATATTGAAGAATATCGTTCATTTTGTTGATCCTTAGTGGTAGATTTAATCGTGACATTTTCTTCTTTCATTGTAATAACATCTTCTGTCGACTCTTCGACCTCAAGGGGAGTTTCTTGATTAATATAGTCTGAGTCAGTAGTAGTAAAAGTTTCTGTAGTATATTGGTCTGCAGTATCTGTCTCGTGATTTTCTTTCGTCGAAATTGATGTACTATTTTCTGTAATATTAATATTAGTCGTCGAAGAATTATCGAATTCTTTAGCTGCAGTTTCCTTGTAAGTTTTCGTCTGTGAGAAATCTTCCGCAGTAGTCTCGATATTAGATTTAGATGAATCAACAATATCTAAATTTGTATCATTTATTACACGAGAGTTTTCGGTGAATACTTCAAAGTTTAATGTTGTTTCTGTTCCTACTTTTATTGAATTATCGAATTCTTCAGTTGCAGTTTCCTTGTAAGTTTTCGTCTGTGATATATCTTCCGCAGTAGTCTCGATATTAGATTTAGATGAATCAACAATATCTGAATTTGTATCATTTATTACACGAGAGTTTTCAGTGAATACTTCAAAGTTTAATGTTGTTTCTGTTCCTACTTTTATTGAATTATCGAATTCTTCAGTTGCAGTTTCCTTGTAAATTTCCGTCTGTGATATATCTTCCGCAGTAGTCTGGATATTAGATTTAGATGAATCAACAATATCTGAATTTGTATCATTTATTACACGAGAGTTTTCAGTGAATACTTCAAAGTTTAATGTTGTTTCTGTTTCTACTTCTATTGAATTCGTTTCATGCATAGAAGTTGTAGTAATTAACAATTTAATTGAATCCGTAGTGCTGGTTGTTCTTTCAGTTTCATGTTCTGTATGATGTTCGTGATAATGATGCTGTGTCGATATAATTATCTTTATCAAATTGTTTTCTGCCACAATTTTCATAATATCAAAAATAAGCTTACCTGCGTTGTTCCTGCATATTCACCTTTTTCTTCAGAATTGTAGGAGCGGTATAATTTCCATGGTAAACTGACTAGGATAAGAATCATACAGAGAAAAAAGAATATTATCAGTGATAAAACACAGCTTCTATAAGACTGGTCTCGTCTCGCTGCTTTGGCTGCTTCCATATTAGCAATTTGGTAAGAACCTCGAGAAATCATCTGTTAAAATATAATCTACTACTTATTCACAAAGACATTAGTTTTAAGATATAATACTTTTAGTAGTGCCTAAAAGCGCAGTATTTTTTCTACTGAACCAAACTCGAAACGTTAAGAAAAGAAAGGAAGTGGTAATTATAATTTTATCAACCACTTCCTTTTAAACATTATCTTAAAGTGCGCCCCAGCATCCGTAACACACGATATTATAATATCCTTTTGCTAATTTGTAAGAACGAAGAATGGAATTCTATTAGTACGCTAAAGGGGAATTGAGTAGAATGAAATACAATCACTGACACAAACATTTTTTTCTTTAATACATCCATAAATTCCAAATGGCCTAAGGAAGGCGACATTAAAAATATTTGAGATAGATAGATATAAGTTATTTATATTAATATATTTTATAATACAATTATCACAGATATGTAAACTACAAAATATTATATATACTATTATAAAATGCAATTTGCAGTTTGCCAATGATCCCATTGCACGTAGTATGACAACTTATCTACAGTCTAGACTATATTATAATATTTAAATACAATTAAAAAATATATTTAAAAACTCTATTCGCCTGTCTGTTGTACCAAATATGTATCAGTGTTGCGTTTGATTTCATTGTCCGTTGCATCAGATTTAATAAGAGCTTCGATTGTTGAACCGATCTCTTTTGATACAGAAATGTTCTCTATCTTTTTGGTACAGACATCGTCTTTATAATCATTAGACTTTAACATTTCAGAGGTGATCTGAAATAGGAATAAATATATAATAGTATAAGTTACTGTATAATAATAAGTAGTAAATAACAATAAATGTTAGTTTTTCAAATTGTATAGTTATGTAATTACTTTTCTTTGTATTTCATCAGCCTTAAATTTCTCTACTTTTTCCTTATCAGCAAGCCCAATTGCAGTCTTTGATGATGTTTGTCTCTTTGGAGTAGGTTTCCTTGGTTTAAATGAACCAGAAGCTTTCTTAGGTAACTGTGAACTCATGTGCTTCTTAGTCTCGTTCGACTGATCGCAGTTATGAGTTAGCAATTGTTCTTTAGTTTTGAATGCCTATAAAAGAATTTTTAAACATAAGTATTCTACATGTGTTATGAATTTCCGACTTATCTAATCGAATATAACACTTACGTGTGAACAAATTTCACATTTTAAACTATGTTTATTCATTTCGTGATGTTTAAGAGCTTGTGCCCGATGGAAATTACGATTACAATGACTACAACTAAATCTTTTGATATTGCTGTGCGTCAGTAAGTGACGCTTTAATTTATCAGGTCGTGAAAATTCACTCATACAACCTAAGTAAGTTCTGAAGGGACACTTTAATCTCTTTGTTAGATCATGAATCAGCATATGACGACCCAAACGATCTTTTCTCTTAAATCTAGCTGGGCAATGCTATAATAAACGAATATGTATATATGAAATTTAAAACAATTTACAAATTTTTTAATCGGCTATAGAATCACTCACTGGACATAGAAACGGTGTTTCCTCGCTATGTATTAACTTATGATTGGCTAAGTATTGCTCAGTTTTAAAGGCCTTTCCGCAATCCTCGCATGCAAATCGCGCAGATGAGGCGTGTGTTTTTAAATGACGCCGCAAAAATCGTTCGATCAAGAAACTCTTTCCACAATGTAGACAAGCATAGTCATGCGTTGTGGTTTCTGTATGATGTTGCAAAGCCTCCAAATTAGAGAAGGAGGATTTACAAACAGAGCAACAGTAATATTTCTCTGTTGTTTTTTGTTTTTGGACGGAGTGAGCGTATTGATGAAGCCCAAGATCAGACAGAGTATTAAACACTTCACCGCATACATGACAACGATATTCCGATCTCTTATGACTGCGAGTATGTTCTAAGAAATCTTCGAGTTCAGCAAACATCATACTACAACTACTTTGCACACATTTGTACACTTTCAGTGCTAAGTGAGAGACTATAAGATGGCCCTTTAGAGCTTTGTACGAATCAAATATTTCTTTGCAAAACTGACAATGATAGGTGCGATCTATGCTTCCATCTGGTGGTGCCTAGCAATGATCATGAACTATTAAAAAACGAAAAAAAATTATAAGCTTGTGCAAAAATGTTTAAAATACCTCTGGGGGTAAGGAGTGTATAGCGGTTCCTGGCCATACTTTATGTGACGACATATGTTTTTTAACGTTTGATTTCTGTGCGAATGCACGCCCACATACAACACACTGATATGGTTTTTCCCCTGTATGAGAACGTTCATGTTGTTGCCAATAAAATTTTTTTGAAAATTGTTTGCTGCAATAACCACACTTATACTGCAATAGAAAATTTTTATTGATAAATATGCAACTTTAAATAAAGACATTATTGATAATCACAATTTATCATCTCATTAAAGTACATACTTTTAAGTTTTGTGTTTGAGTAGCGGTAGTTTCAGATTCTGTTATTGAATTTTCAGTCATTGGTACGTCGACTTTATGTGTATTGTTAATGTTTTGTTCTTGAGAAATATCACTTTGGAGAACTTGAGGTACTTCGTTTGAATCATCTTTTATGGGATCGTTATCCCCTGGAATAGTAGAGTTTGCAAAAGTATCCAAACCTTCTGAACTTAATATAATTGGAACACTAAATGTGGAATCTGTTGTAAAGTAATTAGCACCTTCTTGATCCATACTATAGTAAATAAACGATACATCATTCATTGAGAAAAAAATACCTTTTCACATACATTAAACACATTCAATCATATGTATGTATATATGTATATATTTACCTAAATAGCATATCAGATTCTTCAAGTATAATTGGTTCACTAAGTTGATCATTTTGAACAAATGTTTCTTGTGGATGAAATTGTGATACATCTTCGCTATTGTCTTCTGTGTGAACAGTCTGAGTTTCATCATTCACCAAAAACTGACTCAAATCTACTGTTTGCTCTTGTGTTTTTTGATGTGTCCTTTTGTGCAGCACAAACATGTGTAATGATGTAAATTGACTTTTGCATTTTCCACATTGAAATATATCTTCCTCATCTTGATCGATTGCTAAATACAAAGCATAAAAATATCCATTATAAATTTATCTCATAGAAGCTTCTATGATATAACAATTTCAATTAATAGGTTATCAGGGTTACTTCATCAAAAACCCACCTGATTCTTCAACTTCAGTTATTAGAGTCTGAGACTCCAATAACGATTGCACAGAAGGACTGTCCAATGATACACCTATAAAGCAGACAAAATAATTATCATAAATTTTTAAAACACTATTTAAATTTTCTTTTAAAGAGAAAGATAAATAAGATACTTGTTGGTTAACCCCACCTATTTCTATGATAGAGAAATTTTACCTGTTAAAGCGTCGAAAATAGATTGCGCCATGTTTTGCAATAATATTAACGCTTCATTTTAAGCGAAATCAACGATCAGACTTTCATGAATCGTTTAATATGAAGAAAATGAACAATTTCCAAGTTGAAAACATACCGAGAATTTCTACGCCCTGCCAGCGTTGTTGCTGACCAGGCCAGCGAATGATAATCGATATGTCGACTACTGAAAACGATTCTAACCTCAAAATAGGACAAGTTGCTTGTAGCTTGCTTGTAGCGCGCTTGTAGCATGAATCTAAAGATCGGTCAAGTGGATTAGAATAGGACGCATACTGAAAGTGCGTGTGTGAATATTTTCTTAGAGTAGTTTTTTGTAAAAAGGACATATATAAGAATGGCAGCAATATTACGTGTGAAACGTAGTTATTATGATGAACCATTAAATGCTTTGGTAATTTCATGTAAACGACAAAAAATTGTGGAAGACGAAGATACCGAAGATGTACTATCAGATTCTATAACCACACTTGCTAAATTTGCCGGAACTGTAAAAGAGCAGGTTTGTGTTAAAAAGTGAAATATTTTTAGTTAACTGAACGTTATACTAAGATTAAGTCAATATTTATTTTATTATGACAGGATGAGAATGTGGAACATCTAATTCAAGGTTATGGGAAAGATGAATTACGAGCTAATTTCAAACAACATCCTATAGATACGAAACAGATTCTAAGTAAAATAAGAGAAGCAACAAAACTGGCTTCAGCAGAAAATCGTTACAAAGTAGTTAATTATTTCCGATCATTGGATAATTCTAGTGGTGAAAATTCCGAAAAAAGGGTTCCTACAGTAGTAATAGATGTGGAGGATTCAAAATCCATAGCAAGAAGGGATTCTATAGGAAAAGTAAACAATATTTTTTAAATATTTTTTTGTTATTTCAATCCATAATTACTTACATAATATAAATAATGTTTTACAGGATGATAATTATGTATATGATTTATATTATGTTCAATCTGAGAACGATATGTTCCTAGATGACGAAGTATCTGTACATGCATTCGAACAAGAACTTGTTCATGATAGTTATAGAGATTATGGTTATCCTGAATCTGAATGCGACTCAGAGGATTCTAATTCAGAGTCAAATTGGAGAAATGATTATCCTGACTCTAGTTATTCTGAAGGATCAATTGATGAAGATGACATCAGAGAGGCTGTTATGAACATAAGAATAGAGGAGGGATCTGATTTATCTGAAGAAGATGATTTTGTTTATGCTATTGATGAAACTATTGTAGAAAATTTTGGTTACAAGTATGCAAGATATAAAGCAAGGATGTTGAAAGAGTTAGAGGAAGGCAACACCGATGATGACGACGACACTGATGATGATCATGATGATTTTAGTATATGTGTGTCTGAAGATTCAGATGAGCATAATAATAATGAAGTAGATTCCGAATAGTTATTTAATTACATATAGATCTTTTTATACTGAAAGGAAATAATAATTGGTGATCAGTGACGTTAACATAATACATTTCCCAATATATAAAATAAATTCAGTTAATGAAATCGATATGTCTTTTTGTTTCTTAACTAAAATTATTTTTCAGATATAAGTCTTATGTGTTTTTCCCACTACATACAAGTAAGGGTTATAAGGATCTTAGTATTTTATTTATGTCTATATATTTATTACATATTTATATAGATATATTTTATGTGTAAAATTTATCTATCAAAATAAAAACAATAAAAAGTAAACCTAGACGTCGAAGTGACAAAGGAAGGTGTGTGTATAGGTGTTTAGAAAAAGAACCGTTTTCGACGATATGGCATATAATAATATACCAAATTTATAATGTATAACAAATTGTTGTGTGGAAGTACCAGACAGTGATTTACAAATGTTCAGCAATAAAGTAGGTTCTCCGTTATGTGTTATTAAATCTTTCGTATTTATTTCGTAATGGAATATTGTGAATCTTGCTTTTCTTTAGACAGTAATTAGCAGGAGGCCTGTAAATAACATAACAATTACTTTTATAAAAGTATTTGCGAACATTCGCGTTTTATCTGACTATACTATTCGCCGAAATATGAAAACAATTTTTGTATAACTGAGATTTTTCGGATACGTTGCTCCAACGTTCAATGTTGGACAACGTTCGGATTACAACATTCGCATATTTATTTTTTCTTTTCGCTCTCTCTTTCTCTCATTCTTTCTCTCATCATCGAACGTTCACACGCGAAGAAACTCATGCCTTTAACGAACTCGTTATGTGATATGAATAGTACGCTGCGTATACGTGTAACACTGGCCTTAATTCTAATTTTTACATTTACGCGCTCGCAACGAATCCATTACTTGTATACAAGTACAGGCAATGCTTTATTTCTTTTTTTGATTGCAATGTAATGAAGCAAATGCGTTGGTAAGAATCCAATTATACCGTATCCGAAATTCGAAGAGAAATACTAGGGACCATTAATTTATTTTTACTCTCTCGCTTGTTATACGTTCGGGACTGTTGGCAAAATGATAGGAAACGACACCGATCTTTCTTTCTTATGGCAGTCTGGATACAGTTATCAACGTATTTACTCACCGAGAATATGAGCGCGATTTATGGACAATGAAATCATCTTTTATATATATATATATATATTTATATATAATATATTAAATGTCATATTGCAACTTAGCGTTTTCACAAGCTGGAAATTGGTATCATTTAGGATTATTACTATATCGTACCGTAATACTCTACTTGGCTACTGTACAACATTTTACACTCATCGTTTACTTTTCCGTAATTCCTTAGGTATGTTTCGATTATCAGTTACAACTACGAGATTATTGAAGAGTCATGAGATTGCACACCTTTCGTATCGGTCGATCGTGACGTACGAAATCAGCTGCACTGTGAACCTAATTGCAACCACGATCCCTTTTATACGTGGACACACATCCATTTCACAGTTTCACTTTGGTATATCCTATTTTACTTTCCCCACTAATATCCAATCTTATCTTTGCCTAATTGATCCAAAGCGAACCAGCAAACACCGTCACGATCGCCTAACTTTCCTCTTACTTCTACTAACATCCTAGCTTACGTTTAACGTAGCTTCTCCTTCACGATCGTTCACGCACCGCGTATATGTACACGTCAGATAACTGAATTTATAAGTACAAACAATTCCCTGGATTAACAGAAATCACACAACTAAATCGGATAGTCGGCAATTATATTATATATATAAACTGGCAACAATTAACAGTCCCATCGGTTGTCGAGAGTCTTTTTAAAGTACCGACGCCTCGGTCCTGTTGCTGGGAGGCGTCGTCGCATGACTGCTCGAATTATTATTATTATTATTATTGTTGTTGTTGCTCGCCTCGCCGGCATGACTCGAGCAGTAGAACTTCTTGTGAGCAATGAACGTGCTCAAGTAATTGAAGCTGATGTCGCACGACCTGCAGTAACGCGGACCGCTTTTGTTGGGATCCAAACTTTCTTCGGGAGGTGGAGTGTCCTCGCGTTCTTGCTTCACCTTGTTGGTTACCGTCGGTGGTGGCGGTGGTGGCGGTGGAGGTGGCTGAGGACTCTTCCGAACTTCGGTTTTCCCATTTACTTGCACCTCGCCAGGGATTTCTTCAGGAGTCGTAGCTGGAGCCGGTTCTGGAGTCGGCAGAACCGTTTCGTCGTCGAGTACGCACGTTATGTAATTTTCTTCCTATAAATGACAAATGAACAAATATAAGCTCAAATCAAAGGATTTACCAGATGAAGATTGTTTTTGTACAATATGGAGAGATCGTTCGAGTCATAAGGACATCGATAAATCAGGGTATGGATTATATTTTCATAACGTTGATTATCTGAAAAGTGAACAAATTCGACAACAGTAAGAAGCTTTTATTATGAGCTGCACAGTTGTAAAATTTTTTACCTGTAGATCGGTTCCACGTTTCTCAAAATGCATTTTGATGTGCGTTCTCATTCCCCGTAACGTATTTCCTTTGTAACGACAGATCGTACACCTGAAAGCCTTGACACCCTGATGGGCATCCATGTGACGCTGTGCTGCTCCGGCTGTTGGACTAACCGCACCACAAACGGGACATCTCCAACCTCCAGTCGGTCCGCTGCTACAGGTATGGGTGCCTCCAGGTTCAATTATAGTCTGAAAAAAGGATATTAAATTTTCAGTCTTTAGAGAAGTATATAATATTATTAAAAATATAGTATTAATGGATATTCTTTAAATTGAAATCTAATAAGAAATTATACTACTAATTTTTTATTAGTAACGATACTAACTTTGCACTTGGAGCATCGCGAATGATGTTCCTGAGGTTCTGGCCTTTTGGGACAGTAAAACGCTTGATGAGCTACCAGATTATCCATAGATGCGAACTTGATACCACACGCGGCACAGATTAATTGCACCAAAGGAGGCGAGGGTGTTCCAGGTGGTGGAGGACTATTGCTGACCGTTGTCTCTCTTGCCTGACAATAATGCTTTTTATGTGCGACGAAGTTCTCATGCCGACAGAACACGATATTACATTCTTTGCATCTGAAAATCGAACAGTTTTCTATAATTTCCGGATCACCTGGATCCTTTTACGTATCAGTTATATACAATAAGCCGAATTACTTATCAGTTTTTTGACTGATCAATTTAAGATTAAAATACTGAAACATTTCAATTATTATTTATTATACAATCGAGAGAAAAAGAATTTATCGTTCTTTCGTTGTTTTAGTATTTTTATCTTAATCTATTTTAGTTTCGTCTATTTTATTTTCATTAACTACATGAAACAAATTGTCACATTGTGTTACGAAAACGTCAGAGTATCTTACCTCGAGACACCTTGCTTCACAAGAACCCCAGGAACAGGGGGCGGTGGAAGTTCAGCCAGTCTGAGAGCGAGTTCCGTTGGCGGAGGAGGTGCAACGGTTCCAGTAGCCGTAGGAGCAGAACCAATGGACCTTGCTCTAGGACTTCCGCTTCCTCTTGACCTAGGACTACCAGGTGGTGGAGGTAGAGAAGAGGGTGCCGGCGATACCCTGTTCTCTTTTTCATCTTGATGAGCTGGTGACTTTCTAACGCTCAAATCGAGTGGCGCTGAACCTGATGGCGACGTCGACGATGCCACGACGGACGCTGGTGTCGTTGGTTTGTTCGCTGCTCGGAGAACCGGTGAAGGTTCGACCACGGTGTTCTGCGCTGTGGTAGCCAGACCTCTTGTCATCGGTTGAAGATGACCTACAGAAGAGTGAGACTTGTCAGTTTAATTCTTGGAATTCCTTTTTGCATTTTCGTGCGTATGAGATTCATAATTTTAACTCGTATATGTATTCATAAGGCGCGAATTTAATTTCATTAAGATTTCCAATAAATGGAGTTCTTCTACCATGATACAATTCAAACTTCTCTGCTTATTTTAACGAATACAACAGTTTCTTAAATTTTAATCGCAAGCATACAAGTAATTTGGAAGATCTAAATAAACTGTTATTAAAACACGTACCATTTGGAAGAAGAAAGCACGCAGTATCAGGCGCGGGCAAAGTGGGTGCTGCCAGGACACTAGCACCTCGGAACAAAGAGTACGGTACAATCAAAATAGGATTTGTAGGTAGCGCCAGACAAGGTTGCGGAGGCGGCGATTCACCGGGACTCGCGCTCGTCGGTGGCGAAGCTTTCACCGACGAGGAAGCTACCGTAGCTGCTGGTGGCGTATCTTTGACCACGTGCCTGGTACTACAATAATGCGTCTTGTGCGCTCTATAAGTCTTCAGGGAGCTGAATCGAATATCGCAGTTTCTGCAATATCTCTCCGCCTCTTCGTTCAAGGAGCCATTCGAGGCATTTGCCGCGCCACTTCCTGGAGTAGTAGCTGTGGTCGGAGCGGTTGGTATCGTGGGTGGTGCAGGAGATGCAGCATGCATTCTCATGTGTCTGTTCAACGAGACCTTCTTGTCCGCGCTGTACGAGCAGTGAGGGCAGGCATACGCTTTTCTCACTTCGAATTTGTTGGACTTTTCCTCGTCCTCTTCGTTGGCGGTGTCTTCCTCGAGCCGGGGACGATGAGCGCAGTAGAAAGTGCGATGCGCTTCGAGGGTGCTCGCTGAGCTAAAACGGATGCCGCATGGAGGACAGAAGAGAGGTGCTGGCCTGGCTGGCTCCACAGTGATCGTCTCCTTGCCATCGGTTGGAAGTACGAACAAACGACCTGAGGCGATTGCTGCAATGTTAGTTTCTTCGAGTGAGTTGCATATTCTGTCTGTAGTTCTGTGTATTTCAAAAATAGCTGATACATTAACGGTGTTTTGTAAAGAACTAGAGGTATAGCTATCGAGAAGAAATCTTAGTATCTTTCTCATTTTAATATCTTTGGTATTTTAACATTACGACAGGCAATAGTTTAAAACTTACGAAGAGAGCAGAAAAACACACGTTTAATCTCAAGACCAAATAGAAAGACACTCGTGGTATCATGGAATTAATTCTGAAGCGATTCTTTCATTATTTTGAACAGTTCGGTTGAGAAATATGAGCAGGTTTGATATAATAGAAATAATACACAGACCAGTGTTACAGCAGATTGTTTTATTAATTAATATTACCATTTTGAAGTCCAGCCGGAAGGGGTGGCACAGGATTCGGTGGCGAGGTATTTTCCGGTTTGACGGTGAGCGCGACTACGGCGGCGGGCCGAAGAGCTGGATCCGTCGCCAGACTAGGATTGAGTCTCAGTCTTGGTGCAGCTTCATCGTCGAGTTTCAACTTTTTCTCGGTCGGTGGATCGTCCGTATTCGATCGTCTCGACGAGTCCTCCGAGTCTCGCCTGCACATGGATTCCCGTCTTCTTGTCGAGGACGACGAAGAGGACGACGATCTCGGCTGACAATCCTCTTCTTTGACCATGACCAGATTGGACTCTTCGTCCGTGTCTTTCGGACTCGATTCTCGCGTCTGATTGGATCTCGGGGTGACATGTCGATCTCTTAAGCTTCTTGCAACCTGTGCGACAAATATTTACATATTTTGTAAACGAAGTTACCGAGTGAGTAATTTTACAAGACGAACGGGGTAATTTTTATTAAGCAAGTAAAATTGTAGCCTCCTATTCGTTTTAGATATTTCTCGGGAAACGTACGAGATCTAAGCTTTACGAGGTGAGACACTATTTATCCCAAAATAACTCACAAACTTTACCATCTTATTTGTGAACCGATCGAGAGTAAGATCGTTTGTTAATTTTTACGCGAGATTGATCAAATGTTAAATATTAGGTCGTCCGAAAAGTTTCTTTCGTTTTATAAGGAAACAATGGATGCGCAACATTTTCCGTTTTATATTATTTTATCAAATTACGTATGATCCATTTTGTTCTATCAAAATAAAGATCACAACGTTCGACAGATTAGGTTTCATGTTTGTATAAAGATGCATCGTTGTAAAAGACAGGTCTGTAAAAGAAAGATACTTTTCGGACAACCTAATATTTACCTCGATATCTTCGGTAAGACTAGCCAGTCGTTTCCGAGCGTCTTCGGGGAGCACGCTGAGCCTCAATCTGATATCCTCAACGGCCGAATTCGCGATCGCAACGGACGAGGAAGGGGGATTCAGTCTCGGTGGTGGCGGTAAACTCGATTCCTCCTCGACGACCGGCGCGATCGGGCTGGAAACCGCCGATCCACCGCCTTCCACTCCGCTGCTCACCGATGGTGTCTTCTCCGAGTCGCTCCATTCCTCATCCTCCCCTGCAACCATAAAGAAACATTACTTTAATTTCTATCAATCTTCTCAAACAGAAATACCATTCCAACTAACAATTCAATATCTCCGTACAATAATCTTCCTCTACTTCAGCCAAACCAAAACTCACTAACAAATTTGTCGATCTTAATAAAAAGGAAAGATAAAATAAAATAACAGAACGATAGAAACAAGTATAACGTATCGTCCATAAATATCCTCGCGTATTTCAATATTAGATTCCTACGTTTTTTCAGGCAATTCCAACGACAGTTTATAAATTCCTCAGAAACGACCATGGCCCGTGAAGACGGATCCACGTGGAAGGAACGTCGTCTCGGCGGAGTCGGAAGTGGTGGGCGATGGAAAAAAGCGAGAAGAAAAAAAAATGCACGGCACGCACGTTAAACGACGCGTCTCTATGGCCGTTCGACTCCCTAATGGTCGTTCGCCACGCCAGCCTTTGCGTACCCTCTGTTCCCTTCTCCCTGCTATTCCTTTCACCTATCTTTCTTTATTCGTCTATCTATCCTTCTGCCAGCTACCCCACTCGCTGCACCCTTCGCACGCCTCTGCAGGTCCCCACCATTCGACGAGGCGCGTCCTCGGCGAAAGGGGCTACTCTCGCATCGAAATCTGGGATAAGTTCGACACCGTGGGGTTGTTCGGCTTATTGCTTGTCCACGGCATCCTGTGAAACGACGCGCAAGCTTTCGCAGGATCTGAAAACGCTTTTTGTACGATATAATTTGGAAAGTTTCAGGTTCGTCAGACTTGCGTCGCTGAAACGTGGAATCCGACTAAATAAAAAATTTCGATTTCGATGTATATCTTGGATTTGACTTGCGGATCGAGGAAGTTGTACCGTGAGAAGATTTCCACTGGACGGCTTGTGAGACCGAGGAATTCATAGTTTGTTTTATTAATGTGTTAATGTTGTGGGAAATGGAACGGTTACGTAAGTTCCTCGTCGTTTAACTACTTTATCTTTCAAGCTCTCTCGCTCCGCCTTCTTGCATTCTTTTTCAACGACAGAATATCTCGAGGCGAAATTAACAGACGTAAAAGTTCTTCTACCCGAAAAACCTGAATTTTCCATTCATTTTTTTCAGCCATTTCTGACAAGAGGAGCTTCAGCTTCGATCCTCAGGATCAAGTATCTTAACACGAAACAATCGAAGAAAGGAATAATCCGACAGATTCCACTTATCGCGTTTTTCGCCCGTGCTCTTCAAATATGAACGAACGTTTGGCGGACATTAAGCTGCAAAAGCCGCGATCCTCGACATCCCAAAATTCAACCCTATACACATCGAATCCGCAGAAATGCCTGTACTTCGGTAAAATCCTGTTGCCAAGCAGTAAAACGAGTCTGGACAAAGCATCGACACCTCCGATCACCGTATCTCTGTCCGTGGTTTCTCTCTTCCCCGGTGATCCTTCGCGCGGATATATGCCAGGAAGGCGGGACAAAACGGACTACACCATCCAGGTGGGTTGTCCTCGAAATCGAGACGACACGCGTATCGTCCGTCGAATTACCCGGATGCTTTAATTGCCTGCTTGGGCGAGGCTCGTCGGGACTTTCTCGTTGTACACGAGCGAGAGAAGCGAGACGAGAAGAAACGAGGTAAGAGGAGGCGAGATGCCGAGGTAGATTGGGCAAAGGGTTGCAGCGCACTTCTAGCCTATCCACGGCTCGCATCTACAGCTCGGTCGTGTTCCTTCTGCCTCTCTGTAAATAAGCGGTCATCGATGGATCGGACCGACTCTCGCCAGCACCATCGCGTTCCTCCTTCATCCTTCTTCCTTCTCGTGGCATCCTCTCCTTTTCCTAATGCTATCTTCTGCCTTCGAGGCCCTATTTCTTCCAGTTCAGCTTGTCGTCGTTGCTCGTTGCACGAGGATGCGAGGGAGAGAGCATTCTTAATTGCACGCGCGTACAAGCTACCTGGGTCCGCGGAACACGCTCGTCTCGCGTTTACGCGCGAGCTTCGTTGCGGTGAAATTGATGGAAATTGTGGAAGTATTGTATTAGTTGCTTGAATTTTCGTGTTATAGAATTACTTTCGGCGAGGCCGATTTTTCAGTTTCAGTTTTGAAGATCAGGGGGAAAGAAGCTTTTCTTACGACTCTTTCGAAATCGTCAGAGAACGTAGTACCTTGTTTCTACAATAGTATCTTTGTTACCGAAGATATGACATTTTTACGATATAATCGGTACAACGAAAGAAGTAGTTTATTATTCCAAATGATTCCAATTTACGTAATACATATTATTATTCCTGCACGTATTCCTGGTATCGTATGTATAGATGGTAATTTTTCTTGAATTTTTCCCGTGAATTTTGCCTTATATCAACGTACAAACAGCCACCATTAACAATTCTGTTAACTTTTTAAAAAGCAAATAAATTCGTGTTCAATAAACTGAATCATTTTAATATCGGGACAATTGAAATCACCGATCGGTTACAGAACACGCGATTGAATCTTCGTCGAGGACATTCTCTCTCGAAATGACTCTATCAAGCACGAACGATGTCCCACGAAGTGAACTATTAAACCCGCAAACGGTCGTCCAGTCGCCTCTATCTGCCTTTCATTCTCGTTACCGGCTTCGACCATTCTTAATTGCACGTGCATGCAAACGTTCAACGGCCGATCGAGAGGGCTGCACCTTGCTCGCCTACAACCACCTACTACAATCGCCACCAACCACCTCCGGGTTCGTTGAGGGTGTAATATATCTCGAAAAGAAGACGGTGGTGGTGGTGGTGGTGGTGGCCGACGGTGGAGGGCAGATGGGGGCACAAGGGGGGCAAACACGGCCGCCATTAACATATCCGCGGGCTGATAAGCCATTCTCAGAACCGATACCGCGCCCGTGTACACCTTCGGCCCCGCTTTATGCGAGAAACGAACAACCGCGTGAGAAACGGAGTTCGGAAGCTCTCCTGCTCTTTGCCACTTACGCCATTGTTCTCTTTGTTGAGTGGTTTTAATTGAATTTAGAAACAACCGCACCTGTTACCTGTTAGTCAATGTTTAGATGGTCTTTCTTCGCGAGTCTTTTCTTCGAGCTTGATTTCTTTCGTTTGTTTCAGAAGGATTCGTTTGGAAATTGTTCCTTTTTTGAAAAGGATTGTAATTTGATGATTTGTTATAGATCTTAAAGCCAATGGCGGAGAAGTAATAGCAGAGATTCATTTTTTAGAAGTCAAATTATCGATCAAATCTCTTTGATATATGGCAAATATTTTTGATGGTTTTCAAAGATTCTGTTTAAGCTCGTTCCTTGGTCGTTAAAAAATATATTGCGAATAAAGAGCAGAGACACGTGCTCGTCGTGTAAAAATTACATATCGTATAGCGTGTCGTAGTCGCGGCACGTGGCCCATTTTCAGCCAGGTCTTACATTATAATTTATCGCATCGTATGCATGTTGGAACGCTATACGGTACAACTCCATTTATTAGCATAAAATTTTAGTTAATGCCTAATTAACTGAACTGCTGTCGACTGAAACCATTATTAAAGTAAAAAAGAAAAAAAAAAGAAGACTGTGGATAATGGGCAGAGTTGGAAAACACCTATTGCGTAAACTGTTTATTCCTCGTTATCATCAAATAAATTAAGTTCTACTATACTTTCAGCCCATAAATCCTTTTTCCCCTTCTATTCTCCTACGATTCGCAACATCTTTTCAACTTCGCTATATGCGTTACAACGAATTTCTACCATTAAAATCTCACTAAAACAATGTACAAAAAACCTAGAATTCCATTCTGTCTCACAATTCGTACAATCAGCCCTCAGTTTCCATCGACTACGACCTCTTCCTGATTACCGTGAGCCAGCAGCGAACACGTTGAGTCTACTTCCTTCCAATTGGGTACTCGTCATCTGCTGTTGGCTGGACGCGTAGCTGGCACCCGAAGGAAGGAGGATACGATGGCAGTACACCGGTGCGGTGGCAGGAAAACGAGCGCAACGGTAGCAGCTTCATCGGCGCTATGCAAATAGGATCCTGATCGTGACGCGGGTAGGCAAACACGCGACGTACAGGTAACAGGCAGGGCTAGTGAGGCCTGAGTGAGTCCTCTTTGCTTCTTCTTCTTCTTCTTCGTCTTGTTTCTTCTTCTTGTTCCTTCTTTCCAAGCTGTATTATGGTAGTGTGCGCCCTCTTTTCACGGGGCCACGACCCATGCCAGAGGTGCATGCCACTCGTACCGATGCATCCATGAACACTTTGCTTTTCTCTTTCTGCCTTTTCTCCTCCCTCCACCATCCCCTCTTCACTGTTATTCTTTCTTCCTCTTTCCATCGGTAGTCACCGTCTTTTCCTCTCTCTACTCTACCACGCTGCATCGTGGAGATATGCTAATGTAGCCGTCCCGATCGTGACACTGCGGCTGCTAAGTGAGAGCTCAAGTCGCAACCTTCTCATCGGCTCCTACGCCGCGCGTCGAGCCTCTTCCTTGTGGCTACTCGATCTCGCTTCTGTGTTCGCTTGATCCTGTTCCTGTTCCTCTAGCTGAACGCTTCGGTTGTCGCCCGAATGCTATGGTTGACAGTCGGGCTCCGTTTCGGACGACGTTTCTGTGGTAAACTTCATAGGACACCTCGAGGACAGTTCAGACGTAGCGTAAGAGAATTAGAGTCGACGTTGATGGAGTTTGATGGAGAGAGTTGGATATCGATTGGATCGTTTTATAGTCGTGCGTAGGCACAAGGATCAGAGACAAGCGGAATTCTTCTTGTACAATAATTTATCGATGTACCAATAATATTATCGTTCTCCTTAAAACGTTCTATCTGCCATCTCGAAACATACCTGCGAGACTTTTAACATTTTCTTGCGTCGTCGATGTTTGTACGTACGATATAATTTCACCTTAAAATGGTACGAAACGACGACAAACGTTTTAAACGGTAAAAATATTTCAACGTAACTTAAAAATGAAAAAGTTGCTAGACGAGTGACTTTATAAAGTTGTACAGAAGACACTAAGGGATTCTGGCTTTCATCCCTGGGTTAAAGGACGATTTGATCTTGATTTCTTTCGAGTGCCATGTAATGAAGAAGCAACCATTTCGCTGGTTAAAACATCGATTCCTTTAGAAACGAAGGTCGCTGAGAAACATTCGATTGGATGGTACTCGAGCAATCGTGGCTAGCGGACAAGGATCGCGCCGTCCCTTGTACTACAACATTATGCACAATTTACCGGACGACGTCTCTAGAAACGAAACTGTCCATGTTCCGATTCAATTAAACACCGATGCAATCGATCAATTCAATTCGTCCCGTTACACTTAGCTCTTCAAGATTCACCAAGCATCGGTGCAAGCACACCTCATTAAAACGCAAATCTACCCGATCGATCCGATATCTTCGATCTGCCTTTATTCCGGCTTGCTCCTCGCCTCCGTCGTTTTCTTCGTCGTCTCGACGAGGGGGTGCCGGCCGGAGGGGAACGAGAGAGAGGATCTTATACGAGACCGTCCACCGTTCAGTCCATCCCTTCCAAGAAGTTCAGATCACGTCGCGGAGGACATTATTCATGCAAAGCTCTTACTACGTCCACCTCGTCTTCTATCTGCGTATCAACACGCATGGCTATACGTGGCCGTCATACGTGTAGTGACACGGCGACCAGGCGATTCGAATTGCCTGCGATCACCGTGTCTTGAGAATTTCGACGGATAATTAATCAACTATACGAAAAGAGGAAACGGAAATTTTAGGCAAATCGAAGATCCCCGTTTTGCGTATTTGCATCTTCGATCAGATCGTAAAAGACGATATAAGATCTTTACATACGATACAGACACGCAAGTTTTCAAATTTAACGTTTAGTTTCGTCGCTAAAAAAATTACTTTCGCACCTTCGGCTAGCTTACAGAGCTCTATATTATGAGTTAACGAAGTTCTAATAACAAGCTGTGTTAATTACTCCTTGCCTTGGTATCACTGATTTCCTCTTCCAATATCTCCAGGCAATTATACTCGTTCATCTCGTATCACGTGTTGTCGGTCAATTAGAAATCATAAATAACACTGTGACGCATCATGTAATGACCCAGGTCAGATTGCGAACGTGTCACACAAATTGCATCATTCCTTTCAAGAAAAACTATTTATCCGTTTAATCGACATCTAATCGAGTCGATGCATGTTGTTAAACGCTACTACAAAAATCGAACAATCTAATCTACCTATCGAACATCATTTTCTACTTCTGCGAAAGAGAACTAAAGCGAAAACTACAACTTCTTCGAATGGCTGGAGGATATAATAAATCTTTGGTTGAACGACGTTAAACAAGGATTGCTCGAGCGACCAGGCGTATCTCGTGGATCGATCCGAAAATTTAATTACACCGTAGATCGATCGGGGATCGTCCATGAAGATCGCGTATCGATGTTTTTGAACGTAACACGAGGGATCGGAGAAACGTAACACCTCGCGTGCTCACCTGTCCATGCGAGAGTATTTCACGTGACGAGCTCTCGCGTGTGCACATACGTAGGACAATAATGATAGTAATTATGCTAAAGGGCAACGATAAATCCCGGGCGTCGATATCGTGACGAGATAGCGTAACATTTCGACTTTCAGCCATTTACCACTTAATTACTCGATCAGAGCCGGACGGTCGATCGGGACGAAAATACGCGCCGATTACTAGCTGGGAATATTATTAGTTCATTGAGCCGAGTGAATAAAGCTAATGGTGTTCGTTATTAGTGCAATTATGCCGCTATATTATGTCCTAATGGCGATATTTAACGATGGATATAGCGTATGTATGAGACTCGTAATGGTTGCTCTCTCGTTGCTAGTTATACCTGTTGAAAGTTTATTACGTGCTGGCACGTTTGTTGTTCGTAGCTATGATACATTTTGATTTTATGCACGTTGATTTTATCGATCTCAGGTTATCTTAGCTCGCCTGCGTTGAGCTTCCCGAGCTCCAAAATTGTTATTATCAGACACAAATTCACGTACGATATTTTTGAAGACCTAGGTATTCTTAACACTAGAACTAGCGATAATTAACACATGCTATTTCTACCAAAACCAGTCGAAATGGTTGGTCTTTAAAAAATACGTAATAATAGAATATTTTTATATTTATCGATTTATTAATTTCTTACGGAAGGAATTCCATGTTACGTAGTACATTTTTGGTATTATTAATCCATCTGAGACTATGATCTTTAAACGAGACTTGACAAATTTATAAAATTGTAGAACCAGTCGTTTTGACTGGTGTGGTATTTCTAGTGTTAGCATCTAGCAATCTAGCGATCGATCCGGAATTTTCCTGATAACTGATATCGTCATATTGAATGATACGCAGTAAAAATTTTAAAAACGCGTGGGAAGTTGTACGAAACGAGGAAACTGGTTAATCGGGGTTCGATAAACAGATTGCAGGACCCTTTTACACTTTGACAAGTATCAGTTATTTTGACTGATATTGGTATAAGTAGCCTTGGTACAAAATTATTTTCAGTTTGAATACATAAAGAACAAAATAAAATTCATTATATTATTCTTTTAGTTATCGTTGCGAAAGTCATTACATCGTCGTGGAAAAAAGATATAACACGAAGTAGGAATTTTAAAATAAAATTGTAAAACTAATCAATTTGACTGGTAGTTCTAGTGTTAAACTAAAAAATTTAAGAAAATTTACCTTTCTTATATCTTATATATTATTGTATATTGTCTGCGTTATATGTAGTTTTGTACTTTTAAATAAAAAAGGAAGGAAACAATTTTTTAGAAAGTAAAGAGAGAGATGCGAAAGGAAGGAATAAATTTTTAATTCCTTAACTGCTCATCATCAGTTTGTGTTTTCCATCGACCGATTAACGCGTTCCTTGTCTCGGTTACAACGCGGACCCGTGTCCCGCTCATGGTCTATTTCGCCCGTAGAATAAATAGATAAACAAATGATCGCCATAAATTTCCATACGATTGTCCTACGTCGAAAGCATTCTCGTACGGGAGAACGATCTCCGATCAACGCCGGGACGCAGCTGTTTCTTCTTTTATCTCGCGACAGGAACAGGATCCGTGCAGGTCGTTTCGCTTGCTAGCAGGACCTTCGAGGGACGTTATCAGTACTCGCCATCTGTCACCGAGCTTGGTTTTCACTGCTTTTGCTGGTGATTTTTTCTGGTGCCGGTGAAAACCAGAAATCGAGCCCGCCCAGCCGTGCTGCGAGGAGCAACGTACCGCGTCTCACTCTCTTTGTCCTTTAAATCAAACTACGAATATCCTGAATATCCTGGGTATCGTTCAAGATTTTCCTGTAGAAACCCGAAAAGTGATATATTCGATTTAATTAAAAGCGAATTAGAACAAATTTGGCAGAAAGTTTGTTGAAAAAGTCCAAACGCCTAGTCCTTAACTGTTATCCTTGAGTCATATAGGTGACCAGGATAATTTACGTTACTTAATATCAAGTATTATTTTGTATGTCATTATTTTCAGCGCCTCAGATATATATACAACGTTTGATAAAATAACATATTTGAAAAATAAGCACTGCACTGTAACGATACCAGTCGTGGGTTAAACGCATTTATTCTTACAATGAATGGATTGAGAGGGAGAACATTGAAGTTTACGAATTACCATAAACCACCGTACAATCCAGAAAACGCATTTAAAGGAAACCAGATGCAACATAGACGAGCAAAAAGAATGCATCGAACTGCAGGGAGCACGCTGTTGAGGTGCGAGTACCGAGGGGAAAAAAGGTAAAGGTTTATCTGTTCGAGTGTCTCCGCTGGTGTCAACGGCTGGTATCTCTTAATGACTGCCCCATCTTTCAAGGCTTAATCGTCGACACGTATAAAGCATATCCCTGGCTCTCTGCATATTCAATGCGCATGGTCGCAACGGGCTCGTGCTGCGTACACGCGTTGAAAATTATCTGCCGCCTCCTCCTTCGATTAAAATTCCGGATTCCCGTTTTCTGGAGGCAACAAAACGTCCTGCCCACGATACCAACTTATTCACGAATCACGCCATCTCCCTTTTCTTTCTTTCTCCTCTTTTTCTCTTCCTCTCGAGCTCCTGTAACGACGTTTCTAAACCAACGAGGCTGTTACAATAGGAAGGGATTTTTCGATAATTTTAGTAGATCGACAACAACCAACTCAAGATCGAGCAAAATCAGATCACTTTTCGAACGTTGCTACAAGCTCGATAAACTTTTGCACCGTTTTAGAAAATAGAAGACGGTTGTTCGCAATCTACGCTTGTCACTCGTGAATTTATCGATAAATCGACAAGCTACAAATCATATGGTATAAATATTTTAAGAAGAAGAGCGATGGCGTGACAACCGGTGACCAATTTCCTCTCTTCGTTCTCATCGACAAAGAAGATAAAAGTACCATTGAATGCGCACGACAATGGCCGCCAACCGGAGGCCTCCACAGATTGCTTCCAAATAAAACAAATCCACGGCAATTATATTCACAAAATATTCCGGCGAGCCCGGTAGCGATACCATCGAACTGCCTTTCTTCGTTCTTTCGATACAATCAACGAAAATGGATCTGGATCGAGTCTCATTGTGGCAGACGATACTACGAAGCAGCCGAAAGATCTCCGAAGGACCAGTATATAGCAGAACTCGAGCAAGTTAGAGAGACGAGAGAAGAAAAAAAGATGATGGAAAGGAGACGGGGAAGAAAGAATGGTCGTATAAGAGGGATAGGAAAGCAGAGGAATAGCGCGAGCAAGAGAGAGAAACAAGAGGAGAGGAGGGAAGATGGCCAGAACTCGCTTCTCGTCTAGCTACAGATCTAATCTCTCGTTCCCGCGCTGCGTGCCTAATTAAAGATCGATATCTCTCGATATTATTGCACCCCCTCCTTGTACCACCTTCCAGCCACCCTATCGGCCTGCCATCCTCCCCCTCCGCCACGTAGCAGGTTATTAAATTCTCCTATCGCGAGAATCTGGACTGGCCGGTCCTACCCGCTCGTATCTGATCCGGTCAATCTTTAGTCTCGTTACCTTTCGGCCCTCTGTTCGGCCACGATCGAGTCGATTCGACTCTTTACAAATTTCCAAAGAGGACCAGAGCCCGAATCAACCATGAGAAACGGCCGACAGTATGGAGAGTAGACTCTCTTTCAGAATCGAGACTTCCTGGATCAACACAAATCCATGGACATGTTGTAGCTGTCAGAGAGATGATTCTGCGCGGGTTGTTGTGTCGTCTTGTCGTTGGGTGGTGAAAGTAGAGCAGAATGTAAGCTTTGGAATAGAAATTTGGCACGTAATTTATATCTTTCATAGTAGAAGATTCCTTCACGTCGAATGCGGATAATCGAAGACGCAGAGAATAGATATTTCAAAGTTTGCGAATGAAATTCATGTTATATCTTTGGCTAGCGGGATTCTCTTGCGTTGAACGTAGATAATTAGAGAAGCAGGAATTATTCAAAATCTTTAGAGTAACTACGATAAATGGCTAATACGATAAAATTTCAAGTCCTTCGACGAAGCAAAGTGCCTCACTTTTTTTAGAATGGAAACTTGGAGATGACATTAATTCAGCGTGAATTCCAGAATCTATCGAATTGCATTTTCATAATAAAAAAAAAAAGAAGAATGATATTATCCAAAACAGAATTCTGTCTGTCGAAAGCACGAGAATAATTCCAACTCAATCCTCGTTGATGAAGAAATTTCGCGGAGCGATCGTTTCGATCGTGAAGCGGTGAATCAATCGGAGGACACTGTGAACGCGGCTTAAAACATTGAGACGTGACCAATGCTCGTTGCCACGAAGGCAATGCCACATCGGGCAATTATCGCTCGGCAGGACCTCGACGTGCATACATTAAGGCCGACGAGCTTCCTCTCTTTCTCTTCCCCTTGCAACTTGCTCTCTGTTCTCTGCTCGCGACAGAGGTTGCCTGCGAATGACCACGAAGACGAAGACGACAACGACGACGACGACGACGACGACGACGACGGTGAACCGACACAACGAGATTTCGTATCTGACCAGGACACTTCTCGCCTACCTTCTGGACGACGTTTTAAGATCGATATCGAACCGCTCTGGAAGTCGACCGAATGAATAATTATCAAAGGGCGGGCTCGGTATATCTCGCCACCTTGCCCCCCTCGATCCTCCTCCTGTCTAGTTCTATTTCTTTGATTTTCCTCGTCGGACCACGAAAGTTTTGACTCATGACGCGTTCATCTAGCTGGAGTAGAAACCAGCAACCTGGCGGTGTACTTTTGCTGGATGCTTTCGAAATAACCGATACGGAGACTGGTTTAGTTGTTTTCTAAAGCGGCTGCGATATTTATTATTTTATTTATTTATTATTGCTTAGTCCGTGCCTTTCGGCTTTATACCTATATACCTATTTATACCTATTTTATACCTATTTCGCTTCTTATATATCTACCTCCCCTCTTATCCACTCTATTATGTTGCACTCCCTTAATTATTCTATCTCTAAAAGCTAAAAACTATAAAAACTAAAAACTAATGACTAAAGAACTATCGCAACTTTGGGCTTTTGCCTGCTTGCTGTGCTTCCTTCTTGTCGTTCCTCCCCATCTTGTATTGCCCTTCTCTTCTCTGTTATTGCTTTTAGTTCTGTTAGTCCTTCTCCAGTCTCATTTAGTGTTTTTTCTATGTCCTTTAGCCCTCCCGTTATTTCACATTCTTCTATTACATGTCTCAGGCTTTCTTCTTTCCTTTTACATAGTCTGCAGCTTATTTCTCCCTCTTCTTTCCAGTATTCCCTTGCTTTGGTCTCGTTTCCACATCTGAATCTTGCTGATATTCTTCTGTCCTTCCACTTCATCCTCCCTTCTAGCGATATTTATTAACAAAGCGTTGTAAATTTTGATAGTGTGTCCTGTGGAAATTACGCGGTTCTGGAAGAAAAGCGTTCTGGAAGACGAAGTTGAATAAAAGTGGGATTTCCTGGAATATTCTATCAGAGAAGATGATTATTATTATTATTGTCATTTCTTAACTTTTGATCTTCAAAACATACAGTTCACGTGATTATCAAAATATGTTATTTCATTTTCAGGATTTAACGAGTTCGTACTTTACGCTTTATGGAAACGATAAAATTCTTGAAGCTATATTCTCAAATGTAGATTATTAAATAAATTTGTCAATCGTCCATTGTCATAAGTATGTGAATAATCCACAGAGAGCGTTGAAGACAGCAAGCGTGAACGATGCGTGTTAAGCTGGAGTTGGTGGAATCGATGAGCAATTTTCGCAGACCAGATCGTCGTAAAGTCGCCGTTGAGGAGGTATCGAAAACTCGAAGGGGGTTATATTTACGATCGTGTCCACGAACAATCCCCCGCGTAGCGAACTCTCACGTACCTATACGTGCCCAGAGTTAAGCGTGCCGTTATATCTCAGTATAACCAGACTGCGCATTTAGTAGCCGCTAAAATGTTCTAAGAACGTTGTATACAGACCATAAATGTAGTTTTAAAGAAATGGAAAAGGAACAGCGAGGAGCAGAATCTTAGATGGACGTAAAAATATAATCATATAGAAACATAGATCGAGACGGTTGTTAAAATAATTTGATATTATGAAATTCGCAGATAAATCTATTTTCTCTCGCGATATCCATCGAATGGTCTTAGACGAGGGTAAATATACGATAAGAAAGGATTCTCCTGAAACAGTCGCTCTCGTTTTTCTCGATATCGTCTTTCTCACGTTCCTCTATCGTGTCTCCCGGTGTCAAAACAAAACACATAAATTCACTCGTTCAAGCGTCGATTTACTATATTTTACGAGGAATGACATGTTGCATGCAAACGAGCGTTCATAAAAATTACACCCGCGTGGCAAGTAGCATTATGCACACGGATACACTCGTTGGCGAAACAGCACGTACGTTCGTTTGCCATCGGGGTAGTAAAGTAGCGCACGAACGAGAAACGCAGAGGAACCCCTCGACTTCCAACCGAAGTTGCCAGTTTGCTTCGTACGGGAGGAACGCCTGGAATCGCTCAATTTCGATGATATTGGGCCGTCGTTCGGCGATGTTGCCTGCGTTCGAGAAAAGAGGAACGGGGGTGAAAGAGTCGTAAATCGACAGGAGGGAGACGGAGATACGTGGAAATGGATTTTTATCGAGTGTCTGAGGAAGTCGGCGCGAGGGAACGGCGAGAGTGGAAGTTAATTTTGTGTCGTTTATCGGTATTCCCGTGAGTTACCGGCGTACATCGCGCCTCGTGCCTCGAATTTCGCTGCCACGATTGATACTCGTATGAAATAAAATCCGGGGTACCGTTGGATTGTTTCATCTTTAACAACGAAGCTGAATTTAATTAGTAAGCAGCTATTTCATCACCACGACATAGCGCAAAATTTTAAGAGCTCCGACATTTGAGTACTTCCAGTCGTAAAATACTTATAAACAAACAGATGCGTGTATATGAAAAGCATAGTTATATTAGATGGATCCTTGCAATGCGGCAATTTAACAAATAAAATTATCAAGCGATCAATGGCGATTTTAACAAATTATCGATTGTTTACCCCTCTCGAGTTAGAGACTAGGCAGATGTAATTTTATTATTCCAACGTAAATGCAATGTAATTTTATTATTTCTAGCGTTCGTCTTATTTTGTATCGTACAGTCTCGTTGACTTTAGTCGCATGGCGAATGGAGGACCTCGTGTATCAATCTCCAAACCGGTCTAATTCTATAATATCTGAAGCATCCACGATCTTCTTCCTTTCGTCAATCATCCAACCCTCGAGGTGTTCGTGGCGCACAATAAGAGCCTCCGCTTCTCTTTCCGCGGCTCTCTTCTTCCTCACGATCTCCGTCTCTGCGAGTCGATCCAAAGTTTCGCGATAAAATCCACGATAGCGCGTCAGGGGGCGATAGACGAGAGTAAAAGCGGCAGATAGCCTTCGGTGCAACGACGGTGAGTTAGAACGAGACGGAACGCAGGGTGAGCGTGTGGGATAGGGTGGCAGAGAGATAAGCTCGATTATGATCCCCGGTGGTTAAAGCCGAAGTTTTTACGGTAGATAAGGTCGCAGGAATGGGTTGCGCGAAGATAATACCGCGTCCACCCCTTCAACCCTCTCTTTCTATCCCACCCCCTCACGGTTAGCCGTGTTGCTTTTTCTCTGATGCCGCGCCATCTTTCTTAATAAGGCGCTGCTTCCACCCTTTCACGCGGTGAAACCCAACGCTTGACCCGATTTTTCGCGTCACGACGACGATAAGCTCCATACGCCTACGAGATTACGGCGGACGTGGTTTGCTGTCTTCCGAGTGAAGCGGAAGACGAATCACAGTTTGCGTATTGAGATATTTATTCCTTTTTCCGATAGGAATCGAGAAACGTAGTCGATGTTTTATTAATGCTAGAGGGATGAAGAGCGTTAGATAAATGAAAAATAGGGCGAGGGCGGACACGGAGATATTGAAATAACTGAATTGGAAGGGCGTGAAGCTGCGAAATGTGACGTAAGTTATATCGAAGCCAAACTGATCAACTCTATCGCGATTAGTTCTTTGGAAATTCTAGAAAAATTAAATAACAATCCTATATTGTCGTGTTAAAGGTAAGACAGTTTCACAAAATGGATTTATCGTATTTGATTTCCGTTTGAGTTCAAAGAAGCAAGAAGGTAGAAACGGAAATATGGAATTAACCAGAAAATAGAAATATCTAAGATAAGGTTTGGAAAATATTCGTCGGACTCCATTGCAATAGATATACACGTAGTTTTACAGATTACCTGACAATTTAGTTATGAATACACGATTTGAGCAGGTGGCTAGGTTTCACGTAGCAATCATCTTCATTAAAACCATCCATAAATCGAAACAGTTCGTTTGATTCACGATTCTTCTTAAGCGCAGCAAACATAATACCATTTAGTCCATAATTTCTACTCAAACCGATAATTAAGATATTTTTTGAAAAAGAAGGGGCGAGAAAAATGGGGCGAGGAGACGGTGGAGATCCGATTGAAAATTTGCCGAGCACGCGACGGATTCATCCCCCTTTCACGGTGGTGGTTCGTGGGAAAAGGCAGACGGAGGGTGAGCGAGTCGACAGACGGAGAGGGAAGTCGTAAACGTAATCGTGCTTTTTCAGGCGCCGCCACTAAACCACCCCCGACCCGTGGCTGCACCGTGCCTTCGGGAGCCGCTTAAAATATTTTTACAGCGTACAGCCACTACGATGTCGCGATATTTCGTGCTTACGTACCGATGATAGCACCTCTCCACCCCCGGCGAGCCCTTCACCCGTTCCAATCCGTCTTTTTCCCTCTGCCATTCTCGTTCACCTCTCGGGAGAGATACCGGCGATTTTTAGAATTATTTATCTCGCACCACGGCCACGTAAAAATTAGTGTCTTTCCTTTGGAAAATTAGAGATTCGCCGGAGACAATTTTATTTGCAAAGACGCAGAAACGAATACTTTTCAAAATTGTAGAATAATTTGTAGGGGCGAATGATTAGGATCGTAGCTATGAACGACGGTGCAATTATTTGAAATATATTCTACTTATTAATTATTACAATGATATTCTAATTATTATTTATAAGTAAGCGTTATGTTCATTTCTAGCCAACTTCCACCCTCCCCGACCGACAATTATCATTTCGCGTCGAAAGATACCGCGATAACTCTATTAAGAACGCTTTAAATTAAAAGAAGAAGAAACCTGAAAGAAATCGAAGAAAGTAGAAAAAGACAAGGGGTTGGAAGCGATAGAAGAGAAGGTTCTGCGCGACCAGCGATCTTTCGTGCGTGCGAGCAGCGGCGAGGCAAAAATCGTCGAAGCCTTTTAGACGGTTTACGAGCCCGCGGACGAAGTATATCTCGAAGGCTGCCGAAGAGAAAGGCGGACGTTCCGAAAAGAGCAGAAGGAGGAGAACACGAAGACGAAGACGAAGAGAGAAAGAGAAAGAGAGATGAGAGCGAGGTCGGTCGGCAGATACGAAACCGTCATCATATTGAAAACCATAATTCGTGGGACTGGGGGCTCCAGGTACGCCAGGGGCGTACCGTGACCGCTATCTGTATCGCGTCACAATAAATACTAATTCCTGGAAGGTGGCCCTTGGCATTATCTTAGGACCGTGTGGCAAAGTCACTTATACTTACTTATACTCCCCTCTTTCTGCTCCCTTTCGCTCGTATCCACCCCCTTCTCTCTCTTCTTCCATCTCTTTCTCTCTCTCTTCTCTCTGAGTCGCCTCGATAGAAAGAGAATAATTATTTCCGATAGGTCGATGATAGTCTGCGCCTCGTTATTGCTTATGCTTTATGTCTTAACCCCCCCCCTCCCCTCCTCCCCTCTTTTTCCCTCTTCCAGGAGAAAGAGTAATCTTCTTGGACTCCGCTTGTCTCCTTCCTCGTCCTCTGTCTCCTTCGTTTCTTCTCTCTTCTTGCATCTTAATCTCTTTCTTTTCTACTCTTTATTCGTTCCTTTTGGTTGCCATCTCGTTGTCTCGTTTTCGCCGCGCTTCCTTGCTTTTCCTTTTTCGGCACGACGCCTTTTCTTCGCCACGAGACACTGCCCCGTTCGTTATCCAGGGAAGCCTAATCGAGGCCCATCCGTCAGTCTAATGGGGAATCGAACCGAACCAAGTCCTCTCTTCACTCCTCCGCATCGTTAATTGTTCCTTCTTGTTCCTGGTTTATGGCATCCAGAAACATGACACACGTCCGTAGCGTGCGTGTGGCTCGTGGACGAAAATTCGCGTAATTATGATTTTACGGTAATTACAGAGCAAATACGCGATATTCGTGTTGTTACGTCTCTCGGAAATGTCGCATCGATTATAATATATGTTGTATGTGTAACATAGTAACAATTTCGTTCTTCTGAAACGTCTTCTCTTTTAACGTAGACATTGTAAGAAGGAGCGATCCGACAATTCAATATACAATGGAAATGAAATTTCTCCTTTTTGAAAAGTGGATCTGTATTTTATGTTACAAGTTTGCGAGCAAGTGATACGATGTCTTCCATCTTCTCGGAAAGAAAACAAACCACAGATTGAAAAAGTTTCAGACCCATTCATCCCGATAACCGCACTAACATTCCCAAGTGGATCACAAAATTCTACTTGTCATTCTACCATCGATAAAACTCTCCAACATCCAACAAACTTCCTCCAAGTTGACCCAAAAATACCAAATCGAAAAATCAATCGTATTCTTCGAGACTGTGCTTCTTAACGAGCGTCTACGCGATCTCCAGGCGACGATGTAGTAGTCCGCGGCTATCGATGTTCGCGAAACGACCCGATCCGAGATAAATCGTATCCGTGAGTGCAACACGGAACCGTACAAATGATTCAAGGTCACGGCGCAAAAATGGAGCGATAAATCGCGCGATATCTGGCGGTTGCGTCCGTGCCAGGGAATACCGAGAAAGGACTCTAATCGTTTTCGCGCCGAGATCTCTCAGAGGACGTATATCGCGTATATATCTGGCATGAAAGCGAGAAACAGTCGTCGGTCGTCGATGAATCATCGTCGAGGAGTTCCTCCATCAGTTACCTACGATAATGTATTCCATCGAGGAATAAAGTTTTTATTTGCCCTTTTCCCACAGATATCGTAATCGCCGGCAATTGCTACCTTCTCTCGTCGAGTCGCGGATATTTCGAGATGCACCGTGAAAATTCCACGAAGCCGAGCGATTTTCTTTGTTGGGCCAGGACGGTCACGAAGCTTCGTATCGCCGTCTCCTCGTTTCCTATCGAATCGATAAGTTTTATCGCGGACGTGTCATGAACCGCGAGCAGATTCTGACTTCTATCACGCTCTTTTTCACTGATTTCTTGTCTTCCGTTTCTTTTTTCTTCTTTCCATCGCCGAGGAAGAACGATGGCGATAAGTTAGAGTTATATGCGACCTGACGAAGATGAATCAGTGACAAGGATAAGTAGAATTTTTGTAGCTGTGAGGTTCGTCGTGGTATACTACGGAAAATTTCGAATTTTTGCAATCTGTCTCGGCTATTATTATTATTATTATTATTATTATTATTATTATTATTCGCGTGTAGAATAATTTACGTTTCGTGTCTTTCTGCGGCAGTCTAATCACTTTGAAACTAAACCATGTTTTCGAAACGAGCTACGAAAATAATTTTCTTCAAGAGGAGGCAGAGAGGAGGAGGAGCATCTCGTGTTCCGTTTGCTCGAAATCTCAGACGCGAAGTGGATGCACGTGGAGACGCGCAGGGACGTATTGTGCCAAGGCTCAGATATCGGCGCGTCGCGTCACCTTATCGTTGTCGACGTCGGAGAGCAGCTCGCAGACGCGATTGCCCGCGTCTCTGCGATTCTCTCTTTTCCCCTCTGCGCTTTTCCATTGCCCTTTTCCTTCTCACGGTTGCATGTTTGACCGAAGAAGCAACTCCCGGTCCATTCCTCGCGGAAGATAAAGTCGACGATCGGACGCAACCGCGCGGCTGAAAAAGTTTCCTAATCGACAGATAAGAATTCCGCGTGACTCGCTGACTTTCTCGCGGATTATTTCAACCTGAGGAGTCTCGTACTTTAGTGAATCTTTAGAATTAAACGATATCTCATTGAAGTAGCAGTACTCGAACTTTTTTGTCTAGCAATAAACGCAAAGACATTTAATGTTCAATGTAAATCGTCGGCATAAAACTGAAATTGAAAAAATTACGCATATGAATAACAATTCTTCTGTTTTCCTGAAACTCGAGGAACTTGTTAGTAACGAAAGAATACGACTCGTCGCTAGTAACCCGAAGAACGCAGTATGATTATCATCACATTTCTTAATTCCATTCCTCTGCATACTGTACTGAAATTAAAAAATAAAAAGATTATCCAAATTCGAATAACCTTAAGAGAATACTTCTAGTGATTCTCATCGTGCTAATTCACTTTGCCACCACCACTCTCTTTCTCTTCGAACGCCGTCTGAAAATCTCGTGTCATTGAACGTTGGCTGGCGACGGAAGGGCACAGAGGAGGAATTTTCAGGGCAGCAAGTTGCAACGGCTGGTCGTGGTGTCGGACGAAGAAGAAGCCGTGAGAGGCTCGCAGGGAATTCGCGACGTCGTAGAAACACACGGAGTCAAGGAGGGAGCCTTGAGGGGCTCGGAGTGTACGTAGGACGAGAGCCTGGCCGGCTCGTTATCAGTTCAGGAGGTGTTATCAGCTGGATGCAGCTCCCTTCCAGGCGTCCCAACCCCTTTGGCAACTCGGCGAGAGAAGGAGAGACGAAGTGGCGACGAGAGGCGAGGGGAAAACGCCACAGGGTTGTGGGGGAGGGAGAGGGACGATGTTCGAAGGTGCACGCTATCTTCCACCCCTGGAGAGATGGCTATAGAGTGCATCTAGCGATAACGAGGCAAGTTAAACAATATCGAGCTATATGAGGGCCAGGACTCCAGACCGAAGATTAACCGCGTCTCTGGCAAGTAGATACTTTGGTATCTACGAAGAATCGGCTCTCCCCCAGGTCTTGGACGTATTTCGGGGAAGATGCTGGTTGGTTGGCCGTCGTTGAACCCAACGCGGAGAGAGGAAACGCGAGAGCGTGATTAAGGAGTATCGGCACTTGGGGAGAAACTTGCTGAAACTTGGCCTCCGTTTTGCCTTCCCGACCCCCATTCTTTTCTTTTCTTTCGTCTTTAGTCTCTTTTGTAGCGAAATAGCGTTACGCTTGTCACGTATCCTTGCGATTTTGAATTTCGTATTACGTATCTCGCTTCTTCCCGGCTGAATATTTTAATAACAGGGCACAAGGGCTATACATTATCTCGTAGGTTTTATATATTTCAGTGATAATTGCATTCCGAAGATGCGGAATATCGCGCACATAGTTTCAGATAAAAATCATACAAATCTACAAGGCGTCTTATCTACATGTACAAAGGGGTTAAGAAGAATTTATATTTCTGCAAGACAAACAGCCACGAAAGAAAGCAACGACCGAGAGTAGCGGTTACAAGAGAAACTCAGGTCCCTGCGCGAAACACGAGAAACAAATCGCAATTGGCCGTAATCGTATCGGAGAGCCGATCGAACGAGAACGAAGACGAATTTCGTAGCCCCGCGGAGGCGAAACCGTGAGCTACCGAGTGAGAGAGCGGCGGCCGGTCCTCCACTCGCCGCGATATCTCGATCGATCTGACGTTGGGGAAAGGATGCAAGACGCTGGAGTGGTCCGTCGATCGAATCTTCTGCCTGGAGAAGGGACAGGTCCCGCGATCCATGGTCCAAATATTGGGACACCGTATCTCTTTTCGAAGCCGAGCCAATCCGGCCAGCCTCCACGTAGACGAGAAGGATGAAATCGAAGGATTGAACGTGCAACGGAATAAGAAGACAATGAAACGTATAAAGAAAAGGTACGCCATAAGTGTGCGCCAAAGAGTCGTCGCAAATCGAAGGAGAGAACGAAAGATTGGTGAAAATAATTAAAGAGACACAGAGAAGCAAGAAAATAAAAAAGAAAGAAAACGACGAATGACATAATGAAAAAGGACATGATCGAAAATTCGTCATAAAGGAAAAAGCAAAAGATTAAGAAATAGGACAAGATCGAAGGAATACAGAGAGAAAGAGGAACGAAACAGGAGATGGATGAAGTTTCAACGATACACTTTGGTGTACGGTTAGCCGACGTACGAAAGTACTTATGTACGTATGCAGTATGTACGTACGAAACAGACATCCCCTCTCTCTGCTCGTTTGGTCGCGGTGAGAGATAGCTCTCGAACCAGGGTACCCAGGTTGCGCCGATATGGGGGCCGAGACTTTACGAGACGGTGGTCGTGGACGAGTGATTGATGAGCGGCCGAGCTAATGAGGAGCTGAGCTGCAGGACGGGGATCACGATAAAGAGGTCCCACCACCGTGTAGCCCTTCTCGCGAGAGGCATACGGAGTTGCAACACCTCCTTCTTTCTCCTCTTCCTCTTCTTCTTCTTCTTCGTATTACCCTCCTCTTCTATCGAGCCTTGTCCTTCTTCTTGTCTTCCGCGATTGGGAGGGTTTTCAGTCTTCTTCTGTTTTCTCTTACTTCCTTTTTTCCACCGGTACTGTATCTTGTTAAGTCTTTTCGCGAATCTATGCTGTTCCTACCTTTTTTGGTCTCTTTGCACGGTAGTGCAGAGTTAAGTGGTCAATTCTAGTTTCGGTGATAGCTGTACAGATTAACATAACATGTTCGCTACCACAGAGGGTTCGAACAAAGTATATGTCTTAGATTGCGTTTTATTTCTCGTACCTCGGATGTTTGTTTTTACAAGCGATACAACAGCAATACTATGAAATCAGATTCGAATAATTATCAAAAACACGGTGGATCCTTCAAACGTGATTTTAGTCTTCCTATCTAATATTAAATTCACTCGAAGAAGTCAGTTTTAACGATTGGATGATGAACAGCGAGAGACATTTAACAAAAATAAAATCTTAGTGAGTGGACGCAGCATTATCATAGATAAGTTTCTTTACGAAGGAAAATTTTCGATCTCAGAAATCCAAGAAACATCGTTCGCTTAATAATATTGACTACAACAAAGACGAAAAATTAAATTTTCCTGCAGAATTTATCCAGCGCGATGAGAATTCGCCGGGTGTCGTGGAAGAGGGCTAAAATTCACTGACATCATCATCGTTTCCGTCGGCGTGGCTGATTTAAGCGCTCGTTGAAAGCATTTGCCTACCTTATCTTGTTTTCTATATTTACAGGATTATACTCGTAATTCGAGGAGGAAGCGGTTCAAGCAAGAGAGAGAGAGAGAGAGAGAGAGAAAGAGAGATGAAGTCAAGGGAGCTTTGGCCGAAGAAGAAGGAAGAAGGGGGTGGCGAAGCTGGTGAAGGAGGAGGTTTATAATAAAGCCTGCAGGGTCCAAGATACGTGGTGGCTGGCAGCCGTTATCAAACGCGTCCAGCGTTCGAGTCTCTCTCCGCAAAACCCTCCCGCTGGAAACTCGCGGTAACCTGGTTAGTGTTCCCGTGTCCGTTGAAACGAGTCACGAATCCGTGTGCAACGAGAATCCACCCATCTCCGTTTCGCGGGATTTCCCCCTTCATAGAATCGAACGTCCGTATCTCAAAATTCTTCGTTCCTACCTTCTTTTATTTTTTAAGGAGATCAGAATATTTAACGCTTGTCGAGACCAATGCTACGATACGTCCTGAAGTAAATTTTCCAAAGACTCTTGTACATATTGTTATAATTAAAACACGAATTTTTGCGCAAATTTATAATTAAAGAAGTGAACGGAAGCTGAGATTCGTTAAATTTCATCCACTAAATATTACAGCAAGTAGCATGCTCTTTTGTATTGAAGAATGCGATTCAAGGGAATGTTTCGTATACTGATTGTTCTCTATTTTATATTATGAGACTATGAAATATGATGGAGATAAGAAAAACGATCTGCGTATCTCAATCGATAAATTTTGCATCGAAGATCGAGATTTAGGGACGTGAGTTTCAAAATCAAAAATAATGAAATATTTCGCAAGAGAGTCGGAATCATTTTCTGATACTTTTTAATCACCCAGTACAAGCCTCTTCATTTATCCCCACTGAGAAAGCCATCAGCAGGAGCAGTAGCAGAGCACCAACAGCAGCAGCACAGCAGCAGCAACAACAGCAACAACAGAGACCTGGCAGCCCGTGCTGTGTATTATAATGTAGAGTGTGAGTTATCAGACATCGGCCCGTTATCAGGGTCTGGGATCGCCTGGTCCGCTGCTAAGCTCCCACCACCCCCTATTCAACCCCTGATAACGAAAGGGTTATCACGCCACGCTCCCCAACTGCCATTCCTCGCCTCTAGGAAACCCAGCCGGCCGCCTTTCCACCGGGAGATTATTATTCTTTTTACTTGCAGCCGCTTTTTCGCGCCGCCCGATTACGATCCCTTTGACTCGGCCACTTTACTGCTCGCCCGCTACCTTCGACGACCACCTCAGACCTCTATTTCCACCCCCAACTGCTGCTTTCCGCGCAAAATACTTGTTTTTATCCCATTTTTCTAATTCTTTTTTATTTATTTTTTCTCTGTTTTTTTTTCACATTTTCGGATCTCTCTTTTTACTTGAGTTTTATCAACGCGCACAAACGCACATACACACATATAAAGGGATATTTTTATTACTTTTAACATGTAGCACAAAGTTTATGTTTTTCACTGTTCAATTCTTTCTCTATTTTTCTTCCACGTATATTCGTTTATTCGTTTATTTACTTTCATTTTTCTCTTTCTATTCTTTTTATTATCACACTTTTATTTCTTTTCGCGAACTATCCAAATTGCTAATTATTCCTAATACCGTAACCTAAATTACTTAGCCAAACAATATCTACGCGGCATTAACTCTATTTTCATCGTCTTTAGCTTTAAACGCTAAAGCCACCCTCGGTGTATCCATAAATTTCATTCAAATCCCTTCAGAAAGTTCCATTATCCTTATTCCAATCCTAACTAAATACTTCAACGTAGCAAATTTCCACACAATGTCATCGTTGCGCAGTGTATATGTACCATGCGACACGCAGAGAGCCAAGAAACCGATAAGTCCCGGTGTACACGTGAAACCGTAGCCCGAAGCCTAACCCAATCGCGAGCGGATAAAAAATGCAGATAACCGCAGTCGGTTAGAAACAAAATGTCAAGAGACTTTCCGTCTCGTTCTCGTCTTCGCGGCCAGTGACGTGGCTACGTCAAAGGGGATACCCTTTGAAGGGAATGCGTGGATGCCGATCGCGGGATCGGTGTCGACCAGGCAACGATTAGCGCGAGAAACGGGTCCGCGACGTGCGAATCGCTGGTTCCGCCGTGCTCTTCGACCGATGTCTCGGCCAACTCGACGATAAATCCAGCGCAGGGAAAACGTCTCGTTAGTCGCTGAACCACGGGGAGGAGAGAAACAGAGAGAGAAAGAAAGAGATCTTTCGGAGATCGAGCTCGATCCTCTGCTCGAGGTCATCTAGGACCTCGTAGCCAGTCAAGCGCCTTGTTCCTTTACCTTTCTTCCTTTCTTTTATTTCGTTGTTTTCTTTTCTTCTTCTCTTTTTCTTTTTCTTCAATCGTGTCCCGATTGGTCTTGCCCGGCTTTGGCCTAGGACTTCTTTGTTGCTCTTTCTACCGAGAGAGCGAAACTAAGAGAGGGATCGTTAAACGTTACTACGTTTAGTTTCTACGACGAACGATCGGCCCAAAGTGACGCATGGACGCGATTGATCTACGGGTTTCTCTGCTGGGTTATTTCTATGGTATTGCCCTCAGGGTAGTTCAAACTCGAAATTGACATTTTTTAAGTTTAGCGAATGCTAGGGTTAGGGGACCTTGGGTATGTTTTTGTGGAAAGACCGAGTACGATGTACCAATCGTTAATAATTTCTTAAGAATCTTTTGCAACGTATTAAATATTATTTTTAATCCTGTAACCATGCAATTCCGTGAATACTTGAAAGCGATTTTCAACCGAGAATGGACGAATTATTTCATTTTAATTTGAATATTAATGAACTTATGAAGGTAAGTCGCTTGTATTTTAACAACTAAATATTAACCGTACACTTACGCAATTAATTTATCAAATTAATAAAAAACAGAGTTGATCAGTTTGACTTCTGAGAGGGTCACACATGTGCGTCTTAAAAGAAATAGAGAGAAAAAAAAAAGAATTCTGTAGAAATTATTAAACAGTTCTACGAAATCCAGCAAAGGTTCGACCATTCCCACCAGGCTTCCATCGGTTCCGAAGGACGAATCGAAGCGACAAATGTCTGATCTAGCGACGCGGTCAAACGATAGCCATGCGAGCAAATTGCACGGTCTCGAACGAGGAGTAAACAGACACTTGGGACTCATTTTCGAGAGGCACTGCCCCGAGAAGACACGCGAACCGACGAGCCGCTAATTTAATATCTCCCTCGTCCTTTATTTTCGCGCGGCTAATGGCAGCAAATTTACTCTCGCAGCCTCGTTATCGTCGCGGCTCGTCTTCACCAACACAAACGAACGAAGAATGAAGAAAAGGGCCTCTCTGTTCTTTCAAGACCAGGCTACATTTAGGAGATACGTAGAAGAGATATTCGTCTTTGTTTAATGTGACGTGGGGGAGGAGAATTCGCGACACCGCGGAACTCGAAGCATCTGCCACTCTTCCCAGGATTCGGGTAATAAACTTTTGATATTTTGGTGTTTCGTTAACGTATAAAGTTTCGTGTTAAATGGTACTTTCAAGATTTTTCTGCAGCATGTACATCGGATAATTCTGGGTCACGAGAAAGGTCCATAAAACATTGGCACACGCACACTTAAAGCAAGCAATATGTGAGAGTGATCTTCCCTGTGATTAAAGATGCTCATCTATGTATCAAAAAACAAACAGGGCTTCTTAATATCTCTTAAAACATAGCGTTTGCTCGCCAATAAAACTACCATCTCGAAACTTTCAAGCGGACATTATGTTGCACGAGGCATTTAGAGACTATAAAGTATTCGGAATATTCTTTCGTAATAAGGAAACCTAAAAGCTTTATGCTTCCCTGTAAGAAAGATTGGCGCAATATCTACGTAATGGATACAAAGTATCCACCTAGTTTATCAACTAAACTTAAGAATTCGAGATCCACAAAATCCGTGTACTTCAGCTCTGCACCTCCGAAACGCATGGATAAAGCACCGGAGGAAGAAATTGCTCAACGTGGAGTATTTGTGTTACGCCAAGCGATGGCATCGCGATTCTCTCCGCGACCAAAGAGAAGAGACGACAAAAAGAGAAGAGGAGGGGGTGAAAAAAGAATGTTTTCGAGGGGGGAAAAAACGCGGAGAGAGAAGAGAAATCCACAGCGCGGTGGAACGCCGCGTTCCACCGTCGAAGAGAACAAATTGCGTACAAGATGAGGCGTGTGCACGCGTTACGGATACGATCCGGCCGGAGATCGAGGCACGCAAACGAAAAAGGGAGGACGAACGAGCAAAAATCAAGCAGCCTCGCCGGGAGGGAGAGGGTGAGACGGCTCCGTATATCGGCGCTGATCAGCCGCGTATTTCCAAACAATGCTCACGCCAAGTCGAACGATTCGCATCATCCGCTTCGTGAAGACAAGCACAGCGTACAAAGAGAGAAGTCGAGAGGGAGAAAGAAAATTCAGAGGTGGAGGGTGAGAAAGAGTACGATAAATTCATTACAGCAGGAAGAGCCACGAAACAAGCGCGAAATTTAGTGCGGTGAGAGTGGTGGATGGGTCTACGATATCCAATTATGCGTTATGATTGTGTCTGGTACGCGTATTTGCTGGAGATCAAACTTTTTGATTGCGGAAATTTTTCATTCACCGATTAACTGATCTAGCGAAACATTACATCGAAGTGTAGATTGTTTAACAAGTTTGTTACAAGTGTCAGATATACATGTATAAGATGAATTTAGATTTAATTTCAGGCTGCGAAACATAGGAATATATCATCGACGTGCAAGGTTATTGCTTATATGAAAAATGCAATGGATTATTCAATACATCGATTGAAAGTAGAAAAAACGAAGTGTAATTTGGAATAAACGTTTCAGTCCATGCACTACGATAGCGAATATATATCTACAGAAAAATTCACAAAGTGAATGGATCTTTAACAAACGTGAATATGATACGAAACATATTCTACATCGTCCAGAGTTACAAATTAAAAAATTGTCTAATTAAAACACCCAATGTTTCTCCATTGAAAGTACCAAGCTTGATCAAATAAATCAAATAAATTCAACAAAAAATCAACATTCACTTTGACAAATTTCTACGTAAAATCGACCGTTCTACGAAGATCTTGCGAGCCAATTTCAAATGTAGCGGATCAACATTCTCGCACTCGAAACGGAGTTCACCAATTCAATTCACGGCGAAACATACTCTCGCCACGCTTCCACCCCTAATCGTTTCATCGGCGATCATCAGAGCGCGGAAGAGGGTACACGAGGGGAAGAGTACGAAGCAACGAAGCAACGAGGAACATCGAGTTGAAAGATAAAAACGGAGGAAGAACAGGCGAGGAAAGAAAAGGGGGGAAAGGGGCAAAAGAAGAAAAAGGAGACGGAAGAGGAGGTGGCCCGGCTGTATCTTGATACGAAGGCGACCCAGAGAGAGGAGAGAGACCAACGAACGATTGGTCGATGTGGTACCAGAGTGGTACCAGCCTCGACCAATCGGCACCGACGACCTCCTCCGGTGCCTGGTCCCATTCATAGATCAGGCCTGGCCAAGAGGAGGCCTTCGAACCGTCGCCAGGATCGCAAGATCCTTGTCGATCCCGTTCTCTCTTCTTCTTCCTCTTCGAGCCGCGCTTCTCGCCTTCTTCTTCTCCTTCCTCTTCCTTGGCGCAACAGCCTGCATGGCGGACAACCAACCTCTTGCCAATTATCCATGCACCACCTGGACGAACCTAACTCATGTTCCGCACGGCCCGTGAAACCCCTTCGTCACTTTTGTTTCCGATGACTTCGATGTTTCCTCAGAAGTGAAGAGAGTCTGTAGCACTAAACGAGACTTGGTTTGTCACTCGATGTTCGTAAATCGAAGGTAAGATTTTTTAAAGCTCCATCTATCGATCCTCACGGTATATATTCTGTATAAATCTCAATAAAAGTCGATATTAATTTTACCAAAATTATACGCAGGGTGTTTCGTTTAAATGAAAACAGCGGTATATTCTACGAAGGATGGAAGTTATCAAAAATATGTTTTTTTTGTGAATGAAAAGTTGTTTGGCAAGCGTGGCAATGACGGAGAGTCATTAATTAATCGCACGATATTAAAGGATATAACACTCGCTCAGTTCTAGGATTCACGAACAAACGTAACTTGAACGACGATTCATAGAAAGAATTTATCCAGGTCCATTTTCCCCGTCTCTATAAATAATTCCAGGCGCTAAAATGTGGTCGACCGCGATCAACGTGATCGAGGGAGGTGCAAAATCAACTATTTATGAGCATCTTGGCTCAGCTGATATATGCTGCATCCACGTTACAGAGAGATACACCTGAAATGTGCACCCCTCTGGATGTACGCGCGCGTATATCAGAGTTCCCGCATCTGTCGCGCTTCCCGCGGAGAAAGGAAGACCGGACAAGAGTTCAGGACAGTTTCGCCTCGGCGACGGAGATCAGGATGGAACAACTTACCATGTTTGGCTGAGGAGAAGTTTGCGTTTTCCCTTCTACCATCGCCGTGCTCCTTGTGCGCGTGTATTTTTTCGCATTCCCGGCCCATTAGTTATCGACGAGTTATTACTCGACGCGAGCACGCGCCTTGCATCCTCCCGGAGGTCTCCCTGACCGGTATCGAAATAGAGAAACTAGCTAGTGGAGAATCCTGAGATTCTCTATCGTACACGATAAGCATAAGTTCTGTTGCTTTTTCTATCGCATTATAGTTTATAGATGGTTTATCGATCGAAGACGTCGTGAGAAATGCTCGAAGTAAGCGTGGAATTTTGCAATATACCGTGTGGACTGTTACTTAATTTTTTGTACATAAGAAACGCTTACACAAGAAACGTCCGTTTGAATTTTGCAAAATTTTTACCTAAGTTCTAATACTAAATACGTCATTTGCCTGCAATGTTATTTGTATAAAACGTAGATTAACGTTCTTTTGTTTTATCTTTTATTTCAGATAAAATACACACTCGAAGCGTTAGGAACTCTTCGATACTTTTGTCCCTTTTCTTTCTTTATATGCATAAAAAGGCTATCTTCTACCTTTATCATTTTGGTCATCCGATTTTCTAAACGATGATTCTCTTTTGAACTCGAATACTGTTAACTGGGTTTTCCTGATGGTCCTGGTTTCTTTTCCTTATCGAGTTGTACTTTCTCTTACACAGCTTCACTTACAATTACAATACCGCAATATAACATGCACTTTCTCCGATGTAAACGCAAAGATACTCGAATTTTGGGTCAAAATTATCGCATCTGTAAATCGAATCATCGCAATGAAATTCATCGACATTTTCTGAGATAACGTCCATCGGTAAGTTAAAACCACTCGAACAACGTCTATTAAATAATTCTTGTACAAAGAATACTTTACCCCAACAGCTCGAAACAATTTAAATCAAATGGAACACTGTCTTGCCACTTCCAACCATCGATCTGCTAAATTTCTCACGTTATCGCGAGTTCCACGCTCGGCTAGCTGCTTGCCAAGCCACCTACGAAGCTTAATAAGAAAATCTACTTTCACTGTCGCTATGATCGAAGAGGAATACGATGTAGTAACAGTGAGACGGGCAAGCAACCAAGCAGCCAGCCAACCGAAGAGGAAGGTGTAACGACGAGGCATGGACGTTTAGCAACGCGAGGCTTAACGAGCAGGTGCGGTTAGAAGACGGTCCACCATAAATCTCAATGAGCCTTACTACCCGTATTACTCGGTCTGCCTTGGCTGGCCGTCGCCCGGATGCTCTTCTAATAACACACCGGGGCCGCGAGCTCTCCAGCTCTTCGCTCCAGGGGGTGGCCACAGCCAAGAGACCAAGGGCCGGCGCGAGCCGCTTGATTACAGGATATGCCATAGATGACGTGATATTAACGTAATGAATACCGATCGGTGGTAGCTGGTCGCATGTGGAGCCGCGAGCGTGCACGCGAGGAACGCGTCGCCTCTTTTTCGCCGCGTCTGTCCTCCCTCTCTTTCTCTCTCTCTCTCTTTTTCTTTTAACTCACCGTTAAAAGGGCCCCACGAATTTATTAACGGCGGATTGTCACGGCGGAACGACGATCACGCAATCGTTCCCTTAATCGTAACGACGCGAAAGCAGAGGGTACCGAACCAAGAGATCTTGCCTCAGAGGCGCGAATAATGGATAATAATTGGACGGTGTAAGAGACACTCCGCTATGTCTCCGGAATATTTTCGCGTTAATTATAGTTGTCGTGTTTGGGAAAGTCTTCGACTGATTCGCGGTAAACGATTATTTATGAGTTAGCCCGAGGTACTGGTCTTCCGCGAAATTCACAGGTTTCGTGGAATTGACACTTGGCTCTAGGAATCCGCGGATCACAGCACGGTAAAATTAAGTCTTGTGTTGTATTACATTTTATATCTTTCTATATATCTTTTTTCTAATACGATAACACGGTATGCTTTCGTGAGCCACGTACATATGTAACGTTATATCTATATAAACGCTCATTCTTTGATGTTAATTTCGAGCAACATTAGAGATTCACTTCGTGAAACTTATTTGAGAATTGCTGGCTATATTAGTGGCCAGCTAACTTTAGTATTTAACGCGACACTTCTGTAAAATTCGAATATACTGTTCAAGAGAATGGTAAGCTGGAGTTTGTATTGTTTCCCCTTTTAATTGATAAGATTGAATGTGAAATAATTTTAACGACTCATAGGCGTGCAGCGTCGTAATTTTGTATACCGACAGCGGCAGATCGTGATTCTAAAGAGAGGTTAAGAGGGGCAGCGGTGAACCGGTGAGTTTCTAGCTCAGCTGATTGCAGCAGCAATCAGGCTCCGGTGCGTATTTCAAAAGCGAACTTAAACGAGCCAATTCCGTGCCGAGGCAACTAAGAAAGCCACATTTGTATCCTTCCATACTCCCGCGATTCCTTTGATATCCCTTTCTCATACTGTTCCTAACAGCTAACAATATAACCCAACTATTTCCGCCATTTAATCCGTTCTTATGGAAACTCTAAAAAAAAAATGTTCAATTCTAGCCTCGTATTACTAATACATATCGCTAATGAATCAATTTCTATCTGTGTTACATCGTAAATACGTATCGTCCACTTGATAGAATTTACGCAACCTTTCTTTACAATCCACGGGAAAAAAGGTATATTTTTTGAACCACTCTCCTCAATTTTGATCAGTTAAGAGATTGAATCTAAGCACTTCAGAAACTAAAAGAACGAAAAGATTAAATGACCAAGAGCAGGACAAGAAGAAGAAGAAGAAGAAGAAGAAGAAGTATTATAGAAGCAAAAGGAGCAATTGAGGGTCCATGTAATGGACACGTTCGGCAAAATGACGCGAAATTTAAAGCGGTTGCATCCGGCGCGGTTAGCGAAAAGTGGCGTTTAACTTACGCGACCCGCCCCGTTCTTCGATATTCAATTACAGATTTGCATACGCGCATGCATCTCCATTAAACGGGGCCCATGGCCGCGGTAAAACGCGCCTCCGTCGCCGCCCAACATCGAAATTTGCCTCTGTAAATTTGCTCGGTCAATAAACTACCGTGTGGTTCGTCGCGTACGGGGACAAAATATTTAAAAGAGGAACACGGGGCAAGCTCGCACGAAAACGATTAAACCGGGATCGAGTCGCGTCCGAATAAATTATCCCTTGGCTCGGCGAATAAATTAATAATTAAGACGAGAACCGCGTATTTCTTGGAAGATCGAAAGAAACCATGGAAATGGTTACAAACACGGAACTCTCTTACGGTAATTGCATGCATGTGGATAATGTTAAATTCGGTATATTTTGAGGAGTGAACGAGAGAAGAAAAGAGATAGTGCAGTAGGTTGTCATCGACACGTTCGACTGGTGGTAGCCGGGCATTAATTGCACGCTGCGGCGCGGTCGTGCACGGAATTCGCGTGAAAACGTGATGGATCGTCGTCCTGGTGGAAGTCGTCGCGACGTCGTGACCGAGCCACGGAGTCATCCGTGGAATATAATGAGCCGGCCGGCGCGGCGTCGCTGATCCCTATCGGCTTGATCCTGCCTCCTTCCTTTGTCGATGGACATCCCAAAATCGCGGAGCGTTTTGCTGGATCCTTAGTCCCTTGATCTTACGATTTGGTAGGACCTACTTGAGCGAGTTTAATGTATTCTCTTCTGAAATTCATCCTGTCGGATGCAAAATGTCGAGATATTGCACAATTAAAACATTGAACACTTATTTGAACACTTCTATTTATCAAATCTTTCGTATATTCTAAAATAAAATCTCATAAAATATTCTAAAAAAAATCTCATAACGTCAAGCGAAAGAAGGCAAAAAGATTTGCTATGCGTCTCACAGGAGCGCAAATAGAAAAGGGCAGAAACAAAGAAAGAAGAAAGATTGGCAAGAAAACGTGGGACATGGATGGAAGCGAGGAACCGTCGCTGGAACCCCTCAAAACGACTGGCCTGACGGCGTACAAAGTGGTCATTCGGCTGAAGCTAAGTAGCCGACTCGATCCCGGGGGAATCCACCCTCTCGAGGACTCGACAAATTGCCGCCAATTAAAATTCTCTTCTTCCGAGGCGCATGCCCGGATCCTTCCTTCCTGCCTTGCCGGAGCTGTTTCGCCCCCTCGAAGGGACCAGTTTCTGCGTCCAATTAAGTTGTAGCTCGGGTCCACCGCACAACCGGACAGGTCCTCTCCGTTTCCAGTCCCAAATTAATTTAAACCGAACATAGCCTGATTCTCTCTCCTGCCTTCTCATCGAATGAGACCCTTTGTTACGAGATTACGATGATGAACCGATACCGGTAACGATTGTTCCTCTTTCTTCTTCCACTTTCATCGTTCGTTCCGTTATTCGTCCATTTTCTTTGCGCGTTTTTGTTTCTGGGTTAGACCGATATATAACTTTGGATCGATATATAACTGTGGACCATTTTGTAGAATTTTAGAAATAGGTTGTCAACTTTCTTTTCAACAGTTTAACTCCTTTCGTCGTTGTAATCCAATACATCCAGTCACCGTATTAATAAAACGATAGTACTGTAGTTACTTAGCAACTTACTGTAGTTTCTAATTTCTAGTTACAGAATTTTCATCCTTATTAAAAACGTCCTTACAAATTTTGCTACTAGGAACATATCACGAAAAGAAATTTAATAACTCGAACTATTTTCTTCGTAAACTAAATCAATTTCAAACTTTTCTATCCGCACTCCAACCCCTTCATCCCTGTCACGTGTAATCCACTTACATCGAGCCACTCCATTGATAAAAATTCCACGAAGAACATCCAATAGCAACGCGATGATCGCGAAGGGTATCTGCAAATGGACCCAAAGGGGTAAGACGGAAATCCTTCGAGTGACGCTCCAATCCGCTTCCCTCCTCCCTCCGCCACCCTATATTCGATTCCGGGATCTATTTCCGCAGTCAGCTGGTCCAAGGATTCCAGCCGAAGGAATCCCCGAACGAGGGCAAATCCGGCGAATGAAAGCCATTTTCAGCTAGTGAATCCTATGCTCGGCCTAACGCGGCCTTCCCTCCCTCGCTTCTCTTCCGAATATGGAAACAAATAATCCACCAGGAGGATTCGAATGCCGGCTCGTTGGCGCGGAAAGCGGTCCTCGAAGATCCACGAGCTGCTAGGCGACAATGAGATAGAGCAACAAAGACAGAAGGGGATAGTCGACGGGGGAAAGGGGGGGGGGGTTGGAACGAAGAGAGACAGACAGAGGGAGGCTAGGAAGAGAGATGGTATCGGTGCCATATTAGAGGAAGTTATAAATCGCTGCGAATCTAAAATTGATCTTTTCTGCAGCGGTTCGAGGCCAGGGGACGAGCCAGAGGGCTCTGTGTCTGCTTCTCCACGCACACATATACATTCGTACGTGCATATATCGATGCATAGACGTACACATCGTCGAGTAAAAGATGTTCTCGCTCGCACTAGCGCGAGCAAAGAGCGAGAAAGCCCCGCGTTGGCGTTCTACGCGCGGATGTCGCCGGGGTAGTCACCTATCGAGAGGAGCCTCCGCGAGATATATCGATTGCGACGCGTCTGCGAGTTCGAGATAAGCCAGATCCGCATAGCTTCGGCTGTCGCGCCACCCCTACGCTTACCACCCTGCCACCCTCTCGCACGCGCCCCTTAGCCAACCTCCCTACTCTTACTCCTCCGTCCTGGAGACTTTGCTGTGACCAATTTTACTCTCTCTCTGAGAATCATCGTCGGAAAGATGACGATTGTAAGACGGATAGAGTCAGGCTACGGGTTAATATTTCATTTTTAGCAGCTTATCCGATGCTGGTCACTGAGTAATCTTTCTCTGCGATCGAGAGAATTAATATTTCAGAGATCTTCCTCTTGTACGTTAGATAAGTTGATTAAGATACAGGCAAAGAGTGTTTCCTTATGACAACGAAATATAACACAAGCTGACAGTAATGGAACGAAAGAGAATATTAATCCATTGATTAAAAATTTCCCTATTAGACTTGGATATCGTTGAAAGATCTTGTAAGTTTAGTAAGTTAGTTTAAAACGTAGGCAAGAGAAGATGTTACACGAATACGAATATTTTATGTGGAATATAAAATACACTTGAAAACTTTCCGCGGTGTTTGCTGGCGATATCTCACGCCCGCGACTCGTAACTCCCGAAGTTGCGTATCGCGGCCTAATTGGAGATCGGTTTATACGCAGACATGCACAATCTCCCTCTTGGATTCGCGGCTCGACTCGCGGGCGCTCACTTCACCAGCCAAGCCAGCCGAAAGCAGACTCTGGGAGGACAGAGACATTAGCATAAGGGTGGCTGATTTATAATTATAGTCGACGAAGTTCGGGATGCCGGGCACGCAACTATCGTCCAAGCCTTCGAGGATCGCTTTGCACCAGCGTGGCTGATTAACATATCTACGGCCGGACACCGAGCCAGGGATAACGTTCAACACGTTCCAGCCACGACTTTATTCCGTGTGCTTTGAGACCGTGTGTGCACGCTGCTCGTTCCATGCCGCACGTGGGTGTGCACGGAGGCTTAATCCACAGGCTCCTTTGTCGACCAAACAGATCCTGCGCGTCCGGTTTGCCAGTTTCTCCTCTCGTGACTCGGCCAACTCTCTCGCTGCTATGTATATATAAGTACAGACAACTGCGGTAACTGGATCGCGGGTGGACGATCGTCCATTGGTAATCGGAGAAGCTCTGTTTCGCGAGTTCTTTTCCCTAGCCACGGCTCGATACCGTGGATTTCTTCGCGGCGAATCGAAAAAGATAAGCAATGAAACCGCTGGAAAAGTCGAACGTTACACGCCGGATAAAACCCAGCGTCACTTTACGATCGCTATCATCGCGGGATAGCTTGCTTATCGCCCTCTGCAGTCGAGCATCACTTGCCAGATTCCTATCTCAGATTGCCGCGGACACGACCGACCGAGTTATTGAATTTTAGAGCATCGTAATGGCGGATGTTTCAAACCGTAAGCTAAAGGTTGGAAAATTGTTGGTGGAATTGGTGAGTCTGGTGGTATTTTTCTGCTATTCATCCGGCTTCGAACATGCTATTTGAACGATTTTTAGCGCTTGAGAATTTAGTCGAGTGCTTTGTAATTTTTGGTAAACCCTACCTATTGTACAGATACTTTTAATAATGGTAATTTTCTTTTCCTATATCTTTAATATTTGAAATATGTATAAGATTAGGCTATCCGTTGGTTCGAATAATCGAATCAGTCTTTTAGGGAAATAACTGACCAATTAGAATCTCGCATTTGTATAATATAACGATCTAAAATACACAATAAAAAATTATAGAAACTTCACGCAAGAATTTTAAAAGAAAATAATGGACTAACAATTATGTGAAATTAAAAGCTGCTCTACAACCGGTATCACACATTGAAGTACCTCATACATAATAACCATCAACCTGTCAAGACATAGTCTTCAATTCCCTATTAAACCTTGCTGCGCGCACGGTAAATTTCTCGAGGAAACGACGCGACGAGTTTTTCGGTGCTCGTCCCAGGCGTCGTTCGCCATAATCATTTCATTAATATTCGCTGCACCAATAATCGCGGCCGCGGTTATATGCACGTGTGCACGCACACTGTCTCGCCCGTAGATATACCTTAACGTGCATGTAACGTCGTATACGTAAACAACGAGCGAAGCTCCGCGTTATCAGCGACGCGCAGCGCCGCGTCCTCGACGGGAGCGTCGTCTTTATCTCGCGCGCCGTGGCGTCTTGATATCAGGCGGCCATTAGAATATCTAAATACCACCCCCAACGCGTCCGAATCTTTCAGCTCTCCTTGTTTCTGCCGCTATCGCGAATGGGGAGCTTCTCGGATTTTAGTTGGTATCGAGAGGGTTTTCGATAATTCACCGTGTTCTACTTTCGAACTGTGTCTGTTCGGAAATGTATTTCTTTCGGCTAAGGTAGAATAGAGGAAGCTTATGGAGGGATCTCTCCACCCCATTTTCATATTTATACTCGTCACTGCCCTCTTATCCGCCAGCTTATCAGCCGTTGGCAGCTTCTTGTCATCGAAACTTCTTTTCAATCATACGTCCCTCTATCTATCCGCGACAGAATGCACGAGAAATATATTTCTTCGATCAGCTTTGAATCGATGGTACGATTTGTTTCGATGCTGCTTATACCGTTTTTTAACACCGAGAAATCACATTAATAAACAATGAGAAAAACTCTAAATCACACAGCCTAAGAGATAGGATTATTTTAATAGATGTTTCCATTACTGTCATAGATATGTACCATAGCAATACTGCAATAGATAAATCACGGTATCTATCGGTTCTATAAATCATTTAGATCAATTCATTATTCATTTAACTTGGTCACCTATTGTGACATTCTAAAATAATCTTAACCTGGTAATCCCGATATCTCAATCATCGTTACAGTAATCAGAACGAGACGAGTATCTGTCGAGTAAAACGTGCGATAAAATTCCTTAAATTCATGAATTGCCTGATTCGCGAGTGACGAAGGGTGGAACGACATCCGCGTCAAAAGATTCGGAATGAGACAGGACTCGGGATAGCGAGGGCAGACAGGAAAGGAAGCGAGAAAGCGGGACGAGCTCGCAAAGGTAATCTCCGCGCCGTGTTGCCTTGGAAGGGTTAAGTTGTAGAACCACGGCTGGTCGCCGAAGATAAGGACAGCTGGAATCGCGCTCGCAGAGCCGCAGAATCCGCAGTACTCCTCGGGCTGCCGCCACCGATTACCCTCGAGGATCGTTGCGACGTTGACGTCTCGCGTCGGTCAGTCGTCGAAAAATCGACGAGATAAAATCCGATTGAATCGCACACCGATGCAACGCGATCGTTTGCGTTATTTGATTTATCGCAATCTCTTTTCACAAAGTTTATTTTTTAACATTTGTTCTCTCTACCTCGTTTATGACGTGTTGATTTGGATAAAAATCTGAATATTAATCAGGATATTAATCTCTGACTTACAGTTAGAGCGAGTGAAATCTCGTGGAGAAGCAAAGTTGTACAGTTGCCATTACGAAACGGTGAATTAGACTTACCTATAACAGAAAAAGAAACGCACATTAGAAATACGATTTATAATATTTAAAGATTATATTCTTCAAGAATGATAGAAAGCTTGAAACATTGAAAATCTTTTTACATGGACGAATGAAACAAAATTACAAAATTCCACAGATTTGAGTATAAACGTCCACTAAATATCCCACCATCGTAAATCTCGAGGAGGATCAAGAAGCCATCAAAATCTGGCTCGTAAACAACCTCTTCCCTTCGTTCTAACCCCTTTGCAATTCTAAACACATTGAAACCCATTGGGGAACCGGAGCAAACAGGGGTAAACGTAGCTAAATTGAATCGCCAAGACGGTTGGACCGCGACCTCGCCTCGGCCGATAATCGACACCCCCGAGTCGATATTAGATTTGCTTTGAATCGGTTGAAAACCCACCCCTTCGTCGTCAGTCGCCTCCTATCGGCCAGGCATAAATCAGGCTGGCGATCTTAATAAATGCACGAGAGGCGAACGGAGGTGGGCTCTCTGGTCTGAGCATTGGGAAGAGGGTGGAAGGTGTGTCGCGGGGGTTGAAACGCGACACGAACGAGAGAGAGGATGGGAAGGACGGATCGTATGAAACGTCGGGGCGGTTGGTAGGCAGCTAATATCCTCCTGGCCGCTATCCCTAGGCTCATCTCAATAAATTCAATATACTTGTGTAAATCGGAACCCTCGAACATCCCCGTCGAACAGCAGGTTCTCTGACTGCCTGGATGGTTGGGACGGAGATGAGTTGCTAGCCCCCCTCATGGCTGCTACCTTCCCTCTACCACCTCCTACGAGAATGCGCCGATAATGTATCGATTATTGATTACCCATAATGAGCCGGCCGCTTTGATTTTTTTTAGTTACACTCCGGTGGCGCGACGATTCTTGATGGTTTCATTTAGTAGTTTAGCGCTTGAGCTTCGTCCTCGAGTTACGAATACAGAATTCTAAGTTGAGATGCTTTTTTAAGATTTTTGTTTTTCCATTGGAAGCGTTCGATTATAAAATCTTCAAGATTACTTGGTGTTTTCATCTTCGTTTAAATGGATTACTGCATCTTGATGTCTCGTCTAATATCTTAGCGGTTCAAGCGCTGTTTTCATACGATAAATGTGCAAGCTCGGATTCATTTCTAAAATTGTTATCGTCGAAAACATTAAATCACAGGATCTCCGCCGTTTACTCGTCATATACCGATTGTCATTACCGCATTACAAAACAATTCCGATTATGAAACTCTTCTAACTTTCTTTTTAATCGTTCCAATTGTACAGCTTCGTATCAGACATTACATCTTGATAAATTCACGCAGAATTCTTCTTTTACGAACTACTCATTTCCTATAAAATAACGTTAAATCTGCAAAATTCTAACGCGACGTTTAATAGTTGAGAAAGGTGGTATACCGTGAGAGAGTTGAATAAATTCTTCTTGAACGCTGTCTAGACGCAATGACGTTGAATAAATCCAGTCTCGAAACTGAAAGTTGCGCCAGCAAGCACGAAGAATAATATATAAGAACAGAGGAAGGAATCAGTCAGAGTTCGTACGTTTCTTGGTAATTTCTTAGCGATCAAGGGACAAATTTAACCATGATTGCCAATATCTATCCAAAGGCCTATCCCGCGCGAGAAGATCCAAGTTCGGTGGAACGAGCTTTTCATCGAGTCGTTAGTTAACGGTTCCACGACTGCTTCTGCCGTAGTTATCGACGACTTATCGGCCAGTAATGCCGCGGGGATCGTATTTAACCGGCGATATTAATCGATTATTGATACCAGTCGGTGTCCCATAATTTCACGGATCTTACCACCAGCCTGACTTCCATTTCCTCACGAACGAAAATCGTTACCCCCCTTTTGTAATTCACGTCCTTCGCCACGATTTTAATGAGCGTACCTACCATAAAGGGTTATATTTCGCGCGTTATCGAGGCGTTTCTTTTCCCCCTCGTTTCCTTTCACGGACGATAGAGAAATACGTCCCGGATTCGCGACGAGCTTTTCATCGAGCAGTTAGTTAGAGCGGCCGATTGCAAGGCACGTCTGAAAGATAACCGTACGAGCCACCCCCTGCCGAATCGACGACCGTAGACGACTTATCGGCCACTTTTGCACGCCACCGTACTTTTCCCTAGCCCCGTCACCCGACGCTAATGCGAGGCGATCGCGTTTAAACGCTCGCTACCAAACGATTCCACGCGATTACAGCTTCCGCGAATCGCGCCGTATTTCCTGCCCAACTTCTTCTTTTTTTCCTCCGTTTCTTGGCTTTTCCGTTTTCGGGAATTTGGCGATGAAACGTGCAGATCGAGCAAACGGTCGTTTCCTATGCAAGATTTGTACAATCGGTAATTTGTCATGCCAGCGAAATGCATATTGGGCATAGTTAATTTTTATTAATCATATAATTTATTTTAACATATATTTTAAAATGTTACTATGGATCGTACAAGTTAAAATACTATCAGGAATTATCAACAAGAAGCTAGAGTGTTTTAGAGATACATATAATAAATGGATAATAAAGGGATATAAATATGTGCTTTAGAAGTAGCTGAGACAGAAATGAGTAAGAAAAGCAGTGATCGCATATTCGTGTGAATGTAAACCGTAATTCTCTAATATCGCGAAAATGACTAATACCGCGACAAGATATCTGCATCCATATCGTTGTTAAGTGCAACAAATGTTCAACAGATATTCTTCGTGTATTTCTAACTTGGTAAACGTTTGAAGAATACGTATATAAAATTACGAATGAAATTTGTATCTGGCAAAATGATGATAGATCTTGTGGGCAGCTTCGAATTTCATCGGGCGAAATGATTCTCCCTCGATGAGGACATCTTTCTTCGTCGTCTGCTTGCTGGTTACCCAGGCGAGGAACCGCGGTGAGATAAAAATAATAAATCATCCTGTGTACGAGAGGCGAGACGCACATGCATTGCCGAATTCTCCGGTATCGCGAGTCGATACGGAAATGGCTGTACGAGAAGAGGGCTGTGCAACCCTGGATAGAGGGTAGAAATTTCTTACTTTTGTTAACGCGTTTCATGATGCCTTTATTATTTCTGATTGTTTCCGAAAAATTTCCGAATATTTCACGAAATGGCACACATAAGTGTTCCGTGCATACAGGAGGAAATTGAAAATGTGAATATATGTATTAGGTCGTCCGAAAAGTTTCTGTCGTTTTATAAGGAAATAATGGATGTACAACATTTTACGTTTTATATTATTTTATCGAATTACGTATGATCCAAAATAAAGATCACAACGTTCGACAGATTAGGTTTCATGTTTGTATAAAGATGCATCGTTGTAAAACACGGGTCTGTAAAAGAAAGACACCTAATACAATACAATACCTAACCTACAAACCTAATACATAACCTACAAACTTAGTACAATGTATCTTAACATAGAAGTCGATAACTAATTGCTCCACCTAACAAAATTCCTCTTTTTTATTCTTATTGTCGGAATCGGTCCATAAGTTTGTACAATTTTATCGAATGCGAAAGTTTTTGTTTCATTTTTCAGATATTTAGTAAAAATTCATCTATGAAGTATTCTTCGCCATTATTTACGACTTCTTCCTAACCTATAAGATGTGCAGGACGATAGGCAATTGTTTTGAGAAAAAATACAATATAAGATGAAAACCGCGAGAAATTATGAATCAACCTATTATTTAGGAGAATCTATTTGTTTGTAAAATTACTGCTAGATAATTATTTATTCTATCAATAACTCGTTTACCTTTCTATGGTCTTGCATTGGTATCCTCAACGTAAAAAAATTGTTTAATTCTTTACTACTAAATAGTTCCAATAAAACATCAATCATGCATTATCTAACCGATTTTGTCTCGGATCAACCCCCCAGAGAAATATTCCATAATACGTACTCTACGTTTCCTTGTGTTATTATATGCGTTGCAACAGCACGTATCGGTAACACACATAAGCACGAACGCATACTCAGCAGGCTGACGAAGGTGCGCGATCCGAAGGGGCCACGGTTCGAGACACTAAGGGTGCACGGGGGTGGAGGTTGGGTTCGGTATCTCGAACAGCGCGCGCCGATTAATAACGAGCAGTCGTTACGGGAGATAAGGAAGTGCTGCGTCTCTCCCTCTCTTATTTCTCTCGTTTAGCACGGGGCCGAGAAAGAACCGGGTCGCGGCAAGACACATGTAGGTGTACCGATTCTGTATAGTTAAACGCTGCTACGAAAGTGTGTGCAGCTGGAGATGTACAGCGACGTGCGATCGACGATAAAGCGGCGTAAATTTTAAGGATCGTTCAGTAGGAAAGCATCGAGGCTTTCGCAGCCATCGAGGCTTTTCCTTTAGGTAGATGCAATTTTGCTTCTACGATACACGCTTGTTACGGATATATGTCCCAGACAACGCACGACGTCTTTAAAACGCCCGTTTTAAATCTGTCGTACACTTTGGCCCATTTTAAATGTAATCGTATTTTTGTAAGAATAAGAGAGAATTTTACGAAATGAAGGGATCTGCACGACTGACTTGTAGTTGTGCAATTTACTTAATAAAAACTGAAAAATCCACCGTTTTACTAAAACACACATCGATAGTAGAAATACGTACATTTTCAATCTGTGTTTGAATATATCGCAAATAGAAGATCGTAAATATATGATGGTGCTTCTATGTTGATAAGTGTCAGTTCTAATTTTGTCAAAAATTTCGACATATTTTCAATTTATCAATCAATCAATTATTTAAATAGAAAAGATAAAAGCAATCGTTATAACTACTCTTCTCTAATAATTTTATAATACACAGTGTCTCAATTTACGTATCATCTTCCTCGTTGACTATCAAGCCCAATAAAAGGAAGAATAACATGTCCAATCGTCAAGCGGGAATTTGGCTTTTATCTATACGTTTGAAGAAACAAATCCGGTCAATAATCAGAGAAATCGGATTCCTTTTCGAAGAACGATACGGAACACAGAGGTATACGTAACAGGGAGTGTACAATAGCGAGATAGGGTTGCCGCGCCATTACCTCGAGGACGACGACGACGAACACGACACGTAGACAACCGACGTCGCGCACTTTGTCAACTTTGTATATCAATCAACCGGGGCGGTAATGTTCCCGGGACATGCCGAACAGCCGATAAAGGACATCGATGCATGAAGCAGAGGAGCCGATGAGCCGAGTTCCGAGATAAACTCGACGGAGTCCCCGTTGCATCGCTTCCATTCTCTTCGATTTTGTTTTTTCAAATTGATACAGCAACGATTCCCATTCTCGTGTAATGGGGAATCGATACACGAAATTATTGGAGCAACGTTCACGATGGATTGCATCGAGATCGGTGGATACAAATTGCAACTATATAATTAAAAAATAGCAGATGTCTATGCATTTGTACCACATGTAAATTATAAATATGTAAACATGGAAGAGGGTGTGAAAATGGTAAAAATGCAAGCTGGACATCGATGTAACTAATTCTCGCGATTAGTTCCGCTTATCCTTTGAATACGAGCCACTGAGGGATCAAATCGAACAACTTCATCTTTTGAAAGATCCACATACGAAAAACGCTCAATCTCTGTTAATTCTACACAACAGAAGACAAATCTTGATGAGACTAAAATACATTGGAATCCTCAATTTGCCCCGGGAACTCGTTCCCAAAACTCATTTCGAACAGGTTGGAAAATCATCGCCTGACGCTGGCCAATCCGGCAAAAACCGGGCAATCATCGGACGAGGATAAAACTCGTGCCCTGTTCCACGTGCTCGCGAAACACCCGTAAAACATACTACCTAGTCCTTTCTCTCTCTTTGTACCACGAAGCACGAAATGCCATCGACCTGCTCCAACGTTTGCCCGCGTGTTCGCCCGCAAAAACCGAGCAATTATCGGGCACCGCCGATAAGACAGCCATCTCTAGGCACCCTCGTTGCCGCGACCATAAATAAACGGCCAGCAAACGAAATCCTGCGGTTCGGGGATCGTTTTAAAATTACGGCAGTTACCCCCAACCATTCTATCTGTGTAGACACCATAGACAGAAAGGAGAACTCTCGTCCAATCAGATATATCGCGAGGCCTAGCGCGCCTCGGATAAAGATAACGAATCCGCGATGAGCGGAGGAGATCGATCGACTCCGGTCGTTCGAGCTGCACCCCCGAAACTTTCTCCTCTCCAGGATGACGGGCTAACACCAGCCATGGTTCTAGGTTCGTGCTCGTTGAGGAGGGGTGGTTTGGTGCCGGTCGGAGGAGAAGCTTATCGCGAAGCGCACGCGGTCGCCACCGCCAGTCACCACAGCCGCGGAATTCCGAGGAATTCGAGGGGTTGGAGGAACCCTGCAGACAAGGCAAGGCCACGGAAAACCGCCGACAGTGTGTTATATCGTCGTTTGGCAGACGAGGCTTTTCTGATTGCCATGAATTTCTTTCGTCTGTGGGAACTCGAGCATCGTTGTTGTTTCCTGAATGGAAGGGGCGAGGGCGGGGAGTGAACGCATCGAAGGGTTGATAACTAGTGGTCGGTTTTATTTAGGTGAATTTTTCCTAGGATGGCTGAGATGGATGGTTAGAGAGGTTTGGGGCGATGATCGATCGTGGTGGTTCGTTTATGTCATGATTTTTGATTACATAGTTAATACGATTAGTATCAAAATATAATAAAACTAATATTATAAATCTTATAAAACGTCTTCATGTTATAATTCTATAATTAGAAAACTTTCCAATTAAGATTATATCTTGGCTAATAATTTAATATAATACCATTTTCTGTTATAGTTCTTTTCTTATAATTCGATTCACAATCCATTATTCAATTCCATAGGAATCCCACTTCTTCGAAGATAACCTACTTCCTTTCAGTAATAAATGAACAATCCTTACAAAATTACCACATCGATCGAAATAAACCAGATAACACGACCGACTTTGCGATGAGTAATTCAATTTCTCCGGACACAGCATACAGACTATGAAACAGGGAAGTTCACGATGACAGGTACGTCCGCATAGAAGGGAGGATGTTTCAGCTAACGACGTGTCGTAACATCGAAAGGCTCGCGCCAGCGGGTGTACAAGCTTACGAAGGGTTTTCATAATGCACCAGGACTCCGTGGCGGTGCGGCATGCAGTCCGCTTATCGGTCGTGAATCGACCGCGGATCGATCCTCGAATGGTTCACAGTGGATTTTCAGGGCGTTTCGTGGTTGTTTCACGAGGGTGGCGGTATGCACAGCGTCGATGCCGAAGATCACCGAGAGAAAGCAGAGAAGACAGGGGAGGAGCGAGAAAGCCCCGGGCAGCATCGAGATCGAGACGATGAGCACCAGGTGCATCGAGACCTGACCACGAAGCCCCGTGCACGATACAACGTAGATACCGGCCGCTGCATCCCTGGCTGCGATCCTTCCTCTCTCGTTCTTTCTCTTCGACACGAAGACCCGCCACATTCTTCTACGGTTTCCTTACTGATGGATCCGTCGATCTTTAACGATTGGTTTCCCTTTCCCTCTTCTTTCCGTTTTTGAAACGAGTGAATTGATTTAAGTTTGACTGCTGGGATCGTTTTGGGGTTAAGCAATCGAATTGTCAGTTTTGATTTCTTGGCTTGTAAGATACAATTACACGCCTGGATAGAACAGACATCAAATCACCTACTTTTAGTTAGCTTTTCAATGCTGAGAATTTTTATTTGTCTACTCCCTTCAATCTTTTACGCGAAGATTAAAGAAAGCGACAACACCCGAGAAATAAAAATTTCTAAATGGAGAATATTTCAATGAGAACATTGCAAGATACGATGTTTCATGTTTCTTAAACAAGTTTGGAATCAGCGAAACAATATTACTGCGCTATTAAAGGGAAGCTCGCCACAAAAAGTAAGAAGGTTCAAAGACCGACAAGACGAATCGATTCGTAACACTCTTTAATACACCAACGTAACAAATTCTCCAAAACTCTGTTCACATTCCAGCGGCCCATCATCTCGATGTTGCTTCGTTCCTGCTTCGAGAGGCTGGAAAAAAAATCATCAGGAAGAACGCAAAGAACAGTTGGAATCGTTGTTCGAACGGTCAAAATCTGTGGGTGAAGGGAACCGGGCCCGGTGTGTATTCCAATTTACCGTCGCTACATACACCGAGCCTCTTGCAAGGAGGAAGAAGAAGAAGAAAGAGAAGAAGAAGAAAAAGAAGAAGAAATGCACGCGGAACGATCGATAAATCGGTTTCCACGGCGCGTAGCCCGATAGCCTGTGCTCGCGATGCATGGGGGGATCCAGCTCGTACGCGGCGCAGAGCCAGGGCGCGGGCCCGATTAACACGTTGTTTGTATAGGGGAATGTATAATAACAGGTTGCGCCGTTGGCATAGGTACCCATTTGTATCTGTAGGAGGGCATCTCGGGTTCTCATCCCGCGGAAGGATAAGAGCTGGACCGAGAAACGTGGAGGAAGAAGGAGAAGGAAGATCGGTACGAGACGGAACTGTTTGGCGAGGATAGACGGTACACGCGTTCGAAGAAGTTTCGAGGGAACGTGTATGGTGGACACTGAGGAAAAGGATCGATGGCAAATTTTGTTGGAAGATGTCAAGATCAGAAGAAAGAGCGGAGAATGTTCTTTTTTTTAAATCTTGATTTGTATTTTAATCTTAACGAATATTTAATTCTGCTAAATTATTTAGGACTTATTATTTCGACTTGAGTGTATTCGTTTTCTTCTTTCATTAAAAAATTCGCTATACTTTCGGTGGTATTTTTTGCGATCCAAAAGAAATGAACGTAGGCTACACGAAAATAGAAATATTTGCAATGAGATTCGAGTGGAAATAAGGGTTTATTCTATTGAAATAAAAACAAATAGAAAATTGAAAGACATTGTTTCTAGAATAAAACTACCAAGGCAAAACTTAAGGAAGTCCCTGGTTAAGTCCCTGGTTACGTTAAGAAAAAGAGAGAAACTCGTGTATGTAGTAGTAGCGAGTCTAGATTGCGCGTTACTTTTGAGATTGCTCCATACTTTTTCGTCGAAGAGTTCTCGTACAACGTTTCTTGTGAAAGCTGGATCACGCACGCAGAATGTCCGAGATCAGATTAACAGACAGGTTCACCGAGAGAAGATCGTTCGCAAGGAGGCCTTCCACGTCGGGCTTTATGATTTGTTTACTCGGATCGCCCTCGATGCGATGCAAACCCGCCCATCGTGGCAGGCCAGCACCAAGCTCCGAACTCTGACCCCCGGCTAATTGTTGTTGGCTCTAGATCCTCGATAGTCGTTCACGAGATTCTGGTACCACCAACGACAACGATTCAATACCATTTTTCAACAGCTACGATCGGAATGCTTTCACTCAGATCTAGTTCAACAACCATTATACTATTCTTCTTATTTCCGGTACGATAATTATATATTATACATAATGCTATTCAAATGATATATAATCATATATCATTTAGATATATCATTTTTATATACCATAATTATATATTAGTCGGTTACAAACTGTTGTAGGTTCTATTTAGTTCTTTAACTATACGATCCTAAGGATCAAACTTAAGCTGTATTTCTTCGTTGTACAACTGTAAAGTAAACCATTACTCGCATGCATAAACTACATTCGTAGCAATCAAATTCGTTCTGTATATTTTCTCTTACGTAATTACGCTACCTATCGTCAGTGACAAAATTAGAGAATCGTCAGTCTTCTAACTATATAATCGCTAATGTCACATTTTAGATCTGTAAGTATCTTCGCAAAGTAAAGCGATTTTTCTATCAATAAATATCTTCAAAGCTCGAAACATCCCATCCATTTCCTCGTTCCATTTTTTCAAATCTTGTGTTGCCAAAATCCCCGCGAAGCGTCTACCCAGTGATCCACGTCACTCTGATCGAGCTACGATTCAGATTTCCTCGCGCTAGATCGCGATCGCGAAAGAAAAAAACGGGTGTTATTCTATGTATACCCACCAGGACGAAAGTAGGAGGAGAAAAGCTTTGGAATGCGGTCGTCGAGAGGAAGATAGCGAAAGAAGGGAAAAATAGATAGAAAAGAGATAGACAGTCACACACGGGCAATGGATCCACGCTATCGGCGACTTTGCCGGCCGAGAGTAGAAGAGAGAAAGAGAGAGAGAGACTTATCTAGCTAGCCTCTCCTCCACCGCCACCCCATCTGGCCGTTTCCGATATTAAAAATATCAGCCGGTAGATAGGCGGTCGGCTATCGACGCTCGAGCACTCGAAGGAACTTCCATTAAAAATAGCTATCTCTATCTGAAGCCGGTACTACAACAACACCATGGGCCCATGCCAGACGCTCTGTCTGTCCTCGTCGCACCCCGGCGATTCGCCGTGCCAGTGTCTCTCTCGCACTCGCGTCCGCTATCGTTTCAATGCGGTGGTGGCTGCTTTTGCGGAGGAACGGACACGGAGAACGTGCACGAGCATAAAAACCGGGCTTTCTCAGGAGATACGGGATCTTATCGCGGGCAAATGTTTGGAGGCGCGCTATCAGCCCGGTTTATCAGGACACCGCTCCTCTACGTCTTTCCACCTCTTCTTCCGACCACCGCTACCCTTTTCGCCGTGGGCTCGTTTCTTGGTCCTAGTTTTAATTGCCGTTACACCGGAAAGGCTGTCATCAAGAAGGTTGCCGAGTGCGATTTCGCTCAAAGGAATCTCTTTCGCTGGGACTGAATAGCTGCAGGTATGGAGAGACTTTTAGGGATGGGGTGTCAATATACGTACTAGAAATTCGAAATAAATTCATCGACCAATGGAATAAAAGGATTTGGAATTGCAAGGTGTTAAAAAGAAATCGGAAATAACAAATAAGAAGAAAAACGGCACTGGAAACGCGAAACCGCAGGCGTGTTCGATAACGCACGAAAGGGAGGACCAAGCAACAACGAGATCAACTCGATCACCGCTGTTCAAGCTGCAGAGTTTACGCACACAGCTATCGACCGGTCGCGATTGATCGCTCATTATCCTTCCGGTACGAGCTTCGTTGCACCCTATCCTCTATCCTTCTTCTTCTTTCCGTCGGCATAATTAATTTCGTGGCACAGTTGAAGAGGGAAGAACGCGCGCGATCGATTGAAGAAGGAAGGCTGACCCCTCCGCCAGGATTTCATAAATAAAGATACAAACAGCCGGATCGCAAATAAACTTACAAAGTATTGGAAGAAGCCCGTGGCTGTCGGTGCTCACCTATAATCTCGATGGCGACGAGGTACGAAGGACGAGAGAAGCGGGTAAAGAGCCGAAGAGAGGGTTGGGGCGAGGGGTACACCGAAGCATACCGTGGGGATCGATAGATCGATCCATCGATGGGTCCCATCCATCGGTAACACGCCTCTCCCGATCGCCTCGTGGCTCGTGAAGCTCATGCGAAACAGATGAACGAAGAGAGAGAGAGAGAGAGAGAGAGAGACAGTTGGATGAATCGACGTTGAAACGATACAGCCGGACTCAACTGGGACAGACAGAGCGAAGAAGAAGCAGAGGAAAGAGAGAGAGAGAGAGAGAGGGAGAAAGAAAGGGAGAGAGAGACAGAAAGAGCCCCGAGGGGCCCCTCGTTGCACAATTATCTCATTTGCCGATCGGACCCTCCCACGTGTTAATTTGCTTGTTGGTTAACCCGGCGTCCCTCTTATCGTTTATTTCGTTCTTGCCTTTCGTGGAACCCTCCGCGCCACCTCCTTCGCCTCGTTCATCTCCGTTCAACACGGTCCATCGGCCTTCTTTTTTCCTCCTCGGCCTTCCCTTGTCCTCGAAATCGCGGCACCGATCGCCTCGACTCGCGTCTGCTCTTGCTGAAAATCGACCACCGCTCCGTTTCGCGCACCAGACGATCCGCCACGAAACCCACCTTCGACCGAGCGGAAATTTGCCCGGTGAACAGGCTAAAAAGTGGCTTCGCTGGGTCCAACAATGTTTGGTGAATTTAAACTTGGTGATTCGATGAGGTGAGAGCGAGTTTTCGATTAAAATTGATTAATATTTTCAAGATTGGAGTTTAATGGGAATTTAGGCTGGAGTGATAGGATGAGAATCTTTCGATTAATCCCATAAACTAAAATAATAAGCTAAATCTAACTTCGAAGATTAAACATATAATGTTTGTAAATCGTAATGAAGAAATGATTAATATCCGTTAATCGTAAAGATATTGAAATATTATGTATGTTTTATCTTTCCCATGCGGTAATTAATCCATCAAGAAGATTAGTAATTCGATTAAGTTTGAGTAGCATTTGATTCGTTTTGATCGAGCGATAGAAAACTACTAGTAATCGTTCGAACTACACGTATCTTTAAAATAATAGTTTCGTACGAATTATAAGTTCGTTGCAATATTACGTCGAAGGAGTTGTGAAAATTGTGCTATCGCTCGGTAAATTCTGTTTCCCTTACTTCTGTCTTAAAAGTCTATAATTTATAAAGTCAATTCTTTCTCAATTCTTCCAACTTACAAATTACTCTACTATTTTCTAAAATCACACAGAGTTAAGAATTACTGTACGTAGATCGTTTTACGATCCTTTAAAATCCCACCAATTTAAAAATTACACTAGTAAACAAAATTTTAATAAAAACTACAGTTACTCTCTGTCAGAAATTCTACGTAGATATTTCAAAAAGGCACCGATTACGCGTGTAAAAACTTAGGCACGATCGACTAGATTGACCTACCTCATTTATTGTCGAAGAACCAATATCAGTTTATCGTTCAAGAAACCGAAGATTAAACGTCATCGGTAATCATCTGCGATATCGATCACAGTAATTGTATCATAAGAATATTCGTGACTATCGGAGCTGAAGTTTATAAGATAAAGGGAAATCAACAAACAGAAGATGGGACAAAGTCCAAGCGGAGATAACCGAATGTGTGGTCGCGATATCGATCAATGACCAGATCGATCGGATCCATCCCGCACTTACCGCTAACCATTGTCTAGACAATTTATCAGGCTTATCGTAGCTCCGTTATAAGATCGTTATTTCATGATCGTACGACGATTAACAAAGCCAATGATCGTACAAATGACGAGAGATTACCATCTGGATCACGCAATCTGTATCTACTTTCGACACTCGAAAACAATCCTTCCCAATATTTCTTCTTGAGAATCAATTGGAATTTGTTTGATTTGGAGTGCTGTACGAAAAAACATAATGTTCTAATAGAAGTTTACGGACGAAGAATTCTACGTATAACAAGATAGTATTATCTGGAATTAATATTTTTGTGTAAGTAGATTTGCGAAAGAGACTTTTGAAACTTTTACAGAAACTTAACCTAAGACTAAGCTTTTGAATATTCAAATCCACCGGGGACAAACTTTCTGCCTTGCCCTGCTAATTAATTAACATAATATTATAAGCAGCGATCTTTAATAAATGTTATATTATCTTGAAATTGAAAAGTGTTTTTTCTTCGAGGCTAAACGAGAAACCTTCGAGAACCAGTTTCCAATTTAATCACCGAAACCATAATCGTTGCCAATTCATCTTCGCATAATTTGAAGGTTTTTTAACAACGAACGATTACCTAAAATCCCCAGAATCACTCTTTTAATCGTATTAAAGTTTCAAGCAATAAATGGATCATATAAAAATTAAACCGATCGACTCCATCAATATAAATCGCTTCGTTTCCAAGAGGTTCATCGCTAATCGCATATTTTGCAACTAATTGTGCCACTTTAATTTTATAATTACGCCTACAATATTATATTATATTTTTCATATTACATTATTATATTTATATTATTATATTACAATATTATATAATCCTATTGATATCCAGAGATATAATCGAAAAAGTATCAAATTTTATTGTTTATTCGCGTGTTGAACGCTACGTACTTTGGATTTCTTGCGAAAAACAAGCAAAGAAAAGCAGCGAAGGGAAAACGATGCTCTAGTCGTGGAGTAACCAGAAGGAAACGGTGTGTAAGCTCGAATTCGGGGAACAAAAGAGGCGGGCAGAAAGCTGGAAGCACGGACGGAAAGAGAGGCAACGGACAACGATGCCGGCGACACAGGGAGGAAGTGACGTCACGGTAAAGTAACGAGCCTCGCTTAGCCGCGATAAGCCACTAATCGCGCGATCTTAATGAACTCCTCCCATTAACGCTCCGAGGCCGCGACCGGCAACGTTCGACGAAACTCCTTCTTTTTCTCTCCCGTTCTGCCTGTGCTTTCGATCACCCCCGTCGAATCGAATGGGAAATCGCAAGACGATCGATCGTCGAAACGGTACTAGGAACTGGATCCACATTTTTCTGTTTTGCTTTCCATTCTTTTTGGTTTTTCAACCTTTCGAGGTTGTTTTATCTTCTCGTTATAATATTCTTGGAAATAGACGAGTGTTTTGGCTGTACAGTAACATCTTTGGCTGTAGCTTTCTGAATTTAAATATCGTTGTATACCTTCGTTTTTACTTCGGGTTATTCCATTATATACTTTATGATATTGGAAGTTTGACAACGATGAATACGAACATAATTGAGTGGGAAATTTCGAAGTATACACGAGATAACGTTGTTAGGAAGATAGAGTGATAGTCAGATAGAACAACATACGAGTCGGAACTCTGCGTTTTATGGATGTGCATTTCGCATATAGAGTGTCCTAGAAATATCCAACTATATTCCTTTAACGAAATCGTAAACAATTTCTTAAATTTATGCTACTAACATACATGAATTCTCGTTTCGATTACGAGAGTAAAATTGCGATATGAAAATTCGAGGATCGCATGAAAATTAAAAATAACTTTCATACTCAAAGTACCTTAATATTAACTTGGTTTACGTTCCATACTTCGTCGAGTATTACCAACCATCGCCTCAAAACTTTCCATCTTTTATGTATTTTTTTAAACTACTTACTTGTCAGTGAAAGCGTGGTTTCCGCCCTGAGCTGACTGCCTCTGCGTTGCCTCCACAACAGTATACTCATTTCGATCGAAATTTTACTCGACCACAAGCTCACTATTCATTCTCAGATCCACCTTTTATTCTCATCAACGTAGCGCGTCGGAACAACACAGTCCAATAGCACGTTGTTGCACGAATTCACTGTCCACCACGCGAAACATTCTGTGTTTGTCGACTGTCGGTCACGCAGCGCATCCCATTCAATTTTTCCAGCTTGTTCGAGTACGATGATTTCTGTTGACTCAACTTGACGCAATTGTCGACAAGCACTTTGCGGTTTTTCAAGACGGTCCCGATCGAACGTCGATCAGATCCGATCGGTAGATCCCGTGAGATATCGCGTCACGTTATTGGCACGATGCTCGTCAGACGATTATCGCGATCGCGATCGCCATGTCCGATTGCGACTCGTTCTATCGCTATCCATCGACTACATCGCAAACATCGATCGTGTACGATCGTTACCTGTTTCTATGTGTGCTTCGAATGTTTATTCATACACACGCGATTTTCCAGTGTTCGATGTTTGATTAGGGATCGACCGAGTCCTAGCGTAGATAACAGTTTTGTCGGTAAATCGTGAAACTTTTCACGTAAATCGAGTCGAGCGTCTTCCATCGAGCGTTACCGGTATCGTAATCGATCATTGCATCGATCTGTGGATTTTAATCATCCATATACAGCTGTTCGATCTACTTTATTATCTGCACTCGACGTTCTTAACACGCGGTGTTTTATCGTTCTTCTCGACTGAAGTTCGAGTTATATTTAGAAGTAAGATCGATCGTCTTACCTTGATTTTATAAAAATCATCGTTTAGAAACATGCGAATAATAAGTCGAGAAGACAAAGTAAACAAACAAGATGTTATAAAATAATCTTTGCTTGTTCTTATCGCAATTTTTTAATACAGCAAATGTATTTAATCCACGTCTCAGATATATCATTATCGATCAAAGATGGTAATTGAGATTAATTATCCATCCAGCTTACTATGCAACATGTGCATCAAACACTTCAAATCTCTTTTCAAAATAAAAATACACTTTACACAGGACTTGACGATATCCAACGTTATTCACCAAACTCCTCGACCGATTATCCAAAGACCGAATCAATCCCTTCACAAACAATTAATCCTGCTCCCTATACATCCTGGTGTTGAACTTCGATGTAACGACAATCCGAGCAACAACGACTGTATTTCCAGACAGATAGAACGTGAGGGATAAAGAGAGAGAGAGAGGACAAGAGAAGGTCGGTAGGCCGATTGTCGTCGTTGTAACAGCGAGCACGGGAATAAACGAGCCACGCGGATAATCCGCGTATCGCGGCCTGGCCGCGCTCGCTCCGACAGCTACGGGGACCGACTCTTATCGGCCGCCCGTTGCCCGATAAGCCGGCACGATCGGCATCTTATCGATCGCGCACACGCAGAACGCGTGGCCACTGCCGTCGACACCGCCGTCGACGCCGACGCCGATTCGCTCGGAAAACCGGCGGCTAATTGCGCGCGCGACCCACGACAATTAGGAGGCACGATCGACCGGTGAAATTTTCGTCACGGCTGGCCACTAGCCCCGCGGCTGATAACGTCTGACACTTGGACCACGATAAGGGTAATTGAATGCGGACAACCGGCCAGCAGGTTCGTCGCTTTGACGCTCGAACGTGGCTCGTTTCACGCAATCCGTTTCGTGCGAGAGTTTGGAAGGTTGCAAGATGCGGAACGATTTTTGACGCGGTCGTAAGATCGAGACTGATGGGCATTGGTGATAAGTAGGTTGTGGTATTGCGGTATTCGAGGGAAATGGTTGATTTAAAATGTAGATATTTTGGCAATCGAAGTATTATTTATGATAGCTTGTATATGTTAAATGTGATTGTCTTGTGTATGCATCTATGTGTGCTTTGATGGATGAAAATTTCGCACTGTAAGATTATCGAGCGATTGAAAGACGCGCAGCTCTCTTCGATGCAGTTGTAGCGTTAAGTGTGACGAGACTAAGTAGGTTGTGGTGTTATAGAATTGGTGAGGGATGGTTAATTTAAGTACGTGGATATTTGGTAATCGGAGTATCGTATATTGCATATGATCGGTCTTTTTCCTGTATTTCCTGTAAAATATCTTTGTTTCCTGATGGGTTACATTTTTGGAGCAATAAGTTTAGCGTCCTAAGATTACAGTCCTGTTGTATGATTCCTTTTACATCAGCTGTCACTAAATATCTGCACGTCTTGATCATTCACTTTCATATACTTTTCGTATTTTCTTACAAGTTCAATATCGCAAATCCGTCTGCCATTTTCTTTGATAACTCACGTTTCATAAATGGGAGCTGCAAATTCCATCTTCAACTTATCTTTATCACGTCGGGAAAGTATATCGTTCAGGATGCAATGGTCTTCCTATACCTGTACCTCTCACGCTTCTCTCAAAGGGTACATCAACCCAACAAGCAATCCCTCAGCACAGCAGCTCCCAAATTCCAAAATTCTTCGATCCCTAAACGACGTCACCGAACCACTTCACAATTCCCTCCAAGAATACCAGAACTACCCCAAGAAAAGCTGCGCCGTTACTCTTTAACCATTACGTCCTTCCTCGAACTCTCTTCAGCGTATTACGAAATTATTCCTGCGAAAGCTGAACGTTTCAACGAACGGGACAGTCGACAGTTCTCCTAAATCCGCAGCTTCTAGCGTGGACTTAGTCGAGGCTATTGAACGTTGATTTCGCGGACAAGGCCGCTCGCGGTTTAACGCGCACGGCAGACTCTCGTCGGCGACGCGGAAAGCTACTTCCGACAGACTGTTTAAAAGCTGAGGGTAAGACGAAACCGCAGAGGAGCGAGATGCTCGCCGTTGCGGGGAAGCGCTATCACTGGTTTCCAAGCGGCACCGAGACCCATGGCAATGGCTACCTGTTATCACTCTCTTCTCTCTCTTTCTCTCGCTCCCTCTTGGCTGCTTCTGTCCCCAGCACCGGTTGCCTTCCTCTTTCTCTCTTTCACTCTCTTTCCCCGGCTCTCTCGTGTTCTGCCGCCTCACGATAATGCCGGGCAAACATACCGCTTTTCCCTCTCGCGTCTACGGCAAAAGGCTGATTTCGACCGGAACACACCGCCTCCTTCTGGGAAGGGGTGTGAATCGACGATTGTTTCCAGGACTCTGCCGGATTACGTCCCTGTCTGCCTCTATCGGCCAGCTTCTACGAAACGCTCGGCAGTTTGCGAATTTTATGGCTCGTTTTGTGCGATGTTTTTTTATTTTCTCTTTCTTTTTCTTTTGATACGGTTACGGGGCTGTGTGCGCTGGGGTTTTCCTCGATTGTTAAGAGGCGGTTACTGGGAGTCCTGTGAGAACATTAGGCGATCTCAAGGTTTGATTTTAATAAAGCGATAGAGGGAAATGATGGTACAACGAGCATTATTTTTCTAATTAACTTTGCAACTGACTATTATTTATGTTACCTCTTTGTAACGCACGAGTTTATGGAATAAATTCAGTTGAAAAAAAGGGATATTTTTTCTACAATACTTTAGTTAGATACGTAGTAGTCTGTGTTCACTTAAATGATGCATCTTTGTTTACACCTGGTGAATTATGTGGCTGGTGTGCACATCCGCTAGCAAAATTGTTAATTTGAATGTTTGTGCATATCTTTATTAAATGAAGACTAAACTCGTGCTATTTAGTCAACATTTAAATTTCACTGCTTGTGGATACATTCATTTACCTATCGAATTAGTATGCGCATACATTGACTAGTAAGTACCTATTTACCAAATTAATGCAGTATACGTTGCTGTATCTAATCACAGGTAGTAATTCCTTCGAAAACTCCTTCGAGCTGCATCTCTTCGCTTTTATATCCTTAACCCTTCCTTTCCGTCGAAAACCATTATTATCTCTATTCTACCCTAAACGAGGGCAAAATCTCTAAACCGGAAAAAACATGCTTCAATATCGCGAAGATTATGCGATTAATTCCTACTTTGAATATGCACAAAAACAACCTTCTCATATGCATCGTTACGTTCATTATAAATTTTCAGCATACAAAATGCGAATAAACAACAACGATAGATAAAAGTGAATCATTTATAAAATTAGTATAAATTATCTGCTTGTACACAATCACGAAATAAAACTATCAAAAACCCTGAATAGTCGTAAAAAATAACAGCCAATATCCCATCGATATTTCCCCGATATCCTTTTCAACATTCCAGAAATCAGACGATCATCCCACACAATCGAATTATCTCTATTCTACTCTAAACGAGGGCAAAATCTCTAAACCGGAAAAAACATGTTTCAATATCGCGAAGATTATGCGATTAATTCCTACTTTGAATATGCACGAAAACAACCTTCTCATATGCATCGTTACGTTCATTATAAATTTTCAGCATACAAAATGCGAATAAACAACGACGATAGATAAAAGTGAATCATTTATAAAATTAGTATAAATTATCTGCTTGTACACAATCACGAAATAAAACTATCAAAAACCCTGAATAGTCGTAAAAAATAACAGCCAATATCCCATCGATATTTCCCCGATATCCTTTTCAACATTCCAGAAATCAGACGATCATCCCACACAATCGAATTATCTCTATTCTACTCTAAACGAGGGCAAAATCTCTAAACCGGAAAAAACATGTTTCAATATCGCGAAGATTATGCGATTAATTCCTACTTTGAATATGCACGAAAACAACCTTCTCATATGCATCGTTACGTTCATTATAAATTTTCAGCATACAAAATGCGAATAAACAACGACGATAGATAAAAGTGAATCATTTATAAAATTAGTATAAATTATCTGCTTGTACACAATCACGAAATAAAACTATCAAAAACCCTGAATAGTCGTAAAAAATAACAGCCAATATCCCATCGATATTTCTTATCGATATCCTTTTCAACATTCCAAAGACCATACGATCATCCCCCATTATCGAAATCATACTTTACGTCGACGAACAACGATTCCATTGTGATGATCGTTCGTATCAATACACCGGTAAATACTTTAGACTGGATCTGGCGAGTAAATAAGCAAAGAAATAAGCGTACGAGTTTTATATATCGCGTCATTGGCAGACTTCAGGGCACCAGAATTACCTCTTGTCATTGGCGTCACGAGGCTTGAACTTCGCCGATAGCGCGGCCTGATAACGGATAACGATAACACCAGGCCGATACTGGTAACACGGTGCGCAATGGGCTCCGTGACTAATGGCGATAACGATAAGGAGGATCGTAAGACACGTAGGGTACGGTTGTATCTAATAACCGTACTCTTTGTCTCCGTGGATCGTGCACACCGTTCTCCTGAACGTTGCCGACGGCTCGTTTCGGCACTCGCGATTAGATTTTATTACGTCGGGATACGCGCCGTTTCGAGCGTTGTTTTACGAACCTTCCTCGACGTCGTAAAACGTGTTTCTCTGTCATTTTTTTTTCTATCCTGATGTAGATTGGTTTCGATTGTCGGAAAACGAGGGTGGGGCTAGTTGGATCGTTCGGTGGTTTGATTCTGGAGGGTGACTCGTGTTTTTAGATTGATCATCGGATGTGACGGATAGTGGTGTATTTCCTTTCGTAACGGTTAATCCATAGAACTTGTATTTTCATTTCTGGTGTAGGGAAATGATCGTGTTCAAATTTTCTACGTGAATAATTACATTGGGATATTTTTTAATCGATTTATAATAGGTTTTTAATAAATAGATAGATTATTGGTGACGTCGAGCAAGCGGCAAGATACCATAAGAATAGATTGTGATTTTCTTATCGAATATTATACGTTTCAAAAAATAAAAACTTAATAATAATAATAATAATTACTTAATTAATAATAACTTAAAAATAGATACCATAAGAATAGATTGTGATTTTCTTATCGAATATTATACGTCTCAAAAAATAGAAACTTATTTTTTGTCTTTTATTTACTTACTTTTGAAATGTATTTACTTTCTCGTTGAGATTGGAATTTGCTTAATATAGAGAATAGAAGACACGAAAGACAGTGAGTTGATTTGGAATCGAATCATTGGAATAATAAATCAAATATAACGAACGATGGATTATTCTTGCTCGTGTTAGTGAATTTTAAATTGGTAGGATTCTCATTTGCTACCTGAATACGAAAGGAGAGTTATTACGTGTGTCGGAATAAATCATAACATCTCGATTTTATTGATAAAGACTATTATCCGATATATAGCGTTATTCGAAACTGATCGAAAATAAATTCGACAAACGTTTCGATTGGCAGGTGCGTTTAATTATGCAACGATTTTTCCTTTTCAGCGGCGCTAACGATCGTGTCTTTCCCGTTCTCTTTTTCCTTCTCTATCAGCCTTTTCCGCATCGCGGCGGGCATTTATCAGTTTGGATTTTCGCTGGATCGACGAGTTACGCAACCACAGGGGCTACCACGATATTATTGCAGGCACCAGTTCACGGGGATTGCGAAATTGCGGACAATTATCGTTCGCACGATCGCTAATTACCTGCCAATAAATTATCGTCGGCCCAGGCCTTGCTTGAGTTCGACTCCGCGTTGGTGGCGGGAACCAGTCGAACTTCTACTCGAGTCTTTCTCGCGGCTTTCTTTTTAATTAGTCCCGCTGTGAATGATTTATGGCAACGCCGACTATTCTGGTCACTTTTGACTACCAGTTAATTGGCTTTTTTTAATGTTTTGCTAATAATATACGTGCGAGTCTACTCGACTAAGCTATAAGAACATTTAGAAACGGACTGAAATTTTAAACGAATGACTTGATGTAACAAAGTGTAATATTAACAATATAATAATTGGATAATTTGTAAATTAACGACTTCCTTAAATTGCTATGTAAAAGTAGTCTTCAATAGACAAACGTATGTTTTCACAAAATATAAACAGGTGGGCAGTTTATATCCAAAACTGACTCTTCCACTATTTAATTTCTTCTAATCTAGATTCTTCTAATTTCCTCGGAAAGTCTGCAGGAATTCTGGAATATACTTATCAGTAAACTGCGGATATTTAAGGTACATAGATTCATATCTTTCCTGGTACTCACATAAAGGCGATGCTTCAATAAAATAATGTGTCGTTTTCTACATATATAATTGTTGTTGTTTTGAATCATGTTGTTGTTTTGCCTCGGGGTATCAACATCTTTAGGACATACATAATGTAATAATAAATAAACTTCGGGCAAAACAATGTCGCCGTTACGTGCAATCGTCAAACACAGACGAATCTAAATTTTCAGGTACTCCCCCGACCAGTATAAATAAACGAACGCGATCGTAAGAGGACCAGTTCTTCAGTCTCAGACTCGAGCGATTCTATTAGCGTTCAATACACAGTCTTTAGCGAATCAGTTAGTAGCGAGCGTCTTAGCGACCATTCTCTGTATTTATTAATTATTTTTAAATACATTTGACGGTTTCATTATCGAGTAATCTCGTCATTTAAACCACACGGCCAACCATCCTCTACATAGTAACATGTACTTTACTCTCGATATTTTTTTTTATACATTTTTGTATACGTGCACATCCCTTGAACCAAACCAACGAATCATCATATAATACTCTCTCACACACTCAACCTGACACATATTGCAAACAAATGGGTATTGTAATATGCACCCTTTATAAATCTGACCAGGCCGTACCAGTTCATCAATGGCACTTAACACGTCTTAAAGATCGGCCCGGCGCCGATAATGTTCTCGATTCAGTGAAGCCACCGAAGAGGCTACGTCGAATTACCAGGACTAAACAGGATCGTTGAGCGCGAAAGCGTGAAAAAGCAAAGAGGGGACAAGAGATTCCGCGTAATCGGGGCTGTGAGATGTCTGAACAGGCAAGGATGGATCATCGACGTGGTGTCGGTGACCGTTGGCCTGTCCAAGTGGAGAGATGCGCACAGAGAGAGAGAAAGAGAGAAAGAGAGAGAGAGAGGAGAGGAGAACTCCCTGGCGCCGTGTTATCTTATTCGTTAAGATCCTCGAGGGCGACGAGGAGGGGAGAAACAGATTCAACAGTGGTCTCACTGTCTCGAAAGATTCTCTCTTGTTCGTCCCCTCTCCCCTAGGATGGAATATACCAAGGGTCCCGGGGGAGAAAATCCAGGAACGGCTTCTCGAGTCTAGACGACGCGAGAGATAGCTTCCTCTCTCTTCGACTTTCTCGTTTCATCTCTCGTTGCTTCTTGTTGGTGTCTTCCTCGGATCCAGACAGTTTATCTCGCTCTCTCTCTCTCCTTGATTTCTCGTATCCTTTTATCTCCAGCTTCTACTCTCGTTTGTCCGAAGAGATGGACAGGGATAGCGGAGATGACCGTCGCTCGTGTCACAGTCACGGCCATCGATTCGGGTAAGCGTGAATAATTTGGGGCGGGGTGAGCTATTGGGGGAGCTGGGTTGACTCTCCGTAGAGAAACTGGGTCATTAAGGGCGCATACGGAATTTGGCTGTTGGATTTCTTCCCTTCGATTTTTTATTTTGATCGGCAGACGCTGAAATCCGATAAGATGTAAAACACGACGGTTAAAAAGGTATCGTACAAAAGTGCTGGAATGTGAACTCGGTACCGTGTAATTGCAACGTCTGTGATTACAAATTTGCATGAAACTGCCTAATCGCCTAATCTTATGTTCTTTCTTTACGGCACAACGATACCATTCCTTCTACATTTTCGAAGCACCGATCGAAGCGATTCGTTACATTTATTACATATCACATTTGGTACAACTTATATTCAGACACAAAAGCATGACTCAAACGTCGTGATTCACCAAATCTCGAGATCCCTAGAAAATTGACAGAAAACCTGCCTCTCTAACTTTCATCCTTTCATACCTCAGCCAAGAGATATCTCTTAATCCAAAACTAATTCGTAACAAGATTGCCAATTGTCGAGCGAACGATAGAAGGATGCTTCTCCATCGGTATCGCAACATCGCGTGGTAACAGCGTTTCGGGGTCAATTACGCGGACGCATCAGTCCACTTGCACTGGGGCGAGATATATCCGGGGCGGGTTGCAACGAGCCGCTTCGTCATCGTCCGGCCGTGCCCTGCGGTGCGCGCCTCGGACGGTGAAAAAGAGCCGGACACTTTTTATCGTGGCGCGCAATTATGATTAGCTCCCGGTGGAGGCGTCGCGTTTACGGCCGCAGCGATTAGGGCAGGGAGTTCGCCTCGTCAAAACCGCCCCGCGGAACAAATGGTTCGCACGAGCCACCCCCTCGAGAGAGCTCTCGCGGAAGAGCCACCACCCTTCCTCCTTCTCTCTTTCCATGCGAAACGGGGACGAGCTGGACGAGGAGAGGGAACGAGGATGGGAGAAACGGAGGAGGGCAGCGTGAGATTACGCAAATGAGAAATGACCATCAGGCTATCGGAGAACTTCGGTGTCGGCTGCTCTCCGGGCGTTTTGCGACATCTGCGGCCGAGGATATACACGTCAGAACCACTATCGCGGAGGCTGCCGCGTTTTTAATGCGGAAACCACGCTCCCGGTACACCTGAATGCACGCAGTTTCTAGGGACTTTTCGCTAACGCTTAATGCAGATTGTGAAGATACTAGAGAAGACCGAAGATGATGCTAACTTTTTTCGTTTTCAATTGCTTTTCTCAAGCGAGAAATGTTTCTTATATATACAAGGTGTCTGAATGTTTAACAGTTAGACCTCGTAGGTAAGTGTTGTTCAAGCACAACACGTTATACAGATATAGGTCATTTAAAGCCACGTTTAAAGGTTAGAACGAAAATATGAAATAATGAAGAACTTGATGAAATAATAAAATGTGGGATATGAAAATTGCCTGACATTTTTCACTTCGTTATACGCTCGGAGTATGTATATTCACAAAGTCTAAGTTTATAAGAAGAACAATAAAAAGAATTCATTTTGGGGAGTAGACTAAATGGATAAAATTCATTTTCAAAAAATAGAATTCATTTTTCCTTATATATCAACGCATATAAGGGACGTTATTTAAAAGTAAAGAAGAAACAAACAGTCAGACTTTTTGTTACTCGGGACCACGTCTGAGTCTAAGGTCCATCGATGCTTTTTTGCGATGCAACATTAAATATAGAACCAGACGGTATTGTCACGGTCGTCGTCTTTCTACCGTTTCGTGGAGAGACTTTGACAAATCGTCGATCAACCCCCGGCAATCACGCCGCTATCTCCAGGACTCTTTGGAGTCCCGCTCAACTGGTCAGCGATCAGGATCTAGCAATCCATCCTTTCAGGACTTCTGCTTCCGCTCGTGGTCGCCTGTTTCTACCATTAATTTCGACCACGATAGGACCATCTGATAATTCCCGACGTATAAATGCTTTTTCGCGAATAATTTTTTGTGTTACGTCGATTTGTTTCTGAGGAGTAAAATTTTAACAAAGCAAGATTGTAACCTAAGTGCATATACTTGGAAGAAACAAAAGTTTGTTCTATCGCCTAATATTCTGTCTAGTAACATAATATAGATATTTTGTATGCACTTTTGAATAAATGCATAAAAATTCGTAGTCTAATAGTCAATGACCCTAACTTAGCAACAGAGGATGAACAATAACGTGGAAAAATCTACAAACTCGAAAACTTTCGACGACTTACGTCGGCTAAGTAAGAATCGTCAAACGAAAACAATTTCTCTGAATCATTTTTCCGTGTCGACGCTCGTCTGGTGATCCAGATATTCTTCGGACCTCCGCGACCTCCGGCCAGACCTCCGATCGTCGATCTTTCCCTCGGCCTTGGCATTTGCGAATAAATGGACCCACTGTCTGTCAGAGGTGGAAGGACCCCGACGAACGGCAGTAATATGGCCTCTAGAAAGAAGACGAAGAAGTCGACGCAACATCAGAAGGAAAAGAAGAAGAAGAGACCAGTCGACGCGACGGTGAAACGAGGGTTTCCACGTGATAAGATAAAACCGGCGCTGTTATCAGCGGCGTTTCGCGATATCGGTGGCTTTAGCACGAAAAGGGGTACAGAAGGAGCTTGAAAAGAGGCGTGTAATTGTCCTACGGGTATTGGTCACGCAGCATGAAATGTTGGCCTTTTTCATCGGACATCGACTCGCCATTAAGCCATTAACATGGAGCGAAACCCCTCGAAAAGCACCGATGCCTTTTACGGACAGACGGCTCGAGAAGTCGATTTGCGACCGAAACGGAAGTTGCAAAACGCGGCGACTCGCTGTGAAACGGAAGGAACATGTTTGGAATATTTAGAACATTCTTCGATTCGTTACCTTTGTATTTGAAATTCTATTATTTCCTATTATTTATTGTACTTTAAAGTTTTGTGAATTTTGTAATTCTGATATAGTCCATCGGTCATTGTCCATCCACTTTGCCTGTGAAAGGTAAATACGAAATAAGAAATTAATTCGTTAATGCGAAAACGAAGGAGTGAACGATTTGACACTGTTTTGGAATTTTAAGAATTTGAAAGAATATCGGTCTTTCATTCTTTCCACTTGTTTCGTAATTGTCACTTTCCTGCGCCAGACAATTCACAACGTTGGTAAAACAACGGGAAATCCCGTCAAGAGTGATCTAGCATCGATGGTCGATCGTGTCAGGAGGCCGACGAGGCACAGTTCATCCCTCACGTGTGTTTGTACGTGGTTTTTCACCCGATGAACACGTGTTCACCCTTTGTGACGACAGGTGAGAAGCGACCCTTTCCAAAGCCTCTCGAATTCGATGGATGGATGATTTTGAATGGTCATGCAAACGGATCGTTCCAACTTTATCGTACATGCTTCATTAGCACGGCTATTTTCATTTCTTTTTAATTATCATTTTGTTAATCCCTTTAGTTCGTTAATTATCTCTACAACGTCATTTAACGTGTATGTTATATCTGTATTTATTCTGTTTTTAATTTTATTCTATTTGCCTATCGAATAAATGTTATTCTATTTTATCAATCGTTGTATTCGTGCATTTTGTTAAAATTTTATTTTGCGATTTTTCATCACTGTTCATATCGTCCAAAGTCCTTTTGGAAGCTTGGCTATCTTTTGAAAAATCAGCTAACAGAGATAAAAAATTTAATCAAGATCTGCACTTGATTTAGTACACAAGTAAAGGAAATTTCATAGAATTTAAAAAAAAATACACAAAAATTCGGATGTGCCTAAATTAACGTGTCACTCGACTACCACAAAATCATTTAAAAGTTACTTGTAATAATTATTGTTCCCAAAATTTTAGACGAGGCAAAAAGATTGTAAGAAATTTACATTTAAAAAACCTTTTTCTCTCGTAAGGATATTAATCCGCAAACGAAATTTTAATAAGAAAAGAAGATTTCTGTGAAGGAATACTTGCTTCAACAGTTTCGCGACGAAAGTACTAGGACTAGAATTTCGTTCCCATCCCTAAGACACGTAACCACCCTACGTAACGACAGGTGAGGATCGTTTCTCTTACAACCGGTTAAGTGGCATACGCGAAGAATCCATTAAGTCCACACGTGCTGCTTCCGGTTCTCGATCAAGTGCCAAGCCGTTTCTATTTCCTTGAACAGTGTCGAAAGGATATACGACGTCTTCTGGAACACGTGGCAGGACATCTTCACTATCAACTCGAAAGCTTCCTCACACTTCTGTTATAACATAAGATATCTCGCGTATAAGATCATTCTCAAGACAAATCGAGAGAATGACGGCTAATAACTTTTCGAAAAGTATAGAGTAAGAATTTGTTTTTATTACGTTAAAGACAGTCCTCAATTTCCAAGCAAACAAAAATATATTACCAGACTGGATTTCCCTTGATATCCAAGGTTCAGCGATTTGAGACACGAAATCCAATAACGATTAAAACTTGCCACTAAAGAACCTTAAGAAATCATCTTAGAATGCCCAACCTGACAGACATAATAATTTCAAATGTCATTCCGAAGAGAAACCCGTTCATCCATCCACTTACCCCTGTCTATCATCCCTTAAGAAGTTTCATGTTTTAGTCGATCTGTCTCTCCTCGACTATGGATGAAAAAAAAGGGGTAGAAAGAAAGAAAGGAAGGGAAACGAGGTGCTTCTCCTTTAAACGAACTGTCGAACTCGTGTCGAGCCGGTGGCGCGAGGAAGAATAACAAGGGTGGGTTTAATCGCAAATTGACTCGTCGTCGCCAATAAAAATTCAATAACGGCCTGCCCGCCGCCGGTTATTGTCGAAAAGTTCGGTCCAAGCCTTTTAGCGTCCTCCACCCACGCTGATCGTTCTCTCGCCATCTCTTTTTATCCGCCCCTATTTCTCCCTTTGCACTATTTTTACTTCTCTCTCTCTCTCTCTCTCTCTGTCTGCCTGCCTCTCTTTCTCTCTACGAAATTCACTCGTTCCATCCCGTTTTCTTCTTTTTTTTTTTTTTTTTTGGACGTTTGCTAACATTCACTCGAAAAATATTCGATGTTATCTGGCACCGTGAATTGGCTGCTGACGCTCGTACCGAGACTCTGCTTCGTTTTCCCCTCCCCCTTGCACCCCTTTCAATGCTACACCATTTTTCTCTTCTTGTTGTACTTCGGGCTTCATTCTACTTGTTGGTCAAATGGATGCAAAGTGTAAGCTCGTGCGTCCGAATCGACGACATGATTTCTTTTTGCATCAGCTCACATTAGAGTATGGAGTGTGGATGTAACGACGAGGGTGACTCTGTCGATTGATTTGTATGTCCTGATCGTTGGTCGTGTGGTTGGATGGTGGGGTAATTCGCGTTTGATGATTAGGGATGGTTATGGGACGGTAGCCGCTGTAGCGAGCGGTTAATGGGAAATGAGATTTTAGCTAACAATACAATTTTATTTCGATAGGTAGAAGGAGATTTGAAATGATTATTTTCGTTGAAATAAAAAATAAGAGTAGTTATGGGGTGGTTTATTGTTATGACGAATCGATAACGGCAAGTTAAACTTCGTTGGTGAGAGAATTTTGCGTCGATGAATGTAAAGAGTTTAAGAAATACATATTTATATTAAAATAGATACCAAGCAACTCGTTACTCTTGTGAAATACAATTGCATTTTGAAAAATTATCTTTCAAACTATCTTTCTCACCATTGCGTACCACGATATCGTATAACGATATCTAAATTTTTAAACGAACAAACAAGATTAAATTTATGAATATAGTTCGATTGAAAATGATCGAGACAGTGAATTTGATAGTGAAAGAAACAAAAGGCAGATTAAATAACAACGAAAAGAATTGTTTACCAAAATTCGTTGATTTAGTCGTGGTGCAAACTGATTGAGAAATACAAAGTACAAAGATATCGAACGTTTCGCGATAATGCACGGCCGAAGTTTATAATGCTATAAAACATAGTGCGGACAGTCGGAGCGGATAACGATTCGCTGAAAGCGTCGTTAATTTGCGAACGCGTTACAAGAGACGATTTACAAGCTCTATGGTGAACGCGACATCTTGCTGGCGATGATATTTCCAACGTTTCCAACAGAATCGTAAATAGCGCGTCCTCCGCGTTTCGATACAGAATTAAAGCGGCGGTTTTAAAGAGATCAATTAAAAGTTTATCTTTCAAACCGCTTTTTAGATTCCTTTCTCATAAAGCATTTTACCGAGACACCACGGTTTCTGTGAATGAAATTCCAATCTTATTTCGACCATGGAAAAATAAATATTTTAATTAACTTACTGGAGAAAAATTTCGTCCTGAAATCTCAACTCTCTTAAAAAGCTTTTAACTCCGAAATCTTGAAACTTTTATGTCTCGATCTGGATCTTATCTTAACAAATAAAACGGTTTTTGATATTTTTGATATATTTGAGAAAAGCTTCAAGATGATAAAATTCAACTATTATAACACGTAACGATTCCCTTGTACTTTCTTCGTATTTGTGAAATTTTTTAACGATAGAAAACTACGATTCGTTGGAAAATGATTCAAAGGACGTAGAAGGATTAGACTTATATAATAAAATTGTCCGATTTATAAGGTCGTTTATCCTTTTTACGAAATTATTCTGAATATCAGCGAGTTAACCTATCGAAAGTTTCTCGACAAGGAGCGTTCGTCTGGCAATTTTTGCTCAGGATAATTTTCCCAACGATCCGGCGATGTGTGGGCCAGGATCCTTGTAAATCACTTCGCGCCAGTTGCACGGAATACCGTGTGCTCGCGCTCACCGATATTTATCTCGCAGAAACCGAGAGAAGCTTATTAGACTCAGATCCATGTACCCTTAACAGACGTTCCTTATCTCAGGTGTCGACGCCTCACGTGGAAAAGGTTAACGTCGAGACAAACGTTAACCTCCGATTTACGTTCCTGCTCTTTTCAATAGCCGCGCGCGCTGCTATTTATCGGAATAGCGAAGCCGTTTGCGATCGAACGCCTAACCGCGCTTGCAATTAGGCGAAAAGTGCACGCTTCCTTGCGAAACGAAATTCCATTTTCGATCAAAACTCCGAACTTACGGTTTTCTATCGTACATCTAGAGCAATCGACGATAATTTAAGCACACGGTTAATTGTATCGGTAATCATTACAATTTTATTATATTTAAATAAGAATTTTTATTTTTATATCCTACAGAATTTATAGACAATCTCAACCCACGTCATCTTAAGTAAGTACAAACTTCCTCAAACTTCATCCAACTTTACACAACTTCGAGAAAGCTTCGACATCCACCAAACGTACGATATAAACTTCGATATTCATTACTGAAAACCCATCCACCGAAAGAAACTACATATTCACCGCCCACTAACGATTCCATCGAATTCAGGGATCACGCTGAGAACATCGCCCACCTTTGTCATCTCGCAGTAACGATCTTCAACAAACGCGACACCCCTGCCAATTGCACGATACATTTCAATATCCGCATGTAAAAAAAAGCTACAATACACGTTACCGTCCACTGATTCCTTGGAGCATTCGGTTCACGCGGAGAACAGGAAGGCTCGCTGTGGATGGTTCGCGGAGTCGGAAGACGGGAGCGGAGCGAAAAGAAAAAGAGACCGTCTAAAAATACACGGTCGACTCTAGGTGGGAATGATTCGGTATCTCGGACGACGTCACGGGGGTCTGAAATATGAGAGATACGATGGACCTCGCCCCCATACCATCCCATTCCCTCGATGGTGCATTAGCGCTAATCTCCGCTCTTTAGTCCTCTCTTTATCTTTTCTGCTCTCGTCCTCCGCCACTTCCTCCCTTCCACCGTCACCGCCGTCGTACCTCTAGCCCCAACCCGCCCCCGCCTCGCGCTCTCTCTTTCTGTCTTCTGTCTTTTACGTTCTCTCGGGGAACGTATAAGTCAGTTAGAAGAGGAAGACGAAGACGAAGACGAAGAAGAGTGACAAGGAGAAAGAGGGCAGAGAAGAACGCGACTCGTCGTATACCTGTTCCCTTGGAGCCCACCTCAGGACACCTTTATCGGTACCATCTAATCGCTACGATCCGTTATTTGGTGGCCACGTCGTATACGTGTGCGTGTCTCGGGGGCCTGTGTGTTCCAGACACGGCCCAGGCCCGGAGTTTTGACACTCGGAATCTCATTAGCGATCGTGAAATCCCCGACCCTGAAGGGGATTACGGAGAGGGGACTTCTCGATCCGGGGTTTGGGTACGAACGTTCGAGGGGAATGGCGGAGGGTTTAGGAAAGCGTCAGAAGGGATCTCTCTCTCTTTCTCTTTCGGCGTGTCGTCCAACGAATTCCAAAGGATTTTGCCGCGGCTCGCTCCTGTGCCTCGTCGCGGTTAATTATATTATACAACTGACTGGAATGGGGCGGGCTAACTGCTTGTTCCTTGGCTGCTTGGTCGGGTTTAATGAATTGTTCCGCAGCTTTTATGCACTCCTTCTTGGGAGACCAATTTGCTTCCTTGAGGAGCGTGGATTGCTTCGTTCAGTTTGGTGGAATCTGAGCTTTCGGATAATAATCGCGTAGCTTAGTTAACTATTTCCTGCTCAGTGTCGCGTATATTGTATACATTAACAAGCTGTTATCTGAATAAACGCTATGTGTATAGTTGAGTAATTAATAATTTCTATTTCAAACTTTCCACTTTAAACCGATTTCTTTGGAAGCTTTTTTAGTTGTATCGTTCCTCTAGCTGCTAGAGCTCTGGGATATCGGCGAAATGTACGGAATGAATTAGACTGTCCAAGTTGCTAGTTGTTAATTCTTCGTGACTCTGTTACGTCGAGTTCTGGTTATTCGTTACAGTAGCCTACGCGTTAAATTTTCTTTTTTCGAAATCTGGTCTCACTCTATTTGTGGTGGAAATTGATTAGAGATTTAAATAAATCTTCCTAAGTCATCGTTCTAGTTTAAAATTCACACGATGATAATTCTATCGCAACGTGACAAGCTTTCTCAAATTCGTCTTAGCATTAAATTCAAGATCCTGCTTTAGCTATGCTTCGATCCGAAAGCAACAAACGTTATCATGCTCGAATCTTCGGTATCTGGAGCCGCGAATTACCGGCGAAGAAGGTAACGGTAACTAGCTGAAAGTAGAGTGCCGATATCACACGTCGTAGGACATCGCAATTTCATTCAAATGCTCAGATAACAGCCGCTGTAATGGCAGCAAGTTCACTGTCTCGGTCCTCCTTCCCGACGTTCCTTCTGGAATCAATGAATCCGAACGCGATAATGCCAACTTCTCCCAACAGCTTCTGCTCAAGTCGTCGCCTAATCTGCCGGCTGATATATCCAAACGATACTTCGAACGTGGTGCAACGTCTTGGATTCCTCCTCGTTTGGACTATCCCGCTGAAGAACACAGCCCTGTACAAATTTGCGATCTATACGAGAAAATATGTCTCCTGCTTGCAAAATTTGATCTATTTGTAATGATATAGTGATACGTCAAGAGCTTATTTTTGCTAATTTCTCTGTGCCATATCGTGACATTCTTATCCTTTTAGTAGTGCGACTCGAGAAAGGTAAACTGTAAAAATAGTTGAACTGTGGATGTTTATGAATTTATGAGAAATTTAAAGATGCCCACATGTACAAAATGTATATACAATAGTATAAAAGATTATATGAAATATTAAAAGTAATAAATTATACCTAAGATTTAGAGGGAGAAATTTTAATAAATAATCTGATTACTGGTATTTAATATCATTAGTATTATTTATTTTTACTTATGTTCGTAAAGTGAAATTTTTACGAAATGTTGCCGAAGAATCCACAATCGAAATATAGTACAGGTAATTCTCGTGTGACACGATGCTTACGCAATGCTGTTTCGACGTAACGATTTATTACACGAGAGTTCGCATGGTGAAAGTCAAATTACAGATAATTATATTTTCCTTCACGCGTTTTTCATTTTTCTTATCAACGTGTTGCACTTCACAGTCGATAACCTTATACTGCAACACTCGGCAGATTAATTCATAACACTTTTCTGATTAATTTATTTATCGCTTATTTATCAATCAACTAAACCGCACTGCACCAATTGACGATTCACATTTTCACTACTACTGATACATACGTTGCGGTTACATAAATTATATTGAATTAATCCTGTTGACACAAGTATTGCATGGTTGCTTTTGCGTGTATCGACAAAATCACTTCAAAAGTCAGGAAAAAGTAAGAGTACGTTACTGATGACAGGTTACCATCGTGAAAGGGTTAAACAGAGAATTTCTCGACCGAATAACGAAAAGCTTCACAGAAGTGGAACTACTGACGAAAAGAGTCCTTTGTTCGATGGGTATGACAACACCATTTGATCCTTTCAGGATATCACTGAATACTTAGGATGTTAGGGATTGAATGACCGAAACCCTCGGGATTTTAGTGTTTACCGAAGATTCTGAGTAAAGATGGTGTGATTTTCGAAGAAGATCGTCTGAACCTAACAACTGTAGTCGAGACAGCCAAACGAGAGTTTGGTCTCGATCCGCGTATGTTTCTGCATGGTTCAACTCGATACACCAAAATGCAAAGAAGCTTCTCTGTGATAACTCAGCTTCTTCTCTCGCAAAAGTGGAAATCCAACGTTCCCAATTACTCGGTCCTTATCTCGATCTCCTATCCTAGACACCAGATACACGCGTCAACTAATTCACTCTACCAAAATACAAAGAAACTGTTTCAAGATAACTCCTTTGCTTAAAAACAAAATATACCAAGTATGGAAATAGCGTGCATGAACGTACGTGTAATTGGAAACTACTCGCTCTGTCTGCCGATCTTCCACCCTCGTTCAATCCAGCAGATCCGCCCTGGTCCAAAGAAACCTTACAAAACAGCAAAAAAATCTCAGTAACCTGTCCGAGACCCGTTAGCCGAGACAGCGAGAGACCGCGGCTCGGCCCGGCCAGCCAAATAAACCAGGGAAAAAGTTCACGGAAGATAAGTGAAAGGAGAGCGGCAGGCAGAGGGGAGGCCAGAGAAACGGCGTTTGGCTTCGACGTGCGCTAGATACGCGATACGTCATTACACCTAGGTCCGCAACACCCGCGGGAGAGAGCAGCTGAGGGAACGAGGAGCGAAGCCTGGCAAGGGAAAGGAGAGAGATAGAAGGAGAAGAGGCGAGAAGCAAGGGGGTGGTGGCGCGGTTGAGCGACGGAGAGAGAGAGTTTGACAGATCTTCATAAAGGCACACACAACTGTGCCGCGGCGATAAGGGAATCGGGAGCAGGCATCTCGTCTCCCTCTCTCACGCCACCAACCCCCGCGTTTCTCCACCCACGTGGCGGGAGCCAACCCCCGCAGTCCACCCTCAGCCACCCCCGTAGGGGTTTCAAAGGGGACTGGAGGGGGAGGCAGAAGCACGGGCACTCAGTCAGTACGCTGCTATCATTTTTCCACACGAGTGGGCGGCGGCGTCGGTGGTTCCTGGGTGGTACTACGCTTCTACTCCCGTCGTGCTCTCACTCCTCTTTCGCTCTGCTTCCACTCTCGAGTTTCCCTCTGTCTCCCTTTCTTTCGTCTTGCTTCTCTTCAACCTGGACGTTTCTCACTGCACCACCTTCCTCTCGCGCTTCGGACGTGACACTCTGTCTCTCCATGGTTTCGTACGGTTAAAGCCGGAAGAAGGACCAAGGGGTTACTTGGAGAATTCACCGTGCGAAGTAGAGGAGTTTATGGGGTGCGTACGAACGATGGAGTCTTGGAGATAGCAGCTTGAGAAACCGAGTATTGCTAAATCATGCGAATAGACGATGCCGATCGTACGTTGATGCGCTAATCCCTTGAAAATTTGGAGCTTGTCTGCTGATGCTGATATACCCTTTTGATTCGTATCTCTTCTTTGTTTATGACGTTTTATGTAGTTAATATTTCTATTTCTCTTGCTTCATTTTAGATACAATCGTGCTTTTCTAATAATCTGTTTGAGGGGAACATGAATCGATTGTTCTTGATACGCATGATTTCTCACTTCGATTTCATGCTGTAATCTTTTTCAACGCGTTGAAAGTAGTTTTGTTTGGAATTGGTACGTAAAAGTTCGATAAACCTTCTTCTTTTACGAAACCCATCCCAAGCAACATCTTCGTACTTTATAAACGATATTAAAATCAGTTCGAATTTACTTATTTTTTTTCTCTTCCATATCGACATCATCGAAATCACCTTAAATAGCCATAATGAGTCGTCAGAAGTATATCGAATATTATAAATTCAGTCGATTACTTTAAATAGAAATGTTCGCTTCTAGCGAAATTATATTCTTCCAAAATCGAGCGAATCCTCGAAGCCGCGCGAACTTTCAAATTGGTTCGATGTTAGAAACTCTTAACACCAAACCAACTACGATCTCGCGGTACAAACAGGAGACGCAGGTTCGCATAGCGAAAGAAAGCCATAGATCGTGCCGGCGAATCAATTCCGCGCGCGTTCATTTTTCTATTTTCCGCCAGTTATATTTCGCTATTATTTTCATCGCGAGAAAGCCGCTGATAAATCGAACATCGTCGCCGGCAAAGTTACCCTTCCCATCGGCCATCGCACACGCTCCTCTATGGCGTTACAAATCGCTCCGACTGTCTGGTCGGTGTTCTCTTTGCCGATGATCGAGCGCGCCTGCACCAGAAGGATTCCTGCTCTATGGTGATAAGAGACCGAGCGATTTCTTAAGGCGGATTCCCTTGAAACCCGGTGAAGAACGAGCCGCTGTCCTGTCCGGGGCTTTTTCCAGCCTCGGGCCACTTCTCATTTCCACCGTGGCTGCCACCCCCATTGTTTTTTTTTCAACGGCGACCTGAATCGTGACTTATCGGTCGCGATCGTTGAACCATTGAACGTGAAATCCAATTTTTGTTAATTGACGAGTTCGAATGGTACAGGTTGTATGTGTCAAAAATTTGAAAAATGACTCCTTTCATAAAAATAGCATACATTTCTTTTTTTTATGAAATATGGAGCAGAAGGTTATTTGTTATAGGTACTAGAATAATATACAACGATGAACGAAAAAGATCTGGAACTAGCATGCACCTGCGCAAGGTAGGAATTACTTTGCGGCTTTTGTACCTTAAACCTAACCCCGATCACATATACAGGGTGGTTGGTAACTGGTGGTACAAGCGGAAAGGGGGTGATTCTACGCGAAAAAAGAAGTCGAAAATATAGAATACAAATTTTTCGTTTGAGGCTTTGTTTTCGAGAAAATCGACTTTGAATTTTCGCTCGGTACGCGTGCACTTTATCGCGTCTCGTTATAACGGATCTCACTGTAGATCGTTGTCTCGATAGAAAAATTAAAAAAAAAATTTTATTCTATATTTTCGACTTCTTTTTTCGCGTAGAATCACCTCCTTTCCGCTTGTACCACCAGTTACCAACCACCCTGTATATTCTTTATCATTTTGATAACAATCATTTGTCTTGGGATCTATTGTAATCTCGTTTTATAAAATTATTATTAGCAATGCCTTTATGCAATATATTCGTTGTTGCTATAACGCTTATATAGTCTTCCATTTCGATTGGCTAATTATTACGTTATGGAAATAGGGTACTCACTTATTTCCTCGCGAGCAAAAGCTACCCACTATGAGGGTAAACGCGACGTGGTATTGACTTACCTAAAACAGAAAAGGAAAAGATTCTGTTAGTACTGTTGGAGTAAATGATGAGAAAGATTGTGCGCATTTTCGATAACAATATAATAGGATTTGTTCTGCATGAAAAATGATAAAACCAATTAAGTGTAATGGATGAAAATATGTTAATTTATCTTCATATTGCGTTTCAACTGCCCTTAATCATGTACCCTAACCATTATACTTTTTTTTTATTTGGATGTATTTTACAATCAATTCTCATTGAGAATTATAAGTACATTTTTCTGGCGTGGTACTATGTCGTGTTTAATGAGTGTTCATCGTGTGTATAATTCTAATGCTTAAATCTAAAGGGTAACGTCTTTTTAGCCTGTGGATCTGATCCGACGTGTCAAGTAATTGAGTAACTAATGGGTTTTGGTTTTTTGGATATTTTTTCTTTGACTGAATTTGGATATTTCTTCTTTGACTGTGGGTATCTTGAGGTCGCGATGTATTGTTTCGTTGGTAACATACCAAGGTGCATCTAATAAGAATCTTAGAATTTTCAATTGAAATCGTTGAAGAATTTCTATGTTGGAATTACTTGCTATTCTCCATAGTATAGCGCTATTTTACTCTATGCGCAACATTATATTTACAATGAAATAAACACAATTTTTTAATTCCCATCGACAACATTGTACCTTCACCTGTACATTAAACCATGACTTCTAAATTGTCCATTTATCAAAAAAGAATCCTCAACAGCGATCGCCTTGAAGCAGCTCACAATAATGGTACTATAATCTCAGCAACGAAATTGCTGTAAAGGGCTCTAATTATCCGATTCCCGTGGACCACCCAACGGATGTATGGGGTATCTTTGATAAATCATGGCGTCACCCGTGTCCGGGGCTGGATAAGGGGGTTCGAATAAGAAGAAAGAGGAGGTGTACTCAAAGTTCGTAGCGCGCACGTGTCCCGCATCGTGGATTCGAGTCACGCGTCCTATCGGAAATTAGAGCCGCGTCAAGTCGAGCGAGCCGACCACCCGCCACCCCGTTCGCAATCCCCGACCGGACTCTAAAGTTACGGGCTGTTGTAGAACGACCGCCTTCATTGACGTCGAAAAGGGCGAACTTCCTTTCCAGCGAACGGTTATACGATCCAGATCGCTTTTCTCCCGCGGTCTGCATACTTTTTACAGAATTACTCCAGTGTTAACTTACGAAAAGGTTGCTTCCTTGATAGCATGTAATGTTCGTAAAAGCATTCTTCGTAAACTATACGAAAGCGCATACTATTTTTGTGACTTTCGAATAGATCGAGTGATTAAATAGTGAAAAGAAAATGAACGATAGTAAGAAAATTATTGTTGCAATAGATTTATAAATATTACCGGAATATTCGTCTACGTTTCTTACGCACCTTTAATATCTACCTGAGAAACTCTTGGCTCGAGAAGCAACTCGCAGCTTCTTCCATATCAACGACGCTTCTACACACGATTCTTTAACTAACATCTCGCCAACTCGAAACAATGAAAAACCCCTATCAGCAAAAGAAACAGCACAATCGAGCGTCTCCGTTCCACCCTCTTCTCAAGCCCCTCAATCGTAGCTAGCTTTTTCTGAAGCGACTAATTTTCGCTTAGTCTTCCATACACGGGCAGATAAATCTGTCGAGTATCCATCTCCTCGGATCCAATTCCAATTATACCCCTCCATCCTTTTATTCCCCACCGAAAGCAAGAGTCGTAGTTACGGCAGGTTCGAGAGGGATGCTCGACACAAAGTAGCCAGGCCGATAATTCTAAAAACGGCAACGAGCACGGTCGAGGGGGATGAAGAGACAGGCGTGTGTTAGCGGACGAAAGAAAAGAATGGTGGCCAAGGGGGTGGGCTTGTACATAGTCGGTGAGATCCGAGTCGTCGTCTCGCGACAGAAAAAGCTGCTGGCGTCGGCTGGATGGATTTCCAGCCGCGAATCGACAATAATTGTCTGAATCAGGCACGGTCGTCGAGCCGCCCCTTTCGTCGCGTGTTCGCGCTCGCGCCGCACACCGCTCCGCGCGTTACGAAGCCGGGCTAAAAAGAGACAAGCGAGAAGAGAGGATTGGTTTCGAGCAGAACGAAAGACAAAGGAGCATCCCGTTCGTCGAATCGCACGCTCGGGCGTCGTCGGGCATGGCGTATCTACATCCCCTGGCACTGCCTATTCAGAAACTCCCTTGCACGTTTCCCTCTGGCGTGCCACTCGAGTCACAGGCCTGACCACGATTATTGCCGATACATCCACTCTCCGGTATGTTCCTCTTCGTCGTTCTCTCTTTCTCGCCGAGCTTTTCATCCCTCAACGTTCGGATTCAAGCTCCGCTACCTCTGGCCAGAGAGATTAACTTTTCTCGTCAGTCGTGTGCTGCCGCTTCCACCAATGATCCTTTTCCTCGCGCGATCCGTAGGTCGTCTCTCTGTTTCCCTTAGCCGGAGCCGTTTCGATGGCGGCTGAAGAAGAGAACCGCGGAGGTGAAAAACACCGCAAATGATCGATCGACTCGAACAGACGAGAATTGTTTTCAGACCGGGAAGATGAATCCACGCCACTCAGCGTGGATATTCGGAGGATCAGAAATCCTGCGGAGGGATGACGAGGAACGGAAGGTTAAGAGGAATGATGGATTCAATGCGGAATAATGGGAGATATAGATTTGTCTGAGTTCTTGCAAACTAATTTTTACAATTAAATGTTACGTTTAAGAGAATATGGAAAGTTTGCCAGGTGAATTGATCGATTATATCGAAATTCTCGGTATTTTCGAAATCTCTACAATAGCTTTCTTATCGCTGGTGAAAGTTAAAACATAAATTAGTACATGTAGCCTTCTGGGATGCCAATATCATATATTTTTCAATTCCATGATTCAGATATGTGCGTAATTTACGTTGAATATTTTAAGAAGCCAAGGACTCGTTATAATAATCGCAAATTTCAAAATGTAACGTTCGTAATCGTCAGTATCCTGTGCATTTTAATTTATGCAGTCAGCCAGCGTGGTCTCTGAACGACCCGCGTATAAACGCATTTTGGTTTTTAATCTGGTAGTGGTATATAAATTATAAATAAAACGTAATATCTCCTTCAAAGATTAAGATGATCGATGAAAATAGAAAGGCCAGAGAACAACGAAAGGAGAAACAGCTTGCCTGAGAGGACTAGGAAGAGTATCCATTACGGTGGCCACCACGAGAAGCAGATTTACGATTTCACCGGGAAGGCTTTCCCTATGGTGCACACGCCACCTATCCGTTTTTGGTGGCACGCTCGATGCCCTTAAATGGTCTCACCCTGTGTGCCTATCTGTATCGTGATACGCGAGACGCACACCCACGCACGCGGCCAACAGCCTGTACGGGATCGCGCGCTCGCGGATGTTGCACTCGGCCCGGCCTTAATGTCCCACGATTGTATTCAGATCCCGCAGTTTTTTCCACGCGTCCGCTCTGTTGCAGCGCGTTGTGCCCGCTGGAGAACACCGCCGTGCGTTTCCTTGTCCCGTTTTTTGCCGGCAATGGAAATGACGGCTCGAACGGGACACTCCGAGGGAACAACCGATCGTGAGCTTCGAGTTTCTTTGCTGTGCACGAGATCGAGTCTCGTTGGGATTCGTTGTACGTTGTACAGGTTACACGATGGTATGGTTAGCTGGATCAGGATAGATGGGAAACTTTGAGTCACTTTGTCTCACATCTCCAATTTGCTGCTACAAAAATTACAAAAATCACAAAGATTGTGTCGTGTGCCTATCGATAGCTTAAGACGCAAGACTAAAGAAAACATTTATGTCGTCAAAAGGTTATTTTATTTATTACACATGTGCGTCTTGTATTTATAGATGGAATATGCAGTGGTTAATGAAGATAGGGATCTAAAAGTGCGCCAAACAGATCTAATACAGTATAATGTAACTAATGATAGATACAGATATTTCAGCATTACAGAAGAGAATGAAAATCTATTAGAAAGTTTTATATCCATTATATTCGCTAGATATTTTAAACGATTTCTTAAACGTACATGTAACTACGCATGGAAACTGTACCGAGATTAATTAAAATTTTCCATTAGCGACTGTACAGTTAGCCAGAATTTAGATGCGACGCGATAGAAGCAAAGTTTCTAATCGCGATTCGGTTTAATCCAAGCGGCATCTCCGCATAATAAAACGCGACATAACAATCTATTCTTCCACCAATTCCAATAGTGCCAGACGAAGGAACGATGGTAGATTAGAAACTCGCCTTTTTGCAAGACACGCGCCGTTGTAACTACGAGAGATCGATAATGTATTCCCAAAACAATTACAGCCGCGATCTTCCATAGAACGAACGGCTGCTATATCCTCGACTTTCGATTATTAAATTTTCCCCCGGGGCATCATCCCGGTAAATCATTGCCTCGCATTAATATCGTCGCTGTTTCGATACGAATCTGCAGAAAAGCGCGCAGCAGGAACGGGCACACGCCTGGAAACATCCTAGATCGCGGATCTAGGCGGTGCCAGCCTTCTATCGGCCATGGATTTCTCCGAGGCTCGGTGAACGAAATGCTGGTCGATCGCAGCTCTCCTCTCAGCGATCGTTCGCTTCGTCGAGCCATCGATTCATCTCGATATGCAGCTAAAGCGATAGAGGGGCGGGAGACAAGAGCGCGAGAAACAGAGATCTCATCTGGCAGTCGTGAAAGACGGAAACGGGGAAGTGTCGGGATTGAAAGAAAGACCAACGATCTGGTACTGGGTGTTCCATTTTAATCGATCTATGGGAATATCGAAGGGACTGTTCGAGATCGTGAATTGTTTCGGTGGAGGATTTATATCTTTGGATCGGTTATTCTGCTTATTATCGGTTATTAAAAGTTTTATAAGTACGTAGATATTTTATAGGGTCTTGATGAAGATAAAATTTATCATTTATTTTGCTTATGCGTTATTTTCTTTACTTGAAAGTTTAGACAGTCAAAATGACCAATGTGGACGTAAAACGGTATTTCTCTTCAACGAACAACATAGCTATTCCTCTTTGAATTTCCCAACCACACCGTTTTTCTCACTGTACGCACACCGTCCACCCTGGAAACCTAAACTTACCCCCCAAACGACACGCGATCACATAATCGTACTCACGGTTTATTCTCATTTTACACTTCTCTAATTTACTCCTCTTCGATGATGGTTCATATCGGAATTCATATATTTCGACTTGAAGAACCGAATTAATCTTTCGACGGTGTAATCAAATGTCGGAGACAAGAAATATGACTTATGCTTTTCATCCGTGGTCTTCGTACATCGACACTTAAGACGTGAAATTTATAGTATGTACCATGTTTAATAGCTTGCCCGAGCCTTTCTCTTTACTCTGTTAAGATATTAATGATATTCTAAGCATGACACCCCGTATAGTATCGAGCAACTCAGCGAGATTAGCGCGAGATCGCGAGATAAATCTCGCGTAGGAGTCGAGCGGAAAGAAGCCCGCTCCAACAGCGAAAGTTTTTCGCCTGTAATAACTTGGTTTAAATTATAATTTACAGTTAACCGGGAACCAGTCGATAACACGGAACGGTTCGTATTCATCCAGGTTCCCTTCGTGGCTTCGAATACGAAGACGACGACAAAGAGAGACGATCAGGCGGTGAATGGAGAAAGCTAAACGAGGAAACTGGCGATCGCCAGATGGATCGGTCGATTTCGCGGATCACGATTTCTCGAATGGTCGACGGGGCAACGATTTCGCGCGGCGGTGGCCCGTGAACGACTAAATTCCACCCTCTAAAAACGAGACGGCCACGCTCGATTGCTAAATGGAAATCGTCGTTGTTTTCCGCGAGGTATCGATGTTTCTATATATATATATGTATACGGTGTACGTATAGAGTGCTATAGCATAGTATAGAGTGTGGGAGGCTGGTTTTTGTTTTCGTGGAAGATACGCTTGTTTGCAGCAAACGAAAGGTCAGATCTGTGAGAGTTAATCCCTCGAACACAGAACCCGGCTGCCACCGACGAACCTGCGTGATTGTTTCGTTTCACCGAGCTCGATCGCTGCCTATTGATTCATGAGCGATTAGTCGCGAATAATGGATCTCCCGTTTTGCATAGCGTGTTGGAGCAACGACGGGTCGCGACACTCTCTGCCTGTTATTGGTTCCTCCGACTTTATGGACTTGGTAATTTGTTGCGCCAGTTCGACGAGGGGATGAAAAATACCATTTCTATGCGTAATATTTCTTACGATTTATTTCCGGCTGAATTTAACGTATAACCATTTTCTATTATACTTTGAATATTTAATAACATTCAGAATCTGTAATATACAACTGAGAGCGTGTTTCAGCGCTAAACTCAGTAGCTCGGTAACAGTGCCTACAGCGTGATTTATAATGCGTGCGTTGATGCTATCGCGATCAACTGTAAACGGCTATCGAAACGTGGCAAAGCTGGCATACGACATGCTATTCTATTAGAAGAGATAAAAAAAAGAAAAAATAGATCATTTTATCAGCTTATGATAAATTGTTCTTAAATCATTCAAGGAAAAGATATAAATCGTGGAAAAATATATATTTTACAAAAAAATATTCCGTCAAAAATTCATCAAGTTTCTACGATAAATTGGATCGGATATGAATCGGTCACTTTAATCACAAGGGTAGTTTTAGCGTCGACTAATTTTCGATTAATTGAGTAATTTCTTTTTAGATATATCTTTGTCGAAAGAAACTGTCCAATTCCAAATGTCCAATAAAGCAACAACAGTGAATGTATGAACAACATGAGACTAAAAGAACAAGTCTTCAGTAGTTGTTAGTATCTTCAACTTTAAATAAGTATAAGTCTTTTCGCATTACCACTTAACCACAGCTCAAAAATTTGACAGAAGAAGAAATTAAACGTCTTATCGTTTCCCGCGGCCCAAATTGCCTTGTTCGTCCCATGACAAAATGAAGGAGACCAGTGAGCATAGGAAGGGTGGTTAAAGCAGTCAAGAGAGAAGACACGAAATTAATCGGTCGCCGGAGAAAGAAGACTCGCGATACCTCCATAGCCTCCGCTGAGGTTCGTCCAATTTGTCATCCTTAGGAAGTTCGAAAGTATTTAAAAAGTTCAGCACCGCCTTGGGCCATGTCCTGCCGTTTAATCGAGTCTTTCTTCGTCCTTTTCGACCTCGCCCCTCCTTTTATCCACCGCTTCAGCCGTCACCCATCGCGTCACGCTTCTTAACGTTCCCTTAACTCCTTGGGGTTCCCTCATTTTTGCCCGTGTCGTAGCTTCCATGCAAAAAGTCGCGGAACCATTATTTCCAAAGAAGTCGTAGTTTGGGGGATGATGGAGGAGACTCGAGGTTCTGCTGGTAATTGGGGGAAGCGAGTGATATCTTTTTGATCCTACGATACAGTACAGGTAAGATTTATCTCTTCTCCTTATAGAATTTTTTCAGCTACGATTTGATTTCTAAAATATTAATTGGTAATTATATATTCTGGAATTGAGACGAAGAATTTTTCAAAATTCAATTTCATCGAAAGCATCGGGATGATTTTAATAATTGGAAAACTTCAAAAATCATACGAATGTGGTTTCAGCGAGCATTTGAAGATCGTAATACAATATAAAACACGATTAGGTTTGTAAAATGGAAGTTTGAAAGACAGAAACGTTGCTGCTGATCACGGCGAACAAAGTTCAGGAGAACCTTCATCGCGACCCTGTAGCAGCGTAACACACATAATCTCACGAGTCTGTTCGACCTCACCATTCAAGCTAACCTCCCTCCCAATCATCGCAATCATCAATTTTCCCATAACATTTCCGTCGAAACAGCCATTTAACTCTCGCTTATCCAACGCTGTTATCAAACGAAAAACCAGAAACACAAAGACCGCTGGAACTTCGTCAACGAACCGTAGATCGAAGATATCCGAGGCGTGGAACCAACTTCCCTGTCGCTTCATTTCGCGGATCACACAGATTCGAAAGTATACAAAGACGAGGCAAGCTGCGTATCGCGGAATAACGTTTCCAGAAGACGAGGAACCTGCATGACTAGGAGGGACGAGATTCGAACTTGGCGCAGAAATCCATTACGAAAAGGGAGATGGTGAGGGAGAATGAGATTCATTAGGGGTGATAATAATTAAATGAACGTCTGGCTGGCTTCGGTTGCAGCTCGTCGAGAATCGACCAAGCTTTTCGCTGGCCGCACCGAATTTTCTTTTCCCTCTTCTTCCTGCCACACAGTACGTGTAAGAGCTTTCGTGGCCGGTCGACCGTGACGCACGTCGAACGGAAATTGAAGCACAAAATAAAGCTGCGAGCGTCGCGTGCGTCAAAGCCTGAGGATGCGCGAGCGAGATAGTCGAATTCCAGAAAACTCGTCCTTTTTATTTTATGACAAAAAATGGAATTTTTCCGATAAAAGCATAGGATTTATTTGGAGATGATCAATCCTTTAAACGTTGGTGAAAATTACGATAAAGTAACATATAGTTTGTTATTTTGAATTTGTTATTAATAATTGATTCAATTGAATAATTGGAAAAAAAATTTGATTATAAAAATATTAACAGACTTTAGCTTTCGATGCGTCTAACGACTCAAGAATGAAAGGAATGACATATTGCTGTAAACTAAAATACCACGATCCACTAGATCTACAACAGTGTTTCTAGCTTTCCATAAGAAAAGCCATAAGAAAAGTTCTTAGTTTAAGTAAAAATATTTGTACAACACCAGCGTTAAACAGATAATCCAATGAACGTAACATATGCGTGTCTCAGTGTGATTTGAAGTACATCTGTAAAAGTAGTAAATTCTAAGTGAATAAGTTAAACACGTTACGTAAATTATATGACATACGTTAGCGTGGCTAATTCGGTAATTGAATACTGGCGAAGAATTATCGAAAAATAGATTACATTCCAATTATCCGCTAATTATGTTAACGAAGGAAGTAAAAATTGTTTTCAGGTAATTCGAATTTGACACTCCGCTGTCCTTAGTTACACTCTGTATAATAACCGACGATTCTTCGACAATAAAAAGCCACTTGTTCGTCGACTAATTTCTGCAATAAATAAATATTTATTATACTTCAGAAAACGCTTTGATAATAAAATAACACACAAATAACCTAAAGGAATACACGAACACAATAACAGAAATTCTTCTTTCTAAACAAATCTTTCTTTCTTCCTTCTTTACTATTCCTAAAAGAGTCACCCATACCCTGCGTGTTTCAATAACCCAAATTCCAAACAGTCGGACTCATTCAACAGCCATAGAAAAGTTTGCAGCGTAACGAAGCCAAACATGCCGAATCGGTGCCGGCGTTTAGCAGTTGGGAACAAGAGAACAGAACGACCCTCACCCTTCTGTCCGAAACTAGCGTTCTACGGAGATTAATCGAAGGTGTCGAACTGGAAAAAGGAATCCTTTGCTTAGCCGGTTACCAGCCAGGCGACAAGAGAGGACGGGCCACTTTTTTTCAACCCCTAGACGACCGGCAGACAATATAAATGTCGAGAGGGTGGAAGCGGCGGAGCAGTGGGATGGTGGCGAGGCGAGTGGCTTCGAGGGTGGATATCTGCTAGCGAGTTAATTCCGCCCCCAGGGTGTACGTGTGTATGTGTCGGAGAGACACAGAGCCCGAAAGGAGGAGGGTAAAAAAAAGAGGTAAAAAGGCAAAGAGAGGGGAGGAGTGGGAGGGACGCGGAGACGAGCCGCACGGGCAAGATAACACATTTTGACGGTATAAAAATGAGTGTTTTTCCCTCGCCTATCTCCATGGAGATAGCGCACCTCTGGAGAGCGAAAGAGAGAAAAGGGACGAGAGGATGAGAAAGAAAGAGAGAGAGAGAGAGAGAGCCCACGGATTTTTGTCTATCCTACACTCTGTGTGGCGGCTTGTCAGAACGATGGTGTGTAGCCAGTTGAATCGGTCAAAGAGACTGCCAGATATCGGGGAATTCGCTTTTTGGATTTGGTCCAAGGAACGTGGTCTCTTCTCTTCTTCTTATTTTTGCTCGCCGTCTTGCGAGGTTACAATAAAAACTCGTCCGAGGTCAGGATAAATTTTGGAAAGTGAAAAGGAGAAGGAACGTTGAGATACACGAATGGTCGCTGTGGAGATGAACCTTTTCGTTGATCTAATGTAGATATTCTTTGCGAGGATCCCTTTGTAAATCATTTATCTTTCACTGTGAAATTAATCCTCGGATGATACTCGTCGTAGACGGGCTGCAAAATTCAAAATGTTTAATTCGCGACGATATTTTAATGTGGCCGCTACTACAAAATACTGTCGCGATATAAAAAATTAAGTGAACTTTTTTATCACGTATGGACAAAAAGCTGTTTCGTTCAACTTTATCGCTATGAAACAAACATTCGACAAAAGCTCGTGACAAAAATTACACGGTCTTCACTGAATCGAATCGGTGAAAGATATTTTCAGAAGTAGCAATGTCAATTTCATTCCAAGGTATCGTTGCTCGTGAAATCAGCTAAGTCTTCTCCAAATCACGCGGAACCGTCAAAATCGGAGAAAATAAAATCGTCCTCTTCCAAGGAGGCAATGGCAGATGATATCGTCGGCAAGAGATACCGATGCAGCCACCCTTCAACCCTTTCGCCCTCTCAGCACTTGCATTGTTCCTGCTATCGCAATAATAATACGTGGTGCCGGCCGCTCTGCAGCTTCTACGTCGACAATGGACACTGGGGACTGCGTGTAGTCGTACACGGCGGTTGACGATGGCAATAGAAAAAAAGAGAACCGCAGAGGGAACACGGAAAAGTCGCAGAAAAGGAAAAAATAGATCGCGCAAATGGAAGAAGAAATTATCATTATCATCGATAAGATGTAAGCGAAACTCTGATCAACTCTAATTTTTAACTTCTTCGTTTCATTGCACAAATACACGGTTAATATTCAACACATTATCACATTAATAAGCAATGATAAATTCTAATAAGAAACGAGATATTCTTTTCTTCTATAGCTTCGCCATATTTCTGTACTTTTCGATGTTTCTTGACGCCTCGATTAATAGACAGTACCGCATGTACTAGCTTTCGAGAAGTTACATATTAATCAACATCGTATGAAAATGTTTCGATAACAAGGTAGTTGATAAAATGAAGAAAATAAACAGAAGAAGATCGAGATAAGAAAAACGCAAGCAAGAAAGAGGAAAGGAAAGGTCGTACTCTTAAAATCACATAAAAATGCTGTATCGACGAACGAAAACAATCGTCTTGGATGGGTTTCGAAGTTTCCAACGAACCTAGACTTTCCACGTGGACTATCGAACGTCGATCGTAAACATCAGGTGCGATTTGCATGGATGATCGCCGCGAGTTAACATTTCAAATACGAAATTATCTGCAATTCAACGCGGCGTGAAGCCAATGGTCGAGCAGTGCGAACACGAGGCGAGGAATTGTAACACCGGCCGACGTAAAAGCGTATGGAAATGTTGGTGGATCGAACGTTCTTAGAGAACGGCCGGTGGCTTTCCAGCGCCACGGCCCAGGATACGTATTGACAGCCGTATGCAACGAGCGATGGAAACAAACGTAACAGGCTGTCTCTTCTTCTGACGAATCGATGCAAGCTCGATATAGATGTCTGGATATCGATTGCCACTGTACGGCAACAGGGGATATCTAGATCCTGCAATACCTTCCTTCATCCGGCTCTATCCACCATGTAGTTTCTCTGTTACGCGTTTGCGTGAACAAAACCTGTCCGTTTTTCATTCTCTTCCCATGGGGTTCATTTTCACGTTCGATTTAAAAAACGAAATTCCTGTTGATTTTGTGTTTTACTCGCAATAATGGAAAGAACTTTTCATGATTTTATTAGACAAGAACTTTACATCGATGTGGAGACAAATATTAACGTTGCAGCTTGTAAGATAAGCAAACAATGTTTCTGTTAGAACACACTTTCTTTTTTATTATGAATGGAACAATATCTGAAATGTTTCGATATCTCGATATTAAATTGATAAGCGAAGAAAAGAAGAAAATAAATGATTTATTGTAGGAAAGACTTTCAAACGTTCTTCTATTCATTAGCGTAGGATTAGAATCGAAGATAATAGTTTTATGTTAATAAACGAGAAATTATATTTAGATGTGCGGAATCAGTTATAATTGGGAAAGACAGGAGTAGATGTAGGTTCTTCGAACGGCTTCGTAGAAGATGCATGTCGGTGGCAGCCACTGAACCGTCAAGGATTATCGGTCAGATATGTTAATTTGCATGGCGCCCAGGCCAATGTTTTTCTTTCCTCTTTTTCACCGTTACGTACATACGTGTGTCACGGATTACATTTACCACCAATGGCGTGTTTATCATTCCGATAATATTTTTGTCAACCATTTGACCCTCTTTTAAGCACTTTTATTCTGTACGAATAAAAACCAAAAAACAAAAAAAAAAAAACAAAATGTAAGAAAGATAAGCAACATACAACAAAAAAGAAACCACGAGATATCTCGAAAAAAATGTTTCAGGAAACGATAACGATCTACGGAAGAGCGATTCAGGTTCCCCTTTCTCGTGAAAGGATGCATGGTAAAAAGACGATGAAAGATCACGAGGAAGCGTTAAAACGAAGTAAAGATAGGTCTGCAGTAAAATTATCCTTGAAACATCAATTTTCAATGAAATTACTTATAACATAACCAACGAACGATGGCGTTTATCTTATAAAACGTTTTAAAGAAGATCATCGACGGATATGTCAAGTAATTCAAACGTAAAAACGCGAACGACAGGTGATCGTGGAAGAAAAAGCAAACAGAATAATAATTATTGACGCTAACCATCAATTATCTGTATCGATTTTGTCCGTTCCCGCACGAAATCCACCATTTATGAAAATAAACGCGAATAAAGCGCGTCGTGGAACTCGAGTTAAGGCACATCGTGATCTTTAATTAAACAGTGAAGGAATAAAACGGAGGGAAGAAGAGGAGAAACGACGAACAAACGAAAACGACGAAACAAAAATTATCGTTTGAACTCAACGGCGGGGGCAACTTAACATTCGCTTGAAATCGTTACAACTTCCTTCGGTTCCAAGAAGCGACCGCGTGTAACTCTCGCCGAGAGATTAGCTCTCCGTGTTAACCATAAAGGCTTCATTTTACTATCAGAACATTCCCAGAATTCTCGGTAGAGAGATCTACGACGTGATACGGGGCCCTGGGGATTAATGCTCGCCATCGAACACGAGGAAACTGTGAAAAAGCTGCCATCCAACAGCTTCCGGTCGAAGAACACAAAACGAAGATGATACTGACGGTTTCCATTGAACTTGTTCGCACATTTCGTGTATATGCCAGTAACTATGTAGCTTTTCAGTTGTAAGTTCAATGAAATATAGAATTTAAGAAATTTCAAACTGTCGAAGAATATTAATACAGATATCGAAGGATATTAATTCCTTCGCGGTGTAATAGAAATGACGAAGAATTCGAAAGGAATGACGTAGAAGACAACCATCGTTTCGGAGTAAATTATAGTAGTCTTACAGATTCTTGGCGCACTAGTTTTCATAGCCAAAAATTTTCAATAACGGCGTTACGTGTAATAAATGAAATTTCAGCAGGAACGATTTAACGAGTAATTATCTTTTGAAATTGATACTTTCGAGTAACGCGGTTAGCGATATAGAATATAGCGACGTAGACAATCCATCAAAATTCATACTTGAGCCTCTCTCTTACAAATGAAGTTCCACTTCTTCGTCTAGAAGCTAATTATACTTGTCTTGCATTCTTCTACCTACATACGCGAGGAACACAGGAGATTGATATTAGACGTGTTACACATCCTGTTGGAAGGAACTGAATTGCAGAAACGCGTTTCGCGGTATCCGTTCGTTATCGCGCGGTGTGCTAATAAAAGAAATGACATTATAACATCAACCACGCCGCATGCCACGCAGCTGTAAAAGCTTCGTAGCGCTATCAGAGACCCTCGTAACATTCATACCGACTCTCTCGATCTTCTACGCTACACCTTCCTTTTTTCTCTTACTCTCTCTCTCCCTCTCTCTCTCTCTCCTCACTTTCTCACTCCCTCTCCGTCTCTCTCTCTCTTACAGTTTGCATCCACGACGACTATTAGAGGATGAAGACGTCGCCGCGTGCACCAGGTGTTCCTCCGCCAGCTTTATAGTCGTACCTGACTCTTAACTAGATGCACCGTAAAATCTTGCGCCGCGGTTGTGTTTCTCCTGTATCTCAACCCGATCGACTCGTTTCCTTTTTGTTCCGGGCTGATATCGATCTGGTTCGGGAACGAGTTATGGGAATTCGCGGTCGAATCGGTGTTCCTCTATCAACCGAGTCGGCCAGGCCAACGGAAGAAAAGATCGGACTCGAAGACAACGAGAGAAGGAGGGGCTAGAATTCACCAAGTGACGGAGTTTTAATCGTTTACCAATTTATGGACCGATAGAACGTGCACGAGTTGCGTTTTGTAGCGTTCTGTTCATTTGACGATCGAGATTCGTATCTGGAAAAGACAGGCGCACCGACGCAGCTCGATTTTATAATCGAGCCAACGCAGCGTGGCGTTCCGGTGATCGTTAACCTGACGCGTCCTCCCGCTGTGAGAACTCGTTACGATTTTCAATGCAAATCCTTGCGAACAATTTAATAAACGTTGCCTACGAAGGAAGAGAAAAATCTGAATTGTTAATTTGGTTAAAGGTATAATCGAATACGCGGATTGATTTATACGACGCTCTAATTGTAACCAATTTCCGTCGTTCAGAAGACAGATTGATCGGATTCTACTATTTAGAAAATTCTCAATCTTTACAGTCGGAACAGATTATTAATGTTAAACTTCGCAGAAAAGAAACTTTTTATTTCCAGATTTTAATCAGTTTTCTCGTTTCTCGTTCTTTCTGATATGTACGATTTCCACTGAATCTACTTCTACTGTAAAATTCACTTCTACTGTAGAATTTCATAGATTCTACTATAAATATATAGAAATCAGAAAATTTCGCTGCTCCGTAAAATCATCGCGCAAAACTAGCCTCAGATAAACCGAGATTTAATTCCAGATAATCAAAATCGAGATAAATCGATTTTCCCTGAAGAAACGATTGTTCGAACGAAACGAAACTCCGATAGAGACGTAGGATCGGGCGCGAGATTTTCATGCGACGTTCCTGGTCTTGGTTGGCGGCCCTGCTGGGTGGGTACGTGAGATAGAATCAGTAGCTGGAGCTAGTTAGATGATAACATCGCCGAGCCGCGAACCGAGGCTACGCGAGGGTAGCGGGGATGTGAGCGAGATAGATAGAGAGACAGAGAGAGGCCGGGGAGAGGGGGAGGCGAACGGAGAGCGCGATCGCTGATAAGAGCCACCGCGCAGCCGATAACGCTCCCTTATCTCCATCCAGTGGCGCCGCAACTCTCAAGGCTTTCCAGCCTCGACACCACTCGTATATATTCCTCTCTCCTGCCTCTCTTTCTTTCTCTTTCCAGTCTCGTTTTCGCCAAATGTTCCACGATCTTTTTACCCCTTCCCATCAATTCACCCTTTCGCCCTTTTACCCCTTTGCACCATTCTATTTCCGTTTCGAGGCCTCCTGTTTTCGGAACCAACTTTGTTTCACTCTGCCCCTCTCGATGCTTTCAATTGTATCGAGGTGGTAATGACTAATTTTTGCGATTATGCGCGATTACAGGGGTTCGAAGTTTTTTGACAAAAAAAAAAAAAAAAAAAGTAGGATGATCGATGACAAAGAGGTATATAGGACTCCGTTTACTTGAAATTTCCTATCCACCATTGTCAAGCTTCGTATTTTCTTTCTCACATTTTCCTCTTTACTCGTTCAATGAAAAATATTTAGCCGTTAGTTTGTAATATCCTGTGCGATACACTTTTGCTGCAGGTATAATTCACGGAGAATTTCTATTACAGGCAGCGATATGAGTCATTCGGTAACTTCAACTTATGCAAAATTCTAGTAGCGGAACGTTAAATTAAGAAAAGATTAATATCAAAAATTGAAGTCGATTAAAATCTTAGTGCCGGAATACGTGTACGACTGGTATTCAATTTTCCAGAAGATGATTGATCGTTCTTATTGTCGATAGAGTTGACTCATTTATCTATACGTACGAGTTATGATTCTCCAATGTTCTACGAATACGTATAATCGTAATAATATATTCGAATATATGTACATAGAAACATACACATTTCTTCGTCAGAATTCAATATTATTCACAACCTTGTCCAAATTATAGATTTTACCACTGTCCACTTTCCCGGTGAACGCCTCTAATTGAAACGCGAACGATACAGTTTCGATCGTATAGATTTCGGTGCGACACGGATGAAAGAGTTTAATGGTCTAATATTTTCTTGATTGATCGAATCGAACGGCTCGACGAGGAAATGTATCCGGAGTATCCAGTTAGCTGAACGCTTTATGACCTGGCCCGATTACAATAAAGATAAACACGCTTTAATCAGCAGCGTGGAACGCGCTAGCAAGTGCGCGCGTCCCGCTGGAAAATATGTTTGGATCGACGTATCGAGCGAAGATCATCGATAGTTCCTATGCCCGTTATCTGTGTCGAAAGATCACGAACATTTTCTTATCTGCACGCGCGCAGCGGCGCTGTGTGTGAATATTCAAGCCGATGCGGCGAACGCGGTTATTTCAAGCAGGCTTGTTTGTTCAACGTGGTACCGCCGCCTTTATTTGCCCTCCATTTTCCTTCTGCCCGCCGGCCACTCTCTAAATTACACTTCATTCGCGCGTTGTAAATTGTTACCGGGCGTGAAAAAAAGCCGAGCCTTAACAGCGATCGATCGCCACGGGAAACGATCGGTTACGTAAAATCTCCTCCGTGGAAGAATTTCGAAAAATAAAAAGGACGAAGGAGGTCAAAGGAGAGAAGATGTGAGAAGGCAAGCTCGTGTCGAGGAATCTTCGCTTGCGCACAGATTCCTGGCTCGCTTTATCACGTTAGAGAGCGTGCTTTCGTGTATGGAAGTTCGAATGGAAACTGCGTGTCTCGGATGGAGCGTAATAGAGAAACGCAGCGATTAATTGCGGCCGACTGGACAGACCAGTTAAAGATAGAGTCGATAAGTAAATCAGCTTGAACAAGAAAAGACACGGCAACGGTTCACCGACTTCGTCCGTTTCACGTGGAGACATAATAAAAGACATAATATCCCTTCAAATCCTCACCTTTTCTCGCGTAATAAATGAAACACGTTTCAATTAACAAGCTCGAACCTAAAAAGATCAAACCCCAAAAAAAGAACACACTACGGCAAAAGTGATTTGTTAACTGACCACGGAACAGTTTTATTCGCGCCAGTTATCGAGAGATGTACGTTGCTGTAGAGCCCAGGAAATAAAACTACCATTTGGTACGTTGTCCAATGGCTACCCAATTGACGCGACTCAACCGTATACCACCCAACGAGTCAACCACCGTAACCTTAAAACTCTAAAAAATTCTTCGATTAAAAAGATCAGCATCAAACTGCACCAACCGGAACCATCGATCGCTGCACCCTGATTTTCTCTCATCTCCTCGGTTTTTTGCCAGCGGAACGGTTCGTCGCGATACGCCAGCGATGGCGCAGGGTCCAATCTCCGATCGAACAGAGAATTCGCCGTGTATCGGGACATCTTCGATTATATCCCGGGTATCGGTATCCTAGGATCTCCAGTCGAGACGATCGATAACCACGTTCCAAACATTTTTATCTGTCAACGGTATCGGGGGAGGCCAGAGCTCGATAGATAGCGGTAGAAAAAGGGGGTGGAAGAGAAGAACAGAGGAAGGGAGGAGGGAAAAAAGAGAGAAAGAGAGAGAGAGAGAGAGAGAGGGCCATTCGAGAAATTGCGAGCGTCTCTGTGAAGGCAACGTTAGCACCGGCAACGTGCGCGACGCTGGACTGTCAGAGAAGGGGGGAGAGGATGGCGGAGGGGGTGGTTGGAAGCGTTATCACAAGGATATCGAAGTGTGTATAAACTAGGACATAGTCAGCGCTCAGATAGGAAGGGTGAGCGAGGTAAAGGGAGGAAGAAGTGGGAGGTTGGAGGTGGAGGAGAGATTCCCTGAACGATACCGGTATAGGATGCCAGATTCCCGAGGGAGATTAGATCTCAGCCGTGGATAGAGGCTACCTCGACTGCGTACAACTCACCCATCTCTCTCTCTCTCTCTCTCTCCCTCTCTTTGCCTCTCTCTATAAGGTTAGTTCACTCGCGCTAACTCGCTAGCTACTTCTCTTTCAGTTTTCTCTCCCTCTTTCTGTCCCTTTTATCATTCACTCCTTTCTCTGTTTACCCCTCTGTCCTGCTCTCACTCTCTCACTCTCTCTCTCTTTCTCTCGCTCTCCGCAACAAATTGCCGAACGTCTCGCGAGCTGCGTCATTGTTCCCTCTTCTTTTGAAGGCTGAAGAAGATAAATAGATAGATAGAATTATTGTGCGCTCGGGCTTAGCTTCTCTGGCTGGCAGCGCAATGACGTAAATGAGAGAAGCAGGGAAACAAGCCAGAGATACGAGAAGCATTCGCGTTCTATTCGTTTAACGCGTTTAGGCGCTTATTGAGAACTTTCTACCGAACCATCCCCTGTCCCGGTATTTTCTCGTCTATATATGTTGGTTCGGATGAAGTATCGACGGATATCGAGACGAACACAATGGACGAACGTGTATCGTTCGTTCCCCTCGTGGTTTTTCCTCGTTCATTTTCGTTTCTAGAAGAGAGGAGAAAATGACTCGTGTTGCGACAGAGACTGGGAGGAGACGAGGAAGAGATCTCGAGATCGGAACGGAACGAGTTTAGACAATGACTCGACGCTATCTGTTGATCGACTGCTTCTTCTTTGGTAAATAGTGAAAGATAACGGCGGACAATACCGTCTAGGCGAACGTAAAGATAAACGGTGAGTCACCGGACCGCAAGATAAAAGTCGGTGCCTGGTACGCGAATCCCTGAACATATTTTTTGGCAAAAATTTCGCATCGATTATTAAGTTGTTCGTAAACTTCATAGCGTTACCGAGGATCGATATTAATATTCTATTAGGTCGTCTGAAAAATTTCTTTCGTTTTATAAGGAAATAATGGATGCACAACATTTGCCGTTTTATATTATTTTATCGAATTACGTATGGTCCATTTTGTTCTATCAAACTAAAAATCACAACGTTCGACAGATTAGGTTTCATGTTTGTATAAAGACGCGTTGTCGTAAAAGACGTATCTGTAAAAAGACACTTTCCGGACAACCTAATATCACACAGTGATCGAAGAAAGTATTTAAACATTTAAAGAGACCTTTTATTAACGTGTTATGTGTATTACTCGAAACCTCTTGAAATTGTTGCGAGATGTCATGGTTGCATTATTAAAATTTGGAACGAAAATTTGAAACGAAAGATCGCCAAATTATTATCATCGAACTCCTCTACGAACTTCCCGAGCAACCGAATGGAATTCCTCGAGAGATAAGGATAGAAACAATTCGAAAAAACAGATGGTATCGGGAAGAAGAATATTACAAGAAGTTCTAGCGGATAGTACTTAAAGTACTTCGTCATCGAACTGTATCAATGAATGTAGCAATTGAAAAAGATGTACGAGAACGAGTCCCGTTATCTAGCCTCGATATCACGGACTTACCCCCCGCTTGGTTCTAACACAGCGTTACAACTGGCAAAAACGAGAGAAAAGAACGGAACAGGCAGGCCGCGGTGAGAGCGTGTTGTTAACGAGACGAAATGAAATAGATTAAGGTCTAGCGACGATCGTGATGGTGGATAACGTTCGTGAAAAAACGCGGTTGGCCACGAGAACGCCGAAGAACGAACGAAAAAGGAACGAATGCACGGCGTGTTCCACGTTCGTGCACGCCGTAACCACGATGACAAAAGCGTTCATCGACGTTCTTCTATACGGCGAGTCGTAGAAATTAATTCTGTTAGTCTGTCATTTTTTTCAGGCAGTTGGAACCGGAGATGGGAAATTATTGCGATTACTGAGTTAGTAATTAAATAAATTATTAAGATACGTTGCGAAGAATACGGTTTTTCGCGTATATTAAGCGAACGTAAATAACTATTTGTTGGTAATTGATGCTTGATTAGTATAATTAAAGGGAAATATGCAATCTCTCAAATACATATGTAATCTCTTTCTTTCTCTTTCTACGAGTTATGTATTTCGACACATATGAAACTTTTGAAAGATTTCGATCGATTTCGTTCGGTCAGGACCGGCGAGGAATAGTTTTTTACGAGTCACAGAGTATGCACGTACGGTTTGCGTAGAAACGCGCGAGCGTAATACACGCGAGAGCAGGAAGAGGAAAAAAGAGGAGCGGGCGGGTGAACACACGCGCGTCCCTCGTGAACCGACGCACACGCACACGAGACACCGTGTACATGATCGAAACGGCGAGATAATCGCGGCACGTACTTTGCCTATCGCGTATGTATATACGATTTTACGGATAACGCGCTCGCGTTCTGCCGATCGCCAGCCGAAAGATGCCGATACCTAACAAAGAACCTTTTAGTAAATCCATAGAAATGGAGAATATCAGAAAAATGAAAGGTGAAATGAATTTCGCCGAACTTACAATACGAATCTGACAATAAGAATTCAAGAATATTGTAATTTGAAAAATCTTCTATTTATCGCTTAAAACATCGATTCCCACTCGAGGAGTTATGCTCATTATCAATAAACCTCGATCAAAGTATACCTTACCGAAGTACACGAGCATAACGCAGTGTAACATCATCCCATCGTCGTTCTACAGTGTGGATACTCGCAACGAAATTTGAAACGATGCAGGAATCTTTGCTACTTTGCAGTTTAGATTTTTCATTGGATGTTAGGATCGTGTGTATGCCTAATAATAGGTATCTGATATTTGACATATAAAATAATGTAGTCTGTATCTACAATCTAATCGGTGATATTAAAAAACTTGAAAAACGTACTTCAAATCAAAATCTAACTTAAACCTATCTTAAAGGCGACTCAAAAATAACTCAAGCATAAGCCAAATTTAAAATCTTAATGAGGTAGGTAAAACAGTAGAAGTATCAGTTATTTTCTTTGAACGTAATAATTAATTGGTGTCCGCTATACGTTCCACCAGAAGATAAGTTTTACAATGTGCTCCAATCTGAGAATGTAAATTAATGCAAACCCAACCCAAACCTAAACAAAAGGCATATGCACTGCGATATAATTCGTGCTCGTATAATACGTAATATAATCGATCAATGGGAATAAAATTCAAGGACAACCCGAAGGCTTGACCAATCTCTGACACAGCCTCTAACTTCAACCTCTCAAATCATACTGCAGCTCAAAACCTCAACAGACGACGTAAAACAAAATCCTTGACACTAGAACTACCACACCAGTCAAATTGACTGGTTTTACAATTTTAAAATTCCTACTTCATGTTATATCTTTTTTCCACAACGATGTAATGACTTTCGCAACGATAACTAAAAGAATAATATGACGAATTTTATTTTGTTTTTTATGTGTTCAAACTGACAATAATTTTATATCAAGGCTACTTATACCAATACCAGTCAAAATAACTGATACTTGTCAAAGTGTAAAAGGGTCCTGCAATCTGTTTATCGAACCCCGATTAACCAGTTTCCTCGTTTCGTATAACTTCCCACGCGTTTTTAAAATTTTTACTGCGTATCATTCAATATGACGATATCAGTTATCAGGAAAATTCCGGATCGATCGCTAGATCGCTAGATGCTAACGCTATAAATATCACACCAGTGAAAGTGACTGGTTCTACAATTTTATAAATTTGTCAAGCCTCGTTTAAAGATCATAGTTTCAGATGGATTAATAATACCAAAAATGTACTACGTAACATGGAATTCCTTCCGTAAGAAATTAATAAATCGATAAATATACAAATATTCTATTATTACGTATTTTCTATAGACCAGTCATTTTGACTGGTTTTGTACAAATAGCTTCGTGTTAACTATCGGTAGTTCCGGTGTTAATAATAAAAAAAAAAGTGAACATTATCCTCAAACGGGATACTCGATCGAGGACCCATATATATCCCAGCGGGAATGAAGCTCTATAATCCTTTCAACGAGCAGAAACCAAAGAGAAAACAGAGCATCGAGCGAAAAGCTGGGCGCGCGTAGATCGGCGAACGATAGACGTGGACGGGAGGTGTAACGTGCGAGCAAGCAAATCGAGCGGTCGATTTTCGGGATCTGGCCAGCGCGCAGGAAGGTTGCACGGAGACGGGAGGGAAAGAATTGAGCACCGATGTAGGACATACACCGAACGTGTCACCGCGCGAGCTCTGACACAATGAGAATGACGAGGATACGGTGACTTTATCTGACGCACTGACGCATCGTGACGAGCCATCCGCCGTGCTCGATAGTGAGTCACGTAGATTAGAGCGAGATGAACGTATCGTGACCGACGAAGATGGAGATCGTTATAAGAGAGACTGTAGAAAGGGGAGAGAGATAGAAAGAGAGAGAGAGAGGGAGAGAGAGAGAGTGAGAAAGAGTGAGAGGAGGGGGAGAGAGTGAGGGAGAGATCGTTATCGACGCTTTCCTGTGTCCTGCCACGTTCTCAGAAGAGCATTCGAGCTGTATGAGGAAACGCCGTCCATGAATTATTCATAGCCGTCGTCAAACGACTGCTAGCGCATCGCTTTATACCTGCTCACTGTGGCTTCTTTGCCCGCCGAGACTGCCCCACGCGAACTTCAAAAAATCCTGAACAACGTCGATGGAAAGGCTACTGGTAGATCGGAAAAGAGAGGGAGTCGTTGGGCGACGATGGACGTCCAGTTCTGTGGCAAATTGTATCCCGAGGATTGTACATCGAGAGATGATTGACTTCATCTGGATTGTAATCAGTAAGGTAGCAAATAGCAGGCATGTAGGTTCGTTGAAACGTTTGTTCTCAATGGCGAATAGGAGGATCATCTATTGCTTATGGGGAAATAGATCTTTGATAATCTTCCTTCGTTCTTGCCAACCGCGATGTCAAACATGGGACTGGATTTTCTCCCTGAATTAATGTAGAGATCTAATTAAACATTCAACTTTTGCATCGCCCACAGGAAAAGTGAGAGGTTGGAATCTTTGCAACCATCGAACACGATCAACAATAACGAAGAATTGGAGCGGATGTCTGGACGGTGTCTGTTTTGGAGCTGTCGTTTAATTTGGCCATCATAACGTTAACACGTCAAACTGCGGTCGTCGCAACGTTCGCCCAAGATACAAATAGCAACACAATTATGTCGCAGCTCTTAAAATGATCGAATCTAAGGAACAACAAAATTTATCTTGCCCTATGCCCAACTACGAAATTTATAGAATCGTATTTCCAAATGGTCGAAGCAATGTCCGAACGAAACAAGCTAGACACAGGTCGCTGCAGAAGAAGAAAGGAAGAAAGTCATACTCGTCATATCTCGAATATCCCTGTGACCGGAGTTTGAAACAGCGATTCCGTTTCCGAGATACACGGAGGCCGCTGCGCTTTCGACCATGTCAGAGGGCGAAGAAGAACAGAAGGAAGAAGAGGAACGGTTAAGAGAGAAAGAGAAAGAGAGAGAGAGGGAGGACGAGGACGTTAGTTATCTGGCGCACGTCAAAACGGGGCAAAGTTGTGCCGGTCGAGAGAGGCATATCTCGGTCGCAGCAGGTTATACGCTGAGACTTGGTGGCACAGATACCGGCGCCTCAATGTCAGAAGATAGCAGTCTGAGACTCCGCGAGACCCGTCACGACGTGCCACAGGAATGACTACCGTGCGCCTACCTTACAGTGTGTACAACGTCGTTGCATCTCTGCCGTGCCTGCTGCTCGTATGGACATTTGTTGGGTCATCTTGGTAACCTCGATCCCGCCTCATTGACGACACCTTCATGCTTCCTCCGCTTGCTACTGTTTCGCGGTTGCTTTATTTTTGCTTTGATTGTTTGTTTAATTGAATCGATATAGACTCATTTTTATACAAATTCTTTTTACGGACGTTTCTTTTTATATATTTGTTATTATTATTATTTCTTATATTTGTTCTATTATTAATTGGATAGATATAGATTCGTTTCTATATAGATAGCAACAAGCGGAGCGTAGTACAATTCAAAAGCTTGAAAACTGTAAATTTTTCTTTCTTAAGCGTCTTTATTACGAAGTACATTTTTCAATGGAAACTGCGGTCGCGATTGAATATCGATACGAAATGGAACACTGGATGAACTGTTCCAGCCTCGTTAGAGTACGGTATAGAGATTTTTAAAGGGGCACAAAAATTCAAGCCGAAGACAAAACGCATCTTTGTACTTTCGAACGGGAGATAATGATTAAACAGAGGCGAGACAGTTTTAATCAGCCGCCTGCTTGATCGTCCGGAGATTAAACTATTTACGAGACGACCTTTGTACGTTCGCGTGCGTCACCGCAATCGCAGAACATCCTCCGGCAGTCGTATCGCTTTTGGTGTAGGAAGATTCTCTTCCAGATTATCCTTTTAAACTCTAGAACGATCCCTTTGACTGTTCATATCGCTCTAACGTCGTCATGTCAATCTGTGATAACCATCGATCCTTCTATTCTATCGTGAAGTACATCAAGGCAAAAACGTGGAATAAAAGATTGACGTGTACTTAATCAAATTAATTTTTACACGATCCATCGCGTTTCTCTAACGACCAATTCCAAAGCTTCGTTATTCCAAGTTTATAAGACTGTCAATCCTGGAATTGAAAAATCTGTAGAGGTTCGTTAGTCGTGTTCAATCACCAATGTAAAGGACAGTATCTATCAGTTATCAATGAGTTATCAGCGATCTATTCAGCGATTCACACTGTCTTTAGCGAATCTGTTAGTACGAGCGCTTACTATCTGTACTTATCATATTTATTTAATCATTTTAAAATATACTTGACGGTTTACGACAACGAGTTATCTCGTTATTCCAATAAAACAACCATCCTCTACAAATCCTTGGTACGGCGTTATTAGATCCTTCGTTCGCAGTTTCTTTGAAGGTAATCTATGCAAACGAAAACTTATCTAGAATCTAGATGAGATAAAAGAACGTTTGTAATATTTCTCTGTAATGTCAATTTATGTTTTCAGCAAGTCTCGTAATCGCAACAAACAGTGTAACAATGTCCAGGTGAAAAGGCAACGTCGAGCCACGGACAGATGTTCGGTGGATATATACCAGAGAAAGAGTAGAAGACGATTAAGCGAAAAGTGGTCCGGACGAGTCCATAGATATTCTGATATAACCCAGCATGGAATTCGGAGGTCGGAGAAGAAGAAAGACCGACGAAGAGCAGCCAAGCTCCGAGACGAACGAGTGTCAAAACAGTTGGACTCGAAGCTCGTGTTCGGTCCCTCAGTGAGCCGCAATGACTCAGTCGATCTGTCGACAGACCAGCTCCATCGTAAACAAGTTTCTTTGTCTACATCGTGATTGAATAAAGATTCTTCGTGCTACCTAAAACGTTGATCGCGTTCCTTTCTTCTACTATTAAAGTCTTTTAGTGGAAGCACGATAGAATGCTGTTTGGTGATAATTTTTTATCACGATCGTCCAGGAGTAGACTATTTGATCCATTTGTTCGAACGAAATTCAACGCCAGGTGGATGCTACATATCTTGTCGGAAGTAAAAAATTTAACTTCGGTCCATTCTATCCGTTACTGAATTTCGTAGAAATAAATTCGAGTCGAAACCGATGACACCGCCGGCAGATCCGATATCAAAAGTCGAACTGCAAACGGTGGAATAATATGATGCTCGCGAATTATTGCTGAGCAATCGAAAAAAAAAAAAAAAAAAAACACCGCGATACGCATATGATGCGCTTTATCGCGTCCACGATAAAGAGTTTGTACATTCGTAAAACCAACCACGCAAATATAAATCTTGTAAAAGTTCCGTCAATTTTTCCAATAAAATACCAAAGCGAAACTCGAAACGTTCCGTCCAAAAATCGTTGTCTTAATACTCAAGAACGAAGGTGTTTGGAATTGGCGTTTGTAATCGATAAACTTTCCTATTAGAATTTTCTCGCATCGTTCAATTTTACTAAAAAAGTAAAAAATACTCGAGATTACGACCGATCGTAATTCGATGACCAGAATTCGCTGTACGACTCTATAAATTCCTATCATTTTATAGCTTATAATCTAAAAATCATGTAGAATGTCTAATTCGATGAACTTTCCATTATCGAGAATCGCAATAAAATCTGCAAGAATCTCAAGAACTTCATAAAATCCATTTCCAGCTACCTTTATGAAGTCATAGCGGGTTCGATCTCCCACTCGTTCCGAGAATCGCCTATTTCTCGATTCGATGAACTCCGTGGAAGATCCAAAATGCTCTAACCGAATCGATTCCGAGGCTACTCCAACAGGATTCGACGATACAAGTTTCGCAATATCCATCGAATCGTCGACGAGGGAACATCGAACTTTTTTCGAGGCGATCTGAATCGATCCGCCACTTAATCGACGGTAGTTTAGCCGTTGAATGGCGTCTGAATTTGCATATGGCGGTATAGAAATGATCTCGCGCGGACATCATTATGCAAATAGCGGCGTGAAGCTTTCTTGCAGAGAAACGCGGCAAATATCGAAAAGTTCGATGATAAACCCGAGTTCTGCTCGATGATCGAGCCTTCCTTCGCCAGCGGGCTCAGCGTTTCGCGCGTGTAATCGATACCCACGCGCGTAGCGAGCGGAAAATCGCCTACTGACGTTGCGCAAGTTTCGGACGCACCGATGTAACGATGCATCGGCAGAAGTTGTGCAATAATTTCGGACGTAAATTAAAGCGATATACGTTTTAGAATTCGCTGCAGATATTAAGGTTGCGCTCTCTAGGTTACTTTCGATCTAATCAATTTATCATGATTTAAAATCATTTTCTTATTTAAAAAAGAAACACGGAATATAAATTAAGAAATTAAATCGTTGATTTATTAAGAAATACCCTAAGCGAAATGGCGAAATTATTTAAATGCCACGATCACGGATGATCCTCGATCATTCCTCGTCAATCGTTTCGCATCGATTAACAACGTATCAATAGTTTCCTTTTCTGTAGATCGATAATCGCACGGTGAATCATTCTCTCGCGTTCTCTCTGGCCCTTCTCCGTACTATTGCCAGAGTCGATCGTTAATTAAATCGTTCCGGATCGGGCTGAAGCGAGACCGTGAAATTTCGCGTGCCTGGACACGATGCGTCACACGAGGCAAATTCTGTCGCGGCCGTAGTAATCCTGCCTTAATGTAATATTAAAAACGTTTCACCGCCGACTCGCCACCGGCCTTTATCAGCCATTTCCATTTCTTGATAACTGTTACTGCTTATCCGAGCTTCGTGCGAGTACCGAATACTTCTCTTCCCCTCTACCTTCTGCTATTTCCACATCCGCGTTCGTCGTCTCTATCGGTCTCTTTTTCTCGAACTCACTCCTCCTCTCTCTTCTTCCTTTGTTCTTTAATACGTTTTTCTCTTTTTATTCTTCCACGCAACGCCTCTATTGTAATCTCTCTTTCGAGTTTCGCGTCTTCACGTCTCTTTCCATTCTTTTAGTCTCTCTCTCTCTCTCTCTCTCTCTCCTCTTTCCTTCAATCGTAAGGGTCTGAGACTAACGTTTCTGTTTCTCTTTTTCGTCTGTTTCCATCTTTGTCCTGGCCGCTTCCTCTATCCGGTAATAACTTCAACTATCGCCTTCATCGATCTCCCTATCACTGTTTTATCTGCGAGTGCAATGGCGTCGTCGTTCGTGGACTATCTGCCGGTTCGTTTCCTGTCGGCTTAGCGGCTCGTCGGGAGAAAAAAAAAAGCGGAAGAATCGAGCACACACCCTTCCCACCCCGAGGAAATTATTCGAATCGAGAGACAGAGGAAAGGAGAGAAGAGGAGAAAAGGGAGAGAGGGAAAGACGCACGGCCGTCAGTGTGCGCGCCTTTTTTTATCGGACTGAGCTATCTGCGACCGTTGGAGGAATTTATGATAGCGCACTGGTCGATCCTGCGATATCGCTTATTATGGCAATGCTAATTCTGCCGCATTTTGCGACGCGTTGAAAAATTTACAGGCATGCCCCTCGACGCTTTCGGCACGATTCTGAAATCGTCCGATCTACAGACATTCTTTTTTTTTTATCATTTGCAGAAGATTTCCTTGTTTAATGGAAAATTGTTTGCGTTTCTTTATACGGAAGTAGATTGTGTCTTTTAAATTTCATAGAATATTCAGCTCTGCCGTGTTCACGCATTTACGATATTCGATCTTTCACGGCTAATACGTTTTTAAAATAATAGCAGTCTTTAAAAAAATCGGCAAAAACTCGTGTAACGAATAGTATTATAATTTTATACTTAAGGTACTTTAGGTTCAGAGTTTGTTATAAAAAGATTGTTGTATTCTTATTTCTAGCGTCCTACGCCGTATTAGACTTCCATATCGAGCGTATAACAAATAATCTAAATTAAGATTATCGTGAAATTTTTTAGATCTTAAACCTTCACGATGGTGAGATGTGATATTTTTGGCAAATAGTTTGTTTACATATATTGTGCAGTACATAGTACGAAGCAAAACGTATGAAATGTAGTAGATAGTGTTACTTTCAGATTAACTCAAACGCGAAAAACACATGTTTACGCAGCACAGATTAAAGATGGTTACTATCGATATTCTTTTATTTTCTTCTTTCTTCTGATTTATTTGTATTTATTTAGTTTTCCTTGCATTGCGCTGACACGCAAGATCGTTAAATCCTAAGCAGTTATTATGGAAAAGATTACCGCCATTCTTCAAACAGCGCGGACAGTCGAGCCGCGATCCCCTCGGCCCGGAGAAAACAACGACTCGTTCATTACTTTGCAAACGATATGCAACATCGGTGGCTTCAAAGCAACACGCAACTATGTTCCATATACAATCATGAAATATAAACAGATTACGCGCTTAATCCATACGAACGATTCCCTCGCAACCCTCTCGCTGCCTTATATCGTCGCTCAAACAACCCTTCTACCCCTAAATCGTGTCAGGCTTGCAAAAAATATTATCCAAACATCTTCACGTATAATTACAGGAATTTGCGTTAAACAAACAATAAAATGCAAGAAAAGTATCAAAGAATTCTGTCTTTATCGATTCACAACCTAACATGGAGTACTAATTACATTATTGACATATACATAAAATTCACAAAATAAATTATCAAACATCCTGACGTACAATTATTACAAATTACACTAACCAAACGATAAAAATTACATGTATTATAAATACATCAAGGAATTGAATCTCTGTTAGAAAAGTTAGAAATTTTTATTCACCCATTCCATAAGACAGAGTGTTCCTATGAAAAACATTTTTAGCATACATTTCGTGTACGCAAACATTTCAGCAGACAATCGCAACAAAATACACTAATCGAATAGAAAATATTATTAAAGATACCGAAGAAATCTATCTTCTTAAAAGAAGCTTTACATTGAAAGGAAGCTGCCTTAATTCACTTTCTAAGTTACGATATGAATGGAAGACTTTAATGTTCATAAACAAACGAAATAAATTATTAAGACGTTTCAGCGGATGATTGCGACAAAATGTACTAACCAGATAACAAAAGTTATTAAAGATATCAAGGAATGGATGTTTATTGGAGAAACTACCGCCGAGAGAGATCCAGTTCTCAAGTCGAGCAACTAAAGCAAGATGAACTAAAATTCGCGTTAAATTTACAAAATTATCCAGACACCTGGACGAACAATTACGCTGACAAAACGACGAAAAATAATAAAGATACGAAACAGGCTTGTATCCTTATAAGAAAAACTACCCCCGATCTACTTCCTAAATCGTAGTGTATCGATAGAAGATTCTAGCGTCCGCTAGATAAATAGCCGACTATCTTTAGCCCGATGAACGAATCGAACACAGACGAGGGAAAGAGAGAATCTGCGGCGAACCGAACGGCGATCCGATAAGTCGAACGGGGACGAGGATATGGCTAATCTTTCGGCGATCTTTCGCGAATCAGCCAAGTATCTGCGAGAGCGCGAGTGCGCTCCGACTGCCTCTCGTTCGAGGTTATGCTGATAAAGCTCGGCTACATTATTCAGCAGAGACAAGAGAAAGAAGGAGAGAAGGCGCGCGTGTACGCAACGAAGCTTCTCCAGCAGCTGGCAAGTCACGCGAAAGTCACCGCGTGAATCCGATTTCCCGGTGCTTTTATTTCTCATCTCTTTGCCCTTCGTCTCTTCACGGTGCATCTTGAGCGGACGTTTTAGCGAGATCAGAAGAATTGGAGATGAATTTTGTGTAATATTAACACCTTTACCGTGGACAATGACTGGTCAAATCGAGTCTGAACTACAGTTAAATTAACGTTAAAGCGTCACACCTATGCGACGCCGATAGTCGACGTGGAATTACGAGCTCACGCATCTCGTGTCCGGTCAAAAATTTCTAAACGTGGAGAAACTACTCGAGAAAGTCTGTTTATTCTGGATTAAAAAAAAAGTCGTACAGGAAATTCCGTGTCGCGAACCTAACTCGCGGCTTGTGCACGTTGCACGATCATCCGAGACGAAACGATACATTAATTGAATAGTAACTCGACAACCGGCCCTCGGGGGAAAAAACGAGGTTCCATCGATAACCGAGTCATCGAGCCAACCACTCGCAGCCAATTACCAGCTAAATCGCCTTCCCCTCGATATCAATTTATTAACCTGCTGTTTCTTTACCAATCAACGTTGCTCAAATCAACGACCGTGCAACCTGGATTGCTTCTCCGTGTATAATTATCAACACCATGTTTTTCATCACGAATCTAAACAATTAAAGTAAAGTAGGCTTATTCGAGACACCATTAATATTTAATACAACAGCGAGAGAATGAGAAAATGCACTTCGTGCACTTGAGGTACAACGAGAGGAAATATCAGAAACGAGAAAGTGCTGTCATTAATCTTATGCTAGGGTTATTCGAGTCGACGAGGAGATATTGTATAAGATCTGATAGAATGAAATAAGTTGCAGAAATTCATAATCTAATTGTCCATAATCGAATTTGACGAATTACAAGGCGAATTTCTTCATTTAATTCGAACATCGTAGTAACTTAAATAATTTTACCTTAAACTATAGACCCATCAATTTAAAACCAGTTCTCTCTAACATCCTCTTAAGTCTTTCAAGCTTTGAATATTCAAAATATTCATTGAATATATACGTAGGGTAAAAAAAGGAACCGAGTTGTTAATCAATTACTTATAATGTTCCACCACGTCCAATTAATCCAGGCTCCTCTACATTGTATTTAAATAACCACATAAAGCATGCTTGTAGGCACGCAGAAGAAGCGTCATCTTTATAGTCGATCTCTCGAAACCAGGGGCCGCTGCTCCTGGAAGAGTCGCAACACGCGTGCGCCGTCGATCATCGTATTCAACACGCGCAGTTTCTTTTTCTTTTTTTTTTTTTTTTTTTTTCTTGCCCGTGTATTCAATTATGGCACGCAACAGAGCCGCGGTACCGAGTGACGAACCCTCTAATTTTCCGACATTTATCTCAACGCCAGGTCGTTCCGGATTAATTTACGATTCATTTCGATTAAATCGATCCGCTGCCAAAAATCGATCGCGACGCGACGTCACGCTGCCATGTTACGCGCGATTCGCGTGCATAAGCGTTTGTAAATTTACATAACAATATTATTAGTGACAGTGGGTCTTTGCGGCATAAACGAACACGATACGACGTCTCATATACTGTATAGACATGCATATATATATATACACTCTACATATATCTATAGATACACGTACACTATGTTTCATGACTGTAATATCACGTAAAAAATGTCAATCCTTGTACGCTGTGATTAGTAAGAAGAGACGAAGTGTACTATCTTTGCAATCTTATTGAAATAGAAGGATCGATTATACTCAGTGAAAAAAAAAAAAAAGAAAACGATAAAAAACTAATTTATTCTTGTTTCACAGATATTATCGTTCGAGATATTGAGCGGGCATAATTATGCATGGAATATTTTATTACATAAAAAATGAGCTCAGGATGCGATAAAATTTCGAAAGCAGTCGGCGCTGGATCAATGACTGACCCGGCTTAATCTTTTAACCGAATCATCCCGTAAGCAGAAACGTCTATAACATGAAATATTAAAATAAATAAAAAATTATTATGTCTAAGAGATTGGCAACACGAGCGACGAGTTAACTCGTCTTACCCGATTAACGAGTTAACGCTTCGTTTTACAACCTCGTTATATCGTCGCCGTTTATTATACGACGACGATCGACGTCTTTCCCCGATCTTCTACACGTTCGCTCTCGATCGAAGAAACGACGGTGCGCACCGATGTCTAGATGCGATTTGGCCGCGTAAATGGCCGCGTTGCGCCATAGCCAGGGCCCCGTTTCCTCGTCATTATTAATATTTCACAATTATCGCGAGGTGCCGTTTCGCGATCGGCCGAGCTGATAAAAGCGTCCCGACTCGAAACGCTGCCGGGCGTCGAGGGATCGAGAATTCGAGCGACGAAGAGGGATGACAAAAGGTGGGCTAAAGAGGGATGGTGAAAAGAGAGATGGAATCGGTTTGAGAACAGAGGTGGTAAACGTTAAGGAGAGACAGATACGAATGGAAAGAGAAGAATAAAAAATGGTAAGAGGAGGTAGGACGCGGTGGTTGTTGGAGGGTAATGAAACACTGCGAGGATGGAGGGACGGAGGCATTAAGAGAGATACTCGTTAACGATAGCCGCGATATCGCATGAAAAATCGTGCAATCGTTACGAGCGATCCCGCGATCTAAGACGTAGCCATGTCAGAACATATTCGTCAGACTGGGGAATTCTAACATGTCGAAATGATGTTGACTGTACGCGCGCATGTAATTTTATCAGGCGTAATTGACTAGTCAGCGAATGTTGGAATATCAGTGTTGAATTCTGCATTACATAGAAAAACAGGCGTTATATAATACTACAATCTTGTCCTGAATATAGAAAGATTTGGAAAAATAAAGATGGAAATAGAAAACACCCCGTTAACCTTTTTATCGATTGATCTTGTGTATAAATGTTATTAATTAGGTTGAATGATTCTATTTAACCTATAGCTTGATTAAAAGATTCTATTTGCTTCCCTATCTTGCTTGTATATTTACAACTTTATTTAATTACATCTTTCTTATGGAAATATCGGAGAACGTGTATTTTGATAATTAATAATTGATAGAACCGACATTTTTTTTTTTCATGGTTTAAAAAAAGCATTCGATCCTGAAAGGATTAACCGATACCTGTGGGAATCAGATCGCCAACTGGATAAACGAATGACCGGTTAATATGAAAATCGTACGTGCAAAATTTCAATTACGGATTGAAAATAAAATAACATGCGTATAATTTGTTTATTATTGTTTTTATATGTAAGATATAAATACAGTGCGATATATCGAATAATGTGATAATCCATAAAAACAAATAACTTTATTGAAAATTTACTTAGATAAGAAATCTTCTTTCGAAGTAATTCTTATTTCTTTATTTTAGAAACTGACAAAAACATAAGATTACGATATTTCATTATAGAACTCAACATTTCCGAATTAGATTCTATTTCAACTTTTAACATTTTCCTTTCGTATTATTCTAAAATTGTACCTTTTAACGAACAGAAGGTATAAAAGGGAGACTGTTGTAGGTACTCGACAAAATATTCCAATCTGGTATCATCGTCGAAGATCGCCCAGCGGAATAATCAGCGGTGTCTGCGTCGTATAAATGAAAAAAATCGAACAAGTTCGATGTCACGCGCCAGCTGACACCAAAGAGTAATTAATGACAAATGAAAAGCATTGGAAAGAAAACGCATAAAACGAGAGAGGAATCGATTAAACGTTCTCGGTTCTTATTTATGGAAAAACAACCTGTCGAAGAGTTTGTCAGGAATCGATAGAAAACACTAGTATAGAATTATTAGTCACGGTACGATAACGATCGTTTGATTCGAGATCGCGCGTTACTGCGAGATTTTCAACTCCGATCGGAAGAAAATCGAACGATTGTGTTGCACAACGCGTCCACGTGTCGCAATGTTTTCCTCTAGATTTTTCCGCGAATTTGATCTTCGACTGGATAAACATCTTCGTTAATAGAAATGTCCTATAAGAAGTTAAAAACAAGCTAAGATAGAAACAATCGACGTACAAGCGATTATTTCATCGTTTTTCTTCTCTATTTTCCTTGTTGTTTGTGCAGTTGGATTGAATTGATATCGATATAAGAACAACGTGACGCCATCTAGTTATTACGATATCCTCGATACGGCTCGATATCGCGGAAGATACAGAAATGGCGCGTCAGTTCGCGTTCATACATCACTGGCACGAGATTTCATTTATTTTCAAAACCGGGCATTCGTCCACGCGTGTAAGAAACATTACACGTTTCCTTTCATACTTGTTTATCTTCTTCTTTTTCCGATTAAGTTACGATTTAATGGAATAGCAATTACAGAAGAAGAAGTTGTACGTAGCGAAAGATGAGCGACCATTATCGAAGCTACAACGTAATTACCAGGCCGATTGAATGGGATATTGAAACGACTGACACGATCGATTAATTATCCGGAGGAACGATTGCTTTGATCGCGCCACGAAAAGTATTTACGGTCGTATTTTGTTTCCGGTCGTCGAACGATAGAGCGCGGCGGCCGGAGCTGCGCGATACCATCGATAGAAGATATATCGGGGACGCGGCTGCCACGTCAATCGAGATGCGAAAGATAGCGGTTGTTCGATATCTCGCCAAACGGCCGGTATTAACCGGCATAAAATTAACCGGTACAATTAAAAACACAACGCAGCCGGAACGCCACGCGTATTCGTGCATACAAAATGATTAGAAAACGACAAGTTACTGGTTACAAAAATCATGATAGAGAGAAGGATATTTGAGGTCTTTTTAAAAATTAGAAATTACTCTGGCAGTTGCATATAGTAGAAGGAAGCGTTGCGATAAACAATCGAAAATGGGAAAAGTTTCTAGCTTTACGGAATAAACGTCTTTTACGTATCGATGTCTTTAATTTCCCATAAATATTCCTATTATTGTGCCAAAGAAGAAACATCTCACAACACTATGGAACACGATTATCGAATATAAATGATAACTATAAACGAACAGATGAATTATGAAGTAAATCAATCAATAAAAGACCAATTTTACGTAAGTCAAGAGCCAAAATTTCCTGCGAATCTCTCGATCATTTTATCAATAAGACACGACAATTTTCATTCTCCGCATCACACCAAAGCCTACTGTACGCTCCAGTATTCTACCACTCCATCAATATGTAAGGAACCCAATCTACCACCTAAATTCCCTCCAATTCAATCTTTCAACATCTCAGACAGAACATTGGCAGAGGGAAAGAAGCTTATTCCAGCGAGAAAAGGAAGATCCCAACAAAGAGAGAAAGCCGATGAAGGAAAAGACGGAGCAAAGGCAACTTGCCCTGGGAACAACAAAAATCGTTGGTGGATCGATTCGATCCGCTATCGAAGGAAGAGACGGAGCGTGCGCCAACAGATAATAATAACAATCATATTCCAAAAATCCGGCCAGCAAACAATCGGATCGGTTATCGGGAACGGACGCGTCTCGATCTCACCGGTCTCTCAGCCATCCTCTCTCTCTCTCTCTCTCTCTCATTCTCTCTCTGTCTCTGTCTCTCTCTCGTACGTTTCCCGCATCATCGTCGTGGATCGAAGGCTTGGGACGGGGCCTACGATCGGGTAGCCCAGGCCAGCCAACACAACGCGCAGAGAGGGCCCTGGAACAGTAACGCTTCAGGCTGTGTGCGTTGCGATCCCGTATCTCTTGTTACACTTATGCAACCCGAGATTTATTGCCGATGATTATGCGCGGATGGAAGTACGCGGCGGAGGAGGTGGGGTCTCGCCCTCGGGTGCTCGCCCGGTTCGAGATATCGAACGGTCGCTATCGATTGACGTGGCCACGCCGTCCTCGATATATCCTCTATCGATGGTAATACGGCTCTCCTGTTATCTCTTTCTCTCTGTATAGTCTGTCTCTCTTTAACTCGCGGGCTCCGAGCCCCTGACTATCTCATCGGGCGCGGGAGACAGCAATGGAATATGATTTCATATCCATTTCTCTGGCCCCGACACGTTAATCAGATCTATTGGTCACGAGGACGTTCGGTTTCTCGCCAGCTCCTACGGAGTTTTATTTAATTTTCCGCAGACGATCGTGACCGTTCTCGAGATCGGTCCCCTCGGTGTGATCTCGTTTAATCGCAGCTCCGCTTCTTGTTGTATAATCACTCGTTGCTCGGCTCGTCGGACGTTGACGCAGAGTTGGGAAAGGATCCCAGGAATGTTGGAGTAGGAGCCGGAATATGGCGAGGTTCGTAAATATGTAACACCATTTAATGTTTATGTATACACACACACATATACACAACTGAAGTTGAGTTTCAACTTGAGTTACGTTTTAGCTAAATCAGTTCTTGGTTGGCTGGTCGAATCGTGGTTTCGTGAATTGCTTCGAGAAACGAACTTCATTTAGATCTCGTTGTTTATAATTCGAATTTAGATGTTAGATCTGGCAAATTTTCCAAATGTACAAGCGACGCTTTTGATGAATCCTACTCGCCGAACATTATGTGATGTACATAGGAATCGATGAAATATCCTTGATACTCCAAAATGAAATTAGCGAATCGTCGTTAGACAAAGTTAGTCCAGCGAATAAGCGATCGCACTTTCTCTGAAAAAGTATCGCACTGGCGATCGGTCTGCCGAAGGTCGTCGAATGGAAAATCGCGTCGATTACAGCATGCGACCGCGGTGCAATTAGGAAAACGCCGCGCGTCGTACAGCGAGTCAGGATACGCACTGTTAACGGGAACGTGAATAGAAACAATCGAGCCGGCGTACAATGGGAGCGACAACGGACCCGCCACTTAGAGACGAGCGAACTGCGCTTGCATTTCAACCCGGCCACCGCTGCTCCTATCTATAAGATCGGACATATTGTGAAGCGCACAACCGACGGAGATACGCGGAAACCACCGATATCTCTAAGTATGTTATTATTACGTAATGCTGAATAACAATGCAAAATGCGGCGGTATCTTTCGCGTAGTGCAGCGATAAGATAGCTGCTAGAGAGTTTTCCGTACGGTTTTGTGAGAAAACAAATATATATCTTCCAACGGGCCATGATGTTTCCCCTGGTTATGGTCTAAACCTCGAACGTTGCTTTTGTTAATTAAAGCTACGTTGCGACCGTTTGCGATACGATATTATCGTATTAGGTTCTATGACATTTCATTATTAATATATCGTGGTTTTATATATCATCGAATGAAATGAAATCGAGCGCAGAACTTTCCAGGACAACGATTTCAGTTCTACAATTACTAACAAATATCTTTTCTTTTACGATATGGATAATAATATTTGCAGGATCTCGTTGAGAAGCAATCATTCTCTTTAATAAAGTGTTATATTTTTCTTTCTAAAAATCTTTGTCCCATTATGTAAGAATTCTCAAAAGCCAGAAAAAAAAAAACAATTCTCGGACACCTGAAAAATCTGGTAGAAACGTTGTTGCGATTGACCACGATATGTATCAGTGATCGACGTTGTGGCACGGATGGTTTATGCGTACCGAATCGACCGATATCAGCGGCCACATAAAGTTTATCACGAGGCTAACGACAAATCGTAATCTGCATGCTGACTTGGCTCGCGACAAAAGAGAAAACATCTCGTCGAAGAAAATCTCTCTTTCTCTTTCTTCGAGCAGCAAGTACCTTGTGAGCGAGCACCCGATGCACGTAAACGCACGTAGGTCGAGACGATAAGTAATGTACGCAATGTGCATATACATTATACACGTATATACGAAGCGTGCACGCCTCGATGTAACGCTACGTTAGATAGCACGTCGAAAATGCGGTCGAAGAATCGGTTGAAAAATCGCTGAGAGCTCGATAAAGTTCAATGATAAAACAACGGATAAATATGACGAAATATTTCCACGAAACCAACGCTACATAAGTATAGCATACGTACATCGATAACAGGTTCGCCGATTTCTCAAATTAATGAGACACTAATTACCCGGCCGGAAGATAATCGATAAGAACTGCAACCGACTCGTCTTGCGTTTTATCGGCCGCGAATATTTCACGATCGACGAAACGCGACGTTGAATTATCTGGCCGCGGTCGAGGGAAAGTTGCGGTTCTTTTAATCCGTCTTTATTAACCGGATTAGATAAACCTGCCGAGGCAGACACTTTCATGGCGATTGATACACAGCCGCACACATAGAGAGGAAGTCGCGGAACGATACGAATCTGGAAATTATTAATCTGCATCGTTGCTTCTTGATTTACTCGCCTTAAATGCAGGCGCGAAGTAGCTTCGTTTCGGTTTCCCGATCGAATTCGTTAATTTCGTGCATGAAAATTTTCTATCTGCTGGTGATCGATGGTATCGATTGTTCCATATTTTCGACAAATTGAATCGTGCTTCTTTCTTTCATTAAGAAATTTCTTAGAAACACATGACATAGCAGAATTAACATAAGCGGAAACAAAGAACGGAAGAGGCTCAAATTTGATTCGTCTCAGTCGACGAACGCATCCAAGATCCAAGCAAAAGATTCATCGCGCGTTTCACGCGCGAGCATCAAGGTAGTCCCGTACTATAAATTCTCTACACGATATTCTGAAGAATATCAGATCCACGCACGCTAATAAATTTGCCAACCCAATGGCCAACAATATTTTTTCCCCGTCAATCGTCAGAACCGAAGCTGAATTTTTGCCCAGTCGTTAAATTCGATTTTAAGCAAAATGATTGGAAGTAACCGGAACTATAAAAAAAGAAAAAAGCGGAAAGAAAAAAAATGACAGAGAAAGATTGGGAAAGAGACAGAGGTTGGGTTAGAGTCAGTCGTTGCCGCGATTAATAAATCCCGCGAGCGGCCCGTAACTCTCTCGCCGAGCTATAACTCGAAATAGTTGCTGCGGCTTATCCGGCGTCGATCGGCCGCCGTCACACGATGCGTCGTGACGCCGGCCCACGAACAGCGTCACCGATTACACCGTTCGTCGGATAGACTGGTGTTCTTTTTTTTCTTCTCATCCTCTTCCCGTATTTGCATCCGCTCCGCTCGCGAGATAAAGCCGCACGAATTGAATCGACGCGCGTCGCTGATGGATCCGAAAGTGTTTCTCGTTTTGGGAAGTCTGTCCGATTTATTGGCGGCCTGCTGTGAGTTGTGATGAACGAACGACGCTGTTAAGGCAAGACCTACGTGTCTATTGCGATATTTGAGACTGAAATGGAAAGATTAGAAATCATTGCGCTCGTATAAGTAATAGCTTCGTTCGAGTTTTCTTAAGAAAGTACATCAAGTATTCTTATTTTTATATAAAATCTGATTAGGAAAGTTACTTGCTTATCCCACTGCTTTATGAATATGTATTTCTCATTGAAAAATTCAAACACCTGTATCTTTACTTTCGTTAAATAATTTTTACACGATTCTTCGAAATGTATTCGCTGGTGAAAGGTAAACGAACTTATTACTTAACCCAATAAAGTTACTGAGGCATTTATACTTCATGCTGCCTGTTAACACTAGAACGGCTAACCTGTAATATGTATCTAGATATGTTATACATACATAAGTAGAATTAAAACGACATGAAAAAAATAAATGAGTGAAGCAGAGTTTTCTGATTTCAAATATTTACAGATTATTCATCTCTTCTTTTTTGTGGAAACGGAAGTTACGTTACTACTCCATTACATAAACTTCTACCAATTAAATCAACTTCAAAAGTTATTATTACACTCATTACGTTCTATTTTCTCTTTTTTAACATTTCCCTATCCTATCCTTTTTGCTATATTCATATATCCTAAATCCTTATGTGCATTGTTCTGAATATTAATTCTTTCCAGAATATTCTTTTTAAAAAATTAACTGTCTTCCTTAAAATTTGTCTACTCCGTCCTTCTCGAAAGAAAGCGCTTACTCGTACCTGGAATATTCGTATCGTCCTTCAAATTTTCCTATCATATTCGCTTTAAACTTCTCTCTATTCTCTACCAATTTTTCACCTCTTCCATCATTTTTAAAATTTTACCATCTTCTCTAAAATTTCCCAACACCAAACTACAAATGCAACAACTATACCACGAATATACCTTGTTGGGGGTTGAAATTTCGTAGGCGTCCCGACGCGAAAGGACCAATGGTGGCCGCGTCGTGTAACAGCGGCTGTTCAACACCTGTTGCCGCACGCCAACGCCGCAGCAAAGCGGCACGGAGTTTGGTACGCGGCAATCGATTATTTAGCAACAAGCCGCAGAAATTGGAAGGTTAATTTCGCCCGCTTGTTTACGCTCGTCCGCAATTTGATTACCCTACTCCAACCCTCTCGAACCTTTCCGCCCATCGCTCTCTCTCTCTTTGTCCATCCTTCCTGTTACCTTTCCTCCACAGCCTATCCTTGTCCAACGCGCTATACAAGCAGACAGCCAAGCAACCAGAGGCGATCAAACGACGACGTAGGTTCACAGGTAGCTGGTCGCGTCCTTTTGCTCGTAGATTAGCCGCGTCCGGTCGGCTGATTGATCGATTAAGCCGATTAATCGATGCCGGATCGATCAAACGACCTTAGCGTGCCAAATATTTGCATCCGTAGCAAATATCCAATCGTTTCTCGTTTACGAGTCTGTGGTGAAGTATCACTCGAAAAAGCGTATAGACATTATCCGAGATAGAATAGTGGCCATAACATTTAGTTTCATAAAATTTTATAAATCTAAACGTCACACGGTATCTGTAAAATAATATGCAATTTCTCTCTTCCACGCGCTTCGCCCATCTTTCTGTTCCTTTATTTTTTATTTCAATTTTCGTTGTTTATTTATTCATTTCGGTGTCTGATTTTGATTTTCTGTTGGTTCTGACTGGGTCGAAACGATGCTGTTGGAAGATACCGTTCTATCGATGTTCACAATATATAATCGTAGTCGTAATTTAATTGAATAACGAGCCGCGGTGCCAGAAGATACGAGCGTACGAAACGTTAATGAAGGTCGACACTTCGATTTAGATTATCGGCCGACAACCGATTGATCGATTACACGGCCGATGAAAACGAACGGGTCGACGTACGCGCCAACAGTTTCGTGTTACCTTTGATCGTGGAATGTGCGTCTGCCGCTCTATTTTCCAACGCACCATTCCATTGCTTAACGACACAAACTTAACGATCACGATGATCTAATCGATAGCAACTAACGTTTGCTTATTTGCAATAACCGGCAAGAAAAAGACGGAAACGCTATTATACAGTCGCTTCGATTATAAGTTCCGTCATAAACGTATCTCTCCTTTTTTCCCTACAATTTTATAATTTCTTTTCCCATTTAGAACTCGATTTTTCTGTCCCTAACTTTTCATAAAATCGATAGCGAATCGGCCTAATATTTCGAAACTGATTTATTCAACTCGCCGTTCAAATATCTTCGAGATAACTCTACACCATGAAAACCTGAGCGAGCCGCGAGAAACTTTCCGATCAACGCGGATCTACACAGAACCAGCGATCGAGCAACTTTTCCCGCGGCTTGGTCTGCTATCGGGATCGTTAAAAAGCAAGAAAAACGGGTCGAGCTGGCTTGAAACGGCGGGAAGAAAACTCGGCGCGATCGCGAGAGCGGTCACGATCGATATCTGTGAGTTCTCGCTGAAGCGCCCAGCCGGAAGATCGAAAGCTAATCGACACCTTCGCCGCGATTAGCCGTATCGTTCACCACGATCCTTAACCACGTTTCTTTATTTTTTATTCTTTCACCTCTGTATCTTTCTTTTCTTCCTTTCCGTTTCTTTTTTTTTTCTTTCAATTAAGCACGTTCGACTTTCGAGCCGAGGGGAACGTGCACGATTCGCTTTCTCCACTCTCGATCGATCGCCGGTATCGATCCACGGCAGTATTTCTCTTGTCTGAAGGGGTTGGGGAGGGGGACGGGCGAGACGCGGCGAGGATTCGAAGCGGATAAAAGGCGGACACAGCGAGAACGAGGGAGCGGGCGAGGAGGATGGTTCCTACGGGTTGGAAGATCCTCGCGGATCCTTCGCCCCGTACCGAAAACTGGTTCGTGCGGCATCAGATTGCGAAGATAGCCGAGTTTTATGCGAGGCCCGCGATATCAGACGGTCCCATCGCGTCGGATGACTTTCCTGCGGATTCTTTCTTTCCCATGGCTTTCCGATAGGAGGCCCTCTCCGCAGCCGCGGGGAATGTCAGGGCCGTAGCCCAGTCTTTTTCTTCTTAGTGTCTTGCCCGCGCCGCTTCCTCTCGCGGAAAAACGGAAGGACACTGCATGACATTGTTGTTTCTTTCAGATGCGGTTGAATCCTGCTTGGTAAGTTTTGTTCCCTCGGTGAGATCGAGCATCCAGTGGAAGGAATGTGCGCGCACGTTTTGAAGCGATTACGCGGTTGGACTCGAATTTTATGCCGAGATGCATTGAGTTTAACTACAAATCTGTAATATTTATAAGAAGAGTGTGAATTTTTCTTTTATTACCACTATCTAGCGGAAACGATCGCAAGCCTGGACACGTTTCCCTGAATTGTAAAAAAGAGTTTTGACGAAGAAGCGTATATTATATAGATGTTGTATGTGAATAAGTTTAATACGCCTCGTGTTATCGTATAGAAAAAATTATTGGTGAAATATTATACTTCTTTCGTTGACAAAGGTGGAACGTGAAAATATTGAAACTCCTTCTTGCAGGTAAAACTATATTGTTTAGCGCAAACGTTCGCAAGCCTGAACATACCTCCCTGAATTGTAAAAAAAGATCTTGACGAAGAAGCGCATATTACATAGGTGTTGTGTGTGAATAAGTTTAACACGCCTCGTGTTATCGTATAGAAAAAATTATTGGTGAAATATTATACTTCTTTCGTTGACAAAGGTGGAACGTGAAAATATTGAAACTCCTTGTAGATAAAATTATATCGTTTCGATAGAATCCCTTTAAATAGTTAAGTTATAATATATACAAACAGACAGAATCAAAATTTTCGCGCAAAATTAATAGCTTGAAGAATGGAAAAAAAAAGCTTCGAGATAGAAGAGTCTTGTGCTTGGAAGAAGACAAATCAGGGGAATACGTATCTACGCAAGTAGAAACGGATCGCCATTGTCAGACAGACCTAGCGTGCGATTTCACGTAGTAAGAACTTTCCGAGTATATACGAATTTAATAACGATTTTACGAAATACACCAACGTTTATTTATTTATTTATTTTTTTAAATATACCAGCGTTCACTTAACCGAAAGAAGAAAGGGCAATGAGGAAAGAGTTAGACAGAAACATCCTGTGCAACGTTACAGACACGGAGAACAAAACGATTCGATAAATAATTATTCCTTTAATCTATTTTCGTTTTCTACTTATATTCATTATATTCACTTACATGGTTACGCTTTACGACATCTATTAAAAGTGGAATCTCACTCATCGTACCATTACGTCCGATACCATTGCCTGCAATTACGGTGCAATAAAAAAGGTCTTATTCGCGTGAGATCACTCGAATGTAACAGAAACAATTCTAGTGCTTTCAAGCGGCAGAGAGAATCAGTATCGATTAATCCTAATATCGCCGATTATCCACGATTCTTTCAATGTTCTTCCAACTATTCTATAATCAACCCAATACTCTCTGCAGGATCGTTTACAACAACCTTGCACTCGTTGATAGCAGAATTTCCATTTTCTCCAAACAGTTGCCATTGAAAACGAGATTCTCTGAATGGCAGAAAATACGAACGTAGAACGAAGAAAAATAATGTGATGGTCGTCAGGCCAACCCTCCATTCAGCAACGATCTTTCCCCGATCCTCTCGCGAAACAGTTTCGGTAATTTACGGCGGCTGTTAATTGCAACGGGCGTTTATCTCGCAGAACAGAAAGCTCTGGTAATCGTCAGCAGTTGCAGAGAGCGGCTACTTTAGAAAGATAAATCCCGTGGAGTGCACGCGCGAATGCACGCGCGCGTATTGTCCACGTGTAGCAGTCTCGTAAACATCCATGCTGCAACTTTCTCGATTTATTATCGGAAATATCGGAATGGAACTATTTATACCACAATGACACTGAAGCTACCGATAAGAGACCTCGCTGGTATCGCGATCGTGTGGTTCTCGTGTAAACGATTTCGACCAACAGATAGAATCGAGAATGATGCAAATGAGGCAGAGAGCAAAACACAGAGAAAACATGACGAAACCGGCCACGATACCGTGATTTTGTTCGAGTACGGGACACAGGACCTGGTCTTTTTCCATCAGACTGACAAACAGTGATGACCGATGGACGAGGCCGATGTCGATAACATGGTTATCGAGTGATCTGGGGGCGTTCAAGTGTTATCAGGGAAGCACGATAAGCTTCGACTGAAACGATACACACGCGGCACAATCTCATCTGACCCGGGCACTCTTCCACGTCTCGCTTGTTTATCTGTATCCAAGCTCTCCTAACCACCAACAGAAACGTGTCTTCGTGCATGTCGTTTAGCTGAAGTCGAAACGACCAGAGTCGATATAAGCAATTTACCACCTATTTAGTTAGCGATGTTTATATAGCGATGCAGATCGGTTCGTGGTTTCTTTTTGGAGAAAAACGCAATCGCAAGGTTGTAACGGTAGGACGTATGAATTTGTGTTATTGGCTGGAAGAGTCGCGAATGAGATACAGCATCGATAAATATCGCTGTACGCGATTAAATAATAGCGTACTATTCAAGCAACGATTCTTCCAATCGTCTTCTTCGCTATTACAAGAAAATCGTAAGATGTTTCATGTAAATTTATGTTTGTATAAAGACGGAGCCTAAGTGGAATTTGTTTCGATCGCTAAATATATTTTTGTATATCATCTATAGATGTCTTACGCATTCTGGTATTTTCAATATTTCTATAAATGTAGAAAAATCCAATCGAATTTTGCGAATAAAGTAAAATACGAGGAAATAGACACGTCGACATAGACAAGCGATCGAGATGAAATTCTCACGGCTCGTGTATCAACACTGACAATTCCGATTACAGTAGCGCACGACTTGTAAGGAATAATAGCAGACCAGGTGTAGAATGCAATTAAAAGTAGAGGGAACTGTAAAGGATGGGAGAGAACTGTTGTAGCTGTTCGGTTCGCGGGTAATTGATTGGACTGCAATGTGGGAGGTAGCGTAAGGAATCATGCGATCATTATGACGGTAGGAAGGAAACAGGTGTTCGCTGGGAAAGCTTAGACAGCTGGTACCGTAGAAGTTAATAAAGGAAGATGTTCGAAAGAAATTATTATATGTTACGGTTTTCTATTATCCAATGCTTTGGCACCTGATACCTTTTATTTTCAACGAAAACATTTCTTTTTATCTTTTACTTTATATTTGTATAGTCCGTGTAACGTTCTTGTAACGTTAATCGTGAATCATTTTTCCGTTTAAGAATAAAAAAGATAAATATCAGAGAAACGAAGTGACAAAGAGCAAAGAATTTACGGAACGCGAAGTTATGCAAAGTTCTCATTGCGATTTATCGTTTCTAGAAAGTTAAGCATCGAGTAATCGGCAAGTCTGGCCGAGGCTCGTTGTTCGAGGCGATCGTGCCAGGGGAAAAGCGATAGAGGCGAACGTAGCTGAAACGGAGGCGGCTAGAAGAGAGAAGGAGGCGCCGTCTCGTAAAGCTTATCGGCAGCGTCGTCGCGAACGACGCATGGAAACGAGCTGTTTCGTCACGAGCGATTTTTTCCACGACGCCTTCCTACATCGTGTCACCCAGGAAGGAATCGTTTGCCCGCGATACACTAACGACGTTTCCGCGATCTACGATGTTTCACCGATACACCACCGCAGCAAACCCCATAAATATTTCGTCGCATCGCTACATTCCCGTATTTTACTACTCAGCTCGTTGTATCTTCCAATACGTATCTCCGATTCAATAAAAAATTTATGTTATTAGATATCGAACTCGAAAGATGTATAGATCTTGCACCTTGAAAGGAAAAAAATCAAGTGTTTCAATTGAAGCGTCTGTTAATTAACACGTTGGTGGCCCAGCGTGATTCGGCTAAGTTTCCTGCGGGGCCCAGATCCGACAGCCTGGACGCAGAACGTAAATAGAGCGACAAGCGGAAATTCATCGTTTACCGCCTTAGATTCATTGTAAAGAAATGATTATTTAATTCTGAAATGGAGAAAGCGATAAGCTTTCCAGCTAGAGTATTCCGAGGGATCTCATGGCAGATGTCTCAGATCTTTCATTTAGTCGAGAGGCATATTTGTGAGACGTACATCAGTGATTTTTTCATCCTGAAAATGTTCAGTAAACAGCGTGAAAATATATTTGAAAGTGAGGAGAGTAGTGATGACGAAGTCTACAACTATTGTTCGAAGCGGCCAACATCACCTCAAATGTGTTTGGAATGTTTAACGAATACCATGCGACATAGCATAATGTAATATTTTATCCAGAATATAAATGAATAAAAAGTATGGTATAATGTGTTTTTAATATTTTTATGTTGTATATTCTATATATATATTATCCTATATTTAATTAACTCGAACAAGAAGAGCGTCACCCATACTTTGAAGACGGGGCCCCTACGGAGGTATACCCGTCACATAGATATGGGTGACGTGGCGACCAACGTGTTAATATCTTCAATATAGCGTTCACTGTTACTTACGATTGTCCCTTATTTAGTCTGACGATTCATTTATTTTATTCTTGTCAAGTGTTTCATTTCTGTTAGTAAAATATCTGTTCGCAGTGTTTCCTCTTACTTTCTTCTTGCTGTGATAAATTGAAGTGGAAAGATACATATTAATCATATGATCTCCGATTACACAATTTCTCGGATAAGTAGGTTTAAAAAAAAATTCAATTGCGTTCCGCTGATGCATCATCGTTACAGAGTGAATTACGCAATAGAGTTGAAGAGAAAAGACTGTGGTGGTGCGACAAGCTCTATCTCCTCGCCATCTTGCTTTTTTTATTTGCATCTTTTCTCTCTCTCTCTCTCTCTCTCTCTTCCTCGAGCACTCGGAGTGGCATCGATCTGTTTCAGATAGAAACGTGCAATTTCATTCGATCGATGCGAGTTCGCTTCACTTCGTAAGCATATCGAGCGGGCTCCAAGGAAAGAGAAGTTAGAGGAAGATAAACCATGTCGTAACGTGTACATCTTCAACCAAATAGGAGATACGTGCTGATACAGCCATAGTTACGTGATTTGTCCTGTGTGTGGGTGATTCTTGCCCATGGATCCTCGCGGAGCAATCTTGACCTTTGCTATTCGAAGTAAAACTACTTTTCGCCATTTGCATTACTAATAGAATCTCTTAAAATTCATCGAAGCGGTAGCCAAAATTCGTGCGAAAGCGCTGAAACGGTAAAATGAAGATTTCTTTGGAGAGGCAAAATCGTGCAGAGAAATTTCTACGGTTCCGAACACGGATACTCTTGTTGCGGCCGAAGCACGGTTTGATATATTTACAAGGATCGATACACGCGTGTTATATAAGGATTTCGAGGGGCAACAAAAATCCTGCAGGGGGGAGATTAAATCGAGATTTAAGCGGGACCGCGCCGCGAAACTCGATAGGAATTGCAAAAAGGCCCCGCGATCAGAATCGAATTTCTCATCGGGCCAAAAGATTCTTTTTTATTGGGGCCCGTTGCCCGGAATCTGGCCGTGCTCCGTTTCAATGAGCTCTCTTCTTCTCTCTTTCCCTAAGGATCACCATGAACTTCTCCCTTTCTTTTTCCTTTTATATTTTCCTTTTTTCTTTTTCTTCCCTTTTTTCTTTTTTCTTTTCCTTTTTTTTTTTTTTTCTTTTCGATCGGTGCCGAGGTCCAAGCGATCCCTGCCGGCATAGCAGCGCTTTAGCGTGCATTCATGCGTGCTCGTTGCACACGTCCAAGTAACTTTTCGTTTCGCTTCGACACCGCTATCTCTCTCACTTTCACCCTTTCCTTTCCTCCGCAGCTATTTTCAACGTGGGACGAGAGTTTGACAATGTGTCGTGTCGGAATGCAATTTCGTAAGTGTGAACACGCCCAGAGGATCGAATACTTATTTTCGTTCGGAGATAAGCAGGTATCGGCCAATAAGAAAATACGCGGCACGCAGATGCCAGATAAGATCCGACGAATTCGTGACCGACAAATTATTCCATTCGTTCGCAGCTATTGCTGCTTAATCGCGTCGCGAACCAGATCCTGCACAGTTTTGTAAAACGTTCAGAAGGATTGTATTAAGGTAGCTTGTTGTTTGTAATAATAATTTGCCATGTGCAACAGCTGTTGCGTAGAGTATGGGGAGGTTAAAATGTTCAAATTGAGACACCCCATGAAGGTAAAGGACGAGGAGTTGGTTAAAGTATACTAACACGCGTGGACATTCACAGTATTCTTAACTAAAATTATGGACTCTCTTCAAATTTTTACTAATTCTCGCGTAAAACTACACAAATGTACAAGCTTTGAATTCAATTCGATTTTTCTACGGTTATTAATAATTAAATTCAATAATTTCTTGAATTCATCAGAGAAATTCTACTGACAAAATGCGACACGAACAGGCTAAAAAAGATGACGCAGTAGAGCCAGAGAAACTAACGTAAAATCGTTAAAAGTGAAACAAAAGACAATGAAAAGGAAAGTTGTAGGATTAAAAAGAAGTAGCGGAAGAATACCATTTAATTGTGCCAATAAGAAAGAAATTTCAGCAAGAAAAATGATAATGAAACAAGAATTCCAGCAATGCAAAAGATGGTTTAAGAACGTGGTATACATAGAGTTCCAGCAACAATTAAAAATAATGAGGAATAACGATAAAAGAACAGTGAAAAATGAAGCATAATAAGAAATAAAACAATATTCCATAAAAAGAACAAAAACCTGCAAATTATCGAGATATAATACAAAATTTAAAATTTCTACAGATATTCCAGGATCCCTGACAAAATATACTAGAAATTTACGCAGATCGTTAACATACAGTGAAACTACACCTATTTTCATATATAAATATATGTAAAATAATATGATGTTAATACGTCTGAACGGTGTCAAACTAGAAATTGTCAAGCTGAAATCGTTACATCGGAAACTCGGCCGTCATCGCGGACGACGGAAGAATTCTCGAGCAACATCAACCCCTTATCGGCATTCTTCTTCGATTCACGCGGCGTGTCTTGAAATCGAAATGAATCGGCCGTGGTGCGTCGTCGAGGATCGACGATTAATTCGCACGTGTGCAAAACCATGGACTACGATTAGGCTCTCGAATGTATTTGCACGCAAGCCAGACGCTGTAACGTCCACTCTCTTCCTCTTGGCCTTTTTCTTTTTCTCGTTTTCGTCGCGGCATATATTCCACGGTATTGCGGTAAACACGGTCGAGCTGGTTTTTAGACGTCAGAGCGTGGCGATCGGGCGAGCCAGTTCCCAATTAATCGATTTGCTTCGACGGCCAGCGCTGTCGAGATCCTATCTCCATACACAACCTACTACGTATACTACCAACTGCCTACACTGCACGCAGAAGCGGCACGACCTGATCGAGGATGGAGCGAGAAAGAGGAATGGAGGGATAAAGCCACGATTTTCACGTGAAATTTCCCCCCTGAATCGAGGAAGAACTGTTTTTGTTTCATTCTCATCGAACCAAGAGACAGAGACAAGATAGTGATAATAAGATTCTTTAAATTAGATAGAAATTGTTTCTTGTTCTAATTTTTTAAAAATATTGACCTTTTCGTATATCGTTTCGATTTTTGAACTTTTACATATACCTGTCTGTTTTATGATACGATGAAATATGACTCATGATTAAAAACCGGTTAAATTTAAATATTTCTTATTTATAACCGGAAAATTTAAATATTCTTCGGGTTAAATTTAAATATTTCCAAATTTATCCACGGTTCGTGAATTTCTCATTATATTATTAATACGAAGGTGACTTAAAATATCTACAACGCACCTGTCGATCGCTGTCAACGTTACAACCTTGACCGATTCGATTAAAATGAAGCCGTGAAACGACTTGATCATAGACCTCAACGCAAGTGGATATCTGCAAACAATTCTGAGAACGAAGACACGCGTTTCCCCGGAGGAAAATTCTCGTCGACTGTCGCCGATGTAGGAAAAGGCAATTTCGTTACCTCATCATGCGTGATTAATGCGTGCAGCGCAGAAATGGGTCGAATGAAATGAATATTATCGCATCGCACTTTTACACGCGCCGCTATAGCGTGAATTATATTAATATGTTAATGGGGCCGTGATTATCATAATGTAATTCACGGGCATGCAAAGGGGGAGACGGCAGCGCTTATCGTCCACTTGTTCCCTCAGATAATCGACCGTGTTTTCTCGTTATCTCGCCCAGGTGTTAATCGATCAAAGATCGGTATCGTTTATCTCGCTTCGATCTCTGCCAACCATCGCTGTTCGTTTGCGCATCTGCATTGATATCTCATCGTCCAACGACAAAATTTGCGCTGGAAACGTTAATCTGCGTACGATCACCGGTAATTTTGTGTTCGTTCGTTTCAATCGTTATTTTTAAGACGTGCAATAGAATAGAATTAGTACTTCATGAAAATGCGCATAATAATACGATTACCCCGTATTATAAAAGAGGTATTTTAATGTCGTTTTCATTGTTCACGAGCAGAAGAAGCCAGCTTATTCCCAGATGTTTTATATTTATTTATTTATCTTAGCAGAGGTTTAACACGTTTGATACACAAGGTGAGATATACTATAGAATCCATCAACAATTTATCATAGGCATCGGTATATCTTAGCATTTCCTTTAGGATCCATCTATTCTTCGGCGGTCTAATCTTGATCGTAGAGAGAATATTTAATTACGTTACAATTTCCTCGTAACAATAGTACATGCACCATCTCATTGAGTCGAGGACCCCGGGAAAAATCGCTATGAATCCCGTACAAAACGTTTGGGAACGTCTAAAAATAGCGACTACCAAATAAAATGTAACAGGTTTAATCGAATGAATAAACAATTATCGGAATAAGAATAGCGCGCAAGTCCTAAGGGGAAGAACAATCGCGCCCCGTGGAAAATTTCTCGCGCATGCAACGATCGTAATCAATGGCACAGGCGATTTATCTTACCGCGATATTCCAGAACTAAATAACATGCAAAATGATCGTATAAATCACTAGAAATTACTTCGAATTACTCGCAGATCGATCAGTTTAAATTAAAAAAATCAAACACTAGTACTAGATCGAGAAAAGCCATAAATAACGATCATTCGCAAAACGCGTCGGTATTATACACTTCACTTCTTCGATGTCCAACGCGACTTCGAATCGGTTAATATCAGCATAACAATAATCCATAAAAATTTAAGCTTGCACCTTTTACAACAAAACATCCCTTCGATCACTTCGATCTTGGTCCCTTCATCCCTTCCATCTTTGTCGTGAAAAGAAAAAACCACTAACCCAATCCAATCACTCTTTTAACAATCTGCCATACCAAAGAACGTATACTAAGCTACTTCAACAAGCTGCAGGTATTATTTATACAATTTCATATTCTTACGAAGGAAATTAAAGAAAATGGAACTTTTAGAAGATTTGTTTCAGCTTTAAAAATGTCACAATAAATATCACATAGCTCGGATATTTTATATACACTTGAACCGTGTGAGCGTCCTGTACGTTTATACATCCTTAAATTTTCCATAAACGCGTAAAAATGTGCATTTTATGTACAATATCGATGTTTCCCCAAAAAATGAAAAAAGAAGAAAAGAAAAAGATAAACCGAACACGGAACATAAACTGCGACGAATCTCGCTCGCAAGGTACAACACGAACCATAAGGAGGATTTACAGGCGGCGGATTACGCGCCAAAAGGTAAGCAGGAAAGCATAAAAGGGATTCGGCGTCTGTTCAGTGGCGAGCAGCCAACGAACGAACGACGAAGGGGTGGTTGGTTCCGGGCCGAAAAACTGGGCGGCGGAGGGTGAAAAGCTAACGCGGTGCAATGAGGCGGCAGTCGCGTGCCTCGCATCCCCTAAACCGTCGTTCGACGTGGAACAGGGCGGCGAGGGGTGAGAGCCAAGTTTATGCTCGTGGCAGTCCACCCTCCTTCGCCGACACCTCGATCTTACTTAGCCGAGCTATCGCGATCTGCGATCCCGCCAAATCACCACCGCGAATGCCGCCACGAAACCAACAAGCACACATATAACGTGGTTCCCTGTGTCAACCCTAGACCCTATAATTTTCCCATTTTGCCTCTTCTTTTATTTGTCGAAGATTAGCCAGGTTTCAACCTTTAAAGATTTTTTTCAGCTTCTTTTTTACGATTTTTGCGCTGCTCTTTTTTTATGATAATTTGTAGCGCCGAGGTGAGACTTCGGAGGTACATTTTAGTTGACTGGTGGTGTTAGCAGATGTTTATCGAGGATGTCCTATTTCTTAAAACATTTCGACATAAATTATTTTTCTTGCGCGGTTTCCTTGTCGACCAGGGAAACAAACACTCCTACCGACTGGTACACCATCCAAATAATCTAGCAAAACGATCGCTTGAAGGATCCATGCACGATCATGTACAACTCGAATGTTTGAAACTCTTGAACGATCGTAACAGATTCTAATTCCATCAGCTGTTCCATAAAGAAACGAGGAATAAAGAAACGAAATAAGCCGATGAGTACAAGGTTTACGACCATCGCTGTGCATATCCATTTAATTAAAAAGACTTGCTTATTCATTACTTATAGATTAACAGATGGCAAATAAACGTGGATGTAAAAAATCATATTTAGAGAATAAGAAGGTTAAAAATTCGTTAAAAAAAATATATATCTGTAATCAGAAAGCTTCAAATGATTCGAACTTAATAAGATACGAAGCCATGTGAAATCTTCAGAATCATAACGTGAGTGATTTAAACAGAATTTCAAAAGGGTTGAATAAAATCGAGGAATTGTCATCAATTTCTTTCGTTGATTCATTAAGGAAACAAAAGTGAAGCTATAGATTTTCTCGTGGTTTTTCTATCAAACCAACAAACCAGCAAGCACAACCAGCCGTCGATAAAATTTCGCATGGATTCTCGTTCATCCTAGCGGAGAATTTCGCATACGTGGAGTCGCTGGTTGGCGAAGGCTGCCACGCGGTAACGACGAGTCACCTCTCGCCCTCGCGACGGTCACATAATATACACGTACGGTACGTGCACGCTTATTCGTGTGAGCGGGCGTCGAGAGGGAGCACGAGAATAGAAGAGGGAAAGAGACGGCGAGAGTTTGTTATCGTTATCGCGCGACGTGGCCGCGCGGCGATCGTGATAACGGCTCGCCACCGCTCTTATCGCCGCGTCGGTTTGCTTCGCCCCGTACGTATATTCCGTCGCATCCATTCCCGCTCGTTCCACTTCGCCCGGCCGACTCGTATTTTCGCGCCACTTCACGAACTTCCCGCCAAGGACCGCATTTCCATCGCGTCATAGACCTTTGGCCTCCCTTCGGCCCAATCATATCGATAACTCGCGCCTTTAATTCTAAATCGTATGAAAAATTTCTCGATACCATGAATTTGAATAACGCGATTTTAAAGGAACTTGCTGAACCCGTAGTGCTTCGTACCACATCGATAGACCGTGCCTTTAATTGGAAACTCTAGAAAAGTGTGAGAATTTTTGGGGGATTTGTAGTTTTAGTAACAAAGAAATTACAGCGTGGTCTTATGGAAATTTGAAAATCGTTTCGCCTCGTTTTAATCGCATCGTATCGATAATTTCGTGTTCTTAATTGTAAATTCTATTATAGGAAAATGTGACACGAATGTTTGGAGTTTGATTGATAATGAGATTATAGCGCCATTTGGAGGAAATTTGCGTATGGTTGTGAGAAATCAGTGATTCATTGAATTTAATCGCGAAATGGCGCCCACGGAATTTCCGCTTCCATTTAACAACGTATCTTACATATCCGTATCTCTTAACACATATCTAATTTCGACAGTTCCACTTTTAAATTTAGCTTAGGTACTGTGTCGCACGATGCAACGAATTTAATTGATTCTAAAGCCTTATTTGTTATAATACGTGTTCGTTCTAGCGTACATTACATAATATACACAGAGATATGTGTTTAGGAATAAATAATTTCTTTCACGTCGAAAGAATTATCAAAATTATCATCTAATATACTGTACACTGTACATGTTAAACGCAGCGTAAACAATTTAATACACTGGAAAGGAATAAGCCACAATTGTTGTGGCCTCTGTTTTATCGATAGAAACTATTCCTTACAGTATATTTTACCGTATTATTAACCTTTCCAGTAGCAAAAATAGATACATACGAAGATCAATTATATCAAATTCCAACAAAGATTACGTATTACTAGCGAATCAAATGTATCATGCTTAACGGTTCAATCTGAACATTTATGTTTAATTATCCACACCGTCAGTTGCTTCTTAGATATCAAGAGATGATACATTTATTTCACAAAAGAAGATAAGCGGTACATATACATATGTACCTACTTTAAATTTATAATTTAATTGTAATGTGTGTGTAAATAGCCCATAAAAGATATTATGGAATAACAGAATCGTTTAACATCTTATCTTGTTAACCAGGTTATCCTTTAATGAGAGACTCCTACATCTAATCATGTATTTCAAAGTTAACGAAGTTACGTGAATTTCAGATAAGTTAATCTTTGTCCTTATAAAATATAAATATGATGGACGAAATTATTATATCCAAAAGATTAGCAATCTCAGTGACAAGTTATATCATCTTTCTCAGTTAACACATTCGCTGCTACTAAAATGTGTTTACTATTCTTCCCTACGAGCCGTATATCGTTAGTTTTTATTTTAATCTCGATATATTTATCGTTTCGTTTATCTTTCTAACCTTTCATGAAAATACATAAAAATAAAGTCGAATAATCGCATCGATAAATATGTTATTACCGAAGATCTGCGTAGTAACTAAAAACATCGATCCTCGACCAACGAATATTTATGCAAAAATTCTTCCCTCGTTTAGAACATTGAGAGAAATTTTTTCTTCTTAAAGTCGTTTCATCGACCAGGATCTCGTTCCGCGTAAAGCCTCTACAACTCCTCCCCCTTCAACGTTCCTTCCTGTCGCAACTCTATTCTAATTACGAAGTCCTGGAACAGCGTAACGTTTCATCGAACTGGATAACGTCTGAGATACGTATCGCGCGTATTACAGATAGTTCTCGCGCTGGAAATAAGGATAAGCGATAACAACCTGGCTGACTTTCCTTATCGTCGCGTCCATTCCCAGCTCGCTCCACTTCGCCTGACCGACTCGTATTTTCGCGCCACTTCACGACCGATCAAACGACTGCACGACAAACGTAACCGAAGAGAGAGAAGGTGAAATGTAGAGATGTAGACGGTGTAACGATAAAGCTTTCAGACTACGGTGAGACGGAAACATAAACACGTCGAATAATAAATTATTTTATTCTATCGTTGGAAATAACTTTTCGTCACATCGATATCTACCAAAGACCAACATTGCGTACTAACGTTGTTAATCGCACTCATACTTCACGTTTTACATCTTAACGATATGAAGCAAAACGTATGGCATCGAATATGTAGAATTTCGGCTTAAGACTGAGAAACATGAAATGCGAGTGATAGAAAAAAGTTTGTCAACTGATTCAGTGATAGTATATATCTATAAAATAAGATTATTTGTAACATAAAAAATAAGTTTCAAATGAAACTTTGCTTTTGACAGAATCGCTTCTACAAACACCCGCCATATATCTTGCGACCGTCTGTACAACTTCCACGCAATATGAACAAATTTACTTGAATACCATTAGAACGCGGAATCCTACTAATATCAGTTCGAGAACATTATAGTCGTACCGTGTATAGTGTGGGTCCGCGTGGATCACGCTTCTCGATAGTAAGTTCGATGAAGTAAATTATGCGAGCATATTTTCACGTACGAGCCTCCCTGTTTTGCATAGCGATTAAGACGACGGTTTCTTTATCGGTCGTCCCTACTGGAAACGGAGCACGTTAACGGGGGAGTTCGAGGGCAGCCGGCGGGGCCGAGCGCTTGTAAAACCTATCGAGATAAATAATCGCGAGCGATTAGAAATTTGTGAGATAATTATAATGACCGGCGCGGCGTGCGCAACGCCGGTATCTGAGTGAGGGAACGTTCTATTTTCAGTAATCGCGACCAAGCCGATAAAACACCGGTCAAGTCGTAAAACGACAATCGTCGGTCCCAACGTACGAGTCTATCTTCCATAATTGTCACCCGACGAACGAAATTTCTGCGCAATTGCCTAAATTTTTGGAAAATTTGAGTCATCCGTCGATAGAAAGAAGGAAACACATTCGACTCTGATCAAAGCATTGAACATCGTTTCTCGCCGATCGTTAATCATGCTCGCAGGTATCGTCGTTTCTTGTAATCTACGAGGCTCAGGAGAGAAAGCATCCATCCTAGTCGTAAGCGTTGAAACATCATCGTAGTAACATGTTCGTAGATTTTGACTAAATTAACAGAATCTAGATAGGTACATTAATATCTGGATAAATCAGCAGAATTCGAATATAGTAAAATAACGTTCGATACGCGCCGTAATACAAGGCGCTGTATCTCCTTAATCGCCAACATTAATCATAGAAATGGTTCGTTAAAACGGATCCATGTCCACAGGGTTTCTAATAGCTCTTCTTTGATAAAACGAAAAAGACGTTCGACTCTCGTTACGATATGAAATTTCGTAACCTTTCGGATCGTCAACCTTAATCATAGAAATCACCGATCGATCGCCGGTTATCCGATAAAACGAAAGAAACGATATTCAGTGCCCATTACGACATAAACTTTCTTCTCCTTCGATGATCATCCATAGAAATCGACGTTCAGCGTAGCGTAGATCGGCATCCAGGGCCATTCTAATCCATCGGACGTCGGAGAAAGCAGCCATCCTCGACGCCGTTCCACCGGCGTCGTGGCAATCTCCGTGTTGTACCTATTGAAATTTCCAGCGGATTCTGGAAGAGGGCGAGGAGAGCGTGTAGTCTCCGGAGACTGGTCGCACCATCGCAACCCCGACCTATATGCGTTTCTCTGATACAGGCACATACTCTTGTACATACCAAGCACCAACACCTGTTCTGTTGGTACATAGGTGGCTGTGCAAGGGTCCAACGAGGGGTGGAAAGAGGAGGGCGGTCGGTTGGTCCGTGGTCGGCGGCGGTGTTATCGCGTCGGCCCAGATTGAATATATTTCATATGTTTTCATAACTACCGCAGCCGGGCCGCTACGTCCCGCTATCAGCTCCACCTCCAGCTACACCTCTTGCCTGGAGTCGCCTCTACGACGCCTGGCTACAGAGGGGTGGCGTCAGGAGGGGGTGAAAGCGGAAGAACGACAGAGAGAGAGAGAGAGAGGAAGAGAGAACGCGAAAGAGTAACGCCGTGAGGCAAAAGAAGAGAGAACGAAGGGTGAAAAAGGAGAAAGGGTGTTGCAGAGGAAAAGAGACAGAGACCTAGACATAGTAGGATACCAAAGGATGAAGAAGAAGAGAGTAACCGAAGAGTAAATGAGAGAGAAAGAGGGGATGAGAGACGAAGAGAGGTAGGTTGGTTCCGCCGCGGCCACGGGAAATCAACCGTGAGGAGATACCGGTTGACTGATGTGCGCTTTTCTGTTGTAAAACGATAAAGGCGGCGTGGCATTGGTCGGGCCGAGGGTTTCCGATAGCCAACCACCCCATCTCTTTCTCTCTCCTTCGCTCTATCCTCCTATACCACCCTCTCCGACAGACCTTCGCCAAGGGGAAAGAACGCCACCGCCACCGTCCACTAGGTGTATTTTACATTGTACATCGTGGAAATAGAGGCGAGAGACCGAAGACGAAGAGGAGAGGGATAGCTTCTCTGAAACGAAGGATGCTGATCCAACGCCACCGGCTGAATATTCATCTCGCGTCGCTCGACCGCTGCATACGCCACGATAACGGCCTCGCGCCTCCTATCTACGGCTTTTTCTCCGCGACTGGGGATTGTCATCGAATCCGGTTGCACCCTATTGTTCTCTGTATTCGTTCTTCCCAGTGTGAACTATTCTGGGTTTATTTAAAATAGGTGGGTTTAGATTTGGAGAAGCTTCGATCTCATCGATCATGGTAATCCGGCGTTCAAAGGGGATGGAAGTGTTTCCATCTTAAGGAAGAATACGCCAAACGATAGATATTAAACGCAAGAGATCGAAGGAACTCGCGAAGTTCCATCGTTTTGGAGTAAATTAGCGCGAAGCTTTGAAAAAAATTGTTAATTTACGAGCGAATAATCGCACGAAGATCTTTCAGTGAGAGAAATGGCAGGTAGTTCTACGATAAACTTCAGCTTTACGCGACAATCTCGTTTCACTTGGTGGCCATGGTAGAAGAGATTACGGTAGAAGTGGGGACGTTGAAAGGAAGTCGACCTCAAGCATCGAATACACCATATCGACGAAGATATTCAGGGACACGCCAGGCGAATTTTAATGGGGCAACTTACTTCGTTTCGATTTTTCACACCCTTGATAAACCGCAGCAAAAGTGTATCACAACCGGAACGTTAATAATACGAGTTGATTGCAAGTTACGAGTCTACGTTTCTCCTCGTTCCACCTCCACCCTCGCGCGTTTCCCTCTTATCGAAATATCTCGCATCAAGAGCACCGTTGTATCGAGAGGAACGTTCCATCTGGTAAATAAATGCAAATATCAGAAAGAAACGGAGGAAAGCGTTATCTCCGCTTTGGATTTTTTCTTTTTTTTTTTTTTTTTTTTTGTTAGTCTTTTATCGTATACATCGAACGATACTACGATACTCGCGGGCGAGAAAAGGTATCGTATCAATTCCATTTTACCCATCGTGATAGACAAATTTTTACCGAGGGCGAAATTAAATTTTCTCCGTCTCGGGATATCTATGGTCGTATCGAATGTATAAATGTGGGAAGGCGTGGAAGGATTGAATGTACGTAGAAAGTGGCGTAGTAAGGTAGCACCGGGACACCAACGTCTTAAAATTCAGTCTTGGATTTTGCACAGGATAATCAAGTCTGCTGTATATTATCAGATAGTATTAGCTTCTAGTATACCTAATAACGAAAGAATGAGAAAATACGGTGTGCTTTAAATCGAGCGAGAGAAAATATCGAAAGGCAAATAATTATTCGGATAACCCTATGGTGGAATTATTTAAAATTTAATACAACGGCTATTATGCAAAAACTAATAAAATAAACGACAAAATAATAAATAAAACAATATGCACACGCCATCGAACTGTGATAATTTCAACAAAGAATATTAACATCGAACAAACTTCTTCCCTTTTGATGAGTAGAATTTATATTCTCGTAAAAAACAATGGCTGTTAAGTTGTCAATAGGCGATATATATATTTCATTATTCACCATGCCACTCGTAACGAGTCAATCTATTTTCGAATATAGATCGTTTAAAGGTTGTTTTATAATAAATAGCAAATAATAAATAATAAAAGGTAAATTACTTGGCTTCGCTCAAACATTCCTAACTTTCCTTATTTAGAAAAAAAAAAGGAAATGTTGGCAATCTGGTCGCATAATCAGTATACCTATGTGCGAGACACGTTATACGTGGTCGATGTATCGGATGCGAGATCGAGCCATAAAGCTGGCCATTCATTCGATATCAGAGCAATACCTCCGTGAGATGATAACAAGAATGGGCGAGCATAGGTGGCCCATTCTTGCCACGGCTTTTGTCCAGCGACAAACCCGGTTACGAGAGATGGACCGGTGATTTTCTATAAGGGAGCCAGGATGGCCAGCGTACATATTCACCAGCCAGATAACATCGAGCGAAAAAAAAAAGGACGAGAGAGAAATTTACGCGAGAACAGAACTGCCACGCTTTTATATCCTGCGCGCGTACACGTGGAGAAGTAATGTTCCGAGTCCTATCGAAAAGATATCGTTGATTCTTTCGTTTTATCGTTGAAAGCAAAGAGATAGAACGTCCTTCGTTGTTTAACCCTTAAGATTATCGTACAATTTTTAACGAACGATTTGTTTCATCGCGTTATATATAAATGCATAGATATAAATAATACACACTCATAATAATAATAATACACACTCATAATAATAATAATACACGCTCATAATAATGATAATACACGCTCATAATAATAATACACACTCATAATAATAATAATACACACTCATAATAATACATATAAATACATATACACTCAAGTTTTAAACAACTTTTGAAAATGGCTTATTAATTGTGAGCCATTATGATTAAACATGAAATGATTAAACATTACAACTTCATTATAGTGTTACGAGTAATATAAAAACAAGTTCGTTTTAATATCAGATGTTTGAAGCATAAAGTATACTACATATGTGATCTAATAAATTTAGCAAGAAAGAAACTCAAGAGGCTGAACTTTGTAATATTATTTCGAAGATTTTATCGTATTCCAGAATTCTCTGATTCAGTCTAGAACGATTGTACTCGTAACGGAGCACACGATTAATTCTAACACGCGAGATATCCAGGTCCGGATAATAAAATCAACCGGAGACATGTTCTCCGATCATCTGCGTTATTTTTACTCCGGTCAGCGATAAATGAGAGTTAAGTCATCAGATTGATTGCTCTTTATGGAAGACAGGAGGAACGAGGGGAGGACAGGGAACAATGCGGGCAACCTTATCGAATCTCGACCTCCGACCTCTTATCGCCTGTTTTTCGATAGTCATTTCTATCGCGATTCGAACTGGTGTCTTTTAAAGATTCTTCGGACTTCGTTTCTCTGGCTGATAGAGCAGATTAAAAATATATTCGTTTCACGTGAAAATGGATCTCTTCCATCTTCTCGGTACGAACGTCGTCTCTATTAGTCAACAGGCATCAAACGCGTGTTTACGTCCATCTTCTTCGATATCGTCATTGATTCGTAATGCTTGAACATCGAATTATTAAGTATTATACACAGTAATAAATTTTCATAGCAATTAAACTCTCAGACGTCGAGTAAAATTACCAGGAACTCACCTTTAATGGGCTACCTTTATGTTAGGTACTTTCACGGCGAATAAAGTAGACACAGTGACAGCTGACGATACAAGACGAATAAATGCAACGACACTAATAACCGCATTCGAGACGGACGATCTTTGTGAGTTAGCGTAACGACCATACAGCGAAAGAGAGAGAGAGAGAGAGAGCAACTTAACAAAACTTCCTCGAAGTTTCGCGTGTTTCCGTGAGAAGTACATAATGGTTGGTCGCCGTCTTTGGTGCAATTAATTAGCGTCATTAGTGCCATTGGCTGAGCGCCTGCCTCGTTAAACCCTCTCTCGCCTCTTCACCTGCTTCCCTCTTTTCTCCTTTTTTTCTTCCCCGTTCCCCCGGGTGAACGACCGTTTTTGCACACCGGTTTTGCAATACGTTCCACAAACCCCCTTTACTGCGCCTCCTCCTCCAGTTAAAAGTGAAAATGACAATGCAACCAAGTCTCGAACGTATTCGTCATTTCGAACAGATGTCATTCGAAGAATCTTCGATTCGATCGTTCTTACTTTCTCCGTTTCTCGTGGCCGCACGACATGCTGATGGACTGTGATTTAGAAAGGATAAATGATATTTTATTCCGCTAGAGCGATAACATGTTTCGCGATTCCAGCCACGTGCTGTACTTTTATTTAAAAATTGCAAGGATTCGCGTGTTTCAGGAAAATAGACGAATCAAACTAATATATGCGATAGATAAGAAGGTATTTAAAAAAAAGGGCAATTTCAAGAATTCTAGAAACTAGATGATCGAGGATTATACCGCAGAACAATGCGCCTCGGTTTCAAGATTTCTCAGAGTCAGTCGACCAAAGAGGTACCTGCAACACGTTATTTTCAACACGCGAAATATTTCCAACTTATTCGAGAGATCCACTTTCCAGATCCCTTTCCGACGAATCTCCGGGACGACGCGAGATTAAGAAATCTAAGATTTACAGGGCAGATAATTGTTTTAAGCGCGGAGTGGCCCGTGAAATATAAAATCCGTCCGGTTTAGGCTCGGTATCACCGTTAAATACGGTTGAAACGCATCTCGACAGAAGTTTATTTGGAGTAATCCTTTCGGATCGTCCTTTTTGCCCTACGTGGCCGCGGAGATAAAGCACCTGCATTCTCGGCCAAGAAGACGGCACTCCGAAACCCACGCTTCGTCGATAAACCAACGGTTGCATTCCTCCCCTATCGTCCTCGAACCACCTCCACCAGAACCGAGATAACTAATGCAACTCTTACACGACGGACACGCGGATGCCTCGATGGTGTGCACGCATTCTCACGCGAACGGTGTGTATCGACGTTTTCACGAGCCCGCATTTCACATGGAAAAGAAACGCTATAAAATGCGACGTACATTGGTGCGTACTCGATGTTTTTCCAGTGCCGGCCGGTACGCGAGGTGGAATTAATTATCCAACATTTCCGCGATAGATAACCGGACGATAATTTTGTTGGAGTCTGCGAGACAGACTATTCTCAACGTTTAGATTCCTGTCTCGTGATTTTTCTAACAGATACCCAGCTGATCGTTAACACGGTGTCTGATGTAAGATGCTGAAACACAGCGTATAATCTGTAATTGGAGACGGTTAGTTTGAAGAGCTAAAAACAAAGTTGGAATTCGTAAAACGCAGCAGACTTTTGTTGGTTTTCTATCTAACTATCCGCAACTACATCCAACATGTTTCTAACATCGTCGTTATCTATCTTTCAATTCATTTTCAAGTTCATCGATGATCGTTTCCTATGACATTGCATAAATTGATAAACGCATAAAAATCAGATTACTCAGAAACCTTCGACCTACGACATCCGATAGATCGAAATGCAACAAATACAAACACAAGCGACAAACGAACGATGACGCTACGCGTTTCCCTCGAACCTCTAACTGGGCTCGATAAAAAATGACCCGCCGTCGACGTTAATTTCGAAAAAAAAGCACCCTTTTCATATTTCACCGACCCGGCCGGAAATAATCGGGGAAAAATTTACAGACGAGCCCGGCGAATGCACTATTAAATTTATAATCACGCTCGTTCTATCTGTTGGTTTGCAAAGGGTGAGTGGAAGGGAGGAAGGGAACGGTCAACGTTATCAGATGGACGTAAAATTTATTCACTAACGACCGATAAACCGTCGCGCCGCATCAAGGAATTAACAAATTCCAAACGACTGGCTACCTAACTTTTTTTCGCGGGTGGAATTCTGCCCAGGGTTTCGATCGATACCCGTGGCACCGTCAATTAACGACAGCCAGTCGATTTACATAATCGTACACATAAAAAATCCCTAATTAAAATCGCGTCTGTTAATTACACACGTGGCCACAGATAGAGGCAGTGGCACCTAATAGTTGGTCACGAGAGATCGTGAACGAGAGCGTTACAGATTCGTCAGATCGGTCAGCGATAGATACGTTGGGGGATCGAGAGACAAAGAGAAAGAGTGGAAGGGTCAGGGTTCGATCAAACTTTCTCGAAGGTCACCACCGAGGGGGCAGGTCGATTCCAAGCTGACCGAGGTAAGGCCAGCTACCTAACAGGTAGATATATATATATACATATATATACACACACATACCATGGAATCACAAGGAACACTCGTTAATTCCGAGCAACCGTGAGGGATCCAGGATGGAAGAAAAATAAAGAGAAAGAGGAAAGAGTGGACAGAATTCGAGACGAGATGATCACCGATGTAATCTAACTTGTGGTACACGCGAGTACTTCACTGGTATCACAGCAATGGTATGATAACGACGAGGGAGGCAATTCTGGCCGCGTTTGGTACGCGGTTTGTTGGACTTTATGGTAAGTGGTTAAATAATCTTTAGGTCAACCGTTTCTATCTATCGTTAAAATCCATATTTTATCAGGTTGAAAGTTTCGTAGTTTTAAGCTTTTGGGAGGAAGGTCGATTATCGTAAACGAAGTTTCTGTCGATCAGTTGTTTGTATAATATTTGTCGTTACTTATCGACGTGTTTCATTTACTCTGTCGTTATAAAATTTTTCATTTTTGTTATTAAAAGTATACCTTCGATGTTTCCACAGAATGATTCCCGATATCGAGTATTCATCCCATCAATGGCAAAACAGAAATAATAAAAATATCGCGAAGAGTTGCAGAACTCTAATGCTATCGCATGCGTGTCTTCGATTCGTTTTCTACGAGAGAACTCACATTTTCACAACGTTTCTTGCGTTTTAAAAAATCCTACGTTATCGAAAAATCAGACAGTCATTGCTGTTAATCAAGACGTACATAGGAATACGACTGGCTGCATTTAACATTAATAAATACGAGGCTCAAAACGCGGACGCGCCTCAACACAGTCAAGTGTAACCGGCCTCGACGATCCAACTTGCAAGTTGGAATTCTGTGTGCGATGTAATATCGCGATAGCGATTCAGTTAGAGGGGATACTAACCCAAAAGGGTAGCAAAAGAGATTCAATAATGAGAAGCGATATCTTTTAGGTGCCCATCCCTCTCCTTAAAGTTTTATCTTGCCGAGCAACATTGTGGTTTACGCGGTAATTTTATCTTCTCGTTTCGTTACATTGACCTCGGTGAAACAGAAAAATAAACGATTATTGTACGTCGATAAAAGAAAGATTCTACTTCGTCATTTTAATTTATCGTGGTATAGATCTCGATCGGGATTATTTTATTCGGTGCAAATGATAAATCAAGTCGATCAGAGGCGGTTAGATCGGCAAAGACTCGTTCAGCCCCGTCATCCAGGTGGAAATTAATCATTTTATAGAGAAGGGTATCTCGATGTCTCGTAACACACGTACTATTGGTTATTAATCGTTTAATATTCTTTTCTTTTCGTAAGTTAGAAGCCCGAGCCATGTTAAACAAAATTAAGCTAATTTTTAAACGTATAAATTCATGACATGTCGACAACGTGACAAACATGAGATGCGCAAAAACGACTACACAGTCATTCGCTGCTCTTTTTACGATAATCATTGATATTTCAGCATCTCGGAAATCAAATAACCCTTTTTCTTTATAAGTTTCTTAGTCTCAACGTTCAAACGCACGATCGGCATCCAATTTCTCAAAAATATAAATGGCGCGATTTTACAAATATACTTGACAAAAGAATCCTTTGAAAAGAAATAGTAAATTCTAAAGAAAAATCAAAAAAAGAAAAAAGGAAAAGCTAAGATATATTACAAAATATTAATATTAAGAATAACGATCGTATACAATTTTCCTTATCACCAAAGAGAACTCAGTCATCGGTATACGTCATTACTAATTCCGAGTCGACTCTGCTGGAATACGTCACGAAATTTTCCCAGATTCAATCCTCCCGCGAACTCGTCACAGACAGAATCACGAGACGAAGAGTCCACGCCCGAGCATCAAGTTTATTTGCGCAGCACTCCGATCATCATCCCGTGTCGCATACATAGCTGAACGCGTGTTTGCGGTCGCGCGAGTTGAAGAATACACAGGAGGATCTCTGTGCAAAACGCACACAAGCACGATCGAAGCCCATGCACGAGGAGTGGGACGCTGCAATCGGTGGGAGCGCCGTGGTCGAATCTAATTAAATATAATTAGCTGCGATTTGCATAGATAGCCGATAGAGACCGGACGCGGTGATAACCGCGATAACGGGCGTGCACGGCCGATACGAGGGACGATTATTGTTGCCGGCCCGGAGTCTCGCTGCCGGAGCAGACATCGCCACGATCATCGCCAATTCTCTCTCTCTCTCTCTCTCTCTTCTCTCCGTCTCTATCTGCCTTTTTTCTCCGATCTGCCCCCTCATCCTTGCGAAATATCGAGATATTTCTACCTAGAATCGCCCACGAGTGTCATCCTGATGTTACGTTAGGTAAATTCCAGTTATGTTACGTTAGATAAATAAGATAAAGCAGATTGTCTTTTGAAAAGTGTACTTATGGAGGCTGTGGCTGTGTTCGAGAAGAAACTATTTGAAATCGAAGGAAGAAAAATAAAGATGCCGTGAGAAAATGATAAAATTCCAGTGTTATTCAGTTTCAGGTTGTGGAACAAAATGCCATCTATATGATTCAATAAATGTGTATCGAATCGAAAGGTAAATCGGAACGAACATTCAGAACGATCTTTTGAATCTTCTCAATCGCTCCAAAAATACGCGAGAATTCAGGCTATATGCATGTCAGAGCGTACGGTCCTGAAAGTGATAAGTAGTGGAAGCTATGACTATAACGGTATGAATAAGTTACTTTAATAACGGCGACTGCTTAACGATATGCATCATGTGAGTGATAAAGCTTTGAATTCGAATGAATCTGTACCACAAAACTATCATTCTTTCTCTATCTATTACTGACTCGCGGCTTATCTATTCATGACAAAGAATAATGCTTCCACGTTCGGTGATTCGATTTCTACAAATTTGAACTCCTTTTACCAAAAATTGTAATATCTGTGTTTACGTTCTTAGACACCTCACTTCAAATAACAAATAATTCGTGAGAAGATTACGATCTCTTTATCTATCACCAAATCACAGCGAATCAGTTTTAATAACCAAATAAAAACCAATTCCCTTGTATTCGATGTTCCAATTTAGGCAAATCTTCCGCTTCTTTCGCTAAAAATTCACAAATTTGAATTTATACTCTAGAATTTTCCATATTCTTGTAATAATTCGAAGATACAATATAAAAATTTGCTACTGCCAAAATGAAATGTACAGAATGTGACAAAAAAAAACGCACTTCATTGGAAAATAAGGGTATCGGCACATACTTTTCACAGCCATCGTACGTGCCCATTTCACTTTCTTCGTCGTCCACGAATACGCTTCGTATATGGTTCGACTCGTTCCGTTTTCCTCGTAGAGGAACGCGCCATAGGTTATTATTAACATCGTCACTATCCAGTGAACGCGTGACAGCTAGGCATCCCCGGGTTTTTGCAGCGTGTGTCGACCGCGTGGATCGCTAGCGTGTGCGTGCGTGCGCGTGAAATCATGCGTGCAAAGCCTGTTAAAGCAGGAATCGGAAGGAGGCGGAGGCGGAGGCGGAGGTGTAGACGGAGGTTGGTGGAGGGCCGAGGACACGATAGCGAGAGCAAGGGATCGGATATCTGTTCGCACGTCATTACCCCAGACTGCAGCAGCAGCAGGATCCAACGTAGGATCGTTCACGAAGAGAGAGAGAGAGAGAGAGAGAGAGAGAGAGAGAGAGGCACCTTCGTAGCCGCTCGATCTCCCGTGATCTATGGATCATAGCCCGTTTAATTCCGGCTCGTCGCGAAAATCTATCGCCTAACCGATGGAGGGAAGACGCGACGCGTATTAGATCAATGACGTGGCGTATCTCTACCGATCTCGGGTTATTGAAAATCGGGAATCACAGAATATGGAGAAAAATGATACATAGACCGACTGATGGAACTGAGATTTTAAAATTTTTACTGAAAGGACCTGGAATTTAGTTGGATCGATCAAATGTAGAGGAATCACAGTACGCCATATAAATAATAGAACGAGTATTCGAGGGAGAAATAGTAGCGAACGGAGCAACGCTGTAAAGAGATTTCAAGTGGCAAGTTGGAGTTTGAAGTATATGAAAGTTTCTTACTAGACTGATCGAATTATCTGCACTCAAACGATTTAACAGTGGCAATGTCGTCATCGGAATCTCGTTACTTATGATTTAAAATATCCTTCCCTATTTCCACGGTCATCCTGCTTAGTCGAACTGTTAAAACTTCTTAAAATTCCAAACGAGTTTGAGATTCTTCCAACTAGCGTTATACAACACTCGTCCCATTCGCAAATAACAGCGACCAAAACCAGGAAACCTTCCTCCGCGCTGTCAGGTCGGAACGACACCGTGTTCACCAGGCATAGCTAGGTTTCCTGTAACGCAACGAGAAGCGGCAGGACGGTAGCGGTTGATTCTCTGTCGCGCGGGACGATTATACTTCTACCGGCTGCTCCCATGGATGTCTCGATCGCGTCTGGTACTTGTACCACTCCCTGTAGGTACGTTGTAGTAGGCCTAGTAGGTAGTACCTACTTTAGTTGTAGGTCGTACAGTCGGTATACCCGTAGCCCGGCAAACGCCGTCGCTTCGTATCTGTTACATATCTAGCAACGTGTGCCATGCCTTATCTCCGCTGCCGTTCGTGGCCGTATTCGCGCACGTGCGTGTGTGCATGTATGCACGCCGCCGTGTATTTACGATACGAATCGTACGTGTGTGTACACGCGACGAGGAACGAAGTTCTGGTTAGTCGTAGAAGCGAGGATCGACGACGAGGCCGGCTGACTTCGCCATTCGAGTTTGTATTTGGCGGGCTTCGCATTGTATGGATATCAAACGATTGTGCATAGCCCGTGCGAGCGTACGACGTTTGCCGGCGTATACAAGAGATTTGCCTGGCTAAGTGACTTACCGTCGTTTCACAATTCGTTGCCTCGCGCCCTTTTTCCTTCCAACGGCTACCGCCCAGGCCATCGTTTTGAGAATCGTGGCTTTATCGCGCGACTTGTCTATTCTTGCCTACGTGTAATCGTATTGTAAATTGTGCTAAATGTAAGTTAGGGATAATTATTGCTTTCATGTTTTTTCTTTTCTCGGTTTTTACAGAGAGACAGAGAGAGAGAGAGAGAGGGGACGAATGTCTTTGACATTACAAGTCAGAGTTATCGCGAATACTAACGAGAAAGTTATTGAGAAATATACAATTGTATTGACGAAATGTACAATTATCTTTGTTAGATATGCTGAATGTTTATTACGTTGAAGTGCATACGTACGTAGAAAATTTATGCAGAAATATTGCTGATGTACTGTATATTCATAACGTTGAAATATATAAGTAGAAAATTTAAGGAAGCAGATAAATTAAGGGAAATGTATTTTTTATTTCCAATGGACGTTCTCCATTCTGGCATTTCTCTGCTACCGTGTGTATTACATTATTTGATTGTTTAATGCGTGTTTTATGTGGATAGGAAGTACGTATTATGGAGGTACTAAGTATGGGAAAAATCAAATAAAAGCTTTCCTTCATCGGTTTCTCCGTCAGATATTCCCATCGTAGCTGTGTTTACAGGTATATTGGAATGCGTTTAATTAGTAGGCGGAGACTACGTATACTCATTATCGAAAAACGATTATTTTCGAATATTTTGAATTCATATCGCCATGGGAAATATATCGTGAAAGCAAATAAGTTTCCTCGTTACAAATTTTCTCGCTGTACTTCTTTACTTTACTCAAACTCCATTAAAGTAAAAAGGGAGGAAGCCGTTTCAAAGAGACGGTTAGGTGTAAGAATATTAATTAAGGTTCTAACGTAGGTCATAATTGCTTAGGACCGGTACGACGTATCGAATTAAGATTTTTGCGTAAAAAGCCCGCATTGTTATGGCCGGCGTACAGCCACCGTTAGATTATCGTCGACAAAATCGGCTTAATATCCATACAGTGTCACGCACTTCCATACACGGCTTGGTATTAACATCGTTTCACTCCGAAATATATCGTCGATACGATAAAAAGCTACAATTCTAATCCGTAGAATTGTCACCTTCACCTACTTTTATTCTCTCTTTTCCTTCTACGCACCTTTTTATTGTTTTAATTTCAAGATCGACCAACAGTAACGCGCATTGTATTTAATAGTTGCAAAATATCGGGACTATCTGCGTTTCAAAGGGCTAAAAAAGCATATTAGGCTGATTACGGAAACAATTTTTAATGCCAACACATATTGCGTTATCACGGAAACCGAATAAAGTACGATACATACGTTAATTCTGTTACTGTGTTTATTTGCGTTTGATCATTTACATTTAATAATCGTTTACCAGCTCCAGCACGGTGGAACTAAGCAACTAATTGCTTGCTTTAAACTCCTGTAACGCTCATGTTAACAACACAAACTCGCGTTTAATTTCAAAGGCAATTATCTCCGCTTTTCACTGTACAAACGCAGCACGGGCGTACCCTAGACGCTGTCAAGTTTATTAAGCTTCATTTTGACAAACGTATTAATCGTTGCGGCATGAAATGCCACCCAAGAGAGTTGTATCTACAAGATACAGATCTGAGAACTCCGATTAAATGCAAAGCGCGTAACGACAATGGCATTTTTCAAATCCCTACGCTCCGGTATACGCTCCAGTGTTTCTCATTTACTCAATTTGTCAGTTTATTACCGAAGAGTTTCATCAAAATTTTCTACAAATATCAATAATAAGTTTCTTTACTTGGCGTTTCTAAGCGAACCATATTCGAAGCCATATGATTTCGTTTTAAATTCTATTTCCTCGATTTAAACGAAAAAATACAATCACGGATACGTCGATTCTTACGAAGCTACAGATATCGATAATAATAATTTTCTGTAATTCGTAATACGATAAAAAAAAAGATAGGAAACAACAGACACGAGTACAAACATAACACGTGTGAAAGAACAAACGCGAAAATCGCGAGCGTAAGTATAGAAAAGGCCACAGTGTCAACGTGGCGGACTAAAGGGGTGGCGTTGGTGATGGTGGTAGTGGTATTCGAGGGGTATAGATGGGGTCGAGGCTTAGGAAGGACCGTAGGTGGACGACACGGGGGGAAGGGGACGCATGTGCTAATGAACGCCATTAAAAGCAGCGTTAATTAGATTGCGCTAATCAGATTGTCCCGTCCGTATCTGCTACCCTTTTTTTCGTACGAGACCGCAACATTCGTAGCCGATGGTAGGAATGTGGGTAGGCTCGCACGAAAACCTTCGTCGCGATTATTCGCTTTTTTCCGATTCTCGACCACCCCCTCGCTCTTCCACCCCCTTTTCACCGCGTCGCCGCTCTTTTCTTTTCTTCCGTGAAATACTACGTGTTCCCTGGCTCGTCTCTAATCTGCCCCGACCGATCTAATAATATTTCTCCTCCGCCTTGTCGAGGAATCTAATTAAATTTTCAACGATCGAGTTTTGAGCCGGTACTCATAATGAAACTAACACGTGTACCGATATCGACGTATTGTATTAATTAGCATCTAAATGAATTTTAACTGAAACGACTGAACGTCCGGTTATCGTTCGAAACGACAGAGATGCCGGGTAATTGCGGCGAACAAGACTTTATTGCTGTAAAACGTGCTGTAATACGTTCCATAAAATTGATAAAGCTCTGATAGAGGATTGTAAGATATTCCGAAATTGAAGCGGCATATATGGATGAAGGAGAAGCGAGATCGCTAATGCGATCTAAAATACTTTGGATTCTCTCGAATATGTGGTGGATATGTGGTTCGATGGTTAAAATTTTTAGAAATTTCGAATCTTGACGGATCTTAAGTCCTCAAAGTCTGGACAAGCGAAATTTTAAAACATTAAACATCTTCGAATCGTTTCGAAATAAAAATCAAACATTCATCGCTACGCGTACCTTACGATATCCCAGTCGTATAGATCGAAGATTCGACGCTTCAACGAACAATACCGTCATCGTCGATGAAGGAACGGTGCGTATTTCTAAGCTTGAGTCGCGTGACTACCGATACGCGGGCTCTCGTGTACATTTTTCTTCGATTCCACGCCTATTCGGTAAATAGTACTTTAGCGAGTGGCCGCATAAATCGACGACCCAGTGGCGCGCTGCTTGCGAATCCATATTCATCGGCCCGAAGTGCATAAAATTACGATATAGACAGCCGGTGGCTTGTATGAACATATTCTGTATGCGTTTCGTTTGTGTATTCGCGAACGTTGGTATGTGTGTTACGCGGCGTGTTGCGGCCAGCTTACGTTCACGTGTCAACGTGGACGGGCTGAATTATGGGTTCCTCGATAAATCTGATAGCGATTAATACCTATGAGAAGCGACCGAAGGAGAAGATATATATATATATATTGTATATATATGTAGCCTCGCGTATATCTTAATTCACTCCAATTTAAAACTCGCGACCTCTTTCGAAAGAGCACTACGATCCTTCTGGGGAACTATCGTGCAATTTGAAGATAATTCGAAGGCGTAAACGAACTACCAATTCTCGTTCTGACATTCATCTTTTCTTCGCCTCGTACAATATACATAAATGTATTTATGTGTGTGTCCTTTGTTAAAGTTCAGATAACTTCGGCTATAACGTTAAGGAAACATCGTTTCCTTTATCGCGGCTGATTAAATATTTATTAGGATAAAAAACTATTCTTCTACTTTTACGTTGTATTAAGAAGGATTGGTGGTAAACTATCGAGGTAAATGTTAAGAATTTCATCGCGTTTTCGTATTTCGCAAATAAATTAATGTTTATAAGAGTAATCGTAAGGAGATAGAGGAGTGGAATCTAAACAGAGATTTATTTCAAATGTTATAACGAGTATGAATATTCTTGAATATTATGGGAAACATGCTCAGTCTAGTTATACGAGACAATAATGGAGAATAACAGATATAAGCTTTGAGAAAGAGTAGGCATTTATTTATGAAATACGCGTTGCGATTAAATGGAAGATTAAGCGAACGAGATAAAAGGTACGTCAGGATCGGACAAAAGCCGAAACGTGAAAAAAATTCCGCGAAAAAGTTTTACGTCCGATCGCGCATCTATGGAATGCCGAGTCGATAAAGGCAGCGATTGCAACATTATCGTCGCGTACATTACAAAATTATTTACGATCAATAATTTCTTATCTTGTACAGCGCCGGCCATTAACGGGGACCACTTACGACTTTACTGGCCGCAACGTATTACTGACTCTGGGTATAATAAGTGTTTCCCTACGTACGAACACGTGTATGTATATTTAGATCTGAAAATACACGAAATGACAATTGCCCGCGATACAAAAAATCTCTCGAGAGAGTCAACTCTGGCCATTAAACGGAATTGCCGAAGATAAGATATTCGTACACGACGATTAATCTTAACCAGCCGAAGCTAAAATAATTGGCTACCCTTTTTGGCTCGATAAAATAAGCTTAATAAAATAACATAAACTTTCTCTTCGAACAATCTTCGGTTTTTTCCCAGAGAAGATCAACTAACAATTTCCTTTAAACTGACTTGTTACATCATAGGAAAAAGATACTCGTACAGAAGATCAACTTTAATTAGCAGGAATGCCAATGTTAACCGTAATAAAATTGAATCCGAAACGGAGATAATTGTAATAATATAAAATAGAAATCATCTTTGCTTTACTCGAGAAACTAGGATCATCTCTACATTTATCTGTTACTTCATAGGAAATGACTAAAGTAGAATTTCGTTATAAAACAGTATCCACCGCTTTCTTCTATTGACGCTTAAATGGCAAATTACGCGGAACATCGTCTGTCCATCATCAATGACGAAACGAGTTTCGCACGAATGACTGTACACACGCGCAACGAAAAATGACAAGCTCGCATAAGAAAAATCTAACCACACCTTCGTCGTTGTCCGTAGATCGACGATCTTTAGCTTGAAATTCCTTACGATCTCTTAGATCGTTCAGATTCATCGTCGAGGAAACGATCATGATACTCTCGTAACGACACTAGCACGGAGAGGCCAGAAAATGGAGGCACGGTGTGCGCGAGTCGTGTGCCACGTAGAATGGCGCGTTATTGGCAAGAAGCATGCGATACCCGCAAAACATGCATAAATGCATAGCCGTCTCCCAGATGCACGGGGATACCGACTGAGATCCCCCGGTTCGACAAGACCAGCCACCCCTTTTTGCTCCCTTTGCGCAATCCCTACCCCCTCGACGCCACCAACCCCTGTATTCCTACGTCGACTTGTTCGACCACCCCCGCCTTCGCGCTGCAAAACCGATCAGTTCTCCCTCACGGGAGGAAAATAAGCGGTAGTCTTTTTTTTTCAACAACCCCCTTGATGTTGCTCCGACTGATGCAACCACGAGGAATTTGCCACGAGTTGCTCGATATTTGTGAAATGAGTCGCGATTTTGAGTATGCGTTTAAAAGGGCGGAGAAAAGTGTTTGGAAGTGAACGAGATTGAAAATAAATTTTATATTAATCGAGCGAAAGTTGACGTTACGTTAATGAACTATTTAATACTTTACTTGCGTTTTCAATATTTTATGCGTTATTTGCATCGCTTGGTCGATAATGAATTAAAATGATATTAAATTAAATGATTAAAATTAAATGATATTAAAATGAAACCAACGCCTATGTGACTCACATCCTTATTTATTCTTCTTGTTACATTTCTTACTTCTGCATTTCTACTAAGAGTAATCGGCTGTATCTTAAGATTATGATCTTTCCCCTTCGTTCTTTTACCGATAAACAATTAAGTTATCGAACGCTCGTCTGCCGTGTCGTTTGAGTGTTATTGAACCGCTGGAAACAATCAGGCGCATCAAACAATTCTTTTACCTGGCTAGACTTTTTCGAATGCCTTATTTGTACCGCGACAGCATACTTAAGACAACTACGATGCTCTAAATGCACTACACGTAGAGGTTTCGCCGCAAACGCGATCAGAAACGCGTACCTACCGTCGCAATTCTAATCGCAGATTCCTTCAACGTATCCACTAAGCAATTCGCGCAACAATTATCCTTGCAAGCAAGGACCAATGAAATCCATGGAGAATTTACTTATTGGGAATATCATTAACCCTAGACTGGTAGGATAAACTCACATGTTACGTAATTGTTCTATGAGAAACAATTTAACCTCGATATAAAAAAAAGAAGCGGGTCGACGATGCAATATACCGATTGCTGCAACTTCTTTGGAAAGCTACAATATGTTATCGAGAAATTATAATAGAAATTAAAATTGAACCGATGATGGAAGAAAATATTCGTTGCGTAAGTACAAATCGAAGATCATTGAAAATTATATAAAAATGTAAGCAAAATACTACAGATAGAAATGTAATACAACTGTAAGATCTAAAACTTGAAAAGATTGTAAAGTTTCCAAATGGTAGATCTTACGTCCAATTATATGAATTAAAACGCATCAAAAAAGAGATTATTTTCACGCCACGCTACGTAAAGACCAGAAAAACATAAAACTTCGAAAAAGTACTAAATTTCCTTTTACCAGTATCTGAATTATCGCAAGAATATCAAACGCATCTTTCTATTCCCGACGATAAACCGTTAAGTTGGTAGAGCGAGGAATCACAGCACGGACATCGAGTAATGGTAGGAGCCGGCGAAGAATCCAAAAGAAACGAAAGGAAGGCGAGAGGGAAGAAGGTGAAGGCAATTAGCACACGCTTGTTATGCCAGCCGCAAGGTAGAACATTCACGATCGCGAAATTCCTGACGCTTAGGCGCCTCCCTTGATTGGCACTTGATCCTCCGTCCAGCGGACTTTTCTCAAGGCGGTTCTCATCAAACGATCGTCGTCCCCTCTGACGGACTTGCCCGCCACGTGAAGACACTTCTTAAGATCGAGAGCTTTCAGTTCCTTGTCCTTTCTCGCGCACGCGAATTGCATTAAATTGCTCACCGTTTCTAACTGCCGCTACTGCCTCACAGAACGACGCCATGAATCTCGATGAGGCCAATTCGATTCTAATTGTCGCTTCTAATTTAGATACTGCAAATCGGAAAACCGATCTTACGTATTCCAATCGATCAGCCAACCTATGAAATGCCGCAGAATTTGCCGGAAAACAACCTATTCGAGAATTTACTGACAAAATAATCTACATATTTGAGAGTTTTAACGGAGCTCTCCATAGGCAAAGCAATCCTACATGGATAAAGCAAGAGGCAAAAGAATTTTTATTTTTATCCATAATATTTCTAAGTTATTTTTCTATTGAATGATTGTATAATATAATATAGTGGTTGATAAACATCCTTGGATATTTTCAGATTAGATTAGAAGCGGAAATGAGATTTACCTACATCGTGTTTGTCTATAAAAGATGCAAAATTCAAAAATTCAAAACCCATTAATTTATGTACTTTCAACCCTACTGACTTTAGATCCTATGATAAAATCTAATAAATACCGCCAAAAGATCAAGTTAACTTAATCCTTGGTTAATGCACCGACTACTTCTCAATTTCCAGGAAACGAAAGGTTTGAGCAAAGGAAATTGTATAAGAATCTTAATCTACGATAGATACCGGTTTTTCATGAAACATCCGACAGCTTCGCGACGATGAGTCAACTGGCGAAGCATACGTGTTCAGTGTTGGTTCGTGAACCCACCTTCGCTCTCTCCCATCGATCCAAGACTTTCTTTAAGTGGTAATGGACGAGCCATGTCTGTACTCCCTCGTTCGTCGCGTTGGTTATCGTGCTTCGATATCGATACATGATTCCTTCTACGTCTATCTGTCCGTGGACAGAGTCCACGCATTCTGTCACTAATAATATCGATAAATAATCGTCTGGTCGCTGTTTCGTTTCTCTCTTTTTTCTCTCTTTTTTTTTTTTTTTTTTTTTTTTTTTTTTTATTCAAAGACGAGAGCTAAAGACCGCTTTTGTAAACGGAACTTTTACGTCGATAATGACGAGACAACGAATAAATTGGACGTGGCAGCTTGTTTAAAATAAATTGCGTTCTCACGAACGAGGGAGTAACGCGCAACAGAAACCTTTCAATAATCCTGCAGGACGAAAGATAAGCTCGAAAAACGAGCAAGTATCAAGCGAACCGGCGGAATCCTTTTTCCTGTCCAACCGCATTGCGCTGGCCTTACTCACGCGACTCGAACGATATAAGTACGTGTATATCGAAAGAGTCGCATCGATTATCCCTTATAGGCCTTTCCTTTTCTCTTCTGACGTTTTCATGGAAAACAATTGAATTTTTGTATCACTCAAAGTATCTTTATGGCTAATACCCTTTGTGCAGAAAATAGACAATGTTTCAGATGTCTTTGTTAACTAGCTGTTGATTAGTGCTCATTAATATCTATGACGAATACGGTCAAGACAAGTAAACGTTGTATAAATGTATTTCATTCGAACAATACGACAATAACTGAAATAAAAGAACTAGCATAGAATAATTTTTCCGAATAGAAGACAGTGAAAAAAATATTGAAAATAGAGCCATTAATCGTTGAATGCACGAATGCTGTTTGTTTCATATCTCTGAGTGGGCTGTGAAAATACGTCATCGATAAACAATTCGCACAGCAGGCGTTATCTTGAAACGGGTTGGCAAACGGGGCGCAAAAAGCACAATTACCGAGGATTAATTTCTCAATTAATGAGTCCTGACGGGTCGGAGTCAGGAACGTCGCGGGTGTTCGCCACCCCATTCGTGGAGCGTATACGCACTACTCGCAAACGTTCCGCGCAACAGCACCAGGTATAGTCTCGATCGGAGATAACAGGTAAATTTAATTAAGCCGCGCCGAGAACCGCTCAATCGATTTGTGACAAGATAAACATTTCCACCGTGCGCGATTCTTGTTCCCTGTAGTCTTCGCGCGAATCTTCGTGACAACTATAACGACGTTCCGTTGCCTAGCCTCCACTCGTTTTACCTAATTGCATGTTAACGCGGAGCGTCATAATTACGATGACTCAAAAGGACTTTCTTTCCTAAGCCAAACTAACATCTTAACTCGTAATTTAGAAATGTAAACTTAAACGTTTTTTTTTTTTTTTCTAATTTTGTAATTTGATTAATTTTGGAATTTTGGAATTTATAGCTTAAATAAATGACAGATCGAACGAACTTTTTTCCACATTTTTCGTTGAAAATCGTAGATCGTTTAATAAAATACAACAGAAATGGTCGATGAAGAGATTTGGATACTTTTTTTTATAAATCTTGTCAATATTCCATATACGTGACGTATATAGCAAGTTTCTTCATCTTTAACGTGGTATTGATCCATCAAATTTAATCTTCGAATAAACGACGCTTCATACGCACCAGCCTAATAATGATTTCTATAAAAACTCATATTAAATATCCACGCTTGATAATACGAGAAAATTGAATCCAACTTGCTTTCACTGCCGAATAAAGCTGATTAAAAGGATACGTAACAATGTCTCGTTCTTGCAATATCATTTTATCGCGATTGCAGTTTATTGGCGTTCGCGGTTTCGCCTAGCGAACGACGTGCATTGTGCGTTCTCACAGCTCACCAGGATAAAAACGAAGACGAAAGGAGCCGTATACCTTTAGCAGGGACGTATCTCGCGCTGCGGGGTACCCCGATCGGTCGATTCAATTATCGTGATCTGTATCTTGTCGGTCGCGCATACACGCCAACCAGATGTACGAGACGCCACTCCTTAGCCTGAAACACCTTATAAGAACTGTCCGCCCTCTGCTCGATGACGCCGACGATCATAATGATTAATGACGTCATTCGACTGACTGAAGTAACAACCATTAACTACAAATGACGGTACAAATGTTTGGACTGGCGCTACAGCGTGTGAAATGGGGCCTCGTAAACACGACTTTGTATTTACACTCCATCTTCCTGCTTATTGAAGTTTAAGCTACTTTAATTCCATGAGATTTCTTCGTGTTTACGGACATGCTTATTTAACACTTAGCGTATCAATGTGATCAACGTTCTGTACCAAACAATGTCAGAAACCATAATAATGCTTTTATATTTATATGCTCGTAGAAAACCATAGTCATCAAGCTGTCGATGTAAGTATTATAAATACAAGATATATTATATTTCACTGTTTATCGTATGTCATTAATAACGAATCGAATAGTCTGTTTTCAAATGCAGATAGTTAACGAATTATTTGCTATCTAATTCGATGAAACTTAAATGCAAGACAAATTACTTGGCTTGACTGAAACAACCCTACTACTTTGCCTTATCTTGTTCTCTGGTGATATAAAGGAATAAATATAAGAGAATTCGCGGTGTAACACGTTGGGGCCACGTATTGGCCACGGAAAACAGAAACTAGAGAAGATTTGTGATATGTACCAGCATCTTGACTCGTGGTCTAAACAGCATCCAAGCTCGTGCTACGGACTAAACGAAGGACACGGCGGCGCACCGTAAAACAATTGGCGCGACTCTGATTCCGCGACTTCCGATACCGGCGATAAACTACGTGGTGGCGAAGAGAGGGTAGAGGGTAGCAGGGGTTGCTTGCCCCGTCTCGATATTTACGGGCTACAGCCACCCGTTTTCGCTGGCCTTATCGCTCTCCACTAGAATAGCTGCAGCTAGGTGCATCGTACACAACCCCTGCAACCCTGCGAAACGGCCGTCCGACTCGCCGCCACCCTTTCCTCCGGGAATCCCCTTCAACGACACCCACAACCTCAGCCTGTTTCTCCGATCTGTCGCCTGTTATTTTTACACGGCTATCGAAAGTCCTATTACGATATAAATTTCTTACTTAATCATTTAACGCACTTGTGCGTGTTATGTACGGATATAAATCGTACTTAGTTTAATCGATTGTTTCAATCATTTCAACAGCCTACGTAGTAAAACTCAAAGAGATTGGTTGGTGTGCATTAATATCGATCGATTATCTGGAAGTTCTGGATTTTAGAAACGAGAATCACGAAGAATCAGGATGCATAAGACGTATCAATTTATATCTATACGATGCTTAGCGGTAATTAAAATTTTTAAAAAAACTACGGCTTTTATCTCGTACGTCGTGTAGCTTTCCCTTCGTAAATTGAAACTTCGTAAACTAAAATCAACCGCGTCTCATCCTAAGTAACCTGACAAACCTTAACGCTACACGAACGTATGAAAATCAGTTTTAAATGGTCCAAAAATGCATTGTTATTTTCGCGAAACGAATATCGCTACCTTTTTCAATTGATATCTGAATAATAAGACGATCACTAGAACAGATAACGAGTACTGCAACGAATTCAAAATAAAAATCCTCGATCGAGAAGGCGATGCGTTACCATCCCGAAGGAAAGCAAGAGGGGAAGAAGGAATTTTATCGGGGGCGTATATTCGCGAGCGCACACGGTTAATAGGGGAAGCGAGAAAAAGCGTCGCGGGAACGTTAACGTTGCTCGTTTAATTGGAGAAAGGCGACGCTCCCCTATCCAACGTTATCGCGTTATCAGTCCGGCCGGAAAAAAGCCTTCAATGTCTACCTCCCGAACAATTCTTCTTCATATCGGAACGTGTGACCAGACGCGGGCCCGTGTACGTACACGGTTGCATACAAATGTCTGTGTGCACGCGGCCCGCCTCGGCCATCGTCAATCCGATAAATTCGCCCTTTCTCCGAACCGCCCTCGCACTCGTTATCGTAGCGGCAATGCTTTTCCAGACACCGGAGAAATAGTTCTCCAGATAGTAGAGGAAAGTGCGCTTTTTTCCCGTGGCCCTGCTTTCCTGATATCGCCCAACGATTTCGTATCGACCGAATGATTTCTGGCTCGAAACAAACGATGCTTACGGGTGTAAATGAACGTACGATAAGTTTCACGATTTATCAAGCTCTGAGCCGATAGCGAAATTGTACGTTTGCTTAAGAAATCTTTTGCTTCGTCTGAAATGTCTACAATAATCTTCTCCATATCGGACAATTTGTAGAAAAAGAAATTTTAGCTGATCGTTTGTTGCTAGTGATTGAACATCCAGTGCTAGAAATTCTAACTTTTCCGTAACTCAACCATCGAAACACTTTCCTATAAACGAATAAATAACACGAGTAGATCAACAAACAGTCGCGTATCTACCGGCTATATTCCGTCTCCGACAATTTCCCTAGCAAACTAGCAAGGTCAGTACACGACTGACTCTCCTCGATTACCCTTTCACCTTTTCCTCCCTGTACGTGTTCACCGATCCGTGTCCATTTCCATTTCGATGCCACATTGCGGGCACCTGAGCGAGCCGAACGCCAGTCTCTAATGGATCCGCCAATCGATCAAGCAATTCGCGTCATACTTGGTCGTCCCTTTCAGCTCGGTTGCGTTTTGCTTGCTCTATTAAGCATCTCATCGAATTGCACAACGCTCACCACCTGAAGCTACCGTCTTGCTTCTCTACGTCTACGTCCACGCTGACTACGCTAATCCCCCATACTAACGGAAGGGATACAGATCTAATTCGTTTGTCGTATAATAGGACCACTTTCTGTAACAGAATTTTAAAGATATGATACACGTATTTTGTATTGCCGGCTGAGATTTCCAGCGAATTCTGATCGATTGGCGAAAAATAAGAATTTCACGGAATTCTGATCGATTAACAGTTACCTTACAATTGATACCTTACAATTAGATTAATTCACACTTTGAAACCAGCGAGTTTCCTATTGCTTATGTGCAGCCGTGTAAGTAAAATGATCACGAACTCCGTGATACCGACGGCATAATCAAAGCTGCTTGTTGCTATCAGTAATTCATTGTAGCAAACGGTCACGTTGTTGATTACCTATGTGGCTTATTCACTCTCAATCACCTCAAGCGTCTCTATAAGGGAAGACGTGGATGACGGGAACACGTCGAGGAAGTAGCGACTGTTTCCATGGAACAATAGAGCGAACAGGGAAACGAAGCTTTCTAGTTTTGCGCCTACAGCGCGGATAAAAGCGACGAAGCTTCCGTGAAGCCAATTGAAAAACGCAACAGCATCGGAAGCCGCGTCTCCTTTTCTCTCTTCCAACTCTCTATCTGGCTGGATCCAAACGCGTCGTCTCTCACCCTCCGTTGCTTTCTCTTTTTCTCGCGCCTTTGCGGACTACCTTGATATTCATTTACGAATCAAACGGCTGCCCCTCCCCCTTCTCCACCCTCTTTCATTCTCTCCCCCCTTGTTCCTCCTGGCTCTCGCCTGGTTAGCTTCCTGGCTCGCCGTTGTTCTACCGGTCATTTTTTGCCGTTTTGTTAAATGTTACGGTAGAGCGCGAGCGAGGCTCTCTTATCGCAGGACGCAACGATGCGGCTACATTGAGGCAAGCCGCGACAAGGAAAAGCCAGCCAGACATTAACGGGGAAATTATGTTAATCGAGTCCCAGGTGAATTAAAATTTCAAGCTTCTCGCGCGGGGACGCGTATCGTGAGGTTCACCATGAAGAATTACTTCGCGGGTTTTAGTGGGAATCGTTTGGAGGCGATCGTTTTCAGCTGTCGACAGAGCTCTTTGTATATTCAGAGGAGAATGGAACGAATAAATTATGTGAGATGAATTAATTAGATTCGAGCGTAGTCGATTACAACTGCTATATGTATTCGTTCACTCGCGAATTCGATCTTAATTTACATATTGTTAATATATTTCACGCTGCCCATGTAGAAACGCGTCTTTTCGTTATCGTTCTTAAACGCTGGTTAAATAAAAGTACCTTTTTCCATCGGTGTTGCATACATTTTTAATCGAAATCGTTTTTTTTTTTCAGGAATAATTTTATACAAAACGCGCGTATATATTTTTATGTAATTGGCGATTATGTTAATTGCGAGAATCGACGCACCGCTATTAAATCTAGAAAATTCTGCATATACGACGATGCATTAAAAGGATCGTAAATAAAAAAGGAAAGGCACAAAAAGATATGCAAAATATTTTATCGGGTATCGTTAAATCAAGCGATCTTTCCGATATGTAATTGGATAAAACTGTCGCGAGAACAAATTTTATCTCGTTTACGTAGGTACGTGGTGTTTGGTGCGATAGAAGGGTTGCACTTTCGTATGCGATGTCGTGCATGTGCACGCGTACACGTAAACAGCGCGTCCAAACGATGCGGGGGAGGAAGAAAGTTGGAATATGCAGGGGCTGGACAAAAACTACAGCAGCAGAGTGGCGTGATAAGGTGCGCGCCGTGCACCTCCGGATCCACCCCTATCAAACTCTATCCCACATACCTACCCCCTAGGCCGTGTAACCGCGTCCAGGGTCGGTCATTGCGAATTCAAGCCGGAAATTTTCGCCGATGTACCGTGAACCTTCTCTTTTGAAATTCATTTTATATCTTATTACCATACGATTACGTGTTACCATAGGTGATTGCAATTTTTAAAAAATCCAAAGTACACTGAACACCGAACCATGCTGGTTGTATATGCACGCTAGTTGCCAAAAGTTTGAAATTATTTCGTGTTTCATAGAATTTATGAATTTAAAAAATGCCAGTTTAAAACTGCGTTATCTTAGGCAACTTTTGCTCTAAAATTTCACAAAAGAATTTAAGAGAAAATCGGCTTAGAATTTCCTTGCCGTAGTAACCTCGATCGTCGAAGATTTACCAAAATGGAACAACTGATTTTATATATCCAATTATATATCACTTTCGAATTAATAACAAAATCAATTAGAAAATACAGTATACTTTGGTTGATATCCAGACAAAAATGTTGTCGCTTCGTTTTGAAATAAGAAAATTTCTCAAGCGATTAAACGCAATTTAACTTGATATTATCCACCATAGAGATTCTTTTAAGGATTAACGATCAGAGCCGAGTGGAAAGTCGATAATGGACAAAGAGAAATTCGATAGAGGCTGGAGAGAATGTAAGCTGCGTCCCTGACTTCGTTACCGTATAATCACGCGCGGATAGCGCAAGTTTTTTCAAACTGGGACGGTACTACTTTTGAGGCTTTTATCTGATCACCCAACTCTCCGTCGTATCGCAGCGAATATAGGAAAGCACCCTCTCGTGATAACGTTCCTCTGCCCCCTTTTCGGGCCTGTCTCCCTTTCACCTTACTCTACCACGATCCGCTTTTGGCATCGAACCAGTTAACGTTCGCAATTAGATGCTGTAATTACGGAGTAAAATTATCGTGCCGATTGCCAGTGGAATCACGACGATGACTGAAATACGGTCACGAGTAACGTCACGTACATGTAATTGTTATTATCGTGTGCCAAACTAGCTCGATATTTTATTTTATTCGTTTTCTCCAGTTTCAATACATAAAACATGCTCCTTTTTCTTTAAATGCCAATCACTCAAGACAAAATTACAAAGTGTGATCAGAAAGATTCCATGAATGCAAAATGCGTTGTTACAAAATACGTTGTTGGAAATACGAAAGTTACATCGACATTCGATCAACAGCAACTTATTTCATACGCAAAAACAAGCCAAAAGTGTAGAATAGCACTTCTTCGTACGAAGTGCTCGAGAAAACACGTGTATAGAAACACATGTAGATCAAAGTACAGACCTTGGTGCTTTAAAAACTCGTATCACCTGATTTCGTCTCTCAGCTGTAATTTATGGATCTATCACCTTTGATTTATCCAAATCACGCCGCGATAACGATCTACCCATCCCATTTGCAACATAAAAAATCGCTTAAAAACTTGAAATAATCGAAACGCGTGACAGTACATCATGGTTAACGATGAGTCATCGGAACACACCGATGACGTGTGCATTATCACTACAAAGCCACCAAGTCAGTCAGCTCTCAGATACTAACTAATTCCAAAGTTAAACATCGGAACATGTGAAACAGATGCCCAAAGTGTGACGCGTTTCCATTACCGAGCCGAGTTGTCCTTCGCCGGTCAACGAATACTCATCAATCGTGCCATTACGTCGATTCGCCACGCACGAAATTCACGAACGTTGAGGAGCTTTCGTTGATCATTTATCTAGCATGAGAATGGCGGAGGAGAAGCGAGGGCGGTATTATCATCGACACGATACATCATCCGCGAGGCGACTTTTACCAATCTCCTTCCTCGAGGACACCGAGAGCACAGGGCGAAGCGAGAAGTCATCCTGCATGAAAGCGGCTCCGAGTACGTGCCCTGTGTCTCTGATTTCATAATTTCCGTAGGCGGGACGTGCGCCAGTCGAAGAGCACACGGAGACCGAGAGAGAGGAGCTGAATTTAATGCGGAGCATCGACGAGCTTGGAAGACGACCGGACTTGTATAAACGGGAATGAACGTTCCAGGAGATGGATGAACTTTGAATGAGATCGAAGAATATCTCGGAGAACGACGTTTGTCACTGGTGAATCGAATGAATTTTGAATCGTCAGATTTCTGAGAATAATGAAAATAATGGGGAATGAGTCGAGGAATTGACGAGGAATAAAGGGGATTGAAAGGTATTTTCGAGCGCAAGATAAATGTAACAGAATGGAAGAGTTTTGCAACAGACATTGGTTCGCTTCAATTATGTAGATAATGCTGTTGGCGCAACTGTTGCACCTTTGGTTTTACTTTTGGTTGGAAGACGAAGGAATTGAACGGAATATTGAAACAGAAGTCAGGTACATCTGGCCATATTTTTCAGCAGGGAATGTCTGAAAGAATGTTTATAGAATTACGAGATAAACGTAAACGACTGGTAACATTGGATATAAGAAATATAAAACATATAAAGGAGGTAATAAATAAGGGTTTATAAAATTACAAGATAACTGTAATTAATTGATAGAATTTGATATACGATATGTAAAATACATAAGAGAGCTGATAAGTAGGGACATAGCGGAAATTAAATTTCAGAACATAGGTGGTGAAAGGTGTTGGTAACTTTCTTCTTCGACTCCGTTTCGTAAAATCGTACCGATCGCGCTTTTAATCTCGAGAAATTAATTTCGCGAGTCCCTCGCGACCCACTTTCGACCAGGCTTTCGTACTTGCGGCCGGATACGATCAGTCCCCTATCTCCCTGTTCACGGTGCGACGTCAGCAACAAGAACAAACTATCAGCGAATTAATCAAGAAACATAATGACGTTTATGGGACAACTGGATACGCCGCGATGATCATTTAACGACTGCCGTTGAAACACAGTCGCGCCATCAATCACCCCAAACAGTCGACGCTTCTCTTAACTATCATCAAGGTATTAAGAAAGGAAGAGAAAATATAAACAGAGAAGTTATTTAAGAAAGAATTTTCCTGGAGATCGCTACAGTTATTTCTAATTAAAAATGTTTAGCACCTATTTTAATACAACTACAATGGGATTCAAAAGTTTCCAGCTAAATATATAGATGTTCGGCTTTCGCGTTCTATCGATGACGATGCAATTGATATTTGACAAATGAATGAATATACAAAGGATAAGAAGATCATAAATTATTTAGCTATTACAGAAAAAGAAAAAGGGTGACGATTCGAAAGATGCTCAAGCAACGTGGCGTTAAAAGATTCACGTATAAACTGGATTTCAACCACATCTAGCTGAAAAACCAAGTTAAACGAAATTAATAAGAACATTCATAAGCAGCGCAATTCCATTGCGGATATAAGTTCCCCCCTCCTAGGTACGAAGGTTCTCGTTCGAGGTGGAAACACGTCGGCAGAGGTCTGGCGCCATAGAACGCCACCGACACACCATCCACGCCGGGGCAGAACCGGTGGTAACGGATAAGGACAGGAGGGTGAGACGGCTGGATGCTTTTAGAGCCGCTTAAGTAATATAAATGCGAGTTAAGAGACGGTGCTCGACGAGCATAGGTAACGGATGACCGCTGTATCTCATTGTTTTCATTTCCTTCGGCATACCGGCTAGCTGTAAGACGCGGAAATGAAGTGCGCCGGCTTGCCATCTGGAAGGGAACACAGGCAAGGGAAGGGGATGGTTGACTGAGGGGGCGGACACCGTTCATCCCCCTTTTGCATCCTGCATGACAACGAACCTGGTATCCTGCCCCTTCATCTCTCTTCCCTCCTCACCGCTGCTTTCCGCATCGTCTCCCTTTCTCTCTTTTCACGTTTCGTTTGTGGTGTCAATGTATGTGAAACGTTTTCGCCTGTATGCTCGTTCGCACGCGCCTCCAAGTATCTATCCGGGTGTTTATAATGTGGATATAAGTATGCACACGTGTCCCGTTCCACTGGAATAAATGGTTTCCAGCTTCTGCACCATATCTTGGTCTCTCTTGATTTTTTTTCTTGTTTTTAAACGAAAAGATGTGGAAGGCGAAGTAAGGTAAATTTTCCTCCGGCTTCTCGATAGCGGTAGAAAGAATACGATAACCGAGAGGGGAAATAGCCCAGCGGTTTGTCTTTTTAGAATTCTCAAGCTCGCGTAACTACTTCCTTAATCCGGCCACCTCGACGCTAACAGCTCTCGCGGCTATTCGCGAGCCTTGAGGAATTACGGACTCTAATTCCATTTGCAGTTTTCCGGCCGATCTTTGTTTTCTTCTGGTAAACACGAACATTGAAACGAATATCTCGGAATTGAAACCGCTTTTATAGAGACTTCTCTCTCTCTCTCTCTCTCACTCGTTCACTCTTTCTCTCATAGCGAGAGAATTGGGAGATTTATGAAAATGTAAGCATATAACGCTTCAATAATTGACAAACTGTGCTGTCGTGCATAGTTCTTCTTAGAAAGTAAACGAATAATGAATATCTAAGTAATATATCTAGGGGAATCAACGACCAAAGAGCGTAAATAGCGATTCGAAGTGAAGAAAGAAACCTCGAACTGGCTACGTGTAACAATGAGATAACCTGTGAAACTGGTCATTGGCCCTTCGGCTTTTCCAACTGACACGTTTCGTCTTATCCTAACTGTCGATCAGCTACGGGTATATAGCAGACAGTGAGATCCCTCGGCACGTGACAACGATGCAAACGACTTATTATAGCTCGCTTCGAGGTGATAATATTATAATATTGAGGTCGACGGGCGCGGGTGTGGCACTCTGATGTCCTCGTGCCTCGCGTTTTCTGTCAGGCTATGTCGATTCTTGCGTTACGGTCGTGTTTCGCCTGAGTTCACGTTCTCACTCGCGTATTCAACGTTCTTCATCGTTTGTCAAAGACAGACAAATAGATTGGAGAACGTATGTATAAGTACATTACCTCCCATAAGTAGCAACACTTTGGTTTGCACCGATTCGCAGTAAGCGTAGTACAGATTTTATCGAATTTTATCGAATTAATGACAGATTAATAAGATTCTTCTTTTCTCCAAATCTTCTTTTCCGTAAACCTGTGATTAAATTACATCCCATTGTATTCGAACAAGCGTCAGAATACTCTTGAACGTTAGTGTACGTTGTTCTTTAACTTTCAAGTAGAGATCGGAAAGAATAGGATCGAAGTAGAGATAAGATGAAAATGTAAGAGCAATAGCGTTCCAATCCCCATCGTGGGCGAAAGTTTCCCCGTAAAAATGTCCCAGAACAATTTTCTAGACGGCATAACATTTGCCTGCGATTAACCTGTTGAGTACCACCAACGTAAAGCTCGAATCGTGGCACAGGAATCGGTCTTGGTAATCTGTCCGATCAACAGGTTACGTTTTCCGCCACCTGCGCGGATGGTGCCCCGCCTCTTCTTATAATTAACCGTTTCCTGTCAATTAACATCGTACTTCGATTACTTTCGCCGAGCGTTATAAAATTTTCCTCGAAAGGGCATGTATAAGAAAACTGGATCTAAAGAATTTTTATAATCGCGAAGGACGAACGTTTCCTTAACCAATAATTGGTGGATTCTGAGTCAATTCTGATCTTCACAGATATCTTATGTAAGTATTATACATATATTACTTTTCGCATAGATATGTTACGTTTGTTGCTTTCTACGTTAGATTTATGTTTTATTATCTCATTGATTTTTATCGATTGTAAAGATTCTATTCGTTCGACTGTTTGCTTTATTTCTATCGAATAAAATGACATTTCGACACTTGTGACAACGATGATCAGGTTCCTAAAGATGAGGATTAAATGAAAATCGACTGGGTCGAATGGCTTACGATGAGTAATCAAGTCGTCAGACTATGCTCCGTGACAAATATTAGATCGCCAGGGATGAAATCATTCCGTCCTCGGAACGGAAAGAGACCCTTCCTGCTCTTTCGAAGATTAGACCTGGCGCTTCACTCCGGATGCATTGATATGATCAGCCTTCTCCTAACGAAGTCACCCGGTATACCTGCACGTGGAACGGGGGTGGGCAATCAGCAACGATCTCGTATGTCTGTCCAGTGTACCAACTTAACGACCATATCAGATAATTTCTCATAGCTATATAGCAACACACGTACACATCCACCTTCTTCTTCTTTGTCACGGCGCTCATTGGTTACAAATACTTTTGGTGGCTTGTACATTTCTTAATCGGTGTGTTTGTAATTTAATCCTAGCGTGGACGACCAAATTTCATTTTTCATTGAAACATTTTTTTCTATACAGTATTCTGCTGAAACCTCTCTTTTAATTCACTTACACTGTTTTGCTTCTCGATTTTTTTTAAAAACCTTGTTTGAGAATAGATCTTTTCCTTTTCAAAAGAAATATGATAGAATAAATTTTCATTCATCGAGATCATGAATAATCATCATTTTTATAATTACCTATGATTATACAGAGGATACGGATAAGTCACCTAATGTACAAGCAAAACAACGTGGTACAGGCGATTTATGAAATACATCAGAGGTATATATATAACATATAATAAAATATAATCTGGTGTAGAATTGTATTTTATGCAGAATCATGATATACATATTATGTAATGATGAAATTCTTCTAACAATTAGAGACGGGTTCTTAACGTCCACGGTGCAATTGCGCTCGATTTCTCTCCATGTACGACTAACGCATGTTCTCGCGATAATTGTAGGAATCACGAGTGAATGCCTGGAAACCCAGCTTCGTGTAATAAATTTCTACGGCGCGCTCCTACGCCAAATACGACGAGCCAAAATAATTTATTGCGCCAGATATACGCGTCGGGAGTATTTCATACGCGTTTAATTATCACGCCTTATAAGAACACATCCACGGAATTCCACGGAGTTGTGTCTGTAATTGAATAAATTCGTGCAACCTTCGTTACCAAACGAGCCTTACTCTTTTACTTGACTACGCGATTAATTATTTCAACAATTTACATAAGACCATGCTTGTAATCGCAATCACGGCTAATTATCTCTCACTATCGTTCGATATTTTTTCCTTCTTTCCCTTGCAACGTCTACATCCTACTGACCAATTTGTATCATAAAACTCCGTGAACCGATCGCACGATAAACGTACAATGTACCCTATTTCATTTATAAATCGTAAATTCAACTGTATCTAAAATTCAACATAAAAATGCCGTCACGCGAAATGTTTCACACTCGCACGGACATCAGCCTAGTTTCCATTAATCGAGAGAATTTAAAGATAATTTCGGAAAGTAAAGGATTCGACGGAACAAAGAACAGATAACTTCAAAGATTAAGATATGAATTCCAATTTTAACGTTCCAGCGCCCGAAGAAAGCAACCACCAGCGGTGAAACCAATAATAACCTCAAAGAGTAAATAATTCAAAAGAATGATAGGCGACCACAAGAACCTTTTACGTTCCACTACCCAAAGAATCAACCACCAGTGATAACGCCAGTAACAGCCATAAAGAAAAAGTCAGCTGAACAATGAATAGATAACCTCAAAGATCGATATAACTATGTCAGCTTCGCGGTATTCCAGTGTCCAAAAAAGCAAGCACCCGGTAGTCATTCACAAAAAAAAAACAAAAAAAAAACAAAAGAGAGGAAGAAGAAAAAAATCAAGAGATCCCCACAACTCTGGCAACCCTGCTCGATAGCCGAAACGTGAGACCGAGAACTCAATTACTCCCTTTCACGCCCATCTTAAGTGCTGCTCTCTCCGTGCGCGTGCACAGTGCACGTATACGCACACCTTGGCACACTCGCGAAAGGCGAAGCTTGCCATCGTGGCAGCTCACGTGCGTGTGCGTGTACACGCGAGCCAAGAAGTGGGATGCTTGTACGGGACGCGGCGGTGGGGGAGGCGCGCGAGAGAATGGAGGGGGTGCACGAGTCGAATAAGTAAGGTAGGGGCGCGCAGAAGGGAATGGAGAGAGACGTGACGAATAAGGATGGGTGGGGAGAGGGAGACCAGTATTGCAGAATGGAGGGGGTGGAGGTGAACGATGAGAAGGCGGTGGGGAGGGGGTGTCGGCGGGAAGGGAGAGGCAGCGTGAATTAACACCTCTACCGCGGCATCAGATAGCGTCGGGTGACTCCCCTCACCCTCGGAGAAGCGTCAGCGGTGGCGGCGGCGGCAGCCCTCTTTCTCCGCTTCTCCGCTCTCGCACAGAGGAAACGTGTCGAGGGTGGAAGGTGGGGGCGGATTGCAGAACGCGGGGAAAGGGAGTTTATAATTGGCGGCGTGCGTATGCAAGCCGGAGGCCCTGTTCGAAGAGAAGAACTAAAGCAGAGAGGAGAGACGATGGCAAAAAGACGAGGCAACCAGGGGAGAGGCGACGAAGAGATTTGTTATCCCAGGATTCTCCTTACACGCGCGCCTCGGAGTCGTACGCGCGCATACCTAAAGGATTCTCCCTGCAGTATCCCTTTTCGCGCTATTTTCATTTTTTGCCTTTTTAGGTTAGCGCCCCCTTTCGCGCGCATGCTCGTCCTCGCTTGTTAAGTCGTTAAGTGGCCGTTACCATTACCACTAGCGTGGAGTACGACGAACGTGAATGAGCACCAAGCAACTTTGCGTTCTTTGATTTTCTTTCTACTTTTCGTTTGAACGAACACGCACCACATTTGGGATGTTCGCTATTCTGTAGGAATTTCGAGCGGCAGAGATCATTGGCTGGATCAAACGAATCGAGGTGGTAATGACGTTAGGTACGCTGCAAGGTACGTGCTTAGAGATGAGTTATCTTCCTCTACAGTCTGAATAGCGGTGTTATTAACGGTGATTGTCGATAAGCACTGGCAGAATCTCCGTTTGGGGAGCATCGACTTCCCAATGATCTAAAAACAAGCCGAAGAATTCTAATCGAAGCGGCGACCGACTCGGAAGCATCTTTCTGCAACCTGATTTTGTGGTCAACAAGATCAGGACCAATTAGGGGCGCAAGACGAATGCGGACTCCGAATTCGTATCGCGTCGATGCGAAATTTGCCCAATAGCGACATCGAGAAGCGCAACACCTCGATCGAATTCCTTATCAAACGATGTTCAAGAAACTTCCAATTCCGATTTGCCGAATACAAGATAAGCGACTGATAAATCGGTAACAACTCTCGATAAGGCGAGAGTCCGGTACAACGTGCAAGTATCTTCGCGATGAACTTAATCTTCGATACACGCAGGCTCAAATAGCTGGGTTGATCGCACTGCAGAAAAAGGAAGAAAACGGAGAAGTAAATTCGAAAGGAAGAAAAGAAGGGTAAAAGGAGACGAAGACACGACGATGGTAATTACAGGCACACATTCGCCGAGAGAGGAGAGGAAAAAGGAAGGCGGGCCCGTTTGCAGGTGCAGCCCGGTTTTAACGCAACTACGTTATCGGGCGGCGGTATCAGGAAGCGCGGAAACAGAAACGAGAAACTAGAAAGTCTTTGTCCCACGACGGTGATAGCAAGCAGCAGTGACGTTAGAGGTGGGTATAGGTAAGTGGTGCTGGTAGCTGGAAATCCAATGGTGCCGGCGTACGTGTGGGACAGGGGGCAGGGGGAGGGCCCAGGGAATAGGTAGGTACCTTTGATAAGGAGACATTAGCGACCCGTATGTGATACCACGGTGTCTGATAAGCGACACACGACTAGACGCAGTTCCGTCTCTTGTTCGTGCGTTCGCTCGTTTTTGACGACAGCATCAGGAAAGTCTCTGGACTCTCTCTCCCTATTCTGACGTGGCGCCAGAGTCACTTCTCGACATCGGAAGGAGCTTCCAAGCTTGCGGCGAGATTGTATTACGAAGATGTAATGACATAAAGCAAATTTAGAATAGAAGTTCTTTTCAATCTTGTCAATGTGTTTCTACTTTGGACGTTCGTCGATGACTTTACAAAATCTAGAATATCTATTCTGTACGTCGTGATCGCAAAACATTCGATCCTCCTAGCTTACGATAAAGAACCGAGAATACCCCAAGCTACCTGTCTGAGTGTTCGCTAAAATTATCAAAAATCTGGAATAATAAATATTAATAATATAATACTAAAAAAGAAGAGGCATGCAGTCAATTAAATTAAAACGGACTAATCGTTGTCAGATTTCCCGTACGATATTCGAACGAAGCGTTATCCTGTTTCTAACTAAGTATTTAGACGATTAAACTTTGTCACGTTTAACATTTGCCTGATGGTTTCTTTTTCGACATTGGGGAACCGAAAGGTCGTTCTTAAATGCTTGGAAAGCTTTAGGTTCTCTTACACATGACGCAGCAAGTTCACCTGTGAATTATCGTCTATCTTCGAAATTTGCATGGTGTATACGATAGGGAATAAAGAGAGGAAAGACACGCGAGTTAAACGAACGAAATTGAAATCTAAACGCGTCATCAGAGAGATACGTTGTCGAGGGCGACATTCGTAATTCAAATTCAATAAACGCCCGCACGGCGACACAACCCCTTTCGTTACGTCAAGAAGAAAAAGTGTGGCCCTGTAATCGGTTCCTGGTAAGCAGGTGCGAGAGCACCGAGAATATATATCGTTAACCGTAGACGCTATCGTATCGTTGACCACAACGGTAACGTTTCTCCTATCGCACCCCTATGTTAACTGCGAGTTCTCACCCAGGGTGGTTGACGTCCGTCTTTCGCAGGCTAGAACACGGTCCGATAATTTCTCTAATCTAGTGGAAAGAAGACAATTAAGGCTATACAGGCGAGACTGTTGGAACAATCGACTCAACGTAGGAGGACTAAGGATACGATAAAGAGGTGGAGAAAAATGAATGTATCAGTGAATATGATAATAAGCGAATAAACTATGCAATTCAATTAGATAAAAGTTTGTCGTTAGAAATGTGAAGCTGTCACATATTCCCCTAACTTCCTAATATATTCTATGAGTTTAATCTGTTCTAACAGTCTCGTTTATGTCAGTCAAGTGAAGTATCTTCAATCCAACCGAATCCAAGTAACACCATCGACTGAAACTAAAACCTAAACCCATCTCCTTAATTCTACAAATAGAAAACTTTCGATCTCTCAATTTTCTCAAACGAAGTCACGAGTTATCTAGTAACATTCGTCAAAAGAATCTCAACTTGGCTAAAAATCGGAAAAAGCACCTCGAGTTTCTGAAATAACGAGTTCATGCCCAAAGTGTTTCCGAGCATCTTAAATCCGATCGAACTGAATTCCGGAAACTCGACTAATTCGACTTTAATCAAACCTTCCTGCTCGTTCCACGACTAAAAATCTTTTATCTGAGTCACGACCAAAATCATCCAGCCTTACGCCTCTGCGATCGTAATCCACGTATTCCCTCGCAGCCGATTTCCCGATAACGCAAGCAAGCGAGACCGTAGGAAGGCCAGGACCGGTATATCCGTTGATCACCCGAAGGAGGTGCGTTTTATGCCCGCCATAAACCATATACGCCTCCGTTCCCATGATACGGACGCGAGAGGCAGCGCGTTCTTCTGCTCCTCTGGTATGCGCGCCACTTCTACCACACGTGACAACGTGTCGTCGTCGGGTAGATGTGCAGTTAGCCACCCAGAAACACGTGCGAACGCCAGCCACCAACACCCACGCGATCGTGACGTCCCTGTACGTAGTGGTCCGCGTTGGTAACGACGCGTACAGGTATCTGCCAGCCAATCGAGGCGTTCTCTCGCCTATAATGGCTAGGTGTCCATTACATCTAGTCAGCCGCGGCGAAATAATAAAACGCGTCGAATGCCGGCGCCGTCGATCGGCCTTAAGAGATGCAGACCGAGGAAGAGAGAAAGAAGGAGAGACAGAGACAGACAAAGAGAGAGAGAGAGAGAGAGAGAGAGAGAGAGAACGAGTGCGAACCCTCCGGGATATGTATCGTGTGCACGCGGAGTAGCCACGCGGCGGCGCGTAATTGAATCAATCGACGATTTACTACCGACGCGCGCTGCCCGGAGTGACGATTAATCTCGCCGCGGCTTGCGCGAGTACGCCGCGCGCACGCCCCGCAAAATATACTGTTATTTTCGTCGGTTCGTGGGTATTTATGAAGATACCGATCGGCCATCGTAATTGCGCCTGCCACGGGTTTCCGGAGTTCATTCATGGACGATGCGTTGGTTCACAGGTGATTTTATTATGCCCTTTCAAGGGCTGTTTAACCCCTCAGGGCATTGCGATTTAATTTGGTTGCACAGTAAGTTACGTTCTTTGAGAGGCGTGTAATTTAGTAATTATTGACGTTTTCAGAGGAAGAGTTATTCGTTTGTGACTTTTACGTAGGCGGATATATTTTTTGTATCGATTTGACTCGCAGGGTTAACGGAGATTATATAAAATTCAAAGAAGGGAGAACCGTCAAAGAATATACCACCTAGCCGCCTCCAACTTTAGTAAATTCCCAGCGAGCGATCCAACGGCGCATGGTGATTGCTCGTAGCGCGACGAAAGACAGGTAGTTCCATAACCGAAATCACAGAACCGAGGGACGGTCGCCATCAACCGAGCAATTTACATAAGAAAGAAACGCTGTATGACGTAACGCGGCAACCTTCGGGAAATCTATTTCCGCGACGTTGACGTGATCATTCTACATTACATTACTACATCACGTCCTAGCCGCCATACGTAAAAGAAGAGAAAAAATGTAGCAGGAGAGATCTACAAGGGTGTAAGAAAAGAAAAATCGTAGGAGAATACAGAGAGAGAGAGAGAGAGAGAGACGAAGAAAAGGACAGAGAGAGAGAGGGGGGAGAGAAAACGAAAGATTCCCTCGGAAGCTTCGATGAGCGACGTGTTATCAGACAGCTCGATAACGTTTCATCCTTTGAACAGACGTCGGGAGGCTGTAGTCGAGAGATCGGCAGTTTGGAACGACGTTTCGTCATCTCGTTTCCTCCGCTTCCCCGTGCCTGATGTCTCGTGACCGTTTATTTCACGTCCTTCTACGTTCAACCACTCTCTCGAACGCGCGATGGATCTCGACAAAATGGCGATAACAAGAGAGATCGTCAACAAATTTACTCATCCAAGAGGGGAAACAAACTTTTAATCGTTCGCTTTTTCGTGTTCCCGATGGGCGTTCGCTCTCTTATCGCATGGAGACACGTCGCATCGAAGATAAACCACGGTTTGGGCATGTATCAAGAAAGAAAATAATATATTTATTTTTCTGGGATTCTTTATTTGCTTGTTGTTTTTCGTTCCTCTTTCCTCTTTCCTTCTTTTTTGTAGTTATTACGGTAAACGTTGCGTCACGGAAATTGCACGATACTCGAAAGAATATCGTTCCTATCGGCCATTATCACTTTCGCGGTGATGTGCGAGCATTTGCAAGCAGCCTGACGCGCAGAGATCACGACTTATCGGCATGCACACGTTTCTCGACAAGCAATCTGTATAGATAAGCCGATATCTTTTTCGGTAGCTCGCACTTACGCCGTCTTTTATCCCGGAAGGTGGCCTTCGGACGCATAATTGCCGCCATTATTCCGCTTAAAAGCGAAGTTTTTCTCTCGTTTGCTTTTATTTTTCTACCGAGAACAATTACACCAAGTGCATCGGGTAAATGCATACGAAAGATATACGAAAAAAAGGCGAGCACGTGCGATAAAAGTTATTTACTCAATTTCTTGCCGATCTTCAATCCTATCTTCCTCTAAGTATTTCTTTATTTCGTGTTATCAACAAACGTAACAACCATCGTTTCACCGAATATATTTTATTTTAATCCTCCACTATTAATTTCCCGCCTTTAAATTAGAACGAAAATTCACAGAACGAAAAACCGTCATCAGCTAGTGGCGAAAATAAACGACGAAGATGGCGAAAGATGAGGAAAGAAACGAGCATCAGCGCCAATATCAGCGCGGGAGCTTTTTGTAATGGCGGGATGTGGCTCTTTTTGGCCTTTCAGCCGGTGGCTTTCAGAGCCTTCCAGCGTGGCAGATAATGAACGAGCACCCTCGCACACCACCGCTGCAAACTCTGTCTTTCTATCCTTCTCTCGCGAGTCGACTCTCCGCTACTACAACCGTAACTATCCCTCTTTGCCTCCCTGGTTCCCTACAGCCACCCTCGCTCGATTCACCTTCTCGGCCAACGATGTCAACAGGTGGGCAACGCGGATGCGACCTAACCAACGGGCCTGTGTTGGCCTCCTGTCGATTCGATCGACCACGGCCTCCTCTCCATCGGGGCTGCTGACATCCGTCGTCGACGACGACGAGTCGTGTCGTCGCTGCGTTCCACGCAACCGATAGGGAAAAAGTATGCGGCAGGAAATGGCACTCGCGTGACACACAAAAGACGATGGCGGACAATGATACCACGTCTGAAAAAGAAACTTCACGCACTGACTGGCACACAACAGCCTCGAACGACCATCCAGGTAGGCTAAGCTTGCGTCTCTGATAGTAGTTTTCCCTACCGAATTTTCCACAGTCCCGTGATTTCCATGCATACGATGGTTCTGCAATGGCGACATTTGCTTAATACAAGTTTTCTCTTCCCGGAGATTTTCCACTAGTACCTGGCTATTATTACTCTTATTAACTCATAGAACCGATTCGACGAAATCAGCCTCTGATATTGCGTACGGATAGTAAACAAATGCATATACGTTTCTCGTTAACTAACCAATTAACGAATCACTGCTATATCTAGTTGCCGACGATATTAGACTGATCGTTGGAATTCTGATTTATGGAAGGTTGCGATCTAATCGTTCGTCGTATTTATTGAAGTATCTTGAACAAAAGCAACAAGTTGAATTTACCACCGATTGGCTTGGAATATCAAGTCAGATTGCGAAGTGTTCCGCGATTTCTCGCACTAAGAATAGATTTTGAGCCACAAAGTTCATCGGTCCGTGGAACTCTGAGGTACGAAGCATGCCGATAATCTTTCGCCGTCTATACACGCCTGTAGTTCTCTCGCATCGGCCACAATAAGTCCATGTCAATAAACTTTTCAACGCTTCTTTCAGCCAGATTAGATTCCACGGCGGTGCCGCCCTCGACATTCGCCAATGGTAATCCAATAAACACACTTAAGAAGCGATATCGATCGAAGATCGAGGCATTATCGCGTGATCGGATCGCGGCAGCAAGGCACGAAGGTCTTATCGGAACACGATGGCAGAGACGGTGCAGGGACTGGTCTACCGACGCCATCGACAGGGATAACGATAAGGTGTTTTTCAGAGCGAATCAGCGTTAATGGATGTTTTCACGCGAGCTCGCGCGCGAAGCTGCATCGCGTTGTAGATAAGTTGCACATCGCGGAATATTGACAGACATCGCATCTCTCCACTTTTAATTCGCATCATCCGCGACTATACCCGTGCCCCGCAACTCGACTCACCCCCTATCTTTCTCTTGCTCTTGTCGATAGTCGCTTGGCTGCTCTGCTTTCTCTCTTATACGCTGGAAAGCTTTCACTGATGCGCTCCTTCGTCTTCCTCGCTTTCTGCAACGATATCAGGGAGTAGACCGATACCCTCGCGGTGATCTCTGGGACAAGACAACAATGCAATCTGCACTGTCCGGGCGTTCGATCGTTGGAAAACACACTCCTTATCAAATTGCGTTGCTACGAGGCCGAACGAAAACCACCGTTAATCCACGAAAAATTTCTCCGTCTCGCGAGATCTCTCGAATCGACCGTGAGGAGCCCCGATGGACCTGATCGAATGGCGTTTTACAGCCTTTAAACCAGGAAATCGATCTTAAGAAAGGCTTCAAGGTTAAGAAACACGTATACCACTTCGTTCACAGAGCAACGGAATTGTGCGGTTTGCTACTGTACGAAAAACTCTTTTTCCAATCGGCTGGTAGCCTGTTATTTTCCGTTCACCTTCGATGAAAATAGAAGAAAGTCGGAGAAGGAGAGAACATTTTTAAGTGCATGGACGAACGCCGCGGCGATTTGGTTCAAAATGGCCTACGAGCTGTTGGCCGTCGATAGGATATCAGTTGATGGTCAGCCGGACGGAGATAGCGGTAATGAGCGACGAGAGGAAAGTTCCCATCGGGCGAATAACCAGTAAAAGGAGTCGCGGGAAAGAGGGGGGGGAGAGAGAGAGAGAAAGAAGGAAAGCAAGGGAGACCGGATGATGGACTGATTACGCTCCACGGCCGAGATAGCAGCTCGATAGAAGAGAACTTCTACGAATTCCAAATTCACTTCCCGAAGCGTTCATTTCCGGTGCTCGCCAATGCTGTTTCGAGGCTTGATACCACGCTAAGGAATTCGGAGCGAAAAATTGGACTTGATGGAATAATTTACGAAAAATATGTATAAGCTTCTCTGATTGCGCTACATTACACCGATCCATTACGAATTAAATCTAACACGGTAAAGAGTGGCATTAAGGCCTCTTTCTAAATTCTTGACTAGAAATGAAAAAGTCAACGACCACACGATTCCGATAACTGTAAAAAATAAAATCATTAACGATCGATATCTGCGGTTAAATTCGAAAATTAAAACAGAATCGGACGCTAAAATTTTGAACAGAATCGGGCGCTAAAATTTTAAACAGAATCGGGCGCTAAAATCTTAACAGAATCACTGACAAGAAAATATTCAAAGGATAAGTGAAAGGAGCATTGGAAACAAAGGTTCGTGCGGCGGTGGCAAGGAGAAAAACTCGAGATGCTTCGAATTTGAGGAAAAATAAGCACATCTAAATTAATAATCAATATCGATCATCCGACACAAACAGAAGATTTAGACAGCGAAGAAAGGCGAACAACCCGGAATGAAAGCACGAAAAGCTCGTGCATTATTGCGAGATGATGTGACGCGATGCTCCGATCGCGCCCTCGTCCGACAAAGAAGCCTCAAACCGTATCAAACGAGTCGGCGGCGGTGCGGCATTGAAGTGGGCGCGCGGAAGGGTTGGGATAGGCGCGTGGACAAACGAAGGATACAACAAAGGATCCGGGCGCAGGGAGGCAGAACGATAAAGGGAGACAGAACGATCCTGCCGAAAGTTAAAAGGGAATCCATCCATAAATAAGCGCGGCTCTCTACGGGGTTTGCCTTGGCGAGCCGTGGAACGGCCACGGATCAGCGCGCGATCTCCAACGGAATAATAATGCGGGTAAAATAAAACCGGCCTCCCCCTCGAACACTCAGACAGGCTTACGCACCGAGTCTGAACACACGCATCAACGTTGGATAGCGTACGTGTAAGCTGTGTGCACACCGAGAACCCATATAATACCCCCATAGAGAGATGGGAAGATCAAACACTGAAATTACAGCATTGTGAGCATTCTTCTTGCGGCCACTCTTCTTCTTCTTCTCCTTCTTCTCCTCCTTCTTCTTCTTCTTTTTCTTCTACTCCTCCTCTGCTTCTTCTTCTTCTCCTTCTACTACTTCGAGTTTGTGCTTACCGATAACGGTCTTCCTCCTCTTTCTTTCTATCTTTCTGTCTCAGTCACACACACGGCGAACAACGTTTTACTTTCTTCTCGCTCCTCTTCGTTCTTTGCCTATCGCCCCTCGCCCTTGTTCGCATAAACACACACTTGCCGTGCCTGCATAAGGCTCCCTTTATTATCAAAACCCGGATCGCGTGCATATTGCATCGGTGCACCGAGAGAAGACCGCGCTGCTCTCGACCAAACCGACCGGCCGCTCTCTCTGTTGCATCTATCCGTGTACATCGAAGTCGTAGCTGTAGCAACGCTCGTTTACTCCTCCTCCTTCTTGTTCCTCCTCTTTTCATGGGGCGAGTCCTCCTTCTAAAGGACCTGCCTTGTCCTGGACGATCACCGCGAGATCACCAGCTATAGAACACATTTGGCAACGATAGCTCGATGAGGCGACCGTGACGCCATGGAAATTACCGTCTCCACCTATCCAACCCAGCAACATAGGAATAAATATATCATAGTTATACGAGCGCAGATTTTCTTCTTCGAATCAGATATGGGTAACAGGTGCAACCAGAAGGGACAAAGTATCGATTTCTAGAACGTGGATGGGATTTAAAATAAATATGTACTGCATTTGTCTTTGAAACTAAGAGCGTACAAAAGGACGAGAAACGTGTATCATCGGCTACATAAGCAAAGCGAGATCAACGTATCTATCTTAAGTAGCTACAAAGGAAGGACGAGAAAACGAGAACAATTCAGAGAGTGAATCGAATTTAATCCATTCCGATTTAAATCAGAATGCAACGTTGCGTTAAATGGAACATTTCGATATTTTTTCGATCGATTTACGTTATCGAAATCAAGTCTTCCGACATCGTGTCGAATGAAATATAATCCATTCCAAACCAGAGGAAAGCAAATAGACAGACTGTTTTACGTTTTTGAAACATCGAAGACGCAAGCAATGTGAAGCAGATGAAACGTAATTCGTTGGAAGCCAGAAGGCAGCAAACGAACAAAGCCGGTTAATTTCCAAACATAGAGAGAGAATAAAACTCGGGGCAGGCCGGATATCTCGAGGCATTCCTTCCCTTATCCGTGACGCCGCTGGATCCTGACGCGAGCGACCGTTTCTTTTCAGGCTCCGGTCACTTATGGCGATTTAACGGATTTAACGACCACACCTGTACCGCTGTGCTTCTCCTCCTGGTCCCTTTTCCGTGTAGCGACGCCGTCCGATAAGAATCGGGCCGAACTGTGAGAATCGACGACGACGACCAAGAGCCAGCTACAACCATTCGAGAGATCGATCGCTTCTCGTCGTACCCGACGACGACCAAGACGACGACGGCGAAGGCACACGGAGGCGCGTTTCCATCTCGCGGAATGCATTAAGCCGGACGTCGTCCTCGCGAATGGAACCAAGTGAGCGGCACGCAGACGATTTTTAACCAGATAGGATTCTGCCTCCACCTCCTCCTCATCTTCCCCACCCATTCGACCTGCTGTCCCGTCTCTTTCCTGCAACCGTCGAAGAACTCCCGCACATACGAGGAGGCGCATAAAGTGAATGCATACACGGCTGTACCAAGAGAAAGAATAAACGCGGCCCGACAGGGTCGGATCGGAAGGGAAAGAAGGTAGTCTATATTCTGAGATATCTTTCCTCCTTTGAGCCTGATTCGTTCGTTTGAATTTGCACGGTTCGAGATTTTTGGAAAAGAGAAATCGAATTTAAGACGATAGATAAATAGAGGATTTTTGCACATTTTGTTGGATTTCAAGTATCGTTAATTGATAGGTGCTGTACGAATTGAGAGTTACATAGCAAATTTATAAAATTAGTTGTACTTCTACTTTCACTTTTTTAGTTTGTAGAACACTCGCAAGCTTCACTATATACGCGTGGAGGAATATCATAAAACTGGACAAAATATTATATGCTAACGAGTTTAAAAAATATTCGCGATACGATCAATTGTTGGACGCTATAGCCGAGCCAGATTCGATTAATCCACTCCTGGTCGACAAACGACGACAGACCTACGGATATCCGTCCGTTGAACATGTGGACTGTGTCTGCCCCGAGGGGGTTGAGGCAGCGCCACTGAGGGGGTTGCCCCGTCGAAGAGAAAGAAAGAAAGAGAGAGCAACCCCAGACGATGCGGAGACTGATAAAACTACGAATGATAACGCTGTCCCCGACTCGGTTACCCTCTGCCCGCGCCCACAGTCCGTCTGTTTCTGACTATCCGCGATAATCTGGTGCTTCCGCATGCGGCGAAACAGTTTCGACCGTAAAGCTGATCCTTTCGCGCGGAAAACACTTCTGACTTTCAATCGAACCAACTTGCTACGATAAGCTGCCTGCAATTCCGAATATTCGTCCTTGTTTCTATATATTACGCAAAATTACGAGAAAACGTTATCTACGAAAAAATGTTTACGAAAATATTGTTACAAACGGAAGACGGAGCTTTTATATGACTTTTCAAAACGAATGTGTAAAATAGATTCGATTACTAAAGAAATTTTTAAAGGTTCCAATAACGGTGCTATAAAGCTGGGAAGATAATAATTTATTTATTACCAAACTCGCTACTATCATACAAGAAAATTAATAGCACCGGTAACTTATAAAAATTACAATGCCTATCTTCCTCATTTACAAATAACCAAGATTATACAAAGGTCTCAGTGATCGTTTAATCTGCTCGTTCGTTCTTAGGGAATTCTAACTATGATTACACTATTATCTAACGATCACATATATCGAGGCCTAAACTTCCTCGAGTCCCTAACCACTCGATCGCGTTGATCCTTGAACCGGGGAACCCAGCACGACCGATAAGCTAAAGTATCATCACCAGTCCCACGATATTCAGTTTCGATACGCGTTTACGCGTCAACACCAATAAACGTAGCGAAACGTCAACGAGAGAGGGGCAACAGCCAGTCCATCGATACGCGACCGATTGCCACAGCAAAAGATTTTCCCCTAGACCACGGGGCACAGGGTAGATCGTTATCGATTCCTGTGACCAAGATCGCAGCCCCGAATCAAAGCGGTTAGCAGCGGGTTACAAGCATACCGTACGCCACGAACGAAGAGAGCAACGTGTAAAGGTGCGCGATGCTCGCAGCTCGGGGGACGTGCATCTTCTTATGGCCGACGAGAAGACAGTAGTCCTTTCTCGTGAGAGATTCGCGGCCGATAACGAGCGTCCCGTTCGCTTCGTATATCGCTAGAGCTCTCTCGCTTCAAAACCCTTCGACTACCTGGTATTCGCGTTAGCGCAAACCCAACATACTCGCTGCCCTACAGAGGCAGAAAACTTTTCAAACGCGTTCGCGTGTTCGTTCGAATCAACTACTTGAAGACGTGAGACACAGTGTAACGCGTCTTTTATCGGAACAATTAGATTAGGTACATTGAGAGTATATTTGTATATACGTATATATGTATTAGATTTTTCGAAAAGTATCTTTCTTTCGCAAACGTGTTTTTTACAACAGCGCATCTTCGTACAAACCAAGTCTGTGAAATGTCGCGGTGTTTATCTCAACAGAACAAAATGCATCGTACGTAATTCGATAAAATAATATAAAACAAAAAACGTTGTGCGTCTATTATTTCCTCATAAAACGAAGGAAACTTTTCGGACAACCTAGTATATTGTAGTTCGTTAAACGTTTCATCTGTCAAAACAATGAAATAGTACGTAGAGGTGAAAAGTATAAGTCGTATTAAAGTTAAAAAATCGCAGCAAGATTATCGAAACCCTTAAAAATTATTATCTCGTGTAAAACGTTACACCATAAGCAATTACGAGGAGAATTCAAATCGTCTTATGTACAGTATTATATACAGATAATATATATACGTATATCATACGTATACATATACTCTATCTCACATTTTATTTACGCTTTAGTTAAGAACTAAAAACTTCCAAATACACGGTGTTTCGTTGCATCGAAGCAGCGATACGAGAATACCAAGAGAGAGCGCAGCCGCAACATCACAACGGCTGCTTGCCGTTGATTCTCGCGCTCTTTCTGTTAGCGTTAGGCTACGCTCTCGACACGCTTGCCGATATCAGCCGATAAGATCGAGCCTGCATGTCGATGCCGGCTGGAGAAGCGACGAGAGGCGCGGATATGCTCGCAGCAACGGATCGCGGAGCACGGGGTCTGCGAGAGAGGTGAGGCGGCCAACTAAGAAAGAAGTCCAGGTAACACGGTCGCGCGATCGACGAACGCGACGTGGGACGCGCAGCTGACACCTCTATACAAGCGCCAACGTTCCACCTAATTAACGCCGCGACCGCGTGCAACGCCGTTGTCAAAATAACACGGCGATCGGTCTTGCCGATCGACACTGACTCGTACCATTAACGCTGTTATCGGGTTAGATCAATTAGAGGGCTGGGAGCGTTCCATGCTTTCCTTCTCTTCAGGGAGGCGAACGAAAAGAAAAACGCGCCACTTGCGAAACCGATCGATGGAACGAAGAAGGAGTGCATCGAACGCCTCTCTATGTAAATAAGCCGTTTCTTTTTCCAGCTAGGATCAACGAGGTGTTGGCTGACACCTTCAGCTGCGAGTTTGCTGACGACGCTTTATTTATTTGGGTCAACGCATTTCTCGCATTGTACGCCCAAACTTTTGCTCCTTCTTTTAAGAGGTCGTAAGAGTCAAACTTCTGAGCTTAGACGCTATTAATATTAAGTCGAAGCTGAAGGTTCGATTATGTGATCTAAGCTTGGTAAATCTTGCGAGAAGTGGCGGGAAGAGTAGTCATCTCTTACACGAGCAGAAAAACGCGTTTTACTAGGCATACTTTCGATGCAACAAAAACCGCACAGTCCAAACTCTGTTGCTTGTACTGTAATTATATGATCTACTTGTTAATTCTTTCATCGATACGAGCGACTTCTCAACTATGTAGAAAATCACTATCAGTTAAGGTACCAATTTCTGGAAAATTGACATGGATCACTTACAGCTGGAGATATTGACATTTTAAACGATAACGATTTATAATATCGTGTTCCTCGTTTGTATTTACTACGTTTTGTTCAACAAATTGCGAAGATATCGCGTGAAATTAAAATGTCCAGAGACCGAACAAATTGCTTTCTTCCTTCGTCGAATCGAACAGGAGAATAGTCCTGACAACTCGTCTATCAAATCTCAACTCATCTATCTAAACAGCAAGCTGATAAATCCTCAAATCCTTTCACGTCAAATACGCGTTAAATACGCGCGAAAGTCATTCAGAGTCGTCAGAACCAGGAATCATCCTATTCTCCTGACTCGCTGGTAGCGAGCTCGCTCGACAGGCGCGGCAATTTGTCTTTTCCTCCTTCGAGGGAACCTAATATCAATTTCTCAGCAAAGACTGATTACGTTGAACCCACGCGATCGGTCTGTTCCTCGTTTCTCGACGCGACACGTCATTCGAAGCTCGTCGAACAGCGCTGTTTAAAGTGCGAACACGTGGGTGGCTACGGCGGCCAGAGTAACGAGGAAGGGAACCAGGGAAGGAGGTAAGAGAAACGAGAAAGAGGACGAGAAGGAGGAGCCTGGCGCGAGAAAGACGAACGAAGAAGGAGGACATTTAAGAAAGATTGAGGAGCGGCATCGCCTCATTCCACCTTCTTATCTATGCATCTCAAAGAGAGAATTCGTGTGCGTACGCATGTACAGTCACCCACGGAAGTCTTTATATGCTTTATAAAAGATGCATTTTTATTTAAATAAGACGTATAATGTTATCCAGAAGCGTTTGACACCTGTTAATTCCTTCAATCGTCCTTAGTTCAAACGTTATTCTTAAGTTTCCAAAGCTGGATTTACATTTCGTAATAGAAAATACCCTCTGCAATCGAATAATCGAACTTTCATTCTATCAAAAGTGAAAATAAAATTGTTGCTTACACTAAAAAGAAAAGAAGAAAAAGAAGAAACACGCACGTGGAGAAATCATGGAAAAAGAGCTGGTTTTAGATTTTATACCAGAAAACATTCACCACGATCAAATAATTGAACTCCCGTTCCATCAAAAGCGAAGATAAAATCTCCTCGTACATCCAAGTCTGCAGATTCCCGTTTCACCAAGAACAATCTACGGAACAATTTCGCCAACGACTCTATCGGAACAACACATCGACCTTAACAAGCGAATCTCGACCACACGACACGCCAGGAACACAGGAAGACGGAGAGATTCGACGCGAGATCAGAAGGGGGTTGAATTATGAGGACAAACGAAGAACAGAATCGCGTGACGACAATTATCGCGAGGCTAGCTTAGCTGTAAGACGAAGAAGCGACAATCTCTGTGGTACAACGCTGACTGACAACGAACCAGAGACTCAACTTATGTCGAGGACCTAGGTTGGAACGTGGCAAAACGAGGAGGGGACAGGGAAAGGACTGCGTTTGTACTGCGCTTAAGGTGTTTGCCGAGCAAATACGAGGCGGGCAATTAGGTCTCTTCAGACACGGCGGCGCGCGTGCCGTTGTTTGTCCGGCTAAACAAGATATTATTACGGGCGGCGTGCACTCGAGACGAGACACGAGCTCGGATCTTGTTCCCGCCAACTTTCTGGTATCGCTTCTGGAAACAAATAAGAGACCTGACCGTGTTACGATGCTCACGAGTCTCTTAAACTTTACATAGAACTTGTCGTGTCAGTGGAACGACGTGATTTCATCATGGACTATTTCTGTATGTACAAGCAGGCCTGTGTGAAACGTGCGATCTGATAGCTGTAATTATTTGGTAACTTAGTTTTTCGTTCTACGATCGCTTAAGACTCGCAGCATAACTCGATAAATTAGCGTTTTAAATATATATAGATAGGATTAGAATAAAACACGACGTCATCTTCTTGCTACAAGTTCTATTATTTTCTCTTCCATTTTAACTGCTCGTTCCGCCACCGTAAAAACCTGATACTTGACTTACAGTCAGAGTTGCACATTGATATTACAATGTTATTCGCGATACAGCCTTGTTAATGACAACCATTCCTAATAAATCGTTCGAAAAGACTTTGCAAAGACTTTCAGTATAAAACGAGAACACGTTACTCGATTATACCTAGGAAGAATCAGCGTTGCGATTTATCGGTGTTCCGTCAAAGTTTCAACGATAGTTGGACGAATCTTGAAGTCTTTGTCATTTTCACGAACGAAACCAGCGTGAAAAAGGGAGAAAAGTAAATTGTTCGCGTGCATTGTATCGAAAGAACGGAAAGAAAGAGATGGTACGGTCGCGTTTATTCGGTCGGACATCGTTCGTTCGTGGTTTAATTGCCATCGAAAGGTCGTCCTTAATTTTACGTTATCTCGATCGAGAGAATTTCGAGGCCGGTACTGCCACGAAATGACCGAGGCGCCACTCTTATCTGAAGAGGCACGGATAAGCCCGATGATTGAGGAGAAAAGGAGCACTCGAGATACCTACGGCGTCGGGAACCAAAGAGAGGGGGCCAAAATTGTTGAGAAATGACACACACACGCACCGATACACGCGCAATACAACGCACCCACGTTCAACCCTCTCTCATTAACGCGTACGACGCGTTAACAAATCGGATACGCCTCTCTAATCGCTAGATTCTCATCTGCAGGTAATCAGCCATCGATGCATACGAGTTCTCGTGTATACTGTGCATTTGATTCCGACCGATTTCACTTTGAAGCTCGACTCGAAACGAGAAACCCTTTGACACGATTCACCTAGTTATACCAACCGCGATATTCCTCTAGATACGTACATCTCGTTCGTCTACGTGGATCGGTTTAAGTGGAATTAAAAAAAAAAAATGAGAAGAAAGGAAAAAAGACGGACGTTGTCGAAGAGAAGCTATCGCGTGGAAATCGTTCGCGGAATACTCCAGTTGCGAAACCGAGACAATTATCTGATTCGGCCGTAGCGAACAACGAAACAACAACGGCCAAATCGTTCTGACCGAGATCAGATGCGATCTTCTCCGCGGTCTCTCCTCCCCCGCTTCTATATCTCGCTCTTACTATCTATCTCCTTCCGTCTGTTAAACATAAGAGTGAGAGAGAGAGAGAGAGAAAGAGAGAGACTGGGAGAAGAAGAAACTCTCGTTGTTCCGATCAGTTAACGCTAATGAGCGATATATTTGGAAGACTGGCAAAACTGGCCAGAGCGAACGTTTCATACATGCCTCTCTCGCATGCCACCAAAAACAGTATACTTTAATGCTTCTACTCGGAGCCTCTTTTGTTCGTTTAAATAGCGAACAATAATTTTAATTAAGAATACCACTCGACGTACGTACGTACGTTCGATGCAGAGGATGGTCAAGAGTACCGATGACCTAAAAATCGTTAATTGTCGAACGAGGTATTATCTTTGGAAGACTAATTACCATCTTTAAGCTTTCACCTTGAGACAAGAAAATGGACCATCGCCCGTCTTTCGACTAATTTGTCATTCGAGAGAGAAAAAATTGACAAACTGACTGTGGCAGATGGTTAGAGTCTTTGGTTAAAGACGATCCTCCGCGTTTATACTTGGCTCTGAAATGGCGGCGACGAGGAGACAGTTTTTGCAGCGGACAATTACTACGCAAATACAAGTTTCAACGAGACAAGTGTTACCCGTATTAGGTCTCGTACGTCAATGTGGACACAGACACAGAAGCGAGTGGACGAGCGTGTATCGTGATCAGAGGCGAGAGACGAGCCGGGCACCAGCTACCCTTGCTCCTGACTGTCCGCTTTATCTCAAGACTTGAGAAAACGCAGACGCTTCGTAGCGAGGCTAATCTGCCTGGTATCGGGGCCCTAAAACCGCCGCCAGGAGGCCAGAGACAACGGTAATAGGACAGGGAACCGCGTCTACTGGAATGCTACGCAAACTTTGCTATATACACGCGACGTGGAATAAAACGGAGCTCCATCTATCTCTCGCTCTCCCTTGTCCGCCGACAATAAGAAACGAAGAATTTGTGAGAGAAACGCGAGGATATTGAGAAATAGATTTGCGGCTTTCCGATAACGACATAGATCGATAGAATTATATCGTACGATATACGCGTATAATAGACACGCGATATATCTGAAATAGAATTGTGTCTTTCTGGAAATGATACGAATTACTGGAATTACATCATTCATATGTTTTATAAGTGGGTGATTTAATCTTCGAAAGTCTCGTTTCGAATTTACTGTTACTCGATTCGAGATATTCTTGATCCGCGTAACTTCTACATCTTTTCTAGCCTCCACTCTCACGCGTTACATTACACGCGAACATCGAAAGAACGCCATAGTATGGAGATGACGAATCTTGCAATAAAATCTAATAACGAGCCATCGTTCGTTACGAGTAGCATCTTAGAGAATAAAGAACACATCGAGCAACCTGCGAACTCGATAAGACCTGCGATCATCCAGCCAAGTAAATTACAAATAAAAAATCGCTATTAGCGAAATCATCGATACTTAAACGATCGCCCTATCTTCGCGATAAAAAGAACGTACACGAACTCTCGAACCAGTGAACCAGTACGCGATTGAAGGCCGAACAATGCCGGTCCCGAAAGATCCCGTAGATCGCAGGGCAACGATTCGCGTAATTAGAACGGGACCGTGGTAGATGATCAGATTTTTCAACGAGGCTACCGCGATCGCGACAAAAGAACTCGAGCGATATGGTTCGCTCGCGAACGCAAAACGACAGAGATACCACGCGGTGGGGCTTTCGTTGTATTGTTTGAAGCCGCGACCGAGATTATTCATATCCACGCGCGTACGTCGACGGCACACTGTCGATTAGTCGTCGCGATGCTTTTGATCGGCGGATCGTACGAACGTGACGATCGCCAGGTTGAAATCTCCTATCACTGGCTATCAGCTCATTACGCTAATATTCACTCGGAATGCCAGACCGATACGATATCTCGATCGTGCCTCTCGCGATTCGCAAAGGCCTTTTTGCGGCTCTCTCCCTCTCTCTCTCTCTCTCTCTCTCTTTCTCCCTGTGTACATGTAACCATTGCATACGAACACACGTTGTGCCATTTTTGGAGCTGGTTGTGTTTCACCCATTCCCAATACCGAGCACTTTCGCGAAATCATATCCGCATTTGCGATCACGTCACGGCTTATCGACTCGATTTCGTTTCGAACACGATACACGACCTCCTGCTCCGAGTAGTTTAAACGCTTTTCAAACAGATGTTCCTGCTCGTGATTCTGCCCGCTGTTTCGGTATCCCGCGTTGAGTGCGAGTTACGCCAGCCAAATTCAATTATATTGGCCGTAGTGTTGCAACCTGAATTCGTGAGATACGAGCGTATAAAGAAGAAGAAATTAAGAATCGTAAATTCCCTCGGGGATTGTTAAACGGCTGCACGTTCCGCGTTACATTCCTAATTTAACGGCTAACCCCCGAAAACAGTAGAGGAGAGAAGAAAGACAGAGAGAGGCTCGACGCGAGCTCTTCACTTAACACGAAACACATGTCGGCCGCATCAAGCATGTTCCCACCACGAATCTATTAAACCTTATCGAGGGTAGACTATCAAAAAATTCTCGGAACAAACGCGCCCGGTCACGAGGCTTGAATACAACGATGAAAAGAAGAGGGTGGGTGAGAGGGAGTGAGAAGAGGAAAGAGCGAAAGGAAGAGAAAGGCAGAACAGGGAAAACGAAAGAGAGGAAGAGATAAAGGAGAAATCAAGGCAAAAGGAAAAAGAGGCCAGTTGTGTGTGTCCAGCATCGGAAGGTACATCGCGGTTATCGGCGTAAAGCCGCGTTTACACGCGTGTAAAGCTGGTACGAAGGCTGGTTGACACCGTAGCGGAGAGGGCCAGCGAAAGGAAGGCTCGGGAAGGAGGCCTAACACACGCGGACGGGATAAGGGAGAGAAGAGGAGAACTCGCAGACACCATTCCAACGATGCCAGGGCCGTGTCGTAACAGGCTGGAGTGACACCACAATGCGGTGTAGCAATTTGTAGGCTCGCCCTTCGTCCTTCCTCCCCTGGTGTCTCTCTGGTGCCGCACAGCCTCCAGCAGCCGCCTCTTCCTCCGCTGTATTTATGAGCTGAGTCGAGAGAACGCCTGTATCGGTTCCTCTCGCGCCGCGGTTAAGGCAGGAAGGACGATGCAGGGCGCACGAAACGAGTACACACACGGCCTTCTTCCTCTTCTTCTTCTCTCCTTGCGAGCAACCGAACCCGCGCCGCGCGCCGATCGACGACGAACGTATATACCAACGAAGCAAGAAGACGAGGAGGAAGAAGGGGAGAAGAAAAGGAAGAAGAAACGCGAGTGAAAGAAGAACAGACGTAACTATAGTAAAAGGAAGATAGAACGAGGGGGAGGGAGAACGAGATAGAGAAAAGGAAAAGGGTGATGAACAGAGAAGGCGGGTTGAACGGAGGAGGATCGAGAGAAGAGAAGGGCTAACTAGACGAGATCAACGCCGCGATAGTTGTCTCTCGTGCGTTTCTTCGCAAAGAGGACACGAGGGGAGGGAGAAGGAAAAAGAAGGTGGACCGATGGCGAGGAGAGACTCGACGAGGTGGAACAAGTTGGCGAACAGGGAAAACAAGAGGGATAGAGAACACAAGGGGAGAGACATTTGCGGCGGTCGTGGATTCATGCGTTTGCGCGGAATAAGGGACCCAGGCGAGGAAGATAAGGGACGCTGATGGACCTTCCTCTTCTCTTTGCTTCTTCTTGTCTCTTTCTTCTTCCTTCTTGCTTCGTCGTTCGCCTTTTCTCGTCTTCTTCTTCTTCTTTCCCTTGCTTTCCTGCCATCCACACGTACGTACAGACAAACGTATACGTACGTGTAACACGTACAGCGTTCTTCTTGCTTCTCCGTCTTTTCGTCTTCGCCGTTTGCTTCCTCTAGTTCTTCTTCCTCTTCCCTTTCACGTCACCCGCTCATTGCACACACCAGCGGCCGATCGACACTGATAGCCGCAACGACTGTTCGCGGGTAACCGGCCACGACGGAATTTGCGACTTCGCTTTTGTGCCTTCCTTCAGGATCCGGTCAGGGAGGGAAGCGTGCCCCTTTGTAACCGATAGATTCGAGCACGAGATTTCGGGAATCTTCACCCGGCCAATTGAATTCCTTTCCTGCCCTGGCTATAACCGATTCCGAGAAACGTAATTAACCGTTCCGCGTTCGACCGCTCTCTCTCCTTTTTTCTTTCTCCTCCACACAAGCTGTCTTTATATAAATCGTACGGAACACGGTGGCAGGTGGTATCCGATCGTTACGCTCGTATCTTCTGCTTATTTCTATCTTCTCTTCAGACATTTTCAAATACTCCCACCATTTAACACTTAAGCGATGCTTTAGGGTCTTGAATCGGCTCAGATCTTACAAACTTTCTTATAATTTCGTTCTTAACGCTTCTCGTACGTAGCCTCCCTTTTTTCATTATCACTGCGCATAACTCTGTTTGTTTTAACAGTTTTTTATTTGCCAGTGAAAATTGTACAAAATAGATACAGTTGAGTTTTGTATAGAAACTACTATTTTACATGTAACATCATTTTACATGAATAACAATCTTCGACAAAGCTGAGACGAAACCTGCAAAAATACGAAACACAGTAGCAAGGCAAACTGATAAGCGGATTCAACAAATCCTAATCGCACGAAGGTACACAGACGGAAACGTCGTGTAGTCAGAAAAGGAAACGAGGCGAGGAAAACGTTAAAAGATGAATATCACCATCGAGAAGAGACAACAGCACGACCTGCTGAAAAGGATTAATAAGCGAAGGATTCGATATTTAACGCTTCGACGACGATTACAGCGGGAACTTGAAGAACGCGGCAATCGAACCGTACGAAACGATCCTCCCCCAGAATGGTTTTAACCCCCGTGTCCAGGCGAAACGAGCCGATGCTGCGCGCAGATATTACTTACGGGCAACACGATTCAATAAAACATCGTATAAAATCATTGGTTATTAATTTGACGGCTACGCTCGGCGGGGGGTGATTGCTGCCTCTCCACGGGGTGCCTTTTATCCCTGGCATCGTCGATTACCGCCGCGATACAAGCGGAGATCCAGCCTTCTCCTGTACCTTGCCACGAAGAGGATTCGGTATCTCGCGACGTTGCTTTTTCAACGAAAAATAATCGAGATATTAAGGAAGGCAGGTGATAGCGTTTCGACCTGTTCACGCCTCGCGCTGTAAAGCAGATTCAACGGAAGCGAAAGCTGAGAGTGAGAAATAATTTTCACGCTAACATTTATTACCTTTGCGCGATTCAACTCAGAATTCGATATATTTCTCGTACGACTGTCCCTTGTACTATCAACGTCTGTTTCGTTTCTCGTAGAAAAGGTATAGAATCGCGTATTTGAAAAATGTGCTCATCCCGTAATTGGTATGGTGATTGGTTTAGTCAGGTGGACAATATGTTCAGAAACTTACAGATAAGTGGAAATATAAAAGATGTGTTATTGCAGGATCTTATAATACAATTGGTTTATTTACAATAAATGGATTAAACTGATGTTGGTTAAACAGAAAACCGTGGTTTTTTAACGTGAACTAATCACAATAACGTATTATAATTAAGACAACTAGATAGCTAATTTGCAATCTCGTCACCACGGATCCAACGCTCTCTCGACAACGTTAGTGTCACGTAGGAGACACAAGAAATCACGAAACCGATAGATCGCCGGTGATCTCCTCGCGTTGCAGTTTGAACGTTCCACGAATAAGGTGAAGAAATTGAACTTTCTATATGATAATAGGATTTATTATGCAAATCCAACAGAGTGACGATACAAGGTGTTACAACAGAATGATTCAAAGTGTTACAAGAGACTGGGGCGAGCGCTTATTTTGGAGGGCTTTTATACTGAGATTTTAGTCCCTCTGGAGGGGTTGTCGTCTGGTGTATCTCAAAGACGCCTGTCCCGTTACTATTTGGTTATTGTTTCGATGCCTGTGGTATGCAGAATATCTAGCCTATCCTATTACCGTCTCTGAGCGGGTGGCCTTCTTGAGCGTGTGACACTAGCAACACTCTCTCGACAACGCAATTCTCACTCTCCAACTTCTCAACTCACAATGACTGTTAACATGTTGGTCGCCCAGCGTAATTCGGCTAAGTTTCCCGCCGGGCTCAAATCCGACTGTCGGTACGCTTTTCGGTTAGAGTATTCCGAGGGATCTCGTGGCAGATATCCCAGATCTTTCATTTAGTCGAGAAGCATACTTCTTGTGAGACGCACATCAGTGATTTTTTCATCGTCAAAATGCCCAGTAGACAGCATGAAAATATATTTGAAAGTGAGGAGAGTAATATAGAATAATGGAAAAACTGGTATCGGCAGAAGTGACCAGATGGTCTCATATGCCACTACGATATGCAAAAGCATCAGGCGGTATCGGAAATTAGCATTTACTCTTAGGAACAGTTACAGTAAATGCTCATATTGTGTACCAAACAGCCACAAACAAAAAATACGGATAAGAAAATTTCGGGAAATTCTCGTTTCCGAATGGTCCGATGTGTCCTCAGAAAATACTGTGTCCGACAACCATCGGAAAAAACGAAGAAGGTGTCCCACCATTTGGAGATTCGTAAGAATCAGCAGGGCAAGCCTATAAGAAGGATGTGCACCCTATGTTACGAGAAGAAGAGGCAAATTGTCGCACGCCAAGAAGCGAGAAAAACTATAAAAATATAAAATATATTGTTCGAAGAGTCCAAAATCACCCCAAATGTGTTTGGAATGTTTTAACGAATACCATGCGACATAGCATAATATAATATTTTATCCAGAATATAAATTAATAAAAAGTATGATATAATGTGTTTTTAATATTTTTATGTTGTATATCCTATATATAATATCCTATATTTAATTAACTCGAACAAGAAGAGCGTCACCCATATTTGGGTTACGGGGCCCCCAAGAAAGCATACCCGTCACATAGATATGGGTAACGTGTCGACCGACGTGTTAATTCGTTTTTGTCCCTTAACAACCCCTTGTCTTTTGTCTTACCCCCACCATACACATGATCTGCAACCACTTGTTTATGACTCGTCCGATATCTCTTAGGCCTTTCGTCCACGATACTACATTATCGTACGTTGCATCTACTCGTTTTATTTGAAGTTTACCAATGTACATCATCGAGTAGCTGCTAGTACGCAGGATAGCTGGCGACAAACATTTCTCCAATTAACTTTCCATCGACGGATTCCTAATTCGTACTACAATTTACCATCTAATCGTTTCGCGTTACCAATAGAAAATTCAATAACCCTTGCTCTCCATTAAAATTCCGTTAAATCTTAGTTTAATCGTATATTCCATACAGCAAATGCAAGAAAAGCAAGAAACCAACGATTCGCCGATCCCTCGGCGATCGAGGCGAATTCTTAGTTCGCAGACGGAAAGAGTTGCTGCAACCAGGAACCAGTAATAACGAGTCGGCGATGACGCACCGATATCCAAAAAGGTAAAACAATTTTCTCTATGCTGCTTGCGAGATACCCCGACGATAAAACTGACTCTTACAACGACAAATTTTTCACATGTATTCAAGGTAAAGAGGGAATTATGCGAACGAAGAAACCAAAAAGAAAAACGTTCGTACGCGCTTGCTGGATACGAAGAGATAAGAAAAATCGTCTGGTGACGTCAATTATTTTTAATCTATCGCGTTGGTTATCGAGCACGAGGACCGTGCCTCTTCCGCGAAGGACGTATCTCGCCGTATAAGCGTTTAATCGCGCGCGTCCTTTCCGAAATCGGCGAACTTTAGTTGCGCAACCGGCCGACGCGCGTATTTTAAAGTCCTCCGCGACGATAAGCGGCAGATAGGTTAATCTTTAAAGCGATCGCGTTGCACCGTCGCGAATTTCAGGCACGTACGAACGCGGCCGACGAAAAGCCAGGAAATTTGAACAATTTCGCGAAGAATCGTTCTGTAAATACGAAACTATTCAAACGCTGGTATACAAAATTATTTATTGGAAACAACGTTCGCTCTTCTTCGTAGAAATAGCGGCGGACTGACTATTCATCTAGATTGCCTGCGTTGGATCTCGTGCCGGTAATTAAGACAGTAATAAGATGCTAATCTGAAGCTCGTAAAATTTTCTAAATACCCTTATAAACGTTATAAAAGTATGAAGTTGCTTTAGAAGTACGAAACATCGATCGAAACAGTCTCAGATTAAATTAAAAATACAAACTGTCATAGAAAAATTTCTAACATCTATTGTCCCACTCGTATTCTTCGAATTCGCGTATCCATTATTAACACTTTGACTACCACGTTGGTCACATATCACCGGCCATGGTTTCTCCTGTGACGCCATGGTGGTCATTGGTAACCGGAGCGCTTCAGCTTCTTACGATCGTAAAAATTGAATGAAAATTGACAGTTGGGGCATTTTGAATATAACCGACAAATAGAAGATACTTTGAAATAAAAAGTGCCCCATTGAACAATTAGACATTTTTATTAGAACTTCGATAAAAAAAAATGAGAAGAAATCTTGCATCTAACAGTGCACTGTGTTAGAACACTTTAAACACAAATGTGGCTCATCGATACAATCTGAACAATAGGTGGTCACCTTTTTCGTCCGATTTTTAGCAATTTTTTTATCCTAACTGTTTAACCAAACCACTGTACCGTTCGAAGCTGAAGTTACCCTTAAGAACCGGCGCAGAGGCAGCGAGTGAACCAAGAAAGGCCTGCTCGTTTCACGATCGCTCGTTATTAACTCAATTACCGTTGTTCCCAATTAGCAGTCACGCGCGTGGCTCAACGTGCCACACAATAATTACAGGGACATTAACGTGCAGGTGACAAAAAAGCGGTCGAACATCTTTTAGAAACTTGCACGAAAATTACAAAAGGGGAAGAGAAGGAGAAAGAGAAGGATGCGAACGATCGGAGACGAGAGACGACGTTTTAACGCGTTGACTGCTGCGTCATCCATATTCGGATGACAATAAAGTTTCTCATAGAGCCGCGTCATCCGTATTCAGGTGACGCTTATTTGACTATTTGCGAAGAATCGTCGTAGGTATTTGAAAAGATTTTCCACAGGGAGTAGTACAACTATTGAATTGTTATAAAAGTAATACGAAAATGGTTTATTAATGAAATTATTTAGAATGTAAAACTTTAAAGCATCGTGTACAAAGCTGAGGTTAGTCGGGATAATTTGGACAATAAGTTGTCGTTTTCTTTAAATTCTCTCGCGTCTTTGATCAGTACGTTCTTTTATCTGTATAACATAGTTTGCATGCGCGTCTACTGCATTTTTCCGAACGACGATATTATGCTGACTCCGTCGAAGACAAGGATTTTTTGTATTTTCAGACAACCCTGATAATTTTCCAGCTAACAATTCTCTAAATTTTCTAATATTTACATCCTTCCTTGTTGCAATTTTTAAACCGTCAAAGCGTTTACAACAAAAATTCCCAGAAGGAGTCGAATGCCAAGTTTTCGATGCCATTTGATTCCTTTTCCAATTGTAGTGGCATAAGAAAACATTTGGTCGGAATAATCTGTACCACACTCGTGGTCTGAAGGAGATTTCACTGAAAACATTGCGCGGCAGTCAACGTGTTAAGGATAACAAACGTGGTCTCGTCGTGAAATCGCGGAAATATCGCGTAAAGCGTGTTAAAACGGTTGTCTAACTACGAAACGATCATCGAGAATACTCCGCAGACTAAGAACCCTTTGGTAATTAACTGCATGAGTTACAGTGACTCTTATCCATATCCAGGATTATTCCTGTCTGTTATTACTAGCAACGATAAACCTGCGATTGAATCACATTCTGTTCCCTTCCCGTAGAAGAGAATAGTTTTCCCGTGTAATATTCGATTGAAAGTCCTGGAGAACTTAGAAACTTTGAAAAAGACGAAAGAATAAGATAACAGGAAATGACAAGAGTTATGAATTTCCCCGCTGTGACAACCGTTTAAACACGCCAATTTACATAAAATATTGCCTCTTACAAAGGAAAAAACATGGATCGCTAAATGATGCTTTTACAGGCGATCCTTAAGTATTTAGAAACTTAGAAAGAGCAAAAGTATTAAACGATAGAAAGTAATAAGAATTATGAGTGTTCCCGGCGAGACAGCCGTTTTAACACACTGTGTGCGGCGTGGCGATGAACAGGATGGAAAGAGGAGCGGAGAGGAGAAACACCCGGTTCGACGAGTCGCGGCCACGTGAAAGTGGCCGGCGACTTTCGTGATCGCGGGGGCCACGTGATCCAGCCGCGACACAAGGGCGGCGAGGGACGAAGGATCCCGTCGGAATCGGCACCCGCGATCTCGTCTGGCCTCGATCGGTTTTACGCCGAGATCCAGAAACATATACGTATACGCCGAGATACGAATTCGTGCAGCCGAACCGATCCCCGTTTTGCCAACTCGATACCATCGACAAAGGTCCTGCGGAGTCGTGGAAGCTTTAATTGGTGGCTGTAGGTAGGTACACGAGTGTCGCGAATCCGCCTGATTGCGTAAGAGTTCGCCAAAAAGAGATATTGGGAAGCACATTGGGGATGGCGAGTGAAGAAATAGAAAATTAGAGCGTGATGGAAGAGACTGTTAATTTTTTCGAAGTATCGAATACTTCGGATGAGAATTCTTTTTCTTTTTCACGGAAAAGCGATTTGGTATGAACATCATTGAGAAAAATATTTCGTGTATTGTTTGGGATATTAATTGGATCGTTGCGTGTGTATTTAATCCGTAATTATAGAATTTTTGTTTTATTACTGATAAACGTGATAAACAAATATTAGTGAATAGTTTGAATATAGATGTACGTGTAAGGAAGTTAATGCTGTCTGTTACTGAAATGAAAATACCATCTCATAAACGCACTTGTTTTTACCATTTCGCTTGCATGGAAATGTGTCTGCATATACATACAGTGAATTTCGCTACACACGTCAGCGATCAATGTTAACATCAAACAATTATATCGTACTTTTGCTGTGTAAACTACACGAAGTGTGCTTTTTCTTCTATTGGTATGCACGCGTCTTTGATAAAAGAACTGTTAGTGTTGAATATATGAAGAAAAATGTCGTCTTCCAAAGTTAAGAATTATAGTTTATAAGAAGTTTGCTTCTTATGAAGAATGTACGGTTTGTTTCGCAATAGACGATAGTAATGTCTAGGTTTCTATGTACCGCAGAATTCCAGAAAAGCAATACAAAACCATTCTAAGTAAAGACGCAATAAGTAGAATAGGTTAATACGACCGAAAACAAATTTACCAACGATGAACTCATATATAATAGTATACATCAAAGATAATATTTGAATATCTACTTGTAACAAAATGGCGTCAAAATTAATATATAATGGCTTGTGACAGATACGTATCTACTACGTATATATGTAGATATAACAAATTTATCGAAACATATTTCCTAACTTTAATACATTCCGAGACACGTTGACACTTCAACGTATCACAGTGTTATATAATAAAATATTAATTCCAATGATCTGTAACGGTATTATATCATTTTCCCTGATTAACGTACAAATGTGAAATGCAACGATTTCTATGACATTGGCGTACGCACGCGGTTCGAGCGCTGCATGTGTGGTCAACCACGTGATCTGCGAGAGCTCGAAAGGTCAGCTGACAACAACCGACCTGTCGAATGACAACTGTTCTCTCCCAATACCAGCTAACCTAACATTCCAATCGATCGAACGAAACAGATACAAAAAAATACAGAAAAGATCGTGCACATGATTGATTCTCTACAAAAGAAAGATAATTCAATACCCCTGTAACGTTAAATCTCGATCGAATAACTTCGAAGCTATCTACGTATGTTCCCGCCAGTAAGATATCACGATACAAACGCTGATTGGCTAGACACGTTATGCAGTATCGAGCTCGTTCGAAAAGATATAACCGATAAAAAATGGCGGAAAGAACTGTTGTCTCCGAGAAAGAATTCTAACCGACGCGAATCAACCGAGACAGTTTGCATGGCACGTAAGCGCCGAGTGGAAACGTGGTCTGACAAGCAAAGACGCCCAATCACCTGTCAAGCAACGTGGTGGCCGGCTTAAAAGCACGCCGTCGAGAAACCCGTTTTTCCGGGTTGCAGACACGATTTAACATGCGTTACGTGAGAAATACGAACACGCGGAACGTAGACGAAAGAAAGCGGCAGAGTCACGGGAGAAATGAAGGAATCGCATATCGGTTACGACTCACGTTTCAGTGGTTTTGGATTGCTCTGCTTGCGGCGTGACATCCTCTGCGTTCTGCCATCACCAAATCAGCGTCGACATGCTTGACATCGTTGCAGGTACGCGCGAGAAGACGAAGGTCGGTCGTCCCAGATCGTCGTAACGTTGTTGACATATAACAAGTGACACAGCACACGAAACGAAAATTTAAGGGTAGACGAAACAGGTTGGTTTATAAGACGACAAAGCCAGGGAGACAAAGAGATAAAAAAGCAACGAACAACGAACACTTCGACAGGCACAAAAATACGATTTTTCCGATCACCGGACAATATACGTCTCTGATAAATGATACTTCCTCATCGATTCCGGATTGTTCTTTTAACCCGCTCTTGTGGTTCCTTCTTACCCCGCGTTCGCAGTCGGTTCTCGCGTTTTTCACGCACAAACGCCGATGAAAAACGTATACACGCACCACGACGTAATCGTACCGCGGCCGCTGTCAGCGAGCAACTAAACAAACGCGATACCAAACAACCCCCACTCCTGCAAATGCAGCGTGACTACGTGCTACTAAGTAGGGGAATCGGTGAGGGGGGAAGCTCCGCCCATTACTCGAGTTCAGCTTTTGAAAGCGGGAAATTTTAAAGATGTGTTTACCGGCAGAGAATGTTTGTCGAGTGTATCAGATGGCGGTAGTGCGTCGATATACATGATATCGATTATCTGAAATTCAAATTAAAGGAATCCGAAAGATCTCCGAAAAATACTGATAAAAGAAGATAAAAATTAAGATAAGCTATATCATTTTTTCAATTATAGAAGGAATTTAATGATTGATGTAAAATATTATATAAATATAAACAAAATACAATCTCAAGCGTGATGATCGATTATTGTCATTCATATTGGTGATAACTATCGTGGGTTTTATTTTAAAAAGCCTGCTTTATGAATAGCAAATAATTTTTGATGAAAAATAGTTATAACTATTGGTTGGTAACTTGGTAGAAGTTCTCTAGCGACATCTACGGCCGAGTAGTATAGTTTTAACACATAATGTAGCTATTCTCATCTGGTAATCAAACTGAAATTTTTTAAGTTGGCAACGGTAGATATCAGAGGCATCATGTGTACCGACAAGAATATATTTTGCTCTATCTGCTTATACGTTTACATGAATCTTAATGTTAGTTGGAATTAAATATAGATATGCATAAATAAAATTTGAATTTCATAATTATGATTTAAAATTGTAATATAATTTTTTCATATCAAGCTACAAATACATGTTGTTGAAAATTATTTTGTTTTAATTAATTTCTTTAATTTGTCATATTTTACTATATAATCCTATCCTAACCCTATATAAATATATTAATTCAATTTTCATTTCACAGGTAAAATATTTACAGTTTTATTTTACAGGTAAGATATCATCGTCGATGCTTATTTCCCAAGGTTGAAACTTCCACTCGAGGCATTTTTATCCTCCATATTTATTTGCTTCTTCGGCCGTGGATGAGAAGTATGTATCCTCAATCCGATCCAATTTTTACGTGGCACGGTTTCTTCGAATGTAAACAAGTCAAAGACCAATTATTCCCACTTCTATTACCGAGAAAGAAAGATACGTGCTATTTTCGGTCGTACAACGAGACTGAACTCAGACGATGTACCAAATGTATTCGCAATCGAACTTCGCGATATATCAAACACATCTCCGCCAACAATACGAACACTGTCCTCTATCGAACATACTTTTGGCCACGAGTCGCTGTGAGTATGCGTTACTTTCCATGAAGGGCTATGACCTGTTTAACAGACACGCCCCATGCTTTCAAACCCGTGGATAACATAAAGCAAAAAGTAAACCGAACGCAGTAATAGACACGTACACTATACGAACATACATAAATCGCGGATTTTTATGTATTTATGGAAAATTTAGAGGTGTAAACATTTATTGGTCAAACGTACCTATAATATTTCCTTACTTATATTTATAAAAGTATGAAATTGCATTAGTATTCGCAATCTAAACATAATACGCAGTTCTATACTTCAACTGTAACGAATACGGAAGATTTCGAAGAACGGAGAAGAAAGAATTAGAAGGTTAAGTCAGAGGCATCGCCAAAAATAGAACGACGAAATTGTCAACAATTGCATTTGTACAACAACAAACTACAAATTTAACGTATAAACGATGAGATATGTAATTGTAATTCTGTCGAAGTGCTGTCTGAAGGTCGGACAAAGGAAAAGACGCCGCAAGGCTAATGGCGAACGCAGGAAATTTAAAAAACAAAAATAGTTACAGAAAGGAACCATCGCAGCAAGACAGTCGCAAAAGTAAATGCATATTTCTAATCAATGCGTAATTCTAATTATATGAGCATAATATAGTTTTGCAATCGTATCGAGTAATAATTATTCAATAATTTAGCATACAGTGCTGCTGTAACAAAAACATTGATGAAATAGCACGCCCTTAAGTGAACTCAATCGACGGATGCGCGTGTCCGCAGGCGAGCCTTCGTGTTGACGCAAACCGAAGAAAAGCGTTACCTCTATATTTTCGAGCAGAGAATCTCGAACCTTGATAACTGGTATATAGATAAACATCGAGATTCTATGAAAACATTCTCGAGTTTACCAACTTTTCCTTACTACGTGTTACAAAACAGTCACAAAACAATTAAGTCTGATAGTGCAATTTTCTTGTTTGATAAAAATTTTCATTTTGTATACTCATAGATAGATTTCATACATATCAAATAAATTGTATACCAGTGTTATTGTGCCGCTACTATAATCCTTGATATAATCCGTGTCACAATAATCTGTGATACTACAGTAGCGATATAAAAATTTAATTTCTATTTGATATTGAAGATTAAGATTTCGAATAAAAAAAATTGTTGAAATTTAATATTTAAAAGACGAACCTTGTATCTTTAACCAGTTTCCTACTTAAGCTTTGCATTATTTCTTTTTGGCGTCTTTCTTGACACATACTAAACACTGTGGTTATTTTTGTACGTGCTTTCCTCCTTTGTTTGGTGCATGTTTAAAATGCACGTAACGTGCAACGTTCAATCACTTTAGTCATGTTATTAATTAAAATTGCGAAACAATACGACACGCTATATAATACGAAGATCGGGGAAGGTCGTGCGGTCGGCCTTGAGGCCCTCTACGGAGAAAGTAAGATAGAGGAGATACAAGTCGAATGTTTTGAACGAAATTCGTTCGATACAAGATACACTTTACGCTTGAGGACCCGATTTTTACGAACTTTCGGTTAATCATACCGGATGCTTCTCTGTCACGTTCTCTTACTGACTTAGATATTTATTTTAAAAACAATGTCAGCGATACTTTTGCAGAGTTAACACGAAGCCAGCGATAAAGCATGAACAGAAAACGCACACACGATCATCGATCACGAGTTCGTCGAATGATTCCGTTGTTGTCTATCGTAAACATTGGTAGCCATTCGTCAAATCGACGAGACGCGTGGCTGCTCACGAGAATCGATATAAGTTAATTAAAGACTGTAAAATTATTAAGAGCGACGAATAACACTTATAGTTCAGTTCACTATACGAACACTCGATAAGAGAATGATGAAATACTAACTAAATTTTTTGATAAGGGCTTTCGTTATGAAAGAAACAATTAAAGTGATTTACACTCCGTTATTCTTCTAATCTTACCGCGTATTTTCCGATCGTTCATGGGAACCGTTGTCGATTATTCACGGCGACGTAAATAAGCATGGAGCGGGACTATCGAGTGTTCTAATCGTTTTACCAATATAGAGCGCAGTCGAGAACGATAATGCACAGAGAACAGTGAAGATATCAAACGATAAAATCAAATTTACTAAAGACACAAGAACACTAAGGGAAAAGAATTTACATAGTAATATTCCATGCGATTGCTCGCTGCGTGATAAGAAGCTTGTTCAAAAAATAGCGATAAGGAACCAATGGATATACGTAGAAAGTCACATAAAACGTGGAACTGATTCACGATTCTACGCCTTCACCTGTTTCGAGCCGACAAAAATCTAAGAATTCGTCCAACGATATTGCTCGTTCCGACGTCTAGTCGACGCAGCAGGTCATTCTCTTCTTTATGAATCATTGCATTATGCATTGAATATGCATTAACAAAAATACGCAATTATGTGTGCCCTACACCCAATACGATTAAATGATAAGCTGCTATGAGAACTCTATTTTCAAAGCCGATTATGACGTACATAGATTGTTTCTTTCAACGGCTTCGACTTCGAACATAGAATAATTTGAATGTCACGAATTCCACTAAGATGACGTTAATTCGTAAAGCCTCTTAAAGAATTGCGTTAAGGGACTCGTAACCCAAGCTTGTTCATTTGTTAAAAGAAGGAAAAGATACTCGCGCGTTAAGTCTTAAAAGGAAATTCGTAATTTCGAAATCTTTCGAATTCTTTTTATTTCATTTCGTCAATTTCATTTCGTAAACATGATAGATGATCAGGATTCGACACCATTACTTTGCCAAAGTGAAATATGGTCACATTATAATTGAAATAAATGAATAATCTACGTTTAAACCTCCTTAGCGTCTCAGTAGGTCATGTTATATGAATTATATTAAAGATGATAATAGATAGATATTTTGTATGTTCATAATCTGTTTAGCCTATATTACGATTTTCTATGAGACGAAATTTGAAAATCATAAAAAATCTAAAAGAGCAAGAAGAAGATATATATTTAAAGACAGAATATAATGACTTTCGTAACACGTGGATTTCAAAAGTAGAAAGGAGCCAAATACGATATAATAGATTAATGACGCGCAATAAACATCAGTTGTCAAGTTGTTGTTTGTAAGTTAACTATTTGTTATCTTCTTACGACCCCATTTTGTTTTAGTGCGCAACCGCGATATGTGGGCCACAATATGAACATCGTCTCAGTTTACGGAGATTTCCGCATTTCCAAGAGAGACGTCGTGGAAAATCACTACGCGTTCATAGTAACAGATTTATCAAAGGACAGAAGTTTTTTTCGATACAACCATTCTATGTAAAAAACTAAAAATGCAATTTCTTGTATCTATGAATGGCATCGATTATACAGCATAGTGCTATATACGGTCTTCAAGGCGAATTCTACCACGTTTGCATTCGAAACATCATGAAAAAGAAGAACAAAAGAATATTCGCTAAATATAACATTCAGCGAACGATAAAATTATTCCATTTTCCCTATATGAGCTGTCTTTAAACGATCCGGCTTTAAATAAATACGGCTGCGAATTTCTGCCGATGCAGACATTCAATCAATCAACCAGCCGACCAATTTGTTCGGCAGAGAAGACGCTGCAGAAAAATACAACGGGATAAAGAGAATGATGGAAGAGGAGAAGGGAAAGAAGAGTCAAAGACCAGCACCCGCCCGAGCTGAATTCGAATTAACCAGTCGCAAAGTAGGCGACCGATATATTTACCGGCAGACTGCATCAGAATGCTTCCTCGTTAAAATCCGACCTCCCGACGACTTCGCTTTCCTAGATTTTTCAGTTACCCGCTCTGTTCAACCCTCTCCATATACTACGCGTGTATATACATAGGTATATTGTTCCTTTAAAACACGAAAAATACTCGAAGAATAAGTTGAGAGAAATCCAGATGCAATAAACCAATAAATGTCAGAGCGGCTGCAGATGCATTGCTGCAGACTTTAGATGCGTTGAGGGAGAGTGACATGACAAGGATGCTGAACGGTGAAAACGACATTCCTAGAATCGTAATATATTTTTCCTCGTTTATCTGTTAACAACAAAACATCTTCGAGAAGGTCAAAAATGGTAACCGGATACGGAAAAGCTATTAAAAATGAAATCATCGAAGCGTCATACGCTGTTGTTTATAAGAAGGAAATATTTATGCAGCGAGCTTAGAAACTCTCACGTTACAACGGGGCAAAGGGGGAAGGGAGGGGGAAGTAAGTGTGGCGAAAAGGCAATTCGGAGGCTCGCCGTGGCTTGCGAACGTTCGGTCGCGGCCAGACTACATCGACGAAGAATCGCAGGAAGAGAAAAGGCGAAGAGATAGAAAGAGCGAGTTAGATAACTTCGAAAGGAGGTGTAGGAGGGTTGAAGTTGCATGACGCTTGGTGAGCGCAGCGATACCATGACGTATCGACCGAGCGCGCCACGCAGACTGACGTCATGATCACGGCCTCAGTCAGACCGCGAGCACGTGAACAGCACGCTGGTGATCACGCGGTCGTCGGCTGATAGTACTCCGCTGATTGGTCAACTACGGCGAGCCCCTCCACGCCATTGGTCCGAGTGAAGCGCGCCGCATGATCACACACACAACTAGCACGGCGTGTCGAGCCAACCGACCTGAGAAAGCTTCATTGCATTACCAGACGTTCAACGGTTACGTCCCTTAACCTTTTTTCGCTCGAAATACGGTATACGTGAGACCGCGTTTTCTCATCAACGGGCGAGCCTCTTTAACGTAGAACATACTCACGCCACATTTTCTCTAAAAAATGGATGCTAATCAAACACCTCTTTCACCACCGGCCTCACCCCAATTCAAACACGTAAGTGAACGTTGAATTAAAAGTACCGCCACTGTAGACAGACTAGCTGCCCGCGAAATATGAACGCAGCTGGAAACGGCAACCTAGACCTGTTTCACGTAATTCATTTTACATCACAATGTGTCTTCATTTCTATTCTTATTTCATATCATTTCTATTAATTTTTTCTTTTCTCTCGTATTTTTCTCTGCTTCGTACATTTTTTAAAGATTTTGTAGATTTTCTGTTTATAGTTCTTTTAGTTTATATTTCTCTGATGTAGTTCTTATAATTGAATTCATTATTTAATGCTTAATTAAAGAATTATCTTTTCTTTCCAGATTGAACCAACGATTCAGTCTTCGTTCAGCGTTGCAGCACTTTTGGGAGATAAACTTCTGCAGAAAACGAAGGCTGCTGATATAAACGTGAAGAAAAACGATGACGGAAATGCACGGCCTGGTTTACCTCCAACTCCACAACCTTCTGATTCGGAAGAAGATGAACCTTTGCGAAAAAGGCGATGCGTGGAACAATGTGAATTGGCAAAAGTGAGTATTATGTTATCGATACTAGTAGCCTTCTCAGTATGCATCTTCATTGCAAAACTACCTTTTTTTGATTTTTTCTGCCCGATCGACAGACCACTCCAATGTACATAGACGCATGCGCGCATGCTTTATAGAGTTGTTTTGCAAGATGACCCCATTTATTGCGTGCATATTGCGTGCGTTCACTCGTACACCATTTTTGATGCTTATCCTTCGAGCAAATGGTTTATACCTTCTGATGGTAGTCGTTGCAAAGTAACATTTGAATCCGTATTTTCCGAAATATATAGATGTCTCTTAAACGAATGATAAAAAGCCTGAGCTTATTATATTTTCACTTCTTTTTAATTTTTTCTACATAATAACGTAGAAAATATAAATACAATATTTTGTCGATCTATCTAACAAATTTTTGTTAATCTAATTATCTAAAGAAAAGAATGAATTGTTACAAATATATATTTTTTTAAATAGTTACTCTTAGACGGTACGCCACCACCAAGTCCAGAACCAGCCCGTGTTTCGGTGATAATGCGTGCCAATCGAGATGGTACCTACAGTCCTGCCAACTTGATACCAAAGATTACCACGATATGCTCACAATCAGTTCCACATGATCCACAGCATATCTCCAGTTCACAGTCCGAATCGACTACGCGGCAAAGTACAACGGAGCCGGAGAACATACTGAAGAGTCTCAAATTCAAAATGAGTTTGCGGAAAGAAGAGATTATTGTAAATAATAAAAATACGGACCGCGAGACTGTACAACCAAAATTACATCCTCTAGCACCAAAACCTGCACCGATTATGGTAACCGGACTTTTAGGATCGCCTTTGGTTCTTCCACGAGCTCCTCTTTTATTAGTAACTGCGCCTCCAACTACAACAGCATCAAGTGTAACTGCACCAGAGTCAACTGCACGACGTCGTGTTTACGAATGTGAACATCCAGGTTGTGGCAAGAATTATTTTAAGTCATCTCATTTGAAAGCCCATACACGAACCCATACAGGAGAACGACCATTCTCGTGTCCCTACGAAGACTGTAGCAGACGATTTTCAAGAAGCGACGAACTTTCACGGCATAAGCGAACGCATACTGGAGAAAAGAAATTTGTCTGTACTGTTTGTCAGAGAAGATTTATGAGAAGCGACCATCTGGCGAAACATGTTAAACGGCATACCAGAGATAGGTCTTCATCCGCGAGCGTCTCCGGCGCTCAACCTTCTGTCACGCAAATGACATCCACACCTTTAAGAGTAAGCCTACTTCCGGTTATAGCACCACGTATAACACAATCGACTCAACAAATAATTGCACCGCAATTAACAGCTTGAAAAGTACGAGAACAGTGACCTGGTATCACTTAATATTTAAACTTGTATTTAAAGCAGTGAATCGAGCTTTAATTATCGCAGAACTAAGGACCATTCCAGCATCATGAGAATATTAAGATTGTCTTTTGATGGATAATCAAAGGCAATATTTTACGATAACAATAGATATTCTCTGCGAAAAAATTTATCCCAGGAAGATTTTCCTAAGTCCACAATCAAACAATAAAATTGTCGGGGAACATATCGACTTTGAAATGTGAACATTGCAAGAATACGAATACGCTCCTATATGTCTTTTCCGATGTGTGCCACAGTGTAATCGTGTAAATTGAATTAATAAAAGCGTACTTAAAAGGAAAGAACTTGAAGGCACGAGGAGTGGTGATAAGTCATAAAATGAGGCTTTCTTTGCCGTCCGTGAACAAAGTACCTAAGTGTGACTGTGATCTGTGATGCATAAGCGCGTTGACCGAGAAAAAATATTTATTTAAAAATGCAAAGACAGTTTTTATCAATTATATACATAACGGCTATGCAAAAGTGTTAAGGATTATGCTATTTTCATTATCTTCAACTAGTTATACATATATGTATATTAATTAAGGTCATATCTATCTATGTGTATATATGTATATACATATAACTCGTCCAGTTAAGTGATATACTAGACGAAGTAAGACTTTAATATTATGTATAAAAATAAGTTTTAAAATTTTTTCTACAGAAGCAGAAATTAATTAAACAACTTATATACTTTCATATAAAAGTGTCGTTAATATACATGAAACTTAGTACACCTTACACTATCCTTCCTGTATTCTTAGACATCTAACTATATACGTTATCGATTTACAAAAGTGTCTTAATCAATTTTATGTAATTCTTATAATTAGAGATTCTCGCTTGATCAACTAGTAAGTAAAGTGTTTTATAAATTACTTAATTAAATATAATTGCTAATTTTGACAAAAATGATCCTTATTATATTTTTTATAGATTAACATAATGAAAATACAACATTAATAAGCGAAAACTTGATAGTAAATCTTTAACTTCTCAACTTCATAAAAAAAGTAAGACCAATATACATGAATAAAAGATCATAGATCAAGATGACTAATGAAAGGAAAAAAATTGCTAGTACAGTATCTGTTGTGTTTGCACTATATGCCGTAAAGGACATGACTAATAATCATTAATTACTGCACACTATTTCGAGCCCTTAGTTATTTTTAAATTTCGAACATATAAAACTTAATCGTTAGCAACTGTTCACATCGAATTTTAAATAAATGAAGTAATAGAATGTGATATCATTAGTTGTTTAAATATTCGACCATTATTTATAGGTATTATGTGAATTCGTCCATTCAACTTTTAATCTAAAAAATATAAATACATTTCAATTATATTTTGATTAAGAATACCTCTTAAGCACGAAATATAAATTAAATAGAATGTTAGAATATTAGAATATACATACAGCAACGCATTCAGCAAATCATATCAAAGTGAAAAGTTTCCATCACGCATCATACAGAAAGCTAGGTTGTGTTCGGATGCGTGTGTATAGGATATTATCCTCGTTGGTTAAAATTCACTAAGGTTGCATTCAAATTTAAATTAGCCGATACTTTTTCAAATACCAAGATCACATGAAAAAATTGATTTTCTAACAGTACATAAATTTTATAGTTTTTAATGTACAAATAAAACTCACAAATATTTCTGTTTTTCAATAATATAATATACGAATGTGCCTTGTATATGAGTTTACTGTATGAGTATATACACACTTTATTATGTGTATTATACATACTATTTTTATTATACTCATATTATTTTTTATGTATATTATTAATAAAAAATATAATCCACGCAGAGAAAGTAGAAAAGTTCCATTGTAAGCATTATCACATTCATTATACGCGTAAAAAAATCACGTTAGCGTCAAACATAATTCGCAAGGTCATCGATTGAGATAAGATTTTTTATCAATTGTGTGTATTTGTGGAAAAACTGTATTGCCCAAAATACGTGTTTTCTAGCAAATATGAATACACTTTCGAATATTTCTGCGCTTAATGATTTCTGTATTATAAAACTACATTTTTCCAATACTATTGAATAGGCTTTGAACGAAATTACTGCAATATATGTAATAGCTTCAGTTCAGTATTACTTGACCAAATATTTATGCAGATACATATGTATGTGTGGATTAATTTTCTTTCTTTGCATATTGCTAGTAATGGTATATATTTATATTTTATTAGCGCTTTCTTTTATCATTAAAATGTTGTCATTAAAATAATCCTTAACAATGTAAGGGACTAAAGAAATATTCAAGAAAAAAATCGTAACAAATTTTTTAAGCTTTTGTTTATATTCTTGACAAACTAGCGCGAACTAAGTTATACAGGTCAATTTAAAGACATGATCCTCATTAATGGCTTCTCACGAAACGTTGTGGTTTCTTGCATCAGCCAAGGACTTGAGTTCTTTTAATATTGTAAATGTCACAAACAGGTGTGGGACCGGTAGATGACGTAAAATATCCTCTTGATTACCCTTGCTCGTTTTTATTAAAATTTCTTTTTGTTATTAAAAGCATAACACGTGTTCCTATTTTTGTATTTCTTCTTTTGTTAACTTTACTGAAATAGTAATCTAATAATTTGGAGCTGCAGATGATACACAGGCAACTTACTGAACTTTTAAACATATTGAAGCAAATATACCTCATACCTCATAGTAATCTAATAATAATAAAGAATTATTTGTATATCAAAATTTATAGACTTATTATTTTAGTAATTTTATTACAAAAGGAACAATGTTGTTACATAATAAATTGTATTCTTGTATTCTTGAAGTTCCTTTTATCAATCAGGAATATGTATGATATATGTAAATAGCAAAAGATAATTACTTTCATTAAATTTATTTTTTTGGTATAGGGTCTCAAATCTAAATGCATTACTATATTTGTTGTGCTTTCGTGAAATTATAATCATATAAAATATTTATATATAGATTTTTATTTTATTTCTAGTATATTAAAAATTTGTTTAGTTTGCTGAGGTTAAATCTATCTTAAACGTTTATATCATGAATGGAGATTCAATTTTTTTTACTCATAAATAAGAATGTATCTGAAAGTGCAATATCTTTCAAACATTGCATCAAGAACAAGAATTCCGCTTCTACACCTTTTATAATTGGAAGGAAATAAAAAATGGTAATTAGGCGATAAATTTATTCGTAAGTTCACATTTATCAGTCATTCATTATTAAACTGTTTAACATATAATGCACACTCACAACCTTTACTGGCGCTACCTTCGTAGAAGAAAATGAGTAGAAAATTTTTATATTCAAAACTTGTTATTAAAATTTCTTTTAATAAATTATATTGCACAATTTTATAAACAGTAAAAAGAGTATATTTTGTTTCAAAATAGAGCGCATATGTACATTTTGTTCGTATTACATACTGGAAAAATAAACATTATTGTTACATATTATGAAAATACTCCTGTTATAAAGTATAAAAATTTTATACTAGATACATAACTAGTTTGGATTGATGGTTTAAGGAAGTTCAAAATTAATCACTAGAACCATCTCAACATATATATTTATCAAAAAATATAGTACTCCTAAATACTATAGTAGTTTTTAGGCAAATATAAAATTTTTTAAATTTCAAGTATAGTTTTAAAGCTTTAGCATTATATAAACACTTTTCTCACAAATCTATTAAATTTCTCATTTATAAAACTTTTTGCTTCGATCAGATGCCATATCACGTAGCATTTGGCATGGCTTAAATGCGTCACCATAGTGGCTTTGAAATTCTTCCATTTTATGTACTAATTTATCAGCACTGTAAAAATCTATCCAACGGAAAGGCCCACCAGTAAATGGAGGGAACCCTAATCCAAAAACAGCACCTATATCACCCTCCAACTGTAAAAATATTTATGTTTAATAAACACAATATAATTTAATGGTTTACTAATGCGTTCGAAATTTTGTATTACCGGATTAGCCAAAATATTTTCTTCTAAACAAAGTACTGCTTCGTTAACAAATCGAGACACCATTCTTAACTGACGATCTTCGACAGATGTACTTCCTTTTGGTTCAAGTTTGTATTTCTTCAAAATGTCTAATGCCGCAAGGTTTATATTTCTGTTCTTAACATTAGATTCATATATATATATTCCCTTGCCGGACTTCCTCCCTAAAAATGACATATATTTCCCTAAATACATCTATAAAAAGAATAAAGTATATAAAACAAATAAAAAACTGAATACCTAGAAAACCAGCTTGAACCATGTCACTGAGTATATTTACATCTCCACCTCTAAAACGTTCACCTAGTGCCTTTACAAGGTGCGCACTTATATGAGCGCCAACATCGATGCCAACTTCATCTGATAAAGTAGCTGCTCCAACAGGAAAGCCGAACTTTTTACACATACTATCTAGATCTATAGGATCCACACCTTCCTGTTTTTATATTGAGCATTACATTTTTCAGTTTTCTTATACTATACAGTATAAAGTATGAAAAAAATAAAAGTATTACCTGCATTAATCTAATAGCTTCAGATAACATAGCAGACAGAATTCTTGTTGTATAAAATCCAGGACCATCCCCAACAGTAATAACTGTTTTTCCTTGTTTTAAACCTACATCAACTGCAGTTTTAATAGTTTCAGCGGACGTACCTTTATGTGTTATTATTTCTAACAATTGCATTTTATCTACTGGAGAAAAGTAATGCATTCCAATCACCTATAAATACATTTCTCTGTTACATCAGATTAGAGAAATAATATATAATACATACCTTATCTGGACGGCTACTACCAGCAGCTATTTCAGTAATAGGAATTGCTGATGTATTTGTTGCGAGTACACAATAATCTGGAGTATTTGCCTCAATTTCTTTTATAACTTTATGTTTAATTGCAATATCTTCAAATACAGCTTCAATTACAATATCTGCATTTTTAAATGAATTATAGGCTAATGTGGAATCAAGTTGAGAAAGATATTTATCTTTTTGAACGCTAAAAATTAATTTTTAAAATTAGAACAGAATTCGGAAATCAGCGGCTCTTTAAACGCGTACGAGTATGTTACATTTTTAATGAAAAGCTAAAAACTAACTTGGAATATTTCTTTCGTTTCACTGCAGTATCCAATCCCTTTTGTACTTGATTAAAACCACGGTATAAACCCGCCTCATTTGTATCTTTCATAATTACATCAAAACCTTTATCTATGCTTACTTGAACAATACCTGCTCCCATAAGACCAGCACCAACAACAGCAATTTTTCTGAAATACATATATGAGATTAGTGTTCTATAAAAGAATTAGTTATTTTTATATAAATATCAATGTAATGCATATCAAAATATCCATACTTAACAGCATTTTTGGGTGCCCCAAAACGATTTTTTTTACATGCTGTTTGTCCAAAGAATAAACTTGTAAGACCCCTGCATTGAGATGTAACTGCTAGTTCACCAAAGGCTTTAGCCTCTGCTTCATAACCAGCTTTTGGTCCCTTATCCATACCAGTACGTATTACATCTAAGATTTTAAGAGGTGCAGGATACAATCCCCCAGTCTTTTTCATTACTTCATTTTTTGCTCTGGTAAATACTTGATTTTTTACAAACTCATAGGATAAAGCAAAATTCATAACTTTATCCATCAATGTTTTAGGGCTTCGATCGATTTTTAATGTTCCATTTGCAAGATCTTTTGCAGCTCTAATAGCAGTCTCTTCTAAATATCTCATAGTACTGCAAATATATCAGTGAGATACAATTTTTCTTTATATAATGGAGATACAAATTTTATTTATTTCATACAAATGCATATGAAATTAACAACTCTTACTTTTCTTCTGGTGTTCCAATACCAGGACCAAGACGGTTTACTAAAATATCTACAAGTCCAACTTGCTTAGCTTTAATTGCTTTAAGATTTTTGCCAGTAAGAGTCATATCTAAAGCATTAGGAAGTGAAGTTAATTGAGGTAATCTTTGTGTACCACCTGCACCAGGCAAAAGACCTAACATTACTTCTGGTAAACCTAAACTAGTTTTTTGATCATTTACAGCAAGTCGATAATGACATGCCATGGCTACCTATGTAAATTAAATAAAAGTGTCTATGATTAAAACCATAGATACTGTAATATAGTAGTATATAAAAATATTAAATCATATACCTCAAGACCTCCTCCTAAACAACTGCCTTGGATTGCAGCTACAACTGGCTTTTGGCTTTTCTCTATTGTCTCTAAAACTTTCTGACCATCAGAAGATATTTTATAGCCATCTTCTGAAGTCTTAAAACGTTGTATCATAGTAATATCAGCACCAGCAATAAAACATCCTGGTTTTCCACTTATAAGAACTACTGAATTTACAGCAGAATTATGTTGTACAGTTTTTAAAACATCCACAATTTCGTCCATTATTTCTCGATTTAAGGTGTTCACCTATATTATATGAAATGCTTATTATTTTTATTGATCTTCCCTACTACTATTTTCAAACTATTAATCAGACAATATATCAATATATTAATGACAAATAATATAATTATATGTTAGATGTATGTATTTATTATATACCTTGACTCCTGGAGAATCTAAAGTAAGAACTGCTACATTATCTACAACTTTGTATCTCAAATGTTTTGTATTTACTTGGGTACTCATTGCTCTTATTGATTTGTATAACGCTAAAAATAAAATTTATGATCAAATATAAATTCTAAGGCTTCTATTTCTATCAGTCACTTCTAAGTCAATATTTGCCATTTTATAAATATTCATTTTGAAGTTTTATCTATTTTTCAATCTTTAACTTAATCATAAATAAATGTTTCCTTTGTATTTATTATGAATTTGAATATTTCATGTATTTTGAACCTTATGTGACATGTAGATTACGATAAGTTTACTTGGGAGCAAAGGTTCATAAATACGATTATATAAAAATATAACTCTTGTTTTCTTATTTATAATTACCTGTTCGTACTACAACATTTTTGTTAATATGCGAAAAACTCGCAATAGCACCTAATAATCTATATTGTGACATGTTTTTACAAAATTACATGCACACGCCCCAAAAGATAGTTTTAAGTCAGCACATGGAATCACTGTGCGAAAGTAGAAACGCCGGTAACTACGCATGCGTGTAAATGTGGATATTAATCTAACCTACTGTATTTACTATACTCTTCAAGGACTTTGACCTCAACTTACTGTATCCTGATATATATAAAAATAATTAATAAGACAAAAAAATGATTAAAATTGTTTTTAAACATGAAAAATATAATTTAATATTACAATTGATATTTTCAGAATACAAAATGTATGATGTCTATTCTTTTATGTGTCATATGTATCACATAATATAGTATCATAAGTGTATGCTTTCGCAATGTACTTATTACAGAAAAATAACATTTGCTATTAATATTTAACATTAAATATTAAAATTTGAATTTTGAATGTTCTTGTGTAAATATTTTATATATCATTAAAACTTGTACATGTTACTTGATACTAATAAGAAAATTGATTATTAAAACAATGTATCTATATATGTATACATTTATTATTTGTATCATTTAATATCAGTGAATATTGTTCCTATGAACTTAATTCCTATACTTGCCTGTATTTCAATATTTATTAATTAGCAAGTACATAGTTTTATCATATCATGCTGTTCAACAGTTGGCTATTTTATTGCACCACTACAATCAAGATCTTGTTTGTAGCGCCGCAGACAATTACATCCTCGAAGTATTATTACAAATAAATACTATCACAGTTATGAACTGCGATATACACATGTTTTTCCACTTTAGTTGATTTGATTTGAATTAGTTGATTACCTGTAGAAAATAAAGTATTGCTATGATAGTCACACGTAGTTTTAATTCCAAACATGATTAGTATTGTAATTTTATCTATCTATTAAATTGATAATTTTGTAAGTCACGTAAAAATGGTAAGGGGATTTGTGAATTCGCATATTGTGTGGCATAAAAAGACATTACTTCTTAAGAACATTTCAACATTTGAAACAGAATATATTTGTTATGCTAAATATATGATGTAAACAGTGAAAAGAATGTTCAATGTTCACTTGAAATGAAAAAACTATTTGATGTATAATATTTATCTATTCACAACTGCATTTACAGCGATTTGTAAATCATATCTTTAAAGTATTTCCAATTCTGCAAAATGCTAGATACCAGAACATTTTCATATAAGAAATATTTAACTGAAGCTGTCATAGCTTTAGCATGTGTGTTTATTTTTTGTGAATATTTACTATATTACCTTGTGCTTATTCAGGTGAGTTATATAAATAACAAAATGATTGTAAAGATTAAAAATTTCATATGTTGTATTTAACACAACAGTGTGCATGGCCAGTTTTGGAACCACATAAAACTGATACAACAATTACTGAATCCACATCAGAAGAAACTCCGGTACATGCAATGTTTATAGCAGATACTCATTTATTAGGCTCAAAAAATGGACATTGGTTTGATAAATTAAAAAGGTTTGACTTTATTATATGATAATAAACAAGTAGTAAATTCTTTATACATTTTTGAAAGTAATTTCTCCCTATTGAAATCAATATTTTCTTTATGTAGAGAATGGCAAATGTATAGAGCATTCCAAACTATGGTTACTCTTCATAAACCAGACATAATTTTTATATTAGGTATGCAATAAAATTATATTAATGATATAATATATTGAAGATAAATTGAAATAATAAATATATTATAATTACGACAGGTGATTTATTTGATGAAGGACAGTGGAGTAGTTCAGCAGAATTTGACCAATATATACAAAGATTTCATTCATTGTTTTCAGTACCTAAACACACTCATCTTTATGTTGTTGCTGGAAATCATGATATTGGATTTCATTATGGTATTGTAAAATATTTTTTTTTATAACTATGAATAGTTTTTATAACTATAAAATGAATATGATATTTTTGGCAAAAAAATATTTCTTTAGCTATTACACCATACTTAAATCAACGATTCGTAAATGGTTTGAAGTCACCAAGTGTGAAAAGAGTTAGTATTAGAGGGAATCACTTTGTCCTAATTAATAGTATGGCATTGGAAGGAGATGGGTGCTTTTTGTGTCGTCCTACAGAAATTGCATTAAATAAAATTTCCAGTAAGATTACTTTTTGTTAGAGAAGCGAATAATTATGAGAATTAAAACTTATGTATAAATAAAAATATTTTTCAGCACATTTAAAATGTGCTAAAGATATGGGAAGTAGTTGTAACAAAGATAATGCAATTTCGAGATACAGCAGACCAATTATTTTACAGGTCAGTAAATGTTTCTTAAAATAAAAACGATAATGTAATATTTAAATTATAATTATAGCATTATCCAATGTATCGTGAGTCTGATGAAATTTGCAATGAACCTGATCAAGCACCAGATGAAATAAAAGATATAAAATTTAGGGAACGATGGGAATGTTTATCAAAGGAAGCATCTGAGCAAGTACATGAAATATTTTGCAAGGATTATTACAATAAAATTGAATTTATAGATTTTTAGTTTTATAGAATTTGTAGAATTTATAGATAGATTATAGAAAATCAACTTACAGCTTTTAGATATATTGAATCCAAGACTGATCATTAACGGTCATACTCATCATGGTTGTAGAAGAATACATAGAAAAGATATATTAGAATTTACAATACCATCTTTCAGTTGGCGTAATAAGGATAATCCTTCACTTTTACTAGTAAGTTCTACACATTTGAAAAAACTATTTAATATAACTTCATAATTTTATTACCATATACATACTTATAGTACTATTCATATTTCAGGGTGTATTTACCCCCAATAATTATTCTGTATCAAAATGTTACATGCCTGTGGAATCTACAGAGATCAAAATTTATGTTATCAGTGTAGTGTGTATATTTATATATTTTATCATAAAATGTAGATTGAAACAAAATCGATATTATCTTTTAAAGTTTCATTAAAGACATGTTTCTATTTATTAGTATTAATTTAAAAAAGTGCAGTAAGTAGATTATAAATAATAATTATAAACAAACTAAAACATAAAAATATAAGGCTCAAATTATTCATATTTTTATGCGTATCTTCATATATATAAAATAAAAATATTAGTTACATATTATTTACACTATTCAAAGTATAAAATATTTATATTATTTATTCTCATTATTATATTAATCAGATCAATAGCACATCTCAACTGCATTAAATTATTGAATACTATTTCGCTTTACATACTCCAATCTTCTTTTCATTATTTTATCAAACTACTCTATTGGAAAGGAAAATGTGTATAAATACATATAACACACTATAAGAATATTAAAAATCACAAATATAATCATTGCAACATGTACAAAACTTATATCTGTCTTATATATTTAATCAGCCAATATCAAAGATCTCATATATTACTGATTTACTAAACATACTTAATACTTGAATAATTAAAAATATAGATCTTTATAATTAGTCCAAAAGTGAATTGTTACGCATAATTAATAAACATTTTATATGACATGACATTACGGAGAAATATACACCCCAGGTTATCCAAATGTAAGTGACATAATTTTACATCCTTAATGTTACATTATATGCATTCGATGCATACATGTCTAGTAACAAATGTCTACAGATATAACTTGTAAACTTGTTATTTTATTGCAATAAAAAATATAATAATTGTGAACTAATATTATTTTTGTATTTAACATTGACTATAATTAATATTACATTTATTAATATTTTTATATATTTTTTAATTTTATGTTAAAAGGAAGTAATATTAATATAGTCTATGCATTTTCTTTATACGAATATGTGTATTCTTCGCTGAATGTGAGCAGTACTCTGTTTTATAAATTATAAGTACTCTAATAATAACAAAATATTTATTTAAGATATGTAATAAACAATAAAAAGAGAAAATCATGTATTAATAATGCAATGAACTAAGTTATACATCACGTCCTTTAATCAGAACCTTTTTCTGTTCATTTGTAAGTTTTACATATTTTTCGTTATAAACAAAATAATTTTATAATATTTAAGAATATTATTTGGTAAATGTACTACTCATCTTTTTAATCAAATTAGATTAATCTAACGAAAATGAAACTATTGTACTATTTTGGTTTCATACATTTAATTTAAAGTAATTAAATATTTTTTGTAACATTGGAAATGTGTTACCTTCTTTAATCATTGATTTCATCAATGATTAATTTGACTAGTCTATTTTTACAGCAGCATATATTTTACGAATAAATGCATAAGCAGCAAAGAAACCTATTGTACCTGTTAATAACCAAAACGTTAATACCATTAATGCAGTGTAACCAAAATATAAAAGTGTTGGAATTAGTTCTGTTATTTCTAATTTTGTCATAAAATAAAAAATTGAGTAGGCTAGGACATATACAGCTGATCCTCCACTAACAATAAAGCTTCTCCACCACCATCGGTAATCCTAATAATGAATAAAATAACATAAGTATATATGCTATAAACACAATGGAAAATAATTGTTTATTACTCACTTCTCCGCATAACTGGAAATAGACCATAACTATGGATATTTGAGAACAAGAAATGACAAGTATACAGAAAACGAGGAAGAGGAATCCGAAAAGATAATAAAATTGATTTTCCCATAACGCTGTTAGGATGAAAAATAATTCTATAAAAACAGCGCCAAACGGAAGAATTCCAGCCATTAGCGTACTGTAATAATTATAATAAACATTTTGTTTATTATGAAATTAATATAATATTATCATTATAATGAAATTGATATACATATATATGTATATACATATTTCTTAACATATTAATAGATAATTCTTTAAACTTACCACAGTATTGGGTTCATGTACCATAACTGATCAGGAACTTGTCTGGGAATTTGATTTGTTCTAACAGGATGTGTGAAAGGTTGTTTTCGATATCCAAAGAAATATCCAAGGTATACAAGAGGAAGTGATATACAGAACCATAAACATAATAATGCTAACATTGTTGTAAATGGTACTGCACCAGAACTATGCTTTCCCCATATAAAGAAATTTAAAAAGAAACAAGTAGTAAACACTATTCCAGGATACAGTGTTGCCGTCTATAATAAATTATATAGTAATATAGTAAATTTTATATTATTTTTATATCTTATATTAACCCATTTTGTCCTTACTAGTAATGCTGTCCTTCTCCATTTTCGACCACGCATTGTTTTATAAAGGCGCGCAGAAAAATATCCAGCAATTACACCAGAAGACACATAAAGAAATATTGCACAGGTTCCAAGTGCACCTCTACTGGCAGGAGAAAGCATTCCCAACATAGCAAAAACTAAAGGTATATAAGAGAAGTAGTATAAAAATATTTAGTAATGTATGGTATTCTTTCATACAACAATATAGAACCTTACATATTGTGATTAAAGCCATAAAAAATATTTGAATTCCACTGCCTATCACAGCGGCAAATAATCGAGGATTTGGTGGTGGTCGAAATACATCTCCATGAACAAGTTTCCATCCAGTTTCTTCAATTGCTTCATCTAAACCTGCTAAACTGTCACTTTCACCAGCATTATAACGTGCGATATCTCTCCTTAGTGTTCGAACCATGATCATAGTTAAGATCCCTATATAATTTTATTCAAAACTTTGTATATAAACTTCAAAGCGATCAAAGGACTTAAAAGTATAGGGTATGATGTATATTTACCAGAAAGGAAAATGACTACAATCAGTGAATTGATGATTGAAAACCAATGAATTTCAACATCGCTCATTCCCAAATATATATCCCATCTACTTGCCCAACTCACATCAGATTGTCTCCACTCCACAGAATATAAGAACAGAAGCTTGGTTCCTTTGGGATTAACAAATTGAGGATTTGCCTGAGGATTTGTGGGCACTATACAAGTATTTCTATCAAACTTTAGTTGGCTTACATCAACTGAACGAGCTTCTACTTCAAATCCAACTACTCTAAATTCATTTCTATGAAAAGTAAAAAAATAATTATAGTTTGAAACATCATTTACATATCAAGTGATGCTTTTTATACTAACTCTCCATATCTATGGTTACTTAATTTTAGTTTAAGATAATTATTAATGTAATATTGGTCATTCATGATACCACCCAAACGATATCCATGATATACAATTACGTTATTTGTATCTTTATGAACCTTTTTTGTTGCTGCTGGTAAATTATCAATTAACCTAAGAACAGATAAAAGTGACTGTAACTATATATTGATATAAATTATAATGCAAATATATGCTTACAAATGCACAGTATAATCATGTTGAATGCGTTCTATAACACGTTGCGACTCTTCTTCATTCCATGTCATAAGATTAGATGGTCCATGACATAATAATTTACAGCTTACATCGTCTGCCATTGATACCTCATATGGTGTATTTACAATTCTATATAAGAATGAATCAAATTACTTTTTCAGAATATAGTGATAAATAGGAAATCTTACCTGTCACCACGTAATACTTCTCCTAAATTCTCTGATTTGTAAATAAAAGTTCCATTTTTTGGTATACAAAATGGAACAGAATAATATTCATATGGTAATTGTGTATGAGTACTGGTCATTTTCACTGCTTTAACATCAATGTTTTGATGTTTTTTAAATTCCACAGGGGCAACACCAGGCACATAGAAGCCATTTGTTTCAATTAATAATGATATTATTACAAATATTGCATTCCCTTGTTTTAATCTTCCCTGTTAACAGAAACATAATATATGTGGTACATGTTTTACTATATCTTAATTAAATAATTGATATTTTTAAAAACGACTATATGTCCAATAGGATAAACTGAAACATGATTTATTTATAAATACAAATGTGGATATGCTCACATTATTTTCTACCAGAGATACGTCTTACCAATTTCAACCATTTATGAAACTTAATGACACTAATCCTTAAAACATTTTTTGACTAATTGTGATAAAGCGTAATTAAGTTTCTGACAGGACTAATGGCATTGTACTTTACGAATACTATGAAGACAGAAAATACTATACTGAAAAAGAACCGCCACATCAATTCAATAAATACTTTTATTTTGTGGTATTCAATCTTAATAACATTTAAACACACGAAAATAATAAACGAAAAATACTTACCATTCTTTAATATTGTTTTCGTTAAAGGCGCGCCACGCCGTACCTCTTACGTTATTCTTAATCGCTACTCGTAGAGTTTCTACTGCGTTCACGTCAAAAATGAAATTTACTTCAACATGAAGTTTGTTTCGAAACATTTGTTGGTAAAGTAATACAAGAATGATTCTTTATAAAATTCCCTAGCAGGTTTATTTCCAGTTACACGTACACGCACGGTCATATACATATGTTATTTTTTATACTACGACATTTACCAATACATAGTAAATAGTAACAGTAACATTTACCAATAGAATTGTTAAACCGAGAGGAACTTAATAATTTTCATAAGCGGCTACTTATATTTGATAAAATTTAGAAAAAATACAATAGATGAATAAAAACAAAATGATTTTCCTGTGCGACAATTTTATTTTCCTCTATCTAGCTCTTACTGCTCGTATTGAAAACGATAATATTTATTTTAAATATTCTTTTATTTAAATCATTTTATCTTATGCTATTCTAATTTATGACTAATTTAGTTGTGAGAAATAATATACCTAATGTTCAGTACGATATCTAGCTTGTTAATTATTATATAGAGAGTGTTAATTAGTGTGTTTATTCTTAAAATTCCCGCAATTTTTTATCCTTGCAAATGAAAAGGAAGTGAATCTTTTATAAATGTAAAATATTACTTAATAAACAATTTAATCTATTTCGTTTCTATATCATAAATTCTTAATATATAAAAATGATTATTTATAAGTTGATAAAAGTTTAATTTTGATAGAAAATGGAAACATTTTTACTACATAATAGAAGGTGTTTTGATCAAGCTTTTCCGAGCGAAAAAATATACCCCCGAAAAGGAAAATATCGTCCCACGTGGGGACTCGTTTAATTACAAGTTACGTTATTTAGATATGCATCTGTTCGGTTAATTTTTATTTCAGAACAATGGTACAGGTGAGTAGAAACTTTTAAGTATATTACATTGATAAATTTCCATGCAGTTTGTCTAAATCAATGCATTTTTCTATCAGGTCTATTGGAAATTTTTGATTGTTTTTTTTTCCGTTGTCATCCATTAGTAAATAGGAAAGATGGCAGCAGATTATTGCGCTTTTTTCCCGTGCATTCACGGGTCCGACATTTTTCTTAAAATTAAGCCTTTCTACAAATTTCGGGTGAAACTTATATAAAAACATTGGATACACTTCAGTTTTACGAACAGAATTTAGCGCGTATTTCATTTCTTAAATAAAATGTGATTAATATTGAAATAAATAGAATACATAACGATTTTTGTATATTGAACTTGTGTCAAATACGGTGAAAGACTATATAGAAATTTTAAGTGATGTCCTTAAAGAATATTTGAATTCATGTGAAATAAAAATTTAACATTTTATGAATGAATATCCCATTGTGAATTGTTTATTTATAAACATTTTTTCTTTTTTAAACAAAATATGACAATAATGAGGGTACATAATTTTTTTTTAATGTGTATATGTGTATATCTATATAATGTGATAATGTGTATATCTAAATTGTATGTTATTTTAATAATGAAATATTTTGTTTGCAGGCAATTGATGAAATGGAACAAAGAGATCTCCCACAGGCTTTTCGCTTGCTTGGGGAGATGAATGCTAATGTTCTACAAGTTAATCAACTTGTAGACAATATGTTAGTCCGTGTCAAAAATGGGGAAATTTCTACGGACAAGGGTCTTAGTTTCCTAGAAATGAAATATCATATGTTACTTTCTTATCTGATTAATTTGACTTACGTAGTTTTGAGAAAATGTTCAGGAGAACGTATAGAAGGAGATCCATCAATCGATCGCTTAATTGAAATAAGAACTGTCCTAGAAAAAATCCGACCAATAGATCACAAACTAAAATATCAAATAGATAAACTTGTTAAGACTGCAGTAACTGGTACTATTAACAGTGATGATCCAACTAATTTTAAAGCAAATCCAGATGCATTTGATAGTAATGATGAAGAATCTGATAGTGATCAAGATGGTAAAGTAGATGGTTTTAAACCAACACAGGCAAGAAAATCTAATATTTATGTGCCACCAAAACTTGCTGCGGTACATTATGGTCAGTATTTATAAATGTATATTTGCACAGTGTAACAGCTGTAATATAATATTTTAAGGTAGAAAATTATAATACATTAAATATTTCGTATTTTTCATTTGCAGATGGAGATGAGACAGTTGCTGAAAAAATTCGCAAGTCAGGAGAAAGAGCTCGTAGGCGTGCAGTATCAGGTGCTGTTTTAAGAGAGTTAAAAGAAGAATATTTAGATGCGCCTATTGAAGATAAACACGGTTTAGGGGAAAAACAAGCTAGTCTAGGTCGAGAAAATAAACGGAAGGTAGAATATGAAGAAAATTATATGACACGCTTACCTGTTACTAAACAAGAAAAACACAGACGTCGCCAAATAACAACTCTTGGTACACTTGGAGAAGAAATTACAACTTTCGGGGAATCATCTTCTGTATCTGCTAAAAAGAGAAAAGCTCAGAAAAAGAGCAAAGCTAAAAAGAGTAAATATTTAAATTTAGTTATTTAAATTTAAAATTAAAATAAAAATTTAAATTTAGTAAATATGCTTATGTCGTACTGAAGTATTTTATTTACAATAAAATTTGTATTTTCTTATAGGTTTCAAGAAAAAACGGCATCATTAAATCGAGTTTATAAAAATTTGAAAAAGCTGAATTTCGTACAGCATTAATAATTAAGGTAAAATGCAAATTTACTTAAATTCTTCTTGACAAACGCAGATGCCATTAATACTCGTTAATAAGTTAAGCTAAATAACTCATAAACAACTAGTAATAAAAACAACAATCGTCAACGGTGAAATAAAATAGCACGATGGTAATTTATTACTACATAAGACATACTAATGGTCGTGTAATTGATAATTATAGTTAATAATGATTTTAATCTTTAATTGTTGTCTAAAATCAATTTTTATCTGTGGAGTTGAAATGTTCCATAAGTCACAAGAAACGATATTCTGACGATATTAAGTACATGAAGAATAATGTCAAGGTACATACGAGCTTAACTTATAAAAGAAAATTACGTATAATCGTGACACAATTAATCAAATAATGGATTTCGGCTCCAAGATCTAAAATTGCAAGTTAAACGTACAAGTTGAAAGCAGAAAAATTTTCTGCTTTATTTTGAGATATTCTCCAGCTATAGATGAGGAAACCAGTAACATAGCAGGAGGGATGATATTGAATTAATTGTTACAGAAGCGTAAAAATCACAAGACATTCAATGCAAAAATTAGAAAATTCAAGTTTAATAAGGGAAATGACTTTAGAAATTGCAAATATTCTGCAACTTCTAAATATTGTTCATCGTGCGATATCGCGTGTCTTAGGATTTTCTCGCTATTTTAGAGTAGTGTAGTAAATAGTTTTACTATTATATGTATGTTTCGTTTGTGTTTTCCCCTGGTAAACTGTTGAGGCTATTATATCTTGATGTGAGTCATATTTTATGTTAAGTTTAATTTTTTACAATGTGTTTATGCATTGTATTTATTGTTTTAACTTTAGATTGATTTGGTTAAGTTGTTAAACTTATATTAAAAGTAATATAAGGATAACACGAATGTGTCAAAATTCAAAATTAATATTGTCAATTTCTCGATTTCTACTTAAGTTTACTGTATTTAGTTTCTTAGAGAGGGGGTATGTGTGATATTGAAAGAAAAACTAATATACGAAGACTAGAGCGAAAATCACTTCTGCAATAGAATAAAGAGTTTGTACAATCAAATTGTAAAGAGCATCCATATCTTGTGCTTAAATAGGTTCCATTTTTTAAATATTAGGTATAACTTTGGGTATCTTTTTAAACCCAAATGTTTCCTTTTAAGATAAAGGGAGAATGATGGTAAATACATTTAATGCAGATCATAACATGGATATTTGTATCCAGTAGTCGTTCCTGCAGAAGTGATCCGCATTACCTTCAAAAGTACTAATTCGCTATATGCTAACCAAGGGCTCAACCATCCATAGATGTTATATTTTTTACAAAAGTGTTCATAGATTGAGCCAACTTGGTAATGCATGATGTTACATATGCCCTCTCTTTTTCAATCTGTGAAGACGATTAAAATGTGATAAATTATTCATCAAATAATAGTTAAAGAAACTAACAGAATAGCACAATTGCTGGGCATTATTTACAAGTGCTAGCAAGCCTAATGTCAGCAGCCTTGTCGTATTTGGTAATGAAGTTGGAATACTGAATAGCGGGAAGATTTTGATTAATGATGTCAAGGTATACTTACAAAATCTCATGCCTGTTTAATGTATGGCATGCACAAAATAATTAATGAAAAATTACAATCGGTTTCAAAATTTGCCCGACATTTAGTTTTCTCATACTTTATACATAGATGATAATTTTTGAAGCACACTTACAACTGAAATAACTGTAAGTCCAAAATACTAAATACTATACTCGTGTGTGTGCGTGTGTGTGTGTGTATATTTATATATATACATATATACATAGTGTATATTCTTCATTTCTACATTCTGAACTGTTTATAAATGCTCATTGAAAAATATCATACTGTTTGCAATAAGTAGAGAAGAAATTTCAGTTGAAAGATTTATGATTACATCTGTTTGTTAAAGATAAATTTTCCTAATATGTTTTACATATTTTGGACTTATAGTAAAAGTGTATGGGTGTGAAAAATATTCATATGAGACACATATCCACACACAACATATAGCAGCAAAGTAATAGGGTTACATTGAATACACTACCTCAAATCAATAGAAATATGGATTTACAATAATAGAACTGCGTCAGTTGCGTTTACATTGTTGTGTTATTGTTCATTTACACATTTACTGATACAATAATTTTGTTGTGAAATATAATGGAACATATTATGCCTTATGAAGAGAAGTATTTAGAGTTTGTTATCTTTGACCTGCATAGCAGGTATGAATTTTTTAGCAATGTACAAAGGAAGCACAAAATATGTAAACGTTACTGCGGGCAGGGAGTTTAAAGTAGTCCTTCAAATCCAACAACGCTGCCGAATAACAAACTAAAAAAAGGAGAAACAAAATATCTTTGCAGCAAAAACGAGTATAAAATGATTTATTGACTAATTCATAGTCTGAAGAATGTAATGTTTCATTTATTGATGAATTTTCTATAATTTATGTAATAAGACAATTCAGTGTATGTGAGAGAGCGAAAGTGAGCGCGTGCGAAAGAGAGAGAGAGATTTACCTGTATATTACAAATGGTTATTATGAATGAATTATTATTATAAATTAATATTATTATAATTATTATGATTATTCTGATTATTATTATATTATCATCATCATCATCATCATCATCATCATCATGTAGAATGCTTCTTACTGACTGAATAAAATGTTTTCAATGTCAATAATTTATTTACAAAAGGTAAGCTTACCAAAAGAAAACATCGTAAGGCGATTTTCAACCCTTTACTTCGACCAAAATGGTAATAGTTACAGAATGAATTTGAATTATCCGTTTTTATCTTATTTTCCCTATTTAACAACATACAAAAATTCTACATCATTATAAACGCGATCATGTATGTTGAAAACTTTTAGATTTTTTCGATGCGAACCTTAAGTGAAAAAAATTAAAAATGCTGAAAAATGTAGATTTCGTATAGAAGTTTTAGAACGATCACTTTCTTATCTTTATAATAGCGACATGCCAGTATGACTATTATTCTTAACCCTTCCTAGATCTTTTGGAAAGGTGTGTCGTAGTTAAAAAAATCAAAAACCAATTTCCTTGAAGATTTTCAGGTAGAAATGTGATTAATATTTTCAAATTTTGCATTCTTTTTACGCAGTGAGTATATTGTATGATTTTTAATATTTGTGTGTTCGAAAAAGTAATATACAAATAAAAGAAATTAAATTGATTTAATCAATTGAAAATGTATATGTCCCTTATCTTGTACCATACGAGTATCAGTTCCTCATTCAACGTTGAGGATAGCGGAGCGATTAAGGTATCTTATATATTCCTTTGTGGTACCGCTGTGAATTCGTGCGCGTCACAGCGATCCACTTTTTTGTTATTACATCGATTTTCTTTCTATTATTTGCTACACGACAATAAACGGAGTTCGTTAAAAAGTGTTCTAAAAGTATTTTAGGAATATTTTATCATAAAATGTCCATGCAAATAATTTTTGAACACATTTTACTCCGTCGATCCTTCAACCACGTATTGTTTTACTGTTACGGATATTCTTTAACATTTTATATATTATGTAAATGTATAAAATCAGTATTAGATCTTCTGTTTTTGAGTAAATGGATAGGGACGGTATTCATTTTTTTTGAAAATTATTATTTTCATATTTATGATCTCCTCTTTTATGTAGGGATTCTGAAGACAATACATTGGGAAAAACTATCATTCTTTTTCAAATTGAAAAGTAATTGCTTTATTAAAGAATCAGGGATTCATCCGTAAAAATGGCTTATTGTTATATGTAGCAACCCTCCATCTAGTGTTTTCGATCTTATGTTCAATTATAATTGTCATGTGAAAATATTTGGGAAAATTAAGGGATTTGCTAAATGTAAACCTTTTAGCTTAATTTTTATTCCATTCTTTCCCCTGGAAAATTCCTGTCATTATCTGAAAAATTCTTAATTGTCAATGATATTTTAAGCATCAATGCTAACTCCTACGTGGTCCATTCTTATACCTACTCAAAGTGTTGTTTCGTGATTGAAGCGTATCTTTCCACTTAGGTAAGTATAACATGTTCATCAAATAATTTTAATTTCACATAACAGTATATGTAATTTTTCTGTAATTCAAAATTTTCGTATCGTTCTTTGTTTACTTCAATATTTTAATATTCAATGGTACAAGTAAGCGTATTGATAGCCTTTTCAATAAAAAAACAATATTTTACCAGTGTCCCCTGCATTTCATTATCTTTAAATTACAACACAAGTTAAATCACATTATTTAGTTCAACTTAAGACTTTATTACTTTATTACTTTATTGTCCTGCTCCGATGTAATGTGTCTCTTCAGGTAAAAAATCAGTGATTACCTACTAAGTATGTATGGTTCACGAAAGATCGTCGGCTTGGGTTGAGTCTTAAGGTTGAGAATAATAGTCGTGCTAACATGTCGTTACCATAATAATAAAACAGTGATCGCTTTAAACTGCTATGCGAAATCTACATTTTTCAGTATTTTCTTGCACTTCGACACTAATGTGTCTATAATAATCCAGAATTTTTGCATGCCATTAAATTGGGAAAATAGGATAAAAAGAGATAATTCGAATTCACTCTGTAACTATCCTTCTGGTCAAGATAGAGCGCTGAAAATTGATTTACGATGTTTTCTTTTGGTGAGTTATCGAATGGTGCATCACAATGATGCATGATAAAAATCGGTTCAAGGACACTTTCTGTCCCTTGTATCCTGGCTATCTTCTTCTATTGTATGAAGTTGTACGTAAAAGTTTTAAAAACACAGAAACCTCCATCTGGGATCATATAAACAGGTCTCGATACTCATACTGAAAGTGAGCGAAAGCATGGCAGAAATAGTTCGAAGATTGAGTCGAGAAAAATCAATATGGAAGGCAAAATGGTTTCCGTCCTGTGCGTGTATGACATGCTATGCATGCCTCAAACAGAAACAGAGGCATTCTATGCATCTTTGTTTGTCTTGTAATAACAAGAACTTTGTTGTCTTCCATATTGATTTTTCACGATTCAAATTTTGAGCGCTTTTCTCTAGAGAGTGTCGAGACTTGTTTATGTAACCGTGCTTTCATCGAACTAAGTTCCTTCTGCTAGTGAATTTTAAATAACATGTTAGTATCACTGTTGTAAATTTAAGACACTTGAGTATACCTTCGTAACGTATGTCAACGACAGTCGACATATCTTACCGATTTCTTTTAGACGATCTGCCTGTCGTTGATCTGTGGCACGGTCGACGTGGTGGTAAGTGACTTTTTAATTACAGAAATTAAATTGTCGATACTGCTCTTTAAATATAACAATTTGGTTAATGTTAAATGTTAAGTGTTTTTTCGACGTGATGTGCCTTAGCTTTCATAATTTTGGATTTTGCAATGGTAGTTCATGTTAATGTCCTACCTTAATAGAATTCAGTATTTCGATGTATACATAAAGAATTTTCTTTATGTTATTTGTCTTGTACTTTGCAAAATTTAAATAATTCATTATATTTTTTCTCCTCCCTCCCCCCCCTCTTTATTTCTTGCTCTTCCCTTCCACTTTTCCTCCCCCACTCTTGTTTTCTCCTTTCTTTTGCTTACTATCTCTCTTTGTTCTTTGCACATTTTCCCTCTTCTTCTAACGTGCCTTACAAGATGTCGAAAGTACCAAAGGCGCTCGCATGGAGACCGCATAAATTATTTTTATCGCTACGTAGGCTACGGTAAAATAATTTACTATTGTAAAGTTACTCTACTTTCGCACCAACTCCAACAACTGTAGCAAATATTGTTAAAATTCACGTTAGTACATTAAATATTCAATTTTTTTTTCTTTGCTATTGCTTAGTATTTTCTACATAAACCACACTCTGTTCCGTAGTTATTTTTAAATCACCCGCGGCGCAGAACTACATATCGAAAATTTTGAAGAATACGCTCTACAAAACGATTAAACTTAAAATAATAAAATATCCTTCTCTTCTTTAATTTCAAAATGATATTAAGTTGCCAAAACAATGCAACATCTGTATAAATATTGATCATACAAATAATTGCTTTTATTACATTATGAAGTAGCGTCACGTTAGGAAGACTTTCAACAGTGTGTGAAAAGAAATCGGCTAGAAAATTCTATACTTATTTTTACTTTCTTAAAGGTAGTGTTTGAAAATTATGCTTTCTAATTATGTGAAAGAAATAAAGGCTATATTGGTTAATTTCATTAAATTGTGTTTAATCCTTATCTACTTAGTAGCTCTGCTTAATGTCCTTTTTCATTCTTTGTGTTTGTTTGTTTAAGATTATAGAGAATGGCCGCAACACAACTAAATCGAGCTCGAACCATCAAGAAAATCGAAAAACCTCGGCCGCTTAAACTTGCTCAACGCCACGCGACCGTCGATGGGCGGATTACGACTGGTAATATATTGCTAATTAATATACTTATATAATTTATCACTTATTGTATTACATACCTAAGACATGCGTATTAAGTTTTATTCTCTTATTCACTTCCTTTATAATGTTTTAATTATTGATTTTGGTTATTATAATTTATCAAATTAAAATATTATATTTTACAGTGGAGGACATAGTGTCCTTAATCGACAATGTTGCTATGCAACTAACTAATGGCTTCCATGATCGAACGCTGCAAATAAGTGTGATTACAATGTGTAATCATTTAAAACTTTGTGCTCCTCAGTTAGAAGCTATTTATAAAGGTATAGCTTAAAATAATATTTTTAATATAAAAAATGGAGTGAAGTCAAGATACTAATAATTTAAATTTTTTTTCTTTTAATTTATAGATCAGCTGGACAGAGCTTTTGTGGCGATCAGAAATGGAAGTCAAGACGAAAAGTTAGATTTGACGACTAGGGTTCACCTGCTGGAACTTATAGAATTAAGAGCCAAGCAATGGCGTCACACAGATTCTATGGATGTATATTATACACAGAAATTATCGCATTTAGATAATGTATGTCATCCTTATATTTTATTATATTATGTCTTATTATAAATGGAATGATTTGTAAAGAAGTCTAAATGACATTAATAGGCAGAAGCAATTCCTGACACACCTACAAATGTATTGTCATCTCCTATGGCAACAATGACTTCCCCTACTGCGGCACCTATTTTAGGACCTGGTGAAGTTATAAAAAATAGTGGCAAATTTGTTAAACCTACGCGTATCCCTGGAAAAAACTACTGTAAAGATGAAGTTGTTATACGTAACAGTGATTCTGGTAAAGGTAAGAGAAGTTTAAAATTTTTTAAAATTATATTAATCATATGTATATTGTAGATGAAATATACATACATGTAAAACATCATAATATAATGTAGAATACGGCTTACTTGTTTTAATTTCTGAATGGTTTATTTTAATTTTAAGTTACCGTTGCACTATATTTTTGGATCTGTTTATTGATATATCTTATATTTTGTATACTGTTTTTCACATCTATTGTAAGTAGTAAGTATTATGTTTCTACTTCTAAATCATTTGCACAAAAATACAGTGATGGGAATAAAAGGGCGGCGGGTTCACATGATCGAAGAGCTCAGCCAGACAATCATCTCCTTCCAGCGAGGTAAACAAATAATTTGCAGATGGCTTAATAGCATCATGTTCACGCATTACAAAAATAACTAATTATATATTTTTTAATATCTTTACATACCTAATATTTCCATTACATCAATCCACTTTATAAAGTAATAGAAATTGGAGTTTTCTGTTCTTATGATTAAATATTTTGTTAAATATTTACTATATATTCATATATAAAAAATTAGTAAAATATATTGAAAAACTTTTCGTAATAAAACGTAGAAATAAATCGGTTTTGTTCTTACAACATTGTAAAATAAATTTATGACAGCAAGTGATGTTTGTACATTCACGAATATAATTTATGTTGTAACTTACATTTACCTTTATTTGCATGAAATATTTTTTCTTTATATGTTATTATGTTAATCACTTAATGATATTGTGAAAATTCGATTGTGTGATTACTCAAAATCTTTTTTTACTGTATGACTGTCTTGATTGTTATCACATTTTATTATCATTAGTATGCATATTGTTTGCAGCTTATTAAATCACATATAAGTAAGTATAAAATGTTGAATAACATTTGATGTTATTACTACAATGTTATTCAGTGTTTTATGCATTTCATACTATTTTGTTTACTGCTTATAAATGCTTACAGTTTTAAACATATCTAAAAATTTATCTTATCTCTTTTTACAGGAAATGTTTACATAATTAATGTTATACTTTTTAATGTTTTAATGCATAAATAATTTGTTTTGGAGTGTTTGAACATTATTTATATTTAATAGATATCTATTGATATATAATTTTGCATTGACAAATTGCACATTAACCACAATGCAAATGAGACTTACATAATAAATTTTAATTGATAACAAACATTTGACATTTTATTGATATTACAAAATATGTTTGACATACTGCTTTTTTTGTAGTAAACCCTGGAGCCAAAGAACGACTTGTCCAAATCACGGGTACTTCCGAGGACAAGATACAGTGAGCTCAATTTTAATTTTAATTATTTACTATTCTATGTTAAACTTGGAATATCTAAGTTACTTTTTATCCATTATTACGTCAGTTACGCGAAGGATTTGATAAAAGATACGATTCAACGAAATGCATCGCCGGTGAGATTGGAGCAAGGTGGAGGAGAAAAAGGAGCCATGGGTGGTTCTAGCTCCTCACTAAATAGTAGTGCGTCGGACGAAAGTAATCGATTGCAACATCAGCAACAAAACTCTCGTTTACGAAGTTCGCTCCTCCACAGCTTCTCCACCAACGACGCCAGTATTGGCGAATATAAATATACAGTTACAGTTGGTAACCAGTCCTTAAAGATCACAGGATGCAATCTCGATCTTGTTAGGGTAATAATCTTTCTTTTTTGAAGGTATAAATTAAGTATCTTATTTGATGTGTTTCTAACACAATTACTTTGTATGTTAGACTGCAAAACTAGTTTTAGATGAATATTTCTTGGGAGATTCTGAAAATTTCACAAGTGGTATAGAATATTTCAATTTCGAAGAAGAGTCTCCATTTTCGATTTCGTCTTCCAGTACACAAAAAACATTGTTAACTCCAAATAATACAAACGAAGTAGCCCGAGAATTAAATATGGATAGTACTGCGACGTCAGAAAGTGAAGAAACTTATAAACCCTTTATTATACCTGAACCAAGTTCATCAACTCAGGGAGGTAATTATTTTGAGTGATTATTGAAAGCTTTCAACTACAAAAGATAATACTTTGGTAATACTTTGTTTAGTTCCAGAAATTAGAGAACTCACATACGAGTTTTTGTTGCTGTGTTCAACAGGCCCTTATGCTAAACGACCGCCTGCAGATTGGGCTCGTATTCAAAAGGAATGTCCCAACATTGTTCGCAAGGTACATCAATGTGATACCAATGCTAATCACCTGATGTACGACAGTGTTATTTACTAATTTTTCTTGCAAGATGATACAAGATTAACGCCTTGAAATTAATTTGACTATTTTGGAGTTACGTTTATTTCCCGTATTGAAATGTGCTGATGCTAAAATAACTGTTATATTTTTACTTATTCCACTTTTGGAATATTCGTCCTTAGATATTAAATCTCACTACATTATTAGAATCAGTAATAGCATAGAAGAACAGATATTTTCCATTAGTGGAAGGCAGTTTTCACGAAAGTATCATAATTCCTAAAAATTTTTAACTTTGATCAGTTAGAATTGATTCCTAAGCTCTTTTTTTCTTAGCTTATATTCTTTTCCATTGGAAATATTAAATTACAAGGCTGATATTTTAATTCATATACAATATATATATTTAAACCAAAAGTTTGGAACAAACATGATTTTTGTGATATTTAATAGCTTCAACCAAAAAAATTGTTTTGACAGTATTATGTAGATGTGATCATATGTAAAACTTGTTATATGTTACTTATAATGGTTTTTTTTATATTGAAAGCAATATAATTTGCCCTTGAGTTATAATAATATATTGATGTTTATTACTGAATATTATTGCAGTAGTATATGTTTATTTCATTAAATAAATTAAACTCATAATATATGCTATCGTTAAATAATTACATAAAGTTCTTTTTTTAATCATATTCTTCTATTTTATTACTAAAATATTTATTTTTTTAATGAATTAGGGTTTTGATTACTAATATAAATCAAAAACGAAAATATGTCGTGTTATATGTTTGTTAAACATTGTATGTAAATTTTATATTCTCTCAAGTTTCCCATATACGTCATTATTCAAATATTATGATTTGTTTAACAGTTGCATAATATGCTATGCATATTAAATTTAAGTGATTAATATTAAATGAATTTAAGAAAACGTTATTGCAATTTTTATTATTTTAATGATATTATGTGAAAAAATTATTAAATTTTACATTATATAAAAAGGCTTATATACTGAATGTTATTGTATAACACTTATGGAATTTTTAAGATAATAAATTTTTACTTTGTATTTTTTAAAATCATGTAATACGTACATTATAACAAATGTGTGATAAATTCTTGTTCAACTTCAAAATTATATTAGAAAACGTTTGTGTAACTACTCTAAAATGGCATGCATCTACATAAACCATTTAACACTTGCTTTACAATTTCAAAGCATGCTGCTTATAACATCATATCCAGGTAATGTAGAAACTACAATAGTTACTTACAATATAGTTTGTTATTAGCAATTATGCAACTAAACTTTATTTTTATTTAACAGGAACCGATTCGCTGGTTCGAACCGGAGACATATAAAGCTAAGGTAGCAGCTGCTGGTCTTGTTACAGTATTGACGATCGGAGAAGGAGAAACTGATCCAGAATGAAAGGGATTGCAAAATTGTATAATCACCATGAAATTGTATGTATTAATTTACATCGATGTTTATCTCGATGTATTGTGATAAATTTTTAAAAGTAAACTGGTATAATGTTCTGACATGAAGGAATAGGCATTATATGAGTAACATAATATGTATTGCCGAACTTAATTGTAGCAATACAAAATGACTAGTATGAATATCGAGATATCCGCTAATATTTAAAAATGTTATGCGTGTTTAAATCTAAATTGTTTTCAAAATAATTTAATATTGTAATATTTTAATAAGCATTTATGCTTTCTGATATTACATTTATATGCAGCAAATTTGTGGAATTCATTTAAAAAGAATGTTGTCTATTTCTAATTAATCGAACGTGTCTTGCAACGATATTTTTAGTTTATTTTACAATCCATGTACTGTTTTATATTTCGTAGTAGATCGAAGAAATTTCAATATCTTTATTATCATTACTACTACTGCTGCTATTGCTCCTATTATTATTACTATCACTACTACCACTACTACTATTAGTATTGGAATACTTCATATAAACACTTATGAAAGACAATAAACGATTTTTATATTTTTAGTATGACATATAGATCAAATTACGGTACTCATAAAACATAACTTATGCAATTCATAATTATTGAATATTGTCAAGTTAAAAAATAGCATTTCCATTAATAGTTTTGAATTTAAATTAACGAAGGAAAATTGTTAATTGAAAAAAAGAGAATAATATTACTAACAAATGATTGTTGATTGGAACTGTAAATAAAATTAAATTTAACATTGTAGAATGCAATTTATGTAAGCATTCAAAAAATGCTTCAATTTTTGATGCATAATATATATTTTGTTACATATAACAACTGTAACAAAATAGTGATTTAACATAGTCTAGTCTACCTTTTTAAAGTAGGAACTACTATTTTGGTAATTACTCTGCTGTGACATAATAGCCAAAAAAAAAAAGAAAAAAAAAATGATTTCATTTAATCTTAAATCAAGATTTTATATTTTATATACTAAAACCATGATACTGTGTAATATATATTATCAATTATATGGAGAGATAAAAACAAGTTTTTTGCTTCTATATCGATTTCCGTATAATTAATAATAAGGATTAATATTCAATGCTGCATAACAAATTTTGTATTATAATTAATTCAAGTTTATTTTTTATTAGATATAAAATTGTATTTCAATAAGTTATTTTTTTTTTGTTATGGTATTACTTCTCTCCTTTCAGTTAAAGATTATATTATGTATTGTAAATGTTTCATTAGCCAGAATATAAATTACAAATATATTGTTAAGTTTCTTTGATTATTTTTGAAATTACGCATTACGTATCTTTTGACATATGAATTATTTGAACATATAAAATATGTAATTTCTGTATTTTATTTTCTGGCTTGAAATATTAGGAGAATATTTAATATTTATTTGATCTGGGACTAAATTATGTTGCACGCACACGAAACGTTATGTTTGTATGTTTTTACATCTTTTAATATTTATTACAAATTTACACAATTATTTGATTTAAATTATTAATAATTTATTACTATAAACACTAACTGCAGTAATATAATAGTATATTATTGTACCTTGCTCTTTAATAATAAACCAATAAAAGTAAAGTATCGTCGGGTTATACTTTTTTTTTACTTTAAAACAAAGCACACCTATAACTGGATGCGATGTATTTTGAATCATTGGATTCTATTAATAGTAAGTATGTGAACATTTAGTTATTATGTAAATAAATCAATTTATCTTTTTGCACTATAAGTTTTATTATTCCAGTATCGTATAGAAATGATAATGTCCGAAATATACATACACCTTAATTTGTGTACACTTCATTGTACTAGATATCGATTGTATTTTTACTTCTCACTTGTAAAAGTTAAAAATGTTATATCTGATGTTATGTGCATAAAACATTTGATATTAGAGGCCTATGTACTGATTGTATTTCATTATGTCATGTTAATTAGTTACTAATTTCTATATCGTAAATGACTTTAATAAAGTAAATTAAGAGTAATGTGACATATACGCACATATATATCTTAAATTCAGTCTACTTGATCATCGTATAAGTTAATGTAGTCTGATATACTGTACTAGTTTTATCTTCAGAAATGTTTATAATCATGAATATTTGGAAAAAGACAATAATATAAAAAGATAAATATTATAAGAGTTTACTACTTTAGACAGTAAAATGTTTGAAATGAATGAAACATTCATTTTAAATTATTAATGAGATTAGAACATGACCAAACTTACTTATATATCAAAAACTAGTTTGTAGCATAACAGACGATTAAATTATGCGACTCTTCATACAATAATTGGCAGTTTTATGAGAATAGTGGCCTTTAATAACTTTACAACATTTCTTAAAACACATTAGTATACATTCTATAGTTTTAAATAAAATGAACTAACTTGTGATTGTTATTAACGTAATGTTTTAATACAAAAGTTATAAAGAACCACCATTCTAATTACATATTTGTATAATTTTATAATTGCAGCTTCCTTAAATATATATATTTATATATGAGTGTAAAAAATTGTATGTGTTCATATGCATACAACACAATGATATGGGAATATTATGTCAGTGACGAGTAATTAATATTTAATTTAGCAAGATGAATGAATATTTTTATGATGGAAATAACATATTTATTATAAAGTCTACAATCTAACTAATGTGAATATATCCTAAGCTACTGAAAAAATTACTCGTCTCTGATTCATATTCCAAGATAAATAAGCGAATAATCTATTCTAAACATGATTTACTTATAACAGATTAAAATAAGGTGTTTCACACACACATACTCTCAAATATTAATGTATAATTTGAGTCCCATGAGTCACATAAACAAAGACATTCTTCAAATTTAGAATATCTTGTACAAATGATTTACAGGTATATATTAGGAAAGGATTTTGAAAAATATTGCAATAAATTTGAGTATCTTGCTATTAAACAGTAAACAAAATTCAACTATGGCTATAAATATGATAACTAATTTGTAACATATTGAAGTATTTTTTTTTACAATATTCTATATCATGGTGATCACAAGGTTTTTATGTGTACGAATATTAAAAAAATGTTAAAGATACACTGTGTTCACATTTATTATAGACTAAACATTTCTTTTATAAAGCATAAATCGCTAAAAGCAATAATCTATTTTTTAAATACATTAATATGTTATAATTATCTTTCGAGACGCTATATTTCAATCAAATTGGCTAACCACAATTTCGATTTGATAAATTTTATACTAAAAAATTTATGTAGAGCGCGCGACTCTAACTTTAATTAACATTCCATTAATGACATTATACACTTATGAGAAAAGACAAATTAAAGGAATATAAAAATTAGCTGCTCATTCGGCAGTCACATTTTTTTTAGATCTAATACACATACCTCTTTCTTACTTGGCTGGCAAAGTTTTCATAGTCCTATGTACAATGCAGCAACCAATGTTTATTGTGCACTTCTAAATTTAGAGACTGTAAAATTCTTGTTTTACTGAAGTATCTTTGAGCTATATTCTCTAAATTTAGATCACTTGCACAAATTTTGCTTTTTTAATTCACAAATATTACAAATTTCTACCTAACACGAATTTAAATTTTCGTCAAACTATTCAATTTTAGTTTCTAATATTTATAAGATCAATTAAACGTCTATATGCAAATGCGACCGCTAAAATTTTTACGCGATGATTGCTAAGCGATCACTTCTAGATTACAAGTATGTGTTTATTACATACTGAATATAAAGTCTTTACCGAAATTTAACGTAGTGTTCTATACAAAATATGTCTTCGCATTTTCACATTTATTTTTTGTAAATATAGAAAATTATACCATTACTTTTTCCTTCAATAATTTTAACGAAAATTTCACTAAATACAATCAGTGGGAGTTATTTTTCGTAATAATCAATCTTCTATGGGGTTAAAATACATAATCTGGTCCTGCCATGTCTATTGCCCATCTGAACTTATCCCTCTGAGTCTTATTATAAATCTTCTCAATAGGGACATTATGTTTCTTACACCTAAATAATATAAAAATAAAAAGTAATATTGTGCTTATGATTATAATATTTAATATAAAATAAAAAAAGAATCAAAGTTACCATGCAACTGTAATTCTAGGATCCAAATAATTCAACTTGGAGGTGCCTAGAGCAATTTCTTTATTTTCCTCTTTGTCTGTTGCTTGAACCTCCAATTTTGTCAGTTGCTCTTTTAATCTATCAAGAGCCTTCTTCTTCTTTTCATATACGCTATAATAATAAATGCACAATAAATTACTTAATATTATTTAAACTTAATACTACTTAATTTTTAATAATTAACCAATACGTACACTTTTTCCTTAACAGATCCATGCTTTGCATCACGTTTGGCTTCCTTTACAGCATGTTCTGCTTCACTTATAGCTTGCTTCTTAGCTTCTATTTTTGCCTTAAGGTTTTCCATAGATTTTGCATGGGTTTTAGGCACTGAACGTTGATGATTACACAATATTGCAACAGCTCGATTTGCTCTATTATATGATAAAATCTTTTCTGCTTCTGTATCATCAGGATTTGTTAATTTATCTAATTGCTGTTGCAATGTCCATGAAGCATTATATGTCCTAAAGACCTTAGCAGTGAGACCTTCCATCAATTCATTTAAATGTTTATTCATAACGGTTGTATTAAGACGATCAAATAAATCATCACTTGGTGATTTATTTTCCATAAAAAGCTGTAAATTTTTAAATACCCTTTTTTCTACTGGCACTTCATTGTAATACCTTATAGAATCTTTACCTATAAATACAATAAAAACATATATACAAATATTATACTAAAAAATGTCATCTTTATCTAATTTATGAGCAAAAATTCAGCATACCTAAGAAGTCAAATACAACTACATACTCCTTTCCATCCTTTTGCTCATGTAATGTAATGTGTTCTACTCGTAAAGAACAACAACCTACAGTATCTGCTTGATCTTCATCTTTCTCGTTACCAGCTCTGAGAGCTAATTTATCTATAAAATATAATGCAACAGCTCTTTGTCTTATACGCATCTCCTTACTTTTCCAATCTTCCCTATATTCAGCACGAATTTTATCTATTAATTGTGCTAATTTTCTAGCAGTCTCATATTTCTGCCAATCTTTTTCTCCTTTAAGTTTGCTTGATGGATTGAGCATAACGTATTTCACTTGTCCTTGAATATTCTCTGTCCAAGATGCAAGCCAGGTAACGTTAGGATCGTGCCGAACTTCCTTCCATTTATGGCCTGGTGGTGGCTTTGGTATATTAGAATCTTTGGAACAATTAATAAGAATATCTTCTGGCATAACTCTTCTTTTCAGTTTGCCCATTTTAGGATGTTCACCACGACCTCTGAATAAACCAGGCGGCTCAATCTTGAAATTACCTATTTTTTCTTTATGTCCATCAATAATGCAAAAACCATATTCTTTTTGTATTTGTTCATTTGTTTCTTTTATTTTCTGCTTTTCTTCTTTTGTCATTGCTTTCCGTTCTTCGCTTTTTTGAACAAAATACGAATGCATTTCTTTAAAATTGCACTTACTCAAGTCATTTATTTTAGCCCTCTCTGATTCAGTCATCACTTCTCTCCAATCATGGAAGAAGTTATTATTAAATGCAGACTTCGTAGTATAATCGTGATCTAACATGCGTGCATAGAAAGTTGCAACTTCTTCTGCATCTTGACTTAATTTCATTTCTTTTCCACAGTAATAAAATTTTACATCAGGGGGAAGTGGCTCATATGGAGGTGCAAATACTGGTCCTTTATGTTCCAAGAATGTCCATTTTGTCCCATCATTTTTCTTCTCTTCTTCCCACCTATAACAATTTTTTCATTTAGTTTTATTTCATTGTGTGTTTTTAGTTTTGTTTCATTGTGCTTCAAAAATTTAACCTTCAAATAAATAAATACTTATGCATTTTCAATTTTGTAGAACATTTGCATCTATAAAAACAATGTAAATTTATCAAAGACGTTATTCTGATATTTGTAATAACTTTAAACATATTTTGCTTTAAAAAATATGTATATAAGTTTTACTATATTATGCTTCATCTGAAAAATTCACGCATACACACAAAATAAGGTTAGGACGATATAACCTTATTTATTTATACGCTGTAATTCCTCAAATCATAAGAAACCTTACCATTTCCAAACTTCTTGTTCTTCTTCTTGCTTCTTTTTCCTTGGGCTAGAATTTTCTCCCTTTGATGCTCTTGCACCTTTCTTCTTTGGTTTCTATAAATTTTATTTTATAGTTAATCGAATGTGAGATATATCAGATATGCATGATGTGACCCACAGCGACGTGTACAACAAAATGATACAAAAAATATATACTCCATATGATTGATACATGCTTAAGGAATTTATATTGTCTATACAAATTGAAAACCAACAAAACAATATCAATTGCAAAATTTCAACTGCAATTAATAGATCAAATTTTAAAAAAATATCAGAAAAGAACCTGTCATCCTATTACACCCGGAAAAAATCACCCATCAAGACTCAATGGAAGACATTTTCCTTCACTTTATGAAGCTATAGGAAAACATAGATCACAAAGATGTGTTGTGTGTGCGAAAAACTCTAAGAGACAAGAATCTCGTTATCAATACCAAAAATATGATGTTGGGTTGTGTGTGTTTCCATGTTTCAAAACATATATTGAATTAAATTATTAATTACTGTATATTATTCTTTCACTATTTTCAACTGCTAATCAGATTCTTTATACCTATTAAATAAGTTTATATCTTTTATGTAAAAATTATGAGTATATTGTTTTAAAGAAAAGTCCCTTTTCTTCCAAAATAAACTGTCCATCCACAATGTGTACACTTTCGATGTGAGTCCAGTTCAGTGGCGGCGCTACAGCGGACCGAACCGCCGTAGCGAAATTGTTAAGTAAGATTATAACATCATTAATACATATAAAGAATATATGTAAAGAATCACAGTACTTGTTCAATTTCGTCTTCATCTTCATCATCTTCATGTTTTCGCTTTTTCTTCTTTGCTTTTGTATCATTCTTCTTCGACTTTTTACGTGCTGAAAGTGGGACATCATCTTCTTCCTCTGAATCTAAACTTCTTTTAACACTTGTAGGAGCCATGGACCTTGCACTCTGTATAATTTTTATATTATAATATACATATCTAATTTTTAAATAATAAAAATTTAATATAAATTTGACTTACCAATGGCATGTCTTCATCTGATTCTTCCTCAGTTTTAATTGTTGTATTATGAAGATCTGAAAGTCTTGTGTCGTTTCCATCAGTTGAATCCATACTACCTTCTTCTTCATTCATAGCTTCTTCGTCATCCTCATCTTCTTTAATATATAATGGTTGTTCTCCACCGCTGTCATCATCATCTTCAGGTTCAATTTGTGATATAGGTTCCTGTAATTTATTATTTTAAATTTATTTAATTATTCGAATTCATTTGTTTCAAGTATAAGAATAAATATATTAGAAAAAGTATATATGTACTTCTTTCACTTCATGCTTCAAGGTTTGGCCAACATCAAACTGAAATACTTCATTTCCTATGTGATTAGGTTTTACATCCATTACTTCTTCTTTTACTTTAATTTCTTCCTTCTCCTTCTCTTTCTTATCTTTATCTTCTCTATGTTTTGCTATAGATTAGATAAAATAAAAATTAACAAGTTCATTCTTCGTTCATAACTTTGTTGTATACCTTATGTTATAACTTACATTTTTCTTTCTCATGACGATGTCGATCTTTTTCTTTATCATGGCGATGTTTATCTTTACTGGATAAATTATGTTTATCTTTGTCTTTTTCAGAAGAGCGATGCTTTTCTTTGTCATTTGCATGAGATGTGGAATGTCTTTCCTTGTCCTTTTCTAATGAATGTTTTCTCTCCTTTTCTTTATCCTTAGAGACATTTTTATCCTTATCTTTGTCACGAGAACTTGAACTTATACTGTGTTTGTATTTGTCCTTATCCTTACTTTTTTCTCTGTCTTTCTCTTTGCTTTCTTTATCCTTGGAACTACTGTGATGTCTGCAACATAATCTGTTGTATATGAAGATAAAACTATGTGTGATTAAGTACAAAATTATATTAAATATACCTGTCTTTATCCTTGGAACTTGAACTAGAGCTAGATCTGTGATAATGTTCTTTATCTTTGCTTTTATCCTTTTCTCTTTCTTTGCTTGAAGAACTACTACTTTTGTGTTCTTTATCCTTGCTAGATGATGAGTTACTCTTTCTATCCTTATCTTTATCTTTGTTACTACTGCTACTATCATGTTTATCTTTTTCTTTAATAGAACTAGAACTATGTTTATGTCTATCTTTTTCCTTTTCCCTGTGATCACTTTTATGATTTCTATCCTTCTCTTTGCTTCTCTCTTTGTCTTTATGATCTGATTTATGAGATCGTTCTTTATCCTTATCCCTATGTTCGGATTTGTGTTCTCTTTTTTTGTCAAATCCATTTGACATGCCATTTATATGAGCATCTAGAAATATACATATAATATATATATATATACACACACATAAATATATATAATATCAATTGTATTTCAAGATCTTTTTATTGAAAAAATAAATCATTTTGCATGTAATTATTTAAATAAAATTGCATAATTACTAAAATATAAAAAAAAATTATTTGTATTCCTCGATTAAATTTATTACGGCTATATTTCGAAATATTTAACTAAATGTGAAATGCAGAAATAATTTAGAATGTATTGTATTCATTTAGTTAAAAGAGGCAAATTAAGAAACATTCCATAATTTTTACTTTAAAAAATTGAAATTCTAAATTCTCGTAATACAGAGCGTGAACAAGTGCCAACTAAAATAATAAAACTAAGTTTGAATTGCAGGAAGTCGTAAGTAGTTCGGACGCTTCGTCAGAGTCGAAACACGTGTCAGACCGGTCGGGTCGTTGGCAGCCTTAACTCTTTGGTCGTTGCGTTGAACTTAACATTTGCTGCTATAAAGTTCTGATTTCAGCTATGTCAGATTACATACGTTAAAACTGTACGAATAAACCACTTACCATTATGATTTCCAGTCACATTGCTATTTTCCTTGATCTTTTTTTCCTGAAACAATAAAATTCACATATAAATATCATCTTAATAAGATCGTAGCACGGTATATAACTATCTACTTCTCCGTTGGACTTAACGTCTGGCAGTGTGAAGCGAGCCAGGTAGGACTTAGTCGCAGACGCCATTTTGGGACTTAGAAAAATTTTGCATCCACGACTATGCCGTACGTACAAGAGAAAAGCCGTAATATAAGACAAAATACTAAAAAACTGTACACGTAGGTAAACGCAGTGAAGCAAACAGATATTAAATAGTCACTTACTGAGTCGGAATTCGACTGCGTTGTCGGTTGCTCGAGCTCCATTTCTCGTACAAACGCACTGATAGACTTTAGCGACGCAAGGGCTAACAGAAGCGAGAGAAGAAGACTGGGGGCACACACACCACTATCCGACTATACACTTCGCGTGAGACTGCAGCCGAGCCTACGCTTAGAGAGGAGACCCAGTCAAAGTATCAAAAATATCTAACTGCGCATGCGCTTCTTTGCTCCGCCTCTTCGATCCCCAATACAATCCCTTCCACCGCAGTTCGTACCTGCCTATTCAGTCGTTCTCTTACAATAATGCTTGGTTATGAACATAACGTTAACAATTTTATAAATAAATCACATGAGAATAGTTGTTAATGTATCAACTGCGTTTTCCTATCGATGAAAATCGCTTTAATTTTGAAAAGAAATATCTAATCTTTATCCAACCGTTGCTACAAACTTCAATTTTAAGTGGAGATGTTCGTGACATATAATCGAATATATATCGAAATTCATAACATAGGAAATATATCACATTAAAAAATTATTTATTGTTAATTTCTTAAAATTTCGTCAGTAATTCAAAGGAATATACAAAGATCTAGGCTATTGTGTGATATGATTTTTATAATATTAACCTTTTATAGTTCTGTTAATTCGCATTTTATGTCTATGGCTTATGTAAGGAAAATAGCATGTACTTGTAATTAATGGCATAATATTATATAGAGGTTAACAAGGCTTATTTTATGTCCAAATTTAACGAGTTTATTTTTATAAAATGTAGCAAAATTGGTAAAAAAGTTCACACCATCTTCTTAAATCATAATACTATTCATATTAAATTTATTAATTTTATGTTTATATAAAAAACAATCAAATTCATAATTCATAATCAAGTACATAAAAGTATACTGTATACATTTATCTTGGAGTGATATATTGTTGAACACATTGGAGCAAGTTATTTAGAATATCAATTAACTACATGTATATATATTGTATTGACATACGTGTGTATTTCTATAGCAACAGACTAGTTCGTACAATATACAGTCAGTGCTTAATTTTAAATTAAAAATTTAACATCTTATGGTTCCTAATTTTTATAATTTTACATATTCTAATGTTGCTTCCAGCCAGGTTTCATTTTTTCAAAAGAAAATACTGCATATAATGCTAAAACAAAATTAATGTTATTACAATAAAATTAACAAACGTAATTAATTATCAAATTATACTGATTTTCTACTAACAAGTAACTTCCCATTCTGTTTGAGATAAAGTCCCAATCTCACAGCGAGTCGAAGTCTTTTGCGAGCAATATTCTTTAGCATGTTGATAATCTTTATCAGGGTTACCAGTAAGCTGTACCTCACGTCGAGGTGGATAAGTTTCTAAACTTTGTATTTTACTAAGTAACATTCTACCTTTATCTCCATCTTTCATGCGTTCATAAAAGTTGTCAAATCTATAATTAAGCAAAATTTTCATTATTTATAAATATGATAGATATACAGTAAGTACAGTTATTAAATTCTTTTTACCTTTCAAATAGTACTAAATTTAAATCAAACTTTGAAGCTAGTTTACGAAATACAGGTAAATAGACAAGAAATTCTGGACAATTAACAACACCTTCTAATTGAAAATGATATTTAGCACCAAAAAGAGGTGGTTTTGTTTTGTCACAAAAAAATTCTACACTATAAATGTCATTTCCAAAGCTATCACCATCGCACTTCTGCCATCTAGAACTGATTAAAACAAGCATTTAATTTTTGTATAACTTTAGCTAAAAGTTTTCTACATATTAAAAGATGAACTTACACTAGATCATATGCATTTGGGATAGTTCCAATAAAATAACCTCCTGGTTTTAAACATTCACTTGCATTTCTAAACATACATTCTGCTTGTTGTAGTGACTCAAAACAATAATGGAATGCAAATTGACAACTAACCAAGTCAAGTGATATACTAGGATCTTTAAATTTTGTTCTCAATTGAACCTGAAATCATTTTTTATCACTGATTTCTCCATTGCTAACATAAATAGTAATGATACAAATTTCAGACCAATTACATTTTGTCAATTATTTGTTCAGTATTCTTCTACAAACTCATGGAAAGGTAAAAACAAATACCTTTGTACAATCAGCTGTTATGAATTCTGCTGAGAATATAGGAAAATATCTTCTTTCTTGAGAATATCTTTTTGACATCTGTTTATATCGATCCTGACATTGTTGCATGGTTACATCAGCCAAATCGGTACAGATCAAATGTGCTGCATTCATTTTTTCCCATTTAAATAGATCTCCACCTTTACCACAGCACATATCCAGCACTTTTAAACGGGCATTAGTTGGAGTTTTATTAATAAATTCCACTGTAAATGATTTTTAATCAAAATTGTTGCACACAAAAGTATTATTTCACATATAAATTAGTATCTTACGTATAAGCATGCTTTTAATCCAATTGTTAAAATTTCTCATATACAAAATTCTGCTTTTATTTCTATCTTTATTTAGTACCGAATTATAATGTTGTACTACTAATAATGAATTTTCAATGTGTTCTTCCTTGCTTGATGATTCTTTTGTTTTCTCACTGTTACTAGTAGTTAAATCTGCTGAAGTATTATTAACCTATGATATACAGATAAAAGAAACTGATTTAACAAATAAATAAAATGTTTCAAAAATGTGTAATATAATAATTATATATACATTTTGTTCGGCATCATATCTTACTCGCTTAGGTGAATTTGCATCTGAACAATGTTCCTTAGTTTGAGAGTATTTAATTTGTGCATGACTTTTATCATTTACTTCAATCTTTTTTTTTCTTTCCCTAGAGAACGTCTGTGATTTTATTGTAGGTGTTGTTTTTTCATTGTCTTTTTCTGATAATATCTCATCTTGCTTTTCTTTGGCTTTATTCATTACTTCAGGTGCGGACATATCCAAGTAAATGAGATCTCGTCCAATTATTAAATCTTATTCTACTGTTTTCTCAATAGATATTTCCGTTTCTTAATAAATATTATATTATGTACACATGTAAATAAATCATTAGTATCAAATATGTTTAAGTAAAAACAAACCATTTGTAAAAAAAACTATATACGCATAGCACTTACAGTGCTAACAATTCTTTTACGTCTACTCTGCATCTATTTTCAGTAAAATCAGGATCGGAGTTATCAATGCTGACAACGTTATTCGTATTTCACAAAAATACCCTACAAGTTATAAAGGCCTTTATGCAGTGTTTTCTTTCTATTTCTAAATAGCTTTTTTAGCCATTTTTCAGTTCGCTCACGCATTCTATCTTTATATCCCTATGGCTTTAGAGCTCCACGATCCAAGCCTAAATTCCCCAAACAAATACGCAACATAGTAACTGAAGTAACAATGTATATTTAGTAATTTAAAATACAGAATTTATTAACAAATAGACATACATAGAATAATATGTACATATAAACAGATAAGCCTCATTTCTTTCAAAACAGAAATTATATTTTTACTCTTAAGTAATAATTTGAAAGATTTCTTTATTTTAAATTAAGCATTGAATTATACAAAGTACCTTTTTCAATTAAATAATATTAAACAATCTGTATTATTTATATCTTACATATTTGATTTTGTTTTTTTATAAATGTATGCACCTTATAAATATGTAATGTTCCTTCTTTTGTTTTGAATTATATTATGTAAAAGAATAGTAGTCAAGTAAAGAACATGTATTTATTATCCACGTATATAAATTTATATAAATTTTAATGAAATTTTATTGATAACTTTATTTACCACAGTGCTGCCAAGTATGCACTTGCTTTCACATATGCATGCCTTGCTATAGCTTCAAAGATAGCACACTTTATTTAACTCAAACAGCTATATATTAATAATACTTCAAGAAATGCGACGAATATTTCGTTGTTACGACGATATTTTGTAGTACATAAAAAGGAATTTACATATTATATCAATATAGCTACATTTTTTAAGGTTGGTGGTAGGTAGACATTGAAATTTCATTAGAGATTGTATGTATTACATTCTCTCATCTATTATCTGATCTAGATGTGTTATGTATGTAACATTCTTATCTAACAGCTTATCTGAAATTCAATAAGAAAGCAAGATAAATAATAGTATTTTGCTTCACTGTTAGTAAAAATCATGTTCCTCTATTTTTTTTTCAGATATTTAAAGAGTTATTCATGTACAATTTATATAAATTGTTGAGCTTTTTATTTAACGTACTCTTCTATTAGAATAAATTTTGCATGCATTGTAAGATCATGGATACATTTCCTACGCAAAGGTATGAAACAAAGATTGAAAGTTTTGACACATGTATGATCGATCCTGCAAATCAACAGCAAGAAATATCTGAAACAGTCAGTGATCAGACATCTTCTCAAACAATTGAAATAGAGAATCAAGAAAATCATGAAAATTCAAATTTACATCAGCAACAACATGATTCAGAAGTGCAACATCAACAAGATCAACCTAATCAAATTTCACATATACAATCCAATATTCAACAAAGCATGACTCTTACTCCAATTAGAATACCAGCTATACTCGATGGAGAATATTTTACAGTAATTAGAGTAGAAGACAGTAATATAACAGTTCAATGTGTACAATGTCAAAGACATTTAAATGGAAATTTGAGATCTACTGGAAATTTTTTAAGTCATATTAAAGTAAGATTTATTTATTTTCAGAATTCTTGCACTTTAATATAATTGTTTTGTATTCATTAATCTAAGTGTTCTACAGAGATTACATCCTTTTATGGTTGATAAAATTAAATCTAAAGCTAATCAAAGAAAACCTGCAATGATATATATTGATTTATCAGCAGCTAAATGTCAAGAAATAATAAGAACAAGAGGAGGATATAGGAAATGTTACAAAACAGTAAGCACATTGTTCACGAGCTTAATCTTATATGACAAAAAATTAAAATTAAAATTTTGCAGAAATTTAAAAAGTTATATTTATTTAGGATGTATGGCAACCAGAAAGTGAGGAAGCTTATGATCAGTCTAATGAATGGTCTGAAAGTCCAGTAATTCGTAGACGTAAGATAGATGAAGCTGAATGTTCTGATCTTTTAAAAATATCACATAATAATTCATTTGTAATGGGAGATGAGTTTGATGCAATTGGACGAAATATTGCAGCAAAACTTAGAAATATGAAATTAGACCAAAGAATTATAGCTGAAAAATTATTAAATGATATTTTATTTGAAGCACAATTAGGAAATCTTCATAAAGACTCTAATATACATGTATAGGAAAAACATGTTATAGACTAAGGAATGTGTGCAAGTAGATAATATAGTTATAAATGAATGGATGTATAAGGGAGCATATATTTTTTATCAAATTAAACTTATTAGTATTTCTTTATTAATGTTATCTTAATACGTACCACTTTGATATTAATAATCTCAAAGTGGTTTTCTGCTAAGATTTGGCAGTCAATATGAAACAATGTGTAAAAAATATTTTACACAAATATTTTTTAGTTAAAATCGCGATAATAAAGAGATAGTAATGAAATGATAAGTATTTAAATTTAATATACATCTTTAAAGATGAGAGAAACACAGAGTAAGAGATATACATATTTTAACACTTATAAGTATTCACATAAGTATCTCTATATATAAATGTGCAATGTAAATATTACTATACAGATATAAAATTCGTAGATAAGGAGAAATGCTGCTGTATCTAGTAACTATATGTAAATGTTTTTAGACGGATTTTCTTATGAATGTTTCATAAACATAGCTACCTAATTTATAATCATGTATGATAAATACATTTTTCACATTATGTAACTATCAATATCAGTCCTCAGTTTCTCAGTTTAGATTTAAACATTGTAACTATAAATTTTAATTGCATCAGCTACTCCATTGTCCTATTCGTTAATAATAGTTTTCTAGTATATCTATTTTGTAAATGATTTGTATAAATATAAAACAACCTCATGTTCAAGTAATATATAAAAATTAAAGCATTTGTGAAATCACGTTTCAATGAATATTTTACCATGAGACAATTTTATCCATTTGTCAGCTGGTATATATCCTACGTTTCTTTGGTTTAAGCAAAGCACAATAAATTATAGTTGATAAAACGCATAGTGTCATACTTCCAAGAATGACCAAAAATATATAAGAATACCAAAACCCATCCCAATCTGCATAAAAATACCAAGATAATGTTAAAAACGTATTTTGCATTAATACAAAAATATAATATGGCAATACCCACTTATCTGCATACTTAAATTTAATTCTATATTCAATTAAACTAACTATGTACACTAATCCTAGCCACAAATTAAGAAAAAAAGTAATAATGTCATAATATTGCGTATAATAAAAAAGATATATTAACATAATACCATAATGTATACCAAGCACAATGGATAAGTAAAGTGGGTAAAATTCGTAGAATATGGCAATGGTAAGTATACGTGCTAGAATGAAAAAGAACCACCATAAAAAACTCAAAAATTTTCCTACAGGATCATCTTCTTCTAAACCTTTTGCTGAATATCTTCGTTGTGGAACTTTTAAATCTTGTATGGTATTGTTCTTTCTTTCTGCAATAGATACCACCTTAGTAAATAATTGCTCAGATTCTGCATTTTTTGGAACTATACATATTGAATCTGGTCTTGGTGGGGCTGGTACATCTGGTATAGGTAAAGGTGTAACTGTAGTAATTCCACGTAAAGGAGTTGGAGGTGGTGTAATATATACATTTTTAGGTGGTAAAGGAGGTGTCACAGATACTTGACGATCTAAAGAAATGTGAGAATCACATTGCTCCTTATCTTCATGTTGAACTTTTACAGATTCTGGTTGTTCTAAGGAATTATCTATAGGATTATTTTCTTTTTTATCAGATAATTTTAAAGGTGTGCCTTCTTCAAAATCACAAAGTTCCTATAATTATATAAATTAAATAAATACTTTAAAAGGAGAAATTATTTTCCCATGTTGTAGGTAACCATGTAATTTTTAATATTAAGATACCTGAATGCAATATTTCTTTAACCACATTGCCCATGGTAGTTTCCTACCATTAATACGTTGACTTTCAAATCTTTGAAATGAGGTAGTCTGAATGGCAAGTATTACAATGGATATAGTAATAGAAAGCACCTTTACGACTGCTACAAAAATAATCTTAATTTGGTTTTATAATTTTATTTAAATTATACTGCAAATCGTAGAATAAAATACCAGATTGATGAGTCTGATGAAATGATGATTCACGAAAGAGTAAATGTGTTTGAAAGAGAGCTTGAGGAACTGCTTGAAACCATGCTTGTAAAAAGAAATATAATTCTATAGCTGCAGGAGCAGCTGCTATGTTTAAAGTCTCAGTTCTTTCTTTTCCACTTAAAATAATAGCTTCAATAGATAGTACTATAAGACCTGCATACCTAAAAAATAATTAGTTATTATATTAATATAAATGAATGGGACTATTAGTTATTTTGAGTAGAAAATATTAATACCTATAAAGAGAAAAAAAAACAAAACCTATCAGTTGACAAAGTTGGAGACAGAACCAACAAAACATTCCCTTTGTTAATTTATCATCATTTGACATCCACCAATCTGGTCTTGAAACAGTTAACATAAAGTATGCAATTGCTGGTGCATACATAAAACAAATAGTACAACAACCCCATACTAAGTTATTTTCTTTGAAATGCTGTATAGCAACTACTAAATCAGCAGAAAAATGAATTATATATACAAAACAGCTGATTAATGTTGGAATCAAGAAAATTAAATAAATCTGTTCAGTTGACTTTAAAGGAATTTGCAAGAAACGGGTGGACTTTTTTTCACAAACTGAATCTAAATTGTTTGTCATTTTTTGTGATTAGATCAATTTTTCTATTTTTTCATATTTTTCTTCCTTTAAAATAATCATATGATTATCTGAAATAAAGAATTGTATGATAAAACAAGCCATAAAATTAAAGATACCTTAAACTATTTTTAATTTATCACATAAGAATATATATAATATATGAGTTGAAATTCATGATAATTAACAATGTGCAAATAATGATACATTTTTTTAATTAAACGATTTACAATAATTGAAAATGTATATACATTACCTATATAAGTACTGTTGAAAATTAATTGCACTTTCATATGGGAGAAAGAATATTCTCTTCCATGGATTTAGTTACATAAATTTTTTACTAAAGAACCAGATGTAATGTTTTCTATTATTATAAAAATTATTTTTTATGTTATATGTTATAAATGGTATAAAAATGCCGATGATACCCGTTAGGTGGGACAGACTATTATTCTAATCGCGTTTTGTTGATACACGCGGTTTAATATTACATGTACCAACACAAAATTTATTCGCGCAAATGCGTCTATATTGTAATTATTAGTCAGCGTATGAAATAGAGCTGATAATTCGATAAGATTTCATTTTGTTGATCTGCGATAAAGCGCCTTCAGATATGGACGCTTATTGCAAATGGAGAATTGCTTCAGAAAGCATAAATAGAGCACGAAGAGCGGAATGAAAGAGGGGGAGGGAAGGGAGGATGATTGGTAGCTTATACACATACTTTTCAAAAACTATTGCATGAGAATTATGTTTTAGAATTTTATTTTACTTTTTGTATGGGATTTATTTAATAAGGATCATATCTTAGTGCATTAAAAATAACATATATCATTTAGATAATTTTTATATTTATTGCCTATACATTTCACTCTTTTTATCATCATCATTATTCTCAATTGGTTCTAAATCAGATAAAAACGTATTATATTGTTCCATAATGTCTTCGTCAGTAGAACCTCTACTTTTATCGTCATAATCAGGCCCAACTGACCACAATGTTTCTAAATCATATAATGATCTAGCAAAACTTGAAAAAATATGCAATACAATATTTCCTAAGAACAAGAGGAATATATAGTAATTCGATTATTATAAAGATATAGTAAAGATATAGTAAATCCCAACACAATAAGAAAATTACCTAAATCTAAAGCAAGCCAATCTTTTGAATCTTCTCCTTCAATTTTTGGCAAGAAATCTGTTTTGTTCTTTTTTAATTTATACACTTTCCGGATAAAATTAGCAAGTGACTGCATATGCTTCTTTGATCTACCTGTTACTATAACTACGTAATCAACATATTGTAATTCAGAGGGTACAGAAGTAACAAAGATATTTTTGGCATTACTTTTTTGTAATAATGATATAAGATCTTCTATTTCAAACACACCGTTTACGCCACCTGAAAAATGATTGTATTGATATCTTGTATTAAAGAACATTATTAATAATTGTCCTTAAATAGCAAAAAGTTTGTATAATAGTGTATAAATAAGTTTCATTACTACTCACGTTTTAAATTTATTCCTTCATAAGGATCGTGAGGTTCTTCCTCAATTCTTAAATCTTCTAAATTAATCATTTCTTGTTTTTCACTGACATCAAAAATAATTTCTGCATTTTCATCTTCAAAAACTTTATGAGTGGTACTAAGCGAACCGACTAGGTTATGTGACTCGTTTTCAATATTTTCATCGTCATTATATTGTTTTTGATTGTTATTTGGAAACATCGTAATTTGTCTTAATTGAGAATATGTTACTACATTTGTACGAGGTTTTAAATATTTATAAAATTGTATTTTTGTCCGTAATAGACTTGTTAGTACAGTTTGCATGTTGTTCTGTACATATACAGCGAGGTTAAGTTTATTCGAATAACGTAAACGCCAGTTATTCCATTTGATCGCTATCACTATTAAATCATTATAATTGTATAACATATTTTCTAATTTTATATCAACTCATATTATAATTGTATAATATATTTTTTAATTTTGCATTATGGAGGTTAAGGTTAAGAAAACAAGGTTCCAAGTAATTTAAACGATCAATTTATTAAATTGTATAAGTCACGTGCATGGTAATAAAATGAACTCTCTGCATAGGAGAAGTTAATTGTGAAAGTTGAAATCGATACAATTTTTTAAAGTTGACCTGGTTGATAATGTTACTCTTACAGCTGAAACAAAAATTTTATAAAGCTAATAAGTGCCTTTTTTTAAAGACTTGTGTTAAGATTTGTACATATAAAATTATTTTTATAAGTAGAACTTATATATTACAAACATGACCAAATGTTTGGAAAATTACTTCTTAAATTTCTTTTCAAATAAATCTTTTATATACCATATTTATCAATATATATTACTGTTTTAATATCTTTTTGTAACAAAAAAGAATGTTAAATATATATTATAATACGCTATATACTTACAGAGGTTATAGATATAAAATTTATTTAGACCTCGCACGCATTTTCCTCCTTTTACGTTTTAGCCTACGCATCCTCTTTTTTCGCCACTAAAAATGAAAAATTTCCTATTTACTTTTCTTGTATTTTTATGTTTTTTAATAACTTAACCTATTGCTTTTGTGATTCGAATGTTAGGAAACATGTCAAATAACCATGCAGTGCAGCAACAATTGAAGAAATATATATTTTAGGATTCAAAAAATATGTAATAGCAAACTTATCATCAAAAATATTGAAATTAATAAGAAATATTAATATCCTATTACCTTCGCTCTCATTTTCTGAATATGAGATTTCTAGATTAGTCTAGAATATCTCGATTGTGTTAGTCGGACCCTCAACCTCGTGCACGTTTTAATGCCAGTATGGAAGAGAATAGCTCGCTTCTTCTGATGTTCTGATCCTGGAAATTTTAGTCTCTCTAGTTCTTATGTTTACCCCTAGAGGGCTAATTAATTTTATGTACCCGTATTTTATACACATTATATTAAAACGACTTGTTTAAATCAATTTGTATAATATAAGTAATATCATATTTATTAGTGTTGATTTGTATCTGTATATTTTCTATTGTGTACTGTCTTAAAATAATATCTTATATTTTTCGGATGTTTGTTTTTACGCGGGAATTGATATTCTTCCATTTCCTTTTTACATGCCTTCGGTTTCCCGCGGAAAGTCTCGGAGTACGGTACTTATAGCGCGGCACATAGGTAATTGGAACGTGTTATTAAGGAAGTATATATAATTAATTAGAACATTTAATTTGTAAATTGAAATAACATTAATGAATGTGTAATTTTATTCAAACTTTGGGAAAATTGTTCAGTGACTTTTTGGCTTTTCCAAAAAATTGTAGGTTAAAAAGCAATAGGAAACAAATATCAAACAGTTTATATTAGACACATTATTTCTACAGAAAGAATCAAATTTTTGTGTGCGAAAATTGTGTATGTTAATTTATTAATTGTGTAATTTAATTAATAAAAAAAATGACAGGTGTTCAAATGACAATTCCATTCAAAATAACAAAGAAATGTTCATTTTATGGAACTAAAAATAATGTAATGAAAGAAGATTTTAGTAATGCAACTGCGAGAGATTCTTCTCATAAATATACACCATCTGTGAAGAAGATTATTACTTTAAGTAGTAGTGAATCAGACTCAGACTCAGATGTAGAAAATACCAAAGTCAGTGATAATGCTATAAGCGTAAAAACTCCTCAACGTATGCAGAATTCAACTGAATCTGATGGTATGTGTAATAAATGAATTTATACATTTTTAATGAATATATATTTTTTGTATAGAATGATACAAATGGTTTTATATATCTTTTTTAGAAGATCATGGTTCTACACCTCCAAAACAGAGAAGGATAGATAAATCATTTCCATTAACATCTCCAACCACACCTTCTACTCTTTTTGATAAATTAAATTTGGAACCTTCTCCAACTAAGGAGGAAAAACTGGCTCCTAAAAGATTATTTGGAACAGAAAGATATCGCAATGCTCGTAAAGCTTTGCACAGCTCAGTACCTGATACCTTACCCGGTAGAGAAAATGAATTACAAGAGCTACAAGAATTTATGGAAGAGCATTTAAAAAATGAAACTTCAGGATCCTTATATGTATCAGGACCACCTGGAACTGGAAAAACTGCATGTCTTTCAAAGCTTATATTAAAGACTGAGTTCAAATCAAAATTTAAAGTAATCTATGTTAATTGCACAACTATGAAATCTGCTGCTACAATTTATGAAAAAATTATACAGAAGTTAGGATTACCACCCATTTTAACTGAACGAAAATCTGGAAAATACAGTAAAGGAGTTATTGAAAAATATTTAGGCTCTAATCATAAAATGTTGCTATTAATTTTAGATGAAATAGATCAATTAGAAAGTAAAAAGCAATCTGTTTTATATTCTGTCTTTGAATGGCCATCAATACACAATTCGAAACTGATTTTAGTTGGAATTGCTAATGCTTTAGATTTAACAGATAGGATATTGCCTAGATTACAAGCTAGATGTGAATTGAAACCAAAGTTGATGCATTTTTCGCCATATACAAAACAAGAAATATGTAATATAATATCTGAAAGATTAAGTGAAGCAAATGTGTCTGACTTGTTTACTAAAACTGCAATACAAATGTTATCTGGAAAAGTTGCTGCCATTTCTGGTGATATTAGAAGAGCATTGGATATCAGTAGAAGAGTAATAGAACTTGCTGAATCTCATAAATTAGCACAAGTTTTACAACCTACCAATAATAATGGTATGTGTTATAGAGCAAAATAAAAGTAAGAAAAAACATTGCTATTTTCTAAATAAAATAAATTCATTCTTTTTTACAGAAATAAATATACCTAAAAAGCAACAATCTGCAGTGGACCAGCCAGTGGATCTAAAAGAAGTCATCACTGTATTAAATGGTATTTATGGTGGATCTCAAAATATTGAAAAGGAGGAAAGTACATTTCCATTACAACAAAAATTACTATTGTGTTCTTTGTTACTTATCCTAAACAAAGGACGAAACAAAGATGTGACAGTTGGGAAAGTAAGTGTACAATAAAAAAACAACTGTTTAATAAAAAATTTCAATGTATATAAATATAGTTCTGTTTTAGTTACATGAAGTGTACAAAAAGGTTTGCAAGAAACGAAATATTCATGCTGTCGATGGTTCTGAATTTTATAGTCTATGTTCATTGATAGAAACTAGAGGTATTTTAAAGTTAACAAGAAAAAAAGCAGCTCGTTTGACAAAAATAAATTTGGAATGGGATCAAGAAGAGTTAGATGCAGCTTTGCAAGACAGGAATATGATGGCAGAAATCATTAACGATATAACTTGTTTATAGATGTTATTTAAAAAAATTTTCATAATTTATTAAATTTCATATCATTTTGTAAATATTAAAAAGTATATAGCATCTTTTTAATAATTTGAGAGAACCACTTTAGAATAAGCTGTATAAATTATTTCATGTTTTATATTATTTTTTTATATCACAATGAACGCATTTAATGTTTCATATATTGTATACAAGTTGATGTGAAAGGAGAAATTTATGTGATTTTTAGTGTGTACCGTAGCGGTCTTTTTAAATTTTTGAAACCAAACAATACATATTTTTGTTTCAAATTTTATTTCTTGAGCATTTTGTTATATTTGACTTTTAATAAATATAACATATTTTTAATTGTATTTATTATTATTTTGGCCCATTTGCATATAAGAAAAAGGTAAGTTAAGTTGGTTCATACATTATTTAAGGTAAAAATAAGTTAAAAATTAACTATTTTTGTGGTTATTCCACACAAAGCTGCCATCTACTGGTAAATGGTGACATTTGTGAAATGCTTTTCGTTCATTACTGCGTCTCTTTTCACAGAGTTATAAGTTACAACTTTTGAATCATGTCTTCGGTACTTGTGCCTGAAATTCCTGCTCCTGGATTTTCTTTTGATCTTTGTCAAAGGTAATGGTAATTATTTTAAAATTAAAAACATCTTTATATGTATATCAGTACAAACAATCATAAAAGTGAAAAGTAATGTATCATGCTGCATAACCTATTACAAGTTAATATTGCTGTGTCATTTCGTAATATTATTGATTTTTCCTAATAAACTTTTCTTATGAATTTATAAAATACATAAAGAACTGTAGAATTTATTTCAGTGTATATTTTTTTCAGAAACAATTTTTTGGTAAAGAAAGGATTCCAAGCACCTAAAGCTGTTAAAACAGGAACAACAATTGCTGGTGTTGTTTATAAAGATGGAGTGGTTCTTGGTGGTGATACAAGATCAACAGAAAATACTATAGTTGCTGATAAAAATTGTAGTAAGATTCATTATCTTACTGAAAATATATAGTGAGTATTTAAAAAAAAATTAATTTCATTAGTAATTATTCAAAGCAATATAATATTAACTAATATTCTAATTTAAGAATAATTAATAGAATAATTTAATAATTATTTCTAAGTTGCTGTGGTGCTGGAACTGCTGCTGATACTGAAATGACAACTCAAATGATATCCAGTCAGTTGGAGTTACATCGTTTAAATACTAACCGCATAGTGCCAGTTTGTACTGCAAATGCTATGATTAAACAATTATTATTCCGTTATCAAGGAAATATTGGAGCAGCTTTAATATTAGGAGGTGTTGATTTGGATGGACCACACTTATATTGTATTCATCCTCATGGATCTTCAGATCGTCACATTTATACTAGTATGGGTACAGGATCATTAGCTGCAATGGCTGTATTTGAAAGTAGATGGAAACCTGATATGACGGTAAGAATTTAAATATTTTTACTTATTTTATTATATTTTGTACAATCACATATTTCATTTTTAAATTTTTGTAGGAAGAGCAGGCTAAAGAATTGGTTGCAGATGCCATTCGCGCTGGTATATTTAATGATCTAGCTTCTGGTTCTAACGTAGATTTATGTGTCATACGTAAAGGTTCTGTTGATTATTTACGCCCTTATGATGTTGCTAATGTTAAAGGACAGCGCAATATATCGTACCGATATAAACGTGGTACTACCGCTGTGCTTAACAAAACGGTTCATCCTATAATCATTGAAGGGGAAACTGTGCATAGGCTTAATACAGAGCCAATGGATACTTCATCATAAAATGTATCAAACAGTTTTACTTTACATTTGGATATATATGTGAATTTGTAATAAATAAAGCCTTAATCTCTCTTTCATAACGCTTAAATTTATAAAATTCAATATTCTTTCCAATTAATAAATTTAATTCCAAACATTAAAATATAAATATATAATATGATTTTATTTTATTTTAGTACTGTAATCACTATGGTACAAAATAGTATTATTAAAGCACAATGTTTTAAAAAAGTCCCGCCGATTGTTTTAGTCTTTGTCTTTTCCAAGCAGGAAGTTTTACAAATTCGTCTGGTTCCATTTTAAAAATCGCAATGAAATTATCGAAAGTAAGATGCATTTCTTTACGGACAACGTCAACACCGGATGGTAAATTTTCCGGATCACCTTTTAAGACAGAAAGAGGATACTTTACATAATTATCGAAGTCACTCAATGATTTCGATAACGTTTGTATTTTCGGTAGAAATTCTTTATCTTGCAGAAGTGTGCAAAATGTTTCAAACGATTTGTATTCTCTCAGTAAATTGTAATTCCAATTATCGAATAATCCAATGAACGTTGAAGGTTCCATACCTAAAAAGATGATAAAATTATTTTACTTCAAGGTCTTTTGGTATCTTTGTTTTTCGTAAATAAATAATTTACAATACCCTGTTTAATTATAGAAATCGTTGTGTTTCGATCTCGGCCAGCTGGGTGAGTGAATAAAAATATCATTGCATCATGTACACACTCCTTCAACGATTTAGGAATAGAAGACTTTCCAATCCAGATCCATATCACATTTCCTGCATCTAATAACCAAATAGCTTCTGGAAGGAGACTGTTTTGACCAAATCCAAGAACTTCTTCGCCAACAAACATTTCATTGTCCGTCAAGCATTGGTATAGATGTTTTTCAAGTTCTTCTCCGTCGTCAATAACTTCTGTGCCGTAAGTACCTTTACCTTAAAGATTAAATTTAAAGTTCACTGTTATAATCTAATGTTAAGTTCATATTATAATTCTTATTATCTTTCGTCAACCTCCGAGTTCTCTCCAAAAATCGTCATCTTCGTTATTTTCAGTTATCAGAGGTGCATTTCTGGGTGCAAGTCGTCTAGATGCTTGTCTAGCGTCACCAGTACTTCTTCCACCACACCATACTACAGGTGAATTAGAAAATAGAATAAAAACTCCACTAGAATCGAGGCTGCTGGATGATCTCAAAGGCCGTTCAACTGCTTTCGACGTGTATGGAGTAGATCCGAAAACTCTAACGAGATACTTTTCCGGAGCTACGAAACAAACATCTCATTAAGAATTTAATGAAATAAACATAATAAATAATTTATCTTACTGCTTACGAGAATCGCGATGCCTTCCAGCTAGTATTTTCAATTTTCCGTCGTAAATCTGCAACAAATGAGGTGGTTCTCTGCCTTGACATGCTTTTACTAACTGGCCAGAGGTATCTTCTGTCAAATGACAAGCTGCTTCTAAAGCGGCTTCTCGATCCGCGTTTATAGAATGGACTCCTTCCCAACAATAAATCTGTGATGTCACGTTATTTCAAATTTAATAATAATTAGTAATAGTTATTGTTAATTTAACAATCGAAATTACATTTTCAACGTACGATTGTTCTACTCCTACGTCCTTGTCCATATTTGTAGCACATTACGTAACAAGCTTCTGCGTAGTATATTCCTTTGTCATCCACTTGAATCATTCCTTCTTTATGGGTTACTCTCCAAAGAGTTCTTTGACCGGATCCATCGTCAACTAGTTGGCACCCAGTAGCCATTTTAGGTCTTTCATTCATATAGTCAGGATCAAAATTCGGTGGTAGAGTAAGCGGTCTTGTCTTCGCCGGTTCCCACCCTCTAATAAGAGCCTTCATCTCCGTTGGTTCACAAGCTTCCAGCGCTCTTTCCACTAATACACCATTACTATAATTTTTCTTTTTTACAAATCCTCGTGCGTTACGAATCGCTTCCAATTTTTCTCGGGCGTTCACATTACGCCCGACCCAAGCCCAAACACCAGCCTCACCACGATCGATTAGGTAAACGGCTTCGGATGTGAGATCAGCTCGGAGAATCGGTCCAGATTTCAGTTCAGCGACCTTATATTTACCGGATTGTTCGTTACATCTATACAGTTTGACTGGGCTTGGCATATTGACTCGGTAAAGGCGATCCGGCTTGACCACTCTTGTGGAAGGATTTAAAATACTGGCGAACAGTTGTCTATCTCCCTCCGGTAGTGTCTGTTCGTAACCATCATCGATGATGATGATACGACCATTGTTATTTTCTTTTCTCACTTCCAAGATACTGGCAGCGTGTCGTTTGTGCAATGGATCTGCTGACGATCCCAACCAAAGGAATACGATAGCCCTATGTACCATTATATTATTATTAATATATTATAACAGAATGATTAACGATTATTCAATTCAATTTCCTACGCACTGCGATAGAACGTCCACAAGAATAACGTCCCGTGAACTGAAATGATCCCAATGAACTTTTTCAAGTTCCGTCAAGACAGGGATCGCTACGCCAGTTACTCTGTGCAATTTGCATGATGGTGTTTCAAAGTGGAAATTTTCAATAACAAGATGCTGGCGGAAATAGGCTAAAAATCTAGGACTTTCTCGTCCTTGGGCCTCCCTTGATAGAATCGTGGCAGATATTTGTGAATCTAATTCGGCCGCTCGAAGGGCTGCTGCCCCAGAGATTGTTGAATCGCAAGCAGATCCAATCCAGAAATGAATTACACGAACTATAGCAGTCGACTTTATCTCCTTAACCTGTTTAAACGATATAAAGAATATAGTTTACGCATATAATTAAACTGTGGGTGTTTATATAAATTCAAATTTTTATAAACATAACTAAAAAAGGATATCTTTTAATTTTCCATAAATGCATTCGAAGTCTACATATGGTTGATCAAAAATCATAGTGGTGTAAGTGAAGACTTATTTTAACATTCAAAAGTACATAATATTTCTTTAATTCCATAGTTAATTAAGTTACAACTTTATTCTTTAAAGGAGAAAGAATTACCGGCATTCCAGGGTAAGGTAGTGGACCGTCTTTCGGTGACACCGCGTAGATAATGTATGCCAACTCCGAGAGGAAATGTCCCATATTACTTCCTGTAACGGCTGTAACTCGTAAACCCTGTTGCACGAACATTAAAGGAAAATTTAGTGCTTCACACTTTCACTCTTTGTATTTCTTAAACTCTCGAAAAGCAGCGTAGCTAACTAAAACTATGCGATACATCTAAACTACGTGCATATATCGTAATATAACGGGGAGTATAAATTATGTTGCATTTTTATTTTGTTACGGTACCTCGATTTTCCAAATGCGAAATGTACTGCTGTTCCTCGGAACATTCTTAAAGATTTCACCGTTAGAATCATCGGAACGGCAGGTTCTGTCGTCCTGAGACACATAATTGAAATTTGACTTTTAGGAAACTGTACTCTTTTTTAAGTAGGTAAATTTTGTATAAATAACTTTTATCATATGACAAAGCAATCTTTTGTTATTTGAAAAAATTTTGCAAATGAATCGTTTTATACGTGCAAAATAGTCCGGTAATAACGTTATCGCGAACTTTAATTTCAAGGATTTTATAATGGGTAATGATATCGAATTGATGTGGTCATTGGTCATATACGCGTTATCGAGCAAAAATAAGAAACAAGCGATATGGAAAATGAATCCGCGAAATTACAATTTTAGTCATTTTCGCGGTAAAATTATATTGACCTTCGTTTCTCCTGGTAGTCTGAGACATACAATAGCTCACGAAAGTATTTGAATACTTGTGCGAATTCTTTTTGGATATATTATGTGCGTTATACGAGACATTATGGGATTTTATTAGCACTGCAACGAGACACAACTATCGTGATTATATTGATAAAATTTGAAACGAATCTGAAGATGTATATAGAAGTTGCAAGATATTTATAATACATATAATATATTCATTAAAAATTCTCATGAATGTTTCACTTTCGTGAGACATTATATTCTGTTTTCTTTTATACTTTTCATAGTCCAGGTTAGTGTAATAATAATACCGGCCCGTATATTCTCCTCACGCTTTCCTTCACTCAATCGAGATCATTATTTTTACTGTATCTTTAATTACACACCGGCTCTTCGATCTTTCCCAATAGTTCTGACATTTGCCACTGTTTCTTCGTTTTCAAACACGATTTTATTTTTCGCGCTCTTATCGATCACTGACCGTCCGATCCTTTATGAATTACTTGTCTATTTGAAATTGATCGAGCACCTGTTTGATCGTTTCGGATCTCGAACTCGGAATCACGACACGAGTGTGCGCGCCTGTATTTCGCAACGGAGAAACGCGATCAGTGCTCGCACTGAACGGTTGCTGGCAGAAAACTGGGGTATGAGAACTCACGGTAGTGAAGTCCTCGGAAGGACTTAATCGCAGGTGATCCGTAATCGAGCGTATGTATGTTTGTGCACGCAACTATTATATGTAAGTCTGTTTCTCTCTATGTTTATGTTTGCGGCCATAATTGAACGGCCTAAAGAAATATAGCTGGCGAAATAATCATTATTTTTATCAAAAATTAATTGCCGTGTACTTTTCACGGCGGATGGTGTTTCTACTGGAGCAGAATATAAGCAAGAATAAGTGTTACAGAGAAGCGGATGTATATTGTTTCTGTATCCACAGAAATAACTTCCAATTAGATGCGGTGGCACAGTTTGAATGTGGAGAATATTCACATTTGATACTTAATTGGTAACGAAGAATAGATAATTTTGGACCTTCCTGAAAAAAGGATCGCGTTATTTCGATAATCCCTTAAATTGCGAAGTTATTGTCACTGGACTAAGCTAAATCCATAGTCATTCGTTTCGACACGAATAACTTTTTATGACTGATTTGTTAATCATTTCTATGCTTTCCACAGATATCTATCGTGCGTTGTCCTGGTTTTGCTACAATATATGTATTTCAATAGCGATGAGGTAACACGCTGCTACCTCCGGGTGTGCGCCGATTGCCGTTAATGCTCTAACTTGTACATAGGTGTAGGTGATACAAAGTGCAACGTTCGCACGTATACAGACACGCTATTGTCTTTGCAGATAATGCAGATGCATCTCCACGTTCATTCATGTCCACGCCCGCACACACGTACGTTACGAACGGTACGTGTGTACACTGTACACGTGTTATTCGAGCGTCGTCCGCGACGATCATTTGCGGCAGGAAGTGGTGACTGCACTTGCCGCACGCCCACCAACCTGTATATAGCCGAATCTCTCGCGAACGATCGTTTCGCGAGGAAGTAAAAATTGTTGTTGTACAAGTTGACGCTGTTTTACCAGATTTATAGTGCGGGAAAAACTCTTTTCATTTAGCAGTAATACGGTATGTAATGATATTTTTGCTGCTACTTTCTAAAATTATAAAATATTACTTTGTGTAAAAGAATTGGCAGAAATACAAAATCAAAAAACAGATAATAAGATACAACACAATTTGTTGCTGTTTAAATTGGCGCTGTTTTGCCAAATTTATCGCGCAGAAAAAGTTCTTTCCTTCGTTCCCTTTCTTTTTTTCTTTAGCAATAATACGGTATGTAATAATATTTTGCTGCTAATTTATGGAATTATAAAACATTATTTCACATGAAAGAATTGAAAAAACGCAAGACTAAAAAATATAATAAAACACGATAAAATTATGTATTTATTTATGAATGTTTAACTTTGTTCTTTTCCTTATCCCGGTTAGTTTTGCGTCTTTGGTTTCACATAGTTACGCTCCTCTGCAGACTCACCCGTCTAGAGAAATCCATCGTTCTTTCTTCTCCGTTTTTCCGTCACGTCATTTAAAGGAATGTATACGAACGAATTCGCGGCGATATGCACGAAGGAGCAGAAGAAGAGGCGTTTGCTGCGAGGTAACACCGTCTAACTGTACGTGAACACAACTGATACCATGCGTTCCTGGCTAAAAAGAAACCGTAGCGGTGCAGACTCGTCCGGAAGTCAGCCCGGAACCCCGACCGGCCAGCCGTGACCAACGGGTACTTGTTGGATATACGTTTCAACCATGCGGGCATCGCCTCTACGCCATACACATCTCGCTTCAGCGCACCTGTTCTGTACCTTTCTAACGTCATTCTGACATGTTGAAGGTCCTCTATCGTGCTCTTCTTTTTCCTCTTGGTTATCTTCGTTCGAATAACGGAGACAACGTAACGATCGTGATTATCTTGTATCGTTTTATAGAAGATGAAGAGGGTAATTGTTACACTTTCTTATTTATTACAGAGAATTAAATTAAAAAAAAAAGACGAATATTTCTTTTAACAATGAATGAAATAATATAATAGTACAGACTATAATACACACAAATTTGAAAAAGCATAGATTAATTATATATTTAAAAAATGTAATATACGTACAGTTCCACTTATAATGCGATCATGTTTCAGAAAAATTATTGCAACTCAATGGTCTTCCTAAAAATTACTTGGATACATTAAGTGTATTCAATACTATTGTAATATAATATAATTGTAATACGTAATATACATGTTGAAGTCGTGTGAATTTGAAAGCTGCTCATTTATTATGTTACTGAAGGGTGTTGTTTTTCCATGCGCGTCCAGAGATGGAATCGGCACCTGTCAGTCGATTTTAACGGATACGAGAAATTTTTGAAGTCTTTTTATATGATAATTATAATATAGCCATTTTATATGACGCGGTAAGAAGCCGATGGATTGGAGAAATGACGAATCTGACCATTCAAGCGGTTTGTGACTGTTTTGTCGCAGGTTGTGAACCCTTCGGTTTCATCAATATTAAATCGCGTCTTTTCTTTTGTGAGTAGTTGAAAATTTTGCATGGGACGAGAGAAATCTTTTGTCCAAGACTATGAGCGATATATGTTTGTCAGTGGCATTAGGATGTAATGTCTGTTCTCAAGGAGTACAGGTTTACACAATTTGTTCAATGTTGAAAAATTTCTTTATTTTCGACGTAGTATAAGTTATTACTTTTTTATAGAAATTCAAAATTTTCCAATAGGCGAATTTTGGCAATTGTAAAGAGTCAAGAAGCTTTACATCGGCACTTGAACGTTTGGAATTGGAGGCGGAAATTGAATCCAGAAATGATACGATACCGCTTCGTCGAACAAGCGATGTGCAAACTGAACCACCCGATGATATTGACCAAGAATTGTTCGGTTTAAATGCTAAAGATATGTTGCCCTATAAGAAATCTGTTCAACATTCTGATATTTTGAATTTTCAAGTATGATTTATAAATTTTGATATATAACACCAAAAAATTTATAAAATTGTGTATTTTAGGGTGTCATGCATTCACCAGAAGATATTGCTCGTTACTGGAAAAAAGACTCGCGAATGTGGCTTTGGAAATCTGTAAAGCTCATGCGAAGAAGGAACAAATTAAAATCATCTAACATATGTTCAGTAAATAAAGAAAACGAAGAAGAGCAATAATCTGAATATCATCTATAATTTTAGATGTAAAGCGCTTTGCATTTATAATGCTGTTTTATCGTTGATGCCGCTATTTAAATCAATTATACTTTTTGATAAGTGTATGTATCATTGAAGAATAACTTTGTAAATAAAATACTTTAGTTTTCATACTATATAATTTATGTCACTTTTTGATTCTATTATAGCAATTTATATGTAACAAAAAAAATATAACAATTTAAGTATTTTACTCATATCATAATAATAGATAAGCGTAAAGTTTATGCTATCTTTTAAAAACATAATCATGGTTTTTTCAAAATATGTACAGAATGTATGCAAATACATAGATCTATTAAACGAATTCCAATTGTTTTAACCGCAAGTTTCTACAGAATCCAATTCTTGTTTGTCTTCGAGTGTCTCACCCATTTCAAAGCGTATAAAGTCTAAGATTTCAATCTGCTCACTTTGCAATAACTGCTGTATAGATACACTAGGATTAAATAAGAATTCTTGATACAGCATAACAGGTTCGTCATCTACATTATCAAGGGGCTGATCTACCTTTGCATCGCCAATTTTAGTTGGGTTCATGCCTAATATTGAAAAAAATATTACTACAAACCTATACTTATATATAAAGAAATAATATAGTAGATTAACTAAAAGATAAATATAAGTACCAATAACATGCTGACAAAGTTGTGTTCCCAAAACTTCTTTCTGTTTATCAGATTGTAAAGCCACGAATGCTCCATATCGTCCAAATGATGAAGATCCTGGATTTACAGGAGTAGGATGTATGCAACCATATAGATATACACCTGGTTGTACACTCATACATAATGCACGCCTTATATTAATGTTTTCTCCTACAAGTCCAATAGTTAAAGCAGAATGATCACTTAAACTTTTACCATCATCTGCATATAATTTATTTATTGCTTCTGTACATAACGTAGTTTTCTTAATTAATGAATCCTGTTCAATTGTCATTCCATGTTTTAATACAGCAGCAAGTACGATCTCTGTTAGGTCATAGAACTTCTTATTTCTTGCAACAAAATCTGTTTCACAATTAATTTCTACAAGAGCTCCATGATTATTATTGATGATCATTGCTATTAATCCTTGAGAAGTTTCCCTGGATTTTAATTTTATTGCTTGAGACCAGCCTTGAGCCTGAGCCTGTTCTCTTAACCATTGTTCAGCCTACAATATTTTAAAAAGTAATGATGTTCTTACATAGCTTAATGCTTGACTTACTTTTACTATGTCATTGTCAGTTAGCTCTAAGGCTTTTTTACAGTTTACAAATGTATATCCAGTTTTCTTGCGTAATTTGCTTAACAATGTCTTCTTTGATGTGTAGCAAGGTACATAATTTGTATGTATTGAACGAAAAAATTGACGTAGAATCATCTGAAACATGTCACTTACGTTATTTCACATAAAAAAGGATTGAAAAAATATTACATTAATGAGACTTAACCTAAAAATATCTCAACTGTATTTTGAATCATATTCTACTTTAATATAATGACAATTGTAATCAAATGACCTTAAAATAATATTTTCATTCGAAATTTTTTATAAATTCTATACAAATCGATCAATTTCGTTGCCTAGAAACTACAGTCAATTGCAGCCATAAGAGTTGTTCCATTCGTAACTTAATGACATTAAATATACAGAAAGAGATTTTTAACGCATTATACCGTAAAGTATTATACAGTGATATTCTTTGAATTTCTAATTTCGAGAAAATATTATGTTGCAATATACTTACCGTGGACACAGCTTAGAAATAAAAATGTAGTCTAGCTACTAAAACTGAGTCCGAAAGTGGCGCCGTCTGTGCCGATGCAAAATTCAATCGCAAGGTAGCAATAGACATCAATTTTCTGAATTATATTTCATTATGTAATTTCTAATTTCGTTTTATTAAAATTTCAAGATATATATTCACTATACAGATATATCTGGAGTTGTATTTTAAGTATAGGATATCTTTGATATTTCGGTCTCTAATAACAAGTAATTTCAACATGGAATGTGACTGTGAGGAAATGACATCATGTGAGGGTATTACGCGTCCGACGGTTCAAAAAATACGCGCCAAAGATGTTCCAAAGATATTAAAAGTAGTTGAAACGAAAATTGAGCCATTATTTTCGTTGCCACCAGAATTAATGAAATGTATCAAATGTACAAGAAGAGAAGAGAAGCGAAAGCAACGTAAATTCGGTGTCACGTATACAGGGAAACGATTAAAAGTAGAAAATTTCCGCAGGTCAGCAAAACATTTGAACTTTTACTAAATTTTTTAGAATTGTAAAAGAAAATTTTATAGTAAGGAAATCGAACTAGAGCTTAAAATAACGTTTACTTATAGATACATGGTTAGTTTAATCACCAAACCTGAATTACCGAATGTAGATATAGATTTAAATAATGACGAAGACGTAAACCGATATTACAATTACATTTGCAATGGGGTTGATACTGTTCACACAGTACAAATTCAGGATGTCGTTATAGAGAAGATATTACTTTTAGTCCCGTACCATTTGAGAGATCGATTTGCTTATTACACAGAAAGCTTGCTAATCGAGATCAAAGATACTTATACAAGAAATATTAAAAAAGCAATACTGCAGTACGCGCTTCAAGTTCCTGTACAAAAGTATTTGTTGAAGGTTCAATTGAAATTTCAATTCTGTTTGTTATACTATATTTTATATATGCATTGTAATTTTCCATTTTCTAAAAATATGCATTTCTTTAGCAGAAAGACAATGATAAAAAGTCGCTTTACATGAGATATATCGTACCTGGATCGACAGTTAAGATTCGAGAATACCGCGACAATTTACAGAACAATTTATTCCTAATAAATCCATGCATGAGGATGTCCTTAGACCATTGGGTTGGCGAATTTCGGTAAAAAATCGGCCATTTATTACACTTTCATTTTGAAACACTAATTGATTATTTTCCAGAGACTTTCGATTGATTGATGTAAAGCAAATTGCACAATCTAAAGAAAGTTGGGACTTGATGCGATTTAACAAGATGATTAATAAACAAATGATTAAAGCGAGAAATATGTTGAAGAATTTTTGGTACGATGGAATACAGAATATCTTCCTTGAGGTAAAATTTCACGAATTCTTACTGTAAATTCTATTCTATTCTATTTTAACAAAATTGGCGTTCATTCGTTTATCCATAGAATAATAGAAAATCATTAGTTCCGAGTATGCTGCAACGAATACGATTCAAAAGATTCTACGAATGCGCTGCCAAGATAATGGAATCGCAGCTTTTGTCAATGTGTAAATACAGTTTGAAAGATTTTATGGACTTAATCATTCATGGCAAGGTGGATTATTTAATTCTTATCGTTAGATTATGGATGTTTATGCAAATTTATATCTCATAAACATAGCTAAAGAAATGGAATTAAAATACAAAATTGAATACTGCATCCTCGCTCTATTTGCAATAAAACGAATCACGTAATAATTATTCGTTATTTGCAGCCGATTAATTGCATGTTTAATGTGGACATAATTATCGCCTCTAAGCAGCTGGCTTTCGATCCATCCTTCGAAAAATTTAAAGAAATCCTTTGCAGTATCCTGGATGAGCTATGTGAAGCAGTTAGAAATTTCGAAAAATTAGAAACTCAGCTTTATTTAGATTGGTCTGGCGAACAAGGTTTTTTAAAAGTATAAATTTCCCTTTATAATATTTTTATGATATATCTAATGTACGTGAATACGTACATATAAATTTAAAAATGCTTTCTAGCCACATATAGAGGAATCCAGAGTGCAAAAACTGAAGCAGGAAATCATTGACTTAGTCGATCGAGAAAAGCTTATACCAGAACAGCTATTAATGGAATTAAAAATGTAATTATAAATCATCGATACTCATTGCAAATTCTAATTTTCATCTTTATTGTATATTAACTTCTGTTATATTAATATACATATAACTGTATATTAATTTCTGTTTATATAATATCTGATTATCCTGACCAATCGCTTCAATTAATCATGTGTTATTTGCTTTACTGCCTGTACCATTTATTTCTGTTTTCTATACTTGTGTACACAATGGTCACTGTCCGTTAATTTGTATTACTGTTAATAATATTTATTATTATATATTCGTATCCTTATTACAGATATGAATATTTATACAATGATGACGAGTATTATAAAGTGGAACGATTTACAAGAGACGAGAGCAAAAAATTAGAGGATTACAACGAACCAATAAAACATTACCATAATCTCATGATGAACTTTCCTGTCGAAATTGAAAGGACAGCTTTCACTGGATTGTTCAAGGTATCTCGAAAAATATTCATCGAGACAATCGTCGACAACACTTGTCGAATAAAATGTCTTCTCATCGATACGCTCGTCGAGAGGTATCAAGATATGGCCAGGAAGTGAGTCTCAAATTACTTTAACCAACAACGATGAATCTATTCGCACTTCCACGATAAAACAATGGAAAACCCGGTTTAGTGTTACAGAACGATATCAAAGTATATCTGAACGTGCCCTGAGCACGCCCGCCAACACAATCGAACTTGTAGAGCTTAAGAACTTCATTAAGGTAAACAGAGAAGTTACTTTTAAGACTTTGGAGCAGAACCTCTACCAAATAATCGAACATATTTCGTTGTTGGCCGATTATCGTCTTCTAACTGACATCGAGATAATCACAAATAACGAAGTTTTTCAATGGTACCACAAGGTACCACAAATTTTGGAAGAGAACGAAAGCATCGTTGCGATTAAGACGCTGGAGTTTCAGCACGCATTAAAAGGTGCTAATATCTTCTTCAAATTGGTCAAGTAACTTGACTAATAAGAAGAGAAAAAACGTGTTCGAGGAAATTGACAATTATTGAAATTGTTTCTTGTTTCAACAGTTAGGTATCTTAGGTTCGAGGAGGAATTGGAGTCTTACGCGAAACAGGTGGACGAGATTCAACATTGGGGTGATATAGGAGAAGTGTACAAATATCAGAGAAGGACACAGACTTTAGAGAACCGACTGATCGCCGCCATGGAGAAGATCGATAAGTTTAACGAAGAAGAAGCATCGTTTGGCTGGGACATAACGCAATATCCACGTCGTAAACAGATCGCTGATCAACTGAAGCCCTTCAAACTACTCTTTGACGCGATTTGTGACTTTTTGACGAAGCAGGATAAGTGGTTAAACTCAATGATCGGTTCTTATAATCCGGAGGACATCGATAACGACGTAGGATACGCGTTCAGGTCGATATATTTGTTATGCAATCGTTATAATATTATCTACTTGTTAGAATATTTAGTGATCGAAACAAATTGACTTTCCTTAGCCTCTGTTTCTATATTCATGTTTGTGAAAGTTCGAATAACTTATTATAATTAGAATTCAAGTTATTCTCCTATATTCCTTAAGAATTATTTAGCAATAAAGATAAAACGTATATTCTTCCGACGTGTAGTGGTTAATGAAAACTGTTTGCACGAACAGAACGATCTATAAGCTGGAGAGAAGTTTTCAAGAGCCAGCTTTGAGGCAGCTAGCAGCCAGTGTCCGGGAAAAAATCGAGGACTTCAGGGAATACATGCCGATCGTTTTTACGCTTGGTAATCCAGGATTAAAGGATCGCCATTGGGAGCAAATTTCGGAGATCATAAACATTCCGATAAAAGTCGATCCCGATTTAACATTGGCGAAGATTCTGGACATGAATTTAGGCATATACGTCAGCCAGTTCGAGAGTATCTCGGACAACGCGTCGAAGGAAGCAACCTTGGAAAGAGCCATGGATAAGATGGAGAAGGATTGGGCCGATTTATACTTTACGGTGAACCCTTTCAAGGATACTGGTACCTACGTCATCGCTGGTGTCGACGATATACAACTTCTTTTAGACGATCACATCATTAGGACAGTTACTATCAAGAATTCGCCGAACATAAAACCCTTTGAAGCAAGGATACTGTAAGAAAATTAATGAAAATCGATGCTAGAACTATTATAGTATAGTAGTATTCATGATATACAAAATATTAGATAGATCCAAGGGGGTTCTGTTGGTTTTACAAAAAGAACAAAAATGTAACAAGTGTTTTTAACATTTTCATTCACTTTTTGTGTGTCTACCTATTTCTCAACTGACTAATACCTGTTGTAAAAAGTTTTTGGCTCTTACAGCCTATGAAACATAGATCGTCAACAGTTTTTAACATCTTGTTACGGATAATTGGAGTGTAAAATATTTTTACGAGCTATTACTTTTCCAAGCGATACTAGATATTGCGAGTATGATCGGAATTTAACGACCTAACGCTACAAAACAGGAGATGGGAGTACAAACTTCATTTGCTGCAAGATATTCTGGACCAATGGCTACGCGTGCAGGCGATCTGGATGTACCTGGAGCCGATCTTCACATCGCCGGATATACAGCAACAGATGCCAGAGGAAGGAAGAAAATTTTCCGCGGTGGATAAAACTTGGCGTGACATTATGAAGACCGTCCACGCGGATCCTCGCGTTTTCGTTGTCGTCGAAATCGATAAAATGTTGGAGCGGCTAAAGAAGAGCTACGGATTACTAGAAGACATCCAAAAGGGTCTGAATGATTACCTCGAAAGAAAACGACTCTTCTTCCCGAGATTCTTTTTCCTGTCTAACGACGAGTTGCTGGAAATTCTCTCTGAAACTAAGGATCCGACTCGGTAATAAAAATTGCTATTAACTCGATTTCGAAAAATTAATCAACTATACACGATCGTGTTATTGTTGAAATAAAATATTTTGAAATATTTATAACGATTTGTTTCAGGGTTCAGCCACATCTAAAGAAATGTTTCGAGGGAATACATAGATTACATTTTAACGAGGACCTCGAAGTGGTCGCTATGGTATCGACAGAGGACGAAGAGGTTCGACTGATAGAGACGATATCCACAGCTGCTGCCAGAGGACAAGTAGAGAAATGGTTGATCGAATTGGAAACGGTTATGCGAAAAAGTATACGAAATGAGGTGCTGCTAGCGATCCAGGCGTATCCTACTAAATCGAGGAAGGTCTGGGTGCTGGAATGGCCAGGGCAAACGATTCTTTGCGTTGGTAAAACATACTGGACTCTACGTATAGAGGAATCGATGCCGTACGGTGTTCAAGGGATGAAGAGATACTTGGATCAATGTCAGGCAGAACTGAACGACATTATATCGTTAATCAGAGGCAAACTTTCGAAACAGAATCGCATCACTCTTGGTGATTATTCATAAGTTATACTTCCCAGTATAATTTTCTTAGTACAAAATATAATACATAGATTTACAATTGTAGAAGCTTTAGTTACGCTGGATGTCCATGGGAAAGACGTGCTTGCGTCGCTTCACCAGGAGGAAGTGATCAAGAACACCGATTTCAAATGGTTGTGTCACTTGCGTTACTATTGGCTGGTCAGGCTAACTTCCTACAAAATAAAGAAAGATCTTTTAATAGTAAGATTATTATTAAAAATATTTATTTCAGGAAGAAAACATGTGGGCTTACATGATAAACTCACAGCAACGTTATGGTTATGAGTACCTTGGAAATTCTTCAAGATTAGTAATCACTCCCTTAACGGATAGATGTTATCGAACTCTATTCGGCGCTTTGAGCCTTCATCTAGGCGGTGCACCAGAGGGACCCGCCGGAACTGGTAAAACAGAGACGACGAAAGATCTTGCTAAAGCAGTAGCAAAACAGTGCGTCGTCTTTAATTGTTCCGAAGGCCTCGATTATCTCGCATTAGGAAAATTCTTCAAAGGACTGGCTTCTTGTGGCGCCTGGTCTTGTTTTGACGAATTCAATCGAATCGATCTCGAAGTGTTATCAGTAGTAGCGCAACAAATTTTAACGATTCAACGAGCGATAAACAGCGGCGCTGAGAAGATCGTATTCGAAGGCACGGAGATCTTTTTAGATCCAACGTGCGCCATTTTTATCACGATGAATCCGGGTTACGCGGGGAGATCAGAGTTGCCGGACAATCTAAAGGCATTGTTCCGTCCTGTGGCCATGATGGTGCCGGATTACGCGCTGATCGCCGAGAACACGCTATACTCCTATGGCTTTTATAACGGTAGACCTCTAGCTGTAAAAATCGTCACAGCTTACAGACTTTGCTCCGAGCAGTTGAGTAGTCAGCATCATTACGATTATGGTATGAGGGCAGTGAAATCTGTCCTCGTTGCAGCTGGCAACTTAAAGCTCAGGTACGAGAATCGAATGTGACGATTACTTTTAAAACTTTTGCGAGAAATTTCATTAAGAAAAATTCCGTCATAATTGATTTCCCGTAATCAAAGAAAATTTCGATCATTTATAATGGTTATTCGTGCCCCAAAATCATTTAAGATAAGATACTAATTCTTACACTATAACTTTTCTAATTCGGATTATAATTATTATGATTCTTGATCAGGTATCCTGACGAGTCTGAAGACATCCTCATGCTAAGAAGCATATTGGATGTTAATCTGCCAAAATTTTTGGTTCACGATCTGCCTCTTTTCGAGGGCATCGCTTCAGATTTGTTTCCCGGAGTCGTTCTTCCACCGCCAGATTATACTCACCTAAACGCGTGTACGATGGATGCGTGTACCGCTGCTAATATTCAGTGTACTGATTTCTTTTTGGAGAAGATACAGCAGATCTATGAGATGATGATCGTCAGACACGGTTTCATGATCGTTGGTCTACCATTTGGAGGGAAAACCTCGGCTTATAGAATATTGGCCGATTGTCTTGGTTTGTTAGAGGAACGGAAGCTGATGGACGAACACCGGGTGGAGATAACCGTTATCAATCCAAAGGCGATCACCATGGGTCAATTATACGGTCAGTTCGACCCGGCCTCGCACGAATGGAGCGACGGCGTGCTCGCTGTCAGTTACAGAGCTTTCGCGACTTCCACCAACCTGAATAGGAAATGGTTGGTCTTCGATGGGCCGGTCGACGCCCTGTGGATCGAGAACATGAATACTGTCCTGGATGACAATAAAAAGCTCTGCCTGACCTCCGGGGAAATTATCCAGCTAGCGCCCACCACGAACTTAATTTTTGAGCCTATGGACTTGGAGGTAGCCTACTGAAATTTATCCTGTCCTCTTTACATAAAGTGTTTTATCTATTTCTTTTGTAAGCCACAATATTTATGAGCGGCAGTGTATGATATTTATAGAGCGAAACAAATTTCTATTTAGACTCTACTTTTCCTGCTTCGTTCATAAAAATTTAGATTGGAACGAAAGCTCATAGTCTAATTATTACGATCGATATAGGTCGCGTCACCTGCCACAGTGTCAAGATGCGGTATGATTTACATGGAACCAGTTAGTTTAGGTTGGAAACCAATTTTGCTCTCGTGGTTGAACACTTTACCATTGTCTTTCACGGAGCATCTTAAAAACCATTTGCACGAGATGTACATGAGGTTTTGTCCTCCACTTCTGCATCTGCTTCGTTGGGGAGTCAAGGTTCGAAAGATGTCACTTATAAATCAATTAAAGTAAACTTGCCAATTTGCTAATATTATCAATTAACAAATTATCGTGTAAGGAGGCCCTGGTATTATTCTTATTTTCACGTGTTTTTAATTTTACCTTCAGGAATTAATAACAATGCAAGACGCTAATATGGTTAGATCTGTGACATACTTATTCGATTGTTTCCTCGACGAGTACCACGACGAGAAGTACCTCCAAACTCTAACAGATCTAGATTTAAGGGCACAAGTGGAGGTACATAAATACTTACATTGTCAAGCCTTTTCTATCGAAGAAAGAGAAACTGACGAGTGTTAAGGGTGTTTCAGGGTTGCTTCTTCTTTTCTTGTATCTGGGCGTTGGGCGGCACGTTGATGGTGGACTCCCGTGAATGCTTCAGCGATCTCTTTAGAGCATTAACAGAGAGGGAATTCCCCGCCGATGTCAGGGAACGTTTCAATGTTTCCGAAGAAACCACCGATCCATCCAAACCATACGTAGTAAATTTACCAATGACAGGTTTGGTGTTCGATTATAAATACATCAAAGAAGGTAGAGGCAAATGGAGACCTTGGATGGATGATCTAAAAGACGTTCCAGTAATACCAAAAGACATACCAATGAATCAGATAATCGTCCCCACGATCGAAACCGTTCGTTACTTTCATCTGTTTAAACTGTTAATTTGTCATCAAAAACCTATCCTTTTGGTCGGTCCGACGGGTACCGGGAAGTCAGTGTACATCATGGAGTTCTTATTGAAGAAGAACGACCCAGAAATTTTCAAACCTCTTTTCGTAATATTCTCCGCGCAGACTACTGCCAATCAAACCCAAGAGATCATCATGAACAAATTGGACAGACGAAAGAAGGGACTATATGGAGCTCCGCCAGGAAAGTATTGGGTTGTATTCGTGGACGATATCTCCATGCCACAGAAGGAAGAGTACGGAGCACAGCCACCTATAGAGTTGTTGAGGCAATGGCTGGACCATTGGACGTGGTACGATTTGAAGGAAGTGACGCCTATACAACTGGTGGACGTTCAGCTGGTTTGCGCGATGGGTCCTCCATCCAGCGGATTGGACGTCACGCTACGGTTCAAGAGACACTTCTTTACCCTAGGAATTTCCGAATTCTCTGATGACGTTCTCAATACCATCTTCTCCACCATCGTGACATGGCACTTTACGAACAAGGAATTTCCGGACTATTACTTTCCTAGTGTCGACTACATCGTGAGCGGAACCTTAGATGTTTATAAAGAAACTAGAGTGTTTCTTCTACCGACACCGGCCAAATGCCATTACTTGTTCAACTTACGAGATTTTTCCAGAGTGATTCAAGGAGTGCTACTGTGTACGCCTGAAAGTGTCACTAAACCTGTAAGTATTTATTTGCAGATAAATTTCTGTTTTATTCTATGATACGTTGTAGGGTTACGAAGAACAATCTTAAGCTTTTAAATTCTTAAGCTTTTAAATGACATAATCTGTATGACTATTCATAGTCTTGCGTGTCTTCTACTGACCTTGGAAGCTCGATATTCTAATGATATTAGCATGGTTACACGTTTGCATTAGCGTTAAGATGACCCTAAAGGTCCCTGTTTTTATAACGTAAAACAAACTCAACTTTTTCAACAGCTTACAATCTTAAATGGAATTAGAGATAAATTTCTTTGTGTTTTGTTATTAACGTAATGATAACATAATGCTCCAAATAAATATATCCAATTTTGACGGTTACTATTCATAAATATGTATGAGAACTACATAATATTTCCTGACCAACATAATGTTTTAAGGCGAGTTTAAAGCGTCTCTGGGTACACGAAGTGTTGCGCGTTTATGGTGATCGGTTGGTAGACGACCATGATATTAAGTGGCTCGTCGAGCAGATACGAAGGACCATGTTAGAATATATGGATGACAATCTGGACCACCTGTTTCAAGATTTACTTACTGCTAGATCTGGCACAGTACGTTTTCTTCTAATATGCAAGGTTTTTATATATCACCGTCTCCATAATCTTCTTTAATCGTAATTAGGTGACAGAAGTAGAGCTTCGAAATCTGATTTATTGTGACTTCTACGATATATTGGCGGATAAAAAGCTATATTCCGAAGTGGAGGATTTAGACCACTTGGCAATCGTAGCTGAAGAATATCTTGCTGAATATAATTCCATTTCGAGGACACCGATGAATCTCGTTCTTTTCAGGTTTTACTCGGTTGCGTATATTTTAAGTAAAAAACGATGAAAATTGAGGAGTTTTCTGAAAAAATGGTTTATAGGTCTAGTAATATTTATCATAGAAATAGATTATCATCTATCTCGTTCACTGTTATATTTTTTAAAACTAAATAACGTTAAATCATAATTCCCTTAGTTCACCATTTTCTCTTATAGATCCTTTTTCCAGATATCTCCGCAATTTTTCTATTTTATTGTACCTTCTAGATTCGCCGTAGAACATCTATCAAAGATCTGTCGCATAATGATGCAGCCTCGAAGTCACGCGTTATTAATCGGAGTGGGCGGTTCGGGGCGCCAATCGTTAACGAAATTAGCAGCTCACATCTCAGATTACGAATTGTTTCAAGTGGAAATGTCTCAACAGTATGGTCTATACGAATGGCACGAAGACGTAAAAGACATTCTAAAAAAGAGCGCAGCCAGCGATCTGCACACAGCTTTCCTGTTTTTGGATACACAAATTAAAGAAGAGACTTTTCTGGAAGACATTAGCAATCTTTTAAATTCCGGAGAGGTTCCTAATATATTTGCACCTGATGAAATATCCGATATTTGCGAGAAGATGCGAGTTATCGATCGTCAGAGAGACAGATCCTTGCAGACAGACGGCAGCCCCGTGGCTTTGTTCAATTTCTTCGTACAAATTGTTCGCGAACATTTGCATATCGTGGTCACCATGTCGCCTATTGGTGACAATTTTCGTATCAGAATTCGAAAATTTCCGGCATTGGTGAATTGTTGCACGATAGATTGGCTGCAACCTTGGCCCGAGGACGCATTGCTCGCTGTGGCGACTAAATTCTTGGGCGAAATCGATCTAACGGAGAAGGAACGTGACGCCTGCATCGAGATGTGCCAATTCTTTCATATGTCCACGCAGGAGTTGACAAAGGAGTTCCTGAGGAAGTCAAAGAGGTACAATTACGTTACGCCTACCTCGTACCTGGAGCTCATCAACACTTTCAAGGACCTGCTCGCAAAAAAGAGGAAGGAAGCGCTCGATGGGAAAAAGAGGTACGAAGCTGGCTTGGAAAAGTTGGACAGTACTCACAGGCAAGTGGAGAAGATGCAAGAGATTTTAGTCGCGTTGCAACCGAAGCTCCTTGTCGCCGCTAAGGACGTGGAGGCCACGTTTCTCGACGTTCAAAGGGAAAGCGAGGAGGTAGCTGCCATGGAGCAAGTCGTCAAGAGGGACGAAGAGGCTGCCATGGTAAGGTGTTGCCGGCTTAAAGATCACAGTCACTCGATTTTATTTAGGAAACTTCCGCCCTGTAAAGGCCACTCCACCTTTGTTCACGGTTTCTAATTACTCCCTCTCGAATTCCTTCCGTTATGCATCTTTGCGTTATGCTGATATTAGTGAGACCTTGGGGTATGAAAGTACTAGAGAATAAAGTAAATGTGCGTCCTTACTGATAATTGCGAGTAGTTTGAAGTATGTTTGTCATTTATTCGCATATAGTTCGAGAAATCTACATATCTTTTAAATTTGAAATATTAGGACACAAATGTTAATTCCAGCGATGTTATTTAAGTAGTTTTCGCTCTGTAAAAAGGATTTCATGCTTTCTACGGTTTCTAATAACTTTTGCTGAAATTGCTTCCACAACGTATATGCCTGCGCTCTGTTAATATTAATGAGATTTTGAAATACGAAAATCGTAGAGCTCGTAACAAAAATGACTTTCGTCCGGTATGTCGGATGCATGGAACTCGGTACGTGTACGTAAATTCCTTTGTAGCATTTTTTAAAAGTAGAATATTCGAATTTCTAGGTCGTCGCGAACGAAGCGAGCGCCATTCGCGCAGAATGCGACGCCGATCTGCAAGAAGTGATGCCGATATTAAACGCGGCGAACGATGCCTTGAACACTCTGACTCCTCAGGATATTCAAATCGTGCGATCCATGAAACGACCGCCAGCCGGTGTTCGATTGGTGATGGAAGCAGTTTGCATTTTAAAGGTTCGATCTTCAACTTCAAACTAAACTCAATCTCCACAAAGATGTACTTATTCAAAGCCTGCTTATCAAAAGAATAAAAACATGATCCATACAAATTCTATCCTATTAGGACGTGAAACCGGAGAAGGTTAAGACTCCAGATGGAGTTATAGATGATTATTGGAGGCCATCTCTTCGCATATTGAGCGACATGAAATTCCTCGAATCCTTATTAACGTTCGATAAGGACAACATTCCAGAAAGGATCATGACGAAGATCCGCACCACTATCTTAACAAATCCAAACTTCGATCCAGAACGGATCAGACAAGTTTCTACCGCCTGTGAAGGTCTCTGTAGATGGGTCTTCGCTCTGTCAGAGTACGACAAGGTGGCGAAGATCGTGGCGCCGAAGAAGCAAGCGCTGGCCTTGGCGGAGGCCGACTACAATGAGGCCATGAGGCAATTGAACTTGAAGAGAAGTCAGCTCCAAGAAGTGCGTGACAGATTGGCGAAGCTGGAGGAGCTGTTGGCTGAACGAAGAGCGGAGTATCAGGCAATGACGGACGAAGTGAACGAGTGCGAGGCAAGATTAAGGAGAGCCAGGGAGTTGATTGGCGGCTTAGGGGGAGAGTACACCAGATGGTCCGATACTGCGAAGGAACTGGGCGAGCGTTATTACAAGCTGACGGGAGACATTCTCATCGGCTCCGGGATCGTGGCCTATTTAGGAGTGTTCACCACTCAGTATAGACAGCAACAAATCGACAACTGGGTGCAGATTTGCACCGATTTGGAAGTAATTTGTACGAAGGACTATCAGCTTACTCAGATTCTAGGTGATCCTGTGTTGATACGGTCCTGGAATATTTTTGGTTTGCCCAGTGATTTGTTCTCGGTAGATAACGCGATAATTGTTACGAATTCTCGACGATGGCCCCTGATGATCGATCCTCAGGGCCAGGCTAACAAATGGGTGAAGAATATGGAGAAGGAAAATAATATTCATGTTATTAGATTGTCGCAGAGTGATTATATGAGAGTGTTAGAAAATGCTATACAGTTTGGACAGCCAGTTTTGTTAGAGAATGTGGGCGAAGAACTTGATGCTGCATTGGAACCGCTCTTGATGAAACAAACATTTAAGTCTGGTGGTGCGGAATGTATCAAGGTTGGGGATTCTGTCATCGAGTACTCTGCCAATTTCCGGTACATTTCATTCGAAATAAATAACATTTATTTATTCAAAAACAATTGCGACACTGTCTGATATATTAATTCCTATACTGTTGGGTGGAATAAATTTTACTTATCTTTTTTTTTTTTTACAGATTTTACATTACAACCAAATTACGCAATCCTCACTATTTACCGGAGGTAGCAGTTAAGGTAACACTACTGAATTTCATGATCACACCGATAGGCCTTGAAGATCAGCTCCTCGGTATTGTGGTAGCCAAAGAAAGGCCAGACTTGGAGTCTGAGAAGAATCAGCTAATCGTCCAAGGAGCCGCCAACAAGAAGTACATTAACGTTTTATTACATTTCTTCAATCTTCGCCAACGACTTTGTTTCGTAGGAAACTGAAGGAGATCGAAGACGAAATTCTGGAAGTTCTGTCGACAGCAGAAGGAAATATTCTCGAGGATGAAACAGCGATTAGTGTACTTAGTTCGTCCAAGACTCTTTCTGATGAGATAGTCACGAAACAAACGGCAGCTGAGATTACGGAAAAGTCTATCGACGCTGCAAGATTGGAGTACACGCCCATAGCTGCTTACAGCACCGTTCTTTTCTTCACGATTGGTGACACACACTAAGCGTTTTACTGTATAAGTGCAATAAGGCAGATTCTATGGTTCAAAATAAGACGGAAATCGAGAAGAATAAAATTGCGTTGGAAGCTCCATTTTTGAAAAACTCGAGTTTGAACACTTTTAAAGTACAAATTTTATCACCTTCTTCACTATCAATCGTATTAAAGCGAATCGACTCGTATGATATTTTGAAGAAACCAGGTCTACTTAAAGTTTTATTTGACAAAGTATTTTACATATACCGATGTAATATTTTGACTCGTAGAATCTCCTCGACTTCGTTTGTATGGCGAATTTAAGTCCACTGAAGTGTCTTCGCAGATTCAAAAGAAAATTGAATTAATCTTAATTGAATAAAATTTTCTCTAGCTGTCCTGGCGAATATTGATCCGATGTATCAATACTCTCTGGCCTGGTTCGTGAATCTGTTCAATAGCACAATCGATAACACGGAACGGGTCGAAGACATTCAGCAACGACTGAAGGACCTCACGAAGCACTTCACCTACTCACTTTACGTGAACATATGTCGGTCGTTGTTCGAGAAGGACAAGCTTTTATTCTCGCTGCTGCTTTCGGTGAACCTGCTGAATAAGCAGGGACGACTCTCGATGCCCCAATGGATGTTTCTGTTGACCGGCGGCGTTGGCCTTGAGAATCCTTTCGCAAATCCCACGAAATGGCTACCCTCGAAATCCTGGGACGAGTTGTGTCGTTTGAATAATATTCCAGGGTTTATGGTACGATGAAACGTGGTACTGTAAGGCACCTATGTTCCAGATCTTAGTATTCCCGATTGGTCACAGTTCTAAAAAATAAATTCTTATTGTCCGAGTTATATCGAACATTTTATCATGATCGATCCCTACTTCGTAGTTCGAATTCAAAGAGTGTTCGTTATACCATTACCATTGAGTATAGTTATACATTTTCGTAACTAATTCGAGTCTCTTTCGTTTAGGGATTTAAAAACGCATTCGAGACAACGTTGAATGATTGGAAAGCCATCTTTGATCATATGGAGCCTCACACTTTAACGTTTCCCGCGCCTTACGACAAGCTCAACCCTTTCGAGAGAATGATCGTGCTGCGATGTATGCGTCCTGACAAAGTTGTGCCAGCCGTCCAGCAATTTGTAGAAGGTGAAAAATCTTCATGTAAAAATACGTCGCATGGTTGCTTACATATTTGTCAAGAAGAATTCATGCACGCGATATTTTGAATATTTCGAAAACTATAATTCACGAATATTCACAACAATCGTATTTCATTACGGCGCGAACCAAAATTCAAAAAGTTTTACATAGCGTACAACATATCCCCAAATATATAATAAATAATTCAAATATTTTCGTGACTCGCTATATATTGAAAAATAGTAATATAAATGTAGATATATTAAAATAAAGATGAAGACAGAAATAAAGAAATGGTTTGGTATTACGCTATATCGAAGCTTCGTATTAAGGCGAACGATTTTCGATTAATTCGTGGTAGAACAACTGGGACAACAGTACATCGAGCCGCCGCCCTTCGACCTGGTATCGTCGTTCGCGGATTCATATTCCTGCAGTCCCCTCATATTCGTGTTAACGCCTGGCGCCGATCCTATGGCGGTTCTACTGAAATTCGCCGACGATCAAGGTTTCGGTACAAACCGATTGTTCTCCCTCTCTTTGGGTCAAGGACAAGGAGTTATCGCCGCCCAGCTAATCGACGAGGGAGTGAAAAATGGTACCTGGGTGGTTCTGCAGAACTGTCACCTTGCCAAGAGTTTTATGCCACATTTGGAAAAGGTATTACCGAATTGTCGACAGACCATCAAGCGGCAGAATGGTATGATGGAGCAAAAAATTTGAGAGGCGAGAGAGGAAAATCTTTTTCTAGATTTGTGAAAGCTTCACACCAGGAACTGTGCATCCAGATTTCCGATTATGGCTGACAAGTTATCCAGTGGAGCATTTTCCAGTTAGCGTCCTTCAGAATGGTGTGAAAATGACCAACGAGCCACCGAAAGGACTAAGAGCAAATATAATCAGATCTTTCTTGCAGGTAATGTAAAAATAATTGTTCCGAATTTTATAAAATCTTCGGAAGCGTACAGCATTTTTAAAATCATATGTCAATACTTGATAATTCTTTCGTTCGTAAGGACCCAATATGCGATGAGGAATTTTTCGAGACCTGCAAGCAAAACGAGGCTTTCAAGAAGCTGCTTTTTTCCTTGTGCTTTTTCCACGCGATTGTTCAAGAACGCAGGAAATTTGGGCCGATCGGTTGGAATAATCAATACGAGTTCAACGAGACCGACCTACGGATCAGTGCGCTGCAATTGAGAATCTTCTTGGATCAGTACGATGACGTTCAGTTTACGGCCTTGAAATACTTAACAGGTATCGCATTAATCGTTAGACTCTGTTAAACTTGTTAGTTGAGTGGTTAAACTCTTTTTCTTTTTTTCTTTTTAAAAGAGCCCATCTAGGGCCAACATTGCACTAACGTAAAATACTATTTGAAATATTTCCTAATCAATGTTCATCAACGAATTGTATTCTTGAATATCGTGTACTGTTTTAGAAAATTCAATTCTTACTCAAAATTAATTTGTCTCGTAGGCGAATGTAATTATGGCGGTCGCGTGACAGACGAATGGGATAGGAGAACTTTAAATACGATTCTTGTGAAGTTTTATTGTATGGAAGTCATTGCACAGAAGGAATACCTATTCGATCCTAGTGGTATATACTATGTACCTGAAGTCAGTGATTATAACGAATTTCTTGAATATATTAGATCCTTTCCAATGGCCACTGCTCCTAGTGTCTTTGGGATGAACGACAATGCGGATATCATTAAGGATCAGCAGGAGACTACATCGATGTTGTCTTCCTTATTGGCAACGCAGGTGAGGTTAATATTATGAAACTTGATTTTCATATGGAAATTTGATGTCTTAATATTATATCGTGTTTCATCCTGCAGTCTATTCAGGATATTAAAGTAAGTGATATTGAAACCAAATTCATTCAATCATGTAAATAATAAATATACACTATCATTCTATTATTCATATATCTCATGCTTGCTTAGCTGAAAAAATCGAGGAGAAAGGTAATACCATTTTGTTATGCGCACTTCGAATATTCTATGAATTTTCAAAGCGAAACGTTATTAAATCTTATTAAATGTATTGATTATTAAAGCATCATTTTCTAGTATTTATCGTAAGTCTGGAGATTCGTAGTCTAGTTCATGGTGGACACGATCTGTATCAAAAATATTCGCCACTTTCGTTGCGGAAAATCTCGGTTGTTGGTATCACGGGTCGGTCGTTATCATTATCTTCGTTCATTAATTTCGAGACAATTAAGGCGTGTACGCGGTCGCCTCGGCTCGCCTCGTGTTTCACAAAATATAATAGGGTTCCTTAAATGTATTCTGCGTGACGAATCGTGCGGACGACTAACGAGACCCTGTGTTGCTCCGTCCTCCAATTAGGACACGGGAGAAACGGAAACAGACGTAGGAAAATCACCCGACGAGATCGTCTACGGTGTAGCGTCTGATATTCTGTCAAAGTTGCCCGACGACTTCGATCTGGTGGATGCACTCGAGAAATATCCGACGTTATATAATCAAAGCATGAACACGGTGCTAGTCCAGGAAATGGGAAGATTCAACAAGCTTCTGCAAACGATCAGGAATAGCCTCATAAATGTTCAGAAGGCGATCAAAGGTAAACGGCTAAGCTTGTGACGGCCAGCCGGTGTCTATCGATTTTTCACGGCTTCGTGAACTTAATCTAAGGTCTGGTGATCATGAACCCGGACCTCGAGGAGGTCTACGTATCGATAATTACTGGAAAGATATCGAAGATCTGGATGAGGAACTCTTATCCGTCGTTGAAGCCGCTAGGCAGTTATATACAGGATTTCTTGAAGAGGCTCGCTTTTCTTCAGGTATCTGCACGTATATACCGCGCGAAAGATCTTCGGCTATCTATCATAGCGATCTCATAATGGGAAATGTAATTAGGTACATATTTTTAGGAAACATTTTCACGCGATGTTCGAAATTTTATAAATCTTTGAATATTCTTTCCAAGGCACTATTTGTCTGTGCTATTTTGCTTTATAAATTGTTCCATTTGATAGATAATCTGAGATTCTATCAAAGTACTATAGAATGACTCGAGAAGATATTTGGTCACTCGCTATACTAAATTTCTTTCAATATATTACATGTGTTGTATTAAACTTCATGTAACTTTATTAGCGATGCAATGAGACATCACTTTCACCATTATGTTGTTAAAGTTTGAAACAAATCCGAAAATATATTAATATATAATATAAATATATTAATATAAATATATTAATATATATATATCCAATCTCAAAAGTTCTTTTTATAGTAAGTGCTCAAATATTTCTATACTTCTTTATGAAACTCTAGATTGAAGATATTTTAGCAAGAAGAAGTGTTCGTTTTAGGATATCAATAGTGATTCGATGGAAATAATACTTTCTATGTTATTTGTTTTTCGCTGCAGTTGTGGTACGACGAAGGACCACCGACATCCTTCTGGATCTCTGGTTTCTACTTCACACAGGCGTTTCTCACCGGCGCACAACAGAACTACGCGAGGAAATATTCAATACCGATAGATTTGCTCGTCTACGACTTTGTCCCTTTGAAGGATACTGTTTTCCCTGAACCACCAACCGATGGTGTTTACATTTACGGTCTATTCCTCGATGGAGCTCGTTTCAACACGAGCACGATGAAACTTGACGAATCACTGCCGAAAATTTTGTACGACGTCGTTCCCTACGTAAGTACGTTTTCTTACTTTTGACTTATTCATACTCGGATGTCTCTAAAATCAAACCAAAAAGAAAACAATTTTGCTTTTTCTTTGATATCTTATCGATATGCTAGTTACTATCCTATCTCCTACATTGAAAAAGTCTGCGAAAGCAAATAAAAGAAACGATTCTTTTACTTTCAGATTTTTCTATCTGTTTGTTTTTCTTCAAAATCTCATTCTCTTGTTTCCTGTATTTTCTTCGCCAAGCAAGCGTACAATCGAATTCGTCCTACAATCTGTCGCGTTCGTTCCGACAGATTTGGCTGATACCAATGAAAAAGGAGGATGTGGAGGAAAGATACACATATACCTGTCCGGTGTACAAAACCACGGAGAGAAAAGGTGTTCTGTCGACAACCGGCCACTCGACGAACTTCGTAATCGCCATATGGCTCCCGACGGACCATCCACCGGAGCATTGGATTCTGCGTGGCGTAGCCATGATCTGCCAATTGTCCGATTAAACCTATCGTCCCATTGGAATAACGATTATACTATCTTCCGTTTATGTATCACGCAGCCGTATATCTCGTCGCCCATCGTCATACTTGTCCTTATCGATGATATAATTGAATTTGGTGTTCAATTCCGACGAAGCGATCAGAGGCATCGTACGTTAATTCGATTCTCGAAGAGAGCCCGTCGATCGAGCCATTTTCCCGCTTATCGTCCTCCTTATCGCGATAAAAATAGTCGGATCGAAGGCAGAAACTTTATTCAACGCTGTTCATTTTATCGCTTTATCGATCACCGTCAGAAACAATCGGTCCACCTTTCGATATTTCGTCGTCCGGCACGTTGTTCATGGCGGAAACTAGCGGACGTTCTTAAAATCCGCAATCAAAATCCGAGCTGTTTTTCCCAGTGGAGTGTCGTTTTGGGAACATTCCGCACGTAAGCGAGGCACTACAACAGGTGGCGATACATCCGGGTCACAGGCTCTCCACTTCGCCTCTTGCCTGCCGATCAATCGACCGTTCAACATCTTTGTAAAAATCTTCAAACGAGTTTTAAAAAGTCAATCGCTTGACGCAGACCAGACGAGGGGACCTACGGTAACGTGACGTAAAAAGAGCACAGGAAAGGAGTGCAAAAAAGGGAAGAGAAAAAATCAAGCGAAGAAGGAAATCGGTCTGGACACAGGTGAAACAAGGTAGAGATATAACAAGGCTGATTTTCGATATACAGTTCGACAAACCGGCGAGAACGTATCCGCCGCAAAATCGAGATTCCTATGCAAACGGCTATCGTAAATATTGCAAGCGGTATCAAGAGCCTCGCAGAGCCAGGTGCAGGAGAGATTTCGAAGGCAGCGTACGTCCGCAGGAGATAGCAGGGTTGGTGACGGCGAGGAAAAGCAGTAGAGCCGGCTACAGGGCGGAGAAACATATAGAGAGAAACATAAAGAGACAGATAGAGAGAAAGGGAAAGAGAGAGGATGAAAAACAGTAGGATGAGGAGTAACCAGAAGGGTGGGAAGAGAGAGGCGAGCACACGGGGTATATTCAGAGAGCAACGGGAGGCAGGTCGGTTCGGGGGGTGGCTAGTGGGTGGCTTCAGGGGTTGGTGGCGGCACCCTGTCTACCCGGACTGAGATCGCCGGAGGCTCGTTGCCTAGCGACCTCGTATTGATCTCTCCCCGTATCTCGGCTTTTCCCCTTTCCCACGTGATTCTCTCCTCCCCCTTTCGCTTCTCTCTCCTATACTTCCCCTCGCCGTTTGCCTAACCCTCTCTTCGCGCGGATCCCTTCATCGCGTTCCTGTCTTCGTTTCTTTTCCTCTCTCCTTCCCTCGGCTCCTTTTTTGTCCTCTCTGTATCCCTCCGGTCTCCTTTTCCTTCCTGCTCGGGCTCAACTTTTTTCTCCTTTTTCTCCTTTCTTTCCTTCTTTCTTTTTCTCCACCGGTTTCTTCTTCGTTTCGCCTTCGTTATATAGGTTCCTTCTGTTTGCGTGTTTCGAGTGCTCTCAGTTTCTCCCTGGACCACGGAGAGAGAGAGAGAGAGAGAGAGAGAGAGAAAGAGAAACGATGTCGGTAGCATTGGTCGACGGTCGAGGTGACGACATTAGGATCGAATGATTATTCGATGAAAATCCACGGAATGGACCGTGTTACAGCCGGTGAATCGCGAAACTATAGAGGAAGTATTTGGAAACTTTTTCTCGAGGCCTGGTTTATATCTCCGTTAAAAAATTCCAACTAGCTCCCCCCACTTTTTTCACTGAACGAAACGCTTGTTTCATTTATTCATTCTTCTTTTTTCTCCTAGCGGTAAAGCGCTGACTGGTAGAATCAACTTCACGCTGGAGTAATCCGGTGAATTATAGACGAGCATATTCGGCTTATGATTTCGCGTGCTGATTTTACGGTGCACGCGTCCCTCGCGTCAGCCGGAAACGACGTCGAAATAGTCGGCCATGGAGGCGGAACGAGCACCGGGGAAACGCGGATACCGCCGATAATTTGCGTAATTTGCGGCAACGTGAAAGGACTCGGCCGAAGAAAGTTGAAGGACCCTCGAGGAGTTGGTAAACACTCCTACATAGTTGCGTTAATCATTCCCCACATTTTAGACGAGGGATTAGATTTCGAATGTTTCCAACGAAGGTGAGGGAAGAGATTGATAAATATTCATTTATCTGGATGCAACGTCGAACGAAGGCGTGGAAAGGATGTAATTAAAGCTTGCACAGCTATCGCGATGCTTCGATACCGTCCCTTGATATCGACGTCTTTCTCAACCGATGCTGATGAACCTACATTGAAATATTTAAAGCGCGTTTCATAAAAGAACCGACGTTAACTCGAAGCCGGAGTTTCGAAATATAGCAATACTTCCTTTGTACGTTTCTCTCTCTTGAAATTGTTCGTATAAGATTACTTAAAAAGGATAGTGGAAGAGGCGTCCGTATCTCTTCCGCTACGTTGCCTCGATCGAACATTTTTACACCCGGTGTAACTTTTCTCGGTGTCTAACTATCTTTGTGGGCGAATTATTTTCTCCCATCACCCTCGCCCCTCGGTCTATATACCCGTGGAACCATTTACCTCCTCTACGTAGAATAATCAACTCCTCCTTCTCTCTTTACCAATCTAACTCCAGTTTTCTACTTCAAAGTACTCGAAAAAAGTAGCATCCCGTGTAAATTGATTCAGCAGCGAGTCCACTCGAAAGGGATGGCCGTTAATCGTGCTCCATGGTCGCATAAAATCAACTAATTTGCAATCAACGCGTATCAGAGCTTGGCCTTCTCTCATCGAGGAACATATCACCTGAATGAAATTTATTCGTTGATCGAATTGCAAAGGGCGAGGGTATCGCCGTTTCTGTAGTGGCCGCGTCTTGTTTCGTTTCACGTCCACCCCCTTTCATCCCCCGTTTCGAGCTTCTTTTTATTGGCAAAGTGACCTTCATCTGAATCTCTTTGTCGCGCCTACGCCGGAGGAGATGGAGCGAGAGAATTTCGGGAGCTGGTCAGGGGTGGCGTGGCGAAAATGGCATACCTTTTACTTTTACCTTCGACCGGCCTTCACCGTGCCATGAGAACGCTTTTCGTTGATGCATGGTTTACCAGGAGGTTGCTTTCGCGCTTCGCTACCCACCT